>NC_067245.2:234168699-235380842 GCF_019359855.2 Lolium perenne | reverse complement strand
CTAGCTCCATTCCCCTTCATCTTCAATGCAAGGTTGAGCTTGCGGGTATTGTGGGCGCGAGCAACACGGTCTTCCGCATTCTTCTTAGATATGTCCAACACGATGACTTCACGAAGGACTTCATTGGATGTCATAGAACGGAAAGAGGCGTTTTGGTGAATGGCCATCAACTTTACTTCCTCATAAGGAAGGAGAGCATTGTAGAACTTTCTCTTGATCCAAGGGTCATCCACAAACGTTGCTCCAAGATCTTGCATTTGCACGGCGAGAGCAATAAGGCGCCGGTACATCTCTTCGGGCGATTCTCCCTCTTTCATGATGAAGTCGTTGGCCATGTTATTCACGTCATTAAAACGAGAGCTTTGGATGCTCCCATTTCCGAGGAAGAGCTTGTCAAGTTCGTCCCAAGCTTCCTTGGAGGTCTTGAGTGAGCGGATATGAGTGCGGTCCTAGGGAGTAACGGCCAAGTGAATCATGTTGATGGCGATGGCGTTGAGTTGGTCGTCCACCACTTCCCTTCTTGTCAAATTCATTGGGTCTTGTGGTGAATATCCCTCTTCAATGATACGCCAAAGCTCGGTAGAAGCACTGCGCACATGAAAACGCATTAAGAATTTCCAATTTCCAAAGCTATTAGATTCAAGTAGTGGTGGTGAACCATGAGTCAAAATGCAAGGCATGGGTATTGGGACATTTACGGCATAATCACTTGGTGGAGACACCGCATGATTATCTCTTAATTGTCCCGCAACCGGAGATTCATCCTTCCCTTTTGATGAGGTGTCAACATTCTCAAGTTCCTTTTCCCGAGGTGGATTTGTCGATTGCTCAACAAATCCCACAAGAGGAAAAGTCTTGACTTGTGGTGGTGGAACATCGACACCTCTCTTAGGATCTATGATGGGGTTTGATTTTGGAGTAATCAACTCCATCATCATAGCCTTCATTTGAGATACAATGGATGACTCCAATTTCTTGAGGTCATCCAAAGTAGCCGGAGTATTATCGGCAATTGATGATGGAGATGATTTCTCACCGGGAAGGACTCCGTTCATAACCACCTCTTGTTCGGTCATTTCTTAGGCGATAAAGCCCGAGCAAGAAAACCCCGCTCTGATACCACTGGAATGGATCGTAGCGAACAAGAGGGGGGTGAATGGCGCTACGACAAGTTTCAGCCTTTTTCAATTTTTAGTGCAACGGAAGGTAAAGGTGATAGCTTTAGCGATAGCGGTGTTCCTACAATGATCCTAGGACAAGAGCAACAAGCAAAGGAATCAACAAGATAGTAAGAGTAAAGAGCGAGACAACCGGAGGGCGCGGAGACGAGGCGAGGTTTGTTTCCCGCAGTTCCTTCCACAATAAGAAGTACGTCTGCATTGAAGAGGTGCTAGTCTCACACAAGAGACTAGACGGCCACACCACGAAGGAAGGCTTCACCTTCTTCGTCGAGAGAGCTCCACGAAGGTGCTCCCCCTTCTCCACTAAGGCACCGGTCGAGGCGGTGATTCCTTCACAAGGTTGGGGCGAGCTCCACACACAAGGAGGCTCCCAACAACCTATGGAGCTAGTACATCACCAAGCTAGCCTCCATAGCTACACTTTCTCCAATGTCCCACCATAGGAACCCTACCACCAAGATCCACTAAGGACTACCACGAATTGGTGAACTTTCTCTCGGTAGAACGATAGATCGGGGTCTCCTCCACCACTCCTCAAAGTATGAGCAAGATTGGTTGGATGGTTGGGGAGATCCCCTCAGTTTGAGCTCAGCAACAATGGAGGAGAGAGAGAGAGAAGAGCTAAAAACGAGCTGGGGAAGAAGGGGCCTTTTTATAGGTCCCCTCAAATCCAACCGTTATGTGTTGTTTTGGCCTAAGCGGTACTACCGCTTTTGGGAAGCGGTACTACCGCTCTGAGTTCGAATCCCCACAGAACTTGTCCACGTGGACACAGAGCGGTACTACCGCTCGCGGTACCGCTTGAGGTACCACAATAGGGTCCAGACCTTACTGGACTCAAAGCGGTACGGGAGTGGTACTACCGTAGCGAGTTACGGTACTTGAGCGGTACCGTGGGCGGTACTACCGCTAGCAAGCGGTACTACCGCTCATGGTACCGTAAAGGTACCGCCACTTGTACTGTGAGACAATATCGTGTGCAATCCTCAGAGCGGTACCAGTAGGGGTAGCGGTACTACCGCTCCTGGTACCGGTAATACCGCTATGGCTAAAACAGCTTTTTCCTCTTTTCCTCTCCTACCACATTACCTCGCGACACACACACAAAACCAGAAAGTCTAAGAACTACGCTTCAGTCTTCTGATCAAAATGTGTCCGACGAGGGCACCGTACACCTTGCAAACCTATCAAGGACAATCTTTGTGCACGGTTAGAATTATTCGAGTGTTGTTATCAAACACACAAAACAAGGGATATAGATCTTGCTCTTACAACATCCAATGTTCATGATCACGAAACCTTGATCATCAATTAATCAACAAGCTAGTTAAACGAGAGGCTTACTAGGGACTCCGGTTTGTTTGCAAAACACACACGCATTAATTTTTCTTGTTAATGCAATTATAGCATGAGATATAAACATATATCATAAACATTAAGATATAATAAGAACCACTTTATTATTGCCTCTCGGGTATATCTCCAACAGGCAGGCCCGTGGGAGAAGCGAGCGGACACACGGCGCGACCGCGCAGCGTCCATAGAGACGCAAACATGTTGCATATTTAGACCGTGTTTGCGTCTCCGCGGACAGTCCGGTCACTATGCGTCGCCCTGCTGGAACAGGGTGCATATAAATTTTTTAACCGCGCGGTCACAAACAACCGCTCAGCGTCCGTTTGCGTCACCCCGTTGGAGATGCCCTAAGAGCATCTCCAACAGCCGCGCTATATTTTCGCGCTGTAAACGTCGTTGCGTTCGCGCTGGAAAGCTATGCCACGCACTGCACACTATTTTCCTCTACTAGAGGCGCCAAATTGCAGCGTTAGCGTCGTGGCAAAAATGGCTCCTCCAGCGCTCCAAATTACAGCGTGGAGCGCCGGCGCAAACAACATACACACGGTACTATGCATTCAACAAGATCAAACAAGTTTCAAAAATTCACGAATAAATGCAGTGTTTATTATTACAACACAAGTAAATAATACAACAAGTACATCAAATTGTTCACAACAAATACAACAAATTTATGGATCAAAAATACGACATAGTTTTCAAAAAAATACAACAAATATGCAAATTAGAAGTAGGCATTATTGTTATCCATGCCATTTTCACCATTCTTCCATGAGATCTAGATCTCATCATGTGTTTCACTGGAACGAATGGAATGATACGAGGCAATAAACCGGGTCACCCTATGTGCGGACCTCCTCACATGCACAGGAACCACCACAATTCATAGTGGGTATGATCCATATTTTCCATGATCATCCTCTATAATCATGTTATGCATGATGACACAAGCAGTCATGATATACCAAAGGCACTCTTGGTCCCAAAATCTAGCCGCCCCCCTCACAATGGCAAGTTGAGCATGCAAAATCCCAAATGCCCTCTCTACATCTTTTTTAGCCGCCGCTTGTGCATTGTGAAATTGGGTTTGTTTCTTACCTCGTGGTTGAATAACCGGCTTCACAAATGTTTGCCACCTTGGGAAGATGACTGATGGTGCTCCTGTGATGGCACCAGACAATCTTGTTGACAGTTGTTGTGGAAGCGGTTGGGAATCCCCAAGAGGAAGGTCTGATGGGCACAGAAGCAAGTTTTCCCTCAGTACGAAACCAAGGTTTAATCGGCCAGTAGGAGAAAGGCGTGACTTCTGAAGGTGTTGCTGGCTGACTAGTGGCAGGACGCACTACCAGCGTCAGCAACAACGTGGATCCTGCACACAACACAACCAAAGTACTTTGCCCCAACTTGCAATGAGGTTGTCAATATAAAATGTTTGTTGAACACAAAGGATTAGACGTATAGAGTGGAAAGAGATGTTTTCGGAAATTAAACAGAACAGGATTGTAGTAGAATTTATCAGTAAAGGAAGAAGGACCGGGGTCCATAGTTCACTAGAGATGTCTCTCCATAAAGAAATAGCATGTTGGGTGAACAAATTACAGCTGGGCAATTGATAGAATATCGACCATACATGACAAGATGATTACTATGATATTTGGTATTGGGCATTACAACATAATACATAGACCGTAATCCAACTGCGTCTATGACTAATAATCCACCTTCAGGTTAGCGTCCGCACCCCTTCCAGTATAAAGTTGCAAGCAACAGACTATCGCATTAAGCAATGTGTGTAAAGTAAACAATAGAATTACCCTTGGATAAAACATCGTTGTTTTCTCCCTAGTAGCAACAGCACATCTACAATCTTAGAAGTTATAAAGTCACTCTCCCAGGAAACTAGAGGCATGAACCTACTATCGAGCATAAATACCCCCTCTTGGAGTCACAAGTGTCCACTTGGCCAGAGTTTCTACTAGTAACGAAGAGCATGCAAGATCACAAATAACATATGACATGAATATATAATTAATCTCAACATAGTATTCAACATTCATCGGATCCCAGCAAACCAAACATATGGAATTACATAAAGATGATTTTTATCATGTAGGGCAGCTCACAAGATCGATACATTGTCACATCCCGAAATTTTCTAAATTTTGGGATGTGAAAATAAAATAAAGCGAGTGTTTGTTTGTTTGTTTGTCATAGTTGAAATTTCACAAGGATTTAAAACAATTTGTGGTTACTAAAAAGTATTTATAAAATAGAGTTTTCATAAACATTTTGTTTTTTATTATTTCAAACTTTTAAGATTTTGAAATCATAAATATTTTATTTGACTTTGCAAAGTATTGCCCAAGTAGCCATATAGGCCAAGGTGCATAAACCTTTTAATTTTTTTTATTTAGTTGGACAATAAAGTATTAAGTGATGTCCTAAAACTTTATTTTAAGTTTTACAAATTTCTCAGATTTTGTTTGAATCCATTTGGAGATCTAAAACAAAAGTTAAGAAAGAAATCAGAAAAACAAAATTGAAGCAGACTAACTGGGCCGACCAGCCTAGACAGCCCATCAACCAGCCCTGGCCTCCTTTCCTCTTTATTTTTTTCTGCATCTATATTTTTTTGGGCCATTTCCCCCTGGCCCATTTCTCTCCGTAGCCCATCCCGGCAGAATAGCTCATCCGGCCGAACGAGACGAGCATCGTCTTCCTCTCCTCATGTACGTACGTTACAGCAGCCATGGCGCGTTCTCTCTCTCTTTGATTTTCCCATTAATTACTTTGCCGTTTCTCCTCAAGTTCAACACGGAATTTACTCTAAATTAGGTGGGAAACTTATTCAGAGAATTACTTCTCCTCTTTATGGTCTTTATTGGCCAAATCGAACCGACGCCCCGAATGCCACCGGTCGGCATAACTCTCCCGATCTCCCACCTCAGTCCAATTCGATGCAAACCGAGAGGAGCACCGTGTGTCCCTTATTGTTCTCCATCATTTTCGTTCTCAAACTTTTTCGTGAGGAGCCCTGTATAGCCCGTCATACCTATGCCATCGATAGCCTTAAATCCAAATCCAAGTTCATCCCAAGATCTCGTCGCCGTCGGTGATTCTCTTGTCAATTCGTCACGCCAGGAGACTTACTTCGTGAAGCCCTACCTCCAAGACATGGTGCTGCATGGTTTTGTCACTGGAGTTCGCACGGTCGCCGCCGATTTGAGGTTGTTTTCGACGAACCCGTGAGTTAGCACCGCCCCATTTTAGTCGTTTCTCTCTCCCTCGTCATTACCCATCTTCTGAATAATCTCTCCGTCCGTGTGTTGCGGTGCAGCAACCTTAGCGAAGATGTCCGACGCCGGTCACCGCTCTGGCCGCGTGCGCTGCCATTCCAGGAAAGGGGCGAGGTCGGCAAACACGCCATTGCTTTCAACATCTGTTGCCGCACATGGTTGTCCACTTCACCGAGCCGAGGAACGACCGGAGGAGCACCACCATCCGCACTCGCAACAGCGCCGTCGTCATCTTCGAACAGCACTGCCACCATCCGGTAATGGCTTAGTGCCTGTATGAAACATGTTGTTTAGATTACACATAGTCTTTTTTTTTTGAAAACTAGATTACACATAGTCAAATCTATCCCAGAACGTTAGAGCTAAATCTGAGGGTCCCAATTAGCCCAATTAACTGAACCTTGTAAGCCTACTTTGCGGCTCACGGGCATGTCTGTATCGATCGGTTCACACGTTACGCTAGCTAATTCTCGTACAGAAAATTTAAAATTCCATAACTATGAATCTAGAGCTCCGTTTCGAACGGTTGTTCTTCCGTTAAGTTTGTAATTAAACTCTCTACAACTTTCGTGTAGAAAGTTTTCTATTCGAGCAACTTGTCCAGACAACATTTCGGACACCACTAGTATTTAACAGCGTATTGTAAAATTCATATCTTGAGTTCTACATGTAGGTTTTCGACAAACTCTATACCGTTGGAATCAGTAAAATGCCTAAATCATTCTGGACTTTTAGCATGTCGGATTCGCCTACTTTGTTTTCACGGTATTTCTATGCTCCGTGATATCGTTCTTCGACTATGAATATCATTTAGACTATTTCACCATGTTTCATGATCACATCTCTCCACAACATATTATCCTAGTTTATATTATTCAAATAACAACTGAGTTATTTGAGTAAAGTGTGACATGTCCTATTTTAGACTTTCACCTTGCTCCGGTGATGTCGAGAAAACCCTACTACATATCTCATGTGTTAAACCCTTGTTATCCATTAGGATTTGTGAACCAAATCCCGACACCTATCATGCATTCAACCTCATGCCCACTTTATCTTACTGGCTTATTGAACTATTTAATTTACAAATGAGTTCATTGAGTAATTCAATATATCCCAAATCTATCTCCAAAGCCATATCTTGCAAGTCATGCCTCATGCTATATCTTCTTTATCCGATGATTAAAATACAATGAATAAAAACTTGTTGTTTGCTTTGTTTGATTATGTTGCTATGAATGGTGTGTTTATGTTGTGTTATATTTTTCTTATCTTATAGTTCGTGTGAAGAGCGACGTATTTTGATTGAGAGAAGTGAACAATCTTCAATTACCAAAAAGGCAAGTGACATTCAAATCCTACTTATTTTTATTATGCATTAGTGTTTTCGAAACTAGAATGCATGGTAGAGTTTTGTTTTCAAAAGTTATCCTATGCACATCAATCCTAGTAGTGTGTAGCCACTCTTCAACCATTGCTAGTATTCTTAGTATGCTTAGCAATAACAAAATGCCACTACTGTTTTGATATTTCTGGATTATGAGTATTGAGAATTTAAAATTAACAACCTTAATGAATTACCTGGGTGGATTGGTTGATTGGTGGGCGGCTGCTCAGGCTCACGCGCCCTCCGGACTAAAGTGATGAATCCCTGAGAGTTCGTATGTTGTAGAGTGGTCGCTTTTGAGCACACCTGGTTTTCACCAGGGGATCGTGTGGGGGTTTACTACCTGTAAGGTTTTAAGCTTGTAATTTCCACTTGTGGTTGGCCACCCAGGATTAAAGAGATTACTATGTTGTCCAAGCTTTAGTTAGCTTACAGTGCAACCGCAGTACAATATGGGCTCTGTCTTGGCTAAGTACTTAGTGGGAAACCTTGCCTCTGGGTACCGCCAGAGGGTGGAATTTTGGGCACGGGCGGATCCGGTAGGTGGAGGGGCTACTAAGGAAAAGCTTCGTAATGACCTTGTCCCGGCCTTAATGAAAAGGAAGAATTTTGGTAAAAAGGCTTGGTTGTGAATTGTGGGTAAAGAGCACAACCTCTCGAGAGTTAAACCTAAGATCTTAGCCGTGTCCCCGGTTATGGATAATTTGAGCTTCTAGGCAAGGAATGTACGGAAGAATCTCATCACCTTTTCTGAATGTATTTAATTACTACATCGTTCATCCAGAGGGTAAAGTAAAACCTTACAAATTGTATAGTCACATGAACTAGCTCAATAGAATATTCAGAACAAACACAGCGGAATGTAAGTCATCAATGAGTCTTCATCATATTCATGTGCCACAGGCAGACATGTTGGAATGTAGACTCGAGATCCTACCAGGTACTTCTCCTCAGAAAATCCTGCACGTTTGAATTATGCAGCCCCACGAATGGAGGTTAGTACAATGATGTACTGGCAAATGACGCTATTATGGTGGCAGTTTTGGGCATGACTATCTACATGATATTTGGCTAGTGGAGTTTAGGCAAATTTGCATAAAGCCAATTTTATCCTACATTTTATTTAAAATGAAACCTTTGTAAAACTTCTAATGTTGTCATAAACAGTATCATGGTTACATCTCCCATGTACTATCCGACAGTTGCTACTCAATTTTTTTTAAGTCATTCAGGAAATGATGATGAGATTCTTCCGTACACTCCTTGCCTAGAAACCTCAAATTGTCCGTAACCGGGGACACGGCTAAGATCTTAGATTTAACTCTCTTGAGGTTGCGCTCTTTACCCACAATTCACAACCAAGCCTTTTTGCCAAAATTCTTCATCTTCATTAAGGCCAGGACGAGCTCATTACGAAGCTTTTCCTTAGTATCCCCTCCACCTACCGGATCCACCCGTGCCCAAAATTCCACCCTGTGGCGGTACCCAGGCAAGGTTTCCCACTAAGTACTTAGCCAAGACAGAGCCCATATTGTATTGCGGTTGCACTGGAAGCTAACTAAAACTTGGACGACATAGTAATCTCTTTAATCCTGGGTGGCCAACCACAAGTGGAACTTACAAGCTTAAAACCTTACAGGTAGTAAACCCCCACACGATCCCCTGGTGAGAACCAGGTGTGCAGTCAAAAGCGACCACTCTACAACATACGAACTCTCAGGGATTCATCACTTTAGTCCGGAGGGCGCGTGAGCCTGAGCAGCCGCCCACCAATCAACCAATCCACCCAGGTAATTCATTAAGGTTGTTAATTTTAATTCCCAATACTCATAATCCAGAAATATCAAAGCAGCAGTGGCATTTTGTTATTGCTAAGCATACTAAGAATACTAGCAATGGTTCAAGGGTGGCTACACACTACTGGGATTGATGAGCATAGCATAACTTTTCTTTTGAAAACAAAATCCTACCATGCATACTAGTTTCAAAACACTAATGCATAATTAAAATAAGTAGGATTTGAATGTCACTTGCCTTTTTGGTAATTGAAGATTGTTCACTTCTCTCAACCAAAACACGCATCTCTTCACACGAACTAAAAGATAAAATATAGCACAACATAAACACACCAATCAACAACAACAACAAAAATCAAACAAGACAACAATCGGAAATCGCTCTACGGTACTAAGGTGGCATGAGGTTTGGCTTGCAAGATATGGCGGTGAGAGTTTGGATGGCAATTCATATGATTAGGAAGTAATGGACCATCCAAGATAAAATTAAATAATTCTTTATGCTTTACAAAAGCATGAAATAAATTGGAATGACTCATGTGATTTGAATCACATAAGTGTCAAATAGTGCAACAACTATACTATTGAATAAGTGTGACAACAATTACTCAAAATAGTATAAATTACACATAGGCTTGGGTATGGATTTGTGATGTTTTTTATCTTATAGTTCATGTGAAGAGCAACGTATTTTGATTGAGAGAAGTGAACGATCTTCAATTACCAAAAAGGCAAGTGACATTCAAATCCTACTTATTTTTACTATGCATTAGTGTTTTCGAAACTAGAATGCATCGTAGTTTTTTTGTTTTCAAAAGTTATCCTATGCACATCAATCCTAGTAGTGTGTAGCCACCCTTGAACCATTGCTAGTATTCTTAGTATGCTTAGCAATAACAAAATGCCACTGGTCATGGATAGAATCTATAAGGGTTTAGCTCCTTCTGTTTTCATGAAAGCTATTCCTTTGGCATTACCTACACAGAATTTTGCCTGGCTCTCTGACTATAGGAACTTGTTCTCTGAGATACCAAGTTTCAGTGAAGAATCAATGGCTCCTTTTGATATGCAAACCAATGTGGGGACTATTGTTGTTCCTGGGTCTGTTGTTGGGAGAGAAGCAGTCAGCAAGAGGAGAAACAAGGTTCCTTCAACTCCAAGGGTTACAAGAAGTGCACTTAAAGCCCAGGTGCATATTCAGAAGCAAGATATGAAGAAACGATCCAGAAGGAACTCTATCACTACTGCAGTTTCTCTTTTTACTGAAGAAGTGGACAGTTCATCTTGGACTGATAGTTCTGTCAGAAGATGTACCAGGCACATGGCTAAAGCCAATGGTTATAAGTTTGAGAGTATGCCAGACAAGGGTACAACTAGGAAAAAACCAAAGTCATCAAAGCCAGAACAAGCAGACAAGGAGGAGGTTGTTCCTTTCATACCTGTTTCCACTTTGCAGAACATTGGAAGGCAACTGGAAATCCCTGAGGAAGAAATAACAACAGAGAAGCTTATGGCTGCTCCTGTGGACATCAAGAAAAAGAAGTCATCCAATGGATTATAAATTGTTATGTCAAACAGTCAGTGGTGCTTTTGTGGCAATTATGAGGCTAGTCAGTGGTGTTTTTGTGGCAGTTAGGAGACTAGCTTTGGGAGTGCAAGACTTTTATTCTCCATTAATGATTGTAATGATAATATTTGCTACTATGGTGTTCATGTTTATTTTGTGTGGCCTATTATGCATGGTCCACTGTTGCTGTGCTACATTTGGTTCTAATGAATAGAACAACAATGAAGGTTGACTGGAATGTTCTATGTTGGAATGTCAGAGGGTTAAATGACAAAGATAAGAGATTATTGGTGTTTAACAAAATTGATGAAAGTAATTGTGCCATTATATGTCTGCAAGAAACTAAATGTGAATCTTTTGAGCACTCTTTTATAAGGACTTTCCGGCCCAAAAGATTTGATAGATTTGTTTTTGTGCCCTCCATTGGTGCTTCTGGGGGATTATTGTCCTTTGGAATAGTAGGGTTTTTATGGGCACTCTTCTTGAAACCACTCATTCTGCTATTAAGATACAATTTGCTTCTGCCCACACTACTGAAAATTGGACTCTGGTTACTGTGTATGGTCCTTGTAGAGGTATCATGAGAGATGAATTTGCTCAATGGTTGCATGATTTGGATATCCCTGTACATGATAATTGGTTACTCCTTGGGGACTTCAATTTTATGAGATCAGTTGATAATAGAAATAAGCCAGGGGCTGATATGGCAGATATCTTTCTATTTAATAGTATTATCAGCCACCTGGGGTTATTGGAACTACCTCTGAAAGGTAGACGTTTTACATGGTCTAACATGCAAGCCACACCCTTGATGGAGCAATTAGATTGGTTTTTCACAACATGTGAATGGACTCTAAAATTTCCCAATACAATGGTCTTCCCTTTGTCAAAATCTACCTCTGATCACACTCCTTGTGTGGTGTCTATCTCTACCTCTATTCCAAAGGCAAAGATTTTTAGGTTTGAGAATATTTGGTTGGATCAACCAGGGTTTATGGATGTGGTGAAGAAGGCTTGGGAGTTACCAACTCACAAAAATAATGTTGCTTCTGTTTTGGCTGCCAAATTTAAAAATCTCAGATATGCTCTAAAGAAATGGGGGAAAAATCTGTCTCATTTGAAGTTGATAATTGAGCACTGCAATAAGGTCATATTATTATTTGATAATTTGGAGGATTCCAGGGATTTAAGTAGGGAGGAATTTAATTTCAGAAATATTGTGAAGGTACATCTTAAAAATTTATTGGGTATACAGTCAGCATATTGGAAGAATAGATGTACCATTAGATGGATTAAACTTGGAGGAGAAAATACTAAATTCTTTCATGCCAAGGCTACTGAAAGATACAGATATAATGTGATCTCAGTAATTAAAGATGAGCAAGGGAACTCTATGGTGGATCATAATCAGAAGGCTAATGCTCTTTGGACATGTTATAAAAATAGAATGGGAGTAACAAATGCTTCTGCCACACAGGCTAACATATCTCATCTTATCTCCCCTGTTGAAGGATTGGAGTGTTTGTCAAAAGAGTTTACTGTTGAGGAAATTGAGGGTGTGGTTAAACATATGAAAACTGATAGAGCTCCTGGTCCAGATCAATTTAATGGGTTTTTTGTCAAGAAGTGTTGGCATATCATAAAGGATGACTTCATAAACCTGTGCAAGGATTTTCATAAGGGCCAAGCTCCTCTGGAAAGTATTAATAGTTCTTTTATAACTCTGATTCCAAAAAACTTGTCTCCAGAAACAGTGAATGATTTTAGGCCCATCTCACTGACAAATACTTGTCTGAAATTTCTGACAAAGTTGGCTGCTAACAGACTTCAGATTCAAATTACAAGATGCATTCATGAAAACCAGTATGGGTTCATAAGGGGTAGAACTATTCAAGACTGTTTAGCATGGACTTTTGAATAATTATACCAATGCCACAAATCTAAGAGGAAAGTTATTGTGTTAAAGCTATATTTTGAGAAGGCCTTTGATACAATTGAACACAAAGCCATCATCAAGATAATGGAGCTTAAAGGGTTTGATCCAATATTTATTAATTGGGTGATTGAGATTCTTGCTTCTGGTTCATCTGCAATTCTGTTGAATGGTGTTCCTGGTAAAACTTTTATATGCAGAAGAGGGGTCAGACAGGGAGATCCTCTATCTCCTCTTTTATATGTTCTAGGTGGGGATCTATTACAAAGTTATGTCAATCATGCATACAGAGAAGGGAGATTAAAGGCACCAATTCCAAATAGAGGAAGTCCTGACTATCCTATAGTGCAATATGCAGATGACACTATTATTATGCTACCTACTGAGATTGAGCAATTACAGATTTTGAAAGAAGTCCTTGGGGAGTATACATCATTCACTGGTCTCAAGGTTAATTATCACAAGTCATCACTCATACCAATTAATATTTCCCAATTGGAAGCTGAGGCACTCTCAGCACAGATACAGTGTAATATTGCTTCCATGCCATTTCCATATCTTGGTATTCCTATGGGCACAACTAAACCAACAATCAGAGATCTCTCTCCACTCACTGATAGAATTGAAAGAAGGCTTACTGCTTCAGCATCATTCTTGTCTTATGGAGACAGATTAATATTGGTTAATTCAGTTTTGTCATCTATGCCTATTCATTTTCTTAGCACACTGGATATACCAGATGGAGTGATTGATGTTATAGATAGAGCCAGAAGGAACTTTTTGTGAAGGAAAAGAAAGGATGATGAGAAGGTACACTCTCTGGCCTCCTGGGATATGATATGCAAACCAAAGAATAAAGGAGGTTTAGGTATCATTAATCTGAAGATTCAGAATAAGTGTCTTATGATGAAGCAGCTACATAAATTCTATAATAATGTGGATCTTCCTTGGGTCAAATTAATAAGGAATTCATATTACTATAAAGAGGCACCACATGCTGTCACTGTTTATGGTTCCTTTTGGTGGAGGAACATTATGAAAATGTTTGAGCTATACAGACAAATGACACATTGCAAGATTGGGTCTGGAGAGACTATTCTCTTTTGGTCAGATAATTGGAATGATGGGGTAATTGAAGACATTTTTCCCAGACTCTCCTCTTTTGCAAGAGACAAATTCATTTCAGTCAAAGAGGCATTGCAAATTACTGATCCTGCACAGGCTTTTCATCTGCCTATTTCAGCTGAGGCTGCTACTGAATTAAGAACACTTCAGCATATGTTAGCAGGTGTTGTCACCTCAGATCAGGATGATCAATGGCTTATTACAAGTAACAAATCAGGAGCTTTTATTCCAAGCCAAGTCTACAAATTTAGCTTTCATCATATCAATTCACACTTTCCATCACAATAGATATGGAAAAGCAAGTGTACCTCTAAGCATAATTTTTTTGCCTGGCTTATATTACATGATCGAATCAACACTAAAGATATGTTAAGGAGAAGACATTGGCAAGTTACCTCTGATCATAGTTGTGTCTTATGTTTTGCTGATGCTCTGGAGGATTGGTCACACTTATTCTTTGAATGCACTTTTAGTGTCAGAGTTTGGATATACTTACAAATCAATTGGGCATCAGGATCTGGACCAGAAATGCTGAAAAATACTAAGAAACGATTTAAGGGCCCCTGTTTTGTGGAGATTATTATCTTGGCTTGCTGGAATATATGGAAGCAGAGGAATAAGATTTTCAAGAATATACAACCAACTTTTAGAAATTGGAAGGAGGGCTTCTTTTCTGATGTTACTCTACTTAAGCATAGAGTAAAAGAGAGTACTATACCCATTTTGTCATCATGGATTGACAACTTGTTATAAATAGTTAGCCTCTAGTTGTTTTCTTTTATTTTTGTTGTAAATATTGTAAATACTTTTCTCTGTTTTGAGTAATAAAAGGCTGTGGGGGACTCCCCTACAGTAGTTAGTTTCAAAAAAAATAACAAAATGCCACTGTCGTTTTGATATTTCTGGATTATGAGTATTGAGAATTTAAAATTAACAACCTTAATGAATTACCTGGGTGGATTAGTTGATTGGTGGGCGGCTGCTGACAAGGGATTAACTTATCAATGCCTACAAGTTGTAGACTAGGGTTTTAGTCGGAAGTAGAGGGCAAGTAGATCTCGAAGGTTTCAGCCGAAAAGTGCTCGACGATGTGAAAATTAGGGTTTCGTGAGACAATGAATCGATGCTTTCTTTGTCCCTCGACTCCCCCTTATATAGGAGGCGGAGCCGAGGGATTCGTAATACACAAGTTACAGAGTCCGGGAGGGTTTCCAACCCTTTCCGCAAGATTACAAGTATTATTTCCTAATACAACTCTAGCTTTCCTTAATAATAACTTGGGCTTCCGATTCTTCTTATTCTTCGAGTCGTGGGCCTTCAGTAAACCCCGGGTACCATCTTCGGCAGGCCCATTGGGGATGCCTATGTCAGTAGCCTCCGAGATTTTGCTTGAATCGTAGAATCAGGGAAAATCTCCAACTTTATATTCATCCAATAGCTCTGCCGAATTTTATCACATATCTTTGGATACATACATTATATTATACAGGGATAATGGTAGTTGGGGCTAGTTCATCTGACAGATCAGGTACTAGTTAACTGCTCTAGTGGCAATCCGCAAAAACCTACTTCAAGATCACGTCCCTGGACATGATCTCGGTATACAGGTGTAAACTTCGATAGGTGCCGCTTAAGGTCTTACCATTCTTTCGAGTCCCAGTCATATTTTATTGGGTACCTAACGCGTCCGTTAGGATTTTTCTTCGTATCTGTTGATACGGAAAAAAGTAGCAAACCGACATCAGAGACGGCGCCACGCCACTCAGAGCGGATCTGGGGTCTTACCTTCGCAAAGTTTTGCGGCATTCAGAGATTGTTCGCAACTTTGGAGCTCTGAGAATATATTGTCGAGTGCTTTTTCGGCTGTTGGAATAGCACATTTTATTGAGTCAACGGATGACTTATATTGCCCTCCCGATGGGCGTATATGTAGAGTTATTTATATAACTCGAAATATGCTCACTTTTTATTCTTCCCTCTCTCTTTTTTATAATTTCATCGGGCACGCGAACAGCGTTCCCGATGGGAGTAGCCCCCGAGGCTACAGCCAAGGACTTGTACTTGGGTGTAGGCTCAACGCCTTATGTTGCTATATTTTCCTTCTTTCTCGAAGTTTTCATATCTATCGGGTGCGCGACCAGCGCTCCCGATGGGAGTAGCCCCCGAGGCTATGAGCAAATGCTTGTATTTGATCATAGGCTCTCCCCATTTCTATTTTTTCATTCTTCTGTTTTTCATTGTTCCAAAGTAGCCCCCGAGCATTTGATCAAAAACTTGTATTTGACCAAAGGCTCTCGGAATAATCAATAATCTTCTGTTGTCGCCATTCTTATGAAGCTTCATAGTCGAGATTTTCTCTTACCAAGGTGACATCATTGCTGGCGATAGCCACGATCACTGTATCGTGAAAACGCGAGAACTGCACTCTCTCTGTCTTGCGGGCCCAAATTTCTTATCAAGTTGACACGTCGTGCAAGTGGGGAACACACGTCCTCCACTTTTCCTGGCGCACACACTGTAGCGCATGTTCCTTCCCTTCTCAGTGAAATTGCATTTTTACCCCTTGTCCATGTGTACACCATCTATCTCACAATTTCTCCATCCAACGGTGCGTCGATTCGCCGCACCTCTACTTAAGGTCATCGTCTTCCTCCTTCCACACTTTCGCTCGTGCCGCTCCTCTGCTCTCCTCTGATAAAATCCTCCATTGCGCCCCAAAGTTCTTGAGCTCAACCATGCTCGCGCTTTTCTCCTCCACTTTCGTTGATGCCACCGCGCGCGCGGCTCACCAGGCACAACACGCCCGAGTCCAAGATTGCCGCTGAAGATCTGGAGTGGGAGAGATCCAAGATCTCCAATCAAGATATGAACCTGTTGAAGAAACTCGGGTTCACAAAGAAGGAGAACGCGTTGTGCTTCCCCAAGGAAGAAAGCTATCCATCGCCTCCAATCGAATATCGGGTCAGTTTCGTTGACCACCTCATTCGCGGTCTTTCTCCCCCTATCCACGAGTTCCTTCGTGGTCTCCTCTTTGTCTACGGGCTACAACTGCATTAGCTGACGCCCAACTCCATCCTTCATGTGTTGATTTTTATCACCCTCTGTGAATGCTTCCTCGGAGTCCAACCTAATTGGGCTCTGTGGAAGCGCATCTTCTGTCTCCGCCGCAATGGCTCCCACAACGTCGCCTATAACATCGGCGGCGTTGTCATTTGCGTTCACTCTGATGTCGAGTACTTCGACATCAAATTCCCGACTCCGTCCAGGGGTGGCGCAAAATATGGATCTATGTGCACGAAGAAAGCTCCGACTCAGTGGAGTACAATATTCCTCCTTTCGACGGAGGGGCCAAGATTCTTCGCCGCCGTTCCTAGGACGCTGAGGCCACCGAAGAAGAGAAGTAGGAGACAGAGGCGCTGATGACTCGCATCCATGAGCTCCAGAACACCAGTGGCAAGGAATTATCAGGTATCCAGATCACAGCCTACTTCCTTGGGATTAGAGTGCAGCCTCTACAAGCTCGCTTGGATGTATGCTGGTGCAGAAGACGTCGACAGGCTCTCCAAAGACCTTCCTGTGAAGGATTTGGAGAAACTGATCCGAAGAATTTCGTCGTGCAGCAAGAAGGATACTATTCCATCCTCTCGCTGTATTAAGCCATATAGTGGCACCAACGCCCTTCCCGAGGTAATTTTCTCTTGACTACTATCTTGTCTTCTCGATTTTTTTTAGTATTTGTCGACTACTATCTTGCTAGCGTCTTTTGCATAACTTTTTGTCGACACTCCTTGCTTTTTGCAGAACCACCCTGTTCTAGCTTCTCTTCCTCCTCTTCCTGAAGGTGGAGAAGTCGAAGAACGGACTGTTGCCACCGATGACAACCAGGGTACTTCTCTCCCTGAGAGTGAAGTCGCCGGTTCTCAAAAATCCGCGGCTTCCTCTGAAAAAGAAGCCGAGTCTGAGGCTACTGCCTCGACACACTCCCTTCCTTCCGTTGTTTCTCCAAGGAACAAGAGGAAAAGGGACGAAGTCGCCGATTCCGGCGCCTCCAAAGCCGGCACATCTCCTGCCGAAGAAGTTGGTCCTTCTGAAAGGAAGACAACTTTCAACCCTTACGAGGATGCCCTTGTCAGCTCGTAAGTTCTTATTGCTCTTTGTTGTTTGCTCTCTATGTTTTTGTCTATGTTGATTCTTATATTGTCGCCTTTTATTGTAGTGGTGACGAGGATGAAGGTCAACCTATTGACGCGACTGCTCGAACGAGTACTTCGCGCACTTTAGTTGTCTCTGAAGCTCAGCCTGATGGAGATGAAACCTCGCCTCCTCAGCAAAACATCGAGCATCCTACTCCACCTGCAAGCCCCCGTGCCCCTTCGCCAAAGAGGGCTAGGGTCGAGCCGGCCAAGGAGCCTACCTTGCTACTTGGTAGCTCCACGACTCCTTCTTTGGATGATGTAAGTTGTTCACTTCTTCTCTTATGTGCCGAATATTTCAATGCTGTCGACTCTTCTTTGTTTTTTCGCTTCTTTTTTACTTTTTGCTGTCGAACTTTTTTACCTTATTGATGTTTCTTTCTCTTTTTTCTTTGCAGCCTTTGATGAAGGAGTTTATCCGTCTCGGTACCCAATTCGTCGGGTACCGTGACCATGCTAAAAAGGCCGAAGATACTATTTTGCCACTTCTGGTAAATGACCTCTCCATCATTTCTTGTCATGACATTTATTGCTGTCGACTATTTTGCCAGAAAATCTTGTAGAAGCCAACAAACGTGATGATTCTCTTGCTCGTAAACTGGAGCAAAGTGAAAAGGCTCGTAAGAAAGCTGAAGCAGATGCTGCCGCTGTCGAAGATCTTCGACAAAGACTTCATGACGCGGAAACTTCCTTGAGCGACAACATAGCTGAGCAAGCTGCTCGTGAAAAATAAATCCTTAGTCGTTTGCAGTCGCAGAGTCGACGTTTTGTTAGTAAGTACTCAATTCCATGTTATTTCTTTGGGTTGTCAAATTTATCCTTGCGCACTTTTTGACGATCTTTCTTTTGCTTGTTTTTAGGGAAAACGCATCAAGATTTTGACTTGTAATGTCCTGAAGGTGATCGGCTTCTTGACGCGCTTTCTCTCCTTGAATTTCATGGAGAGGAGGCACGCGAGGGCCTTGCTGAAGCCCGATCAGGTCTGTCGCATCTTTTTTCCTTACTTCTTCCCGAAGAAAGAAGAGCCCGAGATTTTCACTGCTCTCGCCAAGTGCTTCAACTCTCAAGAAGATCTTGGGCTCAAACTTCGCCAAGAAGGCCAGAAGATTGGCGTCGAAGGCACCCTTGCTCTGGTTGCTGACAGCCAACAAGACGTCGACTGGGCTAAAGTTGGCGATATAAAGGAGATGGAGACGAAGAAATGGCAATCTTTGATTAAGGCTGCTAAGCCAAACTCAAAGACAATCCTTGTCTTCCTTGGCTGCAAGCCAACTCCCGCTCCCAGCTCGTCGAAGCCGGAGGTCAAGTAGACCACTCTGTCTTTCTTTTGTTTTCTCTTTTCTTTTGATGCTGTCGCCAGATTAGCTTTGGCGACACCTATCTCATTAGTTCGATAGGGTATCCTCCTTTTGTAATGCCTTGTAAATACTTTGAGAATCAATGGAAATCTATTTTGCTTGATGATTGATGTCGAAACTTTTATTTTCAGTTGATATTTGATAACTACACTTCAACTCCTCGTCCCTCCGATGTTTTTCCTACTTCCTCCTACTCGAAGAAAACGCCTGTTGATAATGAGTTTGTTGAAGATTCTTCGAGTAAGGGTTCAGCACAAGACTTGGAGGAACTTCGTCACCAGCTTCAGTATATGAAGAAGCAGACGATTATAATAATGGACCAGTCTCGAAAATCATCCGAAAAGGAGAAAGTTGCACTGCAGCAGGCTCAAGAGGCCATAGCTGCCAAAAAAGCCACCGTTGCTGAACCTGCACAGGCTTCCACCCGAGAGAATTTTATGCTCGAGTTGATGACTGAAGCAAGTTTGGATATGACAGGTATGTTTTGCAAACCAAAATTTCCTCTGTTTTTTCCCTGTTTCATCCTTTGAAATTCTTGTGATGTCACCAAATAGGTTCCTTTCTAGACACTGCTGCCGAGGACCAACGGGTGGACACAAGGACAAATCTCCTTGTTAATCTTTCACTTGACCATGGTTCTCTTTTCTGGGCTACTCCAGAACGCACCCGACAAATTGTCAGATTCCAGGACCGCTCTTTTCAAGTTCGTGAGTTCCATGATTTATGTACAAGAACCTTGTCTCTAGTTTATAGTACCATGTTTCCTCAGAACAAAATACCGGACACTCTTCCTGCTCTGATGGAGAAGTTCCGGGATGCCCCTCGTATCCATAATTTTGTGCGGGCTCAACTATCTACTGGGGCAAGATTCGCCATGATTATGATACAGATCTGCTACCCGAAATTAGATCTAACGAAGATTGTCGCCAAGTGTCTGGCCAAGCAGTCGAAACAAAAGAGGAACATCGATAAAATCAACGACACTGTAACTCCTGTAGCCGAAGAAATGATGGACGAACTTCTTCGGATGGACTCAGAGTTCTTTGTAAAAGGTAGCTATGCTGAACATACGACTGGTGCTGCAAACAACAAAGGTGTAACCATAGATGATATATTAGGTAGCAACTGAGTTGTACTATATTGCGGGAAATCATATATATTTTATGTGTCGAATTTATCTTGATGATGAAGTTGTCCATATTGTAAAGTATAATCTATATTGTAAAGCCCCCGAGCCTTTGGCCGGAGCTCAAGCTATTTTTGCGTCTCGATGAATTTACTATTTTGTGAGAATATATATATATATATATTTGTTGCCACGGGTTTTGAGCCCCCGAGCCTATCGACGAAAAAAGATGTATGTCACCAATATCTTTTACTATATTGCAGCACCGCGAGCCTGCCTCATTAAAAACCTTTCAGCCCCAGCCGGTGCCTTGAAAGGAAAAGAGTGTGTCTGAAAACTCGCGGGCGTTTCAGTACATTGTATTTTTACAAGGAGGACTATATTTCGACTCTAGGCGTAAAAACGCCTTAGCTGCGCCACGTTTCAGGGGTTTTTCTCGGGAACCCCCATCTTCTTGTCCTTTATCCTGTACGCTCCTCTTTCGATTACTTCTGTGACGATGTAAGGGCCAAGCCATGGCGACTCGAGTTTTTCAGTGCTGTTTTGATTGAGTCGTAGAACTAAGTCTCCAACCTGAAAGGATCTTGGCCGCAAACGTCGACTGTGGTAGTTTTTCAAGTCTTGCTGGTACTTAGTGACCCGTGATAATACTTCATCTCGAGCTTCGCCAAGTGCGTCGACATCGTCTTCTAATGCTTTTCTGGAAGCTTCTTCATCGTATTTCGTGACTCTTGGAGAATCATGCTCTATTTCTATCGGCAGTACTACCTCGGCTCCATGGACCAGAAAAAAGGGAGTCTCCTGTGTCGCTGTATTTGGTGTTGTTCGAATACTCCATAATACACTCGGCAACTCTTCTGGCCAAGTGTGTCGAGCTTTTTCCAATGGTCCTAACAAGCGCTTCTTGATACCGTTGCAGATGATACCATTGGCTTTCTCGACTTGACCATTGGTCTGCGAGTGCCCAACTAACGCGAAGTGCAATTTGATGCCTACCTCTGCACAGTATGCCTTGAATTCCTTGGATGTAAAATTACTGCCATTGTCCGTGACAATGCTATGAGGTACTCCAAACCGAAAGACAATGCTTTTCACGAACTTTATTGCCGACGCTGCGTCTGGTGAGTTTATCGGCTTTGCTTCTATCCACTTGGTGAATTTGTCGACAGCGACGAGCATATACTCGTATCCTCCTGGCGAGGCCTTGTGTAACTTTCCCACCATATCGAGGCCCCATTGAGCAAAGGGCCAAGACAACGGTATTGGCATCAACTCCGCTGCCGGAGAGTGAGGCTTCGCGGCAAATCTCTGGCACGCGTCGCAAGTTCGTACTATCTTCTTCGCATCCTCGAGTGCTGTCAACCAATAAAATCCAGCTCGGAAAACCTTGGCCGCAATAGCTCGACTGCTTGCGTGATGACCACATATTCCCTCGTGTACGTCCTTCAGAATTATCCTTCCTTCTTCGGGTGTGACGCACCTTTGTAGCACACCCGAAATGCTTCGCTTGTACAGCTCCCCTTTGACCACAGTAAAGGCTTTAGATCGTCTAATAACTCGCCTGGCTTCAACTGGGCCGTCGGGTATTTCTTTCCTTAAGATGTATGATATGTACGCTTGCATCCATGGAATCTGCACCATCATCACTAGTTCATGTTCCTCTTCTTCTTCTAGTGCTTCTTTAGGAGCTAACGAGGTTTTCTCATCCTTCTGCTTCTTCTGTGCTTTCTTCGGCTTTGTAGACCTCTCGGTTATCTCTTCCCAGAACACACCTAGTGGAACTGCGAGGCACTGCGACCCGATGTTTACAAGAACATCAGCTTCATCATTGCTCAGTCTGCTGATGTGATTTACTTCGCATCCATCAAATAGCTTCTCTAGCTCATTGTACACTTCTTTGTATGCCACCATGCTATCATTGACTGCATCACATTGGTTCATGACTTGCTGAGCCACCAATTGTGAATCGCCAAATATTTTTAGTCGAGTTGCACCACAAGCTTTCGCCATCTTCATCACGTGTATAAGAGCTTCGTATTCTGCCTCATTGTTAGACGCGTTTGGGAACGTCATCCGTAAGACATACTTTAATTTGTCGCCTTCAGGTGATATGAGTATCATGCCTGCTCCAGCTCCCTCTAATCTCTTGGACCCGTCAAAGTTCATAGTCCAAGTTCTCGATAAATCCGGGGGTCCTGTATTTTGTAGCTCCATCCACTCTGCAATGAAATCTGGTAGAATTTGAGACTTTATTGCTTTTCTTTTTTCATACGTGATGTCCCGAGGGGAAAGTTCTATTCCCCAAAGGGAGACACGACCCGTAGCTTCTTGATTGTTTAGTATGTTGGATAAAGGCGCCTCATTGTCCACTATTATCGGATGCGTCAAAAAATAGTGTCGCAATTTTCTTGCGGTTGTAAACACTCCATATGCTAGCTTCTGGTATTGCGGGTACTGCTGTTTTGAAGGCGATAAAACTTCACTGATGAAATATACCGGCCTCTGCACTCCATGGAGTTTTCCTTCCTCTTCTCTTTCGACGACAAGTGCCGTGCTGACCACCTGAGGTGTGGCTGCAATATATAACAGGAGGGGTTCCTTCTCTTTAGGCGCCACCAAGATTGGTGGTGTCGAAATTGTGCGCTTGAGATCCTCGAAAGCTCTATCTGCCTCTTTGTTCCACTGGAACTTTTCTCCTTGCTTGATTAAAGCGTAGAACGGTAACGCCTTTTCTCCCAGCCTGGCGACGAATCTGCTTAAAGCTGCGACTTGCCCAGTTAACTGATGTATTTCTTTCAACTTTGTTGGCTTCCTCATTGTTACGATAGCTTGAATTTTTTCTGGATTAGCTTCAATCCCTCTTGCTGAGACTAGGAACCCGAGAAGTTCTCCTGCAGGAACGCCAAAAGAACACTTCGTCGGGTTCAGCTTGAGACAAAACTTGTCGAGGTTCTCGAAAGTTTCCTTTAAGTCCTCGATCAGCGTTGTCCCCTTTTTTGACGTTATGATGACATCGTCAATGTACACTTGTACGTTTTTCCCAATCTGTGTTACTAAGCACTTTTGCATCATCCGCTGATATGTTGCTCCCGCGTTTTTCAGACCAAAGGGCATTGTTTTGTAGCAAAATACGCCGTAAGGTGTAATGAACGTTGATTTGACATCATCCTCTTCTTTCAATCTGATCTGGTTATAGCCAGAATATGCGTCCAGGAAGGAAAGACGTTCACATCCTGCCGTGGAGTCGATGATTTGATCGATCCTTGGGAGGGGAAAGTGATCCTTTGGGCAGTTCTTGTTGAGACACGTAAAGTCGACACACATGCGAAGGACTTTAGTGTTTTTTTCAGGACCAGCACTGGGTTTGCTACCCACGTGGCCTCTGTATGTAGCTCTTTAATGAAACCAACTTCTCTGAGTCGATCGATCTCTAACAGCATAGCTTTGCGGTTTGGTTCTGGAAAACGCCGCAAGGGTTGCTTAATTGGTCTCGCTAGTGGATCCAAGTTTAGGTGGTGCTCGGCAAGTTCCCTGGGTACTCCTGGCATGTCAGCTGGACACCATGCGAAGATTTTCCAGTGCTCACGGAGGAACTCGATGAGCGCGCTTTCCTATGCGAGGTCCATGTCTGTCGTGATGGACGTTGTTTTCTTTGGATCTGTCGGGTGAATCTGCACCTCCTTGGAATCTTTCGTAGTGTTAAAGGTCGGTTCCTTGTTAGGCCTCCCTACATCTGGCAGCACATCATAATTAGTCGTGAGCCTTGACGCCATGTATTCTGCTTGCATCCCGAAAGTTTCTGACAGTCGATGAAAATCCTTGTCACATTTATCGGCTAACGCGAAGCTTCCTTTGACTGTGATTGGTCCTTTAGGTCCAGGTAACCTCCATAACAAGTATGTGTAGTGTGGTACCGCCATAAACCTGGCATATGCTGGTTATCCCAACAAGGCGTGATATTGCAACGGGAAATCCACGACTTCAAACTCCAGCCTTTCTATTCTGTAATTTTCTCGGGTCCCAAACTGAACGTCGAGATTGATCTTTCCCAGCGGATAGCTTGGCTTCTCTGGTGTGATACCATGGAAACGTGTGTCTATTGGTTTCAGATTTGCTAGGGATATGTTCATCTTCCTTACTGTATCTGCGTACATAAGGTTTAAACTGCTACCGCCATCTATGAATACTCGAGATACGTCGAATCCTGCAATTACTGCTGGTAAGATAAGTGTTGACTGCCCTGGTCGAGGAACTTGCTGCGGGTGGTCCGCTATTGTGAAGCCAATGTCCTGTCCCGACCAATTCAGGTACTTAATCGTTGGTGGAGGCATCTTCTCTGCCATAAACACCTGTCGCGAGATTACTTTCTGAGCTCTATTGGACGGTCTAGCCTTCTGAATCATCGAGACCGCACCGTTGGAATTGGGATCAACATATGGAGGTGGGTGTGGCGCTGCTGCTATTCTGAGCTGATGCCGATTTTCGTCCGTAATTGCGGGAGGTGGTAAGTGAATCTCACTCCTGGGCCCGTGGAGATTTCTGTTTGTTGCTTGAGTGTTGGCTTGCCCCGCAAATCTCAACATTGCTTGAAAATTTCAACAGTCCTTCTGTAGATGTCCTGACTGTCTCTTCCCATTGTTGTCGAGATAAAAATGCATCTGACACGGCCCGTTCATCATATCCTCGGGGGATACGAAAGGTCTCTGGAACCTTGGCCCACTATTTTGCCTGTTATTTCGGGAGTCATCTCTATTGTCGCCTCGCTGCTCCTTTGATAGTCATCTCTATTGCCTCCTCCATTATTTCCTCGAAAACCAGCCGATATTTGGCCAGGAGCGTCATAGCTCGAGTACTGCCGAGGAAATCGCCGTCTATTTTGGAAATTTCAACTGCGGTCCTCTTCAGGCGACCTGTGCCGCTTATTGTGGACAGCATCTTCTCCAACTACCCACCTGTTTGCTATCTCCATCAATGTTGATACTGTCTTTGGGTTGGTTCTCCCCAAGTCTTCGACAAAATCTCCTCGTCGGATTCCTGCTACGAACGCATTTGTTGCTCTCTCGTCAGATATGTTCTCTGCCGAGTTTTTAATGATGTTCCATCTTTGGATGTACTTTCTCATTGATTCATCATGCTTTTGTCGACACGCTCTCAACTCTTCTAGTGATGCGGGTTTTTTGCAGGTGGATCGGAAGTTCTTGACGAACACATCCTCGAAACTGTCCCAGCTGTCGATGGAGCCCGGAGGAAGCTTCTTTATCCAAGATCGCGCGGCTCCACTTAGATGTACTTGATGCTCTGCATGGCAGTTTCTCTGGTTCCTCCTATCAACTTCACCATCTCGAGATAATCAATTAGCCAATCCTCTGGATCTTGCAGGCCGTCGAACTTTTTGAAGTTATCGGGTAATTTGAACCCTGAAGGAACTCAAGTTTTCCGGACCCTCCTTGTAAAGCACGGCAGCCCACACATATCCTCGTCGTCTATCTCTGGCAAGTGCTGATGTTCCCTTCTATTTTGACGTGCTCTGTCCACCCGTGCTTGCGCTGCTGAGTCTCTTGCTCCACTTGTTCTCTCGGGACCTGGTGCTGCTGCAGTAGGTCGTGGACTATTTTGCCTTGCTGAACCTTCGGGAGGCGTATTTACAAACGCCGTTCCCATGGCTCCAACTCCTGCCATAGCCATGTTGTACAATGCTTCTCTTGGATCTCCAAGAGGTGGCTTGGATGCGAGGATGAACGCTTGCGTCGCCATGTATCCAGCTTCTGGTGTCTTAGGGATGATATTCCCCCTCGTGTCTATTGACATAAAGTACATGTCGAGGTTTTGAACCAGATTCTCCCTATCTTCCTCAGGTATATTTTGTAGCCGAGATCTTGCTCTATTTCAAGCTGCTCTATGACTATCTCCCGAAGTACCAGATTGTTGACTCAAGTTAGCTCTTTGCCTGCTTGACGCAGAGGCTGCTTCCTGCCTTCTATCCAACTCGATTTTCTGCTTCTCGAGCTCCCGCCTGGTACGTGCAAGCCTATATTGATACGCTTGTAGCTCCTCCGGTGTCGCCGTTACGGTCATTGGCTCTGTACCATCAATAGCTCTTGCAACTCTATCCCATACTGCCTGCGGAAATCGCACCATCTCTCGTGTTCCTGGTCCGATATATTTTGTTCCTAGACCTCTCGTGAGATCCGCAGGATCGACGTACGGATTTCCCGCCTCGTCGAAGTTCTCCGATGTTTCCTCCTGTGGGCGACTCGGATCTCCAATGGCATAAATCTGATGATATTTTGAATACTGAACCTTGTTGGGTTTGGTGACACCATCATAGAGATTGGTGAAGACCTCTCCAACAATAGTGGATCTGTCGATGAAGTTGAAGCTGTTGACGTTGCTCGAGTCATCGCTTATATCGGAGTCCGCAGACGACTCGAAAGACATGTCGCTGAAGATCTTGGCGATTTTTTCGCTTGCCGTGGTGCTGATGAAGCGTGGCGACAAAATCTCCTCGTCGCCTGACTCGATTGACGATGCAGAACTTGAAAATCGGGATCGACCGCTGATAATCCCGATGAGATCGGAATTTCGAGATGATACGCTCCTTCTTTCTCGACGCGAAAGTGAAACCTTCTGAACGTCATCTCCATAGGCTCCTCCAGATATGCATATGCATCCAAACGGGAGGGCGGGTGAGGAACAAAATCGACTAGACCAGTTTCGATCTGTTTACCTCTGTCCATCGCGTTGCTTGCAGTTGACGAAGTCGACGATCTTGAACGTGCCATCGAGATCAGATCCTTGACGCCTCTAATTTCCACAGACGGCGCCAATTGACAAGGGATTAACTTATCAATGCCTACAAGTTGTAGACTAGGGTTTTAGTCGGAAGTAGAGGGCAAGTAGATCTCGAAGTTTCAGCCGAAAAGTGCTCGACGATGTGAAAATTAGGGTTTCGTGAGACAATGAATCGATGCTTTCTTTGTCCGTCAACTCCCCCTTATATAGGAGGCGGAGCCGAGGTATTCGTAATACACAAGTTACAGAGTCTGGGAGGGTTTCCAACCCTTCCCACAAGATTACAAGTATTATTTCCTAATACAACTCTAGCTTTCCTTAATAATAACTTGGGCTTCCGATTCTTCTTATTCTTCGAGTTGTGGGCCTTCAGTAAACCCCGGGTACCATCTTCGGCAGGCCCATTGGGGATGCCTATGTCAGCTGCTCAGGCTCATGCGCCCTCGGGACTAAAGTGATGAATCCATGAGAGTTCGTATGTTGTAGAGTGGTCACTTTTGACTGCACACCTGGTTTTCACCAGGGGATCGTGTGGGTGTTTACTACCTGTAAGGTTTTAAGCTTGTAAGTTCCACTTGTGGTTGGCCACCCAGGATTAAAGAGATTACTATTGAAAGTGCATGGAGCCCCCATGTGTGGTTTTGGTAATTAATGTCAATCCCTATGGACTAATGTTTGCATTGAGTTATATTTGTAGGAGTTTTCCATAGGCAATTCTTGAACCATTTGTTGGCTTCAAGGTTGCAATAAGAAGAATTTGATGAAGGATATCAAGTGTCAAGTATGTCTTGAAGATGAAGATGAAGTAAGCCCTCAAGTTACTTCAAGACATCAACATGTTTGTATTAGGTTGCAATAAGAAGAAATTGATGAAGGATATCAAGTGTGAAGTATGTCTTGAAGATGAAGATGAAGTGAGCCCTCAAGTTACTTCAATACATCAACATGATGAAGAATGAAGAATGAAGTGCAAGTTAAAGATGAGCCAACTCGAAGAGTTCATAAGCTTGAAGCTTGCCATGGAGAAATGAAGTGCAAGTTCAAGTTGAGCCATCTCGAAGAGATCCTTTGCTTGAGTCTTGCCATCCATATGGTGATCATGGATATGTGAAGATGCGCCGAAGAAGAAGCTCTACCATGGTGGATTATGGGGGAGCAATCCACATGGTGGTCATTGTTATGTGAAGATGCGCCGAAGAAGAAGCTCTCCCATGGTGGATTATGGGGGAGCAATCCACAAGACTTCGTCAAGCAAGCACAAGCAAGAAAGGCGTTCCATCTTGTTGAGGTCAAGATCGTCGTCATCAAGCTCAAGTGGAATGCGCAAGTATAGGGTTTGCTCTTGATAGGGTTTCTTTCTCATCGGTCTCATAGTGTAGTTGGAGACCGGTTTATAGTTTAGTTGCCGTACTATGAACAGGGCTCTCGAGTGAGTAACTCGATCATATCGTTCGGAGAGAGCTCAAACCTTTGCATCCTAGCATCATCTTTCTTGGTTGTTATTTGGACCTTATCCATGTGATGTTTTAGAGCTTGTGCGTATTCTCATGACAAGCTCTAGTTCATCGAAAACGGATTTCGCATAGATCACTTGTTGCGTTTTCGAGTTTGGTTCATCATCTTTCTTGGTTTTATTTGGATCTTATCCATGTTATGTTTTAGATCTTGTTCTTATTCTCATGACAAGCTCTAGTTCATCAAAAATGGTTTTTGCATGGGCAACTTGTTGCATTTTCAAGATTGGAGGTTTTACCGGTATGTCTTTTTTAGATAGGTCAAACCTTTCATCATTTGTTTCTATCCTCCCTTTTTGGACTATGATGGTTTCCTGCATGATCTTGTAGAGCTTGTTCCTAGCTTTAAAACAAGCCCAAGATCATCAAAATCGGAGTCCGGATGATAAAGTTATGCCCGTTTCAGTTTGATGTTTCTGCCAGTTTTCAGGGGCGGATATTCCCGCCCAAGTTTGGGGCGGATAATCCCCCCCCCCCCCCCCGAAAAATCCGGTTTTGGGAAAATCCGGCCAAATATTCGGCCAAATGTCCGGCCCCCATCCAGGGGCATGTTTTCTCATGTTCTTAGCCGATTTTCGGGGCCCGGATATTTTGCAAATATCCGGCCCGGAAAATCCGGCCTGAGCTGACCCAAACGGTCATATTTCTATGGGAGGGGGTATTTAAGACCCCTTTCTTCCTCCTTGGGCAGCTACCTCTTCCCCTTTGTGCTCTCCACCATTGTTGACCTTGGGAGCTTCCCTTTCCCTCTACTCCTCCTATGCTTCTTGAATCTTTTTGAGGGAAAAGGAAGAGGACATCTAGATCTACATTCCTACCAATCAAATCCCTCTCTTTGTGAGGGGAATCCACTAGATCTAGATCTTGGAGAAATTTGGTGTTCCTCCTCTTATTTGTTCTTCCTCTCTTATTCCCCCAATAGCTTTTGTAGCTTTGTTGGAATTTGAGAGAGAAGGACTTGAACATCTTTGTGGTGTTCTTGCCATTGCATTTGGTGCATCGGTTTGAGTTCTCCACGGAGATTCGTGGTGGTGAAAGCAAGAAGGTTGTTACTCTTGGGTTCTTGGAACCCTAGACGGATTCTAGGCCTTTGTGGCGATTTGTTGGGAGCCTCCAATTAAGTTGTGGATGTGTGCCCCAATCATTGTGTAAGGCCCGGTTTCCGTCTCGAAGGAAATCCCTTAGTGGAACCGTGACCTAGGCCTTTGTGGCGAGGGTCACCGGAGATTTAGGTGAGGCGCCTTCGTGGCATTCGGTGTGTGGTGTGAGTACCGCATCTTGGGGTTAGGCCTTTGTGGCGTTGGTGTGCATCGAGCAACCACACCTCAAGGTGAGCCTCTTGTGGTGTTCGGGAGCACTAAGCAACCGCACCTCTCCACCGGAGATTAGCACTCACAAGAGTGTGAACTTCGGGATAAATCATCGTCTCCCGCGTGCCTCGGTTATCTCTATACCCGAGCTCTTTACTTATGCACTTTACCTTGTGATAGCCATCGTGCTTGAAGTTATATATATCTTGCTATCACATACTTGCTTGTATTGCTTAGCATAAGTTGTTGGTGCACATAGGTGAACTCTTGCTTAGAATAAGTTGTTGGTGCACATAGGTGAACCATAGTATATAGGCTTTGGGCTTGACAAAGTAAACGCTAGTTTTATTCCGCATTTGTTAAGCCCATCTCGTAAAAGTTTTAAATCGCCTATTCACCCCTCCTCTAGGCGACATCCGTGTCCTTTCAATTGGTATCAGAGCAAGGTCTCTCATTCTTAGGCTTCACCGCCTTGAGAGTAAAGATGTCGGTTAGGGGATTAGCGCACAATAACTTGTTTATATTTGATGGCACAAATTATGATCTATGGAAAATTTATGTGCTTAAAATCTTACGGGGTATGTCCCCGGACATGGAGCGATTTCTTGGCATGGGTTTTTCTTCTCCTAAGGATCCTCAAAATTTATCTCTTGAGGAGGAGAAAAACTCTTGCCTCGATGCTCTTGCTTCTCATGTGTTTTCCATTGTTGTGAGCAATGTTGTTACTTCGGCAATCATGCCTTTTGGGAGCTCTCATGAATTATGGACAAAGCTTCAAGACAAATATGATGTGTCCAATATTATTAAGGATGATTGTATTGCTTACACTTCCGGCCGTGATGAGTTCTCATCTTCATCCACTTCACCAATGTGTGGCAAGACACAAAGTAATGATATGGTGAGTGGTGATGGAAATTGCAATGTCGGTATTGAGCTTACTATTGATGATCCTTCATCTATATCTCATTGCAATGGTTCATCTTTGGACTTAAACACATCTAGCACTAGAAATGATTTACATGCTTGTGTTTATAGTCCTTGCATATCTTACCTATTAAATTGCAATCGGTGGTGGTCGTACGTGAAAAGACCCGTTCGTACGTCAAAAAAGACCACGATCGCTAAAAGAAACCAGCAGTACGATCTAAAAAACCGGTTAGGGACTTAGGGCGTCGGAGTCCAAGACGTGTGCACGAAATGTAACCGAGCAGTATTTGGGGCTGCCCCTCTAATCTATCCAAGCCGTGCTGGCTGTGGTCTTCGGGCGGCCCAGGTAGACGCCCCTGTGAATCGGATCGGTGGTTGCCGAGCTCTCCTGTACGAGAAATTCTCCCGGATGGTGCTGCCGCCGAGACCCTTGCCCTCGTCGCCACCTCCACGCGCGACCTAGCTCTGGCTCGGGCAAGTCCACTTCGAGGAGCAGCAGTGCAGTCCCCAGCCCCCCAGCTCAAAGCTGCATGAAATCATCAGATCAGCAGCTTGTGAACTCTGCACCACGCTCAGCACCAGCTGGCCGGAGGTGTGGGGTGCGAGCCGCCTGAGGAGCAAGGCCGGCGACGGGTTTCTACGTTGAGCATGGCCGAAGAAGCGTGAGATCGCTGCATCATGGTTCATGGATTAGCTCGCCTCACAGAAGGCCGAGCCGACGCGGAAAGCCATGCCGGCGCTGTTCCAGTCAAGGCATCAAGCGAACGGTGGTCTAGCGGCATTAGGCTTGCGGCATCGATAGAGCTCACGCTGGCGTCGGCCGTAGAGCCGACTCGCCTCGTACCTCCCCGTTGAGAAGTAGACCACCCAGTAGGAGGAGTGCTGCCTACTTTCTTGATATTTCTATGTCCACGTCCTATTCTGAAAAATCCGTTGAGATCACAACCATGCGTTTAAGATATTGAAAACACCTTCAGTAGTTTTTTTTGTTAATGATTTAATTTTAGCCACTTCTTACCCGTTATATGAGTTATTTTAATTTTCTGTTTGGACTTTTGATTTTCGTCAATTTGGAGGTTTAGGTGGGGGGCGGGCGGGGGGGGGGGGGGGGGGACGTTCTTCGTCCAAAAGATTGGGTGGCGACTGGTGAGTGGGATGTTTATACGTACCATATGTGCACAAATAATTTTTAAAAGAAACCGTAGCAACGCACGGGTATCCAGCTAGTCATGTGTAAGTTGCTTGAATAAATCTAATGATGATATTCTTGCTTTGTCTTGTGGCCATGATAAAAATGCTTCTATTTCCTCTAGTTGTTGTGTGACTAACATTGTAGAGGAAACCAAAGATTCTATTGGTCAAGACAAGATCTTGAAAGGAGCCTCAAGTAACTCCTCATCTTTTTCTCACGGTTCTCATATGTGCCTTATGGCCAAGGGTTCCACGGTATCTCCTACCATGGAACCTCATACTTCTCGTGGTGATAAGGATGATGATGTTTATGAAGAAGAGGATTGGGTTGTCTCTCTACGCGATAAGGGTAAGAGTGTATTCAAGGTAATTTGCAAAGATAAAATTGCTTGCTCTCACTTCTTTGAAATCTTGACTACCGCTATTGAGAGCCAAAAACTTATTTGGATGCATGAGAACACCATTGATAAAAAGGGTGCTCTTGAACGTGAGTACGCCAATGATGTGGCATCTCTAAAGGATGAACTTGAAGAAGAACAAACCACCAAGGAAGCTCTTGAGGAAACCTTTGCTCTAGAATTGTCTAGAGAAAAGGAAAACCATGATAGAGCTCTTGAGGTGGAAAATGAACTAAAGCTAAAAAATGATAAGCTTGTGTTTGTTAATGCTAAACTCCTTGAGGATTTTGAGCAACTCAAAAAGGGCTCAAGGGTTATTGAGAGTGCGCTCACCAAACTCACCGAGTCGCATGAGCAACTTAAAGCTTCTTATCTAAAAGATCATGACAAATTGCCTTCTCCCATTGCTATTAATAATGATGTGTGTGCTACTAACTCTACTTCTTGTGAAGCATCTATCTTGAAGGAGAATGTTGAGCTAAGGGCTCAACTTAAATTGCTAACTAGCAATTATGGGAAATTGGAAGAAAATCATGGAAAGCTTTCTAGCTCCTATGAGGATATTCTAGCCTCTCATGATAGGCTAAATTTAGCTCATGAGGCTATAATATCTAAGGCAACACCTTGTGAGCCTCATGTGGGTACTAGCACTACTACTCAAAATGTTATATTGCCATGTGCTAGTCCTAGTAATTCATCCACTCATAATATTGCTAAATCTTGTGATGAATTATCTTCCTTGCCTTGTTGCTCTAACAATGAAGGTTCTACTTCCTCTAGTACTTGTGTTGTTACTAACCATGTAGAGGAAATCAAAGAGCTCAAGGCCCAAGTCTCTTCTTTGAAGAACGACTTGGTAAAGGGTCATGAAGGGAAATGCAAACTTGACAAGATGTTAAGTGTGCAACAATCCCCCAATGACAAGAGTGGACTTGGATTCAACTCCAACAACAAGAACAAGTCCAAGAACAACAGGATTAAGAAGGGCCAATTACAAGTCAAAGACCCGGCCAAGATTGTTTGCTTGAAGTGCAAAATTGAAGGGTATCATGTTAGATCTTGCCCTTTGAAGGAGAAGAAAAAAGGGAAGCGGCCTCAAGCTCAAACTCATATTCAACCTCAAGTTGAAGAAATGCCACTTCCCAAGAATATTCAAGCCAATGCTCCCATTATGGAGAAATCTAGTGAGAAGAAGGAGAAGAAAAGAACTTGCTACATATGCCGTGAGAAGGGCCACATCTCCTCCTTTCGCACTATTGGTACCTCATCCAACTCTATCACCATTGATGATGTTTATTCTCTTCGTAAGGATGAGGGTGGCAATGTGTTTGCCAAATTTGTTGGTGCTCAAAGTGGTGTCAAGAAAAGAACCATTTGGGTTGCCAAGCCTATTGTGACTAACCTCTTAGGACCCAACTTAGTTGGGGACCAACAATCCAAAACTTGATCAATAGGTGCTTTTTGGAGGGCATTGGAGACTTGGCTACATCATGAAGAATTAAGGGATCTTCATCATTTATATTATCTCAAGCCAAGTCATGGTTATCTTGCTTCTATCATATATTCAATGTTCCTCCTTGCGGTAACATGTGCTCAACTCATTTATATTGAAAGTTACTCGCCCCTTTGCATGTGTTAGTTTTGTTCCTAACATGTGTTTGTATATGTTGTGCTTCCTACTTGCTTTTCTTGAGAAATCAAGTCTATGCATGTTGGGTTGCACACCATGTATTTGTGTTTGTGTTGGAGCCTCTTTGCATCTTGTTGTATCTTATATGGCTCTTATGAGCAATTAATGGACTATCCCATTTTGGGGAAGTGATATTACTTTGGGAATTTCATGATCCTAACAATGTGTGTACATGAGGAATATCACTTAGAATTGATATTGCAAGATTATCTAGTCTCTATGTGGTATGTCATATTCATGAGAAATTCAAATTCTATTGTCCATTAATATCTCTAGTTGGATCTTATTTGCCTCTTGTGAAAATAAATTCCTTATCACATTATAGGGGAGTAATAAGCTTTGTGCATATTACAAGCCTAGAAAATGTGAACATTTGAGGTTGTGTCACATAGAATTGATATTGTAAATTATCTCTCTCCTATGTGGCATGTTTACTCAAACAAACTCCAATTTGCTTAAATAGCTTCATTGCTAATATCTTTGTGGATCTTATTTGTGAAAGTTTTTCTTGGCATGGTTTTTCACAACGTGTCCCTCAATACATTTTTGGAAAACCATGTGCTTCAAGTCATACTATTAATTGCTTTGCATGTTGGTATGAATACTATTAATTGCTTTGCATGTTGATATGAATACTATTAATTGCCTTGCATGTTGGTATGACTAAATGAAGCTATCAAGAAACTTTCTTTGCATGATGGTTAACTCTTATCTTTTACCATATGCTTTGTTCGTTGTAAATATGATCTTATGTATACTTACAAACTACCACCGGGAAATATTTCCTAATACCTCTTGTCCTAGGACAATTGGTAATCAATTATGAGGTAGATATTTATTGATCATATCTACGTTGGCTCTTGTGTTTAAATTGTCTTATTTATTGCCATGAATTTGTTGTGCTTTGACTCCCATGTGTCTTCCTTGCATCTCATGGATCTAATTTGTCTACTCAAACTTTCTTAGCATTTTTAGTAGATATAGGTAGCGTGATGATCCTAGTTTTGTGCATTTTGTATCCATATTCTAAATCCTAGATAATGCACTAATCTTGGGGGAGCTCTCCTATATTTGTTATGATGCTTAAACTTCTCTTGATCATTATCAAAAATTTGGTTTTGGGAGACATACATTTTCTTTTTGGTACTTTGTGCCATCATAAAAAGTGTCGAGGGTTTGGTTTATTTGTTGGAACCTTGCTCTCTTGGGAGTTGGTTATCTCATTCCTTTGTGCTTAGGCTTAATTAGCTTCTTATAATGAGATAAGTCTTTGGAGTCAATCTTGTGTTGATTTGATTCTTTGATATAATTTGGGCAACCATTGTCTCTTGATTTATTTGGTGTTTTGTCCAAATTGTATCTTCCTTTGGTCCTTGAAAGTATCGTGCATGCATATTTAATATATGTATATCTTATGGCATGTGTCACTTTCATTGATCCAATATATAGGGTAAACTCCATCAAATCCTAATTTGGCTAAGATGTGCATGAAATTCAATTTCATATCTATATGCACATAGAATTGTGGAGTTTGTCCTATATGTTGTAGTGAGTCTAACTACTTCGGACCCAATTAGTTTGGGGAACATTTTGTAATTACCTTTGTGTTAGGTACAATGGATATGCATTGAATGCTTGTCTCACTCTTGGAAAGAAGTGGTGACTCAATGGTAACTTGAGGCAAGCTAGGATGGTCAACGAACACATATCTACTACATCCACACCAATGCTATCTTGGTAACAAGTATCTTCTCATGCATACTTTTCTTGTATCCAACCTTATGGTTGCATCTTGGCATGAATCTCTTGATTTGCAAATGTTGTGCTTCTTTCAAAAGTCTTAATGAAACCACTTTATTGTGAATGTGAGTAATTTGAGATGAGTGCATTTGTTGGGAAGTATTTTAAATCATGCTCATGATTCATCCATCCCAACTATGCCTATCTAGCAATTTTATTGCATATCATTTCCTCAAGGCTCTCACATGTGCAATATAGATGAAAGTGCAAATTTAGTTACTTCTTTTGGTATCCTCGTTTGTGATACTTGTTGCCTTTCTCAAATGCATCCCAACTATCTTCTATCCCTTGTTGATATTTGTGATGTATTTTAGTTGTTTGTGGTTGAAGTTCATGAATGTACAATAAGATAAATTGAGCCTTTGGCCATGCTATTAAGCAAAAATTCTTATTGGTATATTGCATGACTTCGTCTTGGATATCATACTATTTTTCTTGTGTATCTATTTTGTGTGTGCATGTTTCTTTGTGGATAAATATCTTTGTGATATTGCCCACTTAGAGAAACTTATACACATAAGAGATGATACATCTCCTTTTGATATCTTATTTATTTATTGCGTGTTGATTGGTCATGCTAAGCAATATAATTCATTGAAGACTATGATGATGCTTTTTGATCATCCTTGTAATAGTCTTATAATATGCTTTATCATGCCTTTCACATATCCTCTTGGTTGAGCCTTTTTATTATGGTGCCTCTTACTTGTTGATCAACTATTTGTTTGTTGCAAGTGTTTAGCTTATTTTTCTATCTCTGATCTATTACAAATGTTTGTGTTTTAAATGAGGGAGTGAGGATTCCATGTTATGCATATTGTATTCAAATGCAACATTTTATTTTATGCATGTACCTTGGGGGAGCTTCCTCATTTGATTTAGAGCACTATCTTGTGGTGATCATTAGAGTTTGATTCACTTGGTATCTTTTGTTTTTGAATGATATTATGGGAGTGATGATTCCATGTTTGTGCACTTTATACTCTAATGCAAATTGTCTAGTTTTGTGCACAAACCTTGGGGAGCTTCCTCATATTATTTAGAGCAATCTTCTTGATCTTATCATAATATCTATCTTTCTTTTGGTATCTTCCTTGTGGTTCATTTGGTTGCTTGCTTCATTTGTTGAAGCTTCTTAACTTTGTTATCTTTTTGAAATCTTTGATCCTATCTATAGTGTGATTCCTTCCGAATATTCGTCATTGGATATGTGCATTTGATTCCACTCAAATTATGAGAAATGCACACGCTATGGAGGAACTCTCACTATATTGGCCTTCTAAATTTTTCACCCATTTCGGTAATTGGTGCCAATGGGGGAGAAGTTTGGAGGGTTTAAGGGAATTTGGTTATGTCTTTGCTTTGTGCTTAAGCATGTGCCTTTATTGCATTGCATCTTGTTGCTTTGCATAGTTGAATATTTAGAGGAAACTCCACTAGGCTTTGAATGCCAATATATGCAATGAAAGTCAAGATCATTCACACATGCATATATTATGGGGGATTTTGCTCTATATATTAAAATTATTTGTTACTTAAATTCCTTATATAAACCCTCTAAAAGAGATTGTCATCAATTACCAAAATGGGGGAGATTGAAAGTGCATGGAGCCCCCATGTGTGGTTTTGGTAATTAATGACAATCCCTATGGACTAATGTTTGCATTGAGTTATATTTGTAGGAGTTGTCCATAGGTAATTCTTGAACCATTTGTTGGCTTCAAGGTTGCAATAAGAAGAATTTTATGAAGGATATCAAGTGTCAAGTATGTCTTGAAGATGAAGATGAAGTAAGCCCTCAAGTTACTTCCAGACATCAACATGTTTGTATTAGGTTGCAATAAGAAGAAATCGATGAAGGATATCAAGTGTCAAGTATGTCTTGAAGATGAAGATGAAGTGAGCCCTCAAGTTACTTCAAGACATCAACATGATGAAGAATGAAGAATGAAGTGCAAGTTCAAGATGAGCCAACTCAAAGAGTTCATAACCTTGAAGCTTGCCATGGAGAAATGAAGTGCAAGTTCAAGATGAGCCATCTCGAAGAGATCCTTTGCTTGAGTCTTGCCATCCATATGGTGATCATGGATATGTGAAGATGCGTCGAAGAAGAAGCTCTACCATGGTGGATTATGGGGGAGCAATCCACATGGTGGTCATGGTTATGTGAAGATGCGCCGAAGAAGAAGCTCTCCCATGGTGGATTATGGGGGAGCAATCCACAAGACTTCGTCAAGCAAGCACAAGCAAGAAAGGCGTTCCATCTTGTTGAGGTCAAGATCGTCGTCATCAAGCTCAAGTGGAATTCGCAAATATAAGGTTTGCTCTTAATAGGGTTTCTTTCTCATCGGTCTCATAGTGTAGTTGGAGACCGGTTTATAGTTTAGTTGTCGTACTATCAAGAGGGCTCTCGAGTGAGTAACTCGATCGTATCGTTCGGAGAGAGCTCAAACCTTTGCATCCTTGCATCATCTTTCTTGGTTTTTATTTGGACCTTATCCATGTGATGTTTTAGAGCTTGTGCTTATTCTCATGACAAGCTCTAGTTCATCGAAAACGGATTACGCATAGATCACTTGTTGCGTTTTCGAGTTTGGTTCATCATCTTTCTTAGTTTTATTTGGATCTTATCCATGTTATGTTTTAGATCTTTTTCTTATTCTCATGACAAGCTCTAGTTCATCGAAAATGGTTTTTGCATGGGCAACTTGTTGCATTTTCAAGATTGGAGGTTTTACCGGTATGTATTTTTTAGATAGGTAAAACCTTTCATCATTTGTTTCTATCCTCCCTTGTTGGACTATGATGGTTTCCTGCATGATCTTGTAGAGATTGTTCCTAGCTTTAAAACAAGCCCAAGATCATCAAAATCGGAGTCCGGATGATAAAGTTATGCCCGTTTCAGTTTGATGTTTCTGCCAGTTTTCAGGGGGGGCGGATATTCCGGCCCAAGTTTGGGGCGGATAATCCGCCCCGAAAAATCCGGTTTTTGGGAAAATCCGGCCAAATGTCCGGCCCCCATCCAAGGGCATGTTTTCTCATGTTCTTAGCCGATTTTTGGGGCCCGGATATTTTGCAAATATCCGGCCCGGAAAATCCGGCCTGAGCTGACCCAAACGGTCATATTTCGATGGGAGGGGGTATTTAAGACCCCCTTCTTCCTCCTTGGGCAGCTACCTCTTCCCCTTTGTGCTCTCCACCATTGTTGACCTTGAGAGCTTCCCTTTCCCTCTACTCCTCATATGCTTCTTGAATCTTTTTGAGGGAAAAGGAAGAGGAGATCTAGATCTACATTCCTACCAATCAAATCCCTCTCTTTGTGAGGGGAATCCACTAGATCTAGATCTTGGAGAAATTTGGTGTTCCTCCTCTTATTTGTTCTTCCTCTCTTATTCCCCCAATAGCTTTTGTAGCTTTGTTGGAATTTGAGAGAGAAGGACTTGAGCATCTTTGTGGTGTTCTTGCCATTGCATTTGGTGCATCGGTTTGAGTTCTCCACGGTGATTCGTGGTGGTGAAAGCGAGAAGGTTGTTACTCTTGGGTTCTTGGAACCCTAGACGGATTCTAGGCCTTTGTGGTGATTTGTTGGGAGCCTCCAATTAAGTTGTGGATGTGTGCCCCAATCTTTGTGTAAGGCCCAGTTTCCGCCTCGAAGGAAATCCCTTAGTGGAACCGTGACCTAGGCCTTTGTGGCGAGGGTCACCGGAGATTTAGGTGAGGCGCCTTTGTGGCGTTCGGTGTGTGGTGTGAGTACCTCATCTTGGGGTGAGGCCTTTGTGGCGTTGGTGTGCATCGAGCAACCACACCTCAAGGTGAGCCTCTTGTGACGTTCAGGAGCACTAAGCAACCGCACCTCTCCACCGGAGATCAGCACTCGCAAGAGTGTGAACTCCGGGATAAATCATCGTCTCCCGCGTGCCTCGGTTATCTCTATACCCGAGCTCTTTACTTATGCACTTTACCTTGTGATAGCCATCGTGCTTGAAGTTATATATATCTTGCTATCACATACTTGCTTGTATTGCTTAGCATAAGTTGTTGGTGCACATAGGTGAACTCTTGCTTAGAATAAGTTGTTGGTGCACATAGGTGAACCATAGTATATAGGCTTTGGGCTTGACAAAGTAAACGCTAGTTTTATTCCGCATTTGTTAAGCCCATCTCGTAAAAGTTTTAAATCGCCTATTCATCCCCCCCTCTAGGCGACATCCGTGTCCTTTCAACTATGTCGTCCAAGTTTTAGTTAGCTTCCAGTGCAACCACAATACAATATGGGCTCTGTCTTGGCTAAGTACTTAGTGGGAAACCTTGCCTGGGTACCGCCAGAGGGTGGAATTTTGGGCACGGGCGGATCCGGTAGGTGGAGGGGCTACTAAGGAAAAGCTTCGTAATGACCTCGTCCTGGCCTTAATGAAGATGAAGAATTTTGGCAAAAAGGCTTGGTTGTGAATTGTGGGTAAAGAGCGCAACCTCTCGAGAGTTAAACCTAAGATCTTAGCCATGTCCCCGGTTATGGACAATTTGAGCTTCTAGGCAAGGAATGTACGGAAGAATCTCATCACCTTTTCTGAATGTATTTAAAATTTGATCAACCTTGTAAAACTCATGGGAGATGTAACCATGTGATTATTCTAAAACCCATGGAGGATTAACCATGGTGTGATGTCATAATGTCATTCAAAGATTTTCAAAATGTTTTGTTTTAAATAAAATATAGGATAAAATTGGCTTTATGCAAATTAGCCTAAACTCCACTAGCCAAATATCATGTAGATAGTCATGCCTAAAAACTGCCACCATATAAGTGTCATTTGCCAGTACATCATTGTACTGACCTCCATTCGTGGGGCTGCATATTCAAACGTGCAGGATTTTCTGAGGAGAAGTACATGGTAGGATCTTGAGTCTACATTCCAACATGACTGCCTATGGCACATGAAGATGATGAAGGCTCATTGATGATTTATTTTCCGCTCTGTTAGTTCTGAACATTGTTGAGCTAGTCCATGTGACTATGCAATTTGTAAGGTTTTACTATACCCTCTGGATCAACGATGTAGTAATTTGATACTATTGCAATGATTACTATATTTTGTAATGTGTGCTATCAGTGATCCCGGGAATAGCACTATACACAGGTATCTTACCTTTATTAAAAGGTAGGGTGCTACATACATGAAGCACAAAGTGGAGAAGACAACCATCTAGCTACTGCTATGGGCCCATAGTCCAGGGATGAACTACTCACGCATCACTTCGGAGGTGGGCATGGCGAGGTAGATGCCTCCAGCGACGATTTCCCCCCAGAAAGGGTGCCGGGAAGAGCTTCAGAACCACCCCCTAGATCGATTGGGTGATGGCGGCTGCGACGGAACTTTTCGTTGATGGAGGCTCGGGTCTCTAGGGTTTTCCCGAGAATATGTATAAATAGGCGGAGGATTTAGATCGGTGGGGCGCCTGGTGGCCCCACACCTACCCTAGGCGCGGGCCAGGCCTAGGCCTCGCCTAGGGGTGGTCTAGGCGCCCTGGTGCGCCTCTTCGTCCCCCCTCCAGACTTCGTCTTCGTTTCAGTAAAATATTGACTTTGGCTTTTGTTTCGTCCAATTCCAAGAATATTTTCTGTACAACTTTTCTGAAATACAAAAACAGCAGAAAACAGGGAACTAGCACTGCGGCATCTTGTTAATAGGTTAGTGTCGGAAATCATGTAAAAGTGCAACGAAGTGTAAACAAAACACATATGAATTGGTATAAAACGAGCATGGAGCAGAAAAAATTATAGATACATTTGAGACGTATCAGCATCCCCAAGCTTAACTCCTGCTCGTCCTCAAGTAGGTAAGTGATAACAAAATATGTTTTGAGGTGACATGAAGCCAACACAATCTTGATCAAGCATGTAAAGCATTGTGAGCTGGGATCTAAGTGCTCTAACATAGGCATGATAGATATAATTCAATAGAACTTAGCAACTATGTTATAACATGAAGAGTAACTCAAAGAAAGGATCATGAATAATAGTGCATTGAAAGCAACTGTGTGTTCATGATCATAGAGTAAACATAATAAAGTGGTACTCAACATGTCCTCATGGAATAGCAAAACATTAGTGCAAGGACACCTTCAAAGTTCAGAGGGTGACTAGATACAAGTAATTTGAGAACAAGCAATAGCACAATCATGAATCAATCAATAATAATTTTGGGACTATGCACATTGCACTAAGAGTGACAACTATGCTCTCTTAATCAGTGCATAAGGTAGAAGGTGAAGACTCAACATGAAAGTAAAAGAAAGGCCCTTCGCAGAGGGAAGCAGGGATCACCCATGTGCTAGAGCTTTTTTATTTTGAAAGCAATAAGAGTGTTGAAAATATTTATTTTGAGAGGTGCTACTTATGTCAACGGTAGTGATAAATAGTATGGCTTATGCATAATTACTTCCTATAAGTTTGCTTGCCTCATGCATAATATACCAATAGTGCTCACACCTTGTCCTAATAGCTTGGACTTCCATGGATTTTCATCACATAAATATGTTTTAACCAAGTGTCACAAAGGGGTACCTCCTTTCCTCCTGTACAAAGGTCCTAGGAGATGAATCTCATTTAATTTCTCAATTTTGATGAATCTCAACTTTGTGGACATCCATACTGGGAAAGCAAGGACAACAGATATTTGGACTTTTTCCCAGCTAAAACTTCCACCATGTGAACATGGCTTTAGTTGGCGGTCCAATGTTCCTCTCTAACAATATGCATACTCAAATCTTTGCAAGTACTCATGGTAAATCTCCCTTACTTCAAACAAGATGAGCCTGCATATTAATTCACATGATATTCAACAAAATCATATTGAGGGTGGTTCCCCATGACAGCATGATTATCACACAACAAGCAACTTATAAGAACTAAAAATTCATAGGACATAATACTTGCCACAATGATTTTTTAGGCTACCTGATGGGGTTTGTTGCATGGAAAACAAAAAAATTCTACCGCGAAGACGAATAAATCCAAGATCCAATCTATGGACAAGCCAAGATCTAATCTATGAGATCGGAGCAACGAGATGTATATGAGACTAACCCTCGAAGATTCCAAAGCCTACGAGATTAGATCTCGTTGTTGATGTAGTCGACCGTCCGTGCTGCAATCCGGCAGCACTTCCGTACTCGGTCGTGCATACGATGTCGATGAAGCCCGTCCTCTCCCTGTTCCAGCGGGCAGCGGAGGTGTGGTAGATCTCCTCGGAATCCCAGTAGCACGACGGCGTGGTGGTGGTGGTGGAGGAGAAAAAGCTGCAGGGCTTCGCCTAAGCCGGAGCAGCTCTATGGAGGAGGAGAGGGGCGGCCAGGGTTTGGTGTGAGGGGTGGTTTGGCCGGCCACTGATACGTCTCCAATGTATCTATAATTTATGATGTTCCATGCTAGTTTTATGACAATACCTACATGTTTTGCTCACACTTTATAATGATTTTATGCATTTTCTGGAACTAACCTATTAACAGGATGCCACAGTGCCAGTTCCTGTTTTCTGTTGTTTTTGGTTCCAGAAAAGTTGTTCGGGCAATATTCTCGGAATTCGACGAAACAAAAGCCAAACATCTTCTTTCACCGAGACGGACCAGAACACCGAAGGGGAGCCGGAGAGGAGGCCCAGGGCCCCCACACCACACTGGGGCGCGGCCTAGGAGGGGGGCGCGCCGCCCTATGGGGTGGGCCCCCCAGGCACCCCCTCGCGCCGCCTATTCACCTATATAATCCCTCGCGACGTAAAAACCCTACACCAATTGACGAAACTCCAGAAAGACTCCAGGGGCGCCGCCGCCATCGTGAAACTCCAATTCGGGGGACAGAATCTCTGTTCCGGCACGCCGCCGGGACGGGGAAGTGCCCCCGGAAGCCATCTCCATCGACGCCACCGCCTCCATCATGCTCCGTGAGTAGTTCCCCCATGGACTACGGGTTCTAGCAGTAGCTAGTTGGTACTCTCTATCCCATGTACTTCAATACAATGATCTCATGAGCTGCCTTACATGATTGAGATCCATCTGATGTAATCGGTGTTGTGTTTGTTGGGATCCGATGAATTGTTACATTATGATCAGTCTATCTATATAGGTTTGTGAAGTTATTGTTGCTGCAATCTTGTTGTATTTAATGCTTGTCACTAGTGCACGAGTGGCATGATCTTAGATTTAAGCTCTATAATTATTGCTTAGATTGCATCTACAAGTTGTTTTCACATGTCTATGTCCGGAACCCGAGGCCCCAGAGTGATAGCAACTGGGATAACTAGAGGGGAAGGCTTAGATATGAGATCACATGTTTTCACCAAGTGTTAATGCTTTGCTCCGGTGCTCTATTAAAAGGAGTACCTTAATTACCAGTAGATTCCCTTGAGGCCCGGCTGCCACCGGCTGGTAGGACAAAAGATGTTATGCAAGTTTCTCATTGCGAGCACGTATGACTATATATGGAAAACATGCCTACATGATTAATAAATTGATGTTCTGTCTTAATGCTATTTGAATCCTATCAATTGCCCAACTGTAATTTGTTCACCCAACACTTGTCACTTGTTATTGGAGAGTTACCACTAGTGTAGATCGCTGGGAACCCCGGTCCATCTCTCATCATCATAAACTCGTTCCTATATGACATTGGAAGTAGTATCAACTATTTTCTAGTGCCATTGCCTCTGTGTTACTGTTACTGCTGCTGTGTTACTGTTACTATTGCTCTCATATTACTGCTGCTTTCACATCACCCCTGTTACTAGTGCTTTTCCAGGTGCAGCTGAATTGACAACTCAGTTGTTAAGGCTTATAAGTATTCTTTACCTCCACTTGTGTCGAATCAATAAATTTGGGTTTTACTTCCCTCGAAGACTGTTGCGATCCCCTATACTTGTGGGTTATCAAGACTATTTTCTGGCGCCGTTGCCGGGGAGGCATAGCTCTACTCATAAGTTCACCTGGGGAGTACACTCTACCTCTCTCTCTGTTTATATTTTATTTTATTTTGTTTTGCTTATTTTACTTTTGTCTAGTTTATTTGTGCTTAGTTTATTTATGTTTAGTATTATTTTGCTTGGTTTATTTTGTCTAGTTTGTTTTTGTCTTGTTTTATTTTTCTCATATACCCGAAAATCCATAAAATTTGAAAAACCAAAAAACTAAAAACTGTTGTTATGGGAGAACCCACAACCTATTTGGAGCTTATTGAAAGATATATGAATTATAGAGAATCAAGAATGGGTAAAGTCATGAGTGCTGTGATAGAAAAATTGAATACAATTGCTAAAATCTTGCTTAAATGCCATGATATAAACTGTTGCTCTAAACAGGATACTAAACATCTAAAATTCCAATGTGGCTTTAGTGAAGAAGTTTTAATTAAGAACTATAATTGGAATAACTATATTCATTTTGGGTTCGAAGAGGTAGAACAATTTGTCTTATTTATGGGAGCTTCTGAGATCGAATCCTTCATGTCTAAAAATAATGAAACTTGTGTTGCTTGTAAGGACCTCAAAGATTATGTCTCTTCTATCCTTAATTTTTGCATAGAAAGTTACAACGATAATCCTTATATCATTGATTATAAAGAGAGACTCATTAATGCACAAGAATGCACTCACAATTTGCAGGAACTTGTGAAAGAAGAAATTGATGAACATGAAAGCTCATTGGATGAAAAAGAGGAGGAGCTTGATGAACCTGAAGGCTCATTGGATAAAAAAGAGGAGGAGAGTGATGAACAAAAGGAGGAAGAATGGATTAGCTACCCATGCCAACCTTCTAATGAGAGTAACTCTTTATCTCTTACACTATTTGATTGTCCTCCATGCTTACCAAAGGAGGATGAATGTTATGTTCATGTGGATTCTCCTGAAATATTACCTATGAGTAAAACTTGTGAGAATAATTATGCTACTGTTATCTATGATAATCCATGCTATTTTGATAAATCTTATGATAATGCTTTGTTTGTGCCTAATATCTAAATGCATGGTACTAAAGAGTTTCGCTTGGCAAATGTTTATGATAAAGCTCCAGATGATGGTCCTATGTTACTTGATAATATTAATTGTACTACTAATGAAAATGGGATTGGAGAGGTCTTGACTTTATCTAGGAGTCTCATATCTCTTGAGATTGATCAATCATCTTGTTATATTATTGATAAAAGTGGGTTTGAAAGTTTTAATCCCATTATTTTTGAGCTTGATAAAAATTATGTGTTTGTGGATCATGAAAAACATGCTTTATATGATAGTTATATTGTTGAGTTTATTCATGATGCTACTGAAAATTATTAAGAGAGAGGAAAATATGGTTGTAGAAATTTGCATAGTACTAAAACACCTCTCTACATGCTGAAAATTTTGAAGTTACTCTTGTTTTATCTTCCTATGCTTGTCACTTTGTTCTTCATGAATTTATTTGTGTACAAGATTCCTATGCATAGGAAGTGGGTTAGACTTAAATGTGTTTTTAACTTGCTTTTTGATGCTCTCTTCTGCTTCAACTCTTATTCCTTATGTGAGCATCATTAAAATTGATGAGCCCATCTTAATGGCTATAAAGAAAACACTTCTTGGGAGATAACCCATGTTTTTATTTTGCTACTGTTTTGTTGTGTCTTGGAAGTTGTTAATACTGTATCAACTTCTTCTTATCTTTATTTTTTGCATTGTTGTGCCAAGTAAAGTCTCTAATAGAAGGTTGATACTAGATTTGGATTTCTGCACAGAAACAGATTTCTATCTGTCACGAATTTGAGTAGGTATCTCTGTAGGAAACTCAGAAAAATCTGCCAATTTTCATGCGTGTTCCTCAGATATGTACGCAACTTTCATTAGTTTTGAGTTTTCTGATTTGAGCAAGGAAGTACCTCTTAAAAATTCGTCTTTACTGGCTGTTCTGTTTTGACAGATTCTGTCTCTGTTTTTTGCATTATCTCTTGTGGACTTTAAGCAAGGCTTTCTAGGCGTGGAGAGCTGTAGCTAATGTTTTATTGAGTTCTTTCAATGTGTCACTACAGGACTAAATTGGATTAAAGTTTTTTTGAGTACTAACCCCTCTAATGAAGTTTATGAGAAGTTTGGTGTGAAGGAAGTTTTCAAGGGTCAAGAGAGGAGGATGATATATGATCAAGAAGAGTGAAAAGTCTAAGCTTGGGGATGCCCCCGTGGTTCATCCCTGCATATTTCAAGAAGACATCCCCTTCTTCATCAACAACTTATCAGGTCACCTCTAGTGAAACTATATTTTTATTCGGTCTCATCTTATGTGCCTTACTTGGAGCGTCTGTGTGTTTATTTTCATTTTGTTTGTGTTTGAATAAATTCGGATCCTAGCAATCCTTGTGTGGGAGAGAGACACGCTCCGCTTTTTCATATGGACACTAGTGTTCTTTGTTTTACTTTTAATGTTCATGACAAAAGTTGGAAGCTATTGCACTTATTGTTATTTGGTTGGAAACAGAAAATGACTCATATTGTCTTGAATAATTTGATACTTGGCAATTGTTTTGAGCTCTCAAGTAGATCATGATTAAGCTCTTGCACCATGTAGTTTAAACCTATTAGTGGAGAACTACCGTAGAGCTTGTTGAAATTTGGTTTGCATGATTGGTCTCTCTAAGGTCTAGATATTTTCTGGTAAAAGTGTTTGAGCAACAAGGAAGACAGTGTAGAGTCTTATAATGCTTGCAATATGTTCTTATGTGAGTTTTGCTGTACCGGTTCGTACTTGTGTTTGCTTCAAACAACCTTGCTAGCCAAAGCCTTGTACTTAGAGGGAATGCTTCTCGTGCATCCAAAACCTTGAGCCAAAACATATGCCATGTGTGTCCACCATACCTACCTACTATGTGGTATTTTTCTGCCATTCCAAGTAAATACTTCATGTGCTACCTTCAAATAATTCAAAAGTTATTATCTCTTATTTGTGTCAATGTTTTATAGCTCATGAGGAAGTATGTGGTGTTTTATCTTTCAATCTTGTTGGGCAGACTTTCTGTCAACACCCAGATTTTTAAGTCCGGATGCCTATTATGTCATACATCGCAATCCCAGGAATATTGTTGTTGCGAGGCATAATAGTTAAGTATCACAGTCATCATTCATTACAAACCATAATGTCTTACAAATTGGAATCACATGATCCATATTACACGAATAGTTGATCTATCGATCAACGAACAAACACAAGTTCATAGCGGAAGCGTAAGATACAAGGACTCTCTAGTCCACATGCCAACGCTTGACGTCGGAAGACTCCTAGTTGTCGTAGGCGTCCTGCTGGTCATCTCCTTGTTCATCTTCATACTCTGGCCATTGGAATAGCCAGGGACAAAGCCGTGAGTACTTCAAGTACTCGCAAGCTAATACTAATGTAAGTGCTAGACATTTCTAGTAAGGTTTGCTAGGCTCTAGTTTATTTGCATAAAGCCAATTTTAGTTCACAAGTATTTGAGAAAAGCTGAATCCTGTGCTAACTAACTCAAGTGGGAACATTAGTGTCATTCCCACCATTCAAGTGGTGATTTCAATTCAATTCACCACGAGTCATTTCACCATCTCTTTTCAACATCATTTTTCAAGAAGTTGACATCGGAAAACTGTATGGCCTTTCCAACCGTCCGTAACCGTGGACGCGGCTATTCGAATAGATTGACACTCTGCAGAGGTTGCACACTTGTGCCACAACATTTTATTTCATCCGTCGGGATTACCCCGAATCATCGTAACACAGTATGCGGATCATCAACCATAACCTTTCACTTATAAATCCTAGTATGAGCACCTCTCCCCATGAGCTTGGCCTCCCAGTGAAGACCAACTGTCAACCTGGGAACTGCACAGGGCGTGGCCGTACAATTCACCTCAATTCACATCATTTCTCAACAACGGAGGCAGCCTCAAGCGTAACCCCTATGACGTGTGTTCAGAGGGAACCCATACTAAGATGCATAAACTTCCAGTTAAGCCCTACCCATAATCAGGTATTGTGGGGGTACTCAATATTGGAAAGGTATCGCATTCAAACCAATATCATGTTTATCAAAAATCACCATCTTCTCTTTGTCATATTCACCTTCAAAAATCATTCAATGGAATGCTTCATCATTCCAAGGTTTCAAAATTCAGTTCAAGTCACCTTGTTCCCATCTAGAGTAGTCAAGTTTTAATTCATTAGCACTAGCTCTAATCATGAGGGGTGCTATCTTGCTTTGCTAGATTTAGACTAACTTTACTACTCTAGTAAACTCCTTTACTTTGACCAAAGTTAACTATAAAAGTAACTCTTGGAAAACAACAAGTAAAACTTGTAATTTAGAAACTTGGAATAGGATTATGGTAAGAAAAGATAAGACTATGGTGCCTTGCCCCAAAGGGCTTTGCACTTTTCAAGAATATTAGCTTGCCTTGGTAGTTCTCAAAATTCTCCTCCTCCTCCTCTTGGTAGCAACCTTCTTCCTCCGGGTATTCTCCGGTGCTAGCGTCTAAATTTAAATACGAGTATAATCACTCAACTAATTCAATGGCTATTCCATACATCACATATAATCACACAAACTATGCTAAGCACACACTTAATCTAATTAGGGTGCATTGGTTGTGTTGCTTGAGGAGAAATGATTTCCTTTTATTTAATATGTAAATGATAGTTTCCATAGGGTTCTTGAGAAATAATTTCCTCTCATTGAAATATTCTTAAGATTTAATTTCTCAAACAATCATACATGAACTTATATTGACTTAAGTCAAACATTCATCATCATCATTTGAGAAAATGATTTAAATGAGGTAGACCACCTCATACCATTTAATAATGCTACATATGATTTAAATCTCCAAGTAATCCATATAAGAGAGTTTGGCCAGGGGTCCAAACATCACATGAATTCATTTGGGACAAGATTTAAATGAAGTTAAATACTTCATATGATTTGCATAATAGTTTTGGACAATATCAATTACATAAACTAGCCATATTGTCCATTAATTAAACTAGGGCATGATCATGCAAAGTGACCACACCATTTTCTAGCATAAACAATTAGTGTAAGTCAAATGTGATCTATTGGAGTTGGAATCTATTATATACTAAAAGCAAAATAAGATTGTTTTTTGAGGCACCCAGTTAATCCACATCATCTAAATTATTTGATCAGTTAGATTAATAATTTACGGCTAGGATTAAATAGATGTTATATAATTACGTAACACGGATGAACGTGACAGGTCACCCATCCTGGTAGTCGATTGTACACAAACATGACTAAAAGTTGTTCGGTAACAAAAAAAAACAGAACTGGCATACATGCCTGGGAAGATAAAATCAATCTGAACACCAAAAATCCTCCGTGTCTTAATAGGACTCCTGGTGATGAGTCCGTTTAAAATAAACAGATCTTGTATGCTAGCCCAAAGTTGACCTACCGTGAGGCTACATGAGTGTATGTGTTGATGTTTAACTCATAGCATAGCAACATGTCAACATATTTAGACCGGATTTTTCCCTTCTTAGTAGCAAAAGAATACTGGTAAACACTGGTAAATATTATTTACAGAAATACTGGTCACAGTACGGTCCGAGATTTATCAAATGAATTTTTAAATTTATCCAAAATCATTTAAAATTTAAGCTAATTATTTGAATACCGGTAACTTTTGTCCAGCCTTGCAGTTTTCGGATTTCGTAAAAATCATTCCTAACCCTGATGCATCAACAATAAGCCACGAAATATGGGTGAAATGTGAAAACAAGGAGCCATCTCGCCATGTCGGTGGTCCGTGCGTCTCAGATATCCTATGTACGCATATAAGACGACCAGACCGATCTCGGATTGTAACGGGCATCGGTAAATACGGTTAATGGAAATAGCAGCTAAGATACACCCATCGATTTGTCAAATAAATCAGAAAATTTTGTTTAAAGTTACTTAAAATTTAAGTGAAGTCCTATAACTTTTGTCCCGTATAATAGTTTCCCCCCGGATCCGCTAAATACCACAGCCAAAAATATGTTGTCTTATTTACGTTTAGTCTATCCAATTTAAAATAATTTACGGCTAGGGTTAAATAGAAGGTATATAGTTAGGTAAGACGTGTGAAAGTGGAAGAAGGTCGCTCATGCTGGTCGTACATGAAGATGAATAAATTAAAATTGACGAGTGAAAAATATAATAGAATTCAAAATTGATAATATGTATGTACAGGAAAAGCCAAAATAGACTGGTCATCTAGACTGTTTAGCATAAATCTTTCTACCATCCTCAAAGTTTCAGACATTTGAGTGACTAGATATCAGGATCTGATTTCAGCTTAGTTATGCACCACATTAGTTCATAATAACAGGATTATTATTTGAATGGTGTGGTATCTAAAAGTCGCGGCTACACGATTGAATTGTAGTAGTATACAAGTTCTAATTCACCGAACAGATATAGATCATTAGTCACATATCATAGGTAAAGTAATTATGTTTCATGGATTTGCATATATGAAATAAGTGCCTAATACATGTTAAAGAAGAGCCGGTGCCAAATATAGACGTGTTCTATATGGACAAGGAAAGAACTCGGATTGATACACTTTACCTGAATTATTTAAACAGTTGAATCTGTAATTAATAGACGAGATGTAAAAGATATATGCAAGGTTAATTACCTAAACAACTCATGTAAACATCTCTAACACATCACAACATGCATTGTATTTGGGAAAACTTTGCTCAAACGAATAGCGGCAGGTGTTGCGCTCATGCATAGATTTTTTTTGAAACAAATATATACTATCTACACACTAATATATGTCTAGATACTTGCGAATGTAGATAAGTTCAAGTCACTCCATTCGTAGGCTCTAGCTGATTGTCTGTGAAAACAATTCCACTAAGTCACTATAGTCTTATTTTGTTTTATCGTACAATTAATTAATCTCAGATATTTTCTAAGCATCCTAAAGTAGTATTTATTCTTTAGTCAAATTCTTAGTGTCAACGGACCTGTTTAGCTTGGACACCTGATGATAATTTATTCTCAAAAATATGAGACGAGACATTTTCAACAAACGAAAAGAAATAAATACATGTAAAGTTACCTGACACTTTTAAACGCTGAAACCACGCAGTTGAAGGAGATGGTTGTATTTACAGGTGCTTAAAAGCTGCCATAGATAATCATGCCGTGTCAATAAAAAAACATTTTAACATCTCACTTATTTAATGTGCCCATGGCAACAGAGTCATATTATTTTCTAGATCATAGAGTGGATGTAAATATTTTGTTGAAAGAAGGGTAACACCAAATTTGTACTTTAAAGATGACGCCCTCGCATTTGCGAGGGTCACTGTGCTAGTTAACTTAATATCTAATTTGGTTGATTTTTAATAATTATTTGAATAGGGAAAAGTCTCTGCTTTCTTCTTTTTATCAGATTAATTCTACAACTAATCTTGACATGGGACCAGTGGCATATTGTAGATCTTTTTAGTAGCTTTCCAACAATATAAAATTTGTTGAATTTGGCCAAGCCAAACAGATTCTATTGAATTTCAAAGTTGGAACCAGTATTGAAATTATTTGAATTCATTTAAACGAGATTTAAATAAAAGGGCCGGCGGGAAACTCTAACGGGCCAGGTTTTCAAATTAACGGCCTGCTCAGCCCAACAGCGCATCCAGTGCGAGTGGACCGCCTGACCGCGTGGGCCCCGCATGTCAGTGGCTCTTAAAACCCGAATCGGTACATTTTAAAGTGAGGCGTTGGATTAGAATCGAATCGGACGGCTCACGCGCATCATCGTCTCTGACGAGATGCCGTGGCTGCTCTGGCGAGGGTAGGGGGTGGGAGGGCTAACCAGAGCTCCATCAAGGGTTGGTAGTGTGCTCGAGGTAGATGTGGACGACGGCGAAGCGGCTGGTAGCAGTGGCGGAGCTCGAGGTGGCCTGGATCAACGGCGATTGCTCCAGGGCTTCCGCGGCTCCGAGCTTGCGATTGGCCTTGCTCCGGCGACGATCGAGGTGGCTAACGGTGCGAGGCGAAGTGGTGAAGGGTGGGGAGTGAGATGGTGTGCTCCGTTGCTTCCAGGGAACGCTCTATTTATAGAATCGAGTGAGGGTTGCGGGGCAGGGTGGTGGTCGACATGGGCGCGGCGATTCCAGCGAGGTGTTGGGCTAGACAACGGTTCAGGGAGGTTCTCCTCGTCCAGGTGAAGCTATAGGTAGCAACGGCACGGTCGGGCGGCGTCTGTGGGCGACGCATTGTTTCCGTGTCGTCGGGCGGCGCTCACGGGATTTTCTTCTCCGTCTCCGGCGGCGGCGGTCCAGGGTCTGGTCAAGCGAGTGTCTGGCGGCGTCGTGGTGTCACGGCGGTGCTCAACGGCTAGCAAGAGGGGCCAGAGCGAGTGCGAGCGAGTGGAACGGCGCGTGTCCAGTGCGTGTCCACGCGCGACGCGAGCGGCATCCAGGGGCGACCGTGGCACGCGATCTCCGGCGAGGCTACGTCATCTACGGCGAGCTGGTCGGTGCTAGGAGAGGTAGGTGAGCATGGTGGCGTCGTTGGACACCAGGGCCAGGGGTGGCGATGAAGGAGATGAGGGGTGGCTCGGCATGGTGGCGCCATGGCCGGCATGGCCATGCACATGTGAGCTAGCCTCTCCTCCTTAGGTTTACTATGGGCATTTAGTGTGAGAGGGGGCAGGGGAACCATTTAGAATAGGTTGGGGTAGATTAGGGTTGAGGTAGATCACTATTTCAAATAGTGTCAAATAGTTCCATAGTTGGAAATTTGCAATTTTGTCCAAATTTGATTTAATTCAAATGGTTGCCCAATTTGAAATGTGTGTGTTTGATTGAGTTAGAAATTACCAGAGGAGATGAGGTGTGGTGGTGGAATTGTTAAATTCAAAGATTTGCAAAATTGGCTAAGTGGGAGATTGTTCCACTTAATAAAATGTTGCAACTTTGGATGAGCATAGCTTTTGATCTAGAAAGAATTTGGCATGGTAATATTTACAAAAAGTGTTCGCCTTGATGTTGTCTTGGATGAGGTGCAAAGAGTTAGCAAAGTTTAGTTTGAAAAATTTGAATTGCAGGGGCTCAAAGTAGTGATCAGACTATAATTGGCAGATTTGACCATTATCATATGTGAGCCAAATTTGAATTTGAAATTCATTTGATTTGTGATTCTTTGAATCCAAAAGTTGTAATAAGTGTTTAGTAACATTATTCAACTAATGGTGAAGACCAAAATGGTCTAGGGTCAAAATTTATAAAAAATGGCATAAGCCATATGTGAGGGTTTTAGGGTTTTTCTTTTATTTGCTTTTCTTTCTATTTTTAATTTATTTGGTTGGTGATCTTCTCATGATCACATTAGGTTTTTAGAGTATGGCATATACACATATTAACAATCATCATGGCATATCACTCAAATGCACAAGTCCTATGCATGGCACTATATGCAATTTAAAAAGTTTTTGTTGGTTTGAAATTTTGCTCTCTGGAACTCTTCTAACTTTCTTTTTATTGAAATTTTGGATGTTACAAACCCTTCCCCCTTACAAAAGATCTCATCCCAAGATCGAAAAGAAAGTTAGGTACGAACGAGATCTGGGTACTCCTTCTTCATGAAGTCTTCGTGTTCCCAGGTGGCTTCATCTTCAGTATGATTGCTCCATTGTATCTTCAGAAACTTGATGCTTCGGGTGCGGGTGGTTCGGTAAGCTTCCTCCAGGATGCGAATCGGCACTTCGCGGTAAGTCAGGTCCTTGTTGATATCCACCGATCGGTGATCGATGTTCTTGAACACTTCGGTCTTCTCAGGGACTTCAAGGCACTTCCGGAGGAGTGAGATGTGAAACACGTCGTGCACAGCCGACATTTCTTCGGGCAACTCCAGTTGATAAGATACTTCACCTCGGCGGCTGAGGACTTTGAAGGGTCCGACATATCTGGGCGCGAGCTTTCCTTTCAGCTGAAACCTCTGCATTCCTTTCAAGGGGGATACCTTGAGGTAGACGAAATCTCCGATCTCGAAGGTCAACTCCTGACGTCTCTTGTCGGCGTAGCTCTTCTGTCTTGATTGCGCCGTCTTGAGGTACTCGTGAATCTTGTGCACTTTCTCTTCGGCTTCATGAAGAACATCTGGGCCAAAAACTTGGCTTTCTCCAAATTCCGACCAGTTCAAGGGGGTACGGCATTTCCTTCCGTACAAGGCTTCAAAGGGGGCCATCTGTAGGCTAGCTTGATAGCTGTTGTTGTAAGAGAATTTTGCGTAAGGTAAGCAGTCTTCCCACTTGGATCCATATTCCGGTACGCATGCTCTCAGCATGTCCTCCAATATCTGGTTGACTCTCTCAGTCTGTCCGTCGGTCTGAGGGTGATAGGCGGTGCTGAAATTCAGACGGGTTCCTAGTCCTTCATGCACCTTCTGCCAGAATCTTGAGGTGAATTGTGATCCTCTATCCGACACTATCGACTTCGGGGTTCCGTGCAGGGCGACTATTCTGGAGATGTACAGTTCAGCTAACTTTGGGGCTTGGTATGTGGTCTTGACGGCGATGAAATGGGCTACCTTGGTCAGTCTATCGACAACTACCCATATTGAATCATTGCCTTTGCTGGATTTGGGCAGTCCGGTGATAAAGTCCATTCCTACGGAGTCCCATTTCCATTCTGGAATCTGCAGTGGTTGTAGCAGTCCTGCGGGTCGTTGATGTTCTGCCTTAACTCTCTGACAGATGTCACACTTGGCGGTGTAGCTGCCGATTTCTCTCTTCATTCCATGCCACCAAAATTGCTCCTTCAGGTCTTGATACATCTTGGTACCTCCGGGGTGGATTGAGTAAAGGGTGTCATGGGCTTCTTGCAGGATGACTTGCTTCAAGTCTGAGTCCGATGGTACGCAGAGGCGTTCCTTGTACCAAAGAACTCCGGCTTCATCTACGGTGAATCCGAGGGCTTTTCCTGCGGCTATCTGTTTCTTGATTCCGTCGACGCTAGCGTTGTCCTTCTGGGCTTCCTTGATCTGGCTAACCAAGGTGGGTTGCGGTTCTATGCTAGCTAGGAATCCTTCACTAACAAGTTCAAGTCTGAACTGTTCAAACTCTTGGTACAGGCTGGGCTGTTCGGTTGCGATCATGGAGTTCAACTGGCACGGCAGTCGACTCAAAGCATCCGCTACCACATTGGCCTTGCCGGGGTGGTAGTGAATCTCCATGTTGTAATCCTTGGTCAATTCGATCCATCGGCGTTGTCTCATGTTCAGCTCCTTCTGGGTGAAGATATATTTCAGGCTCTTGTGGTCGGAGTAGATCTCGCATCGATTACCCATGAGGTAATGACGCCAAACTTTCAAGGCTAGGACCACGGCTGCAAGCTCGAGGTCATGGGTTGGGTAGTTCTGTTCATGTTGTTTTAGCTGTCTTGAAAGGTAGGATACCACCTTGCCTTCTTGCATAAGCACACATCCAAGACCAGTCTTGGAGGCATCGCAATATACGTCAAAGGGCTTTGCGATATCTGGCATGATCAGGATTGGGGCTGTTGTCAGTCTACTCTTGAGCTGTTGAAAGCTCACTTCACATTTATCGGTCCACTCAAACTTCTTGTCCTTCTTCAACAGTTGGGTCATTGGTCGAGCGATGCTCGAAAAGCCTTCTACAAATCTGCGGTAATATCCGGCTAATCCAAGAAAAGCGCGGACCTCGGTTTGGGTAGTTGGGGCTTCCCATTCCATAACGGTTTTGATCTTGGCGGGATCTACGGCAATTCCTCCTGCAGACAAGATATGTCCCAGGAATCCAACTTCCTCCAACCAAAACTCACACTTGCTGAACTTGGCATACAACTTGTGGTGTCTAAGGGTTTCTAGGACAGTCTCCAAATGCTGTTCATGTTCCTCTTCGGACTTGGAGTATACCAGAATGTCATCGATGAAGACAACGACAAACTTGTCCAAAAAGTTCATGAAGATCTTATTCATGAGATTCATGAAATAAGCTGGGGCATTGGTCAGTCCAAATGACATGACGTTGTACTCATACAACCCATATCGTGTGGTAAAAGCAGTTTTTGGAATGTCGGTGGCTCGAATCTTCAGCTGATGATATCCAGTCCTAAGATCTATCTTGGAGAAAACTTTGGCTCCGGTTAGCTGATCAAACAAGTCTTCTATCTTGGGTAGGGGGTATTTGTTTTTGATGGTGACATCGTTAAGCTTACGATAGTCCATACATAAACGATTGGCACCATCCTTCTTGTCCACAAACAAAACTGGGGATCTCCAGGGGGATGCACTAGGTCTAATCAGACCCTTGGCTAACATATCATCTATCTGTTTCTTCAGCTCCACAAGCTCCGTGGCGTTCATGCTGTAGGCTCTCTGGGCTATGGGTCCAGTTCCGGGGATTAACTCGATGATAAACTCAATATTCCTATCCGGGGGCATACCGGGTAGATCATCCGGGAACACATCAGGGTAGCGACAAACGACCCTGATTTGATCCAGAGTTGGCTTGGATACACCTTGGTTGCAGGTGAATTTTCTGGGTAGTCTTTCAGAGACATGTTCTACGATGATACCGGTGCTGCTAGTCATGGTTATGGCTGTCTTGGCACAATCTATCAATCCATTGTGTTTTGACATCCAGTCCATTCCTAGTACGACTTCCAAACCTTTGGTTCCCATAATGATTAGATTGGCATAGAAATCTACATCATGGATTTTGATGGGTACATTTTTGCAAAATTTTCTGGCTTTGGTGGTTGATCCAGGGATTTGAACTATCATAACATGCTTCAAACTGATGGGTTGAATTTTACTTGTTGATGCAAAGTCTTCAGTGACAAAAGAATGAGATGTTCCGGAATCAAACAACACTCTGGCAGGGATGTGGTTGACAGAAAACATACCAGTACAACATCTGGTGCTTCCTGGGCTTCTTCGGCGTTCATGTGGTAGAGACGGCCGTTGCGGTTATTGGGGTTGTTGGGGGCGAACTTCTTGCCGGTGGAGACACAGCGTTGCTGCTGAGCAGGTGCAGCGGTGTTGCCGGCGAGCTTGGCGAGCCTCTTGGGACACTCGTTGGAGTAGTGCCCCACTACACCACACTCATAACAAGTGATGGTGGCCTTGTCCTTGGTCGCAATGGGGATGGCGTTGCTTCCGGTTCTGGGAGCGGTGTTGGTGTTGTTGTTGTTGTTGTTGGGGGCTCTGGGCGGAGCGCGGTTGTAGTTGTTGTTGTTGTAGCCTCCTGGCTTGGAGTTTCCTCCACTCCGGTTCTGATAACCGGGGCGCGAGTTCTGCATCGGGGGTTTGTTGTTGTTTCTCGGAGTGAAACCTCCGCTTGAGCTAGGGCGATACTTCTGGGCATGGCTAGACCCACTCTAGTTCATCATGCGGCGCTTGCGGTTCTCATTGGCTTGGTTCAGCTTGCCCTCCATCTGGATGGCGGAATCGGCAAGGGATTCAAGGTCAGCGAAGGGGATGTTGACGAGGACAGTCTGCATCTCATCATGTAGTCCGTTCAAGAACCTCTCCTTCCTCTTCTCGGTGGTGTCGGTCTCGTCGAGGGCGTACCTTGACAGTGTAAGGAACTTGTCGCGGTATTCTACCACCGTCATGCGACCTTGCTTCAGTTCACGGAACTCATCCCTCATCTTTTTGATAAGACCCGGGGGTACATGGTACTTGCTGAACTTTAGCTTGAAATCCTCCCAAGTCATGAACTGACCTCCGTTCATGGCACGGGTGCTTGTCCACCAAGCGCGGGCTGGTCCGGCGAGATAGTGGGTTGCAAACAAGACCTTCTCGTTGGCTTCCACTCCGGCTACTTCCAAGTTATTCTCCATAGTCTGAAGCCAGTCGTCGGCGTCGAGGGGTTCCTCCGTCTTGCTAAACACCGGAGGGTTGGTGTTCTGAAAGTTCTTGAGCTTGGATCCGGGGTGGTCATGATTTCCAGGGCCCTGATTGGCAATGTTCTGCAAGGCTGCGATGTTGGCTTGGCGTTCAGCTCTTTCTGTCTCCCTGTTGGCAAGCAAGGTTTGCAGCAGTTGCATCATCGCATCATTGGTGCGATTGGGAGGGGCCATCTGAAGATAGATAAGATCATGAGATAAGAGGGAAAATTGCTATGGTTTATTTTGAGTAAGTTTGAAAACATTTGAAACTGGTAATCTTTTCATGACAAACATAACATTCATTCATTCAACACACATTACAAACTAACACACTCATACTACCATGGTTTTAAGAACCATTCTCATGCTACGATAGAAATGACGGGATAAAACTCACACCTACATCAGTGAAACTAGTGCAACTACTCCTCATCCTCGACGTCGATAGGAATGTAGTCGTCAGGTCCTGCCTCCAGGAACTCGTAGTACTCCTCCTCGGTGAACTCGTCCTCCTCAAAGTCGTCGTCATCACTCAGGAAGGCTCCTCCTCCCTGAAGGTCAATACCTCCGTCGTCATCCTCCAGCTCTCTAATCTGATCCTCCTGGGCCTTGACAGTGGCCTCAAGAGACGCGATCTTGGTGCGAAGGCGCACAATCGTAGCGTCCTTCTTGGCACACTGCTGGCGAAGGCTCTTGTGGTTGTTGTTGATTAGCTTGATCGCCTCACCCTGCTCGACGATGTGAGAATGGGTCTGGTTCGCGTAAGCGCGAGTGGCGTCGAGGTCCTTCTGAGTCTGGTAGAGCATGAAGCCCAGGTGCTCAGCATGGTGCCTCAACTGCGGGTGCGGCTGCAGCTCCATGGGCACTCCCATGGCATCACGCCTCACGAGATGCGCGAAGCGTGAAGTGAGGATGCGCACCACGTTCTGTCCATAGAGGCGCGCAAGTGCCTCTAGAAGGCAACGTGCAAGTCCGTCGAGCCAGTTGCTCCCACGGAAGGAGAAGAGGATCCTCTCAGAAGTAGGAGGCTCCATCTTGCCCCTCAAGTTGGCGGTGATGATCCACTACAACTCTCCTCCAGGAGTGTCATCCACCTGAATCCCGTGGAACTCAGGGTGCGGGCGCTCGAGGAAGTCCGAAAGGGCGTTGAGGTCGTGCTCGAAGATCAAGCTCCCTCCGTTCCCAAGCTGGTAAAACTTGGTGTTGATGGGTTCATTCGGCTCCATCTGAAAGAGAATTGGATGAGTAAGTTAGAGAGTGCAAAGTGTGGCAAAATTTTAAGTAGATTCAAATAAGATAGAACATGATTCATCAAATTTTGGAAAAGTCTCAAAGGCAAGAGTGTAAGTAAATTTTCACAAATATTTTCTTCATTTGATTTCAAAGTTAAGTTTTTCAGAACGCCCATTCTAACTAAGGTCTTCTAAGGTCAAACAATGGCTCTGATAACAACTTGTCAACACCCGGATTTTTAAGTCCGGATGCCTATTATGTCATACATCGCAATCCCAGGAATATTGTTGTTGCGAGGCATAATAGTTAAGTATCACAGTCATCATTCATTGCAAACCATAATGTCTTACAAATTGGAATCACATGATCCATATTACACGAATAGTTGATCTATCGATCAACGAACAAACACAAGTTCATAGCGGAAACATAAGATACAAGGACTCTCTAGTCCACAGGCCAACGCTTGACGTCGGAAGACTCCTAGTTGTCGTAGGCATCCTGCTGGTCATCTCCTTGTTCATCTTCATACTCTGGCCATTGGAATAGCCAGGGACAAAGCCGTGAGTACTTCAAGTACTCGCAAACTAATACTAATGTAAGTGCTAGACATTTCTAGTAAGGTTTGCTAGGCTCTAGTTTATTTGCATAAAGCCAATTTTAGTTCACAAGTATTTGAGAAAAGCTGATTCATGTGCTAACTAACTCAAGTGGGAACATTAGTGTCATTCCCACCATTCAAGTGGTGATTTCAATTCAATTCACCACAAGTCATTTCACCATCTCTTTTTAACATCATTTTTCAAGAAGTTGACATCGGAAAACTGTATGGCCTTTCCAACCGTCCGTAACTGTGGACGCGGCTATTCGAATAGATTGACACTCTGCAGAGGTTGCACACTTGTGCCACAACATTTGATTTCATCCGTCGGGATTACCCTGAATCATCGTAACACAGTACGCGGATCATCAACCATAACCTTTCACTTATAAATCCTAGTATGAGCACCTCTCCCCATGATCTTGACCTCCCAGTGAAGACCAACTGTCAACCTGGGAACTGCACAGGGCTTGGCCGTACAATTCACCTCAATTCACATCATTTCTCAACAACGGAGGCAGCCTCAAGCGTAACCCCTATGACGTGTGTTCAGAGGGAACCCATACTAAGATGCATAAACTTCCAGTTAAGCCCTACCAATAATCAGGTATTGTGGGGGTACTCAATATTGGAAAGGTATCGCATTCAAACCAATATCATGTTTATCAAAAATCACCATCTTCTCTTTATCATATTCACCTTCAAAAATCATTCAATGGAATGCTTCATCATTCCAAGGTTTCAAAATTCAGTTCAAGTCACCTTGTTCCCATCTAGAGTAGTCAAGTTTTAATTCATTAGCACTAGCTCTAATCATGAGGGGTGCTATCTTGCTTTGCTAGATTTAGACTAACTTTACTAATCTAGTAAACTCCTTTACTTTGACCAAAGTTAACTATAAAAGTAACTCTTGGAAAACAACAAGTAAAACTTGTAATTTAGAAACTTGGAATAGGCTTATGGTAATAAAAGATAAGACTATGGTGTCTTGCCCCAAAGGGCTTCGCACTTTGCAAGAATATTAGCTTGCCTTGGTAGTTCTCAAAATTCTCCTCCTCCTCCTCTTGGTAGCAACCTTCTTCCTCCGGGTATTCTCTGGTGCTAGCGTCTAAATTTAAATACGAGTATAATCACTCAACTAATTCAATGGCTATTCCATACATCACATATAATCACACAAACTATGCTAAGCACACACTTAATCTAATTAGGGTGCATTGGTTGTGTTGCTTGAGGAGAAATGATTTCCTTTTATTTAATATGTAAATGATAGTTTCCATAGGGTTCTTGAGAAATAATTTCCTCTCATTGAAATCTTCTTAAGATTTAATTTCTCAAACAATCATACATGAACTTATATTGACTTAAGTCAAACATACATCATCATCATTTGAGAAAATGATTTAAATGAGGTAGACCACCTCATACCATTTAATAATGCTACATATGATTTAAATCTCCAAGTAATCCATATAAGAGAGTTTGGCCAGGGGTCCAAGCATCATATGAATTCATTTGTGACAAGATTTAAATGAAGTTAAATACTTCATATGATTTGCATAATAGTTTTGGACAATATCAATTACATAAACTAGCCATATTGTCCATTAACTAAACTAGGGCATGATCATGCAAAGTGACCACACCATTTTCTTGCATAAACAATTAGTGTAAGTCAAATGTGAGCTATTGGAGTTGGAATTAACTTAATATCTCATTTGGTTGATTTTTAATAATTATTTGAATAGGGAAAAGTCCCTGCTTTCTTCTTTTTATCAGATTAATTCTACAACTAATCTTGACATGGGACCAGTGGCATATTGTAGATCTTTTTAGTAGCTTTCCAACAATATAAAATTTGTTGAATTTGGCCAAGCCAAACTGATTCTATTGAATTTAAAAGTTGGAACCAGTATTGAAATTATTTGAATTCATTTAAACGAGATTTAAATAAAGGGATTTCTATTTTCGCGCCCCTGGTTCCTTAGTTGTGCTCAGTTTTCCCCAGCCTCTTAACTTTTCCTCAGTTTTCTCCTCCCTCTAGTTTGAAACCCCTCGGACGGGAGGGTTGCCGTCAGGTCAGAGGCCTTACCGTTACCGTTCTGACGGGTGGGGCTGCACAGATCGAGGTGGGGCTGTACAGAGGGCAGTTCCTCTCTGACCGTCTCGTGCTGACGGGTAGCCATCCATTTGTCGCTGATACGTCTCCAACGTATCGATAATTTCTTATGTTCCATGCCACATTATTGATGTTATCTACATGTTTTATGCACACTTTATGTCATATTCGTGCATTTTCTAGAACTAACCTATTAACAAGATGCCGAAGTGCCGATTCTGTTTCTGCTGTTTTTGGTTTCAGAAATCCTAGTAAGGAAATATTCTCGGAATTGGACGAAATCAACGCCCAGGGGCCTATTTTTCCACGAAGCTTCCAGAAGTCCGAAGACGAAACGAAGAGGGGCCACGGGGTGGCCAAACCCTAGGGCGGCGCGGCCCCACCCCTGGCCGCGCCGGCCTATGGTCTGGGCCCCTCGCACCGCCTCTTGACCTACCCTTCCGCCTACTTAAAGCCTCCGTGACGAAACCCCCAGTACCGAGAGCCACGATACGGAAAACCTTCCAGAGACGCCGCCAACGCCGATCCCATCTCGGGGGATCCAGGAGATCGCCTCCGGCACCCTGCCGGAGAGGGGAATCATCTCCCGGAGGACTCTATGCCGCCATGGTCGCCTCCGGTGTGATGTGTGAGTAGTCTACCCCTGGACTATGGGTCCATAGCAGTAGCTAGATGGTTGTCTTCTCCCCATTGTGCTATCATTGTCGGATCTTGTGAGCTGCCTAACATGATCAAGATCATCTATCTGTAATTCTATATGTTGCGTTTGTTGGGATCCGATGAATAGAGAATACTTGTTATGTTGATTATCAAAGTTATATCTACGTGTTGTTTATGATCTTGCATGCTCTCCGTTACTAGTAGATGCTCTGGCCAAGTAGATGCTTGTAACTCCAAGAGGGAGTACTTATGCTCGATAGTGGGTTCATGCTGCATTGACACAGGGACGATGTGAGAAAGTTCTAAGGTTGTGTTGTGCTGTTGCCACTAGGGATAAAACATTGATGCTATGTCTAAGGATGTAGTTGTTGATTATATTACGCACCATACTTAATGCAATTGTCTGTTGCTTTGCAACTTAATACTGGAAGGGGTTCGGATGATAACCTGAAGGTGGACTTTTTAGGCATAGATGCAGTTGGATGGCGGTCTATGTACTTTGTCGTAATGCCCAATTAAATCTCACTATACTCATCATGATATGTATGTGCATGGTCATGCTCTCTTTATTTGTCAATTGCCCAACTGTAATTTGTTCACCCAACATGCTGTTTATCTTATGGGAGAGACACCTCTAGTGAACTGTGGACCCCGGTCCAATTCTCTTTACTGAAATACAATCTACTGCAATACTTGTTCTACTGTTTTCTGCAAATAATCATCTTCCACACAATACGGTTAATCCTTTGTTACAGAAAGCCGGTGAGATTGACAACCTCACTGTTTCGTTGGGGCAAAGTACTTTGGTTGTGTTGTGCAGGTTCCACGTTGGCGCCGGAATCCCTGGTGTTGCGCCGCACTACATCCCGCCGCTATCAACCTTCAACGTGCTTCTTGACTCCTACTGGTTCGATAAACCTTGGTTTCTTACTGAGGGAAACTTGCTGCTGTACGCATCACACCTTCCACTTGGGGTTCCCAACGAGCGTGTGCTTTACGCGTCATCAAGCTAAATTTCTGGCGCCGTTGCCGGGGACCTGAAGAAAAGTTACACCACAGAGATCTCTAACTCCCACGTCAACTTTGCGCCAGCAACGAAATTTCTGGCGCTGTTGCCGGGGAGATCAAGACACGCTGCAAGGGGAGTCTCCACTTCTCAATCTCTTTACTTTGTTTTTGTCTTGCTTAGTTTTATTTACTACTTTGTTTGCTGCACTAAATCAAAATACAAAAAAATTAGTTGCTAGTTTTACTTTATTTGCTATCTTGTTTGCTATATCTAAAACACACAAAAAATTAGTTACTTGCATTTACTTTATCTAGTTTGTTTTATTTACTGTTGCTAAAATGGCCAACGCTGAAAATACTAAGTTGTGTGACTTCACAACCACAAATAATAATGATTTCTTATGCACACCTATTGCTCCACCTGCTACTACAGCAGAATTCTTTGAAATTAAACCTGCTTTACTGAATCTTGTTATGCGAGAGCAATTTTCTGGTGTTAGTTCTGATGATGCTGCTGCCCATCTTAATAATTTTGTTGAACTATGTGAAATGCAAAAATATAAAGATGTAGATGGTGATATTATTAAACTAAAATTGTTCCCTTTCTCATTAAGAGGAAGAGCTAAAGATTGGTTGCTATCTCTGCCTAAGAATAGTATTGATTCATGGACTAAATGCAAGGATGCTTTCATTGGTAGATATTATCCCCCTGCTAAAATTATATCTTTGAGGAGTAGCATAATGAATTTTAAACAATTAGATACTGAACATGTTGCTCAAGCTTGGGAAAGAATGAAATCTTTGGTTAAAAATTGCCCAACCCATGGACTGACTACTTGGATGATCATCCAAACCTTCTATGCAGGACTAAATTTTTCTTCGCGGAATTTATTGGATTCAGCTGCTGGAGGTACCTTTATGTCCATCACTCTTGGTGAAGCAACAAAGCTTCTTGATAATATGATGATCAATTACTCTGAATGGCACACGGAAAGAGCTCCACAAGGTAAGAAGGTAAATTCTGTCGAAGAAACCTCTTCCTTGAGTGATAAGATTGATGCTATTATGTCTATGCTTGTGAATGATAGGACTAATATTGATCCTAATAATGTTCCGTTAGCTTCATTGGTTGCACAAGAAGAACATGTTGATGTAAACTTCATTAAAAATAATAATTTCAACAACAATGCTTACCGGAACAATTCTAGTAACAACTATAGGCCATATCCTTATAATAATGGCAACGGCTATGCTAATTCTTATGGGAATTCTTACAACAATAATAGGAGTTCACCCCCTGGACTTGAAGCCATGCTTAAAGAATTTATTAGTACACAAACTGCTTTTAACAAATCTGTTGAAGAAAAGCTTGGGAAAATTGATATACTTGCTTCTAAAGTCGATAGTCTTGCTGCTGATGTTGATCTTTTGAAATCAAAAGTTTTGCCTAATGAGAATCATCATAATAAAATTGTTACTACAGCAAATGCCATTCAAGTTAGAATTAATGAGAATATAAGATTAATGGCTGAACTACGTGCTAGGTGGGATAGAGAAGAAAATGAAAAACTAGCTAAAGAGAAGAATGTAGCTAAAGTTTGGACTATTACCACCACTAGTAATGCTAATGCTACACATGTTTCTGCACCTCCTACTAATACTAATAAAAGAATTGGTGTTAGCAATGTTTCCACTTCTAATGCAAAGCGCGAAAAACTGCCTGAAACTGCTAAAACTGCTGAAATTGCTTGTGATAAAGCTGCTGAAATTTTTTCCAACATTGGGGATGATGATCCCATTGCTTTAGATTATAATGGTTTGAATTTTGATGATTGCCACATCTCTGAAGTTATAAAGTTCTTGCAAAAACTTGCTAAAAGTCCTAATGCTAGTGCTATAAATTTGGCCTTTACACATCATATTACAAATGCTCTCATAAAAGCTAGAGAAGAGAAACTAGAGCGCGAAGCCTCTATTCCTAAAAAGCTAGAGGATGGTTGGGAGCCCATCATTAAGATGAAGGTTAAAGATTTTGATTGTAATGCTTTATGTGATCTTGGTGCAAGTATTTCTGTTATGCCTAAGAAAATTTATGATATGCTTGACTTGCCACCGCTGAAAAATTGTTATTTGGATGTTAATCTTGCTGATCATTCTACAAAGAAACCTTTGGGAAAAGTTGATAATGTTCGCATTACCGTTAATAATAACCTTGTTCCCGTTGATTTTGTTGTCTTGGATATTGAATGCAATGCATCTTGTCCCATTATATTGGGAAGACCTTTTCTTCGAACTGTTGGTGCTATTATTGATATGAAGGAAGGTAATATAAAATATCAATTTCCTCTCAAGAGAGGTATGGAACACTTCCCTAGAAAGAGAATGAAGGTACCTTTTGATTCTATTATGAGAACAAATTATGATGTTGACACACCATCTCTTGATAATACTTGATACACACTTTCTGCGCCTAGCTGAAAGGCGTTAAAGAAAAGCGCTTATGGGAGACAACCCATGTTTTTACCTACAGTACTTTGTTTTTATTTTGTGTCTTGGAAGTTGTTTACTACTGTAGCAACCTCTCCTTATCTTAGTTTTGTGTTTTGTTGTGCCAAGTAAAGCCGTTGATAGAAAAGTAAGTACTAGATTTGGATTACTGCGCAGTTCCAGATTTCTTTGCTGTCACGAATCTGGGTCCACCTCCCTGTAGGTAGCTCAGAAAATTAAGCCAATTTACGTGCATGATCCTCAGATATGTACGCAACTTTCATTCAATTTGAGCATTTTCATTTGCGCAAGTCTGGTGCCATTTTAAAATTCGTCAATACGAACTGTTCTGTTTTGACAGATTCTGCCTTTTATTTCGCATTGCCTCTTTTGCTATGTTGGATGAATTTCTTTGATCCACTAATGTCCAGTAGCATTATGCAATATCCAGAAGTATTAAGAATGATTGTGTCACCTCTGAATATGTTAATTTTTATTGTGCACTAACCCTCTAATGAGTTGTTTCGAGTTTGGTGTGGAGGAAGTTTTCAAGGATCAAGAGAGGAGTATGATGCAACATGATCAAGGAGAGTGAAAGCTCTAAGCTTGGGGATGCCCCGGTGGTTCACCCCTGCATATATTAAGAAGACTCAAGCGTCTAAGCTTGGGGATGCCCAATGCATCCCCTTCTTCATCGACAACATTATCAGATTCCTCCCCTGAAACTATATTTTTATTCCATCTCATCTTATGTGCTTTTTCTTGGAGCGTCGGTTTGTTTTGTTTTTGTTTTGTTTGAATAAAATGGTTCCTAGCATTCACCTTATGGGAGAGAGACACGCTCCGCTGTTGCATATGGACAAGTATGTCCTTGGTTTCTACTCATAGTATTCATGGCGAAGTTTCTCCTTCGTTAAATTGTTATATGGTTGGAATTGGAAAATGATACATGTAGTAATTGCTATTAATGTCTTGGGTAATGTGATACTTGGCAATTGTTGTGCTCATGTTTAAGCTCTTGCATCATATGCTTTGCACCCATTAATGAAGAAATACATAGAGCATGCTAAATTTGGTTTGCATATTTGGTTTCTCTAAGGTCTAGATAATTTCTAGTATTGAGTTTGAACAACAAGGAAGACGGTGTAGAGTCTTATAATGTTTTCAATATGTCTTTTATGTGAGTTTTGCTGCACCGGTTCACCCTTGTGTTTGTTTCAAATAAGCCTTGCTAGCCTAAACCTTGTATCGAGAGGGAATACTTCTCATGCATCCAAAATACTTGAGCCAACCACTATGCCATTTGTGTCCACCATACCTACCTACTACATGGTATTTTCCGCCATTCCAAAGTAAATTGCTTGAGTGCTACCTTTAAAATTTCATCATTCACCTTTGCAATATATAGCTCATGGGACAAATAGCTTAAAAACTATTGTGGTATTGAATATGTAATTATGCACTTTATCTCTTATTAAGTTGCTTGTTGTGCGATAACCATGTTCACTGGGGACGCCATCAACTATTCATTGTTGAATTTCATGTGAGTTGCTATGCATGTTCGTCTTGTCTGAAGTAAGAGCGATCTACCACCTTATGGTTAAGCATGCATATTGTTAGAGAAGAACATTGGGCCGCTAACTAAAGCCATGATCCATGGTGGAAGTTTCAGTTTTGGACATATATCCTCAAATCTCAAATGAGAAAATTATTAATTGTTGTTACATGCTTATGCATAAAAGAGGAGTCCATTATCTGTTGTCTATGTTGTCCCGGTATGGATGTCTAAGTTGAAGAATAATCAATAGCGAGAAATCCAATGCGAGCTTTCTCCTTAGACCTTTGTACAAGCGGCATAGAGGTACCCCTTTGTGACACTTGGTCAAAACATGTGCATTGTGATGATCCGGTAGTCCAAGCTAATTAGGACAAGGTGCGGGCACTATTAGTACACTATGCATGAGGCTTGCAACTTATAAGATATAATTTACATGATACATATGCTTTATTACTACCGTTGACAAAATTGTTTCATGTTTTCAAAATCAAAAGCTCTAGCACAAATATAGCAATCGATGCTTTTCCTCTATGGAGGACCATTCTTTTACTTTCAATGTTGAGTCAGTTCACCTATTTCTCTCCACCTCAAGAAGCAAACACTTGTGTGAACTGTGCATTGATTCCTACATACTTGCTTATTGCACTTATTATATTACTCTATGTTGACAATATCCATGAGATATACATGTTACAAGTTGAAAGCAACCGCTGAAACTTAATCTTCTTTTGTGTTGCTTTAATGCCTTTACTTTGAATTATTGCTTTATGAGTTAACTCTTATGCAAGACTTAATTGATGCTTGTCTTGAAGTGCTATTCATGAAAAGTCTTTGCTTTATGATTCACTTGTTTACTCATGTCATATACATTGTTTTGATCGCTGCATTCACTACATATGCTTTACAAATAGTATGATCAAGATTATGATGGCATGTCACTCCAGAAATTATCTGTGTTATCGTTTTACCTGCTCGGGACGAGCAGAACTAAGCTTGGGGATGCTGATACGTCTCCGACGTATCGATAATTTCTTATGTTCCATGCCACATTATTGATGTTATCTACATGTTTTATGCACACTTTATGTCATATTCGTGCATTTTCTGGAACTAACCTATTAACAAGATGCCGAAGTGCCAGTTGATGTTTTCTGCTGTTTTTGGTTTCAGAAATCCTAGTAAGGAAATATTCTCGGAATTGGACGAAATCAACGCCCAGGGGCCTATTTTTCCACGAAGCTTCCAGAAGTCCGAAGACGAAACGAAGAGGGGCCACGGGGTGGCCAAACCCTAGGGCGGCGCGGCCCCACCCCTGGCCGCGCCGGCCTGTGGTCTGGGCCCCTCGCGCCACCTCTTGACCTACCCTTCCGCCTACTTAAAGCCTCCGTGACGAAACCCCCAGTACCGAGAGCCACGATACGGAAAACCTTCCAGAGACGCCGCCAACGCCGATCCCATCTCGGGGGATCCAGGAGATCGCCTCCGGCACCCTGCCGGAGAGGGGAATCATCTCCCGGAGGACTCTACGCCGCCATGGTCGCCTCCGGTGTGATGTGTGAGTAGTCTACCCCTGGACTATGGGTCCATAGCAGTAGCTAGATGGTTGTCTTCTCCCCATTGTGCTATCATTGTCGGATCTTGTGAGCTGCCTAACATGATCAAGATCATCTATCTGTAATTCTATATGTTGCGTTTGTTGGGATCCGATGAATAGAGAATACTTGTTATGTTGATTATCAAAGTTATATCTACGTGTTGTTTATGATCTTGCATGCTCTCCGTTACTAGTAGATGCTCTGGCCAAGTAGATGCTTGTAACTCCAAGAGGGAGTACTTATGCTCGATAGTGGGTTCATGCCCGCATTGACACAGGGACGATGTGAGAAAGTTCTAAGGTTGTGTTGTGCTGTTGCCACTAGGGATAAAACATTGATGCTATGTCTAAGGATGTAGTTGTTGATTACATTACGCACCATACTTAATGCAATTGTCTGTTGCTTTGCAACTTAATACTGGAAGGGGTTCGGATGATAACCTGAAGGTGGACTTTTTAGGCATAGATGCAGTTGGATGGCGGTCTATGTACTTTGTCGTAATGCCCAATTAAATCTCACTATACTCATCATGATATGTATGTGCATGGTCATGCTCTCTTTATTTGTCAATTGCCCAACTGTAATTTGTTCACCCAACATGCTGTTTATCTTATGGGAGAGACACCTCTAGTGAACTGTGGACCCCGGTCCAATTCTCTTTACTGAAATACAATCTACTGCAATACTTGTTCTACTGTTTTCTGCAAACAATCATCTTCCACACAATACGGTTAATCCTTTGTTACAGCAAGCCGGTGAGATTGACAACCTCACTGTTTCGTTGGGGCAAAGTACTTTGGTTGTGTTGTGCAGGTTCCACGTTGGCGCCGGAATCCCTGGTGTTGCACCGCACTACATCCCGCCGCTATCAACCTTCAACGTGCTTCTTGACTCCTACTGGTTCGATAAACCTTGGTTTCTTACTGAGGGAAACTTGCTGCTATATGCATCACACCTTCCACTTGGGGTTCCCAACGAGCATGTGCTTTACGCGTCATCAAGCTAAATTTCTGGCGCCGTTGCCGGGGACCTGAAGAAAAGTTACACCACAGAGATCTCTAACTCCCACGTCAACTTTGCGCCAGCAGTCGCTGACGCATGGGCCATTTTATTTCCTGATTATATACGCGGTGCTGCCAATGACAAATGGGGCCGCTCTATAGGGCTGCCGCAGCCAATGACCAGTGGGGTCGTCTATTTTTCAAGAAAATACATATATAACCGCTCTGTGTGGCTGCCGCAGCCAATGACCAGTGGGGTCGTCTATTTTTCAGGAAAAGACATATATTACCGCTCTGTGGGGCTGCCGCAGCCAATGACCAGTGGGGTCTTCTATTTATTTAGAGAAAATTATATATTCCCGCTCTGTGGGGCCTCCGCAGCCAATGACCGCTGGGGTCGTCTATTTATTTAGAGAATTCATATAGAGCCGCTCTGTGGGGCCGCCTCAGCCAATGGCAGGTGACTATTTTCGCAGCTTAATCTAAAGTGAATCTTATGCTAAACATGGTGCTTCCCGACGGTGACCTAGCAGTGGCGGCGAGCATAGCCGTTCTGACCATGCCGATATCGGCATCGTTTGGAGGCTGTGGTGCTCGAATCATGGTGGAAATTGCGATATAATTTTTTAAATGCATAATATATAGCTAGATCTCTAAATCGATGCATATGAAGCTACATATATATTCTTGGTCATAATTCCCTTATCTAAAGGGGATGGATGCATGGCTTCACGTCGTCGTCGCTTTCATCGTCAGTATCTTCGTCGTCCGAGTAGTAGTACATGTAATATTAATAGAGTCCATTTATTGCCTAATTCTTTCATGGAAAAATTTAGGTGGAATTTTCATGCAAGATGTCTATGGCTATCATAGTGTCTGGTATTATGCACTGGCAGATCAGATGCAAGTGCAACCTGCAGGGTGGTAATTTTTGTTTTATTTGCAAAATAGCAAATTTTCACCATATGTGTTGGCACCATGGTTATTAGTTATTAGCTCCGCCACTGATATTATGCAATAGTAACATAGTCTGGAAACGAAACGGAGGGCAAAATACATGTAGCCCCCATAATTAATCACATGCATCATATATGTGGGAACGCGGACGTACCTTCTTGACCAAAGGATCTTCATAGACGACTCCTCTATGATCAATGGCAGTGTTGACGGTGGTGGTGGCAATGATGATAATCCACGTGGAAGCCATGGCAATGGATCAAGTGTATGTGAACGAAGAAGAGAGAGGCAGAACCTATTGACACAAGGGATGGCCGTTGTGGGTGTTTATAAGGGAGAGATGACCGTTGTAGGGGTTTACACAATAAATTAAGGAGGAGGTGACCGTTGTGGCCTTGTGGGGGTTTACACAATAAATTAAGGCTAGTCATAGTGCATAGTATCATATTGTTGTATCATGCATATGGTATTTGCCTATGATACTATCACTATAGTGGGTGGTATTATAGGGTAATATCATAATCTTCTAAATTTATTGTTTTGTAGAATCTCAATACAAAATGTGTGTACAAGACCTATTTAGATACTAGCACTATGGCCAGCCTAAGGAGGACATGATCGTTGTGGGGGTAGTCATCTAGGTTTTGTGTTTAGTCAAACTTCCCTTTAAACTTTGACCACATATATAGGAAAAAGTAGTAGCATTTATGACACTAATTTAGTATCCCGAGATCCCTTCAAATGGTAATTCATGATAGTTTATCATTTTGCCGTAATGGCTACAAGAAATGGGTGATTGTTCATCATTTCACCGTGAAAAGTAATGCCTAAAAGAAATGGTAATTCATGATAGTTTATCATTTTACCGTAATGGCTACAAGAAATCGGTGATTGTTCATCATTTTTTGTGTGGAAAGTAATGGCTACAAGAAATGGGTGATGGTGTATCATTTTTTGCGTGGAAAGTAATGGCTACAATAAATTGGTGATGGTGTATCATTTTTTGCGTGAAAAGTAATGGCTACAACAAATGGGTGATGGTGTATCATTTTTTGCGTGAAAAGTACAAATCGGTGATGGTTTATCATTTTTTGCGTGAAAAATAATACCTAAAAGAGTTTATAATTTATCTCGTGAAAAATAATGTAGAAAACCAAACTTTAGCGTACTGGGTAACCGCCCTTTAGCATACATAGAGGGTGGAAGCTAACCGCCGACAGAGAGAGAGAGAGAGAGAGAGGATGGTGGCCCCGACTAGAGAGAGATAGGGGTTATCCTGCCCGTTAAATCATACGATCAACGGTCGGTGGGCACGATCCGCGTGACATGGGCTAGACCAATTAGGGCAATGTTGGGCGTCTGTGAGAAATTGTGAAGGGAGAGGGCAAAACTGAGTAGTATCAAGAAACCAAGGGCAAGTGAGTAGTAAACAGACTAAGGAATTCAAATATGAGATTAAAAAAATGAAAAATGCGTGTTTTGTACAATGAAACCCATCTTGGCCTACCTCAAACTATTTGCAATACAAATATACATGAGTGTGAAAATTATGGCCTCATTCAGACAAAGTATGTTTTGGGGAAAGCTGTTTTGGGTAGGCTTATTGTGGAAAACCATGCACCTTCATAGCTACTAGGTGATTTGAGAAGTGGCAATTTGTGGTAAAACTTGATTTATCTACGATTTATCTATGATTTGAGAAGTGGCAACTTGTGGTAAAGACTCCATGAGTAAGTGCCACTCTTTTTCGTAATTTTTTGCACATTAAATAACTCATTTAACTGGTTAATCCCATTTGTTGACTCTCTGTTGACCAGCCACTTGAGGGTAAAACTGAGTATATTGCACTAGCCAGTATTAGCACCCAAGGGGAAAACTGAGCACACAAAAAATGCTAGTATATGACTCGAGGGTATACCTGAGTATATCTAAATTTCCAAGGTTAGACTCGAGGACGTGTTGCGGTGCAGAAGTGGAAGACGTGCCATTGTTGACGCGTGTCGCGGTGCAAACGTGCACTAGTGGACGCGGGTCGCATTTAGGACGCGTAAGCCCCTCTCTCCCTCCCTCTGCACACAGTACGTCTCATTCTCGCTCACGCACGAAACCACGCCTCTCACGTCCCATCAACTTCTCCAAATCGAAGGAAAAACCCCAACCGCCGTACGAGCCCTGCCGGCGATGGAGAAGAAGAATGCGCCGGCAGCCATCGCCCCCGAGCCCGTCGCCTCCGAGCCCGTCGCATCCGAGCCCATCGCCGCCGAGCCCGTCGCATCTGAGCCCGTCGCATCCGAGCCCGTCGCCGCCGAGCCCGTCGCCTCCGAGCCCGTCGCCGCCGAGCCCATCGCCTCCAAGCCCGTCGCCGCCGAGCCCGTCGCCTCCGAGGGCGGCGCATCCAAGCGCGGCGCCTCCGTGAGCTGGGCCTCTCTCGTGGGTGACGGACCACTTCACAAGATCGGCGAATGCTTACTGGCGAATGAGGAGTACGTGGACGCCTACTCTGCTATGAGGCAAGTCTGTAGAAATTGGCGCTCAGGTTTACCTGAGCCCGACGTGCACCTGCACGAATGGATCATGGTAGACCACGCCCTTCCACGCGCCGCTGAGTTCACCTTCCTCCAACTCGGCACATCCCGCTACGTCACCATAGATCTATCGGAAGTTCGTGCAAGGTTCAAATTCCTCCAAATTCCTCCATATCTATAGGGTTAATATATTCTTATTTTCAATCTTAGTGTTGAATGTTATCTTCATCAATATATTTTAGATACTACTTCGTCGGCTTTTGCCGTGGTGTCATCGTGCTTGCCCAGAAGAACCCGCCGCACAAGATACGGCTTCTGAACCCACTCACAAAGGCATCGAACACTATGTTTGAGGCGCAGATGCCATCTGTTTTTGTGAATTCAGTCGCTGTGATCAAATCCCCGACTATGGTCTTAGTTTTCTCACATTACCCGAACGAAATTAGTTGGGTCGATGAGAGCACTCCAACTAAGGATATATATGAAGATTAGGGAGATGGTAGTTTTTCGATGGAGAACCATAGTTTGCGTTGCATTACCCCGTTCAATGGTGAACTGTATGCAATAGTTGTGGATAATTTTGAGTCTGGAAAAATAGTGTGCACCAATGTACAGTTGCAGCAGCGCGCGAGCACTGTCAAGATGGAGACACTAATTTCATTTCCACAACTTGGAAATGACAAGTTCTATCTTGTGAAGTCGGATGGTGATCTGCTGCTTGTGTTGTTGGACAACATGCTTTTGGAGGACCAACCATTGGTGTACCGTGTGGACACTCAGAGCCGCTCTCTCCATCCGGTCAGTAACATTGGCAGTCATGCCTTCTTCGTGCATTATATCTGGTGTATCTCCATCGACACCACAGTGCACCCGACACTTCTACCTGGATGCATCTACTACGCCGATTTGGGTTATATCAGAGAGTACATTCATGATACAAAGGCCTGGGATGAGTGGCCACGATATGTGAATAGAATGGGAAACTATGGTCTGAGAAATGAACACAGGCCATACCGTCTGGAGGATGTATTGGCCGCATACTGCAGACGGAAGGAGTTTAATGAATATTTCCTTGGGATAATGCACGGATGGGACGACGAAGAAATATATGAGCAATGAGGAATCTTCTAGCTGGCCATACATTGCGTGCGTCTTGTATTTTTTTTCATCTTAGTTTGTCGTGAACATTAACAATGTTATTGGCTGCTTTTGGCTGCTGTATGCAGTTTATGTATTATACGTTTTCTGATTATGCTGCTGTGAATTTATCATATACTAGCTTCTAGATTTGCTGCCATATTGGGCAAAAAACGAGGGTCAAAAGGCAGAAATAGAGAAGCTTCTCTAGATTTGATACTAATTTGGTGAAAAAGACAGAGAGAGAAAGAGGGGAAAAGGTGCACTTAAAAGGGAAAATGCCAATTTGGGCCGAGAGAGACAAAACTGAGCTCCTGCTCACGTGCAACCAAACACTATCTCGTCCTGTCCCACGCGGTCCCTTTCTACCAGCTCCACGCGACGAGGGCCCACACGACGCGGCCCCACACGTCAGCGCAGCACGGAACGGTCAACTTAACGGGAATCCTGCCGTCTGAGCTGCTTCTGCGGGTTTCAAACAAGGACTTGGGGAAAAGTGAGGAAAAACTAAGGGGCTGGGGAAAACTGAGCACAACTAAGGAACCGAGGGCACGAAAATAGAAATCCCTTAAATAAAAGGGCCGGCGGGAAACTCTAACGGGCCAGGTTTTCAAATTAACGGCCTGCTCAGCCCAACAACGCATCCAGTGCGAGTGGGCCGCCTGACCGCGTGGGTCCCGCATGTCAGTGGCTCTTAAAACCTGAATCGGTACGTTTTAAAGTGAGGCGTTGGATTAGAATCGAATCGGATGGCTCACGCGCATCGTCGTCTTCGACGAGATGTCGTGGCTTCTCCGGCGAGGGTAGGGGGTCGGAGGGCTAACCAGAGCTCCAGCAAGGGTTGGCAGTGTGCTCGAGGTAGATGTGGACGATGGCGAAGCGGCTGGTAGCAGTGGCGGAGATCGAGGTGGCCTGGATCAACGGCGATTGCTCCAGGGCTTCCGCGGCTCCGAGCTTGCGATTGGCCTTGTTCCGGCGACGATCGAGGTGGCTAACGGTGCGAGGCGAAGTGGTGAAGGGTGGGGAGTGAGATGGTGTGCTCCGTTGCTTCCAGGGAACGCTCTATTTATAGAATCAAGTGAGGGTTGCGGGGCAGGGTGGTGGTCGACATGGGCACGGCGATTCCGGCGAGGTGTTGGGCTAGGCAACGGTTCAGGGAGGTTCTCCTCGTCCAGGCGAAGCTGTAGGTAGCAACGGCACGGTCGGGCGGCGTCTGTGGGCGACGCATTGTTTCCGTGTCGTCGGGCGGCGCTCACGGGATTTTCTTATCCGTCTCCGGCGGCGGCGTTCCAGGGTCTGGTCGAGCGAGTGTCTGGCGGCGTCGTGGTGTCACGGCGGTGCTCAACGGCTAGCAAGCGGGGCCAGAGCGAGTGCGAGCGAGTGGAACGGCGCGTGTCTAGTGCGTGTCCACGCGCGACGCGAGCGGCATCCAGGGGCGACCGTGGCACGCGATCTCCAGCGAGGCTACGTCGTCTACGGCGAGCTGGTCAGTGCTAGGAGAGGTAGGTGAGCATGGTGGCGTCGTTGGACACCAGGGCCAGGGGTGGCGATGAAGGAGAGGAGGGGTGGCTCGGCATGGTGGCGCCATGGCCGGCATGGCCATGCACATGTGAGCTAGCCTCTCCTCCTTAGGTTTACTATGGGCATTTAGTGTGAGAGGGGGCAGGGGAACCATTTAGAATAGGTTGGGGTAGATTAGGGTTGAGGTAGATCACTATTTCAAATAGTGTCAAATAGTTCCATAGTTGAAAATTTGCAATTTTGTCCAAATTTGATTTAATTCAAATGGTTGCCCAATTTGAAATGTGTGTGTTTGATTGAGTTAGAAATGACCAGAGGAGATGAGGTGTGGTGGTGGAATTGTTAAATTCAAAGATTTGCAAAATTGGCTAAGTGGGAGATTGTTCCACTTAATAAAATGTTGCAACTTTGGATGAGCATAGCTTTTGATCTAGAAAGAATTTGGCATGGTGATCTTTACAAAAAGTGTTCACCTTGATGTTGTCTTGGATGAGGTGCAAAGAGTTAGCAAAGTTTAGTTTGAAAAATTTGAATTGCAGGGGCTCAAAGTAGTGATCAGACTATAATTGGCAGATTTGACGATTATCATATCTGAGCCAAATTTGAATTTGAAATTCATTTGATTTATGATTCTTTGATTCCAAAAGTTGTAATAAGTGTTTAGTAACATTATTCAACTAATGGTGAATACCAAAATGGTCTAGGGTCAAAATTTATAAAAAATGGCATAAGCCATATGTGAGGGTTTTAGGGTTTTTCTTTTATTTGCTTTTCTTTCTATTTTTGATTTATTTGGTTGGTGATATTCTCATGATCACATTATGTTTTTAGAGTATGGCATATACACATATTAACAATTATCATGGCATATCACTCAAATGCACAAGTCCTATGCATGGCACTATATGCAATTTAAAAAGTTTTTGTTGGTTTGAAATTTTGCTCTCTGGAATTCTTCTAACTTTCTTTTTATTGAAATTTGGGATGTTACACTTTCACCAATGGACTAGTGGCTTCATCCGCTTATCCAATAATTTTGCAAAAAGAGCTGGCAACGGGGTTCCCAGCCCCAATTAATTAACTTTCATTAATAATTCTCTTCACATGTTTTGCCCTGATTCATCAGTAAGCAACTTAATTTTGCAAATAGACACTCCTTCATGATAAGCGAATGTTGGAAGGCACCCGAGGATTCGGTTAGCCATGGCTTGTGAAAGCAAAAGGTTGGGAGGAGTGTCAACCATAAATAAAACTAAAGTACATGTGTAAACAAAAGAGAAGAGGGATGATCTACCTTGCTGGTAGAGATAACGTCCTTCATGGGAGCCCCTCTTTGAAAGTCTGTTTGATGAGGGGGTTAGAGTGCCCACTACCATTCGTTGACAACAACAAACACCTCTCAAAACTTTACTTTTATGCTCTCTATATGATTTCAAAACTTAAAAAGCTCTAGCACATGATTTAATCCCTGCTTACCTCTGCGAAGGGCCTTTCTTTTACTTTATGTTGAGTCAGTTTACCTACTTCCTTCCATCTTAGAAGCAAACACTTGTGTCAACTGTGCATTGATTCTTACATACTTGCTTAGTTGCATTCATCATATTACTTTGTGTTGACAATTATCCATGAGATATGCATGTTGAAAGTTGAAAGCAATTGCTGAAACTTAATCATCCTTTGTGTTGCTTCAATGCCTTTTACTTTGAATTTATTGCTTTATGAGTTAACTCTTATGCAAGACTTTTTGATGCTTGTCTTGAAAGTACTATTCATGAAAAGCATTGCTATATGTTATCTATTTGTTAGCATACTATAGATCATTGCCTTGAGTCACTTCATTCATCTCATATGCTTTACAATAGTATGATCAAGATTATGTAAGTAGCATGTCACTACAGAAATTATTCTTTTCATCATTTACCTACTCGAGGGCGAGTAGGAACTAAGCTTGGGGATGCTTGATACGTCTCCAACGTATCTATAATTTCTGATGTTCCATGCTAGTTTTATGACAATACCTACATGTTTTGCTCACACTTTATAATAATTTTATGCATTTTCCGGAATTAACCTATTAACAAGATGCCACAGTGCCAGTTCCTGTTTTCTGTTGTTTTTGGTTCCAGAAAAGCTGTTCGGGCAATATTCTCGGAATTCGACGAAAAAAAGCCAAAAATCTTATTTCACCGAGACGGACCAGAACACCGAAGGGGAGCCGGAGAGGAGGCCCAGGGCCCCCACACCACACTGGGGCGCGGCCTAGGAGGGGGGCGCGCCGCCCTATGGGGTGGGCCCCCCAGGCACCACCTCGCGCCGCCTCTTCGCCTATATAATCCCTCACGACGTAAAAACCCTACACCAATTGACGAAACTCCAGAAAGACTCCAGGGGCGCCGCCGCCATCGTGAAACTCTAATTCGGGGGACAGAATCTCTGTTCCGGCACGCCGCCGGGACGGGGAAGTGCCCCCGGAAGCCATCTCCATCGACGCCACCGCCTCCATCATGCTCCGTGGGTAGTTCCCCCATGGACTACGGGTTCTAGCAGTAGCTAGTTGGTACTCTCTATCCCATGTACTTCAATACAATGATCTGATGAGCTGCCTTACATGATTGCGATCCATCTGATGTAATCGGTGTTGTGTTTGTTGGGATCCGATGAATTGTTACATTATGATCAGTCTATCTATATAAGTTTGTGAAGTTATTGTTGCTGCAATCTTGTTGTGTTTAATGCTTGTCACTAGTGCATGAGTGGCATTATCTTAGATTTAAGCTCTATAATTATTGCTTAGATTGTATCTACAAGTTGTTTGTACATGTCTATGTCCGGAACCCGAGGCCCCAGAGTGGGATAACTGGAGGGGAAGGCTTAGATATGAGATCACATGTTTTCACCAAGTGTTAATGCTTTGCTCCGGTGCTCTATTAAAAGGAGTACCTTAATTACCAGTAGATTCCCTTGAGGCCCCGTGATACGTCTCCGACGTATTGATAATTTCTTATGTTCCATGCCACATTATTGATGATATCTACATGTTTTATGCATACTTTATGATGATTTAATGCGTTTTCCGGAACTAACCTATTGACGAGATGCCGAAGGGCCAGTTGCTGTTTTCTGCTGTTTTTGGTTTCAGAAATCCTAGTAAGGAAATATTCTCGGAATCGGACGAAATCAACGCCCAGCATCCTATTTTTCCACGAAGCTTCCAGAACACCCGAGAGTCGCCAGAGGGGGGCCACAGGGGCCCCAGATGATAGGCCGGCGCGGCCCAGGCCCTGGCCGCGCCGCCTTATGGTGTCGTCGCCTCGTTGACCTTCTGACGCCGCCTCTTCGCCTATTTAAGCCCCCTCGACCTAAAACCTCGATACGGAAAAGCCACGGTACGAGAAACCTTCCAGAGCCGGCGCCATCGCGAAGCCAAGATCTGGGGGACAGGAGTCTCTGTTCCGGCACGCCGCCGGGACGGGGAAGTGCCCCCGGAAGGCTCCTCCATCGACACCACCGCCATCTTCATCAACGCTGCTGTCTCCCATGAGGACGGAGTAGTTCTCCATCGAGGCTCGGGGCTGTACCGGTAGCTATGTGGTTAATCTCTCTCCTATGTACTTCAATACAATAATCTCATGAGCTGCTTTACATGATTGAGATTCATATGATGATGCTTGTAATCTAGATGTCGTTATGCTAGTCAAGTGAATTTTACTTATGTGATCTCCGGAGACTCCTTGTCCCACATGTGTAAAGGTGACAGTGTGTGCACCGTGTGGGTCTCTTAGGCTATATTTCACAGAATACTTATTCACTGTTATGAATGGCATAGTGAAGTGCTTATTTATATCTCTTTATGATTGCAATGTGTTTTGTATCACAATTTATCTATGTTCTACTCTAGTGATGTTATTAAAGTAGTTTATTCCTCCTGCACGGTGTAATGGTGACAGTGTGTGCATCCGTGTTAGTACTTGGCGTAGGCTATGATTATGATCTCTTGTAGATTATGAAGTTAACTATTGCTATGATGGTGTTGATGTGATCTATTCCTCCTACATAGTGTGAAGGTGACAGTGTGCATGCTATGTTAGTACTTGGTTTAGTTGTGTTGATCTGTCATGCACTCTAAGGTTATTTAAATATGAACATCGAATATTGTGGAGCTTGTTAACTCCGGCATTGAGGGTTCGTGTAATCCTACGCAATGGTGTTCATCATCCAACAAGAGAGTGTAGAGTATGCATTTATCTACTCTGTTATGTGATCAAAGTTGAGAGTGTCCACTAGTGAAAGTCTAATCCCTAGGCCTTGTTCCTAAATACTGCTATCGCTGCTTGTTTACTGTTTTACTGCGTTACTACTGCTGCGTTACTACTGCTTGTTTACTGTCCTGGGCAAAGCACTTTTCTGGTGCCGTTGCTACTACTTATATTTATTCATACCACCTGTATTTCACTATCTCTTCGCCGAACTAGTGCACCTATTAGGTGTGTTGGGGACACAAGAGACTTCTTGCTTTGTGGTTGCAGGGTTGCATGAGAGGGATATCTTTGACCTCTTCCTCCCTGAGATCAATAAACCTTGGGTGATCCACTTAAGGGAAACTTGCTGCTGTTCTACAAACCTCTGCTCTTGGAGGCCCAACACTGTCTACAGGAAAAGGAGGGGGCGTAGACATCAAGCTATTTTCTGGCGCCGTTGCCGGGGAGGAAAGGTAAAAGGCACTCATACTTCGGTTCCAGGTAACAGTACTTTTCTGGCGCCATTGTGTTTGTGCTCGAAGCTATTTCCTTTAGATCCTGCAATTGCATCTTTTTGTTTCTTGTTTACACTAGTTAGGCATAATGGAAAACAACAAAAATATGAGAGATCTTTATGAACTTTATCTTGAATTAGGACATGATGTGTTTGAAGAGAGAATTAAAAAACCCATGGAACTTTATATGCATGCTAATGGGAATGTTATTAATATGAATGCTTTGAACACTATTGTTGCTAATGCTATGGAAAATTCTAAGCTTGGGGAAGCTGGCTTTGATGAGCATGATATTTTTAGTCCCCCAAGCATTGAGGAGAAAATTTTCTTTGATAATACTTTACCTCCTATTTATGATGATTATAATGATAGTAGCCTTTTGGTGCCACCTGTTATGGAGGATAAATTTGATTATGATTACAATATGCCTCCTATATTTGATAGCTACTTTGTTGAATTTGCTCCCACTACAACTAATAAAATTGATTATGCTTATGTGGAGAGTAATAATTTTATGCATGAGACTCATGATAAGAATGCTTTATGTGATAGTTATATTGTTGAGTTTTCTCATGATGCTACTGAAAGTTATTATGAGAGAGGAAAATATGGTTGTAGAAATTTTCATGTTACTAAAACACCTCTCTATATGCTTAAAATTTTGAAGCTGCACTTGTTTTATCTTTCTATGCTTGTTGCATTATGCTTCATGAACTTGTTTATTTACAAGATTCCTATGCATAGGAAGCATGTTAGACTTAAAAAAAATTTGAATTTGCCTCTTGATGCTCTCTTTTGCTTCAAATACTATTTCTGGCGAGTGCATCATTAAAACTGCTGAGCCCATCTTAATGGCTAAAAAGAAAGAACTTCTTGGGAGATAACCTATGTGTTATTTTGCTACAGTACTTTGTTTTATATTTGTGTCTTGGAAGTTGTTTACTACTGTAGCAACCTCTCCTTATCTTAGTTTAGTGTTTTGTTGTGCCAAGTAAAGTCGTTGATAGTAAGGTTCATACTAGATTTGGATTACTGCGCAGAAACAGATTTCTTTGCTGTCACGAATCTGGGCAAAATTCTCTGTAGGTAACTCAGAAAATTATGCCAATTTACGTGAGTGATCCTCAGATATGTACGCAACTTTCATTCAATTTGAGCATTTTCATTTGAGCAAGTCTGGTGCCTCAATAAAATTCGTCTTTATGGACTGTTCTGTTTTGACAGATTCTGCCTTTTATTTCGCATTGCCACATTTGCTATGTGGGATGGATTTCTTTGTTCCATTGACTTCCAGTAGCTTTGAGCAATGTCCATAAGTGTTAAGAATGATTGTGTCACCTCTGAACATGTGAATTTTTGATTATGTACTAACCCTCTAATGAGTTGTTTTGAGTTTGGTGTGGAGGAAGTTTTCAAGGGTCAAGAGAGGAGGATGATATACTACGATCAAGAAGAGTGAAAAGTCTAAGCTTGGGGATGCCCCGGTGGTTCATCCCTGCATATTTCAAGAAGACTCAAGCATCTAAGCTTGGGGATGCCCAAGGCATCCCCTTCTTCATCGACAAATTATCAGGTTCCTTCTCTTGAAACTATATTTTTATTCGGTCACATCTTATGTACTTTACTTGGAGCGTCTGTATGTTTTTGTTCTTGTTTTTTTTTTGAATAAATGCTTGTGTGGGAGAGAGACATGCTCCGCTGGTTCATATGAACACATGTGTTCTTAGCTCTTAATTTTCATGGCGAAGGTTGAAACTGCTTCGTTAATTGTTATATGGTTGGAATTGGAAAATGCTACATGTAGTAATTGGTATGATGTCTTGAATAACTTGATACTTGGCAATTGTTGTGCTCTTGTTTAAGCTCTTGCATCATATACTTTGCACTTATTAGTGAAGAAATACATAGAGCTTGTTAAAATTTGGTTTGCATGAGTGGTTTCTCTAGAGTCTAGATATTTTCTAGTGAGGTGTTTGAACAACAAGGAAGACGATGTATAGTCTTATAATGCTTGTAATATGTCTTTTATGTAAGTTTTGATGTACTAGTTTATGCTTGTGTTTGCTTCAAACAACCTTGCTAGCCTAAGCCTTGTATTGAGAGGGAATACTTCTCATGCATCCAAAATACTTGAGCCAACCACTATGCCATTTGTGTCCACCATACCTACCTACTACATGGTATTTCTCCGCCATTCCAAAGTAAATTGCTTGAAGTGCTACCTTTAAATTTCTATCCTCTACCTTTGCAATATATAGCTCATGGGACAAATAGCTTAAAAACTATTGTGGTATTGAATATGTACTTATGCACTTTATCTCTTATTAAGTTGCTTGTTGTGCGATAACCATGTTCCTGGGGACGCCATCAACTACTCCTTGTTGAATATCATGTGAGTTGCTATGCATGTTCGTCTTGTCTGAAGTAAGGGCGATTTACCACCTAATGGTTAGAGCATGCATGTTGTTAGAGAAGAACATTGGGCCGCTAACTAAAGCCATGATCCATGGTGGAAGTTTCAGTTTTGGACAAATATCCTCAATCTCATATGAGAAAATTAATAATTGTTGAATGCTTAAGCATTAAAGAGGAGTCCATTATCTGTTTTCTATGTTGTCCCGGTATGGATGTCTAAGTTGAGAATAATCAAAAGCGAGAAATCCAATGCAAGCTTTCTCCTTAGACCTTTGTACAGGCGGCATAGAGGTACCCCTTTGTGACACTTGGTTAAAACATGTGCATTGCGATAATCCCGGTAATCCAAGCTAATTAGGACAAGGTGCGGGCACTATTAGTATACTATGCATGAGGCTTGCAACTTGTGAGATATAATTTACATGACACATATGCTTTATTACTACCGTTGACAAAATTGCTTCTTATTTTCAAAACCAAAGCTCTAGCACAAATATAGCAATCGATGCTTTGCTCTTTGAAGGACCTTTCTTCTACTTTTATTATTGAGTCAGTTCACCTATTTCTCTCCACCTCTAGAAGCAAACACTTGTGTGAACTGTGCATTGATTCCTACATACTTGCATACTGCACTTGTTATATTACTTTGCATTGACAACTATCCATGAGCTATACATGTTATAAGTTGAAAGCAACCGCTGAAACTTAATCTTCCTTTGTGTTGCTTCAATATCTTTACTTTGAATTATTGCTTTATGAGTTAACTCTTATGCAAGACTTATTGATGCTTGTCTTTAAGTACTATTCATGAAAAAGTCTTTGCTATATGATTCATTTGTTTACTCATGACATTACCATTGTTTTGATCGTTGCATTCATTACATATGCTTACAATAGTATGATCAAGTTTATGATGGCATGTCACTCCAGAAATTATCTTTGTTTATCATTTACCTGCTCAGGACGAGCAGAAACTAAGCTTGGGGATGCTGATACGTCTCCGACGTATCGATAATTTCTTATGTTCCATGCCACATTATTGATGATATCTACATGTTTTATGCATACTTTATGATGATTTTATGCGTTTTCCGGAACTAACCTATTGACGAGATGCCGAAGGGCCAGTTGATGTTTTCTGCTGTTTTTGGTTTCAGAAATCCTAGTAAGGAAATATTCTCGGAATCGGACGAAATCAACGCCCAGAATCCTATTTTTCCACGAAGCTTCCAGAACACCCGAGAGTCGCCAGAGGGGGGCCACAGGGGCCCCAGATGATAGGCCGGCGCGGCCCAGGCCCTGGCCGCGCCGCCTTATGGTGTCGTCGCCTCGTTGACCTTCTGACGCCGCCTCTTCGCCTATTTAAGCCCCCTCGACCTAAAACCTCGATACGGAAAAGCCACGGTACGAGAAACCTTCCAGAGCCACCGCCATCGCGAAGCCAAGATCTGGGGGACAGGAGTCTCTGCTCCGGCACGCCGCCGGGACGGGGAAGTGCCCCCGGAAGGCTCCTCCATCGACACCACCGCCATCTTCATCAACGCTGCTGTCTCCCATGAGGAGGGAGTAGTTCTCCATCGAGGCTCGGGGCTGTACCGGTAGCTATGTGGTTAATCTCTCTCCTATGTACTTCAATACAATAATCTCATGAGCTGCTTTACATGATTGAGATTCATATGATGATGCTTGTAATCTAGATGTCGTTATGCTAGTCAAGTGAATTTTACTTATGTGATCTCCGGAGACTCCTTGTCCCACGTGTGTAAAGGTGAGAGTGTGTGCACCGTGTGGGTCTCTTAGGCTATATTTCACAGAATACTTATTCACTGTTATGAATGGCATAGTGAAGTGCTTATTTATATCTCTTTATGATTGCAATGCGTTTTGTATCACAATTTATCTATGTGCTACTCTAGTGATGTTATTAAAGTAGTTTATTCCTCCTGCACGGTGTAATGGTGACAGTGTGTGCATCCGTGTTAGTACTTGGCGTAGGCTATGATTATGATCTCTTGTAGATTATGAAGTTAACTATTGCTATGATGGTATTGATGTGATCTATTCCTCCTACATAGTGTGAAGGTGACAGTGTGCATGCTATGTTAGTACTTGGTTTAGTTGTGTTGATCTGTCATGCACTCTAAGGTTATTTAAATATGAACATCGAATATTGTGGAGCTTGTTAACTCCGGCATTGAGGGTTCGTGTAATCCTACGCAATGGTGTTCATCATCCAACAAGAGAGTGTAGAGTATGCATTTATCTACTCTGTTATGTGATCAAAGTTGAGAGTGTCCACTAGTGAAAGTCTAATCCCTAGGCCTTGTTCCTAAATACTACTATCGCTGCTTGTTTACTGTTTTACTGCGTTACTACTGCTGCGTTACTACTGCTTGTTTACTGTCCTGGGCAAAGCACTTTTCTGGTGCCGTTGTTACTACTTATATTTATTCATACCACCTGTATTTCACTATCTCTTCGCCGAACTAGTGCACCTATTAGGTGTGTTGGGGACACAAGAGACTTCTTGCTTTGTGGTTGCAGGGTTGCATGAGAGGGATATCTTTGACCTCTTCCTCCCTGAGATCGATAAACCTTGGGTGATCCACTTAAGGGAAACTTGCTGCTGTTCTACAAACCTCTGCTCTTGGAGGCCCAACACTGTCTACAGGAAAAGGAGGGGGCGTAGACATCAAGCTATTTTCTGGCGCCGTTGCCGGGGAGGAAAGGTAAAAGGCACTCATACTTCGGTTCCAGGTAACAGTACTTTTCTGGCGCCATTGTGTTTGTGCTCGAAGCTATTTCCTTTAGATCCTGCAGTTGCATCTTTTTGTTTCTTGTTTACACTAGTTAGGCATAATGGAAAACAACAAAAATATGAGAGATCTTTATGAACTTTATCTTGAATTAGGACATGATGTGTTTGAAGAGAGAATTAAAAAACCCATGGAACTTTATATGCATGCTAATGGGAATGTTATTAATATGAATGCTTTGAACACTATTGTTGCTAATGCTATGGAAAATTCTAAGCTTGGGGAAGCTGGCTTTGATGAGCATGATATTTTTAGTCCCCCAAGCATTGAGGATAAAATTTTCTTTGATAATACTTTACCTCCTATTTATGATGGTTATAATGATAGTAGCCTTTTGGTGCCACCTGTTATGGAGGATAAATTTGATTATGATTACAATATGCCTCCTATATTTGATAGCTACTTTGTTGAATTTGCTCTCAAGAAAGGTATGGAACACTTCCCTAGAAAGAGAATGAAGTTACCTTTTGATTCTATTATTAGAACAAATTATGATGTTGACACTTCGTCTCTTGATAATACTTGATATACACTTTCTGCGCCTAGCTGAAAGGCGTTAAAGAAAAGCGCTTATGGGAGACAACCCATGTTTTTACTACAGTACCTTTATTTTATATTTGAGTCTTGTAAGTTGTTTACTACTTCTTAGTTTTGTGTTTTGTTGTGCCAAGTAAAGTCGTTGATAGTAAGGTTCATACTAGATTTGGATTACTGCGCAGAAACAGATTTCTTTGCTGTCACAAATCTGGGCAAAATTCTCTGTAGGTAACTCAGAAAATTATGCCAATTTACGTGAGTGATCCTCAGATATGTACGCAACTTTCATTAAATTTGAGAATTTTCATTTGAGCAAGTCTGGTGCCTCAATAAAATTCGTCTTTGCGAACTGTTCTGTTTTGACAGATTCTGCCTTTTATTTCGCATTGCCTGTTTTGATATGTTCGATGGATATTTCGATTCCATTAACTTTCAGTAGCTTTGTGCAATGTCCAGAAGTGTTAAGAATGATTATGTCACCTCTGAACATGTAAATTTTGATTGTGCACTAACCCTCTAATGAGTTGTTTTGAGTTTGGTGTGGAGGAAGTTTTCAAGGATCAAGAGAGGAGGATGATACAACATGATCAAGGAGAGTGAAAGCTCTAAGCTTGGGGATGCCCCGGTGGTTCACCCCTGCATATTTCAAGAAGACTCAAGCGTCTAAGCTAGGGGATTCCCAAGGCATCCCCTTCTTCATCAACAACAATATCAGGTTCCTCCCCTGAAACTATATTTTTATTCCATCACATCATATGCACTTTGCTTGGAGCGTCTGTTTGTTTTTGTTTTTTGTTTTGTTTGAATAAAATGGATCCTAGCATTCATTGTGTGGGAGAGAGACACGCTCCGCTGTTGCATATGGACAAATATGTCCTTAGGCTTTACTCATAGTATTCATGGCGAAAGTTTCTTCTTCGTTAATTTGTTATATGGTTGGAATCGGAAAATGCTACATGTAGTAATTGATAAAATGTCTTGGATAATGTGATACTTGGCAATTGTTGTACTCATATTTAAGCTCTTGCATCATATACTTTGCACCTATTAATGAAGAAATACATAGAGCTTGCTAAAATTTGGTTTGCATATTTGGTCTCTCTAAAGTCTAGATAATTTCTAGTATTGAGTTTGAACAACAAGGAAGACGGTGTAGAGTCTTATAATGTTTTCAATATGTCTTTTATGTGAGTTTTGCGGCACCGCTTCATCCTTGTGTTTGTTTCAAATAACCTTGCTAGCCTAAACCTTGTATCGAGAGGGAATACTTCTCATGCATCCAAAATCCTTGAGCCAACCACTATGCCATTTGTGTCCACCATACCTACCTACTACATGGTATTTCTCCGCCATTCCAAAGTAAATTGCTTGAGTGCTACCTTTCAAATTTCTAATCCTCTACCTTTACAATACATAGCTCATGGGACAAATAGCCTAAAAACTATTGTGGTATTGAATATGTACTTATGCACTTTATCTCTTATTAAGTTGCTTGTTGTGCGATAACCATGTTCCTGGGGACACCATCAACTACTCTTTGTTGAATATCATGTGAGTTGCTATGCATGTCCGTCTTGTCTGAAGTAAGGGTGATTTACCACTCATTTAATAGTCAGAGCATGCATATTGTTAGAGAAGAACATTGGGCCGCTAACTAAAGCCATGAATCATGGTGGAAATTTTAGTTTTGGACAAATATCCTCAATCTCATATGAGAAAATTAATTGTTGCTACATGCTTATGCATTAAAGAGGAGTCCATTATCTGTTGTATATGTTGTCCCGGTATGGATGTCTAAGTTGAGAATAATCAAAAGCGAGAAATCCAATGCGAGCTTTCTCCTTAGACCTTTGTACAGGCGGCATAGAGGTACCCCTTTGTGACACTTGGTTGAAACATGTGCATTGCGATGATAATCCCGGTAATCCGAGCTAATTAGGACAAGGTGCGGGCACTATTAGTATACTATGCATGAGGCTTGCAACTTGTAAGATATAATTTACATAACACATATGCTTTATTACTACCGTTGACAAAATTGTTTCTTGTTTTCAAAACCAAAGCTCTAGCACAAATATAGCAATCAATGCTTCCCTCTGCGAAGGGCCTTTCTTTTACTTTTATGTTGAGTCAGTTCACCTATCTCTCTCCACCTCAAGAAGCAAACACTTGTGTGAACTGTGCATTGATTCCTACATACTTGCATATTGCACTTGTTATATTACTTTACATTGACAATATCCATGAGATACACATGTTATAAGTTGAAAGCAACCGCTGAAACTTCATCTTCCTTTGTGTTGCTTCAATACCTTTACTTTGATTTATTGCTTTATGAGTTAACTCTTATGCAAGACTTATTGATGCTTGTCTTGAAAGTACTATTCATGAAAAGTCTTTGCTTTATGATTCATTTGTTTACTCATGTCATTTACATTGCTTTGATCGCTGCATTCATTACATATGCTTACAATAGTATGATCGAGGTTATGATGGCATGTCACTCCAGAAATTATCTTTGTTATCGTTTACCTGCTCGGGACGAGCAGAAACTAAGCTTGGGGATGCTGATACGTCTCCGACGTATCGATAATTTCTTCTGTTCCATGCCACATTATTGATGATACCTACATGTTTTATGCATACTTTATGTCATATTTATGCATTTTCTGGAACTAACCTATTAACAAGATGCTGAAGAGCCAGTTGCTGTTTTCTGCTGTTTTTGGTTTCAGAAATCCTAGTAAGGAAATATACTCGGAATTGGACGAAACCAGAGAAAACCATCCAGAGCCGCCGCCATCGCGAAACTCCAATTCGGGGACAGAAGTCTCTGTTCCGGCACCCTGCCGGGACGGGGAATTGCCCCCGGAGTCATCTCCACCGTCGTCTTCACCGCCATCTTCACCGCCATCGCTGTCTCCATGATGAGGAGGGAGTAATCCACCCCCGAGGCTGAGGGCTCCGCTGTAGCTTTGTGGTTAATCTCTCTCCTATGTACTTCAATACAATAATCTCATGAGCTGCTTTACATGATTGAGATTCGTATGAGTTTTGTATCACTATTCATCTATGTGCTACTCTAGTGATGTTATTAAAGTACTCTATTCCTCCTCCATGATGTAATGTGGATAGTGTGTGCATCATGTAGTACTTGGCGTAGTTTATGATTGTGATCTCTTGTGGATTATGAAGTTAACTATTACTATGATGGTATTGATGTGATCTATTTGGTTATGTTGATCTATCTTGCACTCTAAGGTTATTTAAATATGAACATTGAATATTGTGGAGCTTGTTAACTCCGGCATTGAGGGTTCGTGTAATCCTACACAATTAGTGGTGTTCATCATCCAACAAGAGGGTTTAGAGTAGTCCTATTATGTGATCATTGTTGAGAGTGTCCACTAGTGAAAGCAGGATCCTTGGGCCTTGCTTCCAAGCATCGAATCTCCGTTTGTTTACTGTTTTGTTACATGTTTACTCGCTTCCATATTTTATTCAGATTGCTATTACCGCTCATACTCATCCATATTACTTGCATCTCACTATCTCTTCGCCGAACTAGTGCACCTATACATCTGACAAGTGTATTAGGTGTGTTGGGGACACAAGAGACTTCTTGCTTTGTGGTTGCAGGGTTGCTTGAGAGGGATATCTTTGACCTCTTCCTCCCTGAGATCGATAAACCTTGGGTGATCCACTTAAGGGAAACTTGCTGCTGTTCTACAAACCTCTGCTCTTGGAGGCCCAACACTGTCTACAAGAATAGAAGCTCCCGTAGACATCAAAGCTCCGGTCAAAACACCGGAACTTTCCTGAACCCCGGAAAGTGACTTCCCATATATGAATCTTATTCTCCGGACCATTCCGGACCTCCTCATGATGTCCTGGTTCCCATCCGAGACTCCGAACAAACTTCGTTCTCCATCTCATATTCTGAATCTACTTATGCGACATCGAACCTTAAGCGCGTCGCCCTACGGTTCGTGAACTATGCGGACATGCTCGAGACTCCTCTCCGAGCAATAACCAATAGCGGGATCTGGAGATCCATAATGGCTCCCACACATTCAGCGATAATTTAGTGATCGATTGAACCATTTACATATGATACTGATTCCCTTTGTCACGCGATACTTTACTTGTCCGAGGTTCGATCATCGGTATCTCCATACCTAGTTCAACCTCATTACCGACAAGTACTCTTTACTCGTACCGTGGTATGTTATCTCTTGTGACCCAGTCACATGCTTGCAAGCTAATTAGACGACATTCCACCGAGAGGGCCCAGAGTATATCTATCCGTCATCGGGATGGACAAATCCCACTATTGATCCATATGCCTCAACTCACACTTTCCAAATACTTAATCTCATCTTTATAACCACCCATTTACGCAATGGCGTTTGATGTAATCAAAGCATCCTTCTGGTGTAAGTGATTTACATGATGTCATGGTCGAAGGACTAAGTAACTATGTATCGAAAGCTTATAGCAAGTTGAACTTAATGACTTGATCTCATGCTACGCTTATATGGGTGTGTGTCCATTATATCATTCACCCAATGACATAACCTTGTTATTAATAACATCCAATGTTCATGATCACGAAACCATGATCATCTATTAATCAACAAGCTAGTTATACAAGAGGCTTACTAGGGACTTCTTGTTGTTTACATAACACACATGTATCAATGTTTCGACAATTATAGCATGGTATGCAAACATTTATCATAAACACAAAGATATTATAATAACCACTTTATTATTGCCTCTTGGGCATATCTCCAACAGTCTCCTACTTGCACTAGAGTCAATAATCTAGATTACATTGTAAGGTGCCTAACACCCATGGCATTCTGGTGTTGGTCATGCTTTGCCCTAGGGAGAGCTTTAGTCAACGGATCTGCCACATTCAGATCTGTGTGTACTTTGCAAATCTTTACTTCACCATCTTCGATGTACTCGCGAATCGAATGAAAACGCAGCTTAATATGCTTTAGCTTCTTGTGTGACCTTAGTTCTTGTGCATTGGCAATGGCACCCATGTTGTCACAATAGATGACTAATGGGTCCAATGCACAAGGAACCACATCAAGCTCAACAATGAACCTCTTCATCCATACCGCTTCCGATGAAGCCTCCAAAACTGCTATGTATTCAAATTCAGTTGAAGACTTTGCCACTGTGCACTGCTTGGAACTCATCCAGCTTACTACAGCACCATTCAGTATAAACACATACCCAGACTGAGACTTAGAGTCATCAGGATCAGTGTTCCAACTTGCATCGGTGTAACTGGTTACAGCGAGCTCTTGGTCAACGCCATAACAAAGAAACATATCCTTAGTCCTTTTCAAGTACTTCAGCATATTTTTGACCGTTGTCCATTGTTCCATTCCTGGATCACTCTGATATCAGCTGGTCAAGCTAACAGCATGTGCGATATCCAGTCTAGTACACAGCATGACATACATGATAGAGCCTACTGCCGAGGCATAGGGGATCTTGTTCATCCTCTCTCTTTCTTCTGCCGTAGCAGGACCTTGAGTTTTACTCAAGACCTTTCCTAGCAACATAGGCAAGAACCCTTTCTTGCTTTCATCCATTATAAACTTCTTTAGAATCTTATCCAGGTATGTACTCTGTGAAAGCCCTATTAGGCGTCTTGATCTATCTCTATAAATCTTGATGCCTAAAATGTACGCTGCTTCACCAAGGTCTTTCATTGAAAAACACTTATTCAAATAACCTTTAATACTGCTTAATAGTTCTATATCATTCCCAATCAATAATATGTCATCTACATATAATATCAGGAATGCTACAGAGCTCCCACTCACTTTCTTGTAAATACAGGCCTCACCATGAGTCTATATAAACCCGAAGTCTTTGATCACCTTATCAAAGTGTCGGTTCCAACTCCGGGATGCTTGCTTCAGTCCATAAATGGAGCGCTGAAGTTTGCATACCTTGTCAGCATTTTTAGGATCGACAAAACCTTTGGGTTGTACCATATACAACTCTTCCTCAATATCACCATTAAGGAACGCCGTTTTGACATCCATCTGCCAAATCTCATAATCGAAAAATGCAGCTATTGCTAACAAAATCCTCACAGACTTTAGCTTCGCTACATGTGAGAAAGTCTCATCGTAGTCAACTCCTTGAATTTGTCGGAAACCCTTTGCGACAAGTCGAGCTTTATAGACAGTAATATTACCATCGGCATCTGTTTTTCTTTTGAAGATCCATTTATTCTCGATAGCCTTGCGGCCATCAGGTAAGTCTACCAAAGTCCATACTTGGTTATCATACATGGATCCCATTTCAGATTTCATGGCTTCTTGCCATTTGTTGGAATCTTGGCTCATCATTGCTTCTTCATACGTCACAGGGTCTTCATCATTGTTGTCCACAATCATGACATTTAGACATGGATCATACCATTCAGGAGTGGTACACTCCCTCGTCGATCTGCGAGGTTCAGTAGCCTCCTCGTTCGAAGTTTCATGATCATCATCATTTGCTTCCTCTCCTATCGTTGCAGGCTGCACAGGAACATCTTCCGGTACTGGGCTACTCTGATCTACGAGAGAAGGTTCAATAACCTCGTCGAGTTCTACTTTCCTTCCAGTCACTTCTTTAGTGAGAAACTCCTTCTCAAGAAAGGATCCGTTCTTGGCAACAAAGATTTTGCCTTCGGATCTGTGATAGAAAGTGTACCGGGTATCGTATGAAGACGCATTTCTCTGCTTTGGGTTCTAGCTTGTCAGGTTGTAACTTCTTTACATAAGCTTCGCAACCCCAAACTTTAAGGAACGGCAGCTTAGGTTTCTTTCCAAACCATAATTCATACGATGTCGTTTCAACGGATTTAGATGGTGCCCTATTTAAAGTGAATGCGGCTGTCTCTAATGCATAACCCCAAAACGATAATGGCAAATCAGTAAGAGACATCATAGATCGAACCATATCTAAGAAAGTTTGATTATGATGTTCGGACACACCATTGCGATGTGGTGTTCCCGGCGGTGTCAACTGTGAAAGTATTCCGCATTTCCTCAAATGCATGCCAAACTCATAACTCAGATATTCGCCTCCACGATCAGAACGCAGAAACTTAATCTTCTTGTTACGTTGATTTTCTACTTCACTTTGGAATTCCTTAAACTTCTCAAAAGTTTCGTACTTATGTTTCATAAAGTAAATATACCCATATCTACTCAGATCATCCGTGAAGGTTAGAACATAACGATAACCACCGCGCGATGCTACACTCATTGGTCCGCACACATTGGTATGTATGATTTCAAACAAGTCTGTAGCTCGCTCCATTGTACCAGAGAATGGAGTTTTATTCATTTTTCCCATTAGACATGCTTCGCACCTATCAAGTGACTCAAAGTCAAGTGACTCAAGAAGTCCATCGGAATGGAGTTTCTTCATGCGTTTCACTCCAACAGGACCAAGACGACAGTGCCACATATAAGTAGAAATATCATTCAATTTAATTCGCTTAGCATCAATGTTATGAACATGTGTATCACTACTATCGAGATTTAACAAGAATAAACCATTCATCTTAGGCACATGACCATAAAAGATATTATTCATACAAATAGAACAACCATTATTCTCTGACTTAAATGAATAACCGTCTTGCATTAAACAAGATCCAGATATAATGTTCATGCTCAACGCAGGCACCAAATAACAATTATTGAGGTTTAAAACTAATCCCGAAGGTAGATGTAGAGGGAGCGTGCCGACGGCGATCACATCGACCTTGGATCCATTTCCAACGCGCATCGTCACCTCATCCCTCGCCAGGCTTCGTTTATTCCGCAGTTCCTATTTCGAGTTACAAATGTGAGCAACCGAACCAGTATCAAATACCCAGGCACTACTACGAGAACCAGTAAGATAGACATCAATAACATGTATATCAAATATACCTTTCTTCTTGATGAGGCCGCTCTTTAGATCAGCCAAGTATTTGGGGCAATTACGCTTCTAGTGCCCCTTCTCCTTGCAGTAATAGCACACAATATCAGGCTTAGGACCAGCCTTAGGCTTCTCCGGAGGCGCAGCAGCTTTCTTGCCGCCCTTCCTGAAGTTTCCCTTGTTGTTAGGCTTGCCCTGCTTCTTGAAACTGCTGGTCTTGTTGACCATCAACACTTGATGCTCTTTCCGTATCTCCACTTCAGCAGATTTTAGCATGGAGAAGAGTTCAGGTAACTCTTTGTTCATGTTCTACAAGTTGTTGTTCTTCACGAAGTTCTTGTAACTAGGTGGAAGTGATTGGAGGACACGATGAATACCCAGCTGGTTAGGAATCACTATCCCCAAGTCACTGAGCTTCTTCGCATGCCCGGACATAGCGAGCACATGCTCACTAACGGAGCTACCCTCTTCCATCATACAGCCAAAGAAGTGTTTCGGGGCCTCATAGCTTTCCACGGCCGCATGAGTTTCAAAGATAGTTTTGAGCTCATTGACCAGCTCATAAGGGTCGTGGTGCTCAAAACGCTTTTGGAGCTCCGCCTCTAGGCTGCACAGGATGACACACTGAACTTGGGAGTACCGAATTACCCGAGTCTCGTAAACATTCTTTACATCCTCAGATACTGCAGGTGCGGGTGGGGGACCTAGCGGTGCATCGAGCACATATTGCAGGTTTCCACCATTGAGGAAAATCCTCACATGACGGAACCAGTCAGTGAAGTTGCTACCATTGCTTTTAAGCTTTTCTTTCTCTAGGAACTGCTTAAAACTGATGGAGGGGGTCGCCATGATCTACAACATATTTGCAAAGAGTTTAGACTAAGTTTATGATAAATTGAGTTCAATTTTAATTCTTAAATTAACTAGGTGAACTCCCACTCAAAACAACATCCCTCGCATTGTCTTAGTGATCACACGAACCAAATCCACTACACCAAGTCCAATCTTCACAAGAAAAGATGTAGCTTCAAAGGCGAACACTCAAAGTGTCCATCATATCATTCATATGACTCATGCTCTACCTTTCGGTATCCCGTGTTTCGAGACCATGTTTGTACATGCTAGGCTCGTCAAGGCAACCTTAGTATCCACGTGTGCAAACCTGGCTTGCACCCATTACATGCACATGTAGAATCTATCACACCCGATCATCACGTGATGCTTCGAAACGACAAGTCTTAGCAACGGTGCATACTAAGTATGAACACTTTATTATCTTGATATTTAGTGAGAGGGATCATTTTATAATGCTACCGTCGCGATCTAAGCAAAATAAAATGCATAAAGGATTAACATCACATGCAATTCATAATGTGTGATATGATATGGCCATTCTTCTTGTGCTTTTGATCTCCATCTCCAAAGCACGAACATGATCTCCATCATCACCAGCATGGCGTCAAGGTCAGTGGCGCCGCTTCATGGTTGTCCATCACTTATAGCTACTATAACAACTACTTGAAATAAAGCTATTACATGATGAATAGACACGCAGGTCTTTATCAAAAATTAAAGACAACCATTAGGCTCTTGCCGGTTGCCATAATACAATAATGAACACCGCATACATCAAATATAATCATCATCACATGGCCATATCACATCACCAAACCCTGCAAAAACAAGTTAGACGCCTCTAATTTGGTTTGCATATTTTACGTGGTTTAGGGTTTTCGAGTGAGATCCAATCTACCTACGAATATGAACCACAACGGTGATACTAGTGTTCTCAATAGAAAGAGTAGATTGAATCTTCACTATGGTGGGAGAGACAGACACCCGCAAAGCCACTTATGCAATACAAGTTGCATGTCAAGCGTGGAGCAAGTCTCATGAGACGCGGTCATGTAAAGTTATCCCGGGCCGCTTCATCCCACCATCCCGCAAGATGCAAAGTACACTAACTAAAAACAACAAGAGCATCAACGCCCACAAAACCATTGTGTTCTACTCATGCAACAGATCTATGCATAGACACAGCTTTGATACCACTGATGGGGTTCATTGCATGGAAAACAAAAAAAAAATCTACCGCAAAGACGAATAAATCCAAGATCCAATCTATGGAAAAGCCAAGATCTAATCTATGAGATCGGAGCAACGAGATGTATATGAGACTAACCCTCGGAGATTCCAAAGCCTACGAGATTAGATCTCGTTGTTGATGTAGTCGATCGTCCGTGCTGCAATCCGGTAGCACTTCCGTACTCGATCGTGCGTACGGTGTCGATGAAGCCCGTCCTCACCCCGTTCCAGCGGGCAGCGGAGGTGTGGTAGATCTCCTCAGAATCCTAGCTTCACGACGGCGTGGTGGTGGTGGTGGAGGAGAAAAAGCTGCAGGGCTTCGCCTAAGCCGGAGCAGCTCTGTGGAGGAGGAGAGGGGGCGGCCAGGGTTTGGTGTGAGGGGTGGTTTGGCCGGCCACCCCTCCCCTCTTTATATAGGGGGAGGGGTCGGCCCCCTTGGCCCCTCCTCTTCCTTGGCCAGCTGCATGGGGGGTAACTTCCCCCAAGTCTATCCCCTTATCTCTTCCTTTAAATTAGGAGATAGATCTTATCTCTATATCTCTTCCTTTAAATTAGGAGATATGTGGTGACCCAGCGTACCACTGCATGGTGTAGTACACAAGTCGTTGACATAACACAAGTGAAACACCGTTCCACCCATATTACATCTCTCAGAGTGGTACAACAGAAACATATGCGAGTCCAAGGTATGTCTATAGAAGTACACACAAACTGTTTACATAAGATCCACACAGCCTCCTACTTTACAGTGAGGTAAAACTTCAAATAAGCTCCAGAAGAACGACTCGTAGTCTATCTTATAGCTAACTCAAGTTTAAGAGCTAATTGGCTTGCTATAGAACTCCAGCTATTTAGGTGCTAGGATTAGGGAAAGGTTCCCTTTTATTCTAGTCTAGGTTTCCATAATAGCTGATGCAGAAGTTGACTCCGTTGACTTCTTTGATTGGATTCTTCATCTTGTTGCAGTTGACCTCTTTGTCTTCGAGTTCCACGGTAGTTTCTCCTTCGGTGCCTTGATCTAAGAAGGGGGTTCAAATGGGATAGAATGAGTACAAGCGTACTCAGCAAGTTCATATTAGGAAATAGGTGTATCATGCACTAGCTACAGCCATAGACCAGAAAGTCATAGGCCAATGCAAGTTTTCATAAACATTTCTTCAAAAGGTTTATTTTATTCTGAAAACTATGCCCGTCAGTCTTCACAGGTTGACTAGAACTTCGTGGAGTTCCTTTCCTGCCGCGTTCGCGATTCCTTCCCGGAACGGGAGTGACAGTCACAATTCTTGATACCCTCTGCAGAGGTGCGTTACTTTACCCCACAAGAGATCTTAACCATGTTGCCGGCCGAGAGTATGTCCCCGTCCACACTTCCTTTGGTGTGAGGCCCAGTATAAGATCCAAGCCAATCACTGCCTTCTCCGCGACTGCAAACCCACCCTTTTGTCCACCCGCACACCTCCAGTAGACTTCCCCCGATAATACGGCTTTACTCATGGTGTACTTTGGACAATCCTTCATAGATCGTAGAGCCATCATCACTAATGGATGGGGATTTAAAAGGCTATCCCAACCTACGGCAGTGCCTCCAACACCCCGCCGGCTCTACCAATCCGTTGGCGTGCAGAAGGGAAAAGATACAGCTGACTTCCCCAGAGCCATTATAGATCTTATGGATAACGCGATATGTACGGCGCTAGAATCACTGGACGGCATTGGTAATTAATCCTAGGGTGATATAACCCATTGCAATGGAACCTCCACCATATCAACACATACCATGGTTCCATTGCCCACCACATAGTCATATTCATAATTGTAAAATAATACTTTGCTTTTCAATGCATGAGTGATAAGTATAGTACTTTACATATAGTTTGATAAAAATAATCAAATGACATGAGCAAGCGATGAACTTGCCTTTCTTGACTGCAAGATTATGCAGGCAAAAGCTTCGATACGTGAGAAGTCCAAATGCTGAAATACCATCATCGTCCGGTAAGGACAATGTTTAAAGAACTGGCAAAGATGCTATAATGCATAGTATGAGATGCAATCGTCCCGAGCGTAACCTAACCTCGATGATTTAGGATGTATGAGTTGTAAAGATTTCTTTAGGGTTTGTTGCACTTTTAGAATGGTTCTCAAACAAGGTTCTTATTAGGGTTTGGTTATATTAGCATCGTAATCAAGTGATATAAGATATTATAACAATTATACACATAAAGAATAGTGGTGGAATAATATGTAAAGAACAGTTGTCAATTTTTAAGTTCTATAGAACATGGTTGATGATTACTTATACTATACTTCAAAAGAATAACTTTTGAAGAACATGTTGTTTAAGAAATAATTAGTATTTCCAATAAGAACTATGGCTTCTAAGGTTTGATTAACATTTGTACTTCAAAAGAATAACTTTTGAAGAACAGGTTAAATAAAAATATGAACTACTATACATAGGAGCTGTGGCTTTCTAGGGTTTACTATTGGATTCATTTAGTTCACCAATAGGAACTAGTTGGTTCTTAATTTGGATTGGGGTTTCTATATATCAAGTATTGGTAGGTTTATTGCTATGGTTTATTCTAAGCATCATATCAAAGGATGATGGTCAAAGTGTTGCTATAAGTTAGGGTTTACTATGGCCTCACATTTGTTTCACTAAGTAATGCTTAATGGCTTCTAAACTAGATGGTTTCTTATTTCTTTAACAGGGTTTAGTTGGATAGGAGCTTGTGATGTGATTTGCTACACAATGTTGGTATTAGGGTTTATTATGGTGCTACTAAATTATGATGGTTGAGGTTGATCCTAATGGTATGGTATATAGGATTGATGATCAATGGTGCTAATATGTGGTAACAAGCTAGGGTTTATACCTAGGTGATACTAGTGAACCATCTAGGTTTGAATTAAGAATAGGAATATGAAATGATAATCTCCTGTGACTTGGTTTTTGCTAATGGATCATAAGCATGCATTCATTAGTCACATAATAATATGGTTCTCTATGTAAGGTGAAATTAAAATGATCACATGTGATAAGCAACTAGAGTTTTAGGGTTTAACATTTTGATATGATCACATAAAATTATGGGATCCAGATTCTAACTTATAATTAAAACTAGGGTTTCTAAATTATGGTATAACTCCTAAAATGATGACTGGTAAAAGAGTTGTGGTTACTAATTACTTTGAATCAAAATTAGTAATGGTTTAATATTTTATTAATTTTCCACAAGAATAAATAATTAGAGTAACTCCTAATTTTGGTTTAATTAAGAATCAGGGTTTAATAATTGTTATTAGGGTTTAAAATAATTACTTGTTAACTAAAGATGTTTAAGTAAATAATTGTTGGGCTACCAAAATAATATTGGCTTATAATATTTTCTTGAGTTATTACTATTTGAAGAAAATAGAAAATAGTAATTTGCAATTAGGGTTTATGAATTACCACTAATAATTAAGTTAATGCAAATATGGTAAATAAAATTAATCTTAACATTTTACTTAGTTACTGAATATTTAAAATTTAATTTTGGGAACTTAATTATTTATTGAGTTCAATTTGCATTTTAAATAAATGAAAAGGCATAATTAATAAGGTTAAAAATAAGTGAATTTTTATTCTGTCACACATTTTTGTTTTATATTTTATTTGAATAGAGTTTATTTTTGTGAGCATTTTGATATATTATTCATATTTTTCTGAGTCGAAATGAATTTTATAGGATTTTGCAAAGTTTCAGCAATTTACTGGTTTTTAAATTAAACAGGAAATACTAAATGTACTAGTTCACTTCTAGACCCAGACACTGACGAGTGGGACCAAGTTACACGTCAGGTGCCACGTCGGCAAGGTTTGGTCAAAATTGACCGTGGCCTTTGACCTCACCGGCGTTTAAACACCGGCGGCCAGAGCACGGTGGCGCCGCCGATTTAGGGCACCCCGAGATGCGTGGTTAGGGTCATTCGAACGAGCACTGCAAGACAAAGCTAATGGTGGTCTCGCTTTTCTAAGGGGAGCATCGGAGCATCACCGGCAACCAGGTGCTGCGGCGGTGAGCTCCGGCGAGATCTCGAAACCGAGATACAGAGGGATCTAGGATGCTCAAGTGGACTCTAAAGATGCGTTGACTCACCCTGAGGATAATGGTGTGCTCGATGGCGACGATTGGTGATCGTGGCAAGCAGTATTTTGCGGATCCCGGCGATGGCCGGAGAAAGGGAACACCGAAATTGGCGTCGCTCTGAGATCCCCTTCTCGATTCCTTACGCCAGGAGTACCTACATCACCAGGCGCATCCAACGAGCTACTACACGGAGCTTGGGGTGGTCTCCTTCGTCGGATTCGTCCTCAACTCCGGCGACAGTGAATGGCTAGTGGTGAGAGATAGAGAGGGTTATAGAGGGAATGGAGGGGCGGAGATGAACAAGGACAACACGGAGGTTCTGTAGATGGTTTTATAGACCACGACGAGGTCGGAATCGTCACTTCACCGACGGTGACCGCTGGGATGCAATGGCGACGGTGAGGTGAGCTTGGGCGCTAATCTTGATGCTCCTGGATAAGCTCGGACGCGAGAGATATAGGACGGGATTCTGGAAGCTTCTGCCGCGTCCGGGGTGATCCTTATCGCCAACGGTGAGGTGGCCAGAGCGTTTCGGTGCGCTGTCGACGCCGTGGAGGAAGACGACGCCATCATTTTGTTTCACGCCAGCGACGAAGCAGTACGAGGCCGTGGGCTGGACTGGGCCGTGGACTGGGCTGCTGTGTGGGCTGCTGCGGCCTGGACAGGTAAGTTCTCTCTCTCTCTTCTCTTTTCTATTTATTTTCTGTTTTATTTTCTGAATTGAATTTGGTATTTGAATTCAAATTTGAATTCTGTTTTGTTTTGCAGGTTCTTAAACATTTGAATATCAATATAACTTGATAGCCATGCTCCCTGCATAATGTTGTTGTTTTAACAAACATTGCATTATTAGTTATATTTTATGATATTTGAGTAGAGTAGAAATGGGTGTAAGTATTTATCTCAATTCTCTTTTATTTAGAAACCAAATTTGTTTAAATGGTTTGGAATATGATAACATGTGACTGGTGAAAATATTATTAGGTTTAACTAGTGTGCTTAACAATATGGATTGTTCTCATTTAATTTTTATGAGAGTTTCAATTAAATGGTGTTGAGAATAGAAGGGTTCATGATTTTATGTGAAGTATTATTTCTAGGGTTTAAGAAGATGGTTGAATAAACTCAATTAAGATATATCCTATGCTCATCAAATTCAATCCACTTGCTAAGGTGATTCTTATTTTATTAAACACTACTCTATTTGGTACACTAAACAATTTCTTTGGAAGGCAAAATAGAATCTAATATTGGTTCACTCTACTCACTTAAATGGCACTAAAGTACTTAGGTATATAGGCCTTGGTTTTATACTTGTGATCCATGATACACAAGTTAGGACATAATATTCTATGTGGGGTGGATCCTACATGAAAAGGTTTAGGGTTTTGGGAATACTTCACCATTTGAAGTATTAATTGGACATGAGGCATGGCAGGGTTCTATTTATAATCCAAAGTAATGCTTGGATTGGAATTCAAATATGGCCTAGGGTTTTAGTAGAGATCACCAATGTGATACACAACTAGGATTAGAATATGAGCATAAGCTTGATCATGTTTTAGTGGCTAGGGTTATCCTCCTCACTTAAGTAGAATTATTGTATCAAGGCAATGCTAGGTTAGTCTTAAATGTTTGGATAGGCAAGGTTTAGATACCATATCAATACTACTTTATACAAGGCATGAGTATTGGTTTGGTTAACTACTAAAGAGTTACTTATTATTTCATGTGAAGAATGAGATCTATGCATCACATATATAGGTTTAACTTGTCATCTCAATTTATAAGATAAGATCATGCATTAGACATGATCCACTTATTCCTCACTAATCTCTCTTCTTTAAAACTTCTCTCAACACACTCACTTAGATTCTTAGGGTTTGTGATCATCACCCAATTTGTAATGATCAAAGTATTGGCTGCATAACAATTCATTGGTGAATTATGGTCTCTCTCCAAGATTAAGTATAAATTCATATACTTGAGTATACCTCTTTAGGTTGAGCTCCTCTGAATAGGTAGGGTTCCTCTAGGATTTATGATCATTACCAAGTTGTAATGATCACCACACTTGCCTCTATATAATTACTAGAGGAATAAATTCTTACTTACCATCAAGTGTTAGCTAGGTCAAGTAGGGTTTAATACTTGACTTTATTTCTTGTATCATTAATTAGTATCAACAATTATCTCCCTTGGACAAGGTTTAAATATTTAATTAGATTCTATTGAATGCATAATATAAGCATATGAGTAGTTCTCTCTTTTCTGTAGGTTTAATAGTATGAGTTAGGAAACAAGGTTGAAATGGTCAAAGTTAATGAAGAATGAATATGCATGTTCTTGAGTTGGTTCAAGTATTATAGTGGAAAAGATATACCATGTGACTCATGGTAGGAACATTTATTTAGTATAAGACATGGATAAGATAAGTAAAGAATAGTGTCTTATTTATTTGTGTTCTTTGATTTAGGATTGAATAATTATTCATGTGTTGTTGTAAGGAATGGCATGTTGAGATCCTTTATAAGATCTTCTAGTTGATCCTTACTTAAGGTGTTGTTTGTTGTAATTCTACTACTATTTGATCTAGCCCATAGATCAAATCATCTCTACCCAAAACAAGGTTTTAGCAAAGATCACAGTGAAGTTTATAGCGCTTGACTTGATGATCTACTTCAGTTCCAGCAAGTCAAGTGAAACTTCGATCGTGGTAAGTTTTATTTGAAAGCGCGAAAATCCCCCGGATTTTCTATGCATGGATGCAATGCACACTTTGGTGTTCTCTCATTTTGTAGCCTCTAAACCTGGGATATTACAGCCTCTCCCCCTTAAACTGAACTTCGTCCCGAAGTTCGAACGCTCTCAGGTTTCGGACTGTTGAAATGTCTTGAACAGATCACCATCCTTCAACTCCATGGTGATCACATTAGATATAATTGAATATATCCTTAGTCCAGATCCTTCCTGAAGTCTTCCGTGGTCTGGCACTGATACTTTCTTAAATTCTATGCTTTCTTCCAACACTCTAAGCTTATAGGCTTACTTTCCAAACATTATTGAGTTAAGACATCTTATTGTGTTAATGGACTTTACTAATAGTTGTGGTGACATCTTCCTATTTGGGTACTCAAATCTTGGTTCTACCAGCTGTGGTAATCCAGCTGCGATGTAATATGGTACTATGGGGTACCAGCTGCGATGTCCAACCTTAATTCTAAAAGATTTGTTTAAGATAAGGTATTGTTGTCCCTTACTACCATAACAAAAGTAATGGTACTTCGTAAGGTATTTACAATAGGCATGGTCCTGGTTGTTTAGTCCTACGAATGGATTAGACTCATTTAGTCCATCCAATCATGGCTTCTAGTTTATACTAGTTATCTTCCTTTTGGTTTCTTTAGGTTCCATGAAAGGAATCTTTCTAATAATCATTAGTTTTGGTATGGTCAAACTTCTTCGTATGGTATTTTCTTAAGCTTGGATTGTCCTCCGACATCTTCTTCATCCAACTTCATTAGCTTAGACTTACTTGAGTTCTCTTGGTTTCGAGTAATTACAATTACCCACTCAAGTTAAGGTCTAACCCTTACTTCCCCGAGATATGAACCTCGGCTTCTGGTCTGACATCCTCCTGAGAGTACTATTATATGGGTAGTTCCCAACAACCTTATAAAAATAAGATCGGGCTTCCTCTCAATTCAGACCTTTTTCTCCATCTATCACACTACCAATAATATCTTAATACTTCTCCTTCAGCCTTCCTCTCCCCCTTGGAGTTTACTAATTATCTTCAAAAATTCCTTTCTTCTAATCATTAAACTCCAAGGTTAGGTAGTTGGTTTAAGTCTGGTTTATATTTTGTACCTTTATAAAGTCTCACGAAGAATTCTTTGCGGTGTATCCACACAGTTGTGGGTATCCGATGCGAATCCTCCGACTAAATATTTACCAGCTACGGAATACCAGCTGTGAAATACTAGCTGCGGAATCCCCCTTTCTTTTAGGGTAAAGAACTGTTCAGGCTGTGAGCTGTCTGGTACCAGCTGCAGGCTATCTAGCATTAGATATGGCTTATTGGATACCAGCTGTGGGCTATGTTATGGTTCTAGTCTATTATCTACCTACCAGTTGTGGCTACTTACATAGTTTTAGTTAAGATATACCTCACTTCACATTCTTTCTCTTCATGGTTATCCTATATCAGCTGCGGTCTTATTATACCAGTTGCGACTTCACTTGTCTATTTTCCTTCTTCTAGGGTTGGTTTTGCAAGATAATCACTTGTTGACACTATGAAAATAGTATTGTAAGTGACTTCACTTGCACTTCCTTCTTCCATAAGGAATACAGCTCTACTACTACTACTCCATATTCACTATTTTTCTCACTTTCATGATACTTCCATATTGAAGTACTCCTTGATTAAGGATAAAAATGAGTTTTAATTGGTCCTTCCTTCAGATTGTTGTGGTTGCTTCCCACAACTTTACTTCCTTCTTCTAGTGAACCTTCATCTTGATTCCAAAATCTTCAGAATTCGTCACTTCCTCACACGAATACCTTTCCCCTCTAGACCTATAACATCAAGTAAGAGCTTGATATTGCAACATGCATTTGCATATCAAAGTCAAACTTCATGTATGGATCTAGTCAAACAATGAAAATCCAATAAAATCCAAGAAAATCCAGCTTTGTGCTTATAATACACATCCTTATATGCCTGAATATAATAGTTGGGTAAGACATCCCTAAATATCAGGATCAGATGTGTAGTATAAAACACCACATAAGATAGGTTTAGGTTGTGATACTTAGCACAATACGTGAATTTCTACTAGTGGTCTCAACATTTATCTTAATTGCACATTTGCAATGAGACAAACTTGAAACAAAATGGTCTGGGATAGTTGAAGTTAACCTAGTTTTCTTTGGAAGTACTAACAAAATAGTATACCATATATATGTGCTATTGAGGACTACTCCCTATAATACAATTAGTTCTAACATGTCTACTCTAAACACATGATTGTTTAGAATATACCACCTCTAACTCTAGGATTTCTCTATGTGATATGCTCTAAATAAGCCTTCTTTAAATTAAGGACTATAGTTCTAACATTCTTGACACAGTTTCCAGGATTTTAAGGCCTAAGCTTTCGAACTATTCCTTAAATCCTACTCCTTATCATCCTTTTGTTATCGTACTTATGATTTTCTACTCCATCATACCATGATTCTCAAGTGAATCATATATGAGTACCTAGTTTATTATTGAAACTAGACTCATGTAACTCCTATCACTCTTACTTACCTCCTATGATTGACTTATCATAGGTATATATTACCTCATATTACTTATCTACATTACTTAACATCAGTCATTTGACATTATAAATGATTCTTACTTAACTATAACTTGCATTGGTATACTTCTTCCAATAGGATATCTTCCTTATGGTTGTATCCTCTCTTTGGACTACCATGTATTGTATACCAACTGTGGTCTACTACCACCACTTATCTTAAGCTCCAATGGTGTTCTAGTTATTTGGAATGAAGCAAGATAACTAACTAACTTTTCTTAAGAAAATATATAAGAAAGATTGACTCAAGTGTGTCAGGATTATTCTCAAGTGAATACCCATCTCAAGTCAAATGAATAGTTGGTTTGGCTAAGACAACTTCCTATAGACACTACCAAACCTATAGGTCTCCTTTAAAGGGTTTTAATCCTAGGGTCCAAGCATTTGCTCTGATACCAGCTGTGGTGACCCAGCGTACCACTGCATGGTGTAGTACACAAGTCGTTGACATAACACAAGTGAAACACCGTTCCACCCATATTACATCTCTCAGAGTGGTACAACAGAAACATATGCGAGTCCAAGGTATGTCTATAGAAGTACACACAAACTGTTTACATAAGATCCACACAGCCTCCTACTTTACAGTGAGGTAAAACTTCAAATAAGCTCCAGAAGAACGACTCGTAGTCTATCTTATAGCTAACTCAAGTTTAAGAGCTAATTGGCTTGCTATAGAACTCCAGCTATTTAGGTGCTAGGATTAGGGAAATGTTCCCTTTTATTCTAGTCTAGGTTTCCATAATAGCTGATGCAGAAGTTGACTCCGTTGACTTCTTTGATTGGATTCTTCATCTTGCTGCAGTTGACCTCTTTGTCTTCGAGTTCCACGGTAGTTTCTCCTTCGGTGCCTTGATCTAAGAAGGGGGTTCAAATGGGATAGAATGAGTACAAGCGTACTCAGCAAGTTCATATTAGGAAATAGGTGTATCATGCACTAGCTACAGCCATAGACCAGAAAGTCATAGGCCAATGCAAGTTTTCATAAACATTTCTTCAAAAGGTTTATTTTATTCTGAAAACTATGCCCGTCAGTCTTCACAGGTTGACTAGAACTTCGTGGAGTTCCTTTCCTGCCGCGTTCAGATTCCTTCCCGAACAGGGAGTGACAGTCACAATTCTTGATACCCTCTGCAGAGGTGCGTTACTTTACCCCACAAGAGATCTTAACCATGTTGCCGGCCGAGAGTATGTCCCCGTCCACACTTCCTTTGGTGTGAGGCCCAGTATAAGATCCAAGCCAATCACTGCCTTCTCCGCGACTGCAAACCCACCCTTTTGTCCACCCGCACACCTCCAGTAGACTTCCCCCGATAATACGGCTTTACTCATGGTGTACTTTGGACAATCCTTCATAGATCGTAGAGCCATCATCACTAATGGATGGGGATTTAAAAGGCTATCCCAACCTACGGCAGTGCCTCCAACACCCCGCCGGCTCTACCAATCCGTTGGCGTGCAGAAGGGAAAAGATACAGCTGACTTCCCCAGAGCCATTATAGATCTTATGGATAACGCGATATGTACGGCGCTAGAATCACTGGACGGCATTGGTAATTAATCCTAGGGTGATATAACCCATTGCAATGGAACCTCCACCATATCAACACATACCATGGTTCCATTGCCCACCACATAGTCATATTCATAATTGTAAAATAATACTTTGCTTTTCAATGCATGAGTGATAAGTATAGTACTTTGCATATAGTTTGATAAAAATAATCAAATGACATGAGCAAGCGATGAACTTGCCTTTCTTGACTGCAAGATTATGCAGGCAAAAGCTTCGATACGTGAGAAGTCCAAATGCTGAAATACCATCATCGTCCGGTAAGGACAATGTTTAAAGAACTGGCAAAGATGCTATAATGCATAGTATGAGATGCAATCGTCCCGAGCGTAACCTAACCTCGATGATTTAGGATGTATGAGTTGTAAAGATTTCTTTAGGGTTTGTTGCACTTTTAGAATGGTTCTCAAACAAGGTTCTTATTAGGGTTTGGTTATATTAGCATCGTAATCAAGTGATATAAGATATTATAATAATTATACACATAAAGAATAGTGGTGGAATAATATGTAAAGAACAGTTGTCAATTTTTAAGTTCTATAGAACATGGTTGATGATTACTTATACTATACTTCAAAAGAATAACTTTTGAAGAACATGTTGTTTAAGAAATAATTAGTATTTCCAATAAGAACTATGGCTTCTAAGGTTTGATTAACATTTGTACTTCAAAAGAATAACTTTTGAAGAACAGGTTAAATAAAAATATGAACTACTATACATAGGAGCTGTGGCTTTCTAGGGTTTACTATTGGATTCATTTAGTTCACCAACAGGAACTAGTTGGTTCTTAATTTGGATTGGGGTTTCTATATATCAAGTATTGGTAGGTTTATTGCTATGGTTTATTCTAAGCATCATATCAAAGGATGATGGTCAAAGTGTTGCTATAAGTTAGGGTTTACTATGGCCTCACATTTGTTTCACTAAGTAATGCTTAATGGCTTCTAAACTAGATGGTTTCTTATTTCTTTAACAGGGTTTAGTTGGATAGGAGCTTGTGATGTGATTTGCTACACAATGTTGGTATTAGGGTTTATTATGGTGCTACTAAATTATGATGGTTGAGGTTGATCCTAATGGTATGGTATATAGGATTGATGATCAATGGTGCTAATATGTGGTAACAAGCTAGGGTTTATACCTAGGTGATACTAGTGAACCATCTAGGTTTGAATTAAGAATAGGAATATGAAATGATAATCTCCTGTGACTTGGTTTTTGCTAATGGATCATAAGCATGCATTCATTAGTCACATAATAATATGGTTCTCTATGTAAGGTGAAATTAAAATGATCACATGTGATAAGCAACTAGAGTTTTAGGGTTTAACATTTTGATATGATCACATAAAATTATGGGATCCAGATTCTAACTTATAATTAAAACTAGGGTTTCTAAATTATGGTATAACTCCTAAAATGATGACTGGTAAAAGAGTTGTGGTTACTAATTACTTTGAATCAAAATTAGTAATGGTTTAATATTTTATTAATTTTCCACAAGAATTAATAATTAGAGTAACTCCTAATTTTGGTTTAATTAAGAATCAGGGTTTAATAATTGTTATTAGGGTTTAAAATAATTACTTGTTAACTAAAGATGTTTAAGTAAATAATTGTTGGGCTACCAAAATAATATTGGCTTATAATATTTTCTTGAGTTATTACTATTTGAAGAAAATAGAAAATAGTAATTTGCAATTAGGGTTTATGAATTACCACTAATAATTAAGTTAATGCAAATATGGTAAATAAAATTAATCTTAACATTTTACTTAGTTACTGAATATTTAAAATTTAATTTTGGGAACTTAATTATTTATTGAGTTCAATTTGCATTTTAAATAAATGAAAAGGCATAATTAATAAGGTTAAAAATAAGTGAATTTTTATTCTGTCACACATTTTTGTTTTATATTTTATTTGAATAGAGTTTATTTTTGTGAGCATTTTGATATATTATTCATATTTTTCTGAGTTGAAATGAATTTTATAGGATTTTGCAAAGTTTCAGCAATTTACTGGTTTTTAAATTAAACAGGAAATACTAAATGTACTAGTTCACTTCTAGACCCAGACACTGACGAGTGGGACCAAGTTACACGTCAGGTGCCACGTCGACAAGGTTTGGTCAAAATTGACCGTGGCCTTTGACCTCACCGGCGTTTAAACGCCGGCGGCCAGAGCACGGTGGCGCCGCCGATTTAGGGCACCCCGAGATGCGTGGTTAGGGTCATTCGAACGAGCACTGCAAGACAAAGCTAATGGTGGTCTCGCTTTTCTAAGGGGAGCATCGGAGCATCACCGGCAACCAGGTGCTGCGGCGGTGAGCTCCGGCGAGATCTCGAAACCGAGATACAGAGGGATCTAGGATGCTCAAGTGGACTCTAAAGATGCGTTGACTCACCCTGAGGATAATGGTGTGCTCGATGGCGACGATTGGTGACCGTGGCAAGCAGTATTTTGCGGATCCCGGCGATGGCCGGAGAAAGGGAACACCGAAATTGGCGTCGCTCCGAGATCCCCTTCTCGATTCCTTACGCCAGGAGTACCTACATCGCCAGGCGCATCCAACGAGCTACTACACGGAGCTTGGGGTGGTCTCCTTCGTCGGATTCGTCCTCAACTCCGGCGACGGTGAATGGCTAGTGGTGAGAGATAGAGAGGGTTATAGAGGGAATGGAGGGGCGGAGATGAACAAGGACAACACGGAGGTTCTGTAGATGGTTTTATAGACCACGACGAGGTCGGAATCGTCACTTCACCGACGGTGACCGCCGGGATGCAATGGCGACGGTGAGGTGAGCTTGGGCGCTAATCTTGATGCTCCTGGATAAGCTCGGACGCGAGAGATATAGGAGGGGATTCTGGAAGCTTCTGCCGCGTCCGGGGTGATCCTTATCGCCAACGGTGAGGTGGCCAGAGCGTCTCGGTGCGCTGTCGACGCCGTGGAGGAAGACGACGCCATCGTTTTGTTTCACGCCAGCGACGAAGCGGTACGAGGCCGTGGGCTGGACTGGGCCGTGGACTGGGCTGCTGTGTGGGCTGCTGCGGCCTGGACAGGTAAGTTCTCTCTCTCTTCTCTTTTCTATTTATTTTCTGTTTTATTTTCTGAATTGAATTTGGTATTTGAATTCAAATTTGAATTCTGTTTTGTTTTGCAGGTTCTTAAACATTTGAATATCAATATAACTTGATAGCCATGCTCCCTGCATAATGTTGTTGTTTTAACAAACATTGCATTATTAGTTATATTTTATGATATTTGAGTAGAGTAGAAATGGGTGTAAGTATTTATCTCAATTCTCTTTTATTTAGAAACCAAATTTGTTTAAATGGTTTGGAATATGATAACATGTGACTGGTGAAAATATTATTAGGTTTAACTAGTGTGCTTAACAATATGGATTGTTCTCATTTAATTTTTATGAGAGTTTCAATTAAATGGTGTTGAGAATAGAAGGGTTCATGATTTTATGTGAAGTATTATTTCTAGGGTTTAAGAAGATGGTTGAATAAACTCAATTAAGATATATCCTATGCTCATCAAATTCAATCCACTTGCTAAGGTGATTCTTATTTTATTAAACACTACTCTATTTGGTACACTAAACAATTTCTTTGGAAGGCAAAATAGAATCTAATATTGGTTCACTCTACTCACTTAAATGGCACTAAAGTACTTAGGTATATAGGCCTTGGTTTTATACTTGTGATCCATGATACACAAGTTAGGACATAATATTCTATGTGGGGTGGATCCTACATGAAAAGGTTTAGGGTTTTGGGAATACTTCACCATTTGAAGTATTAATTGGACATGAGGCATGGCAGGGTTCTATTTATAATCCAAAGTAATGCTTGGATTGGAATTCAAATATGGCCTAGGGTTTTAGTAGAGATCACCAATGTGATACACAACTAGGATTAGAATATGAGCATAAGCTTGATCATGTTTTAGTGGCTAGGGTTATCCTCCTCACTTAAGTAGAATTATTGTATCAAGGCAATGCTAGGTTAGTCTTAAATGTTTGGATAGGCAAGGTTTAGATACCATATCAATACTACTTTATACAAGGCATGAGTATTGGTTTGGTTAACTACTAATGAGTTACTTATTATTTCATGTGAAGAATGAGATCTATGCATCACATATATAGGTTTAACTTGTCATCTCAATTTATAAGATAAGATCATGCATTAGACATGATCCACTTATTCCTCACTAATCTCTCTTCTTTAATACTTCTCTCAACACACTCACTTAGATTCTTAGGGTTTGTGATCATCACCCAATTTGTAATGATCAAAGTATTGGCTGCATAATAATTCATTGGTGAATTATGGTCTCTCTCCAAGATTAAGTATAAATTCATATACTTGAGTATACCTCTTTAGGTTGAGCTCCTCTGAATAGGTAGGGTTCCTCTAGGATTTATGATCATTACCAAGTTGTAATGATCACCACACTTGCCTCTATATAATTACTAGAGGAATAAATTCTTACTTACCATCAAGTGTTAGCTAGGTCAAGTAGGGTTTAATACTTGACTTTATTTCTTGTATCATTAATTAGTATCAACAATTATCTCCCTTGGACAAGGTTTAAATATTTAATTAGATTCTATTGAATGCATAATATAAGCATATGAGTAGTTCTCTCTTTTCTGTAGGTTTAATAGTATGAGTTAGGAAACAAGGTTGAAATGGTCAAAGTTAATGAAGAATGAATATGCATGTTCTTGAGTTGGTTCAAGTATTATAGTGGAAAAGATATACCATGTGACTCATGGTAGGAACATTTATTTAGTATAAGACATGGATAAGATAAGTAAAGAATAGTGTCTTATTTATTTGTGTTCTTTGATTTAGGATTGAATAATTATTCATGTGTTGTTGTAAGGAATGGCATGTTGAGATCCTTTATAAGATCTTGTAGTTGATCCTTACTTAAGGTGTTGTTTGTTGTAATTCTACTACTATTTGATCTAGCCCATAGATCAAATCATCTCTACCCAAAACAAGGTTTTAGCAAAGATCACAGTGAAGTTTATAGCGCTTGACTTGATGATCTACTTCAGTTCCAGCAAGTCAAGTGAAACTTCAGTTACTGTGGTAAGTTTTATTTGAAAGCGCGAAAATCCCCCGGATTTTCTATGCATGGATGCAATGCACACTTTGGTGTTCTCTCATTTTGTAGCCTCTAAACCTGGGATATTACAAGATAGATCTTATCTCTAGGGGTGGGCCGGCCTGGGCCTACATGTCATAGTGGGCAGGACCCACCATGCCATGTGGCGCCTAGGGGGCCCCTCCCGGGGTGGTGGGCCCACTTGTGACCCTCTAGAACCTTCTAGAAGCTTCGGTCAAAACACCGGAACTTTCCTGAACCTCGGAAAGTGACTTCCCATATATGAATCTTATTCTTCGGACCATTCCGGACCTCCTCATGATGTCTTGGATCCCATCCGAGACTCGAACAAACTTCGTTCTCCATATCATATTCCGAATCTTCTTATGCGACATCGAAGCTTAAGCGCGTCACCGTACGGTTCGTGAACTATGCGGACATGGTCGAGACTCCTCTCCGAGCAATAACCAATAGCGGGATCTAGAGATCCATAATGGCTCCCACACATTCAGTGATAACTTAGTGATCGATTGAACCATTTACATACGATACTGATTTCCTTTGTCACGCGATACTTTACTTGTCCGAGGTTTGATCATCGGTATCTCCATACCTAGTTCAACCTCGTTACCGACAAGTACTCTTTACTCGTACCGTGGTATGTCATCTCTTGTGACCCAGTCACATGCTTGCAAGCTAATTAGACGACATTCCACCGAGAGGGCCCAGAGTATATTTATCCGTCGTCGGGATGGACAAATCCCACTATTGATCCATATGCCTCAACTCACACTTTCCAAATACTTAATCCCATCTTTATAACCACCCATTTACGCAATGGTGTTTGATGTAATCAAAGCATCCTTCCGGTGTAAGTGATTTACATGATCTCATGGTCGAAGGACTAAGTAACTATGTATCGAAAGCTTATAGCAAGTTGAACTTAATGACTTGATCTCATGCTACGCTTATATGGGTGTGTGTACGTTATATCATTCACCCAATGACATAACCTTGTTATTAATAACATCCAATATTCATGATCACGAAACCATGATCATGTATTAATCAACAAGCTAGTTATACAAGAGACTTACTAGGGACTTCTTGTTGTTTACATAACACACATTTATCAATGTTTCGATTAATACAATTATAGCATGGTATGCAAACATTTATCATAAACACAAAGATATTATAATAACCACTTTATTATTGCCTCTTGGGCATATCTCCAACACTACCTTCCCATGAGCTATAATTTACACAAAACAGGTGATTATTTTTTAAGGTTCAAAGGTAGCACACAAACAATTTACTTTGGAGTGGGGTGAAATATCACATATAGGTAGATATGATGAACACAATTGGCAACTTTTGTTTTTGGTGGTTGGATGCACGAGTAGAGCTCATACTTAGTACAGGTGAAGGCTAGCAAAGAGACTGGAAGGGATCAACTAAGAGAGCAATAATGGCCACAATCATGCATAGCGACAAAACATTATCAATCAAAGCATAAAGTGATATTAAAAATCAAAAATAAATGATCATAGAGGCTTTAGTTGACTGGTTATAGTCATAACATGTTATAAGCATGTGCCAAGTCAACCCAATAAAGCATCAAAGGAGAATACCACAATACTATGCTTTTATGATAGAAACAACACATGATTCTTTAAATGACACATTATGTACTCTCAGCTATTTGAAACAAGTCATGCTAAAACAATAAATACTAAGCATATGACAAGAATAACATCCAACATAGCATGCCAAAGTCTATGCCACAGTGTAGACAAGCTTCCATTTGCATCACTATAGTCATGAAATATTTTACTCGTATCCAACACCAATCAAATTATTTGAAATAACTCTCAGAGCTGAAATTCATTATGGACCAGAGATCTAATCATGCACAAATAAAGAATACTAACGTGCTCTGGACAAAATTCAAGTAAAAAAATAAGAGCTAAACGCAGTACCAGAAAACTAGAACACTCGCAGAACAATAACAACAAAAACTAGAGCGTTCTATGCAATTAAAAAGAAGCGGGTCTTTCTCCAAAACAAATGTGTAGAGATCCAACATAAGCTAAAACAAACAAAACAAAACAAAAAAAAATAAAAAAATACGCTCCAAGAACAACACATAGCCTATGAAGCAATAAAAATATAGCGTATAGAGAGATGACCTGTTGCTTAGCTTTGACACTTGTACCTCTTGAATATGTCTTTGGGTGCAGGGGAATCCCCAAGCTTGAGCTTTTGTCCATTTTTCATCCGATCACATCATTCTTCCTTCCCTACACTTGAAAACTTTCTTCAAACAAAAACTTCACACAATTCTTCAGTAGCAGCATTAGTACAATCAAAATAAACAAATTCACTTGTGTTCAGTACTAACATATATCAAACATCTATTAAAGCATAAGATACTGTAGCAACATTTTTAAAAGCTCTTTAATTAAAAGAACTCAAAAAGAAAGAGATTTAAGGGGCAAATGCAAATAGTGCAGAAATCTGTCAAAACAGAAGCAGATAAAGATCGAAATTTTTGAAAATCCTATGTTGCTTATATAGAAAAGTGGTCAACTAACGAAAGTTATATAATAACCTGGGGCATACGCATAAAAAATTAAAGCGCAAAATTCCGTTCTGGCTATGTTTATGATTTTTATGGTAACAACACAGAATCTGTTTTCAGGCCAGCAACTTACCCAAACATTGCTTTCTTCCTATTAGAGGCTATTCTTGGCACAAAAATAAAATAAAAATGATAAGGAGAGGTCATTATAGTAGTAATAACTTCTAAGACTCAACAAAAAGAAAAATTACAGTAAATAAAATATGGGTTGTCTCCCATAAGTGCTTTTTTCACGCCTTTCATCTAGGCGCAGTAAAAATGCGAGCATCAAGTATCATCAAGTGAAAAAACATCAAGATCAATCACTTCCTATAAAACACAACTTGTCAAAATAGGTACTTTAGATACCTCTGGAGATGATTCAACATGTAAGCCACTTTTAGTTGTACTAAAAGTTTTATCAATTTTAAGCACATTATGGGTTTTTGGTTTAGGTGCCTTGGGAACATATATTTTTTTTGCTCTTTTCCCACAAAAGCTTTCTCCTTGTTAAATCCAAGAGAAGAAAAAGTTGAACTTAAAGTTTTCATAGCCTCCTCTAACTTACCAATCCTAAGTTTTATATTATCATGGGTATTGCCAGCTTCTAAAACAGTGACTCTTTTATTGATACTTTCTATGGATTCATTAATTTGGCTAGCATTACCAAGGCAATTTGGCAAACTTTTCTCTAGGGAGCTTAGTCTTTCTATAACATCCTCCAAACTATTCTCAGTTTTAATAACATTAGTAGGTGGAATTCCTACCAGGATTTCAATTAAATTGCAAGCTTCCAAAGCGGGAGCACCCAGAAAATTACCCCCTGTGAGAGTATCCAGAACATATCTATTCCAGCTAGATAAACCAACGTAAAAATTTCTAAGGAGGATCATGGTAGAATATTTTTTAGTACATCTATGATGAGCATTACTTATTCTATACCAAGCATCTTTCAAACTTTCTCCCCCTTGTTGCTTAAAAAACGAACCTCAACTTCAGAAATACTCATTTTAGCAAAATTAAAACAAGCAACAGAAATAACAACTATAATAGAAACGAATTTTTTGTGTTTTTGATATAAAGACACTGTAAAAGTAAACTATTTTTTTGTGTTTTTATATAATAAAAGAAAACAAACCAAAGTAAAGTAGACTAAGCAAACTATAACAAAGTAAAAATATTGGAGATGAGAGACTCCCCTTGCAGAAATCTTCTTTCTCCCCGGCAACGGCTCCAGAAAATGTTGATGGTGCTTTGGTGATGGCGCCAGACAATCTTGTTGGCAGTTGTTGTGGGAAGCAGTTGGGAAACCCCAAGAGGAAGGTGTGATGAACACAGCAGCAAGTTTTCCCTCAGTACGAAACCAAGGTTTAATCAACCAATAGGATAAACGCGTGACTTCTGAAGGTGTTGCTGGTTGACTAGTGGCAGGGCGCACTACCGACGTCAGCAATAGCGTGGAACCTGCACACAACACAACCAAAGTACTTTGTCCCAACTTGCAGTGAGGTTGTCAATGTCACCGGTTTGCTGAACACAAAGGATTAGACGTATCGAGTGGAAAGAGATGTTTGCAGAAAATAAACAGAACAGGATTGCAGTTGAATTTATCAGTAAAGGAAGAAGGACTGGGGTCCACAGTTCACTAGAGGTGTCTCTCCATAAAGAAATAGCATGTTGGGTGAACAAATTACAGCTGGGAAATTGACAGAATATTGACCATACATGACAAGATGATTACAATGATATTTGGTATTGGGCATTACAACATAATACATAGACTGTAATCCAACTGCGTCTATGACTAATAATCCACCTTCAGGTTAGCGTCCACACCCGTTCCAGTATGAACTTGCAAGCAACAAACTATCGCATTAAGCAATGTGTGTAAAGTAAATACTCCCTCCGATCCGGAAAAAGTGTCAAACTATTCATTTTGCAAAAACAACCTTCATCTTTTTCTTTGATCAACCCGCACTCCACCATTTTCGCACGCCAGACCTCAACCCGCAACCGCAACCCACCCGCATCGACCTCCTCCGCTCACTTTCTCTGCTCCCCTCCACCTCCCGTCGGCAGCCCTCCACAAAAATTCTGGCTTTCTGGTATATGAGCTGACGAGGAATCAACGGATCTAGCGTTGGTCGGCTCTGATCCGGTCGTTGTGAGGTTAGAAGCGCCAGATCTGGTAGAGCACCCACGCCCGTGATAGGGTTGACCCTCTCGACCTCTCTTGCACGATCCCCCTTTCTTCCCAACATCCCCGCTCCTAGCCGGTGTCGAGGCCTCAGCCTCGAGCGGCTCCACCTTCCTCGCCATTGCGGACCAGTACGACGCAGGGTAGGGAGCCCAAGCAGCAGATGAAGATGCAGCTCTGGTCCCGGAAGCACACCCGGCGAGAAGGAGCGTGCAGTCGACCAACCGCGTCGGAACCTAGTCCAGCCCTCCCTTCTCACTCGTCTCGGCCACCCGTGGCTGTTGCGGAGCCCTGCACCCTCTCTCCTCTCTCAGCGGCCTCCATTCTCGAGATCCGTTCTCGAGATGGAGTTTCGTAGAACGAGTACAGGGAACTGCTGCAGAGTACATGATGGATGACTTGGTTTTTCTGATTTTGCAAGGACTTTATTGTAAAATGTAATTGTACAGCCGGCCGGACACTTTTTCCGGATCGGAGGGAGTAATAGAATTACCCTTGGATAAAACATCGTTGTTTTCTCCCTAGTAGCAACAACACATCTACAACTTTAGAAGTTATAAAGTCACTCTCCCAAGAAACTAGAGGCATGAACCTAGTATCGAGCATAAATACCCCCTCTTGGAGTCATAAGTGTCCACTTGGCCAGAGTTTCTACTAGCAACGTGGAGCATGCAAGATCACAAATAACAAATGACATGAATATATAATCAATCTCAACATAGTATTCAACATTCATCGGATCCCAGCAAACCAAACATATAGGATTACATAAAGATGATCTTGGTCATGTAGGGCAGCTCACAAGATCGATACACGAAGCACAAAGTGGAGAAGACAGCCATCTAGCTACTGCTATGGACATATAGTCCAGGGATGAACTGCTCATGCATCACTTCGGAGGCGGGCATGGCGATGTAGATGCCTCCGGCGATGATTTCCCCCTTCGGCAGGGTGCCGGGAAGAGCTTTAGAACCCCCTAAGATGGGTTCGGCGATAGTGGCCGCGACGGAACTTTTCGTGGATGGAGGCTCAGGGCTCAAGGATTTTTCCGAGAAGATGTATAAATCGGCGGTAGGTCGGTGGGGCGCCTGGTGGCCCCACACCTACCCTAGGCGCGGGCCAGACCTAGGCCGCGCCTAGGGGTGGTCTGGGCGCCCTGGTGCGCCTCTTCGTCCCCCTCCGGACTTCGTCTGCGTTTCGGTAAAATATTGACTTCCGCTTCCGAGAATATTTCCTGTACAACTTTTCTAAAATACAAAAACAGCTGAAAGCAGGGAACTGACACTGTGGCATCTTGTTAATAGGTTAGTCCCGGAAATCATGTAAAAGTGCAACGAAGTGTAAACAAAACACATATGAATTTGTGTAAAACAAGCATGGAGCATCAGAAATTATAGATACGTTTGAGACGTATCAATGACGTTAGCGAGAAAGTAGCCATAGTTGTACTTGTGGTCATTTGCTTCAAACTCCACCAATAGACGTTCACACAATGCAAGTCTTGTCATTAGTGGTGACCATTGAAGAACATTGATGTCATTGCAAGACACGGGCATTCCAAAAAAATGCATGCCATATCAAAGTCTCATGATCGGCAACCGTTTCAAGGACTATAGTGGCATCCTTTTTGTACCCTTTGAATTATCCATGCCATGCCGTTGGATAATTATTCCAACTCCAGTGCATACAATCAATTGAGCCAAGCATACCTGGAAATCCCCGGTCAGCGTTGAACTCCAAAAGTCTTGTCGTGTCTTCAGCTTTGGGGGCTCTCAAGTATGTGGAGCCGAAAACATTCACAATTGCTACGGCAAAGCGCTTGACACACATAATAGCCGTGCTCTCACCCATGGCCAAGTTGTCATCAATTATATCTGCCGGTATACCGTATGCCAACATACGCAAGGCGGCGGTCACCTTCTAATAGGTGCTATGCCTAAGTTCTCCGGCAGCCTTTCTCCGTTGCCCAAAGAACCGATCATACTTCGTCACCTTCGTTGCGATGTGCTTGAACAAGTTGATGCTCATCCGAAAACGCCACCGAAAATAGCTTTCAGGATATGTCAGATTTTCATTGATATACGACAACATCAACTTCTCATGTCCTTCAATCATTTCTCTCCACAACTTCTGTTTACCGAACACCGATCCACCTATTTTTGGCTTCTTAATAGCACGGTATGCCAATAGTATGGATATATTCTCCTCTTCCTCTATATCGTACTCGTCGTCTGATGAATCGTATGAAATGACTTACTACTACTAGTTGTAATCAAAAGAATCGAGCAAAAAATGTTGGCGGTCGGTCCGTCGGTGGAGGCGCATAACCTTGCGAGCATTTTGGCGAGCATCTAGGGTGCGCCATGTTGAAAGTAGGCTCGAGGAGGACATGGTCGCCGGTGGAGTGCGGCGCTAGCAAGAAGGAGGGAGACACGGTGCCGAATACCCGTCGGTGGCGGCGGCGACGCCGGCTCGGTACAGCACAGTGGATCGCTCGAGACTGGCGAGATGAAGCGCGGGGGAGGTGGATCTACGGCGCGGCGGCGAAGTCGAGCGGGGGTGGTGGCGAAATCTACCGGCGGCACGGGTGGGGAGAGCGAGGGTGCGGGCGCGAGTGAAATTTCCAGTCGTTGGAGCTTCGCGCATTTGGGAAACTGTATCGTATCGCGCGCTGCAGCCGACGCCTCAGATATGGCGTCCCGGATAGGGCAAAACACCCATTGTGCCAATTTTTTTGTAGCGTCGGCGCGAATAAAGCGCCTGTTGGAGGAGCTAATTTATCTCCGCTCTTTATACCAGCGATTATTATAGTGGGCCACAGCATAGCGCGACTGTTGGAGATGCTTATACTGTTGGAGATGCTTATCTGGTGGATAAGAAGCTAAATTCTGAAAACTTCTGTAGACTAATGAAGACCAAACCGTTCTCTGTTCACATCTCATTGGAATACAGGAACCGGAGGTTAATCGGGAATTACCTGCACGCGAACGCACGGCCGAGCGCCGGAGCCGCCGTTTCACTCGATGAAAAAAGCTCTAATGGCGCCACCAAATTAGTTCTTCTTCTGTTGTGTATGCCTTAGCTACTTGTCCTGGCATCACCTGCCCCTTCTCCGTCGGATCTCACCGCGGCGGACGAGAAGACGTTCATGGCGAGCTTGGCCGAGCTCCAATCCAAGCTGGAACGCATACTCGCCCGATGGACGACCACGACGCAGCGGCGACCTCGTCGCCGTCAACCACCACCATATCACCAACCACCGCGCCCGAACATGCCCCACCTTCGGCAACCATTACGACAGCTGCGACCACCACCACCCCGCCGGCAACCGCGCCAGTACCAGCGCCAGCAATGCCCAAGGAAGCCCCGTCCAACATAGAGCTGGCGATGGACCGTCCGCTGAAGCTCTCTGTTGTCCCTGAGCTCGCCATGCCGGTGCCGCCACGTGCTCGACAGAATGCCGAGACGTCCTTCCCAAGCAGTGCGAGGTGACCTCTGCTGCTCTAACAGGTACAGCCGTTTTCACTCTGTTGCAGAGGGTTGTAGTCCTACAGGCATCCTGCACAGCGACTGCTAGCTCCTTCCAGAGCGTCCACGGCAAGGCTGGTGTGCCTGTTCCAGCAGCGGGTGTGCTCTTGACTGCAATCCGTGTGCCGCCGCACCCACCCGACCTTCATGTACCAGGCTACCAGCACTAGAACACTATGATACCACCAAGGTCATGGTGGCCTCACTGCTCGGGAAGGATGCACGCATGCCTGTCCCAGAACTGGAGAAGACCCCGCTGGCCTCTATGATACTCCAGTTGCTCGGCGTCATGTCTAAGCTGCCTATGACTTGCCGTGTACATCAAAACAGGCGATATCAGGAACGGCCCATGCCATGGCCCTCCTTTGTCTGCTATTGGCGGACAACGAGTTCACTGAAGCCACTCCAAACACATCAAGGTATAGCGCTGAAACTTGTGATTGAGGATATGCAGATGGTACCTGGTTGTCTAGTGTGTAGGTATGCCCTGCCGATTTGCAATGATGGTTCAAGAAGTTGCTTCCAATGTTTGTGTACTAGTTGTCAGAAAAATGGCGGTGCAATGCTTGGATTTATCACCTTCTACTTAACTTGTTGAATGTGTACCATCCACCTGATCAATCAACCCATCAGGCCTTGATTCCCTGTATTCAAAGAGTTGCAGTGTGGGCAGCGTACCTTTCTGGTCAGCTCCAGCAGATGTGTCCCGGGAAATTTGGTTTTATGAGAAAAAATCCTGTTACTGGCGCAGCCAACAAGTGCATCTAATTGGAAGTCTGCCTTTCAGTTTTGCTGGAAGCTACGAGCTGATATTCTTTGTCATTGCACTCAGTGGGTTGCAGAAAAACACTACAGGATACTTCATACACCAGGAAGAATACTTATTGCAAGTAATATGTGACATATTTGGCTGCTCTAGCTAGTACATCTGTTGCCCTTGTTACTGTACTGAAGAGTATCAGTTGTGCTGTTCGGTTTTTCATGATATTGGATCCTAGCATTACAGAGCGTGCTGAAATTATGGAGTCAAATGCAAACTCTCGTGTACTTCTAGATGCTAATGACTATAATCTGAATGATATGGGTCTCTATTGGAATGTGGGTCTGTTGATTATGCATGCTCCTGATGCTAAGATCTGTCACCAGCAACTTATGGATGCATTCACTCTGAATGTTCACAATATGTTCTCAATTATCTTGATGGTCCAGTTGACCACCATCCTTGCAAGCATTGGATATCCTTATTGACAAGAATTTGCATGCACCATGGAGTCCTGGAGTACAAATTCTCATGTATTGCCGCTACCTGGTAATTGTTACGTGTCTTGGAATTCGCTTAGTGTCAATCTTGGAATTTGGAGATACTCTCTATGTGGTCTGGTTCAATTGCAGCTGCTGCTTCGTTGTCATGTGAAAAGAAGCAATCATCTGTGGCAATTCAGAGTTCTCTCAAACTAAACTCCAATATTTCCGGAAGCCTACTCCCATGCACATCTCAGGGGATTGTGCTGCAGCATGGGTCTTAATCCTACAACAGTTAATTGTGAAGATGTCTTGTCTATGTTGATAATGTGCAATCAAGGTGAAGTCCACCAACTACAAATGCTCTTGCGCTGCTTTGCTATATCTTATACTTCTGCGGACATCCCATGGATAATTGCATGGTCTCCATACTTTGGGTGGCCTGTATTTGGCTTTACAAACAAGCACATCTTGCTCACCAGTTCAGTTATTTACCCCCACCAAAGTTGCAACGGTGAACTTGGAGTGGCAAATTGCATGGTCTTTCCACCTAGGCAACCTAGTGCTTCACATGTCATACCAATTGTCCCATTTTGCTTCTGGCGAAATCGGTACCTTCTTGATTGGTGCTCTGACTTGGAGTATGGCCGATGTATGCATCTAAATGCATGATTATACGCTCCTCCAGTGGAATTGCTTGCTAGAATGTAGAACTTTGCTAGCGAGAACAGTTTTTGGGTGGCTCAAGTTTGCAATTCAGTGGGTGTTCTCTGAAGCTAGCTATGAACAAGATGACTTAGGTGTGAATCAATTTTCGCATTGGGCTATATATCATCAGGAAGCGGACTGGTCTCTTCCATGGGACCCCCTGGCGGTAATTTTCCATCGGCTTGGGGGAAAGCCGACTTTCAAGCGGGGGGTATGTCATGTACCTGGTCTATGCCATGTACTGGGCCCAGCCCAGGTCAACCAAGAGGACAAAGTCAACTCCGAAGCCCACTGGACCAAGCCTGGCCTGAACCTGGGTGTGTCCAGGGTACTGGGAGATGTCCCTATGTAATGCGGAGTCGAGGGAGTCTAGGGTCATCGATGATGAACTGAACCGTAGCAGTTGCTACTTTCCCTTCCCCTATGCTATTCTCTCTTGAATTCTCTTCTGATTGTATCCAAGTTGTATCTAAATTGATGATCTGAATCTCTGTGTGTGACGCCAGCTGCAAGGATCATTACAGCAAGCTTTACAGACTTTTATAATAAGCTGAGTGAATACTGACATGCAAAGACTTCTGAAAGTATTCACAGAAACTTTCATAGTGCTTTTTTCTATATATAAAAAGGACAACTTAATCCAGTGCTCGGCAAAAATACCATCAAAATTCACAGAAAACGTTAACCTACTACCTCTAATGCAACACACCTATACTTGCTAAGATAATAGATTGCCACAAATTAAAGGACCTTGCTTCTGGGTAATCAAATCGATTCTCTCCTAATCTATTACCTTCCTATATTCTTACATGTGTAGCGCACGTGCAGGTCGCTACCAATCAGCTACATGTTGAGACATAGACTCATAGGTTATATAAGGAATTGAGCAAAAAGCGCATAAACCATTCCCGGAAAGTACAAAGAATATTATAGCTGTGTTAACACTCTGATTTCAAAGATCCTCGATTCGTTGTTGATTGCCACTTTCTGCAGTACTGAAAATACAGTCTTGCAAAAACTCTATAGAATGATCTCAAGTAGTATACAGTAGAATGTTTAGGAATGAAACAAGATGATGAGCATAACTGTAGAACATGTAAGACGAATGTCTTTCTGAAGCCTAAAGGCTCTGCTTCTTATAAGTCAAATATTCTCGGCTAGGTTCGCAAAATCACCTACTATGTATGGTTGAAGTGATTTTATATAAGTATGCTAGCCTTGCAAACTCTCAAGCAAAGCCACAAATTTCAAGCAAACAATTTAGTTGATATCAGTGGAGCTATTCAGTAACCACCAACAGAAATATAATGAAAATAGTACTCAGTAACCATGCCACAAAAATGTCACTTTACACTGAAACTGTTAGCTTCGGGATTGTATGTTACAAAACAGATATCAGAAATAGCCGGCACACCACTAAGCTCATACGTCAGGCCAGTGGGATTTACCAGTCCCAGCCAGTGCTGGTGCCATACAGTGATTCATCAGACAAGCCATCTAATTCTATCTGAATGAGCGATATAGCTGTATGATGAACCTCACTTGCACGAGGTCCCTCTTGCAGGATATGAATCGAGTTTATGAATCGTCCTAGAATGATCGGTGACCTTACAGCTGATGCCAGCACGCTGAACTCCTCAATGAGTTGAGCGCCATGTCTTCCCAACTCTTGTAGCACAGCTTCTCCTACTGCGTCCTTCAAGAAGCATCCGATATTTTCCTTAGCCTCGCATAGCGAGCTCAGTAGCTGAATTGTCTTCCTTTTTATGTCCAAGTTAGTGTCTCCCAGAAGCATAGCTTTTGTCAGGATACGAAAGCCTCCTAACTTGGCGATTAGCACTTTGCTCTCGTAGACTTTAGCAAGGGTGGCAAGTAAATCTAACAGCTTCAGCTTTGTGTGTCCATTACGCCCAGTCAGCAACCTGATGAGTAGAACTGCGATTGTTTCATTGTCAGTTGCCAAAACATACTTTCTGCGAGCAACCAGTTTTGCTGAATCTGCAAGAACGTTAATTGCACTCCATTCATTCCCAAGGACATGGCTTGAGTTCAACAGTTGCTTCAAGATCTTTGGTATCCCTAGATTAATAAGTAGGAAACTGCGGGCCGTTCTCTGAGCCCTCGCTTTCTTCCGATTAGCTTTGGAATAGCTTACTGTCTCCACACCAGCTTCTTGCATCCAACTTCGCTCATTCGATGGGGTGGCAGGATTCTGCACATTGAAATAAAAAGACATTCCTTCAAATTAAATAAACCAGACGCACTGAAGGATTTAGATATTTACTTTTACCCCATTTATAAACCTATCAGTAACACAAACTAATGAGTACATGTAGAACATCTAAGAAAGTCCCAAATGCAACGATTCTATGTTATCACGTATTCCTGCCTTATTTGGCAGTTTTTTCTTTTGAATGAAGGAGGAATACAGATCCCTACAAGCAGTGTTAACATCATACATAACACTATACTGGCACACAAGCTAAGAAACAGCAGCTAGACGCTAAACCAAAATCACCATTTATAAGGCATCTAATATGGCAAAAACATAGTATTATTACAGAAAGGGAAAATGAATTTTACAAACAGTTAGCTAGTTGCAAATAAGGGGTATATATAGCTTCTGACTGCAAATCAACAATATTGCAACCAAAACCATAGTATTGATACAGAAAGGGGAAATGAATTTTAAAAACAGTTAGCTAGTTGCATATGAGGGGTATATATAGGTTCTGCCTGCAAATCAACAATATAGCAACCGAAACGGTGTTACTAAGTTGTGCCAAGCAATCTGACACCGCATTATAATACATTTCAACTGTTAGTATCATTGATCCTACCAGTCGAGAACGACAGATTGACAGCACTACATTCACATTACTAGAAGTTCCTTTGCAAATTAATCAAGGATAAACTGCCCAGTAAAACTCATCCCCAGGCCGTCAGCACCTTTGGCCCATTCATGTAGTGTATCATGCTGACATTAACAAGGTTACTTAGAATTATGTTTGTTTCAAACGTTGAAACAGATAACAATTCAAAATTCAAAAATGATTTTGATAACAATTCATCTTTCGTGGGGAATTTCTATCTCCTATGCATAGTTCTTAAGACAGTAAGCAGTCTGTTGATCAAGACTACTGCACCAATTGCACATCAAAAGCTGGGGCTCAAAATCGCAAGACCGAACTTGAACATACATCAACATGGAAAGCGGTCGCACATACATAAGACACTGTGCTTTGATACCATGCACGATATACAAATACAACATCTAAGGGAATATTTTAAGACTGAATTAAGCTGCAGCAAAATATTGGCACCCTGCACTAATTGTCACTTCACCTCATGATCGAAAGTAGATATCACATACAATTGGCACTTGACAGATATTGTAAGATTACTGACCTGGAAATAGGACTTGAAAGATTGCAGTTCTTTGTTATAGAGCCAATTTGGAAGTGACTTGGGATTGAAGAACCTTTCTCTTGGTATAAGCTCTACTGGCGCACCCTGAACAATTGACAGAAGCATATGCTCTTGATGTTTGCTCTTGTTCACGGGCGGACAGGTGTGAGGCACATCGGCCGTTCTTGAAGCCGATACCGCTGCATCAGGGCTATGAATTTGATCGCGTGGGGCAATCTTGATGTTGGACTTGCGGGCGCGGAAACTGGTGCAGACACGGTTCTTGTTACGTAGTCTCGGCATAAGCATGATCCGCCCTGGCTCCTGGAAGTTCTTGCGGGTGTTGCTGCTCTTGCTACGTAGTCTCAGCATGAGCATGGTCGCTCCTGGTTCCTGCAGGTTCTTGCTGCTCGGGAAGCTGATCTTGCTTCCGAGTCTTTGCAGAATCTCTGCAGGTTCTTGCTGCTCGGGAAGCTGATCTTGCTTCCGAGTCTTTGCAGAATCTCTGCAGGTTCTTGCTGCTCGGGAAGCTGATCTAGGATATCTCTGCAGATTCTTGCTGCTGGAGAAGATGATCTTGCGAAGCAGTCTTGGCAGGATCCTTCTGCAGGGTCTTGGGTGCTCAGGATTTTCTTGCAGCGGACTCTCGGCAGGAGTTCCGATCCCGGATTGGAGGCGCAGACTAACTAAGTTTGGGGAAGTCTAGTTTGTGCTGGGTGTTGTGGTTCTTTGGATGGATGGCGTAGGGGTGTGGAGGAGGGGCGGGGAGGCGGTGGTGAAATATTTATAGGAGCTAACTGCAATCGCAGGGAAGGAGATATACGAGGTATCAGCGGCATGCGCGGCTGCGCCAAGCCGGGGGAAGGGTGGCGTTTGATGTAAGAATGTTGCAGGGGGGGAGGTAGCTTCCGGCCGTGTCAGCCGCGAACCTTATGAGGCGGGGACGCGAGCATGGTCAGGGGCGCCCCGGTAGAGCCAAAGGGATGCCGCGCCGGTGCAGTCTGCGACGGCAAGTTCCCCGCTCACGCTCCTTGTCGCGCGCGAGCGGACTCGTTGGAACAGCAGCCAAAGGGCCATCGGACGGCGGAGCGTGCAGGCGGACGGGTGCCTGAGGAAGAGCGCCAGAGAGCAGACGGGATCCCTGCGATTGAGTAGATGCGGGGCATGGCCGAACGCCACAGAGCAGAAGGGATCTCTTTCTCTGCGGTTGAGTAGAGGCGGGCCATCGCTCAGGCCGGCGGTGGCGCACGGGTCGCCTTTGGCAGTGTGGCTTGCGAGGAGAGGTGGGATTCTGGACGCAGGCGAACAGGGTACAGGGGGAGGAGGGCGAGGGAGGAAGAGATTTGGTGCAGGCGAGCGAGCTCTGTGAGAATGGTGGATTGGGATTTGGGACCGTTGGAGAAGAGAACAGCTACCACCACCTCAATTCAAAAATGCTTATAGAAACGGCAACAGAGAGTGGTGAGTGGTAACCACATGTCAGCCACGCGGAAATGCAACTAGTACTCGAGTTTTTTTTGAGCTTTCTTTCCTGCACTTGTGCTGTTCGCCTTGGCTCACTATTATGAATCACTCACAAAAAATTCAATAAAGTGGATTTAACAAATTCAATTAGATTCAGTCAACAACAAGGTTGTCAGTATCTAGATACTAGATAGTATCGCTTTCTATTTTATCATACAATCTTATCATAGTATTACTATACTTTTATTTTTATTAAAAAAATATGTATTAGTAATATATCTGAAATAAATTTAAATACATCTATATCTAGATAAAGTTGAGTCAATTACTATGGATCGGATAAAGTAATATACAAATGAGCTAACTCGACCAATACATGATACAATCATAACTAATTACGAACCCAGAAAACAAAAAAAAATGTGGATGCTTGATAGTTGGTATACATACATGGATAGAATTGAAGTTGCATTGTTTAAATATTGTGTTAGCCCTGAGACTATAAAATAACTTTTACTTTTCAATTTCGGAACATTAATTGATCTCTGGAAATGTGGCAGGGACCCTATATATATAGAAACATAAATTATCATGATGGCTACCATTCATTCCTATAAATTACGAGAGCCACCCTTTCTCCTAAAGTTTCGGAGAATCGGCTGAAAAGACTCGCAATTGTCTTTGCTTGCGACTTGTGGTCCACGCCTCCTATTCTATTTGTTTTGCTTTGAATGGAAGCTCCCGTAAACCGCGGCAGCAACTCTAACTCTCATTTCACCACCACTTGTGCATACATGCGCTCCCCAGTTCCTCGAATCAAAATTGTGAGATTGGCTCGATCACAAACATCTCACCGTAGTGCTCGGATTGTCTTGAGTAAAGAAAATCACATCTTTGCACCCGACTAGTTAGGACTCTCCTAAAACTAGAGGCATCGAGTTAAGTCCTCTCTATCCAACATAGTCATAGACCTTCCAGAGCAAACTTCACCAATACTTGATCAGTCTGATTTACTTTCCATCCGGTTATACACATATTTCCCTCTAATCGAGGGTTTGAAATATACTGTTTTACTTTTTCAACAGAAAATGCTCGAAACAGAACGACGGAGAAAACATAACAACGTGACTTGTAAAACCTTCTGAGAAATATTTTAGTTTTGTTTCATAAGTGGCGAGCCAAGGAATACCAATTCCTTTATCTTCACTTTTTGTGCTTCACATGGCTTCGCAGATCAGGAAATGAAGGTGGATCTAATAGTTTTTTTACTTTCTATATTTGGATGCTGGTATGGATTGGTTTGACCAGATCGCTATGAATGGGACTCGGACACTGAGAGAAGTTCGCTTGTGGAAGGATCAAGAGTGCCTCTAGGGATTTGGCTAGTAGTATTTTGTTATGTCTTAAGATGGAAGCCAAGATCTCCATCTCATTTTTCACTCTCGTATTCTTAACCTTTTGATTGAATAAGCAACCCGTCTGAACGCCCTTTTTCGGCTGAAAGCACAAATTCAGTCTTCCCATGGATAATTCAAGCCTACAATGGAATCTCATCAAGGGCCGACAGATAGAGTTGCTCTTGTTGATAATGGATAAAGATTGGAGTGAAGTTTCCTGGATGCTATCTGTGTTATTGTTGCCTAATGCCCCTATTCCTAAGCCAATGCGGCTTAAAACGAGCACTACTTAAATCATCATGTACCCCAACATTATGCATTGATTGTCCAATTGCTTTCGAAAAGAAGCTAGTCTTTTTTGGATTGGGAATCGAATTGAGTCCTTGTGAATGGGAAAGACAGGTTCTAGGTAGAGAGTGATCTTTCCTTGTTGTCGAAGAAATATATGACGTTGGGAAGGGAAAGGGAGTAAAATCAAACCAATGAATGTAGCTAGTCACCCTGAAAGGAGCAAATATTCTACATCACTAGGTTAGCGGGACCTGAAGAAAGAATGTTGAGGGTCTGGCGGAAGAAAAAATGATAAATGGTTTTTGAGTTAGGCATGATGAAAGCGGGTACAATGACATTACTTAAGAAGCTATTATGTCATGTCTTGGCTTTAGCACTAAGCTTGTGAGGAAAAAACATATAACCAGTATATAATCATGCCCCGCTTCTTTTTGTTCGATGCAAATTTTACTTCAAGTGAGGCAGAAAGTGCAAAAAAAACTTAACAAAACCCGGTGAGTGAATGCTTGTGGTTTTTGAATTGGAAATGGGAAATGTTTGGCACATAGAATTCAAAAAAATACCACAATGTTATGTATACAATGATGGGGTTGTGACTGGTATGCTTCTTCCATGAAATGTTTTACTTCTGATTTCTTGTTCCTAGCTTCCTTCCCCACTCATCTCCCTCACTTTCAGACAAGAAATCCAATTTGGTTCAAAGATATGTGACCGGTTTTGCTTTTAATAAGAGTGTCATCCCAGTGTTGAAAATGTAAAGATTATTTTTTGATGTTATTATGTGTTATTTACTACCTTTGGCCTTTACGAGCAGGATCTTGAGTGGGTTACGTCATTTAGCCATATTATGGAAACCATTTCCCACATTCACCATCCGGACGTTTCATCCAACCCTGAAACGAGAGGTAAAGAATAGACCACCATACGAGATAGAAGCCTGTGTCAAGCTCGTGACGAAGGGGCCTTTTATCAAAAAAACTCTGGATACCAAGTACACTGCTTTCTCCATCTAAACATTGCTTAAGTTATTGTTCTCACTTCTATTTGTCTCTAATTTATCTCCTAAATAAAGACCTTATTCCCTCGATGTAGAAATCAAATAGCTAATCACATGAGTGCAAGGCTTATCAACATTCTGAGACCCACAAAAAGTTTGTTCTGGGTTTCCCTTTTTACCAAAAGGATATTGTGATTGAATTGTTCATTTTCATGCCGGAGTATTGAGATTGTTCCGGCTGCATGCTCTAGTGTTGAAACGGGTATAATAGAACCTAGGATGTTGCCTCAAGAGGCATCTTTCCTTTATGATCTGGTGGTTCACACGCGTGCAAACGAGCGGTGGCTGCAACAGCAAGGAACGACACTGCCTGTTGTTGAGGGTTTCGTCGTCGGTTGGTCTAGGGATGCGAATTTGTAAAGGACTAATGAGATTGTTTCTATTGCAATGAAACCGAAAGAAAAAAAACACTGCCCTTTCGTATAGATTGAGACGCAATAGAGAGTAGACTAGCGTTGCGAAGGGCAAAGGAGACAAACATAATTTATTGCTTTTAGCCTTCATGGTGAATGGCCACCCTTTCTTTGAACCACTTCTCGTGCCAAAGACCCATCCCTCTCCCGAAGAAAGGCTCAAACCGAACGCATCTTGCTCAAACGAGGCTCAAAATAGGTGACCTAACGGTCTCACGAGAAGAATTAAGTGGTGCAGCGGTTCAGTCACCGGTTCTAGTGTTCTATTTTTCCACTTCCCTAACGGTGCGACATTCTTGCTCCGGGTTAACTCAATGTGTGATAAATTGATTCTATATAATTCTGGGCGGCAAGGCGGAAAAAAATGTGTACAGAGGGCTTCCGCAGCGAGCTAGTATGCCCAAAGCTGGCAACTTCTCCCCCCCCCCCCCCCCCCCCACTCCTACTCCCCAACCTAGAGTCTTTGCCTTCACCAAGCGTAGGTTTTCACTGCTCCTAACTAACGTTTTTAGTTGGATGTCTGGTCGTGGGACTGGTAACCTTGTCTGTTCTAGTACGAGTGATCCAGTATTCATTACATCAAACAAATCACAAGTCACAAATCAAACAAATCAGCTTGACATACTGTCGTGTCCATATTTTTTATCATGGGTGTGGGATCGTATCCCTTTTATATCGGGATAGTATGCTATGTATTAGGTTGTGACTAAGATGCCACTAGATTAAGATACCATGATGATATGTATCGATTAACCATAGTAGTATCATAAAATCATAAGATACTACGATACGTATCGGAATACTAAGCGCAATTCATGGTGCAAAAACATCAGCATCAAACTTATTTTACTCTAACTTGGTGTAGAACCTGCAGCCCGTACGCATAGTTTGAGGCTACACGTTGATGCCACGTGGCGACCTAAGAATGAGAGTGAAATGCATCCATATTTCATGAAGTTGCTAGCTATGTCTAAAATATTCTCGAAACTCTTAAAATGTACGAAAACGGTCCTCAATCCTGCTTTGCACGTCTACATATGGTTCCCACAACGGCCGGCCATCGTATTTTGATGAGATGGCACTAGATTGGGACCACATTGTCGTCTCCTACCTTCGAAATTCCTAAATCGATCTACTCCACCGTTCCATGCCTTCAAACCGTATATTGAGCCACTCCTCAACGACAACTAGAAGGCGACTGGCGGAGACGACCAACGGCTAAAGATTGCAAAGATTGTGAGTGAAATGTGTCCATAGTCCTTAAACTCACTAGCTATGTCTAAAACATTTCTCAAACTCTGAAAATGCATCAATACCATCCTCAATCTTTCTATGTATGTCCATATATTGTCCTCACTACGATTGAGCCTGTATGTCACTGATGTGGCACCAGACCGTGTCCACAACGCGTTTGAAATTCCTAAAATGAAGCTGGGAGGAACCAGTCTTATTAGGATATGCTAAATGGGTAAACTTATGACTTAAGTCTAATACTGCAAGCCCGGGTGACCCACACATGGTGGTTGGGTTTATAACCTAACCGGATGGTTCAGTTGCTGATTGATCAAGATGGAGAGTCCAGCTCAAGAGAAGATATTCAGATCCATGTGGGACAAGGTTAGGCAGATACGTGGAGTCCACTGTAAGAGGTAGTCCACGTTAGCATAAACCTTGTAGTGTTCGGGTAGGGCACCTCCATGTAAACCCTAGATCCTTGGTACCTATATAAGCTGGATCTCGGGAGCCCTTGAGGCACAACCAACTCTCATTGTAATCGCGCACGTGTTTCCCTTATATTGAATTATATCAACACGTAGGATCTAGCCATCATTGTGCGATCTAAATCTGGCTAACTCTTCTCTCACCGCCCCGGTAGCTCCCCGCATTTCACCCACCTCTATCTCCACGTCGTGAGGTGCCCTCTAGTTGACACCCACCGTGGGGCAAGAGGCGCCTAGAGCGTGAGTCCAGGTGGAATCCACCTTCGCGGGCATGGACGACTCCAGTGCCATCAGGCACGTCCTCTACGCCGGCAATGGACGACTCCAGTGCCATCAGGCACATCCTCTACGCCGGCAATGTTCCAGTCGTCCCTGGTGACAAGTTCTGGATTCCAACTAGGAGAAGCCCCATCCATTGCATGTTTTTCTTTATTATTAGGTATAGATTTGGGAATCAGGGACCAACAGTGCACGTTTTCCTTTATTATTAGGTATTTTTCATTTATTATTAGGTATAGATTTGGGAATCGGGGACCCACAGTTATACTTGGCCATGGGCAACCCTTTCCGAAATTCCTACTTTCCTAGGCCTAGGCCTAGGCCTAAAAAGTTGGCCCGGTGGCCAGGCCAGGCCTAGGTAGCCCAAAAAGATGAAATAGGGTAGCAGTCCGATGGGCTTCCAAGCTTTTTTACCAGGCCAGACCAGGCTTGGGCCTAGATTTTGTGTGCTGGCTTTTTTCGGCCCAGACGGAGGAACTGCCCAACAGATGCCCAGGTATACCCAGAGTGCACGTTCACGCATGTTTACCTAGTACATACAGAACAACTAAACGTGGAGACAATATTAGAAGGTGGAGATGCAATATGTCAATATGAATAATTCATATCCATCTCACGTCATAGTTGCATGGTTACGGACAGTCACAAAGTGTAGGCAACAAAACATGGTCATTACAAGTATGGCAAGCCAGCAGTATGATTGGCATTCAGAAAAAACTAACGAAATACAGGTTAAATAATACAAAATCGGCAATAGATTAGCCAACCTCAAGTCTCCCATGAAGAACAAATAAACGATGGAGTTTGTCTCTTCAGGTGAAGAAAGGGGAAACAAGTTCTAACATAACTAACATAATATTTGACTCAGGAACCAAACTTTTACTCGTCCTTTCGGGGCTTTTTCTTCCTTGTAGCAAAACTACTTGGCCCAACAGCTTCTACTGACAATCGCTTTGTCCTGCTACAAGATGAAAGGAAATATTACACCTTCTGAATGTGCCATGCATAATTCGATTGGCAGAAATGTTCGAGAATACCTTGAAGTCAGTTCCTCCGACACTTCATCATCTTTCTCGGCCATATCATCATCATCCTCGTCATCTATCACATTCATTTTTCAGATCAGACACAATATTTATTGCTGGATTTTTTGTGCATAAAAACTATTTTATTTAATTAATAAAAAGTCCATTAGGAATGCCGCTAAATGGTGTTGAGCAGATCCCAATGTAACTATGAGATCTTGCATAGTACATAACTTAAGGAAAGTGCTTCTTTGTGTGCCCAGTATAAATTAAACAAAGGAGCTTCAAAGAGGATCATGTGATAACAGAGCAAAAAATCTCAAGCAGGGAAGAGAAAGATTGGTCAAATAAAATGGCAAATACAGTATAAATTTTAATATTAATACTTCAGCTTCTTTTGGATAATATATTTGAAGAAAACATTTAAAAAAAGAGGTGTAGATGCTGCCATCAAGAACAACTTCCTGTTAGACAAGAAAAATGAGTGTGAAAGAAAATGAACTATTAAATCAGAAATGAAAGGAATGCAAATCGGCCAATCCAACGGCGTATTTCTCTATATTGTTATTTTTCTAGAACCATGAATTGTTAGTTACTGCCCACTTAATTGGTAGTTCACTTAGCGCATATTGCCCTTGTATTAGCACTGAATAAAAAACAAGGATGAGTGGATGGGTCAGCCCAACCCGCCCAACTTCCATCCTTGCACATACTCTAGCTGTTCCATGTACTTAAACACAACATGTGTGCATCCTATCCATTGGCTACAAGCTTACAATACTTCCGAGTAGACAAATTATGTTTCTCCAAACAATTCTGCAAAATGTGTTACTCACTATAGATGAAATGATAAATCTGTAATATAGTAGCTAAAGAGAAGATATAAGAGCAACAGTTTGAATTGAATATTATTTGATTGTGATGGAGCAATAATATCTACCAAATGTGCTGTGAACTATAGTTATGAGCATTTCAGCTTTGCACAATCAAAACAGTTACACATGATATAAAAGCTAACACTTACCAGATGCACCCTCATCCTCTGCGTCATCATCCTTCCCTGGAGAGGATTCCCATCTATCTTTCCCATCATCATCGTCCCAACGACATCCAACAGGAGGCTCCCAAAATTCCGGATCATCTGAATCATCCATTTCTGGTTCAGGTTCTCGTGGCAAAGAAGGGTTGACAACAGCAGCTTTCTTCTTGTCCTTCTTCTTGCTGGACTTGGATTTCTTTGCAACTTCATTTGATTGTTCACCTTGTACTTCAGCTGTCTCACCTGATGTCAACTTTTCTTCAAGTTTTTCTGTTACAGTAGGAATGGTGGCGTTAAATGTAGGGCTTAAAAGCAATTGGCTACGGTGGAGATGAAAGTTTCAATAACAATGAAAGAATTTAAATAAGCAGGTATCTTCCCAACCATTTCCAGGACAAAGAGAAGACGTATGAAACAAAGTGCACACTGCGATTCCAAAGCAAGGTGAATAACATAATTCTACTCACATAACCATCCACAATTAATCCATAGGAAATTGTTTTGGGGAAAATACCAGCTAATCCACAATCATAGATCACATGGGTATACAAGAATGGACCATGAAAAAAAGACAGGTTTATGTAAACAGTAGGGAAAATTTCATCATGGTTCCTCAACCAGTTGGGAAAAACATGAAAAACAGCATACAATGTGCCTCCAGATAGCACACTTGGGACTACAGATAGCACTGCACAAAATTTACCTAGTTTATTCAGAAACCTCTTCCCATTTACATGCTTCCAGATGTGCTCCTCCGACTTGTTTATGGTGTCCCCAGTAATGTTGCATACGAGCTTCGACCTACAGCACGAAACCAAACTCAATCGACAGAGCCAGACCATACAGAGGCAGCGGCTAGAGCACAGTGCAATCATAAGCATATGTATGCTTGTTTTCGCGGAACATTTATGTTGCAGTTAGAACCCTAGAATCAATTTTTCAACGGGCACTAACAGGAAGCCAATCAAACTTACCAGGGCGCAAGCAAATGAGCAAATCCATAATAATTCTAGACGAAATAAGGGACAATCTATGATGGACACGCATGGCATGGGGCAAGAATGTTAGAGAGCAGAGGAGCAGTACGCACTTGTGCTCGGGGTGGGGCTTGAAGGCGTTGAGCGGCGGCTTCTTGTGCGCGACGCCGTGGTCGATGAGCGCGAGGCGGCAGGCGCGGGACCGCGCGTACGCGTCCTTCTCCCGCTCCGGCAGCTCGTGCCCCGTCTCGGCGCACCGCCACCGCCCGCCGCCGGCGTCCTTCCAGGTCGGCTGCCCCAGCAGGAAGCTGCCCTCCTTCTCCCCGCCGCCCTCGACGGAGCCCTGGGGGCTCGACGCCCCGGAGTCGGAAGCGGCGGCGGCGGCGGCGGCGGCGGCCTTGGTCTTTTTCCCCATTAGGTCGTCCGCGAACCGCGAGCCTGGAGACCGGAGACGAGAAGAGGGGTGGTCCGCGAATCCAGGGTTTTGCCTGCCTCCGGTTTTGGGAGGGTCTCTCCAGTTTTTGGCTTCAGGAACGCATTTTGGCACGCTTCCAGCCTTCTATTGTTCCGTCCATCCGAAATTTGGACGGTCTAAAAAGTCATCTCTGTACATTGTTCACGTAGCTGACGAACCTTTTGTTTCCCCTTCGAATTTCGAAATCCTGGAGTACAAAATTGGCGTCACAAACAAAGCCTGCTTAAAGAAAATTGCATCACAAGACTTGGCTTGTGTCAGGCTAGAGTGCTAGACTACCTTGGTCGATCTCGCCTGAAGGGGCTATAACAAACATTGGCTTTCCATCAAACATCTTCAAGAAAAGTTGATATGGCCAGTTCTTTGGAAAACTCAAAGTGTAGGCCGAGCTACGCATCTCCTGTTTTTTTTACAAAATTTGAATTCAACATTTAAATTTTCAAAAAAAATCTGAATGTAGCCAATGATGTACTCTACCACTGTGCAAATTTTCATGATGAAATAGTTTATATCAGAGGCTACACAAAAATGACAAATTAGGATAAATGTTGGAGGTTTGAAAATTTGCACTGTTTACGGTTTCAGATCCATGGATTTGTTAATTTTGCACAGCCCAAAATACTGAGTTTTTCGTATTGCTTTCTTTTTCAGTCATAGAGTACATCATTGTCTACCTATAGGATTTGTGTTCCTAATTTTCTGAAACTATAAAACGCTATTTTCGAATTTTTGAATAAACAGGTCACATGTAGCCCGAGCTACAAAATGCCACACTCCAGGTCTTCCAGTTAATTTCATGCTACTATCACGGCAATCAAAGCGCACAGCACCAGTACGCTCGGTAGCCAGCGAACCTTCAGAGCGTATGAACCTTCAAATATCGAACTACAAAATTGGCGTCAGAACTCAGAACCAAGCCTGCTTAAGAACAACTCGTCACAAGATTAGCTGTATCAGGCTTGGCTTAACTCAGTCAAGCTCGCTGCTCGCCTGAAGTAGCTAAAACAAGCTTAGGTATCACACAATAGCCAAAGCGCAAAACAGATTGTCTACTTCAAGCTCGCATTGCAAACTTACAGGTACAGCAACTATTTCTGCAACCAAACAACACAAGTTACACGACGGGGTCGACAATACGGACACCCCTAAACTGACGAAACATCTGTGCATCCCAAAGAATGAAGTCAAGTAAACGTCAACAGTTACAGCGGACCAACTATCAGCAACTCTTGCTACCTAACCTAGCAGGATGGTGGTACAACGAAGCTGCTGCCATGTGCAATTACACGCTGGCGGTATAAGGGGGTTGTGGCAGCCCCAAGCACAACAATCCTTTACAGACCCGCCCTCCCCTGCACGCAGAATGCTGCTTTACCTACAGGGGCTACAGTCAGAGGGCGGGGCGGATCGGAGGAGGAACAGTACTCCAAGTCAGATTGGCTATGGAGCAGACTTGCTAAGGAACAGCTTTGTGAGCACTTCATCCCTCTGGATAGGCGCTCCAGTCTCAAATGCTCGCTTGAGGACCTTTAGCCAATCCTTGATGAGGGATTCCTTTATTTCCTGTATTGTGGTGTACTCCTGATCCATGATCAGTTCTAGCTCCTCAAAGTGTTTGATCTTGTACTGGATCTTTCTTAGCTGACAAACATAAGATAGATACCAAACTACCATCAGCGATTAAGCAAATACAAGTCTTGTCAAACTTGAGTAATTTGGTCACAGTATTTACCATGTAGCGCACATCTAACTTTCACCTAGAACTAGAAAGTAGAAACCCATGATAAACTCAATGAAAATTTAAGCAGCAAAAGAGGAAAACAACAATTCACCTGAGTTTCAATTATGGACGCCATTAAAAGCTCCATCTCTCGCTCTTCCTGGTCCGCAAGCATCTTAGCACGGGCAGCAGCTACACCAACAGCTGTTCCAACAGCTGCCCTTACTTGATATGCGGTAGAAATGAACTTCTTTTCCATTTTCTTATCTGGCATGAATGATGGGCATTAGTTTGAGATGAGTAGCGCAGTCATGGATAAACATGACACTAGTACAGGCCATGAGGCTGCAAGCTCCATTCGTTTATTTTATGGAAATATATCAGCTCGCAAATCCCAACCAGAACCTGCAGTTCACCAATCTGGCAAACTACTAATGATAAACAAGCAAGCATACAACCATTATTACTCCGTGTGTCTACAGTTTTCAGATAGTTCACCAAACAAAGAAAACTAGGGGACAACCTCATCTAGTGAACCAATCCAACCTAAATGTTGCATCAGTCGATACAGGTGGTACAGGGGAGTGCCAGGTGATGTAAACAAGAGACCTCTCAAAGGCGCGATGAAACAGTTGGCATGACTAAATTCATGCTCGCCGATTTCATTCCATAAAAAAAATGCCAGGGGTGTATTCTTTTGCATGTCACAGAAGCACCATCAAGTCGGTGGAACTGCGAAAGCACCACCCAGCCCTTTCATAGCCTTCATTGTGTGTGACATTTTACAATAACTCAAAATTAATAAGTTGGTAAACTTCAGGCCATATGTGCTGACTACAATACTATACTTGCTAGGGGTGGTCTACACAAATCTAATCCTAACATGCATCAGAAATAAATCGGACAAGATCAACATTTGTCAACAGATATAGAAAGAACTACCCTATGATTAGTATCCAGGAATCAAATATCTACAGTAGCTCAAAAAATGTGAGAAGAAAAACTGGCCTACCAGAAACAGTTTTTCCATGCATTTCCACTTCCTGATCGCCAACATTGCAATTACTGTAAAAAAATGCCATAGCGGAATGCTTGATTAGCACCCCACAACTGAAAAGAAGACTGAAGCAACGCTGAATAGAATAACAAGTCGCAGCACAAGTTTACCTCTCTTGGACACGGTTAGAAGGGAATGATTTGCCTTGGTATTCTTTCTCGCTAAGATGAAAAGCTTTCTTTGCTTGGGGGTTTTCATCCCCCAATGCTTTAATTGATGCAGCAGCTGCTGCTGCAACAACATCTGGGCTCACTGCTGTAGTCAGCAGTGCTAACTGAGGTAGTATTACCAAATATCAGTGATCTGCTAAAATCTTTAAGCAAACAAATTAGTTATATATGTTCCATTTCCTAATTACCTGCTCCATTAATGAACCAGTGGCATCTATTGAAGAACATAAACGTCGACGCTTCGAAGGATGTTCTTCAACTAATTTATCAGCACCATCTTCCTCTCCATCAATCTGCATGCCATCAACCACTTCGGTTGACTGACTTGAAGCCTCCTTCACAATGCAGTGGTTCGTTTTGCCATCAGTTGTTTGGTTCGCCTGGAACCTACTATCAGGTTTACCATTTATGGTACCCAGCATATGTTCACCAAAAGGCAACTGAATAAGCCTAGCAATGCATTCCGATTTATTCTTTGTGCGGACATGCTGGGCAATGAGATCCCAGTCATCTCCATGTTTTAGGACACCTTCTAAAAGGAGTAGTGTCTCTGCATCTGTCCATGCACTAGAAGCATGGTTGTCAGAGTTCTCCTGTTTAACATCAGAGAATTTATTTGATTCCTCCTTACTATCACTATTGGTTTTGCAACACTTCGAACATACTTTAAAACCATCCTGAAAAGAAAATGCAGAAGCGTTAGATCACATAGTTTCCTTTCTTTTTGGCATAGCTTGATGTTTATCTGCATAATAAAATACACAACTAAATCAAATTGTAGCTGACAATTTAAGCACAACCCTCTGTTAACAAAAAGAAATACAGCACTTGGATGTATTCCATAAATAACATTTGACAGCAAGTATCCAGTGAAAAACAGTGCTATGCTGCAGTTGGTTCCGGAAGAGCTTAAATGAGCAGTGCAGGCCACTGTGCTAGAAAAGGTATTGAACAATGTAGTAATCAGGCTGTAAAATATGCGTTTGCGTGTAGGTGGTTCTGCTCTGTGGCCCATATGTATGTACAGCACAGAGAAGCAATCAGAAAATCCCCCCACACAAATTTCATGGTATCAGATCTACGATCACATCCCAAACCCTAGGTGTTGCCGGCAGCAGCTCGGTGGCTATGTTGATTTCGCGGAGCAGATAGCGAGCTGCAGCCTACAGGTGAGGCTTAGTTGTGGCTGGGTGGTGGCCGGTGGCAGCAGCATGAGGTGAACGGCAGTGGCAGATCCAGCGCGGGTGCCATCGCACCCCCTCCAAAATATAGAAGTTCTTGTAGCTAATAATAATTGTACTAATCATGGCTAAATGCAAAGCCCAATAGGGAAGTTTTTAAGCTTGGCACCGCCAACAATTTCATCCTAGATTCGCCACTGACGTGCGGAGACTCAAGGATCAAAAGCTTCGGTAACAGCTGTGTGTGCCTGCTGCATTGAAGGGTGGGTGTGTGCGTGTGGGGGGGGGGGGGGGGGGGGGGTGAAGGTGTTGAGAAGATGCTCGAGAAATTGGTTCGAATTCTCACTGCAAATTCAGGCAATGCAATTGTTCCTCATGTCGAGTGAATTCAGAAGATAGAATTGCTGCCAAATGACATCAGAGTAGAGAGTGTCAAAATTTCTTAATTTAGTCGAGGAAGGCATTGTTTATCTTGTAGACAAAGGGGGTACAGGGTTTCGTCCCGGGGGGGGGGGGGGGGACAACTGAACTGATGTGCCTCATCTGCCGAGTTCGGTCTCTGTTGAGATCGGCATATTTACCCGGTGTACCAGTACCTCAGACGGCCAGACCTCAGTGTCGGTTCAGCCATTGTAGTTGCACCACTCTGAGGGCAGGATTAATACGCCTACTGTGCAGCATACCTCCAAATTGGTTGAACCAACATGCTGTTGTCGGTTGCACGAATTTGGTCTTTAATTGCTAGTTTTCTGCTTGTTGGGTTTCAAACCAGTTGTACAAGTGGTTCACCGTCAGTTGAATCGTACAATCGGACAATCGTTAGGATGGGGGGAATCAATGACTTGAGAAGGTGCTCGAGAAATTGGTCCGCATTCTCATTGCGAAGTCGAGGCAATGCAATTGTTCCTCACGTAGAGTGGAATCAGAAGATAGAATTGATGGCAACCGACGTCGGATTAGAGAGTGTCAAAAATTACTTAAGTTAATCGACGAAGGCATTTTTATCCTGTAGACAAAGGGAGTAGATGGTTTCGACGAGGGGGGTGGACAACTGAACCGCTGTGCCTCATCTATTGGGGCTGTTTGGCTGGAATTTTCTGGCGGCTTTTGGCTTTTGACTGGATATTGTTACATGGTGTTATAAGCCAAAAACCAAAATCAAGAGCACCTATTTAGGTGCTTCTGTGTGGCTTATAAACCGAAAGCTAAATACCAAAATTAGGCCTAACCAAAAACCCTGTTCGGTCTCTATTGAGGTCAGCATATTTACACGTTAGGCCGTTACCAGTACCTCAGACCTCAGTGTCGGTTCAACCATTGTAGTTGCACCACTGAGAAAACCTGGTTGCACCGCTCTGCGGGCAGCATTAAAACGCCTTCCGTGTAGCATGCCTCCAAATTGGTTAAACCAATATGCTGTTGTCGGTTGCACCAATTTGGTCTTCAATAGCTAGTTTTCTGCCTGCTGGGTTTGAAGCCGGCTGGGCAGGTGGTCCACCGTCGGTTGAACCGGACAGTTGGCATCTTCACTGCTTAAGCCTTCCAACGGCTAGTTTGGGAGGTGGAGTATAAATACTCACCTTGGCTGGCCATGGAAGGTTGTTAATTCCCTTGGGAGTCATCTGTTGACCTTCCCCGCACAATCCGGAGAGAGGAAACCCGTAAGCGTCTCATTGACTACTGAGGCATTCGACGGGGAGTCACGGTTAGGGCCTACGGTTCAAAAAAATGATTATATGGATGTTGACGGCAATTGCGATGCTGATTCGGGCAATTGCCTTAGGAGATCAATGTCAAGGATGTCCTTGTGGGAAGGAACTTTGTATCTTGAGACGAGCAAGAAGCAACTGATGGTGTCTCGGTGTACTATTGAAGCGGAGTATAGAGAGCCGGTGTGTTTGAGTGAGATGTTATGAATGAGTGAACTTCCGTTGGAGCGAGAACCGGGCAGTACTCGGTTGGCTAGAGCGCACGCCTGTGAGCTCACCCGCCCGCGCTCGAGGCACAGGCTCCGCGCTTCGCTTCAACCTAAATAGCATACAGTTAAGGGAGAGAACTCCCCCCTTTAACCACGTGGTTTTAGACCTTCGGTCGGAGCTGCGGCTACTAACAAAAGGACCGATAAACCTTTGGCGCGACAACAAGTCGGCAACCAATGTAGCGAACAATCGGGTTTAGCGTGAGCAAACTATGCATGTGGAGAACTATAGATCACTGAATTCATCAAGTAAAAGCTTGAGGACATAACACAGTTTATTATAGTGCTACAAAATATGAAATTTCCGTAGTACCTTCAACGTCTCCACCTTCCCATCCCGGCACTCCTCGCCGCAGAAGCCGCATATAGGCGCCTTCCCAGGCGCCCACTCCCCGAACACGTCGCTGTAGGAGGTGAGCTGAGGCAAGCGGAACACGCCCTCCCCTCCACCGAGCCTCTCCTCCAGGAAGGAGGGCGGCGGGCGCGGCGTGACCTGCAGCCCCAGGGGCGGCTCTAAGACGGCGTCCGCCCCGACCCCGGGCCGCGGCGCGGCGGCGGGGCGGGGGGAGGTGGCGGAGAAGTTGATGAGGCCGTGGGAGTCGAGGAAGCCGAAGAGCTTGCGGAGGAGCGAGGCGTCGCCGACGAGCGCCCTGCGCACCTCGGTGAAGGTGAGGCGGCGCGCCGGGTCCTCCCGGTACTTGCTGATGATGTAGTCGCGGTACTCGCGGTAGATCCGCGGGTTCCGCGAGGCCGTCCCGACGCCGCTGCCGCCCGCGCCGCCGAAGAAGTCCGGCAGCGCCCGCCGCTCCAAGTCGTGGATGTCGTCCCAGCGGAACCAACCTGCGGGGCGGGGCGGGGCGGGTCAGAGGACGCGCAATTGGTGAGGCGGGTAAGCTCCCTGCCGGTCGCTGCGTAACCCTAGGAGCGTGAGGAGGAGAGGAGAGGAGGAGGGGGTGCTTACTTGAGGAGGCCGGGATGGTGTAGAGCTCGCGCGCCGGGCGCGGCGGCGGCGGCGCCTCGCCGGAGGCGGCCGCCGGCGACATGGGGGGAGGGCGGGAAGAGGGGTGGGGGGTGGACGGGTCGATGCGGGAGGAGGGATCTGGGCCGTTAGATCTGGGATGAAGGGTCGGATTTTAAGCTAAGGTCCCGTGGTTTGGTTTGGGGAGAGAGACGGGACGGGAGGAAGGAGATGGTGTGGTCTATGGTGTGTCTGTCCGAGACGACGACCAGCGTTGCAGTATTTCGTGGTGCGGGGGGCCGGGGACAGGTGGGTTTTGGTCGGGTCTCGTCATATGGGCCTTAGTATTTATTGCGCTTTAGCTTATGTTCGGCCCACAACACCGTTACTGGCTCACTGCGTTTGCTGTAATTCTCCCACACAGTTTCCATCCTACACGAGTAGGGATGTAAACGGATCGGATCGGATATTGCTCTTACCATATCCTTTACCATATTTTTGTAACGGATTCGGATCGGAGCGGATAATGGTCGGATGCGGATTCGGATGCGGATTATATCGGATTACGGATATGGAGCGGATTCGGACCGGACTCGGATCGGAAACGGATTATTAAGAAAATATACGCATAAAAAATTAAAAGTATGCTTTTCTATGTAAAATATGCTTGTAATTATAGAATATAGCTAAATGTACACACTATTTCGTACAACAAAGCAATTTATGTACTAATAGCATACATATTTTGACCGATGAACTAACTATATTGTCTAAATATTTAGGGTTGGGCTAATTTTCACGGATTATCCTCTTTGTAGACCTCGGATAATCCGCAAAAAATGGCGGATAATCCGTATCCGTTGGATAGTATCAATACCATATCCTCTACCATATCCGCCGGATATCCGTTTGATCACTATCCGCATCCGTATCCATATCCGACGGATTTCTAAAAATGCATACCATATCCTCAAAAACGGATATGGAAGCGGATTCGGAGCGGAAATTATCCGTACCATTTACATCCCTATACACGAGCGATCGGTACTAAGAGTATCTCCACTCGTTTGCCCTCCCCACGCCGAAATCCGGGGAAATTTACGTTTGGATTGGACGTAAATTTGGCGTGGGAAGGAGTAGTTTCCCAGCCGCGATCTCAGGCGAAGACGGCAATCTAAATTTGAAAAACGGAAACTTGATAAACTACGGCATAAAACGGTCGAATTTAGACTAAATTTAATGATATTTACTATATAGAGGGCGAAGTTCATACATACAGACCGAATTCGACTATATTTCGAATTCGGCTAGGGGAATACAACTGTAAATATTAAAACACGGAGCTCTACATGCCGAAATGGCGGTACAACACCGTGTAGTCGCCGCCGTCGTCGTCGTTGGAGTCGTCGGAGTCGAACTGCGGCGGCGCCGAAGCCGCCTGGCTGCTGCCTTGGCCGGCGTCTCCCCACCGGCCACTGGTGCGAGGCGGGGATGGCGACGGCTTGTATAGGTCGTCGTTGGAAGCCTCGAGGTCGACGACGGGGACGACGGCGTCGGATGGAGGAGTCGCAGGCCGTCGGTAGCGAGCGACGTCCTGGAGGAGCCTCGCCTGCCGCTCGGTCGAGCGGCATGGCGTTCTCGGCGGGGACGAGGTCCTGGAGGGACCTCGCGATGACGGCCTCGAGGATGGCCGCGTCCTCGGCGTCCTCGGCGTCCTCCTCCACCTTCACCTTCGCCGGTTTTCGTTTCCGTTCGCCGGAGGTGTCATGCTCACGCTTGGGGCGGCGGCGCCGAAGCCGCCTGGCTGCTGCCTTGGCCGGCGTCTCCCCACCGGCCACTGGTGCGAGGCGGGGATGGCGACGGCTTGTATAGGTCGTCGTTGGAAGCCTCGAGGTCGACGACGGGGACGACGGCGTCGGATGGAGGAGTCGCAGGCCGTCGGTAGCGAGCGACGTCCTGGAGGAGCCTCGCCTGCCGCTCGGTCGAGCGGCATGGCGTTCTCGGCGGGGACGAGGTCCTGGAGGGACCTCGCGATAACGGCCTCGAGGATGGCCGCGTCCTCGGCGTCCTCGGCGTCCTCCTCCACCTTCACCTTCGCCGGTTTTCGTTTCCGTTCGCCGGAGGTGTCATGCTCACGCTTGGGGCGGCGCCGTCCTTGCGCCGTCGATGGCTCGCGGATGACGATGCCGCCGCCGCGCGTTCGGTGGCTCGGCGGGGAATCCGGCTCCTTTTTGACCGGCGCCAAGGATGGCGCCGACCTGGAGATCGACCTCGCCGCCGAACCGGACGACGAGGAACTGGCAGCCATGCGCCGTGGCTGCCAGCTGTTTCCCCGTTGGCGGCTGGTCGATGCCCTCGATGGAGGGGGCATCGTGAGCCTCGGCGAGTTGCCGCCCTCGATGTGCTCGAGGACGTTGTGGAGCGTCCTATTCTCGGCGCTCCACCAACGCCGGCGACCCGCGGCGTTGTTGCGCGGCGGCGGAGGTGGCGGCCCGTCGTAGGACGCCAGCTCGCGCTCCCACCGCCGGAGAAAAAAAGAATTCAACCGAGTGTAGTTCTCGGGGTGGTGGCGCGTTCTTCCTCCGTCATCGCCATCCGCGCCTCCTCGATGGCGACATCGAGGGCGTGGCCCTGTCGCGGCGGCGGGATTGGCACGCCACCAGCGCTTAGCCGCCACCCGCCGCCGGGGGGCCTCGTGTCCGGCGGGCAGGGGTACCCCGCCTGGTGGAGGAGGTGCCCCACCCACGCGTGGAGAGATCGGTGGGGGAACCTGTTGTTCTCCCGCCTGGTGGATGTCTAAGTTGAGAATAATCACAAAGGGGTACCTCTATGCCGCCTGTACAAAGGTCTAAGGAGAAAGCTCGCATTGGATTTCTCGCTTTTGATTATTCTCAACTTAGACATCCATACCGGGACAACATAGACAACAGATAATGGACTCCTCTTTAATGCATAAGCATTTAGCAACAATTAATATTCTCATAAGAGATTGAGGATTGTTGTCCAAAACTAAAACTTCCACCATGGATCATGGCTTTAGTTAGCGGCCCAATGTTCTTCTCTAACAATATGCATGCTCAAACCATTCAACTCATGGTAAATCGCCCTTACTTCAGACAAGACGAACATGCATAGCAACTCACATGATATTCAACAAAGAGTAGTTGATGGCGTCCCCAGGAACATGGTTATCGCTCAACAAGCAACTTATAAGAGATAAAATGCATAAGTACATATTCAATACCACAATAGTTTTTAGGCTATTTGTCCCATGAGCTATATATTGCAAAGATAAAGGGTGGAAATTTAAAGATAGCACTCAAGCAATTTACTTTGGAATGGCGGAGAAATACCATGTAGTAGGTAGGTATGGTGGACACAAATGGCATAGTGTTTGGCTCAAGGATTTTGGATGTATGAGAAGCATTCCCTCTCGATACAAGGCTTAGGCTAGCAAGGTTATTTGAAACAAACACAAGTATGAACCGGTACAGCAAAACTCACATAAAAGACATATTGTAAGCATTATAAGACTCTATACCGTCTTCCTTGTTGTTCGACCCTTACTAGAAAATATCTAGACCTTAGAGAGACCAATCATGCAAACCAAATTTTAGCAAGCTCTATGTATTTCTTCATTAATAGGTGCAAAGTATATGATGCAAGAGCTTAAACATGAGCACAACAATTGCCAAGTATCACATTATTCAAGTTATTATACCAATTACCACATGTAGCATTTCCCGTTTCCAACCATATAACAATTTAACGAAGCAGTTTCAACCTTCACCATGAATATTATGAGTAAAGCCTAAGGACATATTTGTCCATATGCAACAGTGGAGCGTGTCTCTCTCCCATACAATGAATGCTAGGATCCAACTTTATTGAAACAAAACAAAAACAAAAGCAAACAGACGCTCCAAGCAAAGTACATAAGATGTGATGGAATAAAAATATAGTTTCACTAGAGGAACCTGATAATGTTGTCGATGAAGAAGGGGATGCCTTGGGCATCCCCAAGCTTAGATGCTTGAGTCTTCTTGAAATATGCAGGGGTGAACCACCGGGGCATCCCCAAGCTTAGAGCTTTCACTCTCCTTGATCATATTGTATCATCCTCCTCTCTTGATCCTTGAAAACTTCCTCCACACCAAACTCAAAACAACTCATTAGAGGGTTAGTGCATAATTAAAATTCACATGTTCAGAGGTGACATAATCATTCTTAACACTTCTGACATTGCACAAAGCTACTGAAAGTTAATGGAATAGAAAAATCCATCAAGCATAGCAAAACAGGCAATGCGAAATAAAAGGCAGAATCTGTGAAAACAGAACAGTCCGTAAAGACGAATTTCTAAGAGGCACCAGACATGCTCAAATGAAAATGCTCAAATTGAATGAAAGTTGCGTACATATCTGAGGATCACTCACGTAAATTGGCAGAATTTTCTGAGTTACCTACAGAGAATTCAGCCCAGATTCGTGACAGCAAGAAATCTGTTTCTGCGCAGTAATCCAAATCTAGTATGAACCTTACTATCAAAGACTTTACTTGGCACAATAATGCAACAAAACTAAGATAAGGAGAGGTTGCTACAGTAGTAACAACTTCCAAGACTCAAATATAAAACAAAAGTGCAGTAGTAAAATCATGGGTTGTCTCCCACAAGCGCTTTTCTTTAACGCCTTTCAGCTAGGCGCAGAAAGTGTGTATCAAGTATTATCAAGAGACGAAGCATCAACATCATAATTTGTTCTAATGATAGAATCAAAAGGTAACTTCATTCTCTTTCCAGGGAAGTGTTCCATACCTTTCTTGTGAGGAAATTGATATTTAATATTACCTTCCTTCATATCAATAATAGCACCAACAGTTCGAAGAAAAGGTCTTCCCAATATAATGGGACAAGATGCATTGCATTCAATATCCAAGATAACAAAATCAACGGGGACAAGGTTATTGTTAACCGTAATACGAACATTATCAACTCTCCCCAAAGGTTTCTTTGTAGAATTATCAGCAAGATTAACATCCAAATAACAATTTTTCAATGGTGGCAAGTCAAGCATATTATAGATTTTTCTAGGCATAACGGAAATACTTGCACCAAGATCACATAAAGCATTACAATCAAAGTCATTGACCTTCATCTTAATGATGGGCTCCCAACCATCCTCTAACTTCCTAGGAATAGAAGCTTCACGATTTAATTTCTCTTCTCTAGCTTTTATGAGAGCATTTGTAATATGTTTTGTAAAAGCCAAATTTATAGCACTAGCATTAGGACTCTTAGCAAGTTTTTGTAAGAACTTTATAACTTCAGAGATGTGACAATCATAAAAATCAAACCATTATAATTCAAAGCAATGGGATCATTATTCCCAACATTAGAAAAAATTTCAGCAGTTTTATCACAGGCAGTGTTAGCAGTTTTAGCAGTTTCAGGCAGTTTTTCACGCTTTGCATTAGAAGTGGAAACATTGCCAACACCAATTCTTTTACCATTGATAGTAGGAGGTGCAGCAACATGTGGAGCATTAGCATTACTAGTGGTGGTAATAGTCCAAACTTTAGCTATATTATCTTCTTTAGCATTTTCTTCTTTTTCCCACCTAGCACGCAATTCGGCCATCAATCTTATATTCTCATTAATTCTAACTTGGATGGCGTTTGCTGTAGCAAATGACTTAATATCATTATTTTCATTAGGCATAACTTTCGATTTCAAAAGATCAACATCAGCAGCAAGGCTATCGACTTTAGAAGCAAGTATATCAATTTTCCCAAGCTTTTCTTCAACGGATTTGTTAAAAGCAGTTTGTGTACTAATAAATTCTTTAAGCATGGCTTCAAGTCCAGGGGGTGTATTCCTATTATTGTTGTAAGAATTCCCATAAGAATTACCATAACCGTTACCATTATTATAAGGATATGACCTATAGTTGTTACTAGAATTATTCCGATAAGCATTGTTGTTGAAATTATTATTTTTAATGAAGTTCACATCAACATGTTCTTCTTGGGCAACCAATGAAGCTAACAGAACATTATTAGGATCAACATTAGTCCTACCATTCACAAGCATAGACATAATAGCATCAATCTTATCACTCAAGGCGGAGGTTTCTTCAACAGAATTTACCTTCTTACCTTGTGGAGCTCTTTCCGTGTGCCATTCAGAGTAATTAATCATCATATTATCAAGAAGCTTTGTTGCGGCGCCTAGAGTGATGGACATAAAGGTACCTCCAGCAGCTGAATCCAATAGGTTTCGTGAAGAAAAATTTAGTCCTGCATAAAAGGTTTGGATGATCATCCAAGTAGTCAGTCCATGGGTTTGGCAATTTTTAACCAAAGATTTCATTCTTTCCCATGCTTGAGCAACATGCTCATTATCCAATTGTTTAAAATTCATTATGCTGCTTCTCAAATATATAATTTTAGCAGGAGGATAATATCTACCAATGAAAGCATCCTTACATTTAGTCCATGAATCAATACTATTCTTAGGCAGAGGTAGCAACCAATCTTTAGCTCTTCCTCTTAATGAGAAAGGAAACAATTTTAATTTTATAATGTCACCATCTACATCTTTATACCTTTTCATTTCACATAGTTCAACAAAATTATTAAGATGGGCAGCAGCATCATCAGAACTAATGATACGTCCAAAACGTATCTACTTTCCCGAACACTTTTGCTATTGTTTTGCCTCTAATTTGTGTGTTTTGGATACAACTAACGCGGACTAACGCTGTTTTTAGCAGAACTGTTCTGGTGTCTCGTTTTTGTGCAGAAATCCAACTTTCAGGAAAATCCTCAGAATTTATGTGAAAGGTCTTATTTTCCAGAAGACTCACGGAGCCAGAAGGACAAGCCAGGTGGAGGCCCGAGGGCCCCACACCATAGGGCGGCGCGGCCCAAGAGGGGGGCGCGCGGCCCTAGAGTGTGGCCCCCTCGGCCGGCCTCCGACGCCCTCCTCTGGACTACTTAAGGGGTTTCGATCTAAAAATCGGGACCAAGAAGTCGAAGTCGCCAGAAACCCTCTAGAACGCCGCCACATCGCGAAACTCCGTCTCGGGGGCCAGAAGTCTCTGTTCTGGCACTCCGCCGGGACGGGGAATTGGAGGAGATCATCGCCATCATCACCACCGACGTCTCTCCATCGACCAGCCATGTTTCCCCCATCCATGTGTGAGTAATTCCCCCGCTGTAGGCTGAAGGGGATGGTAGGGATTGGATGAGATTGGTCATGTAATAGTATAAGATTGTTAGGGCATAGTGCCTAGTGTCCGTAATTGGTACTTTGATGATATTGTTGCAACTTGTTATGCTTAATGCTTGTCACTAGGGCCCGAGTGCCATGATCTCAGATCTGAACATTTTATTGTTTCATCATGATATGCATTGTTTTATGATCTTACCTGCAAGTTGTATACACATGTCGCTGTCCGGAACCAAAGGCCCCGAAGTGACAGAAATCGGGACAACCGGAGGGGATGGTAGTGATGTGAGGATCACATGTGTTCACGGAGTGTTAATGCTTTGCTCCGGTGCTCTATTAAAAGGAGTACCTTAATATCCAGTAGATTCCCTTGAGGCCCGGCTGCCACCGGCTGGTAGGACAAAATATGTTGTGCAAGTTTCTCATTGCGAGCACGTACGACTATATATGGAACACATGCCTATTGATTGCTTTGTACTTGGACACCGTTTTATTATTATCTGCAAATGCCCTGCTTTGATTGTTACATGAGTTTCTCTCATCCATGCAACACCCGTTATCCGTCCCCGTGCCTACAGTATTTTAATCCTGCTGTTTACTATAGTTACTACTGCTGTCTCTGTTACTCAGCTGCTGTTGTTTCACTACTGCTACTGCTATAAAACTGTTACTACTGATAAACTCTTGCGAGCAAGTCTGTTTCCAGGTGCAGCTGAATTGACAACTCCGCTGTTAAGGCTTTCAAGTATTCTTTGTCTCCCCTTGTGTCGAATCAATAAATTGGGTTTTACTACCCGCGAAGACTGCTGCGATCCCCTATACTTGTGGGTTATCAAGACCGTTTTCTGGCGCCGTTGCCGGGGAGCATAGCTTTATTTGGAAGTTCACTTGGATTGATATTGTTCGCTGCAAATTCTCCATCATGGGTAAAACTCGCGATCCTAAAGTCGCCATATTACCATCCACTACAAGAAAAGGTACAACTCTGAGTACCTCTGCTACTCTTGATTCACCATCTGTGATAAGTCAACTTGTTTCACCGCCGCAAGCTTCACTTGCTGGTACTTCTGCTAAATCTGAAACCTCTCATAATATTGATAATGTTTCTGCTGTGCTTGATGATAGTGGTTCATTGGGATCTTTTCTAGATGCTACAATTGCTAAGTCTAGACAAATTGAAAATACTGAAACTCCTAATGCTACTACACCTGTTAATTCACCTGAACTTGATTATTCTAGTGATGATCCTGATGAAGATTATGTGGAGCTTAATGATGATTTTACTAATAGATGCAATGCTACTGCTGATGCAAGAAAAATTAAAAAGTTTCTCACACAATATACTGTTAGACATAAGTTATCTCCTGATCCTAAATTTGCCACATCTCCTATATGCATTAAGGATAAAGATTATGATTTTTCTCTTGATCTATCTCATATAGCTATTGTAGAGAAAGCACCCTTTTGTGGTACTGAAAAAGAAAGTGTTGTAGAACACATGATTGAACTTTCTTCTATGAGTAGCTTGTTTTCTGATGATGTCAAGATGCGTACTTACTATGTCGCTAAATTTTTTCCTTTCTCATTAAAGGATGATGCTAAAACTTGGTATAATAATTTGCCTCCTGGTTCTATTAAAAGTCCAACTGATTTGCGTGATGTTTTCTTTCGAAAATACTTTCCTGCTAGTGCTCAACATATTGCTTTACAGAAAATTTATAGATTTGACCAGGGAGATGAAGAGAAATTGCCTGAGGCTTGGGCAAGATTTTGTTCTCTTATCAGAGCTCGACCTGGACATGATTTAGAAAAGAATGATCTATTTGATATATTTTATAGTGGACTAACCATTGAGTCTAGAGCATATTTGGATAGTTGTGCTGGTTGTGTTTTCAGGAAAAGAACTCCGCATTTAAGCCGAAGAATTATTGGCTAAAATAGGCCGGAATCATGATGATTGGACTACACCTGAACCAACTCCAACGCCAATATTGAAGAAGAGGAATTTAATTGAATTGAATGATGAAGATATGAGGGAAGCCAAGAAGTCTCTCAAGGAGAAAGGTATTAAATCCGAAGATGTGAAGAATCTACCTCCCATAGAAGATATATGTGATATAATTCCCCCTTCATCCATGATTGAGGTAAACTCCCTTCAACGCTTTACTAGGGAAGATATTCCGTATTCAAAACCTCCTGCTCAATGCTTAGATGAGTTTGATAATTATATTGTTAAACAAGAAAATTTTAATATGAGAGTAGAGAATCATCTAATGGAAAATTCTCAAGCTATTAGCAATTTACATGATATTGTGGAGAGAACCTCCAATGATGTTAAGATGCTTGTTAAACATTTTCAAATGGTTCAAACTCAAATTGATCAACTCACTAAAGTGCAAAATGACTTGTTAAAAAATAATTCTAAAGAGAAACATGCTTATGAAGTAACAACTAGAGGTGGTGTCTCTACCCAGGATCCTCTATATCCTGAAGGGCATCCCAAAAGAATTGAACAAGATTCTCAACGCATTGAACCTAGTGCTCCTTCTAAGAAAAAGAAGAAGAAACATAAAAATGTTGTAGAATCCTCTGAACCTGTTAATGATCCTAATAGTATTTCTATTTCCGATGCTGAAACTGAAAGTGGTAATGAACATGATAATGATAATGATAATGATAAGAAAGATGCTTCTGATAAAGAAGAAGTTGAAGATGAACCTGAAAAGCATGCTAAAAATAAAAAGTATACTAAAGAAGATTTTATTGCTAAGAAACATGGTAATGAAAGAGAACCTTGGGTGCAAAAGCAAATGCCTTTTCCTGCTAAGAAACTAAAATCAAAGGAAGAAGAACACTATAATAAATTTTGTGATTGGATGAAATCTTTATTCTTGCAAATCCCTTTGACTGATGCTATTAAATTGCCTCCTTATTCAAAGTATATGAAAGATATTGTTACTAACAAAAGGAAAATCCCCAATGAGGAAATTTCCACTATGCTTGCTAATTACTCTTTCAATGGCAAAGTTCCAAAGAAGTTGGGCGACCCAGGTATACCTACTATTCCTTGTTCTATTAAGAATAATTATGTTAAAACTGCTCTATGTGACTTGGGAGCCGGTGTTAGTGTTATGCCTTTTTCTCTTTATAAGAGACTTTATTTAGATAAGTTGATACCTACTGATATATCTTTGCAAATGGCTGATAAATCTACTGCTATTCCTGTTGGTATATGTGAGGATGTTCCTGTTCAAGTTACTAATAACTGCTTGATATTAACTGATTTTGTTGTGTTGGAAATGCCGGAAGATGATAATATGTCTATTATTCTTGGGAGACCTTTTCTTAACACCGCAGGGGCTGTTATTGATTGCAATAAAGGAAAGGTTACTTTCAATGTTGATGATAAAGAGCACACCGTCTATTTCCCCAAGAGGATCGATGAAGTATGCGGAGTTAATACTATTTCTAATGTGAGAACTATCAAAGTGGGGACTATTGATTGTCCTATATATGAGCCTAAAGAAGGATATCAAAGTCTTATGATTGGATCCATATCAATACAATTCAAGGTAACATGATTGATTTGAGGTTTATTTCTTCTTATGATATGTAAAATTTATTTGGTGGCAAGACTTGATCAACCTTGTTAACAAATACTTTTTATATGCATAGAGGAGGTAAACAACATCTCTTTCTTCCTCCACTTGTTTTACTTGCTGTAGCACTTTTGATTTGCAAAGTTCCTTAGTTAATTAGAGATTTCAAAAATTTTCCTGTCCAGTAATAATAAACTTAATGCCCAGAAATGTGCATTTTTCAAAGTTTTCAAAAATTCACAAAAATTATACCGTTGGTCCTATTTTTCGAAAATGCACCTGGGAGCACTGGGATGACATGGGGCACCCTGTGGTGGCACCCCACAGCCGGCGCGACGCCAAAGAAGGGGGCGCGCCACCCTGGTGTGTGGGTCCCACTTTGCCCCACTTCAGCATCTCTTCCTCCCACACTCTTCTCTCTCCTGAAAAAATCAACACCAGCTTTCTCTCACTCGCGTTTTTGCTCAAGAGCTCAGGATTTTTCGATCTCTTTGCTCAGCCCAGATTTCTGTCTGAAATTTGGCACATTTGCTCTCCGGTATGTGACTCCTCCGATTATCCAAGTAGAATTTTGTTTGGTTGAGTATATCTTGAATATTTTGCTGTTGTAGATAACATGTTTAGTGAGCTTGCATGCTTGTTCTAAGATGAATAAACTAGTTTTGATGCATGATTAGTACTCTAGCAAGTTCCTATAGTAGTTCCCCTCAATTATATGTCACCAAATCAAATTTTATATCATTTGTTGAAAAATTTCAGAGAAGGAGGATGGATAATTTCAACTTTGGAGAAGTGTTTGAGAGAGAGACGACGAGCACCGGAAGGCCCTCTAGGACCGCCACCCGATTTAGGCGATCCTACAACGAGGATGTCATCGCGCCAAGCTTCGAACCCGAAGAAGACAATGGAGTTCCTAACGCTACATCTTTCCCATGTTATGACTTTTTGAGTAATGCAGGGTTGCTGGATGATTTCTTTACCCTCGTTAACAAGGCAGGCTTAGCCGCCTACGTGGGAGATGAAAGGAAGCAATACTACATGCTCACCAAAATCTTTGTTGAGAGCTTCAAGTTCCACAACAATCACTATGGCCCGACAGTTGCATTCAAGATTTATGGTGATCCTATCACTATGGAATTGGAAGAATTTTGTGTTGCATTGGGTATTGCCCCTGTAGGTACATCAAGGAGGATTGAGGACAACCCCAGGGTCTTGCTGGAGCTTTATCGAGGGATCGCTAATGATGATTGTCGCACCATTCAGCGTGGCAAGATAAGAAACATCCAACTCCCCGTCATTAAGTATTTTGCCTATTACATTGCTACTAGCATTCTTGGTAGGGAGAACACTAGCAATATTTCTAGCTACCATCTTGCTTTCTTGATTGCTGCACTTACTGGACAGACACCTTATCATCTTGGTTCTCTTATTGCTCGCCGCCTATCTAACAGGGGGCCTATTTTTGGAGGAATTATTGCATCACGCATTTTAGCACATCTAGAACTTCCTCTTGATCCTGCTGATGTACAATTAACCCCCATAAGGCTTGATATTGCTGCTATGAAGCGTCATCAATTTGTCACCGCTGATTCCACTTTAGATAATTTGGTCTATAGAATGTTGTTTGCTGACAGGGATGAGAAGGAAATTCCTTTTCCCCAGCCAGATTTGTTCAGTATTGACAGGGAACCATGGTCACGCTCCAAGGAGGAGGTGGAGGAGAAAATGAAGATACAAGGCTTCCACCAGCAGCATGACTCCGAGGACGCCGAGCCCTCCTACGACTACACCGTCACGTATCCGGGTGCTTCTTCTAGCACATACCCGGAATATGATCCATCTTCGTACTACGGAGGAGCTTCTTCATGGGCACCATGGGATTGAACTCCACTTAGGCCAAAAGCCTAAGCTTGGGGGGAGGTATACCGGCATCACTCATTCTTTGCATATTATGCTTGCTGGATACTTTTATATACTTGTTTAGTTTCTTTGAGTGGTTTTCTAATGAGAGGAAGATGATATTTGGGGAAGTGCTGCCTGAAAACAGATTCTGGACTGTTACCGAAAAAATTCTCAAAAATAGGCAGAACGATATTTTACGAAGCCAATTTTTGTGCATGTTCCCCAGGTTGTTATCTAATTTTCATTAGTTGAACACTTTTCGATTTGAGCAGTGGAAGAATTTCTTAAAAATCGAGTACTGTACTGCTGTCAAGTTTGACGAATTTCTGCTGCTTTGTGTTTATGTGACTTTTCTAGTTTGTCATTTCTTGTTTTTGCTTTGTTTCTTTCCTAAAACACAAAAAGACCAAAAATATTTCTGTTGTTTCTCTTCACCATTTGTTTATTTTGGTTTCTTGCATTTATTTTGCTTTATTTGCTATCGTTGGTTTGCTATAAGAAAATCCAAAAAGATTTTGCTTTGTTTGCTTGTTTCCTTTTGTTCTTGTTCTCAAATTCAAAAATACCAAAAATATTTGCTGTTCTTCTTTGGTTTGTAAAGTTCATCTTGAGTTCAATGGTCTTCGGTGGCTGGAGCGTGGTTTTCATTTCATATTATCCAAGCTACACAAGTGAAAGGCAATAGTGACGATCTACGACAATTGGATTGTGGTGAGAGGCTGGTATGAACTCTATTTGTTTTCATTTTTGTACATATACTCATCCATGTGAGCATGCTTAGTTGGTTCATGTGAGGTATATGTCATTTAAGAAAGTCTAGTAGTTCATGATCTCTCATGTTTAGTTCCAATTTATTAATATGAGTAGCATGTCATGGATGTTTGCTTGCATTGTTTTATGCATAAGTAGGTATGATATTGTGGTATCCTCCTCTGAATAATTCATTTGAATTAACTTGGCACATGCTCACGCATGCATATGACTGAACAAAAGTCAATTATGCCTCTATGATTTACATTGTTTCAGACTTCTTGTATCACTTTTATGCCTCCGTTAATTTATTTTGCCGCAAGCATGATTATGACAATTACTGCTCTCTTGATCTGTCGCTCCCTAGTCTTTTGCTAGCCTTCACTTGTACTGAGCAGGAACGCTGCTCGTGCTTCCAAACCCCTGAAAACCAAGTTATTCCAAAGTGTCCACCATAAATACCTATGCATGGCATTTCAAACCATTCCAAGTAAATTCTCATGCGCTACCTTTAAACCTTCAAAATGCTTCTCAATTTGTGTTAATGTTTCATAGCTCATGAGGAAGTATGTGGTGTTTAACTTTCAACCTTGTCATTTACTCTTGACGGACTTTCATGATGGACTAGTGGCACGTCCGCTTATCCAATAATTTTGCAAAAAGAGCTGGCAATGGGGTTCCCAGCCCCAATTAATCAAACTTCATTAATAATTCTCTTCACATGTTTTGCTCTGATTCATCAGTAAGCAACTTAATTTTGCAAATAGACACTCCTCCATGGTATGTGATTGATGGAAGGCACCCGAGGATTCGGTTAGCCATGGCTTGTGTAAGCAAAGTTTGGGGGGAGTGTCACTCATAATAAAACTAAAATACGTGTGTAAACAAAAGAGAAGAGGGATGATCTACCTTGCTGGTAGAGATAACGTCCTTCATGGGAGCCGCTCTTGAAAGTCCGGTTGGCGAGGTAGTTGGTGAACCCATTACCATTCGTTGACAACAACAAACACCTCTCAAAATAATTTTACTCCTGTTTTAAAAATGAAAAGCTCTAGCGCATGTTAATCCCTGCTTCCCTCTGCGAAGGGTCAATCTTTTACTTTTATGTTGTGTCTCCATCCTTTCTTTGAGCACTATCTTGAGAGCACAACTGTCATTCTTAGTATAATATGCTTGTCTCAAAATATGATTGATTGCGGTATAACTTTGATGCTTTTATCTTTGACAATCACTATTTCTAGTCTTTCTATGAACTTCAGAGGTGCCTGAGCATTTATGTTTTGCTGATCAAATATGGGCAAGCGAGATACCACTCTATCATACTCTTTTATGAATATTGCAATCCAGCTTATAGACATGATTCATGATGCTTATTATTAATTGTTGGTACCTTTCCATGATTGACATAGCTATTAGATGATCTTATTTGCATGTATCTTATTATGAACCGCCTAAGTGTTAGCCATAGCATGAGAATATTTACATCATATGAACAAATGTGTTCGTGAAAGTTCTTTTATCGCTCAGTTGTTAACTGAATTGCTTGAGGACAAGCAATAAGCTAAGCTTGGGGGGAGTTGATACGTCCAAAACGTATCTACTTTCCCGAACACTTTTGCTATTGTTTTGCCTCTAATTTGTGCGTTTTGGATACAACTAACGCGGACTAACGATGTTTTCAGCAGAACTGTTCTGGTGTCTCGTTTTTGTGCAGAAATCCAACTTTCAGGAAAATCCTCGGAATTTATGCGAAAGGTCTTATTTTTCCAGAAGACTCACGGAGCCAGAAGGACAAGCCAGGTGGAGGCCCGAGGGCCCAACACCATAGGGCGGCGCGGCCCAGGAGGGGGGCGCGTGGCCCTAGCGTGTGGCCCCCTCGGCCGGCCTCCGACGCCCTCCTCTGGACTACTTAAGGGGTTTCGATCTGAAAATCGGGACCAAGAAGTCAAAGTCGCCAGAAACCCTCCAGAACGCCGCCACATCGCGAAACTCCGTCTCGGGGGCCAGAAGTCTCTGTTCTGGCACTCCGCCGGGACGGGGAATTGGAGGAGATCATCGCCATCATCACCACCGACGTCTCTCCATCGACCAGCCATGTTTCCCCCATCCATGTGTGAGTAATTCCCCCGCCGTAGGCTGAAGGGGATGGTAGGGATTGGATGAGATTGGTCATGTAATAGTATAAGATTGTTAGGGCATAGTGCCTAGTGTCCGTAATTGGTACTTTGATGATATTGTTGCAACTTGTTATGCTTAATGCTTGTCACTAGGGCCCGAGTGCCATGATCTCAGATCTGAACATGTTATTGTTTCATCATGATATGCATTGTTTTATGATCTTACCTGCAAGTTGTATACACATGTCGCTGTCCGGAACCAAAGGCCCCGAAGTGACAGAAATCGGGACAACCGGAGGGGATGGTAGTGATGTGAGGATCACATATGTTCACGGAGTGTTAATGCTTTGCTCCGGTGCTCTATTAAAAGGAGTACCTTAATATCCAGTAGATTTCCTTGAGGCCCGGCTGCCACCGGCTGGTAGGACAAAAGATGTTGTGCAAGTTTCTCATTGCGAGCACGTACGACTATATATGGAACACATGCCTATTGATTGCTTTGTACTTGGACACCGTTTTATTATTATCTGCAAATGCCCTGCTTTGATTGTTACATGAGTTTCTCTCATCCATGCAACGCCCGTTACCCGTCCCCGTGCCTATAGTATTTTAATCCTGCCGTTTACTATAGTTACTATTGCTGTCTCTGTTACTCTGCTGCTGTTATTTCACTATCACATCGCTTATAAAATCACATTATCGATAAACTCTTGCGAGCAAGTCTGTTTCCAGTGTGCAAATTGAATTGACAACTCCGCTGTTAAGGCTTTCAAGTATTCTTTGTCTCCCCTTGTGTCGAATCAATAAATTGGGTTTTACTACCCGCGAAGACTGCTGCGATCCCCTATACTTGTGGGTTATCAACTAACACCAGAAAATTGCTCTCTCATAACAAGATTCAGTAAAGCTGGTTTAATTTCAAAGAATTCTGCTGTAGTAGCAGGTGGAGCAATAGGTGTGCATAAGAAATCATTATTATTTGTGGTTGTGAAGTCACACAACTTAGTATTTTCAGGAGTACCCATTTTAGCAATAGTAAATAAAGCAAACTAGATAAAGTAAATGCAAGTAACTAATTTTTTTGTGTTTTTAATATGGAGATTGCAAACAAGACAGTAAATAAAGTAAAGCTAGCAACTAATTTTTTTGTGTTTTGATATAATGTAGCAAACAAAGAAGTAAATAAAATAAAGCAAGACAAAAACAAAGTAAAGAGATTGGAGGTGGAGACTCCCCTTGCAGCGTGTCTTGATCTCCCCGGCAACAGCGCCAGAAAAAGAGCTTGATACGCGTACAGCACGCGTCCGTTGGGAACCCCAAGAGGAAGGTGTGATGCGTACAGCGGCAAGTTTTCCCTCAGTAAGAAACGAAGATTTATCGAACCAGTAGGAGCCAAGAAGCACGTTGAAGGTTGATGGCGGCGGAGTGTAGTGCGGCGCAACACCAGGGATTCTGGCGCCAACGTGGAACCTGCACAACACAACCAAAGTACTTTGCCCCAACGTGACAGTGAGGTTGTCAATCTCACCGGCTTGCTGTAACAAAGGATTAGATGTATAGTGTGGATGATGATGTTTGCAGAAAATAGTAGAACGAGTATTGCAGTAGATTGTATTCGATGTAAAAGAATGGACCGGGGTCCACAGTTCACTAGAGGTGTCTCTCCCATAAGAATAAGCATGTTGGGTGAACAAATTACAGTTGAGCAATTGAAAAATAAAGAGGGCATGACCATGCACATACATGTTATGATGAGTATTGTGAGATTTAATTGGGCATTACGACAAAGTACATAGACCGCTATCCAGTATGCATCTATGCCTAAAAAGTCCACTTTCAGGTTATCATCCGAACCCCCTTCAGTATTAAGTTGCAAACAACAGACAATTGCATTAAGTATGGTGCGTAATGTAATCAACAAATATATCCTTAGACATAGCATTGATGTTTTATCCCTAGTGGAAACAGCACATCCACAACCTTAGAGGTTGCTGTCACTCCCCCAGATTTAATGGAGGCATGAACCCACTATCGAGCATAAATACTCCCTCTTGGAGTTACAAGCAAAAACTTGGCCATAGCCTCTACTAGCAACGGAGAGCATGCAAGATCATAAACAACACATAGATGATAGATTGATAATCAACATAACATAGCATTCACTATTCATCGGATCCCAACAAACGCAACATGTAACATTACAGATAGATGATCTTGATCATGTTAGGCAGCTCACAAGATCCAACAATGATAGCATAATTAGGAGAAGACGACCATCTAGCTACTGCTATGGATCCATAGTCCAGGGGTGAACTACTCACTCATCACTCCGGAGGCGACCATGGCGGTAAAGAGTCCTCCGGGAGATGATCCCCCTCTCCAGCAGGGTGCCGGAGGCGATCTCCTGAATCCCCAGAGATGGGATTGGCGGCGGCGGCGTCTCTGGAAGGTTTTCCGTATCGTGGCTCTCGCATGCGGAGTGATTAGCGACGCAGGCTTAAGTAGGCGGAAGGGTAGGTCAGGGGGCGCCACGAGGGGCCCACACCACAGGCCGGCGCGGCCAGGGCCTGGGCCGCGCCGCCCTGGTGTGGCGTCGCCTCGTCGCCCTGGTGTGGCGTCGCCTCGTCGCCCCACTTCGTATCTCCCCCGGTGTTCTGGAAGCTTCGTGGAAAATTAAGATCCTGGGCGTTGATTTCGTTCAATTCCGAGAATATTTCCTTACTAGGATTTCTGAAACCAAAAACAGCAGAAAACAACAACTGGCTCTTCGGCATCTCGTTAATAGGTTAGTGCCGGAAAATGCATAAATATGACATAAAGTATGTATAAAACATGTGAGTATCATCATAAAAGTAGCATGGAACATAAGAAATTATCGATACGTTGGAGACGTATCACGGGCGCCGGCGATTAATGCCGCGTGGAAGATGATGCGTGCGCGGAAGACGATGCGTGCGCGGAAGACGATGCGAGGGCATTAACTCGCCGCGTGGAAGCTACGCGGCCGGCGAATGCTGAACGGCGGCAGGCTTTTACAGCGCGCGGAAGACGATGCGATGAGGACGACGATCGGTGTCCCTCGCCGACAAGTTGGGGCCACCATACGCGCGGGAAGTTTCCTCGCCGTTTCGCGCGCTTTTGTTTCGTCCGGACTCCCCGAGCGCTCCCCGGGGGGCCGGGGATGGCGTGGGATCGCCGGATGAATTACTAAAAGAGTTAAGGCTGTTCACGTACCCGCATGCTGAGAGGCTTCTTCCGCTCCTATGTTTTGGACTGTCAGATCTTAGTTTGTGTCAATCTGAGCCGTACACTGAATTGGTCATTTTTGCTACATTGCCTGATCTAGAGGCCCACGGTTCAATGTCCTGGGTAAACTGCAGGCCGGTAAAAAAAACTTCCGTGACCTGCCCTCACCAAAGTCGCACCCCGGAAGGCCGGAACCCAGATCTAGCCCGCAATCGCGCCGAACGCGGGATGGCCAGGGGGTCTGAACGCCGGCGCGACGCCGACGGCTCCCGCGGAGAGAAGCGCCGCCGCGCGCGTCGGCCAGGGGTCTAAACGCCGGCGCGATGCCGAGGACTCCCGCAGCGAGAAACGCCGCCGCGCGCGCCAGCCATGGTGCCTCAACGCCGGCGCGACGCCGAGGGCTCCCGCAGCGAGACGCGCCACCGCGCGCGATGGCCAGGGACTCCTCGTGCAGCGCTATGCCGCCAGAATCTGCAGCGCCCTGCGCCCATCCTTTTTTCTCCCTTGGGTCGACCTCCCTGCTCCATGAGGATGGTGCAGGTGAACGACCAACAGCTTCTGTATCTCCCTGACGACGATGCGACATCCATCCGGCGCGTTCGCCAGCTATTGTGGACGTGATGGTTGACCCCTGCTGTCGATTGGAAGGACCTGACGGCTTGTGCTCCATAAGGTCAAGCCAACGAAGAAGAAATCCGAACCATGGTGAGCATCAAGATGTTCCGTTTCTCGCCATCTAATTGTTTGCATTCTGTTAGATGATTAATAAAATGAAGGAACAAAATCTGTAGGTGGTGGATGCACCGCTTCTATCCTCCCATACCGCCTTGAATTGTCCGTGGACTCACTATTGGTTAGCTGTGCTCATCTGGCCGGAATCAGAGGTACACAGGCAGAAGACGAAAATGGAGCAGGAGGGAGACTCGGCGTCTCTTAGCCATGGTTGGTGTCCATCTGCAAAAAGCAACATCACCTCACCACTTGAGTCCATGTACCTGGTATGCGTGTACGTTCTTCTTGCCGTTTGTTTCGATTTGATGTGCTGCGTGTTAGCTGGTAAGTCGATATTTCTTTCCCAGTTTGATTGTAGGTGCTATGTGCAAAACTCGATGTTAAATTTAGTGCTTGTTATGTCATCACAATTTTAAGAACTGAAAAATTATTTATCTGAAAGTAAGATTTGGAGAGTGATCGTTTAGTTATTCCAATGTCACTAACTATGTGGTGCTAAACATGATTGAGGGATTAGTTATTAGCGTGTAATCAAATTTTAAGATTTTGAGGATTTAATTTTGAAGATTTTGCATAACTTGAAGCTCTGTTAAACTACTGAAAAATATAAAACGATTTCTATAAAATATAAGGTGTAAATTTGAAAGAAGTTACCTGAGTTGTGCAGGTAGACTTTTATCTGTACAAGCTCGAAAAGGGATCTTAGGTAAAGTGGGAGTATCCAAAATAATTTTGGTTGAGAAATAATGTTTATCTTTTTCGGCCGGTAAATGAAGCAGTTAAGTGATGAAATAATCCACTAAACATGGTAGTTTTCTAAGGGCCTGAGCTTGAGCATTCCATTTATTCAGTGCATCTCATGCGAGTGGTATTTATCTTTAGAAGTAGACAGGAGTTTTCTAAGGGCATGATGTACCAGAATTGGCTTACATGATATGCATGTTTTGGATAGTGTTATTAACCAAGAGTTAATGATTATTGACTACTACTTGTCAGCTTCAATTTTAGCCAATATATAACAAAATCATTACAAGGATAATTAGTGTCTGGGCCCATAATAATATATTCACGGTCCAAAAGTACTAAAATAATCAGTGCCTGCGTCAATAATAATATATTCACAATCCCAAAATCATACAAGAATAGTCAGTGCTTGAGCCTGGGCCAACAATATCATAGATTGAGTGCTTTGTTTTCCTTTTTAGTTAGAGATTTGTAGCTTCTTCTAAGTCTACTAATGGGGTTTTAGGACAATGAACAATCTTAATATTTGTAGGGCTAACCGGTTATACCTTATTTCAGTTTTAGAAACAATGCATGATGCAATTTTTCTGAGATTTCTTAACTTCTCTTTAATTAAGTACAGATGATGAGCATCTCAAAAAAAAAGTATAGATGATGAGAAGCTGGGATCTGAATAAATAATGGATGTATGCAACTTCTTTCCTCCAACGCATATATGGGGTTTGTCCCCAGGAAAGCTCAAGCACCATTATACACTACCTCCTTCAATTCATGCTAGCACTCGTGCATGTACTGTGTATCCTGAATTGCATGGATCCTAATCATGTGTGAAGAAATTATTGACTCGAAGTTATAAAGTTGAAAATGATTCCGTTGAATTCCTTATTTTGTATGTTACAAACTATAAAAATATTTACATGCTGACTTGCTTAACTTTGCCAACCATTTTGCTTTGCTTGCCTCCATGGTGCACCAAAACCCGCACGCATGATATCATCCTTTAGTTTCATGTTTTAGGTCTGCATTTATGTTCTTTTTTCTAATTTGAGATGTGTTTGTGTTTTTGTTTATTCTGATTGTTATATTTTTAGGAACCTTCTCTCCTACTGATGGTGAAGGTTCAATGTATTACCTAGCGATTATGTCAGTTTGGCACACGTTATCTGTTCCTTTTACCATTATTTTTATCTGTGAGTATTCCTAATGTTGTGCTTGAACATGTACAATATATTTGTGCAAACAAGGCGATATCGTCAAATGTTGTCGAAATTTCATCAGGCAACTCTGTAAATTCAGCATGTAATAATCTCCAGGTGTTCTGGTATTGTACTCAGATCTTCTTTGTTGGAAAAATTCACGGATGTCAGATCCCAGAGGTGGCTCGGCAAGTTTTCTTTGTAAATTAAGATGAAAAAAATATATGATAACCAGTTAGCCCAAGAAACAACGATACAGAACAATGAAATACACATACAGTTGATCATGTTGGCTGTTAGTGTCACAAAAAGGGCATGTGAGTGCAATGCACAAGCCATGCAGGCGGCGAGGCGAAGCTCGCCTTTCCATCTAGTTTAGGTCCAAATCCGGATGAAATCGAGGAACCGGGGGCGCGACTGGGCCGAATTTCGCTGTCCGGATGAAAAAACGTCGTTCGGGGGACTCGTCGGGGAGACGAGTGGAGATGCTCTAATGTACAATGCTGTGCTTCGTGAGTTTACATCTTCTCAAGAACTATGCCCGCTCGATATTTCTTGCTCTCATGCCATGAAACAATGTGGGAATTCATCTGACCTAGGGCATTGTTTTGACAAAAATCGATCATTTTATAGCGCCTCCGGAAACCCTTTGCGTTATAGTTTGCATCGTCGGCAAAAGTAGTTGGTATAGAGGTATGGTATGGCCCTCCATCCTCTGACGGGGCTTGGATTTTCTTCTCCTAAACTTGAAACAACCACGTCGTGGACCAGCCTTCTTCTGCTTGGCGGCTTGCACTTGTCCAAGACAAGTTAGGATCGATAAGTGCTTCTCAATATCGGCGCCAGCGACATCCTCCTCCTCCATCAATTGAAGGATCCGCAGCTCATCCCCGATGTCCATGTCTACGATTCAACATAAAAGATCATAAATCAAACAAGCAGCGATGAGAGAGGAACGAACTATGAAAATTGTTGCCTACCAAAGCAAAAGGCCCAACACCTTGCGTGCGGGGCGGACGCGAGAAGTGGTCGCCGCGTTCGAGGCTCGACTCGACGAACTCAAGGCGGGGAAATGGGCGGTGACGACGGGAGGGGAAGCGCATCGTGGAAGAGGGGTGACATGGGAACCTTTTTGTCCCGGCATGCGACTCCCAAGGTTTCTACTCGATAATCTAAGACGGATAAGTACAAGCATAAGGTGGTCCACTCCCGTATAAGTTTGTCGAACTTCCGTGAAGATGTGTCGGTTTCTCTCCTTCCAAACATTCAGATGTCGAATTGTACTTGCAGAGTGTACTCCCACCAAAGATTTGTGATGTGAGATGTCATGGCTGGTTGATGTAGCTGAGTGCCCAGAGCCCTAGAACAATCTTGATTTTGTCCCGGACCGCAAAAGTGAATAGACATCTATGACACCTATAAATTTATCCCACTAAGATGCATTTCATGTTTCCAATCTTAAATTTGGTGCAGCCACATCATTCCAATTGTTTATATCCATGGAGGCAAAGCAAAACGCAATCATGTCCCTACTACTATACACATAGGCAGCTCGACCACCTCTCACATCTCCACTTTGGCCGGTGAGGCCGACGGAGGGGAAGGGGAAGATGTGCTAGGGAGGAGACTCTTAAGGGGGTGGGGAGGAAAGAGAAAGAAAGAAAGGGGAAGTCTAGTCCTAATTGTGTAGGTGTAACTCGAGAATATATCTAACCGAGGCAAGTTTAAATGGGCTTCACAAAATTTTATAGCTCTTTTGTGAGAGAAGACATGATTGTTGTCCTTTTTTTAGTTTTATTAGGTATCTCCATTGTGAGTTCTATAACCAAATCACTCACGGGGGCTTCTTTTTTTTTAGCATGTCGTATTAATTGAATAGCATTCTTACAATCATTTACAATTTGCAACGCACAAAGAACAAATCGCCCCAATTTGTATACCCCTTACAAAAACTAGTGATATAGGTGGCCATCGTGTTTGTATCTCGCTTGATTTCAAAATCTTGACATCTTGGAGGCAAGCCATCACACCTAGGACCTAACTACTCAAGTCAATAAATGCATACCTATCCGAAAGGGGAAGGGGAGAAGGCGTTGCACATGCAAACATTTAATTTCAAGATTTAGGGGCGTATGAAGATGAAGCCCTAACCAAAAGGCCACACAAAGCATCTCTAACACACTCAGGCGGCCGACAAAAATTCCCGGGCTGAACCGAGAGCACCTCCACTTGCATTGCACCCCGCACCACGATCCCCAAGCAGCTAGAGAGCGCTATGCTATCAAAGACAACATCAACCATTATCTTTACCTAGAGGGATGGTCCATAGCCCCATGTCCATCCTATAGCCATCTTCAACCTTAGAGGTCGCGTTGTTGATGAGAACCTTTTGTTCGGTCCCTCTAGCCAACATTATGGTTAAGTTGTTGGTTGGGATGGGAATGATATTAGGCTTGTCGGTGGGTCATCGGTACATCAAGATTTAACAACACAGCGGCACCACGCAAAAATCCATGGAGGCAAATAAAATTGCAACCCTAGCCCTGCTACTACTATACATAGAGGCTCCTCGGCCACCTCTATCATCCCCAACCCGGCCGACAGAGGGGAAGCAGAGAGGGGCCAAGGAGGAGGAGTTGACTCTTAAGGCAACGAGGAGCAAAGAGAAAGGAGATAGAATTAGCCCTTGTTATGTAGGTGTAACTCGTGCATATACCTGACTAAGCCAAGTTCAAATGGGCTTCGCAAAATGTTATAGTTCTTCCGTACCAGAGTTTGACATGCCCATTGTCCCTTTCTTACTAGTTTCGGTAGGCTCCATGGTGATTCTGAATGCAAATCACCTAGAGACTTCTCTTTCTTTTGAGCATGTTGTACATTGGTTAAACAACATTATTCCAATCATTTACATGTTTCAACACGCAAAGAGGAACCTCATCAATCTACTCGGCCCTATTTTTTCTACCCCCTAGTCGTCACACCTAGCGGCTCCCTCTTCAAGTCGACAATCGATGACCTTCCGAAAGAGGAAGAGGCGAGAAGGCATTTCACGTACGAACAATTTTTCAAGAAGTACGGGCTTTTTTTTTTTTTTGAGGGCAGAATTACAGGCATATGAAGATGAAAGGTCAATCAAATGGTCACACAATAAAGCATATATAATTCAACCTCTCCAGAATTAGGCGGCCCAGCAAAGATTCCCATGCCGAACATCTCCATTTGCATTGCAACCCGCACCACAATCCCCACGCTGCTAGATAGCGGTATGCTATCAAAGCCAACATCAACATTGACCTCTACCCAAAGGACGGTACATGAACTCCATGTCCATCCTATAGCCATCTTCAACCTTCATAGCCACGTTGCTGATGAGTGATGAGGGCCTTCTGTTGGTGTCCCTCCAGCCAATATTAGGGTTCTCGGTGGGTAACTATGTGATCCCTATCAGGATCAGGGGAGAGCACGACACTATGGCATGGGAATGAACAAAGATAGAGATTTCACGGTGAACTGACTACAGCTAAGAGACGTGAACTGCTGAAATAACGTCGTGTCATCAGCATTTGGTTTTTACTCAGCGAGAAGCAACATAAATGAAAGATAGTGCTTCCAGATAGCACGGGCAAAGGAGAGTGAGGAGAGAGCTACAACAGCTGGTGCCATAAGAGTGTCAAATACTAGCAAATATAACAATCACAGATGATTTAACACATGAACTGGAGAATATAAATATCCCACTTAAGCAGACGAACAACTGGCATAAGGATCCGGTAACCAAGAGTAATAGTTAGCATAATTTTTTGCAGTCTCGTTCGGACATGAAAGATGGCAAAAGAAGGAAGCAAAAGTAACCTACACCATAAAGGTGGTAACAATAGCTTCACGCTGAGTAACCTTTGTTGACAGAGGTTACTCTAATCTTCTACTCGAACAAAATGGAGTCAAACACAACAAAAATAAAATTGCTTATTTTTTCCCATTCTTTCAAAACAAGAAAAGGGCTGCGGACCAGAAGCTTGCTCAAAACCAGGATCTTCACCATCCCTGCCTAGTTGTTGACCTGAAAAAGAAATACCAAGTAAATAAAGGGCTGCAGGCACAAATAGTGATACCATCAAATGACTCAAATGCTTGAAAGAAAAAAGGTGTGATTTGGATTAGTTCTTTGTGCTTAAATAAAGCAGATCATGGTAAGCTGAGAGCTGAAGCACATATATTATGGAGTACCCACTGACTAAGAGACATCGCAAAAAAAATTATGCATGTGTGATGAATCAAGTAATATTCTTTCTCAGTCTCTCACAAATAAGCTGTTGGAATAAAAGTTCAGTTTGTCTTATACATGATATACATGATACTGCTATCACACTTATAACAAGATCACTATCTATATGGTCCAGTATTCAGCTAAGCATGATGAGAAGTAATAGAACTGAACAGATATCTATAACTAATAGACCATCTACATTTACCAAAGCATATGCAAGATTGAGTATAAAAAACTGAAAAATCAATCTGGAAAAACAGCGCAATAAATTTAGCAAACATGATCATTGATCAGAAGTAATAGAACTGAACAGAAATCTAAAACTAATAGGCCATCTACATCCACCAAAGCATATGCAAGATTTGAGTATAAAAAACTGACAAATCAATGTGGAAAAACAGCGCAATAAAAATTTAGCAAACAAACTGTACAAACCTGTCCGAACTTCCGCCTCCACCAAAAGAACCTCTTTCCCTGCTACCATGAAATCCCCACCTTTCTTCAACTGGTTTCGGGTATGTTTCCATACCACCACGTGAACGGGGTCTGTCCATGTGTGCCACTGCAACATGTGGCTCCTCTGCTGAACTAGCAGGTGGAAACGATGTCACCCTGCCTGCTCCAGAACTAGGTCTTTGCCCAAATCGAGTTTTGTCATCCAACTCAACTGTAAGCAGCTCAAGCTGCTTTTCCAACTGAGATATCTTCTCAGACAAGTCTTTTGCATTCTCTGGGGGAGCTTGGTCAGAACCATCACTAGTCTTGGCCTCAATTTCTTTTAGATCCACCTTGAGAAGGGTGATTTCTTCCTTCAAAATCTTTTCTTCTTCTGACTCTGGCCTGAAAAAAATAGGGTTCACTTAAACAGAACCTAGAAGCTAAAGGAATGGACTTATCAGAGAACATGAACCAGCACAGACATCCATTTACTGTGATGAAGTATCAGTACAAAAGCAGTAGTGTTCAGGTTAAATATAAAGAAAGGCTGATGGTTTTGTCGTTGCTGAACATTTGTTTACTAAGCACATTGACGAGTACGATGTAATTTTGTTGTTCCTGAACGAGGGAAGTGGAAAAACAAAGAGGGATAGGGAGCTCGCCTCCTTCTTTTTTGTAATCGCCGAAAGAAAGAACCTCTTCTGCTCTAGCATGGGATGCTCGCCGACTACATCAGTACACGCTTTATCATAAATAGGATGGATTGTTGGGAACGTCCTCTATATTCGAAATATGCCTTTCTAGGAGCATTACGATCTGCAGCTCAAATGGTCCCTTATGAAGTCTCTATTGGTCTTATTCTTATTGTGCGCCTTGTGAGCACGTTTGGATCCGCGAAAATGTCTGTATGAATATAGTTTCCTAACTTATTCGAGAATGATGACAGACAACCACAGATGTGACAAGGTTAATTCATTCATAGATTGGGCTTACAATTCAATCATCATGTCTTTTAGGAGGCACCAGCCTATCACAGAACGAGACCATGAAAATTATCACGGTTGATACTAAATAGCATAAAAATCAAGGCAAGAATGCTAGTGTAGGCATTATTCAATTTATGTTAAGCCACCTTCACAGCCACACAATCACTTGTCCTAAATCAAATAGACATTGGTTACTCTTTAAAATGTAGCGAATATAATTATCAAGTTTAAAATGAATTAAATTCAAATAATCAACACAGAGAGCTTAAAAATGAATTAAATTCAAATAATCAACACAGATGCTCCAAATGAGACAAGAAAACTAAATTGCAAAGCGCACAAAACAACATTGGTCCCAGCCATGCTGTACGTAGATCTACTTAAGTAATTGGCAGAAACAGAATGCCCACAGAAAAAACATTGACAAAATAGAGATTTTTTTCTGTTGTTTAAACAGAGTCAATCAACTCCAAAAAATAGTTAGTTTAAATAAAATGCTGCACAGGTCATCTTCAACCAAAAAAATAAAAAAATAAACAACTTGAGTTACGTGGTGCTAGGAGATTAGCATGGTGAGATTACTTATAGCTATGTCTTTTCCTACCAAAATGGCATGCTATACTTGAGGAATATAACCAGCATGAAACTAAACCTACTGCCTCCAACCCTTTACTATATTCATATCCGCAAAAAAATGCTAGAAATTAAGAGCTTATAAAATGCAAGCAGCTATGCAGAAAAAGTTGAGTACACTACATTATGGGTAAGCAAGCAAAACTATATCAAGCCATGGCATTTACTTTCAATGTTGATTTCAGTGTAGAGTAGTCTAGTTTAATCAGATAACTTCATACATTCATGATACCAAACTAACATATGCCTAATATTGCCTAAAGTAAACTTCACAGTTTGCTTTTTGGGATTTATATACTAAGCATCAGAGATTTGTTCAACACACTAGAAAGCGGTCAGTTTCATGCATAACATCGCCAAAGGCTAGACAGTGATTTCTGAGCAAGATTATTTCTTTCATCGTTTCGTGCACGCTCGTAATGTGCAAGTAAACTTCACAGTTTGCTTTTTGGGATTTATATACTAAGCATCAGAGATTTATTCAACACACTAGAAAGCGGGCAGTTTCATGCATAACATCGCCAAAGGCTAGACAGTGATTTCTGAGCAAGATTATTTCTTTCATTGTTTCGTGCACGCTCTTAATGTGCAAGACCTATGACAGTACTTGAGCATTGCAATATCAAAAGATATGGTAGATGTCAAGAGGCAGGGCTATACATAAGTATATAACATACCTATGAATTGCACGGTGTTCCAGCTCAAGGTCAATCTTCCTCCAATCTTTGCCCTTCTCCTGCAGCACCACTTCGCGTGGCTTGGCATCGCCGAAAGGGTTTACCTTTGGCCGCGCCCTTGGTGCTCCCTCACTCCCAACCGCCAAGACCTGCGATCCAGGGCTCCCAGGGCGGGAGGAATGCGCGCTGTTGGGCCTACTTGAGTGCGAGCTGGTAGGCCGACTGGTCTTAGTCTCGATCTCAGTCTCCATCTTTCTCCAATCCACACCCTTCTCAGCCAGCACCTGCTCACGAGGCTTTGCAGCCCCAAATGGGCTCGGCCGGCTGCGCGCGGCCTCAGCTGGTGCCTCGGCCGCTGGTGTAGCTGCAGTCGCGGGATCACGCTTCGGTGCTGGATTGAGGTTGAGACGAGGCCTATCCCCGCTGACAGGGGCAAGCACGTTACCACGGACCCAGCGATCCGCAGAGTCGGATGGTCCTGGCGAGTCACGGAAAGATGATTCACGGAACCCGCCGGCGGACGGTTCACGGAAACCGCCGCCGGTACCGAGGCTAGGGTAGCGCGACGGGAGCGGCTTCTTGTCCCGCGACCAGTTGTCAATGTCGTCGGAGCGGCCGAGCGGGGACGGCCCGCTGTTGAGCCTGTCGCGGGGGCCGGAGTTGCTAGGGGTGGGCTTGTTCCTGCCCCAGTTGTCGGACTCGTCGGCGCGGGAGGGCAGGTCGAGATCCGAGTCCCTGCTGGAGCGGCGGTCGTCGTCGAACCCGCCGCCGCGCTGGTCCCTGTCGCCGGGGTAGGAGCGGAAGCCGCGGCCGAGGGCGGACTCCTCCTCGGAGCGCTCCCTGGGGCCGGTGGGGAGCATCATCATCTCCTGCGGGGTGAGGCCCTTGGGCTCGGCGGGGGCGGCGCGGCGCGCGGGCGCCCCGGCCGCGCCGTAGGTGGTGAACTCCCCGAGGGAGAGCGTGGTGCCCTTGGTCTTCTTGCCCTTCTTGCCGGCGCCGGCGACGACGGCGTCCTTGAGGCTGGGGAAGCTGGCGGCGCCGCCGACGGGCGCGGGCGGCTCGGGCGCGGGGAAGGCCGCGGCGTGCTCGCGCTCCTCGTCCTCGCGCTCCGCGTCGAGCGCCCAGGCGCCGACGCCGCCCCAGGGCTTGGCCATGGCGCGCTGCTGCTGCGGTGGTGGTGCGAGATCTAGGGTTGGGTCGGTGCTCTCGGGGCGAGAGCGAAGAATCGGAAGGCGATTCGGTGGGCTGGCTGGGTCTGTCGATTGCGATTGAGATTGAGATTGCTTGGGTGTTGGGTGGGTGTGAGCTGTGGCCGGGTGGGTTGTGCTTTTGATTCCGTCGTGACCGGCTCCTGCTCCAGCAAGGACTCCGCCGTCGGATCGAACTCTGCTTTGGTCTGTCCACGTCTACACGCCAAAAACAACGTAGTAAACGTGTCCGTTGCTGAATCTGAGATCGACATGGAAACAAAAACTGTTTCATATGAAACAAATTGACTAACAAATTAAGTGTACTTTCATGAGAACCAATTGCATGGTTAGGAAGGGCAGTGGCACCCATCTAACCAGTCCCATATTTCATATTTTGGTGACTCATTAGAAAAAGATGCAACCAAAAAATTGTTTCATATGGAGCAAACAAAGAGAAACTTTGTACTTTCGTAGTAGAGTACACAATGCCGAGTAAGAAATGTGTTTTATAAGTAAGAAAAGTGCTCCTCGGCGAGCGTGTCTTCTCGCTAGACCTATACATCCATCAATTCAACAATCTCCATTGTGGCTCGCCTATGATGGCTCGACTCAACTCAACCAATAACGTGCTTCTTCCCAAAAAAAAAAGAAGGAGGCGAGGACATTGCCGATTATAGAAACATTAGTTTGATCCACACCATTGAAAAAATTATAGCCAGAATGATTGCCATCCAGCTTGCACTTGTTACAAATGAGCTTGGTTTTGTCTTCGGTGCGTCGTTCGTTGGGGTGGTGGGAGCGGCATCTAGGCTTATAAATCTGCCTAAACTCTACTCTCACGCTGGTGACAACCTTTCTCAGAGTTGATGGCAATGTATGCTAATCGATCATTCAGATCGTTATCTTGGTCTTCTCATCGTTCTTAAGATCTGGCGAGATCGGTTTATTGGTGTATCGTTGGCGTTCGTTGTTATCCACGACGACACTGAGGCTGGAGCAAGGTGGTTCTTCTGGAGCAAAGATGTTGGTCCGGATGTGGTGGATAGGTCGTTCTTCCCCAACTTCGTCGATGGAAGGCGGCGTATCTTGGTCCTAGACAACACAGGGACGTCCCCCGGTCGACATGCAACAACAACATGTGCATCGCTGCTTGCACTTGGACACCGGCACACATATTCTCCCATTGCCGCTATACCAAGAGATTTTGGGGGTGGTCAAGGAGTGGTTCGGGCTCCCTTTCACTTGGATCCATGAGTGGACGATAGACATTTCTCTCAAAGATTGGTGGACAAGCATGTCGCGCAAGGGTATTCCAAACCGTAAACCTGTGGCCTCTATCACCATGCTAATTAGTTGAACGATTTTGTAAGAGCAAAATGCAAGGACCTCACAAATCCGTGCCCCGACCATTATACTTGAGATAATTAAGAGCGAGGCAAAGCTTTGGGTCTTTACGGGAGCGGAACTTTCCAGTGCTGTAATTTTGGAAGAGTAATCCGCTATGTAAACTTGTCCTGAAGTACTTGTCAAAATCTTCTTATTTAATGAATGGTGGAAAATCAGTTCCCCCCCTATTAAAAATGTAATCATGCAACTAGTAGCATAGGCCTATTACGTAAGCATTGGCCAAGGAACATATTTGGGCAGAATCTTGGCATCGCGAGAGAAAGCAAAGTTAAAGACTTGGCACCGAATGTAAGAACTCGTAGCAAGAGAAGAGAATCAAATCTCTCTAAGAATATGCTTATCGCTATTTTTAAAAGAAATAACGGAGAACCTGTCAAACTACATGGTTTACAACAAAGCAGGACATGGGGAGGGGGGGTAAATGGTGAGGCGGTTTTATGAGCCCACAGTGGTCGACCACCGTCATAGTTGTCAGATGGGTAACACTGACACTGTTGGGGCTTAAAAGATAACACGGTCAACTTGTTAGTGTGTCATTCGACGTCAGGAGATATCAACCGCCTGCCATGGTGGATGCACATATATTGCAATGTGTCCATGAGATTGGTGGAATGGAGGGAAGATATGCATGTAGGAATCATAGAAAACACCCATAGCGTATCACAGTTTTGAAGCAGAATAGAGTGAAATGTGTTCCATTCATAGTAGCCGATATAGAGACCGTTTAAGTAAATAATGTGCACGTACATTACGCAGCTGGATTCTTACTGGTTCATCCGGGGGATGATGTGGCCATCATAGATGATCAAATAGACACACATTATAGTGAGGAATACAATTATATATTACCTTCCTTTGAAGAGAGGAGTATAAAAATGTTGGTATAGTTTATAGAGAGTATAGCCCAAGTGGTATCTAAACACACGTGAAAACCGTTTACTTTTACAATTATTTTTTCACAAATCGATGGTATTTCTTAATGAAGTTTTTATCGGCCGGGCAACAAGCCGATGCTAAGAAGACAGATGTTTGCACTATCATCTAGAGGGGGGGGCATAGAGAGAACGCGCTGCTAGCGCGGTGGTAGCGAAAGGCAGTGGCCTAGCTACCCGTCCTGGGTTCGATCCCTGCTGGGACGAATTTTGGGATGTCTCACCAGGAACACTGTTCCACAATAAAATCCCCTCCACACATATGTGCCACAACTACTAGCTCCTAGGGACACCCAAATTATGTGTGCTGTGTGTATAGTTCTAGGGTCTAACTTGTGCACTAGTGGTGTGCGTGTGTGTGGTGTGAGTGTGGTGTTGAGTTAGTGCATAAGTTCAGATACTACAGCTGTAACACAGATCGAGGGGTCTCAAAAAAAAAAAAAAAGAGGGGGGGGCATAGAGAGACGTAAAGAGGAGACAATTGATCGGAGGGAGAGAGAAGACGAGGAGCTACGCGCGATCGACGCCATTGCACTGGAATCATTTTCCAAGAGGGAATATATGTTTCCATGTGCGGAAAGTACTAGAGGATACACACTTGCCAGCTGAGTGATCGACACCATTGCACTGGTGCATATATTTCTTTTCTCTGCTTCATTTCATCCACTCACTCGTTCCTTCTTCTTGTGTTAAATTTCCTCTGTTTGCTTGACAGTAGAGGATATGAAACGCAATGTACATGCTCTGCACGTTCTACAGCTCCCACGAAAACTGAGTATAACTAACTGTTTAACGGTCCTGTCACTTGTCAAATAATTAGGCTAGTCCCATTCCACTTATGTAAAGGCGAATGATTACAATATTTAGTTCCCTATGTCATCATGTCGTGAAGAACTGAGCTTTCCACGGGTGCGTGCAGAGAACACATTTGACATTGGCCGGATTGCAGGATGAACTCTCCTTGCCTTTTCCAAACCAATTAACAACCGAAGGTGATGACAAAGACGGGAGGCCCGCCGTTAGGCAAAAGGAGGCGTGAAGGGAATGTGTTTCTGTCATGTGACACTACAAGAAAAGTTCTGATAGACAACGTCTCAAAATCGTCCGCTAAGGGGTATTTTTCGTCGCCTATGGGCCTAACCCGACGATATGGGTTCTGTTGTCGAAACTGCGTCAGGCAAAGTCCTACGACGATTTTTTCGGTCCGTCGCGCTTGGGTGCCCTTCCGCCACGGAAAATCGGACCGTTGCAGAAGTGTTTCCGGGAGCCCGTTGACTGCTGACGTCATGCAAACTGACATGTGGCAGACGCTGTTAACTGGCAGTTAACGGCGTTAACCGCTGAAACCCCGTGGTAGATGGTAGGCCCACACGAGGCCTGCCACGTCTTAAGCGGGCCGGCCCATTAAGTTTGCGGGCCGGGCCAGCTGACTTAGTTTGACCGGTCAACTATATAGCTGGGCTGGTCCATTAGTTACGTGGGCGGGCCTAACCTCTAAGGTTGACCGGTCAAAACATTAATGGGCCGGCCCACTAAGCATGTGGGCCGGCCGAATGCACTCGTTTGACCGATCAACGAGCAAAAGGGCCGGCCCACAAAACATGTGGGACCCACTTTCATGTTATCGGGGCCCATTTACCAAGTGGGGTCCACCTTAAAGCAAGTGGGCCGGCCCAAGAAGTTATTGGGCGGCCCAATTAGCACGTGGGTCCCACTTTCTGCTAATCGGGCCGGCCCATTTAGTGCGTGGGGTCCACATTAGATCAAATGGGCCGCCCACCAAGCAAGTGGGTCGGGCCAAAAGCACGGGTGGATCCCACTTTCTGTTAATGGGCCACCCATTTAGTATGTGGGGTCCACCATATAGCAAGTGGTAGGCCCAACAAGATAGTGGGTCGGGCCAAAAACATAGGTGGGTCCCACTTTCCAGTTAAAGGGCCGGCCCATTTAGTATGTGGGGTCCACCATATAGCAAGTGGGCTGGCCCAACAAGCTAGTGTGCCGGGCCAAAAGCATAGGTGGGTCCCACTTTCCAGTTAAAGGGCCGGCCCATTTAGTATGTGGGGTCCACCATATAGCAAGTGGGTACCCAACACGCTAGTGGGCGGGCCAAAACCTAGGTGGGTCCCACTTTCCTCTTAAAGGGCCGGCCCATTTAGTATGTGGGGTCCATCATGTAGCAAGTGGGCCGGCCCAACAAGACAGTGGGCGGGCCAAAAGCACGGTGGGTCCCACTTTCCTGATGGCCGCCCGATAAGTAAGTGAGCCGGCCCAAAATGAAAGTGGGTCCCACACTTTTGTTAATGGGCCGGCCCAATCTGTTATAGGGCCCTGGTTGTTTGACTAGTCAACTTGCATTAAATTTCATGAGCCTAAAATCGATATCAATGATACACACAATTACATACACAAATAAAATAACTAGGAAAATTACAAGGCAATTAATGTGGCCAAATAAAAAAAATTACATAGAATCATTGATGACTTCTATTTGCATCATCAATAACTTGTTGACATTTGGCCATCGCCTTGATTGAATCTTGTGTAGTCTTGGTCAACATATCGACCTACGAGACCTTAAAGCGGCAATACCATGTCTTTTATAAAGTACAGACCTTGAGATGTTCCTTTGTTTGATGAAAAGAATGGTCTAGGTTGACGGCTATGAGAGGATGCATCGTAACAAAGATCGAACTTTTTGTGGGCCTCTCTTCTAATGAAGATTGCTTCATCGTAAGCGCATTACGATAATAATGCAAAAAGAGTTAAACGATGAACTATGCAAACATGTATTAAGCATTGTCGATATGAGATAGTCACAAGTACTAAGCGCAGACTTACATTATATCGTTGCATAGGCTCACGCGGAACCTTTTTGCGCTCTATCTTCTACTAAGGACTTCTTCATTACAACTGCATTCTAGTAATACCGCAAACATAGTTACAACGATGAACTATTCAAACATTTATTATGCAATGTAGATATAAGATAATCACAAGTTGCATAAATAAGACAATGTATGGAACTTGTACTAAGCGGACTTACATCATAATGTTGCACAGGTCGCTTTGGCGACTATCTTCTAATGATGACTGCTTCACTAAAGCGCATTCGGTAATATTGCAAAAATAGTTACAACAATTAACTATTCAAACATGTATTACGCAATGTAGAGATCGAGATAACGACATGTAGCGTAACATGGCTCATTGCAGTCCTTCTCTTGCGTGCACTAGTCGTGGTCGACATGCCTGTCATTTTAGGTTCAGCCATCAAGTGAAATGTTAATCCTCCTGCTCCATTGTCCTTAATCTGTGTTTAGATATCACATTTAAGACCAAGTCAGCTGGTTTCAAATAACAAAAAACTTGAGCTGCCAAATGAATAAGCCAATATTTACCAGATATCAGATTAAAACCAACTAGATGTTGCTTTGCATGAGATACGAATTTCAGACATTCAGATTTAGAGTAGGGTAATGCCAAGGTTTTCCACATAAAGTAAACTGGCATTAAGAATGACCAAATGTCAGGTTCAAATCACCTTCGCAGTTGCTCCAAGACAAGCATATCAAATAGACAGAAACATAGTAAAGCATGGATGGCATTGCTATGGCAGGGTTCCAAGTGTTTATCTCTTGCATAAGGAACAATGCATATAGGTTATAGATAATAACGGAAGTAAACTGCCAAAGTTACCAACCAAGAACTCAGATTCCAACCTTCCCTAGCGTCCCCGCTGTTAATGTTGGATATTCTAATAAGTGGTTCGCATGATCAATCCCTAGGAAAAATAACATTGACAAGTTAGTCTACGATAATACAAAGACCAGACATGCACGCAGCAATAACTATACAAGCTGTGCGACAGGAGCATTCATGGAAAAAAAATAGCTATAAGCTAAAGACGAGGTATAAGAGCAAGCAAATTGGAAATGCACATAGCATGATTATAAAAGCAGTAAAAGAATAGATGACACGAGAAAACAGCTAGCGGCTAGCGGTGAGCTAATTACGTGGTATAAGAACAACCAGATTGGAAATGCCCATAGCATGACTATAAAAGGAATAGCATGCAGTACAAAAACAGTTGGCAGCAAATGAATGGGTCCCCTATAAATATGTGGATGCACACAGGTGTCAGTAGAATGAACAGGATGGTAGCGACCGGATAATGCTTTGGCTTGTACAATATTTAAACGAACTTCATGCGAAGTAACACATCAAGAAATTTAATGGCATATGAGATCTGCAAATAACTACACAAAACATGGCTAAAGAAACACCGCGATCTAACGGGCCAGCGTACTAACCAAGCTGCGGTGGGGTGGACGGGGGTGGCAACTTGCATTCCAGCGGCGGCGAACGCGGGAGACGATGAGTCGACCCTGTTTCAGTAGAAGCGGGCGTTAGTGAAGCAGATCTGGTTGGCTGGCAAGGGATTCGGTGAAGTTGATACAGCCGCTGCGCCGAGGTAGTCGGTGGAATAGATCGGCTTCTGTGGAGGGGGGGCCGCGGTGAAGTAGACACGGTTCCGTTGGAGAGGATCCGGTGCATCGACAGGAAAGGCGTTGATTTCTACGCTGTGGATGAGGTCGGTGGTGAAGCAGATCCATCGGTGGCGAGGTCGGCGGTGAAGCAGATCCGTCGGTGGCGAGGTCGGCGGTGAAGCAGATCCGTCGGTGGCGAGGGCGGCGGGGGAGCGGATCAGGTGGGTGGACAGCCAACACGATCAAGGCTACGCTGTGGAGGAGTATGCCGGCGGTGAAGCAGATCTAGTACTGTAGAGAGTCAGAGCTTTGGCGTGTGAGAGTATTTTTTAGCTAATGGGGCGAATGGTTGGTGGGTGGGTGTGGGCCTGTGGGGAGGGTTCGGGATCTAGGCAAGATATTTCATTGTTACCGAATGAGCCCTCCATGGTCGGTGGGTTGTAGCTTCCGGACCAGGGTTAAAAGGGTAAAACTGGTCACGGGATTTTCGAATGGATGCGGCGGGATGATTTGGCGCGCGGCCGAAATTTTCAGTTTCAAGCTACGAGCAGAACGACAAAAATAATGTTCTTCCCCAGGGAGCTCTCATTTCTTCCTCTTCTCTTTCTCTCTCGAGTCTCTCCCACTCCCCTGGCTCCTCTCCCCCTTCTCTCCGGCAGCCTCGCCGGCCGGAGACGAGGCCGACTTCTCTCTGTATATCGTACACCCTCCGAACTAAATTAATTGATTCAACTTTCCTTAGACGTGTATGTATCTCGAGTAAAAACATGTGTGGATACATCCATATTTAGATAAGCAAAGTTTAGTCAGTTAATTTGGATGCAAGGGAGTTCATGTTGTTGTAAGCTTAGATCCAGTGTTTCCCATGAGCAGAATGGCGCAATAGAGTCGGGGATCTCGTCATCGGCTTCAGATCTGGCCTACGGTGAATCTGGCGGATCTTGCCGGCCAAACCCCGATCTGGTGCCATCAAGGTGATGGCGCTAACGGTGAGGCTTGCTTTGGTCAGTGCTTCAGATCTGGTCAATGGGGAAGTCAAGCTGCTAACGTTCACAAGCTCGGGGCATACGACGGCGTCATCCGTCTTGCCCGTGAACATCTTGGCCTTTCAGCGGCCCTTCTCAGAGCCAATGTGCCGTTGTTGAGGCCCTTCTTCTCGATCCTTCGTCATGGCGACTACCGGCGACACCGTCCCAAGTGGTGCGTCCCCGGCGACGGAGTTGCTGGAAAGGATGCGGAGCAGAGATCTGATGTGCGGTCCAGAAGGACTCGATTGATTTTCTTCTATATGTGTTGGGGTCCTTTTTGTAAAGTTGCAGGTCCTATTAGTTATTGTCTAGTTCTCTTGGACCTCTATGTAATTTTTTGGACTAGTTTCCATTTGCACCGATAAACTTGAATTTTGATAAGTTCACGGGAAAAAAAATTCCTTTGCACATATGGCCTATCATGTATGAACATTCTTGAGTTTTAAACTATATGTAATGGCCAGCACTTGCGCAAGGGGCTCGTCTAGTGCGCACTAGTTTCCATTAACACCGATAAATTTGAATCTTGACAAGTTCTTGGAAGAAAAAATTGATTCACATATAGCCTATCATGTATGAACATTATTTGGATTCAAACTATACATAGATGGCCAACACGTGTAAGAGGGGGTCCTCTAATGTGCACTAGTTTCCATTAGCACTGATAAATTTGAATCTTTACAAGTTCTCGAAAAAAATTGCTTCACACATATGCCCTATCATGTATGAACATTATTGGGATTCATATTATATATAGATGGCCAACACTTGTGCAAGGGGTCCTCTAATTCTTGGGGATTTCAATCTATCTATCTCTCTCGATCTATCGTTGGTGGCCAGAACAACACACATATGCATGCACTTTATGCGCAAAGGCGCGGGTGCCTCTAATAATTCATGTGTGTGCGTATATTTGAACATATTCTTGGGGATTTCAATCTCTATCTCTCGATCTATATATCGTTGGTGGACAAGAAACACACTTATATATATACGCATGCACTTTATGCGCAAAGGCACGGGTGCCTCTAATAATGTGTGTGTGCACTCGATCGATGATCCCTAAACCTTAAACCCTAAAACCCTAATCCCTAATTATACCCTAAACATACACCCTAAACACCCTAAACACTAAACCCTAGACCCTAAACCCTAAACACTACTCCATATACCCTAAACCCTAAACACTAGACCCTAAACCCTAAACCCCAACCCTTGACCCTGAACCCTAAACCCTAAATATATTTCAATCTCTCTCTAGATCTATATATCTTTGGTGGCCAAGAAACTTACTTATATATATATACGCATGCACTTTATGCGCAAAGGCGTGGGTGCCTCTAATAATTAATGTGTGTGTGCACTCGATCGATGATCCCTAAACCTTAAACCCTAAAACCCTAATCCCTAATTATACCCTAACCGTACACCCTAAACACCCTAAACACTAGACCCTAAACCCTAGACCTTAAACCCTAAACCCTAAACACTAAACCCTAAACCCTAACCCTAGACCCTAAACCCTAAACACGTACTAAACCCTAAACCCTAAACCCTAGACCCTAAACCCTAATTAACCCTAACCCTAACCCTAAAACCCTAGCTAGCTAACCCTAAAACCTAAACCCTAATTAAACACTACATATATATAGGCCAACGACACTTAATTGCGCATCAAGCAGGCGACCAAATAATTAGCGCTGATAAATTAATTAACTTGAATCTTGACAAGTTCTCTCGAATGAAAACACATTTGATTAAGTTGCCTCATAATATATATACAATTAGTGTGCATGCGCGCATGGCATACCATGGACATATCATTCGTGCATATATATATCTCAATATATATCTGAACATATTCTTGGGGATATATATATATATATTTCAATCTCTCTCTCGATCTATATATATCGTTGGTGGCCAAGAAACACACTTATTATATATATACGCATGCACTTTATGCGCAAAGGCGCGGGTGCCTCTAATAATGTGTCTGTGCACTAGCTCGATCGATGATCCCTAAACCTTAAACCCTAAAACCCTAATCCATGATCCCTAATTATACCTTAAACGTACACCCTAAACACTAAACCCTAAACCCTAGACCCTAAACCCTAAACCCCAAACCCCAAATCCTAAACCCCAAACCCTAAACCCTAAACCCTAAACCCTAATTAATTAACCTTAACCCTAACCCTACCCCTAAAACCCTAGCTAGCTAATCCTAAATCCTAAACCCTAATTAAACCCTACATATATATAGGCCTGATGACGCGTAAAGCACACGCTCGTTGGGAACCCCAAGTGGAAGGTGTGATGCGTACATCAGCAAGTTTCCCTCAGTAAGAAACCAAGGTTTATCGAACCAGTAGGAGTCAAGAAGCACGTCGAAGGTTGATGGCGGCGGGATGTAGTGCGGCGCAACACTAGGGATTCTGGCGCCAACGTGGAACCTGCACAACACAACCAAAGTACTTTGTCCCAACGAAACAGTGAGGTTGTCAATCTCACCGGCTTGCTGTAACAAAGGATTAACCGTATTGTGTGGAAGATGATTGTTTGCAGAAAACAGTAGAACAAATATTGCAGTAGATTGTATTTCAGTAAAGAGAATTGGACCGGGGTCCACAGTTCACTAGAGGTGTCTCTCCCATAAGACAAACAGCATGTTGGGTGAACAAATTACAGTTGGGCAATTGACAAATAAAGAGAGCATGACCATGCACATACATATCATGATGAGTATAGTGAGATTTAATTGGGCATTACGACAAAGTACATAGACCGCCATCCAACTGCATCTATGCCTAAAAAGTCCACCTTCAGGTTATCATCCGAACCCCCTCCAGTATTAAGTTGCAAAGCAACAGACAATTGCATTAAGTATGGTGCGTAATGTAATCAACAACTACATCCTTAGACATAGCATCAATGTTTTATCCCTAGTGGCAACAGCACAACACAACCTTAGAACTTTCTCACATCGTCCCGGTGTCAATGCAGGCATGAACCCACTATCGAGCATAAATACTCCCTCTTGGAGTTACAAGCATCTACTTGGCCAGAGCATCTACTAGTAACGGAGAGCATGCAAGATCATAAACAACACATAGATATAACTTTGATAATCAACATAACAAGTATTCTCTATTCATTGGATCCCAACAAACGCAACATATAGAATTACAGATAGATGATATTGATCATGTTAGGCAGCTCACAAGATCCGACAATGATAGCACAATGGGGAGAAGACAACCATCTAGCTACTGCTATGGACCCATAGTCCAGGGGTAGACTACTCACTCATCACACCGGAGGCGACCATGGCGGCGTAGAGTCCTCCGGGAGATGATTCCCCTCTCACGGCAGGTGCCGAGGCGATCTCTGGATCCCCCGAGATGGGATCGGCGTTGGCGGCGTCTCTGGAAGGTTTTCCGTATCGTGGCTCTCGGTACTGGGGGTTTCGTCACGGAGGCTTTAAGTAGGCGGAAGGGCAAGTCAGGAGGGGGCACAGGGGCCCCACACCATAGGCCGGCGCGGCCCCGGCACCCTGTGGCCCCACTTCGTTTCGTCTTCGGACTTCTGGAAGCTTCGTGGAAAAATAGGCCCCTGGGCGTTGATTTCGTCCAATTCCAAGAATATTTCCTTACTAGGATTTCTGAAACCAAAAACAATGAGAAACAAAGAATCGGCACTTCGGCATCTTGTTAATAGGTTAGTTCCAGAAAATGCACGAATATGACATAAAGTGTGCATAAAACATGTAGATAACATCAATAATGTGGCATGGAACATAAGAAATTATCGATACGTCGGAGACGTATCAGCATCCCCAAGCTTAGTTACGCTCGTCCCGAGCAGGTAAAACGATAACACGAGATAATTTCGGAGTGACATGCCATCATAATCTTGATCATACTATTTGTAAAGCATATGTAGTGAATGCAGCGATCAAAACAATGTATATGACATGAGTAAACAAGTGAATCATAAAGCAAAGACTTTTCATGAATAGCACTTCAAGACAAGCATTAATTAAGTCTTGCATAAGAGTTAACTCATAAAGCAATAATTCAAAGTAAAAGCATTGAAGCAACACAAAAGAAGATTAAGTTTCAGCGGTTCCTTTCAACTTGTAACATGTATATCTCATGGATATTATCAACATAGAGTAATATAATAAGTGCAATAAGCAAGTATGTAGGAATCAATGCACAGTTCACACAAGTGTTTGCTTCTTGAGGTGGAGAGAAATGGGTGAACTGACTCAACATTGAAAGTAAAAGAATGGTCCTCCATAGAGGAAAAGCATCGATTGCTATATTTGTGCTAGAGCTTTGATTTTGAAAACATGAAACAATTTTGTCAACGGTAGTAATAAAGCATATGTATCATGTAAATTATATCTTATAAGTTGCAAGCCTCATGCATAGTGTACTAATAGTGCCCGCACCTTGTCCTAATTAGCTTGGACTACCGGATCATCACAATGCACATGTTTTGACCAAGTGTCACAAAGGGGTACCTCTATGCCGCTTTGTACAAAGGTCTAAGGAGAAAGCTCGCATTGGATTTCTCGCTATTGATTATTCTTCAACTTAGACATCCATACCGGGACAACATAGACAACAGATAATGGACTCCTCTTTTATGCATAAGCATGTAACAACAATTAATAATTTTCTCATTTGAGATTGAGGATATATGTCCAAAACTGAAACTTCCACCATGGATCATGGCTTTAGTTAGTGGCCCAATGTTCTTCTCTAACAATATGCATGCTCAACCATAAGGTGGTAGATCGCTCTTACTTCAGACAAGACGGACATGCATAGCAACTCACATGAAATTCAACAATGAATAGTTGATGGCGTCCCCAGTGAACATGGTTATCGCGCAACAAGCAACTTAATAAGAGATAAAGTGCATAATTACATATTCAATACCACAATAGTTTTTAAGCTATTTGTCCCATGAGCTATATATTGCAAAGGTGAATGATGGAATTTTAAAGGTAGCACTCAAGCAATTTACTTTGGAATGGCGGAAAATACCATGTAGTAGGTAGGTATGGTGGACACAAATGGCATAGTGGTTGGCTCAAGTATTTTGGATGCATGAGAAGTATTCCCTCTCGATACAAGGTTTAGGCTAGCAAGGCTTATTTGAAACAAACACAAGGATGAACCGGTGCAGCAAAACTCACATAAAAGACATATTGAAAACATTATAAGACTCTACACCGTCTTCCTTGTTGTTCAAACTCAATACTAGAAATTATCTAGACCTTAGAGAAACCAAATATGCAAACCAAATTTTAGCATGCTCTATGTATTTCTTCATTAATGGGTGCAAAGTATATGATGCAAGAGCTTAATCATGAGCACAACAATTGCCAAGTATCACATTACCCAAGACATTTATAGCAATTACTACATGTATTATTTTTCAATTCCAACCATATAACAATTTAACGAAGGAGAAACTTCGTCATGAATACTATGAGTAGAAACCAAGGACATACTTGTCCATATGCTACAGCGGAGCGTGTATCTCTCCCATAAAGTGAATGCTAGGATCCATTTTATTCAAACAAAACAAAAAACAAAAACAAACCGACGCTCCAAGAAAAAGCACATAAGATGTGATGGAATAAAAATATAGTTTCAGGGGAGGAACCTGATAATGTTGTCGATGAAGAAGGGGATGCCTTGGGCATCCCCAAGCTTAGACGCTTGAGTCTTCTTAATATATGCAGGGGTGAACCACCGGGGCATCCCCAAGCTTAGAGCTTTCACTCTCCTTGATCATGTTGCATCATACTCCTCTCTTGATCCTTGAAAACTTCCTCCACACCAAACTCGAAACAACTCATTAGAGGGTTAGTGCACAATAAAAATTAACATATTCAGAGGTGACACAATCATTCTTAACACTTCTGGACATTGCATAATGCTACTGGACATTAGTGGATCAAAGAAATTCATCCAACATAGCAAAAGAGGCAATGCGAAATAAAAGGCAGAATCTGTCAAAACAGAACAGTTCGTATTGACGAATTTTAAAATGGCACCAGACTTGCTCAAATGAAAATGCTCAAATTGAATGAAAGTTGCGTACATATCTGAGGATCATGCACGTAAATTGGCTTAATTTTCTGAGCTACCTACAGGGAGGTGGACCCAGATTCGTGACAGCAAAGAAATCTGGAACTGCGCAGTAATCCAAATCTAGTACTTTCTTTTCTATCAACGGCTTTACTTGGCACAACAAAACACAAAACTAAGATAAGGAGAGGTTGCTACAGTAGTAAACAACTTCCAAGACACAAAATAAAAACAAAGTACTGTAGGTAAAAACATGGGTTGTCTCCCATAAGCGCTTTTCTTTAATGCCTTTCAGCTAGGCGCAGAAAGTGTGTATCAAGTATTATCAAGAGACGAAGTGTCAACATCATAATTTGTTCTCATAATAGAATCAAAAGGTAACTTCATTCTCTTTCTAGGGAAGTGTTCCATACCTTTCTTGAGAGGAAATTGATATTTTATATTACCTTCCTTCATATCAATGATAGCACCAACAGTTCGAAGAAAAGGTCTTCCCAATATAATGGGACAAGATGCATTGCATTCAATATCCAAGACAACAAAATCAACGGGAACAAGGTTATTGTTAACGGTAATACGAACATTATCAACTTTACCCAAAGGTTTCTTTGTAGAATGATCAGCAAGATTAACATCCAAATAACAATTTTTCAGCGGTGGCAAGTCAAGCATATTATAAATTTTCTTAGACATAACAGAAATACTTGCACCAAGATCACATAAAGCATTACAATCAAAATCTTTAACCTTCATCTTAATGATGGGCTCCCAACCATCCTCTAGCTTTTTAGGAATAGAGGCTTCACGCTCTAGTTTCTCTTCTCTAGCTTTTATGAGAGCATTTGTAATATGATGTGTAAAAGCCAAATTTATAGCACTAGCATTAGGACTTTTAGCAAGTTTTTGCAAGAACTTTATAACTTCAGAGATGTGGCAATCATCAAAATTCGAACCATTATAATCTAAAGCAATGGGATCATCATCCCCAATGTTGGAAAAAATTTCAGCAGCCTTTATCACGAGCGATTTCAGCTTTTAGCAGCTTTGTGCAGTTTTTCGCGCTTTGCATTAGAAGTGAAACATTGCTAACACCAATTCTTTTATTAGTATTAGTAGGAGGTGCAGCAACATGTGTAGCATTAGCATTACTAGTGGTGGTAATAGTCCAAACTTTAGCTACATTCTTCTCTTTAGCTAGTTTTTCATTTTCTTCTCTATCCCACCTAGCACGCAGTTCAGCCATTAATCTTATATTCTCATTAATTCTAACTTGGATGGCATTTGCTGTAGTAGTAATTTTATCATGATGATTCTCATTAGGCAAAACTTTTGATTTCAAAAGATCAACATCAGCAGCAAGACTATCGACTTTAGAAGCAAGTATATCAATTTTCCCAAGCTTTTCTTCAACAGATTTGTTAAAAGCAGTTTGCGTACTAATAAATTCTTTAAGCATGGCTTCAAGTCCAGGGGGTGAACTCCTATTATTGTTGTAAGAATTCCCATAAGAATTACCATAGCCGTTGCCATTATTATAAGGATATGGCCTATAGTTGTTACTAGAATTGTTCCGGTAAGCATTGTTGTTGAAATTATTATTTTTAATGAAGTTCACATCAACATGTTCTTCTTGTGCAACCAATGAAGCTAATGGAACATTATTAGGATCAATATTAGTCCTATCATTCACAAGCATAGACATAATAGCATCAATCTTATCACTCAAGGAAGAGGTTTCTTCGACAGAATTTACCTTCTTACCTTGTGGAGCTCTTTCCGTGTGCCATTCAGAGTAGTTGATCATCATATTATCAAGAAGCTTTGTTGCTTCACCAAGAGTGATGGACATAAAGGTACCTCCAGTAGCTGAATCCAATAAATTCCGTGAAGAAAAATTTAGTCCTGCATAGAAGGTTTGGATGATCATCCAAGTAGTCAGTCCATGGGTTGGGCAATTTTTAACCAGAGATTTCATTCTTTCCCAAGCTTGAGCAACATGTTCAGTATCTAATTGTTTAAAATTCATTATGCTACTCCTCAAAGATATAATTTTAGCAGGGGGATAATATCTACCAATAAAAGCATCCTTGCATTTAGTCCATGAATCAATACTATTCTTAGGCAGAGATAGCAACCAATCTTTAGCTCTTCCTCTTAATGAGAAAGGGAACAATTTTAGTTTAATAATATCACCATCTACATCTTTATATTTTTGCATTTCACATAGTTCAACAAAATTATTAAGATGGGCAGCAGCATCATCAGAACTAACACCAGAAAATTGCTCTCGCATAACAAGATTCAGTAAAGCAGGTTTAATTTCAAAGAATTCTGCTGTAGTAGCAGGTGGAGCAATAGGTGTGCATAAGAAATCATTATTATTTGTGGTTGTGAAGTCACACAACTTAGTATTTTCAGCGTTGGCCATTTTAGCAACAGTAAATAAAACAAACTAGATAAAGTAAATGCGAGTAACTAATTTTTTGTGTGTTTTCGATATAGCAAACAAGATAGCAAATAAAATAAAACTAGCAACTAATTTTTTTGTATTTTGATTTAGTGCAGCAAACAAAGTAGTAAATAAAACTAAGCAAGACAAAAACAAAGTAAAGAGATTGAGAAGTGGAGACTCCCCTTGCAGCGTGTCTTGATCTCCCGGCAACGGCGCCGAAATTTAGCTTGATGACGCGTAAAGCACACGCTCGTTGGGAACCCCAAGTGGAAGGTGTGATGCGTACAGCAGCAAGTTTCCCTCAGTAAGAAACCAAGGTTTATCGAACCAGTAGGAGTCAAGAAGCACGTCGAAGGTTGATGGCGGCGGGATGTAGTGCGGCGCAACACCAGGGATTCTGGCGCCAACGTGGAACCTGCACAACACAACCAAAGTACTTTGTCCCAACGAAACAGTGAGGTTGTCAATCTCACCGGCTTGCTGTAACAAAGGATTAACCGTATTGTGTGGAAGATGATTGTTTGCAGAAAACAGTAGAACAAGTATTGCAGTAGATTGTATTTCAGTAAAGAGAATTGGACCGGGGTCCACAGTTCACTAGAGGTGTCTCTCCCATAAGACAAACAGCATGTTGGGTGAACAAATTACAGTTGGGCAATTGACAAATAAAGAGAGCATGACCATGCACATACATATCATGATGAGTATAGTGAGATTTAATTGGGCATTACGACAAAGTACATAGACCACCATCCAACCGCATCTATGCCTAAAAAGTCCACCTTCAGTTATCATCCGAACCCCTCCAGTATTAAGTTGCAAAGCAACAGACAATTGCATTAAGTATGGTGCGTAATGTAATCAACAACTACATCCTTAGACATAGCATCAATATTTTATCCCTAGTGGCAACAAAGACAACACAACCTTAGAACTTTACATCCTTTGTCCCAGGTGTCAATGCGAGGCATGAACCCACTATCGAGCATAAATACTCCCTCTTGGAGTTACAAGCATCTACTTGGCCAGAGCATCTACTAGTAACGGAGAGCATGCAAGATCATAAACAACACATAGATATAACTTTGATAATCAACATAACAAGTATTCTCTATTCATCGGATCCCAACAAACGCAACATATAGAATTACAGATAGATGATCTTGATCATGTTAGGCAGCTCACAAGATCCGACAATGATAGCACAATGGGGAGAAGACAACCATCTAGCTACTGCTATGGACCCATAGTCCAGGGGTAGACTACTCACTCATCACACCGGAGGCGACCATGGCGGCGTAGAGTCCTCCGGGAGATGATTCCCCTCTCCGGCAGGTACGGAGGCGATCTCTGGATCCCCCGAGATGGGATCGGCGTTGGCGGCGTCTCTTGAAGGTTTTCCGTATCGTGGCTCTCGGTACTGGGGGTTTCGTCACGGAGGCTTTAAGTAGGCGGAAGGGCAAGTCAGGAGGGGGCACGGGGGCCCCACACCATAGGCCGGCGCGGCCAGGGGGGCCGCGCCGCCCTAGGGTTTGGGCACCCTGTGGCCCCACTTCGTTTCGTCTTCGGACTTCTGGAAGCTTCGTGGAAAAATAGGCCCCTGGGCGTTGATTTCGTCCAATTCCGAGAATATTTCCTTACTAGGATTTACGAAACCAAAAACAGCAGAAAAAAGAATCGGCACTTCGGCATCTTGTTAATAGGTTAGTTCCAGAAAATGCACGAATATGACATAAAGTGGAAATAAAACATGTAGATAACATCAATAATGTGGCATGGAACATAAGAAATTATCGATACGTCGGAGACGTATCAAGGCCAACGACACTAAATTGCGCATCAAGCAGGCGACCAACTAATTAGCGCTGCTAAATTAATTAACTTGAATCTTGACAAGTTCTCTCGAATGAAAACACATTTGATTAAGTTGCCTCATAATATATATACAATTAGTGTGCATGCGCGCATGGCATACCTTGCACATATCATTTGTGCATATATTTCAATATATATCTGAACATATTCTTGGGGATAAATATATATATTTCAATCTTTCTCTCTCGATCTATATATATATCGTTGGTGGCCAAAAAACACACTTATATATACGCATGCACTTTATGCGCAAAGGCGCGGGTGCCTCTAATAATGTGTGTGTGCACTCGATCGATGATCCCTAAACCTTAAACCCTAAAACCCTAATCCCTAATTATACCCTAAACGTACACCCTAAACACCCTAAACACTAAACCCTAAACCCTAGACCCTAAACCCTAAACACTACACCCTAAACCCTAAACCCTAACCCTAGACCCTAAACCCTAATTAAACACTAAACCCCAAACCCCAAACCCTAAACCCTAAACCCTAGACCCTAAACCCTAATTAATTAACCTTAACCCTAACCCTAACCCTAAAACCCTAGCTAGCTAATCCTAAACCCTAAACCCTAATTAAACCCTACATATATATATAGGCCAACGACACTAAATTGCGCATCAAGTAGGCGACCAACTAATTAGCGCTAATAAATTAATTAACTTTGTTGAATCTTGACAAGTTCTCTCGAATGAAAACACATTTGATTAAGTTGCCTCGTAATATATATACAATTAGTGTGCATGCGCGCATGGCATACCTTGCACATATCATTCGTGCATATATTTCAATATATATCTGAACATATTCTTGGGGATAAATATATATTTCAATCTTTCTCTCTCGATATATATATATATATATATCGTTGGTGGCCAAAAAACACACTTATATATACGCATGCACTTTATGCGCAAAGGCGCGGGTGTCTCTAATAATGTGTGTGTGCACTCGATCGATGATCCCTAAACCTTAAACCCTAAAACCCTAATCCCTAATCCCTAATTATACCCTAAACGTACACCCTAAACACCCTAAACACTAAACCCTAAACCCTAGACCCTAAACACTACACCCTAAACCCTAAACCCTAACCCTAGACCCTAAACCCTAATTAAACACTAAACCCCAAACCCCAAACACTAAACCCTAAACCCTAAACTCTAGACCCTAAACCCTAATTAATTAACCTTAACCCTAACCCTAACCCTAAAACCCTAGCTAGCTAATCCTAAACCCTAAACCCTAAATAAACCCTACATATATATATAGGCCAACGACACTAAATTGCGCATCAAGCAGGCGACCAACTAATTAGCGCTAATAAATTAATTAACTTTGTTGAATCTTGACAAGTTCTCTCGAATGAAAACACATTTGATTAAGTTGCCTCGTAATATATATACAATTAGTGTGCATGCGCGCATGGCATACCTTGCACATATCATTCGTGCATATATTTCAATATATATCTGAACATAATCTTGGGGATAAATATATATATTTCAATCTTTCTCTCTCGATCTATATATATATCGTTGGTGGCCAAAAAACACACTTATATATACGCATGCACTTTATGCGCAAAGGCGCGGGTGCCTCTAATAATGTGTGTGTGCACTCGATCGATGATCCCTAAACCTTAAACCCTAAAACCCTAATCCCTAATTATACCCTAAACGTACACCCTAAACACCCTAAACACTAGACCCTAAACCCTAAACACTACACCCTAAACCCTAAACCCTAAACCCTAACCCTAGACCCTAAACCCTAATTAAACACTAAACCCCAAACCCCAAACCCTAAACCCTAAACCCTAGATCCTAAACCCTAATTAATTAACCTTAACCTTAACCCTAACCCTAAAACCCTAGCTAGCTAATCCTAAACCCTAAACCCTAATTAAACCCTACATATATATATATAGGCCAACGACACTAAATTGCGCATCAACCAGGCGACCAACTAATTAGCGCTAATAAATTAATTAACTTGTTGAATCTTGACAAGTTCTCTCGAATGAAAACACATTTGATTAAGTTGCCTCATAATATATATACAATTAATGTGCATGCGCGCATGGCATACCTTGCACATATCATTCGTGCATATATTTCAATATATATCTGAACATATTCTTGGGACCAGATCTTGGCCCGCTTTTTTTTTCTGTGAATAGCAAAGCTTTGACCAGCTCCTCTCGGGATACAGCACGCCGGTGAGCTTGCACGGTTGCCATGGGCACTTTCCGGCGGAACTTCCTCTGCAGCGCCCTCAAGCCGCCGCTGCGAGACAGCACGCAGTGCCTCGTGGTGGACGGAACGGACGAACTCGAGATCTCAGGGCGGGGGGTCCGCCTCGTCCAGGAACGATCTCTGATACGTCTCCGACGTATCGATAATTTCTTATGTTCCATGCCACATTATTGATGATATCTACATGTTTTATGCACACTTTATGTCATATTCGTGCATTTTCTGGAACTAACCTATTAACAAGATGCCGAAGTGCCAGTTGTTGTTTTCTACTGTTTTTGGTTTCAGAAATCCTAGTAAGGAAATATTCTCGGAATTGGACGAAATCAACGCCCAGGGTCCTATTTTGCCACGAAGCTTCCAGAAGACCGAAGAGGAGACGAAGTGGGGCCACGAGGTGGCCAAACCATAGGGTGGCGCGGCCCAAGCCCTGGCCGCGCCGACCTGTGGTGTGGGCCCCTCGTGACGCCCCTTGACCTGCCCTTCCGCCTACAAATAGCCTTCGTCGCGAAACCCCCAGTACCGAGAGCCACGATACGGAAAACCTTCCAGAGACGCCGCCGCCGCCAATCCCATCTCGGGGGATTCAGGAGATCGCCTCCGGCACCCTGCCGGAGAGGGGAATCATCTCCCGGAGGACTCTACGCCGCCATGGTCGCCTCCGGAGTGATGAGTGAGTAGTCTACCCCTGGACTATGGGTCCATAGCAGTAGCTAGATGGTTGTCTTCTCCTCATTGTGCTTAATTGTCGGGTCTTGTGAGCTGCCGAACATGATCAAGATCATCTATCTGTAATTCTATATGTTGTGTTTGTTGGGATCTGATGAATAGAGAATACTTGTTATGTTGATTATCAATTTATATCTATGTGTTGTTTATGATCTTGCATGCTCTCCGTTACTAGTAGATGCTCTGGCCAAGTAGATGCTTGTAACTCCAAGAGGGAGTATTTATGCTCGATAGTGGGTTCATGTCTCCGTGAATCTGGGGGAGTGACAGAAACCTCTAAGATTATGGATGTGCTGTTTCCACTAGGGATAAAACATTGGTGCAATGTTCGAGGATGTAGTTACTGATTACATTACGCGCAATACTTAATGCAATTGTCTGTTGTTAGCAACTTAATACTGGAAGGGGTTCGGATGATAACCTGAAGGTGGACTTTTTAGGCATAGATGCATGCTGGATAGCGGTCTATGTACTTTGTCGTAATGCCCAATTAAATCTCACTATACTCATCATAATATGTATGTGCATGGTCATGCCCTCTTTATTTGTCAATTGCCCAACTGTAATTTGTTCACCCAACATGCTGTTTATCTTATGGGAGAGACACCTCTAGTGAACTGTGGACCCCGGTCCAATTCTCTATACTGAAATACAATCTACTGCAATACTGTTCTACCGTTCTCTGCAAACAATCATCATCCACACTAACATCTAATCCTTTGTTACAGCAAGCCGGTGAGATTGACAACCTCGCTGTTTCGTTGGGGCAAAGTACTTGGTTTGTGTTGTGCAGGTTCCACGTTGGCGCCGGAATCCCTGGTGTTGCGCCGCACTACATCTCGCCGCCATCAACCTTCAACGTGCTTCTTGGCTCCTACTGGTTCGATAAACCTTGGTTTCATACTGAGGGAAAACTTGCCGCTGTACGCATCACACCTTCCTCTTGGGGTTCCCAACGGACGTGTGCTGTACACGCCATCAAGCAATTTTTCTGGCGCCGTTGCCGGGGAGGAGAAGGAAATTACACCGCAGAGATTTCTAACTCCCTCGTCAACTACGTGCCATCAAATTTTTCTGGCGCCGTTGCCGGGGAGATCAAGACACGCTGCAAGGGGAGTCTCCACATCCCAATCTCTTTACTTTGTTTTTGTCTTGCTTAGTTTTATTTACTACTTTGTTTGCTGCACTAAATCAAAATACAAAAAAATTAGTTGCTAGTTTTACTTTATTTGCTATCTTGTTTGCTATATCAAAAACACAAAAAAATTAGTTACTTGCATTTACTTTATCTAGTTTGCTTTATTTACTACTGTTAAAATGAGTAATCCTGAAGTTGAAGTTCGTACGTTTAAGCAACGAGGGGGAGAATGTTTAAGAGATGCTTGGTATAGAATTAGTGATGCCCATAATAGGTGCACTAAGAAACACTCCACCACTATCCTACTCAGGAATTTTTATGTTGGTGTCTCTAGCTGGAATAGGTATGTTCTTGATTGTCTCGCGAAAAGGTAACTTCCTAAGTACTCCTGCATTAGAAGCTAGCTGCATTATTGAGAGTCTATTTGGAATATCCCCTGTTGATGAAGTTAAAACTGAAATCTCTCTTGAAGATGTTATGAAAAAATTGGAAACCATAGAGAAAATTTTTCCAAGCATTAAAACTAAATTGGAAATGTTACTTGATAAAACTGATGAACTTGATAAATCCTTAAGAGGAATTGATGAAAGAATTAGTGTCCTAGGAACTTGTGTTGTCCATGATGATCAAACCGATAGGATTGGCGAACTTGAAAAAGCTATGGGAACCTTGGGTTCGACATTTTCTTCTCTTAAATATAAGGAGAAAGCTTATGTGGGTAAGGAGCAAAAGTTTATGTATGTCTCTAAAGTGCCTAAACCAAAGAAATATTATTATAGGCCTAAAATTGACAAAGCCCTTAGTACCACTACGGATGGGGGAGCTTATGATAATGATGCACCATCCTTTGATAATACTTGATACACACTTTCTGCGCCTAGCTGAAAGGCGTTAAAGAAAAGCGCTTATGGGAGACAACCCATGTTTTTACTACAGTACTTGGTTTTATTTTGTGTCTTGGAAGTTGTTTACTACTGTAGCAACCTCTCCTTATCTTAGTTTGGTGTTTTGTTGTGCCAAGTAAAGTCGTTGATAGTAAAGTTCATACTAGATTTGGATTACTGCGCAGAAACAGATTTCTTTGCTGTCACGAATCTAGGCTGTTTTCTCTGTAGGTAACTCAGAAAATTATGCCAATTTACGTGAGTGATCCTCAGATATGTACGCAACTTTCATTCAATTTGAGCATTTTCATTTGAGCAAGTCTGGTGCCTCTAAAATTGGTCAATACGAACTGTTCTGTTTTGACAGATTCTGCCTTTTATTTCGCATTGCCTGTTTTGTTATGTTTGATGGATATTTCGATTCCATTGACTTTCAGTAGCTTTGTGCAATGTCCAGAAGTGTTAAGAATGATTATGTCACCTCTGAACATGTATATTTTGATTGTGCACTAACCCTCTAATGAGTTGTTCTAAGTTTGGTGTGGAGGAAGTTTTCAAGGATCAAGAGAGGGAGATGATACAACATGATCAAGGAGAGTGAAAGCTCTAAGCTTGGGGATGCCCCGGTGGTTCACCCCTGCATATATCAAGAAGACTCAAGCGTCTAAGCTTGGGGATGCCCAAGGCATCCCCTTCTTCATCGACAACATTATCAGGTTCCTCCCCTGAAACTATATTTTTATTCCATCACATCTTATGTGCTTTTCTTGGAGCGTCGGTTTGTTTTTGTTTTTTGTTTTGTTTGAATAAAATGGATCCTAGCATTCTTTGTGTGGGAGAGAGACACGCTCCGCTGTTGCATATGGACAAGTATGTCCTTAGGCTCTACTCATAGTATTCATGGCGAAGTTTCTTCTTCGTTAAATTGTTATATGGTTGGAATTGGAAAATGATACATGTAGTAATTGCTAAAATGTCTTGGATAATGTGATACTTGGCAATTGTTGTGCTCATGTTTAAGCTCTTGCATCATATACTTTGCACCCATTAATGAAGAAATACATAGAGCATGCTAAAATTTGGTTTGCATATTTGGTCTCTCTAAGGTCTAGATAATTTCTAGTATTGAGTTTGAACAACAAGGAAGACGGTGTAGAGTCTTATAATGTTTTCAATATGTCTTTTATGTGAGTCTTGCTGCACCGGTTCATCCTTGTGTTTGTTTCAAATAGCCTTGCTAGCCTAAACCTTGTATCGAGAGGGATTACTTCTCATGCATCCAAATACTTGAGCCAACCACTATGCCATTTGTGTCCACCATACCTACCTACTACATGGTATTTCTCCGCCATTCCAAAGTAAATTGCTTGAGTGCTACCTTTAAATTTCCATTCTTCACCTTTGCAATATATAGCTCATGGGACAAATAGCTTAAAAACTATTGTGGTATTGAATATGTACTTATGCACTTTATCTCTTATTAAATTGCTCGTTGTGCGATAACCATGTTCACTGGGGACGCCATCAACTACTCTTTGTTGAATTTCATGTGAGTTGCTATGCATGTTCGTCTTGTCTGAAGTAAGGGCGATCTACCACCTTATGGTTAGAGCGTGCATATTGTTAGAGAAGAACATTGGACCGCTAACTAAAGCCATGATCCATGGTGGAAGTTTCAGTTTTGGACATATATCCTCAATCTCATATGAGAAAATTAATTGTTGCTACATGCTTATGCATAAAAGAGGAGTCCATTATCTGTTGTCTATGTTGTCCCGGTATGGATGTCTAAGTTGAGAATAATCAATAGCGAGAAATCCGATGCGAGCTTTCTCCTTAGACCTTTGTACAGGCGGCATAGAGGTACCCCTTTGTGACACTTGGTTAAAACATGTGCATCGCGATGATCCCGGTAGTCCAAGCTAATTAGGACAAGGTGCGGGCACTATTAGTATCTATGCATGAGGCTTGCAACTTGTAAGATATAATTTACATGATACATATGCTTTATTACTACCGTTGACAAAATTGTTTCTTGTTTTCAAAATCAAAGCTCTAGCACAAATATAGCAATTGATGCTTTCCTCTTTGAAGGACCTTTCTTTTACTTTTATTGTTGAGTCAGTTCACCTATTTCTCTCCACCTCAAGAAGCAAACACTTGTGTGAACTGTGCATTGATTCCTACATACTTGCATATTGCACTTATTATATTACTCTATGTTGACAATATCCATGAGATATACATGTTACAAGTTGAAAGCAACCGCTGAAACTTAATCTTCCTTTGTGTTGTTTCAATACCTCTACTATGAATTATTGCTTTATGAGTTAACTCTTATGCAAGACTTATTGATGCTTGTTTTGAAGTACTATTCATGAAAAGTATTTGCTATATGATTCACTTGTTTACTCATGTCATATACATTGTTTTGATCGCTGCATTCACTACATATGCTTACAAATAGTATGATCAAGGTTATGATGGCATGTCACTCCAGAAATTATCTTTGTTTATCGTTTACCTGCTCGGGACGAGCAGGAACTAAGCTTGGGGATGCTGATACGTCTCCGACGTATCGATAATTTCTTATGTTCCATGCCACATTATTGATGATATCTACATGTTTTATGCACACTTTATGTCATATTCGTGCATTTTCTGGAACTAACCTATTAACAAGATGCCAAAGTGCCGATTCTTGTTTTCTGCTGTTTTTGGTTTCAGAAATCCTAGTAAGGAAATATTCTCGGAATTGGACGAAATCAACGCCCAGGGTCCTATTTTGCCACGAAGCTTCCAGAAGACCGAAGAGGAGACGAAGTGGGGCCACGAGGTGGCCAAACCATAGGGCGGCGCGGCCCAAGCCCTGGCCGCGCCGACCTGTGGTGTGGGCCCCTCGTGACGCCCCTTGACCTGCCCTTCCGCCTACAAATAGCCTTCGTCGCGAAACCCCCAAGATCGAGAGCCACGATACGGAAAACCTTCCGAGAGACGCCGCCGCCAATCCCATCTCGGGGGATTCAGGAGATCGCCTCCGGCACCCTGCCGGAGAGGGGAATCATCTCCCGGAGGACTCTACGCCGCCATGGTCGCCTCCGGAGTGATGAGTGAGTAGTCTACCCCTGGACTATGGGTCCATAGCTGTAGCTAGATGGTTGTCTTCTCCTCATTGTGCTTAATTGTCGGGTCTTGTGAGCTGCCGAATATGATCAAGATCATCTATCTGTAATTCTATATGTTGTGTTTGTTGGGATCCGATGAATAGAGAATACTTGTTATGTTGATTATCAATTTATATCTATGTGTTGTTTATGATCTTGCATGCTCTCCGTTACTAGTAGATGCTCTGGCCAAGTAGATGCTTGTAACTCCAAGAGGGAGTATTTATGCTCGATAGTGGGTTCATGTCTCCGTGAATGCTGGGAGTGACAGAAACCTCTAAGATTATGGATGTGATGTTGCCACTAGGGATAAAACATTGGTGCTATGTTCGAGGATGTAGTTACTGATTACATTACGCGCAATACTTAATGCAATTGTCTGTTGTTAGCAACTTAATACTGGAAGGGGTTCGGATGATAACCTGAAGGTGGACTTTTTAGGCATAGATGCATGCTGGATAGCGGTCTATGTACTTTGTCGTAATGCCCAATTAAATCTCACTATACTCATCATAATATGTATGTGCATGGTCATGCCCTCTTTATTTGTCAATTGCCCAACTGTAATTTGTTCACCCAACATGCTGTTTATCTTATGGGAGAGACACCTCTAGTGAACTGTGGACCCCGGTCCAATTCTCTATACTGAAATACAATCTACTGCAATACTGTTCTACCGTTCTCTGCAAACAATCATCATCCACACTATACATCTAATCCTTTGTTACAGCAAGCCGGTGAGATTGACAACCTCGTTGTTTCGTTGGGGCAAAGTACTTGGTTTGTGTTGTGCAGGTTCCACGTTGGCGCCGGAATCCCTGGTGTTGCGCCGCACTACATCTCGCCGCCATCAACCTTCAACGTGCTTCTTGGCTCCTACTGGTTCGATAAACCTTGGTTTCATACTGAGGGAAAACTTGCCGCTGTACGCATCACACCTTCCTCTTGGGGTTCCCAACGGACGTGTGCTGTACACGCCATCAATCTCCAGCGGGTTAACGAGGACATGCATGGCGGCCAGGGGATTTGGTTTTTTTTTTGTTGTTGTTTGAGCTTGGGATTTGGGGTTTTTTCGGATAGGGGAGGAGGAACCGAGGAAGAGGAAGGAACAACCCGCGTGCTTGGCGCGTGGCAGTGTGCTTGAATTTCGAATTTTTGTGAAATGTTTCATTTCCCCGCTACAATTCGGGGGTTTTCTTGACGCGCCAATGCGTCCCGCCGTGCAGGTTCAAGTGAATTTGGGGTGCCACACTATGGGCCCCAGTTTCAGTGAGACATGTAATGACTAGTCACATCAGTAAGTTCACTGTGTAATAAAATATGTTACCCCTCCCCTTTATGTAGCCCCCTTTGTCTCTCCCGATCGAGTGCCGACAATGACGGATGCAAGCCGCTAGCTCGATCCCCTCCTTTCGCCTCCACCGTCCAGGCATCCAGCTTGGAGGGGCAAGCTGCATCTAGACCAAGCGGATTAGGTAGTACTAGTAATGCTCTTTCCTTTCTCGAGATCGGTTCTTTTTTCCTCACCTCGATATCTTGCGCATCTACTATTTCCTATTCTGGGCGAAGGGGTGTCTTTCTAGTCACCCTCGCGCTGGGAGTGATTGATGGGGGTGGGGGGCGGGGGCTATCTTTGCTTGGATTGGGGTGTTCTTCCTTTATTTGTCGACATTTGCAACCTTTGTAGTTTCTGCAGATCCTCAATGTATCTTTTGTCAGCTTGTACAGGAAAGGAAATACCTCGGTGGTGGTGGGGGGGCAATGGAGCGTAAGGCCATGATGACCCACAAGTATAGGGGGTGTATCGTAGTATTTTCGATAAGTAAGAATGTCGATCCCAACGAGGAGCAGAAGGTGTTGACAAGCAGTTTCGATGAAGGATTCACTGTAAATGCTCACAGACAAGTATTCAGGGGGTTTTGATGTAACAGTTGAATAAAGTACGAGTAAGTAAAGTGCGAGAGTAATAATTGCAGCGAGTGGCCCAATCCTTTTTAGCACAAAGGACAAGCCGGTTTGTTTACTTATAATGACCAAACATTCTCGAGGACACACGGGATTTTAGTCTAGTGCTTTCGCTACATACGGCTAAATAATCTTCATTGTTATGATAAGTGTTGTGTGGGTGAATCTATGCTAATGTACCGCCCTTCCTAGGACTAATACATACTTGTGATTATACCCCTTGCAAGCATCCGCAACTACAAGAAAGTAATTAAGAATAAATCTAACCACAGCCTTAAACTCTGAGATCCTGCTATCCCTCCTGTATCGATATACCAACGGGGGTTTAGGTTTCTGTCACTCCGGCAACCCCGCAATTGGCAAACGAATACAAGATGCATTCCCCTAGGCCCATAAATGGTGAAGTGTCATGTAGTCGACGTTCACATGACACCACTAGAAGAATAACACCACAACTTAAATATCACACCATTGAATATTACTCAACCATAGTTCACTACTAACATTTAGACTTCACCCATGTCCTCAAGAACTAAACGAACTACTCACGAGACATCATATGGAACATGATCAGAGGTGATATGATGATGAATAACAATCTGAACATAAACTTGGTTCAATGGTTTCACTCAATAGCATCAACAACAAGTAGAGATCGATACCGGGAGAGTTTCCCCTATCAAACAATCAAGATCAAACCCAAATTGCTAAGGCGGTGACGGTGTCCAGCGGTGATGACGGCGGTGATGATGGTGGAGATGATGATGATGGTGATGGAGATGATGTCCAGCTCGATGACGGTGACGATGGCGTCGATTTCCCCCTCCCGGAGGGAATTTCCCCGGCGGATTCCTGCCCGCCGGAGAGCTCTTTCTCTCTGGTGTTCTCCGCCCCGCAGAGGCGGCTGTAACTCTTCGCGAGGTACCCTCTGTGGCTTAGGTTTTCGGGACGAAGGATTTCGCGAAGAAAAGGAGGCGAAAGGGGTCGTGGGCCCCCAAACCACATGGCGGCGCGGCCAGGGCATGGGCCGCGCCGCCCTAGGGTGTGGGCCCACCCCGGGTCCTCCTGGCCCCTCCTTCGGCTTCCTTCGTCATCTTGAAAAATAGGATTTTTGGTATAATTTCCTCCCACAGTTGATCTTCCGAAATATTGCGTTCTGACGGTGCTTTTTCCAGCAGAATCCTGGCTCCGGTGCTTGATCCTCCAATAATGATGAAACATGCAAAATAGATGAAATAACATAAGTATTGTGTCCCAATATGAAATATATCAATGAATAATAGCAAATTATGATATAAAATAGTGATGCAAATTGGACGTATCAACTCCCCCCAAGCTTAGACTTCGCTTGTCCCCAAGCGAAACTGAGCTCGATAGACAGGACCACATGTTTATGGAGTGAAGAGTCGATAAATAAAATACGGACAAGAAGCATCATATTCATTCACACAAGACATTATAGTAAACAACCTCTTATAACTCAACTTGAAACAAGTATAAGGTAATCACAAATAAAGGTGCATAAGAAATCATAATTGGTGATGGCAAACTTTGTTCTTGGTCGAGAGAACAATTAATGATTATATTTATCTCATTGAGCGCTCTCATGTTAAAGTTTATAAGGCACAACTTGCATACTCAATCATAATGGTCTTCTCATGATCATTGATAACTTGCAAAGCTATATTCATTCAGATAAAACTTGTACTAAACAAGGAAGAATAAAAGACATGATGAAGCAAATCACAATATAATGGTTTGATCACAACTACTCAAATGCTTGCTTGAGATGGAGGGAAATAGGTTTACTGACTCAACATAAAGTAAAAGACAGGCCCTTCGCAGAGGGGAGCAGGGATTAAATCATGTGCTAGAGCTTTTTCAGTTTTGAAATCATATAGAGATAATAAAAGTAACATTTTGAGGGGTGTTTGTTGTTGTCAACGACTGGTAGCGGGTACTCTAACCCCCTTGCCAGACAACCTCCTAAGAGCGGCTCCCATATTATTTCCATTTTGTGTGGCACTCCTTCCAACCTTTCTTTCACAAACCATGGCTAACTGAATCCTCGGGTGCCTGCCAACAATCTCATACCATGAAGGAGTGCCTTTTTATTTTAGCTTTATTATGATGATGACACTCCCCCAACCTTTGCTTACACAAGCCATGGCTAACCGAATCCTTCGGGTGCCGTCCATCAATCACATACCATGGAGGAGTGTCTATTTAGTTTGATTAATTTGGGACTGGGAATCCCATTGCCAGCTCTTTTTGCAAATTTATTGGATAAGCGGATGAAGCCACTAGTCCATTGGTGGAAGTTGCGCAACAAGATTGAAAGATAAAACACCACATACTTCCTCATGAGCTATGAAACATTGACACAAATAAGAGATACTAAGCTTTGAATTGTTTAAAGGTAGCACATGAAGTATTTACTTGGAATGGCAGAAAATACCATGTAGTAGGTAGGTATGGTGGACACAAATGGCATAGGTTTGGGTTAAGGTTTGGATGCACGAGAAGTATTCCCTCTCAGTACAGGTCTTTGGCTAGCAAGGTTAATTAGCAAGCATAAGAGTCGAGGGAAACAAACAAATATACATATGATAGAAACAATCATGCATCTTCCTTGTAAGCACAAACAATCTTAACTTCAGAATAATAAGCTATGAGCTAACAAGAAAGACAATGAAACATCTACATGTATTTCTCTTTTCTACTTAAACCTCAAAGTGTTGTTGCTATTGACCAATGCTAAGTTTGCCAAAACCAAATAGATTTATTCAATGCTCCCAAAGTGATACCAATACTAACAACAAGGTGAATCATATGATAGAGATTGCAAACTAGAATAAGATGTGCAATATGTAAATGATAAGACTTCTCATTAATATTCCATAACGATAACTCACACCAAGGGATACATAGATAACCAACTAAAGAGAGATACCTCCAACTGCAACCCATCTTATATGATAACTTCCCTACTCATGATATGACACTACTTGACAATAAAAGTAAAAGGTAGTGATAATGTGATACCGCGGCACTCCCCCAAGCTTGGAACAAACCAAGGGGATGCCAATACCGATGATGAATTACTCCTTTGGTGATGGTGGTGATGAATTCCTGACAAGCTTCTCAATAAGCTCCTGAAGCTCGTCAATCCTGTATATGAGATTGCGAATCATCTCTGAATTGTGCTCGACGCGGTTAAAGAGTCTGTCTGACGGCGAGTCCCAGCTCTTGGAGTTATTTCCCCACTCTTCAGCCTCAGGCTCCTTCTCTCCTGCAGTGTTAGAGCGATCTATATCCCACTGGCTAGGCAATGCTGCCTTGGGAGTCCCTTCAATTTGATTATTGAAAATTAAGTTGTGGAAGGGGTGATGAGTGCCTGATGGAGATGTTTTCGAAGCTAGGTAATGACGTGGAACCCCTCCTCCAGTGCGAATTCTTGCACTCTTGCTTGCACTAAAAGGGTTGTCCACCACCTTGATGCTTGCGATTGTAGCACGCGGGTGTGCGCGCGAATCTTCCTCCACCTCTTCTTCATCCTCTTCCTTGACGTTCTTGTCTTCCTCTTTCCACCCAAGATCTCGATCTTCTTCATCCGGAAACTCCTTGCCCTTGTTCTTGGAGACCATGGTGCTTCTAAACTGAAAACAGATCCTGGCAGAAACAGCTCGAAACAAAACACGTCGAGAACACGATATACGGACCTCCAGGGGTCCGGGGGATTATATAGCAAAAATTTTCACGACAAACGGAAAGTACCAGATCGAACCAGAGTCGGAAAGGGGCGACGGGGCGGCCAAACCATAGGGCGGCGCGGGCCCTGGTCAGGCCGCGCCGGCCTATGGTGCCACGCCCTCGTGCGTCCTTTCCACTCCGTTTCGAACTCGTAATTTTTCATATTTTCCAAAAACAGCGAAAATATTGTTCGGAAAGTAAATTGCGTACTTTTCATTACCAGTACTGTTACCTATTCAAAGTCGAGTTAAGCGGATTGTCAATTTGCCCTTTGATGAAAGCTTCCGGTGTTTCCACTTGAATAATATCAACATCAACATTATAGGAATCACCTGAGATATAATGCTTGAGTCTTTGTCCATTCACCACTTGCGTAGCATTGCCTTGGAGAGAGCTAATCTTGATTGCTCCTGAACGATACACCTCCTCGACAACATACGGTCCTTCCCATTTCGAGAGTAATTTCCCTGCAAAGAATCTGAGACGAGACCGATACAATAGGACTTTATCCCCAATATTAAATTCTCTTTTGATAATCCTCCTATCATGCCATTTTTTAACTTTCTCTTTAAAGAGTTTAGCATTTTCATAGGCTTCACTTCTCCATTCATCTAGAGAACTTAATTGCAACAACCTCTTATCACCGGCAAGTTTTGGATCTTTATTTAATTCTCTAACAGCCCAATAAGCTTTGTGCTCTAGTTCTAGAGGTAAATGACAAGCTTTCCCATAAACCATTTTATAAGGTGACATTCCCATGGGATTTTTATAAGCAGTTCTATAAGCCCAAAGTGCATCCTTCAATTTACTAGCCCAATTCTTTCTAGTTTTATTAACAGTCTTTCCCAAAATAGACTTAATCTCTCTATTTGATAATTCTACTTGACCACTAGTTTGAGGATGATAAGCGGAAGCAATTCTATGATTAATACCATACTTAGCAAGAGTTTTTCTAAAACCTCCATGAATAAAATGAGAACCTCCATCAGTCATAATATATCTAGGCACTCCAAATCTAGGAAAAATAATATCTAAAAGCATTCTTAAAGAGGTCTCACCATCAGCACTTTTTGTAGGTATAGCTTCCACCCATTTAGTAACATAATCAACAGCAACAAGTATGTGAGTGTTACCCTCTGAAGACGGAAAAGGTCCCATGAAGTCAAATCCCCAACAATCAAACGGTTCAATAACAAGAGTATAATTCATTGGCATTTCATTGCGTCTGGAGATATTACCAACCCTTTGGCATTCATCACAAGATAAAATAAACTTTCTCGCATCCTTGAAGAGAGTTGGCCAATAAAAACCTGATTGTAGAACCTTTTGCGCGGTTCTTTCTCCGGTGTGATGTCCTCCATAAGCACTACCATGACATTTACTCAATATCTCCTGTTGTTCATATTCGGGAACACATCTTCGCATAATACCATCCACTCCTTCTTTATATAAGTGTGGGTCATCCCAGAAATAATGCCTCAAATCATAAAAGAATTTCCTCCTTTGCTGAGCTGAAAAGGTTGGAGGCAAGTACTTGGAAACAATAAAGTTAGCATAATCAAGATACCAAGGACTGTCTCGCGAGCTCACCTTTATTATAGCCAATTGCTCATTTGGAAAACTATCATTAACAGGAACAGGATCATAAGCAATATTTTCCAATCTAGACAAATTATCAGCAACAGGATTATCAGCACCTTTCCTATCTACAATATGTAAATCAAATTCTTGCAAAAGAAGTACCCATCTAATAAGCCTCGGCTTAGCATCTTTCTTTGTCATAAGGTATCTAATTGCAGCATGATCAGTATGAATAGTAACTTTTGAATCAACAATATAAGATCTAAATTTATCACAAGCAAAGACTACAGCTAATAATTCTTTTTCAGTTGTAGCATAATTTCTTTGAGCAGCATCAAGAGTTTTACTAGCATAATGAATAACATTCAGTTTTTTATCTACTCGTCATTCCAAGAACAGCGCCTACAGCAAAATCACTAGCATCACACATAATCTCAAAGGGTAAGTTCCAATCAGGAGGTTCAACTATAGGAGCAGTTGTTAAGGCTTTCTTAAGAGTTTCAAAAGCTTCCTTACAATCATCATCAAAAACAAATGGTACATCTTTTTGAAGAAGATTAGTAAGAGGCTTTGAAATCTTGGAGAAATCTTTAATAAATCTCCTATAAAACCCAAAGATGACCAAGAACACTACGAATACCTTTAACATCCCTCGGATAGGGCATCTTCTCAATTGCTTCAACTTTAGCTCTATCAACTTCAATACCTCTCTCAGAAATTTTATGTCCCAATACAATTCCTTCATTAACCATAAAGTGGCATTTCTCCCAATTAAGAACAAGGTTAGTTTCTTCACATCTCTGCAAAACTTTATCAAGGTTTCGCAAGCAACTATCAAAAGAATTCCCATAGACGGAAAAATCATCCATGAATACCTCTACAATACTCTCACAAAAACCATGAAAAATAGCAGACATGCATCTTTGAAAAGTAGCAGGAGCATTACATAAACCAAAAGGCATGCGTCTATAAGCATAAGTTCCATAGGGACAAGTAAAAGTGGTTTTCTCTTGATCTTTAGCTTTAACAGCAATTTGTGAAAACCCAGAATAACCATCAAGAAAGCAAAAATGAGTATTTTTAGACAATCTTTCTAGCATTTGATCAATAAATGGTAAAGGGTAATGATCTTTCTTAGTAACTTTATTAACTTTTCGAAAATCAATGCACATTCTATACCCTACAACTACTCTTTGAGGAATGAGCTCATCATTATCATTAGGCACAACAGTCATTCCTCCTTTCTTGGGAACGCAATGCACAGGACTAACCCATCTACTATCAACAATAGGATATATAATACCAGCTTCAAGAAGTCGTAATACCTCATTCCTTACCACTTCCTTCATCTTCGGAATTAGACGACGCTGATGTTCAACAACAAAGCTTTGCATCATCTTCCATATTAATAGCATGTTGGCAAATAGAAGGAGAAATCCCTTTCAAATCATCAAGAGTGTAGCCAATAGCTCCTCGGTGCTTCTTCAATATTTCCAATAACCTTTCTTCCTCAATCTCTGAAAGCTTAGAACTAATAATAACAGGATATATTTTCTTATCATCAATATGAGCATATTTAAGATTATCAGGTAAAGGCTTTAAATCAAAAACAGGATCTTCCTTTGGTGGAGGTGTTGTACCCAAATCTTCCACCGGTAAATCATGCTTGAGAATAGGTTGGCGAAGAAAAATTTCCTCAAGCTCATCTCTTTCTTTCCTAAAAACTTCACTCTCGCTATCCTCCAAATGTTGCTGCAAAGGATTATTAGGAACAAGAACAATAGATGCACACTGCTCCATTTTAAAATCATCACTAGGCAAATCAGCTTTATAAGGAGTTTTGGTAAATTTAGAGAAGTTAAACTCATAAGATTCACCAGCAAATTTAGTCAAAATTTTCTCTTTCTTGCAATCTATAATAGCTCCACAAGTATTTAGAAAAGGTCTACCAAAGATAATAGGACAATAATCACTAGCAGCAGAACCAAGTACCAAAAAGTCAGCAGGATATTTAATCTTACCGCATAAAACTTCCACATCTCGAACAATACCAATTGGAGAAATAGTTTCTCTATTAGCCAGCTGAATAACCACATCAATATCTTCAAGTTCACAAGAATCAATTTCGTGCATAATCTCCGTGTAAAGCTCATACGGAATAGCACTAACACTTGCACCAATATCACATAATCCATAATAGCAATGATCACCAATTCTAACAGATAGCATAGGAACACTAGCTTGTTTGGGTTTATTAGGATGTGAAATAATATTAGAAGCATCTTCACAGAAAATAATATGACCATCCTCCACATTTTCAGTCACAAGATCTTTAATTATTGCAACAAGAAAGTTCAACTTTTTATTTGTTCTTCAGGTTCTACGGGTTTCTTTTCACTTTTATGAACCGCACTATTTATAACAGAGTACTCCTTCATTTTAGCGAGGAAAGGAGTTTTTTCAATATAAGCTTCAGGAATAACATGATCATAGCTTTCAACTACAACGCATTTATTAATAGATGAATCAATTTTATCTTTATACGGTTCATGATACTTATCAAAATTCTTCTTTGGCAATTCATAATGAGAGGCAAAAGCTTTATAAAGATTTACAGCAACTTGAGAATCAAGACCATATGTAGCACTCATATTACGAAATTTATCAGTATCCATAAAAGCTTCAATGCATTTATAATCATAAATTATACCTGATTCTCTATCCTTGTCGTTCTCCCATCCTTCAGTATTTTCTTGGATCCGATCAAGAAGGTCCCTTTTAAACTCTTCTTTGTTACGTGTAAATGATCCAGAACAAGAAGTATCCAGCAAGGTCTTGTCTTGAAAAGAAAGTCTTGCATAGAAATTATCAATAATAATATTACCAGGAAGCTCATGAATGGGGCATTTGAGCATTAAAGACTTCAATCTCCCCTAAGCTTGGGCAATACTCTCTCCATCACGAGGCCAAAAATTATATATGCGATTCCGATCCTTGTGAATTTCACTTGGAGGATAGAACTTAGAATAAAATCGGGGCACAATATCATTCCATTCAAGAGAATCCCCATTATCCAGTAATTTATACCAATGCGCCGCCTTACCAGACAGCGATAAAGAGAATAGTTTCTTCCTCACTTCATCCATAGCAATACCTGCACACTTGAATAGACCGCATAATTCATGTAAAAACAGTAAATGATCACCAGGATGGACAGTTCCATCCCCTTCATAGCGGTTATCCATAACACGTTCAATAATTTTCATAGGTATTTTATATGGTATCACTTCCTCACCTGGCGCCTCATCCACTACCGTTGCAGTAGTAGTAGATTTCCCAAATAAAAATTGAAGAGAAGATCTCTCCATAATGACTTATAGCAGAGCAGAAATAAAATCAGCACAAACAAGAAGGTTTCCCTTACCAATTCCACTTACCAATAGCGCTTCACTCCCCGGCAACGGCGCCAGAAAATAGTCTTGATGACCCACAAGTATAGGGGGTGTATCGTAGTATTTTCGATAAGTAAGAATGTCGATCCCAACGAGGAGCAGAAGGTGTTGACAAGCAGTTTCGATGAAGGATTCACTGTAAATGCTCACAGACAAGTATTCAGGGGGTTTTGATGTAACAGTTGAATAAAGTACGAGTAAGTAAAGTGCGAGAGTAATAATTGCAGCGAGTGGCCCAATCCTTTTTTAGCACAAAGGACAAGCCGGTTTGTTTACTTATAATGACCAAACGTTCTCGAGGACACACGGGATTTTAGTCTAGTGCTTTCGCTACATACGGCTAAATAATCTTCATTGTTATGATAAGTGTTGTGTGGGTGAACCTATGCTAATGTACCGCCCTTCCTAGGACTAATACATACTTGTGATTATACCCCTTGCAAGCATCCGCAACTACAAGAAAGTAATTAAGAATAAATCTAACCACAGCCTTAAACTCTGAGATCCTGCTATCCCTCCTGCATCGATATACCAACGGGGGTTTAGGTTTGTCACACTCCGGCAACCCCGCAATTGGCAAACGAATACAAGATGCATTCCCCTAGGCCCATAAATGGTGAAGTGTCATGTAGTCGACGTTCACATGACACCACTAGAAGAATAACACCACAACTTAAATATCACACCATTGAATATTACTCAACCATAGTTCACTACTAACATTTAGACTTCACCCATGTCCTCAAGAACTAAACGAACTACTCACGAGACATCATATGGAACATGATCAGAGGTGATATGATGATGAATAACAATCTGAACATAAACTTGGTTCAATGGTTTCACTCAATAGCATCAACAACAAGTAGAGATCGATACCGGGAGAGTTTCCCCTATCAAACAATCAAGATCAAACCCAAATTGCTAAGGCGGTGACGGTGTCCAGCGGTGATGACGGCGGTGATGATGGTGGAGATGATGATGATGGTGATGGAGATGATGTCCAGCTCGATGACGGTGACGATGGCGTCGATTTCCCCCTCCCGGAGGGAATTTCCCCGGCGGATTCCTGCCCGCCGGAGAGCTCTTTTCTCTCTGGTGTTCTCCGCCCCGCAGAGGCGGGCTGTAACTCTTCGCGAGGTACCCTCGTGGCTTAGGTTTTCGGACGAAGGATTTCGCGAAGAAAAGGAGGCGAAAGGGGTCGTGGGCCCCCAAACCACATGGCGGCGCGGCCAGGGCATGGGCCGCGCCGCCCTAGGGTGTGGGCCCACCCTGGGTCCTCCTGGCCCCTCCTTCTGGCTTCCTTCGTCATCTTGAAAAATAGGATTTTTGGTATAATTTCCTCCCACAGTTGATCTTCCGAAATATTGCGTTCTGACGGTGCTTTTTCCAGCAGAATCCTGGCTCCGGTGCTTGATCCTCCAATAATGATGAAACATGCAAAATAGATGAAATAACATAAGTATTGTGTCCCAATATGAAATATATCAATGAATAATAGCAAATTATGATATAAAATAGTGATGCAAATTGGACGCATCAGGCCACCACGCATGTGGGCAGTTGGCTGAGCCTGAGCTGCGTCCCCAGCCCCGCAAAGCAGGTACTCCGTTTGCTTATCCACTCTGTCTGTCTGCATCCTCAATCTGTTCCTGTTCTGGAAGATGCTTAAAGTAGCACATGTCTTCAGCTGTTTGTGCATAAAGCCTCTGTGACACCATGCTCTATATTCTCTCGTATCGGTTGGTACCTCCGGGTTCCGTCTTGAGGCTATGGGGAACGAGAATAGCGCCCCACCCGCCGCAGAGCATGGCCCGATCTGCAAGCACAAGAAGCGAAATGCCACCGCCGAGTGGCGAGGGACCTCCGAGGGGTAATTTTTTTAAACCAACTTACCATGATGTAGTCTGAATCTGATACTCCCTCAGATCCAAATTAATTGACTCAACTATCTGTAGATACGGATGTATCTAGATGTGTTTTTAGCTCTAGATACTACTACCTCCATCCCAAAGCTTAGGGATTATATTATTTTTAGAAAGTCAAACTATACCATGTTTGACTAAGCTTTTACCAAAAATCATTAACATGCAAAATACAAAATTAATATCATTAAATAGGTTGTGAAATATATTTTCCTACGGTATCTACACAATATTATATTTGTTGATAGAATGTTCTAAAATTTTGGTCAAACTTTACTTGTTTTGATTTCTCAAAAATAAATAAGCCTTAAGCTTTGGGATGGAGGTATCTAGACAAAGCTGAGTCAACTGGAGTAGTTTTTTTTGTCTGTCCATAGCTAGTGTTCATGGTGCAAAAGGCTAAGAGCATCCACTATATGCATCAGTCTATCTCATACAGTAATTCAATATCAACTTTGAGGTCTGCCTTTTGTTTTACTATTCATATGCAGACTGAAACTTTAGGGCCTTTACTCAAAAGGAAGATCAAAACTGCGGCTGATCAGGCTGCCAGTTTGTTGATGCCGCCCCCATCTTCTAAATGCCTCTACAAGCACAAAGCCACGCGCCCGCTGGGTGGTGATCTTTTAATGAATATGGTATATTTTCTTAATCCACAAAACATGCCTTGATATTTGTCTGTTTATTATCGATTTTTTCTAATGCTTGCCAAAAGTTTACAACAACAACAACAACAACCAAGCCTTTCAGTCCCAAACAAGTTGGGGTAGGCTATAGTTGAAGCCCATAATATCTCGAAGCCAAAAGTTTAGAAACACCAAATTCGTTTGCTTACAATCATCATACAGTAATGTTCATCTACTCTCCAATTCCCCTAACCCAACAAAAAATGATGTTAATTACGATTTTTAGATTAAAAGAGCACCATTAGGCGCTGTTAATTACGATTTTGAGATTAAATGTCATTTGCAATTGCTAATTACAATTTTGAGGCAAATGATTAGTTTAACCTTGATCTGTTCCGCTCTCCATTTTTCCCAACCGAAAAAATGTAACCATTCCATTCCTCTGAAATGGAACCATTCCATTCCATTCCACGCTGTTTCAGAACCGAACACACCCTTGCATTGTTGTGAACTGTTGTCCATACACAGCCATACCCTTCCACTTACATCCAGCACTATATGCATCAGTCTGTCTCAGAGTCATTCAATATCACGCGAGATCTGTTCCCATTCTTATGCGGCTGAAAGCCGCGCCTTTACTCAAGTGGATGCAAAATGAGGTGATGAGGTCTTTGTGAGGACGATGGTGCCGGCACCATCATCCGAAAACCTCTACAAGCACGAGGCCATGGGCCACTGGGTGGTGACCTTTTAATGAATCTGGTATATTTTCTTAATCCACATACATGATTTTATTATTATCTGTTTAATTACCGTTGGCTTTGCCTAATGCTTACCAAAAGTTCGAAACACTGCGTTTGCTTACAATCATCATACACTAATTTTTCACTTTTGATCTGTCTCATCCAAGATATAAACCGTTGAGTTCCGTTGGCTTCTTTTGTAATCATTTGCATTGTTGTCAACTCGTTGTCTATGCACAACCCTATTCTTCCACTTACATCCCGCACTTTTTGCATCAGTCCATCTCATAGATTTATTAAATATCAATGATGAGTTCTGTTGCTATTCATATGCGAGGATGAAGCTTCTGCCTCTACTCAAATGGATAAAAAATGATCTGATGAGGCTTTGTGAAGATGATGGTGCCGCCACCATCTTCTCGAAAACCTCCTCAAGCACAAGGCCACGGGCCATTTGGGTGGTATCCTTTTTAAGCGGTATATTTTCTTAATCCTCATACACGATTTGATTTGTCTGTTTATTGCCGGCTTTGTCTAATTATGCTTACCAATAGTTCGAAACACACACAACCCTATTCTTCCACTTACATCCAAAGCACTATATGCATTAGTGTCTCATAGATTCATTTTATATATCATCGTCGATGTCTCGTTGCTCATCAATTTTCATATGCAGATCGAAACCGCTAAGCCTTCATTGGTTAAAAGGATTGCAACCGCTGCTGATGAGGCATCCGCAGAGGCTGCCACCAAGTTCTTATCACCCCACCTTCGGATGCTTATATAAGCTCAAGTCCAAGGACCAGCCGGGCCGTAACCATCCAAGGGTTCGGGTATATTTTCTTAAGCCACATATACATGCCATGATTTATTTCGATATTATCAAAGACTGCTTCATCGCTTCTTGGAATTCGAAACGCCAAATTAGCATGCTTATATTCATCATACACTAAATTTTGACTGCTCAGCTTTGTAACATAGTGTTATGCACTCGCTTGTCAACATTTGCATTGCTACGAACTATGCACTTTACACAACCTAATTCTTCCACTTACATTCAGCGCTACGCACCAGTAGTACCTCCCATGTTTCCTTCACCATCCCGATGCCGAGCTTGCGGGAATATGGCGGGCCCATGTACATACCCCGCATATAACACCTCCTATGGCTCTATCTACCTTTCTAATAACTCCTTCACGTAGTTACTGTGTATGTATTCTCGTGGTTTAGCATGAATTGGCATATAGTAAAGTCTTGTTTTTAGTCTTCCCGCTTCTTACATTAGTATCAATTTTCACCGCAGACTGTACCTTGTGAACTTCGTCCAATGATTAACCGTATGTGTCCGCATGAAGGGTCTTTCACTATGCATGGCAATGGCAAATTGATGAACACCTACACGGTCTATGAGGTGTATGTCTACAAGACACATGCCATCACATATTTGTATGGACATGATTGGAGAAAGTTTGCTTTTGACTACGGTCTGAAGAAGGGCGACGAGCTGAGGATCAGAAACTCAAACGGGCAGATATACGTGAATCGCTACGTAGTTGGAGACACTTCCAAATATATAATATGTAACTTTTTTGTACTCATATCCTTTGATTACTGCATTACGAGCGCTTGTTCTAAACCATTCCCTCTGTTCTAGCTTGCTGGGTTTAACATGATCAAAGCTGCAGATCCCCGATGGAACATGAGCGGATGTCACAAAGGGCACCCACACCAAAGACCGCACCGGCTTCCCACTCTCCTGCATCAGCACCGGTTCATGTACCAGCACCGTTTATTGCATCTACCCAGCAGGCCCCTACATCAGCATTGGTTCCTGTAGAGGCCCCATATACTACACCTGCCCAGCAGGCTCCTGCATCCGCACTGGTTCCTCTAGCTGCACCGTTTACTGCACCTCGCCCAACGCCTCTCTGCATCAGCACCGGTTCCTCTAGAGGCACCGTTTATTGCACCTCGCCCAGCAGTCTCCTCGCATCGGCACCAGCTCGTGTACCAGCCTGTGCTCCTGCACCTGCCCCAGCCAGATCACCGAGGTCTCGGCTCATTGCCGTGGCCACCCGTGCGGTGACCAGACGCATCCGAAGGCTATGTTCGTGAGTATATGACAAAGATAACCGCTCTTATCTTGATGTCTTCTCTGCTCAAAGTCTCACATGGTTCAGTCTTCAGTGCATTGGTGCCATTGACTAATTTTTGTTGGTATCTCTTGCTTTGAATCAGAAATTGCCTAAAAGTATCGCCAAGGATCTCAATGCTGGCCGAAGGGGCAAGATTTCCCTCGTCATGGAGAGTGAAGGTCTCACCGTGGAGGGACGGTACTCCGTCAGTCCCACAGATGGCCGCTTGGCTGTTACTTCCAGGTGGAAAAAGTTCATTGACGGTGCCAAACTTCGCATTGGATCAAAGTTGAAGGTCAAGATCTTTCGATGCCGCTGTGACATGCTGGTCATCAAGTTTGCGGTTGTCTAGTTCTATTGTCCCATGAGCCCTTAGCAAATGCATTTGTAGTTATACTTATATAAGGTTATCTTATCTCGAATCGCTAATTTATTGTATGGATGGTAAAACTACGGCAAGCTTTTGCTCTTAGCAAGTATGTATGTATGATCGGCTATTATGATAACTAATGTTTGTGTTCATCTTAATTTGCATTTCCGTTTTAGAAAAAAACTTAATTTCTATTTTGGCTGACCTGTTAGAGAACTATCAGATTGAATCCACAACATGATTCAAATAGATTCATTACACTTGACCTTGCTATACACTAGTTCCATTAATCAGTGCAAGAAGGCTTACCTGAGCTGCCTGAACCACGGCAGATTCGAATCCACCTTAGCTATCTAGCTAGAAATACAACCTTTGCAGAAAGAGGATTTGCAGTACGGGGAGGTGACATTGGGGACCCATGAGCCGGCGGCGTCGTCAACGTTTTAAAGGCGGCAGGAGATCGAAACAAAAAAAAAGCCAAAAATCAGTTGGTAAACAAAATCCAAGAAATGAAACTTTTACCTTTCTGAGAGGATGACATGCGGGACCCATGAGGCAGCAGCATCCTCAACTATTCCAAGGCGGCAGGGGATCAAAATAAAAATAGGAAATAGCCAGAAATTAATTAGGGTAAAAAATAAATCTATCAAAGGAAACCTTTATTGTTCATAGAGGATGACATGTGGGACCGACCTGCCAGCTGCGTCGTCATGGTTTCAAAGGGGGCAGGGGATCAAAAGAAAAAGGCAAATAACCAGAAATTAGGGGTAAAAAATAAATCCAACAAAGGAAACTTTTATTGTTCATAGAGGATGACATGCGGGACCCATGAGCCAGCAGCTTCCTCAACGTTTCAAAGTCGGCATGAGATTGAAAGAAAAAGGCAAGTGACCAAATATCAGGAGCCAAAAATAATCCAAGAAAAGAAATTTTATTGTACATAGAGGATGACATGCGGGTCCCATTTTGCAGCAGCGGTCTCAACATTTCCAAGGCGGCACAGGACCAAAAGAAAAATGAAGTAGCCAGAAATCAGGGGGTGAAAAAAATCCAAGAAAAGAAAGATTTCAATTGGGCTGCATCTGGACATCTGGGCCTTCGAACTATCCTGCTGGGCCTTTTGACTCGTACAATTTCAGCCCACTCCAAAACAAGAAAGTTCGGATTTTTCTAAAAAAACAGGAAAGTCCTATGCTTCGGAAAACACAAAACAAGGAGATTCAACATATAAGTTTATTTATGTAAAAATAAAGATTTAATTTATCCGTTTGCAATAGCTCAGAGCGAAATACAATGTTTATTGTCTGCAAAATAATCAAGATATCACATGTTTCTTGTATGGGGAGGCTGACATCGGGGACCCATGAGCCAGCAGCGTCGTCAACGTTTTAAAGGCGGCAGGGGATGGAAAGAAAAAATAAACCAAAAATTTGTTGGTAAAAAATACAAGAAAAGAAACATTTTCGTTCTGAGAGGATGACATGCGGGACCCATGAGGCAAACAAAGATCCTCGGCGTTTATTGTTCATAGAGGTTGACATGTGGGACCCGTGAGCCGGCCAGCCGCCCGAACGTTTTAAAGGCTGCAGGAGATCGTAAGAAAAAATAAGCCAAAAATCGTTTGGTCAACAAAATCCAAGAAAAGAAACATTTACCGTTCTGAGAGGATGACATGCGGGACCCATGAGGCAACAGCATCCTCAACGATTCCAAGGCGGCACGGGATCAAAGGAAAAAAGGAAATATCCCGAAATTAATTAGAGGTTCAAAATAAATCCATCAAAGGAAACTTTTATTGTTCACAGAGGATGACATGTGGGACCGACCTGCCAGCTGCGTCGTCATCGTTTCAAAGGGGGCAGGAGATCAAAAGAAAAAGGCAAATAGCCAGAAATTAGGGGTCAAAAATAACTCCAAGAAAGGAAACTTTTATTGTTCGTAGAGGATGACATGCGGGACCCATGAGCCAGCAGCGTACTCAACGTTTCAAAGGCGGCATGAGATCGAAAGAAAAAGGCAAGTGACAAAATATCAGGAGCCAAAGATAATCCAAGAAAAAAACTTTATTGTACATAGAGGATGACATGCGGGTCCCAATTAGCAGCAGCGGTCTCAACGTTTCAAATGCTGCTTGAGATCAAAAGAAAAAGAAAATTGATTGTACATAAAGGATGACATGCGGGTCCCATGAGTCAGCAGCTTACTCAACGTTTCCAAGGCGGCAGGGGATCAAAAGAAAAAGGAAATAGCCAAAAATCAGAGGGTAAAAAAAACCCAAGAAAAATAAACTTTTATAGCACATAGAGGATGACATGCGGGTCCCATGAGCCAGCAGGTTCCTCAACGTTTCAAACGTGGCATGAGATCGAAAGAAAAAGGCAAGTGACCAAATATCAGGAGCCAAAAATAATTCAAGAAAAGAAACTTGAGTGTACATAGAGGATGACATGCGGGTACCATTTAGCAGCAGCGGTATCACCGTTTGAGAGGCTGCACGGGATCGAAAGAAAAAGGCAAGTGACCAAATATCAGGAGCCAAAAAAAAACCAAGAAAAGAATTTTATTGTACATAGAGGATGACATGCGGGTCCCATGAGCCAGGGTCCTCAACGTGGCATGAGATCGAAAGAAAAATGCAAGTGACCAAATATCAGGAGCCAAAAATAATTCAAGAAAAGAAACTTGATTGTACATAGAGGATGACATGCGGGTCCCATTTAGCAGCAGCGGTATCACCGTTTGAGAGGCTGCACGGGATCGAAAGAAAAAGACAAGTGACCAAATATGAGGTTCCAAAAAAAAAACCTAGAAAAGAAAGTTTTATAGTACATAGATGACATGCGGGTCCCATTTAGCAGCAGCGGTCTCACCGTTTGAGAGGCGGCAGGGGATCGAAAGAAAAAGGTAAGTGACCAAATATGAGGTGCCAAAAAAATCCAAGAAAAAAAAGTTTTATAGTACATAGAGGATGACATGCGGGTCCCATTTAGCAGCAGCGGTATCACCGTTTGAGAGGCGGCAGGGGATCGAAAGAAAAAGGCAAGTGACCAAATTTGAGGTGCAAAAAAAAAACTCCAAGAAAAGAAAGTTGATTGCTCGTAGAGGATGACATGCGGGTCCCAATTAGCAGCAGCGGTGTCAACGTTTCCAAGGCGGCAAGGGATCAAAAGAAAAAGGAAGTAGCCAGAAATCAGGGGGTCAAAAAAAATCCAAGAATAGAAAGAATTTTGGTTCATAGAGGATGACATGCGGGACCCATGATCCTGCATCGTAAACGCTCGATCGGAGAGCGTTGAACGAGATGGCGCGATCGAGAAAAAAAACAATGCCAGAGAGGCTGCCATCTGGGCCCTACATCCCTCGGCGGTGCGGATTTGCGTTGACTCGGCCGGCGAACCCGAGAATTCGAGATGCACCACGTACCGGGCCACCATACGCAACGTTTTGACCGTTTTCGTCGGGCTAGGTGGCCTCAAAAACGAGAAAAAAAACGTTTTGACATGCACAACGGACAGACCCAAAATCGTCGGCCATGGTACACCAGCAACCACGGCGCGACTTCAACTTCGTCGGCCATGGCAACTTTTCTTGTAGTGTGAGCACTTATTTTACATTCACAAAAAAGGAGCTTGATCTTGTTCTACTATCTTTTTTCTCAGATATAAGTCAGATGTGTGCACAATGGTTGGCCATCCAAACTCTGTTAAAGCAGGTTCTGAACATATATAAACCATGAATACATAAAGACACGCGCAAACACTTGTCGCTGAAAAGATACTTTCCGTTGCGAAAAAATCAATGTAATGACTAGGAAGAAGAATGCGATAACAAATTAATTGATAAACCATTTGATTTGTTTTCGACTAGGACTAGTTGATTGGAACTATTTGTGTGAAACAAAAGCAGAGCACTCACGCTGCTCCTAGGGGCGGCACAGGCGAAACCCTAGCTACCGCCCCGCCTCCCCTCTCATGCCCCTCCTACCCGCCGCCTCGCTCTACTATTATCCTTGTTCTGAACTTTGTCATTGGTAGACCCACAAGCTTTATATGTGTTGGGGTCTGCCACGCTTGACTTTGCAGGCTCACAACCGCCATCTGCCTGATGTCATACGTCATTTTAACGCCGATGTTGATTTCCACGCAGACCAGCTGTTCATTGGTGTCGATTTAGACGAGCCTTGATACAATGACCATCACAAAAGAGGCGAAATCTAAGCGAAGGTTTGGATTATGAGCTACAGGTTTGGAAGGGAGGTTTATTGAAGCGTGTTCAGCTTAGAGACATGGTTGATCCAACAACAACAACTTTTGCATGTTGTCTCTGAAGCTGGGAAAGAAAACAATGCAACGGTGGTTGTCGGTGTTTTTACCGGCAACGCTTAAATTGGGGTGTTGCACGCGTGGAGAACCAGGGTTAGCACATATGAGACAAAATTAAATTTAGACAGGTTCAGACCTTGTGAGACACGATGAAAATACCGTACTCTTTTTTGGGGGTTTTCGTATTGAATTTGTTTTCTACGCTCGGGCTTGGTGTACGGGGCATTGTGGAATTTGTGATGCGTTAGACTGAATGTGTGAACGTTTGGCCCGAAAGTTTTGTGTTTTTTTTGTGTGCATGAGATGACCATGCTATCACCGGTTTTGAAGGCAAAGTGGAAAACTTTCCGTTTTTATCTATGCAGTGTGTTTTAACGAACGTGCCACAAAATTGTGATGGTACCTAACAAAGACACAATCAAGAGGTGTGTTTCATCAAACGCTAGAAAATAATAGTGTCATGTAGCAATTTTTTTCTTGTATTATTGTCCTTTTGCTAGTTCTAGGTTAACCGAGAATTAAGTTAGTTTCAAGTCAACTCCAAAATCATTAGATTTGCATTGAGATTCGAGCACATTAGAATTACACGTAGGTGTGTAATTACACAAGAATATGCAATTGCACATGAAGTAAAATTAGGTGACCAAGAATTAACTTAGTTTTATATCGACCAAGAATCCTTATTATTCACTTTTACACTGGAGTATTCATAACTGGATTTTTATTTTCGACTCTTATGTAGATTTCGAATTTTATGGATTGCAAACACATATTTTGTCACTAGACGCTCCATTCCGAAGCAAGCCCCGACCCGGCCAAACCCCAAATCCCAACCCCGGAATGGCCGCCACCGACGCCGCGAAGCTCTCCGTCTCCGGCCAGGCCTTCGCGGCGCTCCTCGACTGCTGTGGGAACGCCGCCGGCGACTGCGATGGTCTGCTCTTCGGCCGCGCCGTCCGCCCCCCGCCCCCTCCCCCATCCTTCTTCGACGACGACGACGACGCCCCCACCTCCTCCGCCCCAACCCTATCCATCTCCATCACCGGCCACGCCTCGCTCGCCCAACCCGCCTCCCTCTCCGACGCCCTCGGCCGTTTCCACCCCTACTCCCCCGGCCGTCCGGACGCCGTCGGCTTCTTCTCCTCCCGCCGCAGCGCGACGCTCCGCCCCTCCATGCGAGAGGCCGCCGTCGCCCGCTCCCTCTCCAAATCCCTGCCCCCCGCCCAACCCCTCGTGCTCGTCCTCTTAGCCCCCTCCGCCTCCTCCAACCTCTCCACCCACTCCTTCGACTACCGCGCCTTCCTGCTCGTCGATTCCCTCCTCGTCCCCGCCTCCCTCCAGGTCGTCAACGTGGGTCCTGGCTTCTGGGGCCAGTACCACACCTTCGCGGCGGAGTCGCCAATGCCGTGGATGCCTCGGCCGCCGGCAAGGGATTACGGCCTCGGGGAGAAGAAGGCGATGGATCGGATGACGCAGGGGTTCGGGCCGAGCAGATTACAGGCGATGCTGACTTCGGCCAGTGGGTACACGACCGAGGTGGAGGAGTTGTACTCTGGGATGCTAAGAAAGCTGGATGGGCTTGCTCGGGAGACGGAGAACAGCGGTCGTCAAGCGCGCCATCAGGTGGTAGTTGGCTTTGCTTGTTGTGTTTCTGTTAAATTGATGTGTTTGCGTCTGCGGAGAAATGCATATTGCTTGTGCATCAGTTATTGCTGGCATGAAACGACTCTTTGCAAAGGGTATCGTTCACATATTTGGAAGGTTACGAATCGGAGAAATTATTTGGCATGCTTCATTATTGAAACGCGACTTCGCTTTGAAGGCCAACATAGACTTGTGGTATGAATTGGTTGCAAGATGAATGTTTAAACTTGTTTCCGTACGATATGCTGATTTGCTCCATGATACAACTTACGGCTAACTTCCTTCTCCATGATATATTTTTGCCCATCTAAATCAGAATTTAGACATGTTAAGTGCTTATAAATTGTGTGCACGATGTAGTAATTTTTTGATCTGTTAAAAAGAGACTGCATGGATATGTATGCTTGCATTGAATACGTATTGCTTGCATGTGCAATTATGCATCGGTAGGACATATACAGTCATTCTTCTTATTGCTGCATTTATAGATTTTGCTATTGTCTTTTTAATCTGCAGTATGTCTTCTCTCTCTTTAACAAAATTTGCAATTGGCCAGCATATCTCACGAGGTAGCTTAGTGAAAGTGTTAGAGTGGGAAATCATACCTGCTGTAGAAGATCCAGGTGGCTAAGTGAGTTGGGAATGGTAGATAATATACATTCTACAGACATCCTGTTAGAAGGCTCATATGAAAGGATATCTCGATGTTTCGTGTCATAAATCTAACATTTGAAGCTACCAGAAGTCAAAAGAGAGTGTTAATTTCCTTCCTCTGCATGATCTTGATGCTAGAATTGGAAGGTATCTCATAGTCGGGTTTAAGGTAGAGTAGTTACACATACAAGCTATGTTATTTTTGGGTGCAAGTCTTGCCCTATAGGAAGCATTGTGCAATGTACAGTTGCGACTAAACTACTGAAGTGTGCATTAATCTTGGACTTGAACTTGTGCCATTTTTTGGTTTTAAATTGAAATAGTTATAAATCCTTGGTGCTGTTGTTCTTGGTTAGTAAATTATACATGTGCAATTATGCATCAGTAGGACATATAAAGTCGATTCATCTTATTGCTGCATTTATAGATTTTGCTGTTGTCTTTTTAATCTGCAGTATGTCTTCTCTCTCTTTAACAAAATATGCGATTTGGCCAACATCTGTCGGTATCTCATGAGGTAGCTTAGTGAAAGTGTTAGAGTGGGAAGTCATACCTGCTGTAGAAGATCCAGGTGGCTAAGTGAGTTAGGACTTAGGAATGGTAGTTGATACACTCTACAGACATCCTGTTAGAAGGCTCATATCAAAGAATATCTCGATGTTGTGTGCATAGATCAAACATTTGAAGCTTCTAGAAGTCAAAATAGAGTGGTAATTTTCTATTTTTATTCAACTGCATGATCTTGGTGCTAGAAATGGAAGGTATCTCATAGTTGAGTTTAAGGTATAGTAGTTACACGTACAAGCAGCTATGCTATTTTTGGGTGTAAGTGTTGACCTATAGGAAGCATTGTGCAATGTACAATTGCTCCTAACTACTGAAGTGCGCATTATTGTTGGACTTGAACTTGCTACAGGCTGCATGGATCTGCTGAGCTGGTCGCCGTATGACCAGGCTCCGCACGTTTGCTCGTTATCATTCCCAGTACTTCAACGATGCTTATTGATTGATTGGTGGATCAGATATAGTTGTATTTTGCATGTACTGGAATAACTTCAATGTGTTATTCTTTTCGTCCCTTTTGATCACCAGTTTTGGAAGAATTATCTTTTGGTATGTTACTGATATCAACACTAACGATTTCTTACCATGTCTATGCTAATGTTTGTGCAGGAATACAAGAACTCATTGCTAAGGAGACAAATTGCCGGGCTGAATTAAGAGCAGAGATCTCGTCCTCAGCAAGGTACAGCTGACCTGCCCATTACTTTGTTTGATGTGTGTAATGTTTATTCTGAATCATCCTGCTATTTGGCTACTCGTACCTTTTGCAATCTCACTTGGTGTCTTCCTATTCCTTCTATTAGTTGATTCCGAATCATTATACAGCATCACCTGATCAATTCTGAACTTATATTTGCGTCTTACTTATTTGTTTGCACATGTGTGTTGTATTGGCACAAGTATCATGTTTTTTCATGTACTCTCAGTCTCCACCTATATTTCTCTGTGTAGTGGTGTAACATATGCTCATAAAGAGGGTCTCCAACCTGAATTTTCTCAACATGGAACGTATTTGATTATGACTTTCTTAAAGCTGTTTATGATTTTCTGTTCATTTTGGTTGCAGCTGTGTACATTCTTCAAGGAAGGTTGCAAGATTTGAAGCCAGGATCATTGAACTGTGTTGAGAAGTGTCTGCCTATTTCTTCCTCTTTTTGACTGGGTCCTCTTTTGGGCTTCCACCATGGTGTGCTTGTTCTTGTGAACAGTTAGATTCAGGCGGTTCGAAGATGCATAAACCAGGATAGTGACGGTGAAACCAGCTATATTTTGCATGCAAGTATGAGACTTGGCATCATTTTGCAACTGCCCACTTTGGTAGGCACATGACTAGTGCTCCGTGTTACGCAGTTCAGCAGATTCAAGTCTAATTTGGATTTGCTTTACCGATACAGTCTGTAGTGTATGTGTGCTGTGACTTGTGAGTTGTGAGTGCGACTTGACGCTGGTCGCCGAATCGACGTCAATCGAATCGGAGCATGCTTAAACATGATGTTCCTCTCTTTAAAATCAAATGTAAAATCTGGGTTGTACTTTGCTTCTTGATTGATCAATATAAATATGAGGATATTTCTCGAAACGAAAAGATTAGCTTATGTGATGGTCACCTTTATGTGATCGCTTATTTTCAAGTGTCAAGTTCAAAATCAAGTGTCATATTAGAGTCAATTAATATGAACCGGAGGAAGTACAATTTTCTGTTCAACAAAAACCAACTCGACAATTCTGTATCAGGCGCATCGACCATTTCAACAGAAAAAAAAAAATCCGGAGCTTGGAAAATGGAAACCTCCTTCCACCTTGATGGCCCGCTTGCCAGAGGCGCATCTTATTCTTGCGAAGGAAGCTTTTGTAGCTAAAGAATAAATGACATTTCCGGGGACAAAATCGTAAAAGAACAAGTATCCACCCATCTCCACCGTCCCTTTCTTCCTCCCGGTCTCCTCCCTCTTTCGGTGTTGGGATTCCTCCTTTCTTCCCGGACGCCCGCCTCCGCCTCCGCCTCCGCCTCCCGGATCGCAATTCCGCATCCGCCCGCCGCCGCAGCCGCAACCCCAGCCAGCTCGGGCCCCATGGCGCGGCGATCCGCCCCGCTCCTCCGCCGCCTCCTCTCCTCCCCGCCCCCTCTCCCCGGCCACGGCGGCGCGCGCCGCACGGTCACCTACATGCCCCGCCCGGGCGACGGCACCCCGCGCGCCGTCACGCTCATCCCGGGCGACGGCATCGGCCCCCTCGTCACCGGCGCCGTGCAGCAGGTCATGGAGGCCATGCACGCGCCGCTCTACTTCGAGTCCTACGACGTGCACGGCAACATGCCCGCCGTGCCGCCCGCCGTCATCGACTCCATCCGTCGCAACAAGGTCTGCCTCAAGGGCGGCCTCGCCACCCCCGTCGGCGGCGGGGTATCCTCCCTCAACATGCAGCTCCGCAAGGAGCTCGACCTCTACGCCTCGCTCGTCAACTGCGCCAACGTCCCGGGCCTGCCCACCAGGCACAAGAACGTCGACATCGTCGTCATCAGGGAGAACACCGAGGGCGAGTACTCGGGACTAGAGCACGAGGTCGTACCCGGGGTCGTAGAGAGCCTCAAGGTATGCCTAATTCCCCGCCTCTTCTCTCTCTGTGTCTGTTGTTTAGAGGATCAACCCCAGTCCTGATCGCTATTGCCGGTACATTGTATACGATCATTAGATTTTGCAGATCACTTCTAGTTCATGGTTGACAAGACAGAGTTGTCACTATTCGAGTAGATCGCATGATTTATCCTCGACAAAGTGATGCCGGAAAGGTTTTTCTCTTGATGTATGTAAAATTGAGCTATCTGAATTTGTCAACATGATAAGATGCTTTTCAAAATTGCTTGCTAGTTTAGTTAATCGCATTCATGCCTCAGAAGGTTGAAACTGGGAATTGGGGGTACAGTTGGTTGTGCATCTAGGTAGACCTGTTGAATCAAAATTTGCTGCCCCCATTATGGATCAAATGATGCCCTTTCAGTAGCGAAAAGAATGGTTCAATGTTCCGCATGTGCTTCGATTATCAAATCTTGGGATGTAACTTAGGAGGTTTCTAATAAATAATTGAATTAATTGGGTTTCAGCAATTTCCTCCTGGTAATTGCTTTAATATTACTACTATGAGTTTGAGTAACTTTCTAGTTTATTCAGAAATTAGAATATTGTTCTGATATCATGCATTTGTGGTTGACACAGATCCAAAGCTTCTCGTTAAATTTAATTCATTCATGATGGTATATTCAGTACCAAGCACTCTAGGCCTTCTTTAGAATCTACTGTTGGTACTATTTGTCCAAATCGTGATGCAGTGTGCCATGAAGCTGCTATCATGATTTATGGTGTGTTTATTCTACCCAATACTAATAGCCAATAGGCTCTGCTGGTTATTATATATTCACATATATATTTACTTGAGCATATGATGTGAAAAATACATGAATATCACGGGGTTAGCGTGGATTCCGTTAATTATCAAATAGATCTAGATATATTGAAAATGTGCTGTCTATATTCAAACTATTCATTGTACATGTGCTTATTTCTTGTATTTTGTTGTCTTGTAAGCCTATGAGCAGACCTGTCTTGTCTGTCTTGACTTTTCTGTGTGAGTTTATTCAAGAATCTATAAGTGAAAATATAATTGCTCAGCATGTGCATTCCTTTTCAGTTTGTCCTCTCGATTTTTTCCTTTTTACTGCCACTGATTCGAGTTTTTAGGTGATCACGAAGTTTTGCTCTGAGAGGATTGCCAAATATGCTTTTGAGTATGCTTACCTTAACAACCGAAAGAAAGTCACAGCAGTGCATAAAGCAAACATCATGAAGCTTGCTGATGGTTTGTTCTTGGAGTCCTGCCGTGAGATTGCCGCAAAATATCCTAGTATTGAGTACAATGAAATCATTGTTGACAATTGCTGTATGCAACTTGTTTCAAAGCCTGAACAATTTGATGTTATGGTATGCATCTAATCATCCTGGTATTCCCAAATGTTTCTTTCAAGTATGCCATTCCTTGGGGTTACCTGCAGGTTTCCTAACTTGCATCTTTTGATTGTTTTGGTAGGTTACGCCCAATCTTTATGGTAACTTGGTTGCCAACACAGCTGCAGGTCTTGTTGGAGGAACAGGTGTTATGCCTGGAGGTAAGAATTTAGTCTGTATTTGTTTATGTGGTCAGTTCTTCATACATACAATTAACATGCCAACACTTTTTTCTTCCTGGAATTCACGATTATTTTCTGATCGCTGATTAGCGTATTTGATGCTATAGTACTTTTTAAGGCTTTTCATATGTTTAATGCTCGTTTTCTTTTGGAATAATGACTGACATTTGATGCTGTCCCTTTTCTTGAGATGTTAGAACCACATGTATGTATTTTTTAAGCAAACTCAAGTTTGAGGTCTTTGATATATGTATGCTGCATCACGTTGCAGGCAATGTGGGCCAGGACCATGCCATCTTCGAGCAAGGTGCTTCTGCAGGAAATGTGGGAAATGACAATCTTGTCGAGCAGCAGAGAGCAAACCCTGTCGCCCTGCTTCTATCGTCTGCCATGATGCTGAGGCATTTGCAGTTCCCATCGTTTGCAGACCGTCTGGAGACTGCAGTGAAGCGTGTCGTTGAGGAAGGCCGATACAGAACAAAGGATCTCGGCGGCGACAGCACGACCCAGGAAGTTACTGATGCAGTTATTGCTAATCTGGCTTAGATACCTGATGCAGGCCTGAAGAATCTATTCTTTTGGGGGGCTGGTTTACAAGTCCCACCCAACTCCCGAGCGTTATTTTTCCGTACAGCATTAGATCATCTATTCTGTTTCAAAATAATTGAGGAACCCACCAGGATTTTTCTTGTCACGATACTTTGTAGCAGGGTAAACGCCTTGCATTGCAGGGTGAATCTGACATACATGGAAAGTTTATTGTCAGTTCTGGTTCATGGTTATCATCACTGCATGAACCTGGATCTGTTATTCTGAATTATCATCTGAGATTTTGCATGGTTATGCAAGGTCGTGCTTTATTTTGCCCTGTAAGGATTTTGGTCTGGATTCTGGAAGTGTCGGTTTCTAGTATACAGAAATATATTACTACCTCAGCTTAGAATTGCCTAATTCTCAGCCCTTTTTTTCCCTCGTATGCAAGAGATTTACTTATATCTATGTACTCTGTATATCAAATCGAAATTCGGAGTGCTTAGGACTGAATTTTACACCTTTTATGGCCTCTTTTCCAATTGATGTACTTTAAAGTCAAGATGGCAACCGGATAATGGTATTCCAATCCAATTCTTCATGCCCGGTTCAATCGATGGATGCCAGACAACCCTGGAGCTAGTAGTATTCACGTCATGATTTTTTTTTTGTCTACAAGTAAATAAAGTTGCACTGAAAATTTAAGCTCTGTGGATGTGACTTCCATGTCCAAAGAAAATAAATCAACAAACGATAAAGTCTCGAAAAAAATTTAGTACTATCAGAGAGCAGAGCAGTATGGAACTTCTGAGTAAACGCTTGGTAAGATTACAAAAAAAAAAGGGAAAATTTGATTCTGTACCATTAAAAGATCCACACTTTAGAAAAATACCAGTGAAATCTAGTTCCGTTATTGCCTTCTGCCACGAAAATTGGTTCAGCTTAGCCATTTGAGACATCGAAAAGTGTATGAGCACCAGCACTTTGATTTTTAAAAACATATTTTTTGAATTCTAAAAAAAATATTCGCATATATATAAATATTTCAAAGGTACGGTAGGAATTTTAAAGAAAAATATGTTGTATTTTGAGCTATATAAAAAGATAAATTTCTAACAAATATCTACCTTTATACGTAGTCAAATTTTTTTTTCTTATTTTTTGATAAAGGGAATATATTAATATCAAAAGATACCAATTACACCCAGCCTCTGCAACGACGCCCCACCCTAATGGCAGTACGGATGCACACAGCCAAAAAAGAGAAAAGAAAACTAAGAAATAAAAGTCCCGCTATAGCCTTCTAGACATAGCCAATGTTAAGAAAATCGGTAATCGTTAACTGCTCGGCCGGCTTGGGAGTAGCAATTAATCGGAATTCAGATGATTAACAGATTTAATCGGTCGGCTATTAATCGGTGCAACCTACATAAATTAGCACCTAAAAAAATTGTAAAAGAAAAATAATAATATATGAGCCTCTATATGTCTCTCCCTACTTTAGAGTCTAAAATCCTCGAAAAACTTGTACGCTTCTCCTTCATGACCTAATCTTTAAGGTCAGGAGCGAATCAGGATCCAGTAGCCGAAGCCGTGTTCCTTCCTTCCACTTCTTCTCCTCTCACCTCTGAAGTTTATATTCTCCCACCACCTACCTAGGGTACTACCCCTCTTACACCTCAACCGCCTAACCTATTGAAGGCGTACTCTAGGGACGAGCTCCTCATGGTGATCGAGCTGTAATCTGAGGTCTGGGAAACTATGAGTAACTGGTCTGGGAGCGCAAGAAACTTTTTGGCAACAGTGGAAATGAAGCTACTGGAGGCTGCAATCAAGCGGGAGCTTCGCAAAATCTACTTTATTGGGGAGGGGTAGCGCTTGTATTAGCGATATGCATTGAAAATATTGTAACTTTTTTTGACCAAGTGTGGTAGTTAATCGGAAAAATACCTAGTAATCGGACTTTCGGACAGATTAATCGGGCTAAAGGATTAACACAAGAGATTAATGGTAATCGACAAGGTCAAGCCCCTAGTAGCGATTAATCGGCCTAGTAATCGTTGAATCGGCCTAGTTTTTGAACAGTGGACATAGCAACAGTAATACAACCACCACCGTGACAACACCTGAAGTACAGACTCTCCAAAAGCGACGCCTCCAAGAAGGAAACAGTGCACCAGCGCTGTCGTCGCCCGATCAAAGGTCTTAGGATTTCTCCCTGAAGATAGTCCCAACTCTCAAAACAATGCCTCCAACAAGAACATTGCCAGGCACAACCAGTTAAGGTCAGACCTTGGGTTTTCACCCTGAGAGGTAAGACTCCGAACTTTCCCTGTGCTGCCGCCCCCACATGCATACCACTGCTGCAAGCCCGGAACGCCAAGCAGATCCCTCAACATCACGTTGACTCGAACCTCCTTTAGTCAGTCCACCAATCCGGCCTTCATGATATTCTTTCTTCTGACTTCACCATGGACCAAAAAGTCACCAGATGTCAACACGTAATATAGCTTCGCGGCGCTCCTCCGGAACCAAACGGTCGGAATAAAAACATGGGTGCGCGCGACCGAATACCACCCGATCCGACAAGCTGCAGGCAAAATATGCACTGTTCCATTCGCCGGTGAGCTTTCCGGAACTCATCTCTCCGACGGATCAAAGCAAGCCCGACCTCTCGATAGATCTTCATCTTCGCTTGCGAGAAACCCGAGGACCGCCACCAAAAACAAAGCAAGACCAGCAGCCCCCACGCCGCCAGTCCCTCCTGCCGGATCACCAGGGAAGAAGACGGCGGCGCGGATCAAGCGTCCACCACTGAACCGTCACCGGGGCGGAGGCCGCCACCGCTCCATCGAATTCTCCATGGCTACCGACGGAGAGCATCAGACCCCGGCCAAGTAGCCGTGCCGCCCGGCTTCCTCCAACGGCGCTTCATCACCTCCCATGGAACGCCACCTTGGAAACCCTCTCCTCCCCCTCGTCGTTCGACGGAAGGGGCGCCGCCACCGCCGCCGTGGCCGAGGCCGGGGCCGGGCCGGGGCCGAAGCCGGGGCCAAGGCCAAGGCCGTGGCCGGCAGCAGCGGCGGCTGAGGTGCGGCGATCCGGGGGGGCGGCTGCTCGGAGCGGGGCGGGTAGATCCTCCGTCGCCGCCCGGGAGGGGGGCGGGAGAGGAGGAGGCGGCGGCTCAAAATACAATGCAATTTCCACCGAAACTTCGGAGATGTGTATGTATTCATGAAATAATTGTGATAATTTTTTGAAACACAGATATACAATTTTTAAATATTTTGAAAACTGGAAGCACTTATGTGCACTTGAGACAAGGACTAAACACAACGCACGCACACAGCTAGCCTAGACCGAACGAAGAAGGGAATACCGGCGGCGCGACTCGGCGGCGCGACCCTCCCGCGGCCATCTGCCGGCGGCGCGCCTCCCGGCGGCGGCTTCCCCTCCTCCGTGCCCTCCTCCATGGTACTGACCCTCTTCCTCCTTTTTCCCTCTCCGTCCCTCTCCTTGCCGTGCTCTGTGAAGTGTCGGAACCCTAGTTTTTTGGGATTTTGCACTATTGAGACAAGGAATCGTGAAACTGAGGATGGACGATTCTCAAATTCCAGAAGGTTAATTCCTCGGAATCTCTTTATATGCTCAACGTTTTTTTTTTTTTTTTTTTTTTTTTTTGCGGGGTTGTATGCTCAACGTTTTGGCTGGATGATGTTCTACCTCCCTGTTGTTATATATTCTTCTGGAAATTGCTTTTATGCTGTTAAATTTATGCTAGTACTGTAATGTTGTTTGAGAAGCAAATGAAGTGCTGATGTAGAGGGCGTGAAAATGCGTCCTACAGGCTGTTGGAATGTGTGCATAACCTTTAATCCATTTGCTTTTAGCTCCTGTTAACGTCCAGTTCACGGTAGTGGCAGAAGGCAATAACAGAGCTAGATTTCAGTGGTAGTTTTTTAAAGATAAAATTTTCAGTGTGGTATTTTTCTAAAGTGTGGATCTTTTAATGGTACAGAACTAATTTTCCCAAAAAACAAAGCCAAAGATTGGCAGAACAAGCAGAAGCCCTCACGGTCACGGCTGGCTCGGAAGTGAAACAAATCCTGTATCCCCTTCCCGGCTCGTGTCCTGCGCCGCCGACCGCCGATTCCTCTCTTCGCAAGCGCAGGAGCAGGGGAGAAGAGGCGTCCGGTGCTGTCCTCCTTCCTCCGAACCCACGCCGCATCGAAGACGGAGGAACTCCTCCCGTGGGGAGGTCCGACACCACCCAGCACCCCCACCCACTTCGACTCGGCGCCGCCCCGTCCCCGTCGCCGCCCTCTCTGCTGACCTCTGCCTCCTCTGCTGCCGGGTATGTGTTCACCCCCTTCCCAATTTTCTTGCTTTCCTCCTTGTACGTTCCATTGCATGATTTCTGTTATAAACCCTAGGTTTTGGTATGGAGGTATATTAGAGACGCCAAAGGGTATGGCACAATACCTTATGCATGACTGTGAAATTGACTGTGAGATGTGAACTTATTTGTCAAATATTATGGTCTATTTGAGAGGTTGGAGATGAATCCATATTTGAGGATGTGGTTTATCTGTCAATAATATTCATGTACATGTTGTATATGATCCGAGGCCACTGAATTTTGATGCAAGTAATCTATTCTCGCTTTGTTCGTAAACCCTAATGCAGCTTGCTTGGATCGTTGTAGACTTCTAGGAGTGTTTACGTTCCAGCAGAGTTGTGGATTTGATATGGCAGTTGTTCTAAACTCCTAGTAGCAGCCCACACATTTGCGCACGTCCATTCACCTATCTATGTCTCTGGTTAAACTGCTTGGAAGCTGCATCGTGTTTGGGTGAGAGTATCTGTGCTTTCTCTGTTTGTTTGTCTTTGCTGCGCTCTGTGAATTATTTTTGTGTGTCTTTGTTTGGGTTTTGCTTCTTTTCTTCAGGGAGGGATCATCCTTCTTGAAGACATTGTTCTTATGACCCACTCCATAATGCTTGTATTTTCATGAGTGCCATATCTTGGTTGAGATCACTGGGGTGGAATGCATGTAGTGTCTTGCAGTAACCCACTGGCGAGGTTTAGCTCAATATTTCAGTCAAAAAGGTTTAGCTAAACATATTTCATATTTGGTTATTGAGTTAGTTGACTTGTCCTTCGGCATTGCCCCTAAGCTGGGTTCTTGATATGTAGTTTAGTTTTGAACTTTTGATGTCTGCATGCTAGGAGCTCAAGCTTGTAGGTGTTGGAGGAGTGTTTTGGTGTGTGCACTCGACCCTGGGTAATGCTGGAAGCCACCCTCGTATCTACATGCAGCACCTGTACTTATAGGGACTAGCGTATCTATATCTGATACTATATGTATGGCGGAGCATCTGAGAACATTGCAGTAAAAGTAAATGATTTTAATTCATGCGCGATTTGGATGCCTCTCTGATACCTGATGGACACTTACCCAGCTCAGGAAGAGCCCAGGTCATATGTTACCTCTCCTCCCTCGACCTATATCCTGAGCAAGGCGGTGGCTCCAGGAAGGCAGCAATATACATCTCCTCTTCCTCCCTGTGACCCTCTCTCTCCTGTGACCTGCAGATCCCCCTAATGGCTGCTCCGGTGCTCCCTCCCAGGCTCCTGCTTTTATGTTGTGGTTGCTGGAGCTTAAAATTGGAATGCCTTCTTTTGTGTTTATTTATTCAGATTGCTGAATTGTTCAATACATACAAGACTAAAACAAGAGAATTGCTACATGGGTTTTGAATAGTAAATAGTTTGAAGGTACTTCAGTAACTTCACTAAGATTAGGACAAAAGCAAAACAACATAATCAAAAGGCAATCTGCTGGTGCTACTAACACTACTTTTTAAATTCAAAGAAACGATATCGGCCCGATATTGATACGTGTATTTGTATCGGTGCGACTGCACTTAGTCCACTAACACAAACTCCCTTGTTGGTTCTGCTGGCTTAGATGCAAGCTTCATTCCTTCCCTTCAAAAGTGATCTTTATTGGAACAAATTATTGACTAGGCAAAAGAAGTAGCTAGCATTTTAAATTTGCGTTAACCTACCTTGAAACTGCTAATTGGGTCTGCAATAAATGGTGAGGTGCTATGTCAATTTTCATGATGCATTTAAATGTTGTCCAGTACAAAATTGTGGGTACTTGTCTTTGCATGTTGCAATATGTATGTTTAATTGTTATCCTACCTGTGCCGAATGCTGAAGAAGTTCAAGAACTCGGCCCCCTTGTTTTGACACTACTTCCTATTTTAGGATAATGGCTCATCGCGGACACTCAGATGGACGGATCTCCCAAACTCCAGGCCTAATGCGCCATGGTGCATTCTCTACAGCCAGCCTCTCTGCCCGCCAACCTTTAGAGCCTTCTCCTGCCACCATTTTGGAGATTCTGGAGAACAAGCTTGCCGCGCTGACCGGAGAGGCAGAAAAGCTTATCAGAGAGAATCAGCGATTGGCATCAAGCCATGTGGTTTTGAGACAGGATATTGTTGAAACTGAGAAAGAAATGCAAATGATTCGCAGCCACCTAGGTGATGTCCAGGTAGAGACTGATATGCACATAAGAGATTTGGTGGAGAGAATCAGATTAATGGAGGCAGACATACAGGCTGGTGATGCAGTGAAGAAAGAACTTCAGCAAGTGCATATGGAGGCAAAGCGGCTTGTTTCTGAGAGGCAGAGGTTTACTTCTGAGATAGAGATACTGACTAAAGAGATACAGAACTTCCCTGTTGACAATAGTAACCTTCCTGAATTGGTTGCGGAGCTAGATGGGCTACGGAAAGAGCATCACAATCTAAGGTTTGTGGTAGTGTCTCTTTTTTAACATTTTCCGTGCCAACCTGAGCTTTGGTATTCAATATGGCTTTAATAATATGATTTTTTTCTACTCGTGTTAAGATCTGCGTTTGAGTATGAAAAAAATACAAACATCAAGCAAGTCGAGCAGATGCGGACAATGGAAATTAACTTGATAACCATGACTACAGAGGCTGACAAGTTACGAGCTGATGTGGCAAATGCTACAAACCGAGCACATGGTATTTGATTTCTCCTCATTCCCTTAATGTCTATGGCATAGATTGAACCGGGCTGCTATGTTTTCATGGAGAGTCTCAACTCATCATGGACTATGCTGCATTCTTGGGGCAGGGGAGGCAGGGTATGTGTGTTGGGTTGGGGTGGGGTTCATTATGTAAATAGTAAATCCCACAAGTTTTAAACATCTTCGAAAAGTTTGTGCCTATTTGTTCCTCTGCATTTGGATCATTGCTACCCCTTGCCCATCACCAACTTTGTTGTTTCCAACAGAAATGGCAGATTGGTATTGGCATGTCTAGGTACATGTGTTTTGTACGTTTTTTTAATTACTTATGTCGAAGTAGTTGAGCCATTATGTACATAGTAGATCCAATTAGTTTTTTTGTGTCTTAGTTATTTGTACCTATGCTTTTCCTCCCATCACTAGTTTTCTGATTTCCTGCAGAGGATGCAGATTGCTATTATCATGCCTAGGTACATGTGTTTTCTGGTTCTTTCTTCTGTGTTACTTGTGTCAAAGTAGACGAGTTTATGAGTTATTATGAAATTTGCGCACCATATAAATTGTTTGATGTAGCGCAACAAATTGGTGAACTTGCTTCTACTAGCTCGTGTGATTAAGTTAGGTGCCTTGTTAGACTTGTTCGAGGAACTACTAAGATAGGCCAAATATACTTTGCAGTTATCTTACCTGCATATTTCACAACACTAGCGCTAAACGGCTAATACCATGAGAAGTTACACTCATGAATTCATTAAGCGCATGGCATGCGAGATTGCAACATAATCCTACTTGATATGCTTTTACTGGTGTTTATCATTAGCTTGTACATTTCTCGGCATCCACATATTCAGATGCATATGTATGCATACTTTGCTCCTTTCGAGTTTAGTGGCACTTCAATACTTTAATTACATCTGATTTTCCACAAAGCAGGAGCACATGTGACAGCTCCACAGCCTGGGACTGCACAAGCTGCAGCGGCGTCAGCAGCCACAAATCCGTATGCAAATGCATATGCCAATCACCCCTCCGCATATCAGCAAGGGACTCCTCAAGCAGCAGCATATCAGCAAGGGACTCCTCAAGCAGCAGCCTATCAGCAAGGGACTCCTCAAGCAGCAGCCTATCAGCAAGGGACTCCTCAAGCAGCCGCATATCAGCAAGGAACCCACCAAACGGCGGCGTATCAGCAAGGAACCCACCAAGCTGCGGCATATCAGCAAGGAAATCCCCAAGCTGCAGGATATCAGCAAGGAAACCCCCAAGCTATGGCATACCAGCATGGGGCATATCAGCAAGGAACCACACAGGCTGGAGCATATCAGCAAGGAACCCCACAAGCTGGAGCATATCAGCAAGGAACCCCGCAAGCTGGAGGATATGCTTACCCAACCGCTTATGACGCCAATGCTTACCAGATGCATGCTAATGCATATGCGGGCTATTCTGGCTATCCAGTTGCAGGGTATGCACAGCCTGGTTATCCCGGCACGTACGCCACACCTCAGCATCCAACAACCAGTGGCGCGGCTACTGATGGCACAAACGCGTACGGTGCGGCTGCTAGCACGGGGTATCCTGCTCCGCCGGTTCAGGCAAGCAGTGGAGCTGCTAACACGGGACAGGCACCACCAGCTCCCTAATCCCTATCCTGCAACGTATGACCCTACAAGTGGAGCCCAGAGGTGAAAGCCGGGGTTGTAACATGAATGATTGTCTCTGTGCCATGCACATTTTATCAGACAATGTCATGGTTGTTTTTTCCCTTATGTACATTCACTACCATAGCTTTATGGAAACTGTTTAGTCTTTAAGAAGTTGCACGGTGAATTGCAGTTTATAGTCTGAGGCTGGAATTGACGGGCGCAATTGTTGGTTAATGACGAGTCAATCTGTTCCAGTGGTTGGAAATGTCGGTAGATTGATAGCGCAGATAGAGAAGCCAACCTTTTCTTTGTCTTGTGATGAAAATCAGAAACGTTGGCTTCTCACTTCTCGAAGGAACCTGGACGATTTGAAATCTGCTCACAGCGTTGCCATAGTGAAGAGTTGAAAGTTGAGAAGCTGTACAAAAAATGTGTTAGTTTCTTGCTCAGAGCATCCTGCTTTCCTAGCATCTTCATTCTTCAATAAGCTCACCCTTAACACCACGTATAGGTGCATTCTATTTAGCAAAACGGCATTGCTTGTTACATCCACCACTTCCAAATTGCATTGGTTGAGTACCAGTTTGTAATTTTATTATAAAAAATATATAAAAAGGTGGGGCGAGAGGAGTGAGCAAGAGGTACATTCTATTTAGCAAATTGCATCGATTGTTACATCCTCCATTCGAAATTATAAGATGTTCTACGCAGTTTCTTTTTCTTTCAAATCATACACGCATTTTAGTGCCAACATGAGAGGTGTCACACTTATGTCTCATAAAGGCAAAATATTCCTTCAAAGAGAGATGCTCAGTCTTTCACAGGTGGGATGTGCATTTTCTATGTTGTTTACTCATTTCGGTCCACAAGGGGGAAAATATTTGCAAAAGCTTCACGTGGAGCGTGGTATCAGGATGACAAGGCTACGTAAATATTCATCTAAAGTTTCAACTAGTACCGGAAACAAATCTGATCAAGTCATCCCAAAGTATGGCATTAAGCCATTGACTTCATTACATAACAAGTCGCATCCCTGATCCCTCAAGGTGTAGTACATCCTACCGCAACAATTTACACGAGACAGGAAGTAATGGAACAACAACCACCCCTATACTGGACTACCAACTGTTCCAAAACGAGAGATTGAATGGGCTGGCTTGTATTTCAGATCAGACTTTGAATTAGTTCAAACTATGCATCAGATCAGGGACACGGTACTTGAATCGAACTGTTAGCCATTCGCTCCTCCAAGCAATCAGCATAGAATCAACCGCGTGATTCCAGTAGCTCTCTCCGTGCAGTCTGTACTAGCGTGTGCATGAACGAGGTGGCGTCACAGCACGAAGGGTTGGGGACAGAAGCATGTGCCAGGAAAGGAAGCTTTCTCAATGATCTTCCACTTAATCCCTGTGGAAGAATGGAAAAATAATCACCATTATAAGCCTGTTGATATGAGTTGCAGCAGATAGCTTAAGGGTTGATCTCACCATTATAAACTGTAAAAGAAATCTAAGGCAACTGTAAACTCCATTATTTACCTCGCACTGTTCTGCACCTTGATGCAGTAATTCGGAGAGATGAAGTGTATGAGGTTCTGCAGCCTCGGGACAGTGCAACTTCTCCTTAAGGGTTGAATAACTCAGAATAGAAGGCAAATCACCACCCTACAATTGCAGATGAAAAATCCCTCTAAGATTCAGAGATTGCTAGAAGGCAGAAATCTGAAGAGGTTTGCTCAGAACCACTGCCTCATGCACACAGCAGTCCTGAGCAGCCTCTGTAACGACGTACCATGACAAAAGATACAGCATCACAAGAACCAAGTTGGCGAAAAGATCAAATACCTGAGGGGATGCAAGAATCCCTACTCGGAAGAGTTCCTGTATGCATGACCTCAAAATCTCATAGCGTGCTTGAAGAGTAGGGGGTCCAACATATGCCTTGATGTCTGCCCTGTCAACAAATGCAATATCTGCAAACTAGACAATAGTTAGCATTTATTGATTTTAAGAATCAATACGTATCTGCAAAGAATATCGAAAACAGACATAAGAGAATGAATGTGCACCATTATGCATTTCTGTTGGCAAAACAGATATCACAAGTGACTACTCAAGCATAGTTGATTTCTCTTTGTTGCTGGCCAAGATTGTCTTAACTGTTATATGCCATCATGTAGAACTAGTTGATACAAAAAAGTAGTAAATACTATCTTGTTAAACATGTTCATTGTTCAATTGCTCTCCCTCCTGACTACTGTAATTCACTTAAACCAACTAAACACACACCAAAACGTCGAAGTTTGTCCAGACATTGACCATTGCAATAAAAAATGTAGCAACTTTGCATATACCATACAGAAATGACAGCGTAGGCCACCGGGTAATTAAATCATTAACTAGCTTCAGGAAAAAAGAAAAAGGAAAAGCTCGAAAGGTAGAATCAGTACCTATAGCTGTCGTGATATTTGATGTTGTCAAAATGATAACATTTGGCCAAGCCTTCAGTTTGTCCATTTGAGTTAGCAACGCATTTACCACCTGAAGGTTACACAATGAAAGAAGACAGTGTAAAACCGCCTGATAAATGCTAATTATAGCAAAGAAAATTGATGAAAATTTTACCCTAATGGAGTCTGAAGGTTCAGAGCCAGATATGGCAGCTTGTCTGGCAGCAGCAAGGCTTTCAACTTCATCTGCAATATAACGTATTAAAATGCATAAATGTCAAATGTGAGATTAAGGTTCAAATATACAGCATGCTGCAAATCAAAAATAATAATCCCGAGGTTCAGTCAGCAATTTATGTGAGCACTACGGTGTGTTTTGCTGGCCTGCAGCCGGAGAGCAATGCCAAGGAAACCAAACTGTGATGATCTTGATTAAAAGACCAGTTTCTGATTTCTATTCTCTATGTTCACAAAAAAGGGAAAATAACATGATATATTATTTATACACCGATGTCATGTAGCTCAATAGGGCTCATTATTTCATCAGTAATGAGGCCTTTTCTAAAGTAAAAAAAACATATTGAAATGACAAGTGCTCTTTAATTATGCATAGATGAGATGAACAAGGGGTGGATTGAGCTAGCCAGATTATAGAGATGTATCATCTAGCCATTTCACCAGTTTTATCATGAACATACCAATTAATACGAATACCAGGTTGCTTTCTTCCTCCACCATCTCCTGGATCTTCTGGAAAAGCTTCGCTACCTAAAAGGGACAAGGCATAGCATGTATGTTGTAAGACAAATGAAAATGCATCTCCAGTGGATGATTTTAGTGGGCCCAAGTCTCTAAGCCTTCCATTGCAAAATGTAGTGGGTATTTTAATTGGTCAAGACAAGGATTTGACCAACAATTACTCAGTTAATATGTAAGTCACAATACTAGCAGAGGTATCATAGGATGGCTAAATTTCCAGATCATGCAAAATGGTGCACAAACAAATCAAACTTCAATTACCATAAAGTGCTGATATGATTTCAGCATGTGAACATATTACACAATAACATTATCAAATATGAGCACAAAAAAGGCATACCAATTTTCCACTTTCAGAAAACCACTTGCTGAACAACGAATGGGCGTTGACTTCAACTAATTGACACATAGAATACCTGGTGAGAAGTGGTCAGTAATTAATACCACAATATTAGTTTTCAAAGCATTAGTAATGAATATCATACAGCACAAACCTTGACTTGAAGCGAATAGAAAGTTTCTGAGCTAATGCTTTACACAATGAAGTCTTTCCTGTTCCAGGTGGGCCATGCAAAAGTACAATCCTGTAATTTGATGTCACAGACATAAGACATAATTTATATATTTCAGGTAATAAATTATAGAGATAGAAGCTGCACATTGGCAGGGCATTAAGATAGGTAGTTTCTCCCAAACAACACCCACTGATAGATTCAAACAAGAGGAAGGAGACAGTAGTGTACTGTCTAGTTACAGTTTCATTAAGCACTACATGCATGTCATTTATAGGTTTCAGAAGCCAAGTGCAACCCCAACTGCACAAAAATAAAGGACCCTAGGGGGCTTCTATTTTCTATAATTCTATGCCAGCATGATCTTTACTGTGGAAAATTTCAACCAAAAAAATATACTCCTGATGATATGCCAAGCCACCAAATGCTTAACGATGTGAAAGGTGCTTACCGGTTCCATGAAACAAGGCATGGGTCTACACCTCTTTCAGTAAATAGCAAAGCACTAGCGGCATATCTCAGCAACCTCTGCTTGAGACCGACTTCATATAGTAAGCTGCAAGCACTTGCAGGGTCAGAAACATAACCAAAACATACAGAATGTACTGATAATCGCAAACCAAACCTTTCCCACAATCCATCAAATTCTTTGGCAGGTAGAGCCCACTCATTGAAGCTCGAGAGTGTATCATCTTCACTTGGTTCTTCCCCTGGACCATCTTCACTTAACTGCAAGATAGACAAATTAGCTTGGCCCTTGAGGTGTGCAATAAACTTGAACAAAAACAATGCATCTTCACAACATCAAGCAATATTATCTGTTGGGAAGAGGCCAATATTCTTTTCAAGGAGAGACCAAGTGTGAAATTTCAAGTGGACACCAGTACAGCAGCAGCAGCAGCATTAGAACAAAGTCTTATGATGTGAAGAACCGAGGATGAAACAACTCCAGCACACAATTGATCAAAGGATCAAGATAACAAACAATAACATGTAAACACACTAAAAGACAATCTTGATTTTAAAAATAACCGGAAGTGATTTAGACAGCAAAGACTGAAGTAGGCAGTACAAAATCATATGCATACCTGGAACACATGAACAACAGGCTTAACTTGCCAAAACAGCAGAACTTTGTGGTTCTCAATCCACTCATCTACATCAAAGGCAGGCATTCAGGAAGAGATGGATAAATAACAGAGGTCATAGCACACTTTGAGCCTAAGTGAATCATCATACCAGTATCACATATTTGGATCCTTTTAACATGTTTTAGAAGAAAATGATTGTCAGCTGGTATCGAGACAGGACCATCAACATAGCTCAAACTTCGAGTTTCTAACATCCTGGTTAAGAAAGCAGCTAGTAAATATTAAGTGCGAGCAATAAGAAACAGTAATACGTCATGAGAGGATATAATTGTGCAGATTAATACATATGCTATGAGCCTAAACCCAGAGATCTCTACAGGCAGCTATGCAAATTCCGCGACCTCAGATCTAGCGATAATTTCGGATCATAGCACTAACAATTGAAGATGGTAGGTTTTTTTTTTTTGGAACTCCTTTACAGCCTTCTTCAGACTTTCAATAAGCCAATGATGAACACAATAATTTTCTGAATGACCAGCTTATATCCATGTTACATACCAGAATCCCATCTGATTCATAATTATTCATAGAACTTTCTATTTCAACTACCCCCGCCGTCCCCAAAAGGGAGTAGTATTTTTCTCTTGAAATCTAATCATACACGGTGATGCCTTTTAGAAACTTCTAATTAGCTGGTTGCTAAACAAAATCCACAAGCTATACATTGCTCCAATTTGCTGCTCATGAAACTTAACCAACATTTCAGTTATTTCCACCTAAAGCAAATCCAGCTGACCCAACTGGCAAATCTGTGCATGACCGAGTTCCTCCAAATAAATCCACAGTTCTAGTGCCCAGCAGCTATATCTAACAGGCCCCACTGTCAAACAACAGCGAAACAAGCTCGGAACAAAAGTGAAGCAGGAACGAGCACGGACCTCTCGACTGCTGCTCGTACCTCCTCAGCGCGGGCCGTGCTCGCGGCGTGCAGCAGCACCTCAACTGCGAGGGCAGAGGAAAAAAAAATCAACCCCAGCGAAACCAAATCGGCGTCAGGGAGAGGCCGGAAACTCGTGCGCCGCGGCACCCACCTGATACGAGGACCTTGTCGTCGGGCGGGGTGGGCGCGGCTACGACCACCGCCGTCGGCTGTGGCGGGGAGGGGACTGCGGCGGCGGCGGCGTCGACTGCGGGCTCCAGCGGCGGGCTGGCGGGGAAGGGCGGCACGGCGGGAGTGGGAGCGGGGGCGGGAGGAGGAGGAGGAGGAGGAGGGAAGGGGTCGAAGGAGATCTCCATGGGAGCGCTCATGGCGGCCAAGCCCCGCGAGGGAGCCGAAGAAGAAGTGTTCTAGGGTTTTGGGTTTGGGGAGGAGATGGCGGAGCTGTGGAGGAATTGGGGAATGGGGAATGGAGGATTTGGGTTTCCCGCGCTTAGCGTGAGATGATGGGCTTTTTATCTGCTGCAGGTTAGTGGTGGACTCGACTCAGTGGAGGCCCATCGTATGTGCGAATCGTTGTGAGCAAACTTTTTTGGAGAATTTCATTGGCTGCTACTTCCGCTTTGGTGTGAAAGTTGAACGAATTTGCTGCGAAATCAGCCAACCGGTATTTCAGGAAACAATTGGTACAATTTTACACTTGTGCACCCCTGATGAGCTATGTAATGCCACGCTACTAGAAGTATAGTTTATTGAAGTGCAATGCTCGTGTTTCGTTGTGTATGCAGCTCCAAAGTATCGAAATTCACACAGACCAAGCCGAATAAAGAGGGTGGGGAGGAGGGGCGAAGATAGGCAATCCGCTTCTATTACACCGATAAGCGGGTCCCAATGGCGGTGGTTTGTAGCGGTGTTCGACGGCAAGGTCCTCGTATCACCTTCGCAACCAACACAATACATGTACGGAGTACAAAGTAAAATGTTGGTGAATCACAAAGCGCTAGACAACCTCGAAGGACCTAGAGACCACTTATATTAATATAAAGATAGTACATTTTGCATCCACATCAAAAAAAGTCAGGAAAATATAACTTGGTCCCTAACTTATGCAAGGAGGACCTCAACATCCTGCTGGCAATCAGGTTCAAGACCCTTCTAGCACAAGCATAGCACCGCTGGCACCGGGGACGAGGCCTCTTGGTACGGCGTTGCCTCCATGGCTGCTCCAAGGAGAGAGTTGATGCCTCCCATCTGGCTCACTGGCCGGGAGGAAAGAGGATGGCCGCCCTTCAACCTGAAGAAACAATGGTGCGGAGGCCGCTAATCACTAACTTCGTGGGCGGCGTCGCTTCCAGAGAAGACCGCCTCTCAACCACTATGTTGCGCGGCGTAGCTCCAAAACAACCATTGTTGATGTGCTCACAACCTAGATGCAATCTCAAAACACCAGAGAGGAGCTTCACCTTGAGCCTTGAAAAATCTTGACCATGGAAGATAAGCTCCACCCGACTTCCATATACACCTGGACGCGAAGCTCTGTCCTCATCTCCCTTTCACCATCTCCACGAGGGCTGACAAGAAGATGAAGAATAAGAACCTTGACGTCACATCCACAACAACACTCCTCTAGAAAAAAGATCTGGAAGAACCACCTTGAGCTTATTGACGAAGATGGCGGCAACGCCTCTCCCTCACCGTCTTTGGCTTCAACCACTGGAAGGAAGTGCTACACGACTAGCAGCCCAAGTCTCATATGCCAAGCGACCCGTGAAACGTGAGTCATTGAGAATTATACTGCCCAGCTCATTCCTGCCGCTAGTTCAATTTGCGAGTCCTAGATTAATTTGGTTGACCTAAAATTGGTGAAGCCACAAACGTTTTTTTATATATCTGGTCCGCGTCAAGTAGTTGTTTGAAGAACTAGTACATTCTATATTTTGAGAGTTGATTTGCACCATTATTGGTGGCAATTGTAATAAAAATATTCCTGATGACATGTTAGAGGGGATAATTCGGATTGAACATAGATAGTCTTCGGCTCACGATCAAATGGTGGCTGAAGGACTCGAGATTTGCTACGTTGTTAAATCAGTCCTGTCCCACGTACTGATGTACGCCTACGTAGGTAAGTATACCCAGTCTGCTAAAAATGAAATGGAAGACCATGGACTAGTTAATTTGCACGGAAATTTACGTTGTAAACGACCTAAGGACTGTCGTTTTCAGTGCTCCCGAAATTGAACTCTTGCTAGTCGATTTTCAAGATATAAGTGTCGGAAATATAACATGTTTATAAATTTTGTAATGCCAATCTCGCTTAATTTACATTGAATTAGAAGTGCAAAGTATTTCACCGGACCAGACGAAAGACAAAATAGCCCTTTCAAGCAGTGCAAAAGAATCTTGGCGGGTTTGAGGGAGAGGGGGTTGTACCGGAGCAAGCCTCAAGAATCTTTAGAATTTTTTTCATAAAATCCATTCTAAGAACCATACAACACACAGAAAAACAAACAATCCCAAAAAAATCCATCACATATCGCATGGAACGATTGCACGAGATTTATACAACTAGCGTGGCTAGCAGTTTAACCACACGATAGCATGCTAACAAACTCCATTTCATGTTGTCATCTTTTTTTTTTGGATCGTTGAGACATGTATTAACATTATGCGATCCTTAAGTTGTCCTATGTGATAAATAAACTTTAGCAATGAAATAAATTAGCCATAAGTCGAACTTTGAGGCCGGGCTTCCCCATTTCGAAAGAAAAGAACAATCTCAAGAATTGGATCATGAGAACCCCTAATTTTTCCACTGAAATACTAATTGATCAAAAGATCAAACATGGAACCATCGGGTATCTAATGCAATATGCATCACTATGAATCCATGATAAATTTGACACTCTTATTGCTTGTTTTTCTTCAAAAAAGAAGATTAAGCCTCCGACCACTACATCAAATTTTGATGCACACTATTTTTCCTTACTAGAGTTGATGTAATGCAAAGATGCCAAATCAGGCATGGTATGATTGCAGCTACATAATCAAACATTAGCAAAGGCAATCCGATAAGTAAATGGTCATTTTTCTAAAGCCTTCGTGGTGGCGGCCACCACTTGGAGAGAATGGATTGTTCTATGTATCACGAGGAATCTACCAAATGATATACTCCCTCCGATTCATATTAGTTATCACCAACATATGAATTATCTAGACATATTTTAGTTTTAGATATATTTTATTAGAAAATATTAATATAAATTAGAGAAAGTAAGTATTATGATGTATCATTATTAACCATGTCTTGATTTTGACCTGATCAAGCTGGATCACGACCATGTTTGAATCAATTGGCCCGTGCCATGGTCTGCACATGTTCGGGCAGGATCTGTGCCTGGCTTCCTCGACAATTTCGTTCATGTTTGTCCTTTTTTTTATATAATAGAAGTTTATTATTTTTAAAAATTAAGCATTACATCTGATCTCTGCATAACTGAGATACACACAGTCACCTATAACCAAAAGTTCCAGAAAAATAGAAGGTCTTGATGTGATTACATAAAGGAAAAGATAAAAGCACATTCATAGCGAAGGAAAGATCAATCTGTAGATTACGCTCCCATCCATGTTAGAAAAAAATTCCCTCACTATATCAATTGTGTAGACATATCCGTAAACATAAGTCGATGCTTCACACATTATAGAGACGAACGAAACTTAGTTGTGCACCAACAAAATCTGGAGAGAGAATGAATTTTCAGATAAAAGGTGCCGTGGTTTGCGAGTTGTTGCTGCGAGATCGCTGCGCCGGTTTTTGGAAAAGTCGACGCGCAACCGGACAGCTCATCGCACGACATTCTGGGCGTTGCTTCTTCTGCGACACAAGAAAATGCCTCGTTGTCACCGCTCCGATCAATGGACGGACGCCATAGACATTCTTGGTGGAGCCGTGGGTGTATATTCTCACTCTCTCAGTACGTATATATACGTTCCTCTTCTGTTCTGGTCTAGGCGTCTGTTCCTAGCTAAATGCCTGAATTGACGATACCTACTAGACCATCCTGATGGTCATGGTTATAGTCGAAGCGAGTGGCAGGCTGGCCGATCCACACAATTTGTTCGGAAGTAAAAAACTGGCCCACATATCTTTTTGTGATGGCCAATAGATCAATCAACCAATCAATTTGTTCGTTTCGGCGTGGTGCTTCATGCGCGAATCTTGGTGTGAGTGCGTGGCTAGGCTTGGACATCTCTCGACTTCATGCACGTTCTATGCCGGCCACGAAATCTGAACTAGTGGTTCGTCGAGAATTGGCCACTGCCGTCTCTATGGTTCCCGTGCACACAATTTGCCTATGATCGTGCCACTACTGAACCCACTGACGGAGCTAGGTGCCTGTCGATTTCTCCTATGGTTCAACGATCGTGGACCACTATAAATGGGGGTCTGCTTTTGGCGAGAATGAGTATGCGTGTGGTGTGTGTGAGCAGCCGCACAAGGCAGATTGGCAGATTTTATGATGCACCGGCAATTAGCTATTTTTCTCTCTGCTAGAAATGCTTGCCTGCTTTTGGCGAAAATGACAGCTAACAACATGTAAAAGCATCTCTAGCAGATCCATCTCTAGCAGATCCAGTCAAAATTAGACCTTAAAACTTCTATAAAACTACTGTAAACGGTTTTTTTGGGTCTCAAATAGGGTATGCTAGAACAGATCCCATATAACCGGACTATAAATGGGGGCATTTTGTAATTTGCCATAATTTTCTTTACACCTCTATTATTTGCCACATAACCACCGACTGTTATTGTCACTGACATGTGGTGGCCACATGGCAAATAATAGAGGATCAAAGAAAAGTGTGGCAAATTATAAAATATTCCATATAAATCTCTTCAAAAAGATGTTTTCTTAAAAAGGTTTCTACTGCTTCTCCTCTCTTCTTCCCTAGACCGTCCCCTACCTCCGGCTGGCCACATGTCCATGCCTCCGCGCTGCTCACTTAAGCTTGTTGGCCGCGCCGGTAAGCTCTGCCACACCCCTGCCCCGGCCCCCCGCCGCTGACCTGCGGGCAATCGCATTGCCGCCTCTCCATGACTAGGTTGAGGTCCAGGCCGTCCCGCTTCGCCCGAATCCAACCCAATTTAGACTTGCCGTGAGCCATTTTCGACAGCCACCGTTTGATTTCGGCATCTTGCGGTAGATTGATTTCCATCTCTGGCCGGATTAAGTTGAGGTTAGCCGAAATTTGGGCGGACTTCGGCGAGTCTACCCACGGAAGGTGTTGGTCCAAAGTGAAATTTCCAACCTGCTAGTATTGATCGGTATACATGATCCTGTTAATTTTTCTTAGTTTTGCCTCCAGAGCTTAAGATACAACGATCACCAGCGTCTGTTCACGCTGCCCTATAAAAATATTTAGGTAGCAGACGATTTTAAGGGATCTGATTGAGGTCATTTTTCGATTAAAATTGGAAAATTCGATTATTTTAAGAGTTTGGTCACTTTTATAGGATATGCTAGAGATGCTCTAATGTTTGCTGCCAGAGGAAGGGTGCATAAGAGGAGAAGAAAAATAAGTTCCAGGATACTATATATTGGTGCTATTTGCGTAAGGGCACGGAAGATGCAGCATTCCATCTTTTCACAATTAGTTTATATTCTGAGTTTGATAAACGTGTTAAATTATCTAAATATTAAAAAAGCACCAATTTATTCTATGAAGTTACCTTGGATATGCGTTTTAGGCATGAACTTGCAAATCCTGAAATTTGGATCACAAAGTTGCCCCGTGCGAGCGTTTCGGTCCCTCCGTGACGACAACCATTAGTTTGGTGCCCTCGGGACTTTTTTTTTGCAAATACCCTCCCAATATTGTGTTTTTTCTCTTTCGAGAACCTTATCCCTCTCCCTCCAATGGCCACCTACGTTCTCTCTTCTGAAATCCCCGCGTCGCCTCAGGTGCAGATGTGCTCACGTGCGGCGTCACTCCTCGGCACGCAACAAGGACAAAATCTGGCCCATGCCGAGCAGCCCGGGACCCAACCCTAGCTCCAACCGGTCCTCCGCCTGATGGCCGTGCCACACGCAACAATGCCGCCCCTAGACCACCTCCGCGACATGCCGAAGCCACCACCACTTAAAAAGCACATCATCACCACGCAACAGCGACGCTCCAGGAACTCCTCCGCACCAGAAAGTTGTTTCTAGATCAAGTTTAACTAAATATTTATGGAAAAGTATTAGCATCTATAATTTAAAATCTAGAATAGTAAAATTGTTATGAACTATATTGTCATGTTACATATATTTGGTATTACATTTCTCGATGATTTCAATTATGAAGTTTAACTTTGACTAAACCTAAAACGCAAAGTAAATAAAAACGGAGAGGGCATAAGTTTATTCCGATGCGACTTGGCAAGTCAGTCTCCGGTAGCCAATGGGTCAACGCGTCAATCTTGTATAGCAGGAGCAGCACTACATGCATGTACAAGAAACTTTCGACATGTCCATGACAGACTAAACAAGGATCGATATGACCCTTCGTTTAACCCTGGAAGCTAGCTACTGTCTTGCACGAACGAAAGAACTGGATAGGCGGAGAGCCGCGCCAAATGGACCAGACGACGACGTCTTCTTTTACAGTCCGAATTTTTCATACAGTAGTAATACTTCCTTTTGGCTTGGCCATCTGTCTATGTCCCTGTCGACCTCGTCAAGTCCGGCTCGAAATTAAGAATCGTCGTCGGAAGCGGGTGTGCCTACACGGTTTGCACCTCGTAGCCGGCCGGCGACGCGAGACCTTTGCTTACTCCGATCAGGGCAGGATGCTTCCAAGATCCATCGGTAACTTATACTGAGTACTGGAGTATTGATGATTATAAAAGTTGAAAATAATTTATTTTAACAAACTGCTACTACTTGGGAGTACATTATATGTATTTGCACGAACACTAGTGGAAAAGAGGCCTTTCGTCCCAAAGCCCCTGTGAGCAAATGGCCCCGTTTTGAACCAACCCATTGGTCCCGGTTCATCATGAAAACCCTTTAGTTCCGGTTCGTTTGGACCCTTTAGTCCCGGTTGGTAATACGAACCGGGACTAAATTACCAACCGGGACTAAAGGGATCTTTAGTGTTGGTAATACGAACCGGGATTAAAGAGTTTTTTTTGCATTCCCATGCACCTCCACCCCCCGTGGATCGCCTTTTTTAACACTGTAAAATATAAAAGAAAATGGTAGAAAATTCAAAAAATAAAATCTTTTCAGATTCTTGTATGTTATGCAACCTACTATTAGGGAAAATTAACAAATTTGAATTTTCACTTTTTTTGCAAAAAAGGTTTGAAAAATGGTAAAACCACATTAACTTTTGCATACGACGTCGAAAAAAAACGTGTAATATATCAAAATCATCGTGGGAAAAAGTTACATCCGAATCACCGGGGTTCACCCGGCTAGCCAATTTTTAGATTCTCAAAATTCCAAATGAAAATATGAAAGCAGGAAGATTTTAGTTTTTGCCAGAAATTCGGAATTTTATATTTTTAATTTTTTTTTAAATAATAATTACATCATGCATAAAGATTACTGTTACTTAACCATAAAGTTAGCCAATTTTTTAGATTTCCAAATTTCCAAGTTTGGCAAAAAAATATTAAAAAATAATAAATTAAAAAACAATTATAATACAAATTAAAAAATTATAATTATAATACCATTACCACAACATGTTATTATGTCATTAGTTTTGTTTATTAAAATAATTATTTGGAATTTGAATAATAAATAAGTGTGACATCGACCAACATGTTAATAGGATTGATATGATACTAGTATCACAACATGCGCGCGAAGCACTTGGAAGCGGGATGGGAAAGAAACTTGGAAGTTAAGCGTGCTAGTGCTGGAGTAGTGGGAGGATGGGTGACCGAGCGGGAAGTTGGACCACGGGTAAGTAATTTGACTAGAGATTAAACATAGTTAGAGATTAAGTGTAGTTAGAAACTAAACTAGTTAAATAACTGAAATACTAGAAATTCTGAAAAAATAGAAAAAAAAGAGGAACGAAAAATAATTGGGCATAACCAAATGAATTTAAAAAAATAACGAAATAACCTTTAGTTCCGGTTCATGTTACAAACCGGGACTAAAGGTTATTTTCTCGACGTGGGCCAGCAGCCCACGTGGCGGGACCTTTAGTCCCGGATGGTTGGCCCCGGTTTTAAAACCGGGACTAAAGGCCCTTACCAACCGGGATCATAGGCCCGTTTTCCACTAGTGGAAGATGAAGGAATCCATCAAATCCTGGGCTTAAAGTTGTGCTCCCCGAATCTGTGAATTCCACGGAAAAGTCTCAAGAGTACTCAAGTCTCAAAGAGTTCAACGCAAAAAAGAAAGTGATCCGTTATACAGTACTCCCTCCTTCTCAAGGCATAGGGCGTAAAATTCTTTGCACGCCGATTAAGGAGGTTTCCAGGCCAGGCAACTATTCCCTCCTTCTCAAGGCATAGGGCAAATTCTTTGCACGCCGATTAAGGAGGTTTTCAGGCCATGCAACTATTCCCTCCTTATCAAGGCATAGGGAGTAAAATTCTTTGCACGCCGATTAAGGAGGTTTTCAGGCCATGCAACTATTTCCTAACTTGCCCCTAATTAATCACTAGTTAGTTGAGTATTTTTCTCACCTAGCATTGACTGCCTCCTCCTTTGATGGGGTTTCCTTTTCTCTCTCCACGCATGCAACATGCACCACCAATGAAAAGGCTGTAGTAACTGCTCCTCTCCTCGTTTACTACTCTTCCACGCATGCAGGGACAGCGATTTTTAAGGTGGAGCAATGAACAAGCGGGGGGTAATTTTGTAAGATTGGCGTGTTAATTGCATCTGAACGTGCTCACGCCTTATGCTTTGATGAAAATTCGAAAAAAAATATACGCCCTATGCCTTGAGAAGGAGGGAGTATTTCCTAACTTGCCCCTAATTAATCACTAGTTAGTTGAATATTTTTCTCACCTAGCATTGACTGCCTCCTCCTTTGATGGGGTTTCCTTTTCTCTCTCCACGCATGCAACATGCACCACCAATGAAAAGGCTGTAGTAACTGCTCCTCTCCCCGTTTACTACTCTTCCACGCATGCAGGGACATGAAAAAGCGACGTTTGGTATTAACTGCTAGCGATTTTTAAGGTGGAGCAATGAACAAGCGGGGGGTAATTTTGGAAGATTGGCATGTTAATTGCATCTGAACGTGCTCACGCCTTATGCTTTGATGAAAATTCGAAAAAAAAATATACGCCCTATGCCTTGAGAAGGAGGGAGTACTACCAACGCACGCAAAAAGTCTCTTGGTCAGCAATAATAAGCGTTGCTATACACGTAGCCATACCGACGATGATGCTATTCTGCCTCCGTGTCTCCAAGAGGAACAACGAGGAAACTGACATTACCTTCCTGGGAAGAAATCAATTCCATGTTATACGTCACGTCCATTCATCGGAAGATGCCATCCGGGAAGAAATCAATCCCCGGCTGTTTTAGGAACACGAACACGATGCGGTGCGTGCGAGCCGTGCATGCGATGATCTGTTAACCAGGTCCGGTTGGTGGAGCCGTGGAGGAAGCATACGCTGGGAAAGGGATAAGAACTTTTTGATTCCGTGATAGGCTGCTTGTTCTTTTTATTCTTTTTGCTGCATAAAGCTTGGGAACCAACACAGGGAAAGAGATGAATGCCAATTCTAAGTTATCCTTGGTTAGGATATAATCACGATGAGGGTGAGCTGGATGCCAATCATATTTCCTAACTCTTTTAGCAAACAACAAAGAAAATGACCTCCCCTCACCAAGAATGGCGGCACACTTGATTGACTACGGTCCTGAAGCTCTGACGCGGATGGCGGCCGCAACAGAGAAATCTAAGGAGGAGGAGGAGGGTTGGGGGGAGGGGGAGAGAGGCTTGAGAACTCAGCAGGATCGCCGGTGACGTCCCATGGATAGCGTCTGCGTAGTCGTCTCCGTCCTCGAAACCTTCTATGAAAATACACTAAGAGTAGGGTCGCGGCAGTGGCGGTTCAGACGAAAATCTGACTGGGGCACAACATTTGATTGGGGGCATCTTCGTATAATTTTGCTGATCTTGAATAATTTTCTTTCAAAATTTGAACAAATACTAAAGGAATTCAATAAATTGAGTAGGGCCTATGCCCCCACTCGCATGTACTTGGGCCCGCCCCTGGTCGCGTGAGAGGAAGGGATAGATGTGTTCCACGAAAAAAAGTAGTACTCCCTCCATTCCATGAAGGTTGTCTGAGATTTGTCAGTATTTAAATGTATCTACAAAATATTTTTCAAAATTTAAATGTATCTAGACAAGACACATCTAAATTTTGACAAATCTCAGACAATCTTTATGGAATAGAGGGAGTATTAGCGCGTTGCTAGACGTACCCATCTCGATTGTGCCTAAATACATCCAAATTATGAAAATATTCAAACAATCTTCATGTGACAGAAGGAGTACTAGCGCATACAAAAAAGTTGGTACTTAATTGCTCGGTCAGCAATAAATAAGCGTTGCTACACGTAACCATCATGATGATGATGCCATGCTGCCTCTGCGTCTCCAAGAGGAACAAACTTATTTTCATTCCGAGTAGTTTTGATGCATGAAGCTTGGGAAACCAACACATGGAAAGAGAAGAATACGAATTCTACGTTATCCTTTGTTAGGAATTATAGTCACGACGAGGATGAGCTGGATGCCAATCATATATCCCACACAACTCTTTTAGCAACAAGCAAAGAAAATGACCTCCCTCCACCAAGAATGACGGCCCACTTGATTGACCACGATCCCGAAGCTCCGAGGCAGATGCCAACGGCAACAAAGAAACCCTAGCGAGAAAGGAGGGGTGAGCGAGGATGAGGAGTGAGAACTCAACGGAGACAAGGCCCTGCATTCGCGGAAGGAGGTTTTCGTCGGCCCACTCGATTGACTATGTTCTTCGAAAACCCCTCGAAGTAAACTTGATTGCGGGAAGCTTTCCTGATCAACCCGTAGGCCAGAAATTTTCCTACTGAATTCGGCAAATACATGAGAAGTAAGCAAGGTCTAAGGATGAGCTGGATGCCAATGATATCCTAACCCTTTTTTTTAGATCAACATATCCTAACCCTTTTTAGCAACCAATAAAGAAAATGACCTCCCTCCACCAAGAATGCCGACCCACTTAGTGAACTTGCAGTTATTCGGCAAAAGCAAAGCAAAAAATGGAAACAAGGGAGGAGGGCAACTTCTTTGTGAGATCGGCAAATTCTATGACGAGCAAGAATATTCTAGTCCAGGGCAAAATGCCATTGCACTGGATGCCTATCTCTCTCTCCATCCCAATCCCAAGACAAACATCGCGCCGCTCCAGGCGAGCGTGGGGACAAACAAAAATCGCGTCACAGCCCAGCCGCACCACCGGAGCGGGCGGGGCGATGGATATGATGAGGATTGAGGAGGATGCCGGCCACCCAAACGGCTATAATTGGAGGAGCCACCACGTTTGTTTTTCCGCCTTTGCGTTGCGCACGCCCCGTAATTACCCCACCGCAGCAGTACCACCCCGTAACGGGAAACGGCAAAAGACCTAGACACCGCCAGGGCCACGCACGACCCACACGGCGCCAGCCAGCCAACACCCAACCACCGTGCAGCGGCGGCGGCAGGCAGCTCCCCCCTCCCCGCGGCGATCGCCGGGGAGATTCCGCCCGCCCCACCGCGCGCCGCGCCATTCCCCCCTCGCGCCCGCGCGCGGGTCCGGTGGGTGGGGATTCCCTGCCGCCCCCATCCCCTTGCTGCCGCCGGATTCGTCTGCTCTGGCGGCGGCCGGCTGATTCCCCCTCCTGGGCGCCGCGATGCCGGAGGCAGGCAACTACGGCCACAAGAAGAACGACGGCATCTGCAACAGCGTCTGCGGCGAGGTTAGAACCATTCCCCTCCCCATCCACCTCCCCCCTCACGGCCTCGCCTCGTCCAGATCTACTCTCTCTGATAAAAACGGGGGTTCGATTCCCCTATCGCCACGCCTAGACCATTAGTCCCGGTCCGGTCTTGGACGCGTGAACGCCGTTAAGCCGCGTGCTGTTCTTTTTTTCCCTGTTGCCCAGAGTCCAAATTTTCGGTTGGGATGCTGGTCGGAATTCGGGAACGGAGGGAGGAATTCGCTACTCCATGCTTTCCGTGTAGGCCTCGATCCGCCCTTGCTTCGGAAGATAAGGGGATTTAGGTGGGTGGAGGCTATGGAGTTCGGATCCTTCACGCCTTTTCGGTGCTCGCTAGAATCTCTGGCGACGTGTCGAAACTGGGTGGTATCTATGGGCTCCCATTCCCAGCGCTGGAATATTTCTCAGGATGAGTATGTGGCTATCCTGCTTTGCTTCCATCACGGCCACCTCCACCCACCTGTGCCGTCAATGCTTCGTTGCTCTTCGAATACGCATATTCGCGGCCTAGTGTTCCATCCCTGCTTGATTAAGAAAAGATGCAGATTTTGGTTAGCTATATATCTTTATGCTGGTATGTTTATCAACTGGTTTCATGTGCATTTTAACTTCCTAACAGCTCTGGGTTCTGCTGTTGCTAACTTGCATAATTTTGCCAACCTCGCGCCTCCGTGTCCGCGAGCCATGTTGTATTCAGCCTTTGGCGTTCATGCTTGTAGCTGTCGCGTTAGTTCTTCATTGGTTCATTACTAGTTCTGCACGGTGGTAGCCAGTTTCCGATGAACTTTTCAATCAATCTTTCATGGCTATAGCATAACCTGTTGCGAGAAAGATAATGTTTGGCCAGTGCTTTTGGAGGTTATATCCTTTTGGCAAGTAGGCTTTGGTTATTGCCGTGTTGGCATGCTTGTTCCTTTCTTGGCAATCGACTTTACAGAGTATACACAGCATATGCCTGGATTTTAAATAGTTGCGTGGAGTGGTTGGCATGTCGATACCTGCTGCTTTTACGAGTTCCATTTTGTCTATTCTTGCCTTCCTGATTTCTCATACAGCTCATGTGTATACCTGCAGCCTGCATCAAAGGCTGTTCTGGCCATGTCGAGGCTCAAGTGTGCGCTCCGGGGGTTCGATTTCAGGGTGCTGCTGGCCCTTTTGATTGGTGTGCCAATGGTAGTCTTGATGATATATGCGCACGGTCAGAAGGTCACATACTTCCTGCGCCCAATCTGGGAATCTCCTCCTGAGCCCTTCAAGATAATCCCTCACTACTACAACGAGAATGTCACCATGGAGAACCTCTGCAAGTTGCATGGGTGGAAAGTCCGGGAGACCCCGCGTCGGGTTTTCGATGCTGTGCTCTTCAGCAATGAGCTTGATATCCTTGAGCTCCGTTGGAATGAGCTCAGCCCCTATGTGTCGGAGTTTGTGCTGCTCGAGTCCAACTCAACTTTCACTGGCATGACGAAGCCCCTCCACTTCAAGGAAAATCGCCATAGGTTTCGGTTCGCTGAATCGCGCCTGACGTATGGTACGATCGGGGGAAGGTTTGTGAAGGGCGAAAATCCATTTGTTGAGGAGTCATATCAGAGGGTTGCCCTGGACCAGCTAATTAAGATTGCCAAGATTGAGGATGATGACATATTGATCATGTCAGATGTTGATGAAATCCCAAGTGGGCACACCATCGATCTCTTGAGATGGTGTGACGACACTCCTCAGATACTTCATCTTCAGCTCAGGAACTATCTGTACTCGTTCGAGTTTTTCCTGGATGACAAGAGTTGGAGGGCATCAATACACAGGTACAGGTCTGGGACGACAAGGTATGCGCATTACCGGCAGACCGATGTGCTCCTTGCTGATTCAGGGTGGCACTGCAGTTTTTGCTTCCGCTACATCAGCGACTTTGTCTTCAAGATGCAAGCGTATAGCCATGTGGATCGAATCAAATTCAAGTACTTCCTGAACCCTGAAAGGATCCAAGATGTGATATGCAGAGGGGCAGATCTTTTCGACATGCTTCCTGAAGAGTATACATTCCAAGAGATCATTGCCAAGTTGGGGCCCATTCCAAGTACATATTCTGCTGTCCATCTTCCTAGCTTCCTCCTTCAGAATGTCGACCGGTACCGGTATCTTCTCCCTGGATACTGCAGGAGAGAAAGTGGCTAGGTGTTATGGTTCACTTGGCAAGCTGCTGTGCAGGGGGTGCTTACTGCCAGGCTGCCGGAGAGCGGCTGGCACTGGCAGTTGCATCTGGTATGATTGGCTGACTTAGTTGATGGTTGTTTGGGGAGTGGTTATGGATGGGCTCATGATTTTGTAACGTGTAATGGAACATGGGAGCACCTGACAGCATAGCGCATGCTTGATCGAGGCTTTGGTTACCTTTCCAAAAGAGCTCAACCGTGTCATTGCTTATTCATATTCCCTCCCTGATTGATATATAAAACGCGGAGCTGCTGTAGATTGACGCTTATGTGAAAAATTCAGATTCATATGCTGTAACTAGTGGCCTTGCCCTGCAGATAATTTACATGTGCATGTGTTCATATTTTCACGTTTGGTGTTCTGTTTCTTGTTTTGACGACAACATTGAGATTCTGATATCTTGGCACCATTGACGAGTTTCTGAAACTCTGTCTTCTCATGCTGTTTTAAAAATGGGGCGACCAGGTAAGTGCACTCTTGATTCCTGAAGAGCAAAGCCATTTAGCCGGTTACCCTGTTTGCTTGAGCTTTCCCCTGTTTCTTTCCAGGTGGTTTCTTCTGCATCTCTTTGGTCGTTGCTCCTTGCTAAAAAAAGGAACTGTAGGCTTCTCCAAAAATACTTTTGAAGCTATCTTCACCGGATCTTCTTCCGAGCTAGTAATCAGAACAGAGTAGCTTGCCTCCGGAATAGCAAGTGCTTCATCGGTCTGTGGGATACGAGAATGAAATTGACGACAGACGCCCTGCATCCCGGCGTGGCAAGTAGAGCCTGTGTTGATCATATTGATGCGCAACCAGCACATAGAGATGGAGGCGACGGACATCAGCTGCATGCGCGCCTCAAATTCTTCCCATAAGCTTGAGATCCCGGTGGTTTGCAGTAATCTGGATGATCATGGGGAATCCTCCTTCAATGGACATTGCGTCTTCACATCTTCATGAAACTACAAGCTGGAGTGCAGTATAAAAAGATGGTCGCTAGCTTGAAAAATACGAAACAATGGCATTCTAATAGAACTCCAACAAATATCCACACAACACTTCAAAACTGATATCTACTGTTACCAAACAAAAAACTAGCTACAGATTCAAAACGCATATACCCGTATGACAATTGGATTACGGAGATCTCGTTTACTGTCCTCCAAATACCCTTAGCAACCATACAATCAAAACGGAAAACTTGCAAAACTCATATGTAACCACAAAAACTCCATGTACATCAAAGTACCACCTAGCAAATACAGGGGAAATATTACAGATTTACATACATGCTCGACGTTACACCACACGATGCACTTCCTTGTTCTGCCATTAGGCGCCTCTGACCGAGAAGCATGGCATGCCACTATATATCTTCTTGGTTACCTTCCCTTGCAGGTTGTCCACATACTGATGGAACGCAGATCTCCAGTTCTCGCTGTAAAACAAGAACATGCCCCAGTACAGCCAGAACCCAAAGATAAATCCAGCAGCCACAAAGCAATAAATACACCCACAGTGTCTCCCTATCTTCTGCCTGGCACCTTTCATTTGTCGTCGACGTCGGGGGCGGAGCTCCCAGTAGGGCAAGGTAGGGCAGCCGCCCTACCTTGATTTTTGGTGAATACAATTAGATGCGCGTGTTTTTTCTGAAAATTTTGAGTGGTCATACATAAAAAACGGACTCTGTATGAGAAAGTTATGCATGTTTCAGTAAAAACACTGCGCAAATCGATTAAATACCAAAAACATAGACTATTTTTACCTCCAAATATAAACTCGTATTCGAGATTCAATGTGAATAATATTTATTGTATTACAGATATTTATCATTGAATGTACCCTAGTATATACAAGATAAGCTCGAGTTATTCATTATACATACTTAAAGAATTGAAGATTTTAGATATTTTAAAGACACGTAATACTTTCTCCGACCGCATTATTACTCCATTAAGATGACATAGGGTTTACCCGTGACGACATCAACAATTAAAAGGAATTTTCTAGCAACAAAAATAATCAAAATCAAGTTGCGCATCGAATGAGGGATAATCAAACGTCTTGATTATTTGAATTACATCATATTTTTTAAGAAGATGTAAAGCTTTGTCATTGAGTTAGCATTATTGGTATAGTTTTTAGGTTATACTTATAATCAAATATTTTTTTATTTTTATTGTATTGAGATGTTACTCCTTTTTAGGACTATTTGGTATTTGCATCATTCAAAGTTCGCCCTACCTTAAATTTCTTTCGTCCTTCGCCAACTGGACGTCGATGAGTTCACACAGCCCTTCAACGAAAACCCACATAAACCTGAATTATTGCTGTATATCGACGGATCTACAAGCGTCTGCAGCTGACTGCCAGTAGGTATCCTCCCTGACAATCCATTATACGAGAGGTTCAGAACACTCATGCTCTTCAAATCAGCAAAGCTTGGAGGAATTTTCCCCGAGAGCTGGTTCTGCGAGAGGTCCAATGATTCCAGCAGTACCAGATTACCGATGTCTTTTGGAATACAGCCTAACAGACGATTTCCTGATAAGTTCAGGTACCTGAGTCCAAGAAGGGTGGTGAGCCCGTTAGGTATCTCTTGTGAAAGAAAGTTGTGAGATAAGTCCATACCCACCATGCCTCCCTTCCACAGATTGTAAACATGACCGGTATTTTTCCAAATTATTTCAATCACCTCACTGTCAAAATCTCCATAAGAGTGGACAAAATCCTTTTCTTGTATCATGCCAGTAAAATTGGTAAAATCGCCTGGAATGGGTCCGGTGAGCCTATTTTTTGACAAATCCAATAACCGGAGTAAGCCAAATTGTAATATCTGGTGGGGTATGATGCCGTCAAAAATGTTTGATGAAAGTAGAAGAAATTTCAGCATAGGCAGTTTCATGCTTAGCCAGGAAGGTATCCTACCAGAGAAATGATTGCCACCAAGATCTAGAGTGATAAGGTTTTTGCATTTCTTAAGACCCAAAGGAAAAGTCCCTCTGAAATGGTTATTGGCTAGGTGTAGATAGTTAAGACTGTCTTGGCATGAGAAAGGAACTAGACCACTGAAAGAGTTCCTGGACAGATCCATGAATGCCAAACTTGGCAAGTCCCCGATACACTTGAAGAGACCACCATTTAAGGCATTGTTTGATAGGTCTAAGACATTTAAATTTGTAAAGTTACAAATGAATGCCTCACCCGGCTGTGTCATAAGTGAGCCATACAGCTGGTTTTGACTGAAAGCCATGAACTCAAGCCTTTCTAGATGCTTGCCAAAGCAGTCCCTTAGCTCTGCAACAATGTTGTTTGCCGTGAAGTCAACAGACCGAAGGGTGGTGCAGTTTTGAAAGGTCTGCTGGTGAATGCTGGTAAATCCATTATATTCAGCACTGACAATGGTTAGTGCTCCTCCTGCGCAAATGGATGATGGAAACAACCCGGAGAAGTTGTTCTTTGCAATATTGATTGTATCGAGGACGCTGCTGTTCCCAACTCCCAAGATCAGGGACGATATGGCCTCCGAGATGATTTCTTGACAGAAACAGATGCTTGAGTTTAGTCAAATGTGAGACGGTACTGGGTAGCTGCCCCTCCAAGTAGTTAAACCGCAAAGTCCATATGCAGCAATTCTGTCATGTTCCCAATCTCCATTGGGATGCTGCCACTCAAAATGTTGTTTTCCAGTGACACCCAGCGGAGATTTGTGAACATCCCCATTGTTTGTGGGATTGACCCAGTCAAGGTAACCGAGTTAAGATAGAGCTCCTCCAAGCTTGTCAAGTTTTTTTTTCGAAATGGGGGTAAACCCCGGCTTCTGCATCATGACGATGCACACGGTCTTTTATTAATAAAAAGATCCAAAAAGTATAGTTTACAACTCACGCATCACCGAGGATTGATACAAAAATCAACCATCGAAAAGTAACCATACTATGACTACACATTAACATAGCCTTCTAGTATGTCGCCAACCAGCCTGGCACAAGATATCCCGAGCAACCATCAGGAGCCGTGTGCAACCAGTAGCCATAGCATCCCGCTGCCCCTCCGGTGAGAGTAGAGTCCAAAGCTGGACCCAATGGGACACCATATGGATAACCTGCAAGAAATGAAAAGAAGATTTTTTATTAAAGATTATATCATTTCTAATCCTCCAAATAGACCAACATAAAGCAGAAACCCCTATCCGGATAAAAGCCTTAGATTGTCTATCTACTCCATTTAACCAATTACCAAACATATTGGTAATATTAGACGGAGGTGGAAGATCGAAAGTGAAATTAATCGTTCGCCATAGGAGCTTAGCTAAAGGACATTCAATAAAAAGGTGTTGAATTGTTTCCTGTTCCCCACAAAAAACATATTTTGTACACCCATTCCAATGCCGTTTAACTAAATTATCCTTAGTTAATAAAACCTTATTGCTCAAAAACCCCATGAAAATTTTAATCTTAAGTGGGATTTTAACCTTCCATAAATACTTCCGCAAAAAAGGGGTGTGATCACACATGAGACCCTCATACATTGACTTGACTGTAAACAAACCATTTGATGTTAACTTCCAAACAAAGCGGTCATCAACTTCAGTCAAATTAACCATCATCAACTTCCTACATAATTGTAGCCAAGCTGTCCATTTATTACCACTAAGCACCCTTCTGAACGTAATATTTAAAGGTCTTTGGGCTAAGACCTGTGCGACGGTCACATTTTTATGATGCCAAGCTTGTCAAGTTACCAATCTCTTCAGGTAGTGTGCCGTCGAGCCCCAAAAATGTTACAATACAGCAAAGTGTTTCAACTGGCCGATGCTGCGTGGAATGGCGCCCCCCAGCGGGCTGTCGATGATTTGCAACAGGACCAAGCTTGCCAGGTTGCCAATCCGAGTTGGAACGGTACCATGTAGACCATTTCGGATAAGCATGAGTTTCTCCAGGTAAGGAAAGGCCGAGAAGTCAAGCTCATCAAGTGTGCCGTTCAGACTTGCATCACGGAGGTCGAGCTCTGTGATGTGCCCGGCCTCGGGATCGCAAGTGATGCACGGCCACCTGCAAAGGCTGGCAGAGTTGGCCAACGACCATGATCCAAGGGAGATACAGGGTATAGGGTTCTAATCTGCCGAGCCCCTGGACGTTCTATTTATATCAGGTTTGGTGCTATGCGTCACCAGGCGATACAGATCGAGATTGGTTAGGATTACAATGTTCTAAATCGTAACAGACACAAACACTATTATCTAACACCCTCCCTTAATTACAACTGTGACAAGTTGAGATTATGTTTGAAATTCTCAAATACTTGATAAGGAAGTGGTTTTGTGAAGCCGTCTGCAACTTGATCTCGTGAAGGTATAAACCGAATCTCTATTTGCTTCTTCATCACTCGTTAACGAAGTGAAAATCTATCTCAATATGTTTCGCCCCTTGCATGAAACACTGGATTTGCTGACAACTATGTAGCTCCAAGATTATCACACCATAAACAAAGAACTTGTGTCAGCCGCACACCTAGCTCAGCGAGTAGAGACTGCAACCAAATGACCTCTGTTGTTGCATTTGCTACAGACTTGTATTCTGCTTTAGTGCTTGATCTAGAGACTGTTGCCTGCTTCTTTGTGCTCCAAGAGATAAGATTAGGTCCAAAAGAACACAACAAACCCTCCTATGGAGCGACGATCATCAACACAACCAGCCCAATCGGCATCTGAGAAAGCACTAACCAATGTAGAGTTGGACTCCAAGAACGTAAGACCAACTACCATAGTATGTTTGACATACCACAGAATACGCTTAGCAGCACTCCAATGCATAGTAGTAGGAGCGTGCAGATACTGACATACTTTGTTGACTGCATATGGAAAATCTGGTCTAGTGAGAGTAAGATATTGCAATGCACCTACAACACTTCTGTACTTGGTGCTGTCTTCAGGACCCAACAACTCCCCTTGAGCAACAATCTTCTCTGAAGAGGACAGAGGTGTGGGCATACCGTGCAGTTGGCCATGCCAACACGTGTGAGAACCTCCTGAGCATACTTTGACTGACTCAGAACCAATGGAGCGCCACAGAGGAAAATTCTTCCTGGTGAGTTTTTCCATCGGAGGGTTCCCGAGGTTGATCGGGACGAGGCTGCTCGAAGACGCCATGGCGAACGAGCAGACGGATGGCGACAGGGCAGGTGGAGGGCGCGATGCCGATCGAGAACGGCAGGGGGATGGTTTTCGTCGTCGATGCGATCAGGTAGACGAGGCGGAAGAGCCTGCTCTTGATACCATGTAAAAACTAGCGATACAGGGTATAGGGTTCTACTCGGATGAATCTGCCAAGCCCCTGGACGTTCTATTTATATCAGGTTTGGTGCTATGCCTCACCAGGCAATTCAGATCGAGATTGGTTAGGATTGGAATGTTCTACATCGTAACAAACACAAACACTATTATCTAAAAACATCAACACTGGCCAAGCTAGCCTTCCAATTCACTAGTGCTGCAGCTTCATGCTGGATGTCGGCTCTCACCGATGCAGTGGCGGATAGCAGGAGACAAGTGCAAGAGAGTAAGAAATGGATGTGCCTCGTCAGGGCATCTCCAACGGGGCGACCCATCTCGCGCCCGCGCGTCCGGATGGGTCCAGCTGGACGAAAAAGCGGCCCAACGCGGCGACACACCGCAGATGCGGAACGACGCAAACCCGGCCCAAATCTGGGCCGGGTTTGCGTGGCCGCGGATGGCACGCGGCGTCCGGTCGCGTCCAGCCGCTTGGCTGCTCATCTCCCTTGGGCCCACCTGTCGGTGACCGGGGAGGCTTACCTCCAGTCCACTCACTTTCCACTGTACACTCCCCGAGCGCAACCGCCGCCATGGCCCCGAAGCGACGGTTCGCTCCCGGAGCCAACGACGAGGAGGCGAGCAGCAGCCGCCGTCCTCGATCCGCCGGTGCTGCGGGCCGGAGGAAACCGCGACGGCCTCCACATCGGAGAGGCTTCCCGCGGCGGCGCGGCATTGGCGCAACCGCCGCCGCTGCTGCTCGAGCCGAAGCCGGAGTCCTCAGAGGAGGACCCTGACCTCCGAGCCGCTCTACTCATCTCGGCGGCGGAGGAGGACGCGAAATGGACGCACCTCCATGCGGCCATTCGCACCTCCGCGATGGAGGAAGAGGCCCGACATGCGGTGGAGGAAGCCGAGGCCTGGGAGTTGTACGCCCAGGCCCGCCAGGCGCGACGGGAGGAGGAGGAAGCAGCACGGCGGGAGGAGGCCAGGCGCCGCGCGGAGGAGGAGCGGCGCGAGGAGCAGCGGCGACAGGAGGCCAGGCGCCGCGTGGAGGAGCGGCGCCAGAAGGCCAGGCGCCGCGCCTGGCAGGAAAGGGAGCAGCGCCTCCTCCTTGAGGAGGAGCGTGCGCCGCCGCTTCCTCGGGTGGCTCCGGACCCCCAATCCCTCTGGGAGGAGGCCCTGTGGTCTCTGTGGCCGGAGTCCCCGGCGCGGTCGAGCCACAACAGTGCCCCGCCGCCGGGGGACGTCGTCAACGCCGAAACCGACACCGACGACGGCCACAGGGACTAGGCAGCGCACCGGCGGCCACGGCGCCGTCGACCAAACCCTAGCTTAGGGTTTTTTAATTTGTTTTAAATTTTAAAGCCCATATGGAGGGGTTCTTTTGTTAGTTTATTTTCCCAAAATAGGTCTATGTACAAATGTGCCCAAAATAGGGCATATTTTTAATGAAATTTAGTTCCAATTAGCGTTTTAAATTTCGTTTTTTTTCTTTTCGAATTTGCGGTGCGTCCGCGCTTTGGACGCAGCGTGCGACCCAAACGGACACGCGGACACGAGACGTTGTTCGGTTGTCCGCGCGGCCACCCAAAAGACTTAAAACGGATGGCCCAGCACGTCCGTTTTGGTCGCATGGTTGAAGATGTCCTTATGGCTCCAGTATGGGACCATCGCTTCACTGCTGCAGAGGATATAAAACCTCTGGATGAGCCAGCCAACGCAATAGTGATCTGCTGGATCCCTGTGGCTTACAAATGGCATGTCCTTAGTACATGATGTACTACTGATAGTCTTATATTAAGGACGAGCTACACGCCAGTCCATCACGAGAATATGAAATTATAAACTGGATGATGTATGCATGTAGATCAGATCCTGTTGATCTTGATCGGCTCAAGGTTAGCATCTCCAGCCGCGTCCTCTAAAAGGATTTGGGGCGCACCGGACAAAAAAACGTTCCCAGCCGCGTATTCCAAAGCCTCTTTTTATCCGGCGCTCTGAGCCCGTTCCCGCTACACAGAGGACGCTCCGGACACGGTGGACACAACGAAATGCGAGGCGAGGCGTGGGGGGACCGACGCGTCAGCGACTCATGGACGGACGCTCAACCGCCGTCTACCTAGGGACGGTGCAGTTGCCGGGGAGGGGAACCGTCGCATTGGCAACCGCGTCGATCGACGCGCGAACCGCCGGAACAGAGCGCGAACTCTGCGGAAGAGCAACCGCCGGTCTCTTCGATATCTGCGCCGCCGTTTATCCGAATAAGACCCCTACGTGTGCGCTTTCTCCGACCTACAATCGGCCGCCATTCATTGAAAGCTCTCCTCTCTCACAATGAGCGACCTCTCTCAGCTGCCATTAGACACCGACAACGAGGGTAAGCCGCCGGGATGGCGACACTGGTGGGACAAAGCTGCGACTCCTAGCAGCGATGATTCCCCATCGCCGGACAACAGCGAGGAATGGGAGGCCGATGAGGAGGAGGAGGAGGTCGAGGAGGAGGAGTAGGAGTAGGAGGAGGAGAAGGAGGAGGAGCAGGAAGAGGCTAAGGAGGCGACAACGGCCCGGGCGAAGGCGAAAGCGAAGCCGAAGGCGTAGCCGGTGAGCACCATCGACGACGAGGAGGACACAAGTTCCTCCGACGCATCAGACGACACCGCCTCTCCGGAAGACGCCACCGTGAGGACGACAAGACGGGGCCATCAAAGAAGAAGTAGTTTAATTTTTTATATGTAATTTGTTTATATTTTTTGAAGTTTTTTTCTGTAATTTATTTATGTTGCACCGCTCTGAATATTAGCAGTATGTATGATCCGTAGTATGATCGGAATGTATGTATGATCCGTAGTATGATCAATGAAGATAAACTTCCCGGGGTTTTTATTTTTGAAAATACGGGGCCAAATACGGGGTCTGCTAGACGGAATGGCTCTTCCGTTAGCAGTTTTTCGATACGGGGCGAAATGCGAGCGTTATACGGAGCAGCGAAATACGGGGGCTGTTAGACATGCTCTTAGTACGGCTGAGCCTGAACATCATGAGGCGGCCGGAGAATTCAGGTCGTCGGGTGTAGCGCGGAAGGCATGGACAGACGGGAGACTTTGACGGTGGTCGCGTCAAGTCAAGAAGTACTGTAGCTTGGACCTGCGGATCCGGCCGTAGACCCGCCCTGCTCTTGCCGGCGCGCGTGCCCTGTGTGGGTCGCCGTGGTCGGGAAACCTGTTGCTTCATTCCTCGCCGAATAGAAATCGGCTGGGCTTTAATTCACAGCGATTATTGGAGCCTGCTACAGAAGGAGGGGGACGATCGAGGCCACGAGGGAGTATACCTGAACACGAAGGGCTCTCGACAGCACGATATCCTACACCGAGTACACGTGCCTCCATGTTCGGGGACACGTTGGACCCGGGAGGAGGAGCCAGCTGCTTAATTTTTGTCCTTACCTTGTTACCTTGCAGGGCAAGAAATCAGGTGGACAGAGAGTCAGAGATTGACAGGTGAGACGTACTGTTGATGTACCGAATGTCGCACGAAACAAGGCCATGAACAGGAAGCAGGAACCGCCCGGGCGCCCGGCCCACGCTGGATTGCCAACCAGTGCATGCCGAGCGCGAGCCTAGCTAGATCGTCGTATTTGAACAAAGAGATTTTGCACTGCTCTGATCCAGAGAAGAATTTGTTGCTTGTCCCGTGGGGAACAGAGATGGGCGAGTGATCCTCTCACCTGTCAATCGTAGTAGAACAGAGCAGTAATAAAAAGGGCTTCTCCTAAATGAACTCTCGTAGAAAATTGAAGAGCCTAGCGGCAAGCTGCCACCCATGGTTGTCAAGCATCCTCTCATGGTCTTTGCGGGGCTTGACCACCTCGCGTCTAGTCAGTGAGGTTGCTTCAACCTGGGGATCCGTAGGGTAGACCCACCATGCTCCTGGCGTCGCGTGCTGGCGTGCCGGCTTTGCGCGAGGCCGTGGTTGGGAACCGTGCATGCCGAACAAGCACAGGGATTTTGCCGCGATCTTGCCTCGTCACTAGCTTCGTCGAAAGGAGGCAATGAGCTGACGGTTTTCTATATCCTATCCTATCCGGTTCACTCATACACATGCCAAACATGCATGCTCCTACATGCCTTTTTCTCTCCATTGACAGGCGGAATACATTTTCGTATAATCCAAGTCTCTTGCTTAACTCCTCGCCCAAAAAGTGGGCTAGGCTTAATGCGCAGCAGTTCTTGGAGCCTAATACAACGAAGGTAGGCCGACCATCGAGTAGTTATTTCGGTAAGAGCATCTCCACTCGTCTCCCCGACGAGGCCCCAGGACCGCGTTTTGTCATCCGGACGGCGAAATTCGGCCCAGTCGCGCCCCCGGTTCCTTGATTTCGTCCGAATTTGGGCCTAAATTCATCCGGCGATCCCACGCCATCCCCGGCCCCCCGGGGAGCGCTCGGGGAGTCCGGACGAAACGAAAGCGCGGGAAACACCGAGGAAACTTCCCGCGCGTCTGGTGGCCCCAACTTGTCGGCGAGAGAAACCGATCGTCGTCCTCATCGCATCGTCTTCCGCGCGCTGTAAAAGCCTGCCGCCGGTCAGCATTCGCCGGCCGCGTAGCTTCCACGCGGCGAGTTAATGTCGTCGCATCGTCTTCCGCGCACGCATCGTCTTCCGCGCGCAGTAAAGGCTGCCGCCGGTCAGCTCACCGCGGACGCGTCGCATTCCACGCGGCATTAATCCCCCGCGCCAGCCGCGCCTATATAGGCCGCTCCGCTCGCCGCGACGCGTACCCCTGCTCTCATCTCCCTCCACTCTCCGTCCACTTTCCCGATGGCGTTCTCCGACGACGACGGCGCAGCCAACAATGGCTTCCCCCGCCGCTCGCTCCACGCGTGGGAGGGGCACCTCCTCCACCAGGCGGGGTACCCCTGCCCGCCGGACACGAGGCCTCCCGGCGACGGGTGGCGGCTAAGTCGTGGCGGCGTTCCAATCCCGCCGCCGCCTCGGGGCCACGCCCTCGACGTCGCCATCGAGGAGGCGTGGATGACCATGACGGACGAGGAGCGCGCCGACCCGCGCCACCACCCCGACAACTACACGCGGTGGAACTCCTACTTCCTCCGGCGGTGGGAGCGGGAGCTGGCGGCCTACGACGGCCCGCCGCCTCCGCCTCCGCGCAACAACGCCGCGGGCCGCCGACGTTGGTGGAGCGCGCCGGGCCGGACACTCGAGGCCGTCCTCGAGCACATCGAGGGCGGAAAATTCCCGGTGCTCACGATGCCCCTGCATCGAGGGCATCGGCGAGCCGCCGCCGGGGAAACGTCTGGCAGCCACGGCGCATGGCTGCCAGCTCGTCGTCTTCCGGATCGGCGCCGAGGCCATCCTTGGCGCCGGTGAAGAAGGAGGCGACGTCTCCATCGACGCCGGCGCGCGTCAAGAAGGAGTCGGTGTCTCCGCCGCCGACCAGAGGGCGCAGCAGCGGCACCCTCGTCATCCGCGACCAACCCTCCTCCCCGCAGCGTGGGCGGAAGAGGAAGGTGGTGAAGAAGGAGGACACCGCGGCCGCCACCAACGCCGCCGCAAACAGGCTCGCCGAGGAGGAGGCGAAGCGCGCGGAGGACGCCGCCGTGGCGGAGGCGATCGCCAGGTCGCTCAACGACCTGGTGCCCGCCGACAACACCCTCCCCGAGGACGCCGCCCTGGCGTGGTCGAGGCGCGACTGGGAGCGCGAGGAGAAACTACTCCTCCCCACGCCAAATCTTCCTCCAATCCGGATGAAAATTTCGCCGGATTTGGGCGTGGGGAGCGCCAACGAGTGGGGATGCTCTAAGGTAATGTAGTTCTGTAGTTTCGTTCCCAGGTGAGATAAACTGTTTATTTCACTATATGCGAAGGGCAAAATCCTAGCTAGTGACCGTGATCTCCCCAGTCACCTACTAGCAGCAGTACATACGTACAGTACATGTGTACCGTTACGCATGGTTCCATGTTCCGGGGACACGCACGTTGTGTCCGCGAGGGGGAACCAGCTGACGTGTACTTATCTTACAGTACCTTGTGTCCTTGTTACCTTGAAGAAGAAGACATTCATGAGACATGGGCCTGGGCACTCTAGTCTGTTGATGTGGTGGCTTCGCAAGAAACAACGCTAGGAACTGTGGGTCCCACCTGCGCCTCGCTGTATGGCCCACCGACAGCGCCAGCGCATTTCGAACCTATCAGCCTAGTCCCCTTGAGGTGACCCACCTTCTGCGCGCGGGTGTCCCGTAGGCCATAGGCGTAGACATGAGCGTGGCAGGAGCACGAGTTCAGCGCTTACGCAGCGCCTGAAGCGCTAGTTGGACTGGCCGGCCATAACTTTGGATTTGTTCATCAAAATTAGGAAAATCCATCTTAGGACTGGAATGAGGACCATCATACTCAACATAGAATTGTTTTATAAAAAACCGTTCCCGAGGAATGTTGATGGCTCGTAGAGAGATTTCGAAGCATCTCCTCAAGTGTGTCACCGTGGCTTCCTGAGATGAGGACGACATGCGACGCTGATGTGGCACGTTGTTGATGTGGGCCGCTCGAGACATATACACGTCCGCATTCACCATTGTCGTCAGCGTGTGCTGAGGTGCTCTTGAATTTTGTTGACCGTGAGGTCCATGGCGGTCATAGGATCGATCGACCACCACCCGTTGGTGTAGCACCTCCAATCGAGCATTCCGTGACACGTAATCGCCTATTATACGAGGCAAGGATTCCTCGATTTTGGACCAGCGTGTTTCGAGGAGCCACCGCGAGCTTGAACATAGATCGGAGCCAACCGCGGGTGTTCTCGGAGGACACTTTATGCAAATCGAAGACTGATTTATACCCAAATGATTCAGAAAAAACGGTTTCCTGTGAATTTAACCCGCTCTTCGATATCCGGATAGGCAATGCCTAGCCATGGACACATAATGTAAGAATCCTTCATACAACTGATATAGAGAAGGGGGATTTGAGCATTCAAGGTTTTGGAGGAGACATAAGCAACATTGGGGTTTAGGAATAGAATTCTAGTTTAGAAAAATACATTACCGAGGCCTCGGATTGGCACGACATCTGCCTATTTAAACTCTCCCCTAAAATCGTCAACAAGTTCAAGTAACTTTCCTGCTCAACAACGCATTCTCTCACGACACTACGCATGCCACCCATGAAGGACCTTCAGTCGCTCGACACCTCAGGGATCCACACAAAATTCTTGTTTTGTTCATGGTTGAGGAAAGTAACAGCAAATCCAGAGCCGATGGAGGTACTTATTTCACGGTGTAACTTATTTCCATCGTTTAGCAAGAGATAGAGTCAATAGATCCTCTCACTTGTCATTGATACATTCCATTTTTAGTCTTGAAGTTGAGTGGTAGTAATCACAAGAGAAAAAGAGAACTCGGAAACATTTCCTCTCGCAGGAAAGAATCATGCAAATGATTTGGAGAAACAACTTCGTGTGTATTTTGCTATGCTCTTCGATCTCCGCAGTGGAAATGCCTAGCCCTCGATACCAAATGTAGCGATCCTTGATATAATCGCCATAGAGAAGGGGATTTCGGACATGAATTCAGGGTTTGGAAGGAGACGAAAGCAACTATGGGGTTCAGGAATAGGTTTCTAGTTCATCCAATACGATATTGATGCCCCGGATTGGCATGACACCTGCCTATTTAAACTCTCCCCTAAGCTTGAACTCATTCGGGTAACTTTTTAGCTCAGTAATACACCCGGTCACAACACTGGGACTGCCATGCATGAAGTACCTTCCATGCCAATCCCCACTCACCATTTGTCAGTCATGTCCTAGCAGAAGTCTTTTTTTTTCTTCAGTTGAGGCAAAGTAGCACACAACAGTGTGTCTGTGACGCATGAAGAACCTCCCCTAGCCAAACTCCGCTTGCCACGTCCTAACATAAGTCTTGTTTTATCACTGTTGAGGAAAAGCAGTACACGCAAATCTTAAGTCGATGGACGCACGTATCACGGTGTAACTTATTTCCATTGTTTAGCGGGAGATCGAATAGAGATCAATGGATCTTGTCGCTTGTCATGCATAGATCTCATTTTAGCCTGAAAGCGGAATGGCAGTAATCACAAGAGCAAATGGAATCTCTGAAACATTTCCTCTGGTATATGGAAGAATCCAGCAGCAAGCTGCCAGCCATGGCTGGCACAAGCGTAGTCCACGTCGAGGCTGCACCCGAGTCCAGCTCCCCGCCAAGCGACCGGACCGAGACAGCAGGACTGGAGGGGGGTTGCTTGTTGCCGTGGGCAAGACATTTTGTATTCAGGCGCGGTGGTCACGTTCCGGTCTTCTCACCCCGCGCCTATTTAAGCACCGCTCCCCGGCTGGGGCACTCTCACCTCACTTGCCAAGAAGTTGCCCACACGCACGCTCTCTCCCTCCCTCCGTCTCTCGGATGCGCTCCTGCTCTGGCTCCCCACTCTCCGCTCCAAGGCCTCCTCCCGTCGCAGCGCAGCCGAGCATCCATGGCAGGGTAAGCCGCGTTATGGGTCTCTCAACTTTTCTTTCTGCTCCGGGTTTTTCTTGTCCTTTTCTTTTCTTTTCTTGTTCCGGGTTTATTATCTGCTCCGAAATCGACAGGGGATTTGGGGATTCCGATGGGGGGGTTTAGCGTTGATCCAGATGGGCGTTGCGATTGACGGTGGATTCTGTTGCGTCTGCGGTTTGAGGGAGAAATGGGTTGCCGGAGCCTTGGGAGTAGATGTCGGTCTGACCGAAGCAAATGCGCGCGGGATCGAGCCCGGTTTAGCGCCGCCGACGTGATTCCGGCAGGGCGCATAGGGGGGGTTCTTCTGCTTTGTGTAGACTGATCATTGATCTCGTGGTGCTCTCCGGCCGGTCGCAGCTGTGCGCTTCTGCTTCGTTGTTCGGAGATGGTCACAAAGCAGAGTGGAGATTTGCTGCCTGCTGCTGCTAGTATGTGATGCTGCAGGCACGGCGTTCTCTCTGATCGCAGCTCGCCCGTCCGTCCGTGTGAAGTAATTTGTTTCGAGGTGGGCACGAAGCAGATGGTACATATCGTCTGACTGAACAAATGCGTTCGACAACGTCCTTCGCCAGGGGATGCTCGGTGTTACGCCGGCGACGTGATTCCGGCAGGGTTCCTCTCGTCGCTGCCTTCCTCTGTAAGATACTACAGGAGGTCTCAAAAAAAACAGGAGCAGCCAAAAAAAGGTAAGGCCTCCGCGCGCGGGCACCGTGTATCCGGCCCCGGTTCTGTTCTTCGTCGGAGTGGCAGTACAGTGGTTTCGCGGTCTGCCGAGGTGGTGGTGGAGGAACCTTCGTCTCGAAGGAAGAGAAACACTGTTCCATTCCGTTCAGACTATTGGAGACTGAACTCGTGCTCGTTCGCAGCTTGTCCGTCCCTCTTTGCTTCTATCGACTATTGCCAGGGGCGGATCTCTTTAGGCTTACCCTGATGCACATGCATCAGGGTCCAAGATTTTTTCTACTAGTACTTGTAAGCTAAAACTAAGGCAGTGCATCAGGTTAGGCAGAAAAGTATGCATCAGGGAGGTATTAATTCAGCTAGCAAAGGCAACAAGCTTGAGCGTGCATCACGGAATATTTTCCTCCAGCTCCGCCCCTGACTATTGCAGTGATCAGACTCAGCAATCAGAGTATAGAACGCAGATTTGTGCTGTTCAGGTTCAGCATTCTTTGAGTGTTGCTGGAGCTGGATCGATCTCATCTCCTGGTGCTCTCTGATCGCAGCTTGTCCGCCCCTGTAAATTCCTTTTCAGATGGTCACAAATGAGAGACAGACGTGTTGTTCGTGCCGCTCGATCGGATCTTCGATTGCTGCTAGGACGAGATGGTGCAGCTCCCGAGTTCAGCATTCATGTATCACAGAAAACGTCTCCTTACGCCAGCTCGAACGTGGTCGGTGTTGGGTTCCTCTATCTGCTGACTGACTGCTAGTTGAAATGTTTATTCAGGATTCTTCCGATTAGCCTCCAGGTTCCTGCTTGCTTGTAGTGGCACGAAAATGACAGCTGCTGGTTTAAGAGGAGCGGCACTGGTCATAATTTCACATGTTTGTCACTGGGTGCCCATTATTCATATCATTGGCTGTTTAGATCAATGGGCATGGTCCAGATTAGTCTCGTCTTTCTTCCGAAACAGGGGAAGAAACAGAGCTTCTTGGCGATACTCTGCCTATGTTTGATTTGGGGATTCCAGAAATAGCAACGCAAGGCTAAAGAACTGCAAAACCGAAATTGATGGCAGTACTTTAGTGGGGTACTGATCAAAAAATCTTGATCTGTCAAAACAGTGTACACTAGTATCTATCGCAGTTCATGGTCGTAATTAATTGTCTTCATTATTACTACCTCCTTTCCGAAATATAACCCTTTCCGTAGAGCTAATTTAGCTTTCTAAAAAGGCTTACATTTCGGAAAGGACGTAATACTTTTCTTCTTCGAGTTAATGTACTTGGTAGTTAGCGTATGTTCTTTTTGGAAAAAATTAGTTAGCATATGTTCTGAGAGACATTGACTATTCTTGATAACCTATCATTGTACCTAGAATTCAGTTAGATATCTGCCTGTAAAAACTCTTTCGTACATGTGCATCTAGCTTAGGTTGCTCAGTTTTGCATCTAAAAAGATCTGTTGATTAACCCGAGAGAGAATTTTGTTCGGTCAGGTCAGATATCTGTTCTGAATCATTGGTTGAAAATAGAATCATCAGTTCGCCTCAAACAGATGCTTCCTAAGATAGACTGATCTCACAGTTCCTCCTACAGGTCATTGATTATTAATGGGAAGATAATTGCTGCGATGATTACACACAAAGCTAGAGAAATCGAGGAATGGGTCGGCGCAGTATGGAAGAAGTGCCCAAATTGCAAATATCGCATCTATAATGGCGATGTAAGTGTTAACTATATATTATGATAGCAAGATTTAAAAATTTATGCTCATTTGTGTAGGAACTTTCCCTGTTACAATCTTGTGCATAAAGTTCAACAGCGATTAAAAATACACTACTTCCAAAGAAAAGTACTCCATGAATTAGTTGCTTGAGTATTTAGTTTATGCACAAATTATTTTAAAAATCAACGAGTTGTTAGATTCTATATGCATGGTAATGACACGTGGGAAGCAAAAAAATTAATTGTATTCATTTTCACGCTTGATATGCTTGTTGAGCGATTATGTTCTGAACAACATATCATGCATTCATATACAGAGGGTGTACAACGTCATGATTTCTGGTTCACTCCATGCCTTGATTTGCAGGTTTCATCACAGTGGCCAGGACTCCCTGCTGGTGTTAAATTTGAACCAACTGATCAGGAACTGCTTATGCATCTGGAAGGAAAGGTTGGCAGGGCAGCATCCCATGTACTAATAGATGACTTCATTCCAACCATAGAGGAAGTGGATGGAATTTGTTATACACATCCCAAAAATCTTCCTGGTACAAGATTCTTATTCTTCTCATGCCATCAGGACCTTCTGAACTAACCAGTTAACTACTAGTACTACTTTGAAGAGAAAATTATTGTTTAGGTAATTTTCACATGCCCTGTAGGTATCAAGATGGATGGGAGAAGCAGTTATTTTTTCCATACAATATCAAACGCGTATGATGTTGGTCAGCGCAAGCGTCGGAAAATCAGCAACAGTAATCACACTGATTGTGATGAGCAGATCAGATGGCACATGACCGGAACACCTGCAGCCATCAAACATAACGGTGTCACAAAAGGCTGGAAGAAAATATTGGTTCTGAAATGTGGCAAGGGAAAGATACATAAAGCTAACTGGACGATCCATCAGTGTCACCTTGGGGTAGAGAAAGATGAAAAGCACGGGGATCTTGTCGTTTCCAGAGTATTTTGGCAGTTGAAGTCAAACACTGGGAAATCGCAGATGCATGTTGTTGATGCCAAATCCGGTCAATCTGCAATGAATATCGATCCTACAACCCCAAATATGTACCCTCCGCAGCCTCGTCACCTAAGTGGTAGCCCATTCGAACCAGAGCAGGATCAGGTAATCATCATCATCATTAGCTTTCATGGTTACTGCAATGCTATCAACTGCCATTCATGTTACTGGATTTTCTGAAACTATGACAGGATGAGGAAGACCCCGGGTCATGCGCTGTTCAGCTGCAGGCTGACGAAGACCTCGCTGGAAGCTCACAGTCTGTCGACTACGGTGTGCTATCGGACCTCGACGAGCACCCGCTGCCCAATGACGACATCTCGGACATCCGCCATGAGAAGCCGCTGCCTCCCGACTACTTCGACATGGATGCACTCTTCACGGATTGTACATCAACACCTCTGGAATTCCCACTCTGACCGTAAGTGTAGCATGTGTTGCGTTCTTGCTTGTTTGTGTTTGTCACGGCGAATATACTTATCGTGTGTTTCGATCTTGTGCTGGTTCGCAGGATAGCCAGAGTGACTGACTGAACGGAAATGTAGCATAGCATAGAAGAGGGGTTCTGAAGTAGCTGCGCAACGCAGAGAAACTGCCTTTCCTCGTGATGTATGGGTGATCCATCTCCCGAGGAAAATTTTGTATATGATGTTTCGGTCTACGAAATGGCGTGCCCCAGCTATGTTTCCAGTATAGCAGTATTAGGACATGAGTCAGACATTCTCGAGCATCATCTCGACTCAGAAGTCTATGTTGCTAAGCAGCTGATGTGTTGTATTTGTAATGTTAAGCTGTTAAAATGTATGATATGACATGTTAACTAACTCACTTCCCTTGAGATGTACTAATTTTGATGTGATCCATCCTTGCACGCCGTGTTTTCTGCTTTATGTTCTCAAGTTAGTGACCCCAAGGTAAGTGCCAGGTTCTAGTTTCTTATTTAGGAGAACTGTTAATGTGTTAATTCACCACAACATTCTTGCAGTAGAAGTGGCTAAATATGTACTAATCGTGGCTAAATGCAAAGTCGAATAGGAAAAAATTAATCTTGGCACCTCACCGATTTCATCCTAGACTCGCAATCAAGGGTGAAAGCAGTGGTGAATACAATTGTTATTTTAGCTATTAATGTTATTTTAGCTACTAATATGTGTAGTAATCATGGCTAAATGCAAATTCTAATAAGAAACAAATTAAGATTGGCACCTCGGCCAATTTTATCCTAAATTCACAATCAAGCGTGAAAGGAGTGGTGAATCCTAATTCCATGGAGGCACATATCGGGAATAGATTACGTCCTATGCTTGATGAAATCATCTCGCTTACCCAAAGTGTTTTTATCCCGGGAAGAATGATAACTCACAACGCTTTAATTGCGTTTGAATTTATCTATGCAATACAAAAGAATACAGACAAAAGAGGGAAGCTCTATTTTGAAATTTATCTTACATATATTTTGAATTTTTTTAAAATTGAAACCAAAAATTCGCATGTAAATCTTCTCGCGCTACACGCTTACAAAGAGGTTTCGTAAAAAATCGACTTATCATGTGACGTGTGTAAAAAAGACAAAACTCAGTGCTAAAAATAATGCTTTTCACAAGATAAGTTTTCTCTTTTTTATATAGACCACAAAAAATATTGATTTTTCGTGAAACTTGACGAACGACATATATTATGAAGATGTACATGTTAAAAAATTTGTTACAAATTTTCGACATTTCGAAATATGATTTTTTGGTAGAGGGTGCTTACGCACCCGGGAGCCGAATTGAATTTCTGGAAGTATTGTGCCTATAAACTTGATCTAGCCAAAGCCTATGACAGGGTGGATTGGACTTTCTTAGAAGGTGATTTGAGAAAGCTAGGTTTTGGCGAGTGGTGGATCCAATGGATAATGGCATGTGTTACGTCTATTAGATATGCAGTTCGGCTTAATGGATGCCTTCTAGACTCTTTCCAACCTACTAGAGGCCTTAGGCAAGGCGATTCTCTATCGTCTTATCTCTTCCTGCTAGTACCAGAGTGCTTATCCAACCCGATGGAGAAGGAAATCATTGCAAATAATATTAGAGACCTGAAGATATGCCGCAGAGCCCCGGGGATCTCCCACTCGACTTTTTGCCGACGATAGTATGCTATTTTTTGAAGTGAACGCAGATCAAGCTTTGAAGATAAAGGTTATGTTGAGTACATATGAAAAGGGCACAGCGAAATTACTAAGCGCCCCCAAATGCTACATCCTCCTCGGAAACAATGTCTGCGAGGAAGATGGCCAAGCCACAATGAATGCTCTTTAAATTGATAAACCAGAGTTTGAAGAGAAATATTTGGGGTTGCCTGTGCCTGATGGAAGAATGAAGGATGGTCGTTTCCAACGTATAAAAGACAGGCCTCACAGACGGCTTACTGACTGGTCCGAAAAATACATGTCTTCAGGAGCAAAAGAAACTCTAATAAAATCATTTATCCAATCTATGTCGACTTATGCGATGAGCTTTCAAGTTCTCTGCAGGACTCTGTGATGACCTCATCTAGCTTACCCGTAACTTTTGGTGGGGGGATGAGGATGATAGGAAGAAGACACACTGGAAAGCGTGGGAGAGAATTGCTACACCAAAACACTTTGGAGGTCTGGCTTTAGAGATCCAAGACTGTTCAACCAAGCTCTCCTTGCTAGGCAAGCATGGAGATTGATTACAAAGCCTAACAGCCTGTGTGCACGACTATGAAAAGCAAAATATTACCCCCACGGTGAACTAACAGACACAACATTTGCATAGAATACATCACCTGGTTGGCAAGGAATCTGCCATGGACTGGACCTCCTTTAAAAAAGAGTGATTTGGAGAGTTCAGTCAGGAACCAAAATTCCTATATGGAGGGACAACTGGATTCCGAGAGGGAACCTGAAAGCAAAAACCAGAAACAATCGGCAGAGGTTTAAATGGGTGTCTGACCTGATTATGACAAACACAAAACCATGGAATGAGACTCTAGCCCGGTCCATTTTCCCCTCATATGATGCAGATGAAATTCTCCAAATCATAATTCTGCAAGCAAATGCAGAGGATTTCATTGCCTGGCATTATGAAAAGAATGGCGTCTTTAGCGTCCGCATCGCTTACAGGCTTGCCCTCCTTAATAGTGTTGGAAGCAATACAATAGGACAAATGAGCGAGAGGCCAGGTGGTGATCGACCGTTGTGGGATGTCATCTCGAAGGCAAATGTTCCTCAAAAAGTAAGAATCTTTAGTTGGCGGCTAGCAACAAATTCATTGGCCGTTCAATAGAATAGATGTAGAAGACAGATGATAACGGATCCTACATGTACAGTCTGTGGAATGGAGGAGGAGGATGGGTACCATGCCACTATGCGCTGCACTAAGGCTGTAGCGCTTCGATCAAGGCTAAGAGAAATCTGGGAACTACCAAAGGAAGAGGATATGGCTAACAAAGGTAAGGAATGGGCTCTCATTACTCTAAGTAATCTCACCTTTAGTATGAGGACGAAAGTCATGTTAATGTGGTGGAGAGCTTGGCATTTGAGGAACAACATAATTTTCGGGGATGGTAAGTGTGGAATTAAACAGTCAGCCGAATTCCTTGATAATTATTTGACGACCTTAACTAATATTAGGGAAGGACGAGAGGAAGGGGACATAAAAGGAAAGAAACCGATCCTAGAACTGAATTTAATTCAGGCAAAGAAACAATTTACTGCAAAACATACTGCTTGGAAACCTCCTGACACAGGCTGGCAATGTCTGAATGTTGACGCTAGCTATATCCAGGATTCAAGTGCAGCTTCTTGGGGAGCTGTGATTCGAGATGACCATGGTAAGTTAGTCTCTACTGCTTGGGCTTTGATCCAAAATTGTGCTAATGCTGAAACTGCAGAGGCTATTGCCTGCTGGGAGGGTATAAAGCATGCCATCTCAGTGAATAATTCCAAACTGGTGGTGGAGTATGACTACTCCAATTTAGTGGAAAAATTATGCAGGGACGTAAACGATCGCTCTCAGGTGGAAAGTATTATATTAGATATACAAATACTCTGCACTTTGTTTGATGAAGTCAAATTTATGAAGATCGGAAGGGAGGACAACAAAGTGCTCACGAGTTAGCTAGGTTCAGTCGTGTTGAGAATTGTAATAGGGTGATGATAGGATCAACTCCTTCCTGCGCGTTGGATCTGATTCTGAAAGATTGTAATCACAACTTTGTTCCAAATTAATATATTCACCCATTTTCAAAAAAAATCACAGTTAACTTATTTTCATTGTCTACAAAAAGATAGTCAATGGATCCTATCACTTGTCGATGAACGCTCATATTTCAGGGTGTAACTTATTTTCAATGTTTAGCAAGAGATAGAGCCAATGCATCCTTTTAAGTTTTTTTAGATCAACATGGATCATCATCCCCTCCATTGATAAAGAACAAAACCTGACATCACACGAGAGTTTTATCCACCATGTAATCATGCCTGAGAGGGTTCAAATAAAAAAAAATGCTTTTGGAGAGAACATAGAATAGTAGAGGATCCAGCATGCAGGACACGGCGATCATTAGAAATTCACGAATTAGAAATGCTGTAATATACTCTTTCCCAAAACTTCTCATACCAGACCAACCCACTGAAATGCAAATAGGGATCAGAAATGTGGTCAATATCACGAAGAATAATGAAAGACCATCTATACCCATATACAAATGGATGTTTTCATAAGGAAGCCATCGAAGGCTTTCCACAAATTGAGATTTGGCCGTAGAAGGATCGAATTGTATCCAAAAGGGCAACATTTTTAAAATGGAAAAAAAGCCAAAGGGGTGCATCCACGCCGGCTAGATATTGCAGAAGCGGAAATAGACCATGTGAAAGGACACGGATTCCGCCTAGAGGGGGGAGGTGAATATGCGGTTTAAAACTTTAACAATTATGGATTAACAAATGCGGAATAAAACTAGCGTTTAATTTACCAAGCACAAAACCTATATAACTAGGGTTCACCTATGTGCACAACCAACTTATGCTAAGCAATACAAGAAAATATGAGATAGCAAGATATATAGCTTCAAGCATGAAAGCTATCACAAAGTAAAGTACATAAGTAAATAGCTCGGTTATAGAAATAACCGAGGTGACGCGAAGACGACGAAGTATCCAGAAGTTAACACTCTTGAAAGTGCTAGTATCCATTGGAGAGGTGTGGAGGACAAAGCACTCCAAACGCCACGAAGGCCTCACCTTATGCTCCTCAAACCTTCCGACCAAAGGGGAAGACCTCGATCCAATATGGAACCTTAGGGTGGTCACCGAACCCGCACAAAGCTTGGGGCTATCTCCACAACTTAATTGGAGGGTCCCAATAAATCGCCACAAAGGTCTTGCCCTTAAAGAATCTCCACCACTTAATTGGAGTCCCCAAGAACACCACGAAGACCACTAAGCCGTCTAGGGTCCAAAGACTCAAGAGGAACAAGCTCCGTGAACAAGCTCCCGAAGTGAATATCTCACAAACTTTCACCTCCACGTATCACCACAGAGAAGTCGAACCGATGCACCAAATGCAATGGCAAGAACACCACAAAGATGCTCAAATCCTTCTCTCTCAAACTCCAACAAAGCTATAAAAGCTATTGGGGGAATAGGAGAGGAAGAGCAAATAGGAGAACACAAAAATCTCCAAGATCTAGATCCCAAAGATTTAGTCACAAAGAGATGATTTGGTTTGGTCAAAGTGTGGATCTAGATCTCCTCAATCTTTCTCTCAAATAGATACAAGAATCATTGGAAGGGAGAAAGATCTCAAGCTCAAAGAGGTCAACAACAATGGAGGAGAGAGGCTTGAGAGAGAGGAGGAAGAAGCAATTCCAAAGAGAGAAAAAAAGGCTTAAATAGGAAGCCCCAACATTCTGCCTGTTGGGGGCCAAATTCTTCCATGGTCCGGTAGTACCGGCCAGGTGGGGCGGTACTACCGCCCAGCCCATCCATGCAACGAGTAGAAGAAGAGCGGCGAACGCGCGATGGTTGGCCTGGTGGCTTGGAAGACCGACCACGTGGGTGGGGCCATCGCGGCAAGGCCATCGAGCGGGGCGTGTGTTGGGAGCAGTGCGTGCGGGCACGTGGTGGCTGGTACCACCATCCTGGGCCGGTCGGTGCCACCGGGCTTGGTACCGGTTTCGGTACCGTCAGCATGCGCAGGCTACTAGGAGAAGGGCGCCACGAGTGGTAGCGCTGGCGACAATGCAGGCGGTGGTGATGGGCTGTGCTTGGCGGTGGTACCAGCCCAGCTAGGGCGGTACTACCGGCCAGCCCAAACTCCTCTCTTTTTCTATTAAAACAAAATATTGGCAAACTTAGAAAATCAATAACTAGAGTTTGGAAAGTCCAATCAACATGAAACCAATTTTATTGGAAAGAGGACGATAAGAGCTACCCCAACAAAAATATGGAAACCAGTGGGGGACGATTTTCTGTTAATTTTAGAGGTGCAACCCCTCAATACGAGAAACCGAGAAAATCACCAAACTCGAAAACACAACAAGTGATCTATGCGAAATCTGTTTTCGATGAACTAGAGCTTATCATGAAAATAACCAAAAGCTCTGAAACACCACATGGATATGATCCAATAACAACCAAGAAATATGATGCAAGGATGCAAAGGTTTGACGGCACTCTGAAAGATACGATCGAGTTACTCACTCGATAGCCCCTTGATAGTACGACATCTAGCCTGTAAACCGGTCTCCCAACTAAACCATGAGACCGGTAAGAAAGAAACTATATCAAGAGCAAACATTAATCTTGCGCATTCCACTTGAGCTCGATGATGATGATATTGGCCGCAACAGGATGAAACGCCTTTCTTGATTTTGCTTGCTTGATGAAGTCTTACGGATTGCTCCCCCATAATCCAGTATGGGAAAACTTCTTCTTTGGTGTATCTTCATATATCCATGAACACATATGAATGTAAAACTTCAAGCATGTGAGCTCTTCGAGTTGGCTCATCTTGAACTTGCACCTCATTTCTTCGTATTGCAACCTTTACGCCAACTTATGGTTCAAGCATTGCCTATGAACAACTCCTACACATATGACTCAATGCAAACATTAGTCCATAGGGATTACCATTAATTAGCAAAACCACACATGGGGGCTCTATGCACTTTCACCATGACTAGCTACAAAGGTGAGAGCACAAAAGACGCTTCCAGGCTTGATGTAGGTGTAGTCCAGGTCCTTGGGTCGCCACACGCTTGATAGAAGGCGAGGATTTGTGATTATCACTTCCATCCTATCTTGGTTCTCTGAGTAGAATCACCCTCCCATCAAACGGAGGTCTTGGCGCAGGATCCCAACACATGGTCACAGAGTTGGTCCACCTTTGTTGACATGTTGATACGTCTCCAACGTAAACATAATTTATGTTGTTCCATGCTTGTTTTATGACAATACTTAAATGTATTGCTTGCACTTTATAATGTTTTTATGCGTTTTCCGGAACTAACCTATTAACAAGATGCCACAGTGCCAGTTCCTGTTTTCTGCTGTTTTTGGTTCCAGAAAGGCTGTTCGGGCAATATTCTCGGAATTGGACGAAATCAACGCCAAACCTCCTATTTTTCCCGGAAGGCTCTAGAACACCGAAGAAGAGTCGGAGAGGGGCCAGAGGGCCACCACACCATAAGGCGGCGCGGCCTGGCCTGGGCCCACGCCAGCCTATGGTGAGGAGCCCCCAGGCACCCTCCTGCGCCGCCTCTTCGCCTATAAAACCCCTTTCGACCTAAAAACACAGTACCAATTGACGAAACTCCAGAAAGACTCCAGGGGCGCCGCCGCCATCGTGAAACTCCAATTTGGGGGACAGAAGTCTCTGTTCCGGCACCCTGCCGGGACGGGGAAGTGCCCCCGGAAGCCATCTCCATCGACGCCACCGCCTCCGCCATGCTCCGTGAGTAGTTCCCCCATGGACTACGGGTTCTAGCAGTAGCTAGTTGGTATTCTCTCCTCCATGTACTTCAATACAATGATCTCATGAGCTGCCTTACATGATTGAGATTCATCTGATGTAATCGGTGTTGTGTTTGTTGGGATCCGATGGATGATACATTATGATTAGTCTATCTATAAAGTTTGTGAAGTTATTGTTGCTGCAATCTTGTTATGCTTAATGCTTGTCACTAGGGCCCGAGTGGCATGATCTTAGATTTAAGCTCTATACTTATTGCTTAGATTGTATCTACAAGTTGTATGCACATGTCACTGTCCGGAACCAATGGCCCTGAAGTGACAGAAATCGGGACAACCGGAGGGGATGGCGGTGATGTGAGGGACACATGTTTTCACGGAGTGTTAATGCTTTGCTCCGGTACTCTATTAAAAGGAGTACCTTAATATCCAGTAGTTTCCCTAGAGGCCCGGCTGCCACCGGCTGGTAGGACAAAAGATGTTGTGCAAGTTTCTCATTGCGAGCACGTACGACTATAATTGTAAAACATGCCTACATAATTAATAATCTGGATGTTCTGTCTTAATGCTTTGATTCCTATCAATTGCCCAACTGTAATTTGTTTACCCAACACTTGTCACTTGTTATTGGAGAGTTACCACTAGTGTAGATCGCTGGGAACCCCGGTCCATCTCTCATCATCATATACTTGTTCTACATGTCATTGGAAGTAGTATCAACTATTTTCTGGTGCCATTGCTCTCATATTGCTATTATCGTCTGTGTTATCGTTACTACTGCTCTCATATTACTGCTACTTTCACATCACCCCTGTTACTAGTGCTTTTCCAGGTGCAGCTGAATTGACAACTCAGTTGTTAAGGCTTATAAGTATTCTTTACCTCCCCTTGTGTCGAATCAATAAATTTGGGTTTTACTTCCCTCGAAGACTATCGCGATCCCCTATACTTGTGGGTTATCAAGACTGTTTTCTGGCGCCGTTGCCGGGGAGGCATAGCTCTACTCATAAGTTCACCTGGGGAGTACACTCTACCTCTCTCTCAGTTTTTATTTTGTTTTATTTTGTTTCGCTTAGTTTACTTTTATCTAGTTTATTTGTGCTTAGTTTATTTCTGTCTAGTTTTATTTTGCTTAGTTTACTTTTGCTTAGTTTTTTTTTGTCTTGTTTTATTTTCCTCATATACCTGAAAATCCATAAAAATTTGAAAAATCTAAAAATTAAAAACTGCTATTATGGGAGAACCTACAACCTACTTGGAGCTCATAGAATGTTATAATAATTATAGAGAATCAAGAACTGGTAAAATAATGAGTGCTATGATGGAAAAATTGAATACAATGGCTAGAATCTTGCTTAGACGCCATGATATAAACTGTTGCTCTCAACAGGATACTAAACATCTTAAATTTCAATGTGGCTTTAGTGAGGAATTTTTAATTAAGAACTATAATCGGAATTGCTATATTCGTTATGGGTTCGAAGAGGTAGAACAATTTGTCTTATTTATGGGAGCCTCCGAGATAGAATCCTTCATGGTTGAGAATTATGAAACTTGTGCTATTTGTAAGGACCTTAAAGATTATGTCTCTACTATCCTTAATTCTTGCATAGAATGCTACAGTGGTAATCCTTATATCATTGATTATAAAGAGAGACTCATTAATGCACAAGAATGCACTCACAATTTGCAGGAACCGGTGGAAGAAGAAACTGATGAACCTGAAAGCTCATTGGATGAAAAAGAGGAGGAAATTGATGAACCTGAAAGCTCATTGGATGAAAAAGAAGAGGAGAGTGATGAACAAAAGGAGGAAGAATGGATTAGCTACCCATGCCAACCTTCTAATGAGAGTAACTCTTTATCTCTTACACTATTTGATTGTCCTCCATGCTTACCGAAAGAGGTTGAATGTTATGTTCCTGTGGATTCTCTTGAAATAGTACCCATAAGTAATACTTGTGAGAATAATTATGCTACTGTTATATATGATAATCCATGCTACTTTGATAAATCTTATGATAATGCTTTGTTTGTGCCTGATGTCGAAATGCATGGTACTAAAGAATTTTGCTTGGCAAATGTTTATGATAAAGCTCTAGATGATGGTCCTATGTTATTTGATAATATTAATTATACTACTAATGAAAATGGGATTGGAGAATTCTTGACTTTATCTACGAATCCCATATCTCTTGAGATTGATCAATCATCTTATCATATTATTGATAAAAGTGAGTTTGAAAGTTTTAATTCCACTATTTTTGAGCTTGATAAAAATTATATGTTTGTGGATCATGAAAAGTATGCTGCATGTGATAGTTATATTGTTGAGTTTATTCATGAAGCTACTGAAAATTATTATGAGAGAGGAAAATATGGTTGTAGAAATTTGCATGGTACTAAAACACCTCTCTATATGCTGAAGATCTTGAAATTACACTTGTTCTATCTTCCTATGCTTGTTACTTTGCTTTTCATGAACTTGTTTATGTACAAGATTCATATGCATAGGAAGCATGTTAGACTTAAATGTATTATGGATTTGCTTTTTGATGCTCTCTTTTGCTTCAAATACTATTTCTTGCGAGTGCATCATCGAAACTGCTGAGTCCATCTTAATGGCTGTAAAGAAAGAACTTCTTGGGAGATAACCCATGTGTTATTTTGCTACAGTACTTTGTTTTATATTTGTGTCTTGGAAGTTGTTTACTACTGTAGCAACCTCTCCTTATCTTAGTTTTGTGTTTTGTTGTGCCAAGTGAAGCCTCTAATCGAAGGTTGATACTAGATTTGGATTTCTGCGCAGAAACAGATTTGTATCTGTCACGAATCTGGGCTGTTTTCTATGTAGGTAACTCAGAAAAATATGCCAATTTACGTGCGTGTTCCTCAGATATGTACGCAACTTTCATTAGTTTTGAGTTTTCTGATTTGAGCAACGGAAGTATTTCTTTAAAATTCGTCTTTACTGGTTGTCCTGTTTTGGCAGATTCTGTCTCTGTTTTTTGCATTGTCCCTTGTGGACTTTAAGCAAGGCTTTCTACACGTGGAGAGCTGTAGCTAATGTTTTATTGAGTTCTTGCAATGTGTCACTACAGGACCAAGGTGGATTCAAAAAAAATTTGAGTACTAACCCCTCTAATGAAGTTATGAGAAGTTTGGTGTGAAGGAAGTTTTCAAGGGTCAAGAGAGGAGGATGATATATGATCAAGAAGAGTGAAAAGTCTAAGCTTGGGGATGCCCCAGTGGTTCATCCCTGCATATTTCAAGAAGACTCAAGCGTCTAAGCTTGGGGATGCCCAAGGCATCCCCTTCTTCATCAACTTATCAGGTTTCTTCTATTGAAACTATATTTTTATTCGGTCACATCATATGTGCTTTACTTGGAGCGTCTGTGTGTTTATTTTCGTTTTGTTTTTGTTTGAATAAGATCGGATCCTAGCAATCCTTGTTTGGGAGAGAGACACGCTCCGCTTTTTCATATGAACACTTGTTCTTCGTTTTACTTTTAATGTTCAATGATAAAAGTTGGAAGCTACAATACTTATTGTAATTTGGTTGGAAACAGAAAATGCCTCATAATGTCTTGAATAATTTGACACTTGGCAATTGTTTTGAGCTCTCAAGTAGATCATGATTAAGTTTTTTCATGTAGTTTAAACATATTAGTGAAGAACTACTGTAGAGCTTGTTAAAATTGGTTTGCATGATTGGTCTCTCTTAAGGTCTAGATATTTTCTGGTAAAAGTGTTTGAGCAACAAGGAAGACAGTGTAGAGTATTATAATGCTTGCAATATGTTCTTAAGTAAGTTTTGTTGTACTGGTTCATACTTGTGTTTGCTTCAAATAACCTTGCTAGCCCAAAGCCTTGTACTGAGAGGAAATGCTTCTCGTGCATCCAAAACCTTGAGCCAAAACCTATGCCATTTGTGTCCACCATACCTACCTACTATGTGGTATTTCCTGCCATTCCAAAGTAAATTGCTTGAGTGCTACCTTTAAACAATTCAAAATGCTTCTCCATTTGTGTCAATGTTTTATAGCTCATGAGGAAGTATGTGGTGTTTTATCTTTCAATCTTGTTGGGCAACTTTCACCAATGGACTAGTGGCTTCATCCGCTTATCCAATAATTTTGCAAAAAGAGCTGGCAATGGGATTCCCAGTCCCAAATTAATTAAACTAAATAGACACTCCTCCATGGTATGTGATTGTTGGACGGCACCCGAAGGATTCGGTTAGCCATGGCTTGAGAAAGCAAAGGTGGGGAGGAGTGTCATCATAATAAAACTAAAATAAAAAGGCACTCCTTCATGGTATGAGATTGTTGGCAGGCACCCGAGGATTCGGTTAGCCATGGTTTGTGAAAGAAAGGTTGGAAGGAGTGCCACCCAAAAATAAAAATAATTCATGGGAGCCGCTCTTTGAAGGTTTGTCTGGCAAGGGGGTTAGAGTGCCCACTACCATTCGTTGACAACAACAAACACCTCTCAAAACTTTACTTTTATGCTCTCTTTATGTTTTCAAAACCAAAGCTCTAGCACAAATATAGCAATCAATGCTTCCCTCTGCGAAGGGCCATTCTTTTACTTTATGTTGAGTCAGTTTACCTACTTCCTTCCATCTTAGAAGCAAACACTTGTGCCAACTGTGCATTGATTCTTACATAGTTGCATATTTGCATGCATCATATTACTCTATGTTGACAATATCCATGAGATATACATGTTGAAAGTTGAAAGCAACCGCTGAAACTTATATCTTCCTTTGTGTTGCTTCGATGCCTTTACTTTGAATTTATTGCTTTATGAGTTAACTCTTGTGCAAGACTTTTGATACTTGTCTTGAAAGTACTCTTCATGAAAAGTTTTGCTATATGTTATCTATTTGTTAGCAACTATAGATTATTGCCTTGAGTCACTTCATTCATTTCATATGCTTTGTAATAGTATGATCAAGGTTATGTAAGTAGCATGTCACTACAGAAATTATTCTTTTTATCGTTTACCTGCTCGGGACGAGCAGGAACTAAGCTTGTGGATGCTGATACGTCTCCAACGTATCCATAATTTCTGTTGTTCCATGCTTGTTTTACGACAATACTTACATGTTTTGCTTGCACTTTATAATGTTTTTATGCGTTTTCCGGAACTAACCTATTAACAAGATGCCACAGTGCCAGTTCCTGTTTTCTGCTATTTTTGGTTCCAGAAAGGCTGTTCGGGCAATATTCTCGGAATTGGACGAAATCAACGCCAAACCTCCTATTTTTCCCGGAAGGCTCCTGAACACCGAAGAAGAGTCGGAGAGGGGCCAGAGGGCCACCACACCATAAGGCGGCGCGGCCTGGCCTGGGCCCGCGCCAGCCTATGGTGAGGAGCCCCCAGGCACCCTCCTGCGCCGCCTCTTCGCCTATAAAACCCCTTTTGACCTAAAAACACAGTACCAATTGACGAAACTCCAGAAAGACTCCAGGGGCGCCGCCGCCATCGTGAAACTCCAATTCGGGGGACAGAAGTCTCTGTTCCGGCACCCTGCCGGGACGGGGAAGTGCCCCCGGAAGCCATCTCCATCGACGCCACCACCTCCGCCATGCTCCGTGAGTAGTTCCCCCATGGACTACGGGTTCTAGCAGTAGCTAGTTGGTATTCTCTCCTCCATGTACTTCAATACAATGATCTCATGAGCTGCCTTACATGATTGAGATTCATCTGATGTAATCGGTGTTGTGTTTGTTGGGATCCGATGGATGATACATTATGATTAGTCTATCTATAAAGTTTGTGAAGTTATTGTTGCTGCAATCTTGTTATGCTTAATGCTTGTCACTAGGGCCCGAGTGGCATGATCTTAGATTTAAGCTCTATACTTATTGCTTAGATTGTATCTACAAGTTGTATGCACATGTCACTGTCCGGAACCAATGGCCCCGAAGTGACAGAAATCGGGACAACCGGAGGGGATGGCGGTGATGTGAGGGACACATGTTTTCACGGAGTGTTAATGCTTTGTTCCGGTACTCTATTAAAAGGAGTACCTTAATATCCAGTAGTTTCCCTAGAGGCCCGGCTGCCACCGGCTGGTAGGACAAAAGATGTTGTGCAAGTTTCTCATTGCGAGCACGTACGACTATAATTGGAAAACATGCCTACATAATTAATAATCTGGATGTTCTGTCTTAATGCTTTGATTCCTATCAATTGCCCAACTGTAATTTGTTTACCCAACACTTGTCACTTGTTATTGGAGAGTTACCACTAGTGTAGATCGCTGGGAACCCCGGTCCATCTCTCATCATCATATACTTGTTCTACATGTCATTGGAAGTAGTATCAACTATTTTCTCGTGCCATTGCTCTCATATTGCTATTCTTTATCTTTGTGTTCTTGTTACCTCTTGCTCTCATATTACTGCTACTTTCACATCACCCCTGTTACTAGTGCTTTTCCAGGTGCAGCTGAATTGACAACTCAGTTGTTAAGGCTTATAAGTATTCTTTACCTCCCCTTGTGTCGAATCAATAAATTTGGGTTTTACTTCCCTCGAAGACTATCGTGATCCCCTATACTTGTGGGTTATCACATGTCCTCTTTGAACATGAGCTTCCATATCTTATATGATTTCAAGATAATCCTCAGAAACTATTTCAAATTGAGCCACAGTTGACCGCTAAAGATCATATCATTCCTAAACATCTAAATACACCAACGTGCAGCAGCACAAACTGAATTTAAAACGGCATGCTTTTTATTAGCTACCCAAAAAATGGAAATGGCCATGAAATCATTCCCTATATGGAAAAGGAGGAAAACTCATATTAACTTGCTAAATCTGATTAGCAACAATGCACTGAAAGAATAAATGCTCAATGGATACATTGTCAATGTAGAAAATGCAGCATTCAAGTTTGTTTGGATTCCTTTTTTAGATTATCTCTAGTCATTATTTTGATATAAGAGCCAAAGAAAAATGTGCACTCTAGGAGGTATATGAATGTTCCAAACAATGTGGATGACAATCAGAGTGACTCTTCCAAAATTTATGATAGCTGATAACCCACAAGTATAGGGGATCAAAACAGTCTTCGAGGGAAGTAAAACCCAAATTTATTGATTCGACACAAGGGGAGACAAAGAATACTTATAAGCCTTAAGAACTGAGTTGTCAATTCAGCTGCACCTGGAAAAGCACTAGTAACAGGGGTGATGTGAAAGCAGTAGTAATATGAGAGCAATTGTAACAATAACACATCAGCAGTAGCAGTAACACAGAGGCAATGGCACCAGAAAATAGTTGATACTACTTCCAATGGCATATAGGACCGAGTGAGTATTTGATGATGAAAGATGGACCGGGGTTCCCAGCTATCTACACTAGTGGTAACTCTCCAATAACAAGTGTTGGGTGAACAAATTACAGTTGGGCAATTGACATAATTATTATAGCATTTAAGACAGAACATCCAGTTTATTAATCATGTAGGCATGTTTTCCATACATATTCATACGTGCTCGCAATGAGAAACTTGCATAACATCTTTTTTCCTACCAGCCGGTGGCAGCCGGGCCTCTAGGGAAACTACTGGTAATTAAGGTACTCCTTTTAATAGAGCACCGGAGCAAAGCATTAACACTTGGTGAAAACATGTGATCCTCATATCTAAGCCATCCCCTCCAGTTATCCCAGTTGCTGTCACTCTGGGGCCTCGGGTTCCGGACATATACATGTGCAAACAACTTGTAGATACAATCTAAGCAATAATTATAGAGCTTAAATCTAAGATCATGCCACTCGTGCACTAGTGACAAGCATTAAACACAACAAGATTGCAGCAACTATAACTTCACAAAATTTATAGATAGACTGATCATAATGTAACAATTCATCGGATCCCAACAAACACAACACCGATTACATCAGATGGATCTCAATCATGTAAGGCAGCTCATGAGATCATTGTATTGAAGTACATGGTAGAGAGAGTACCAACTAGCTACTGCTAGAACCCGTAGTCCATGGGGGAACTACTCACGGAGCATGATGGAGGCGGTGGCGTCGATGGGGAAGGCTCCGGGGGTCGATCCCCGTCCCGGCAGGGTGCCGAAACAGGAACTTCTGACCCCCGAAACTAGGTTTCGCGATGGCGGCGGTGCTCCGGGAGTCTTTATGGAGTATGTTCTGTTGATGTAGGGTTTTCGCGTCGCGAGGGAATATATAGGCGAAAGGGCGGCGCGAGGGGGTGCCCGGGGGGCCCACCCCATATGGCGGCATGCCCCCCTCCTTGGTCGTGCCCCCATGTGGTCTGGAGGCCTGATACGTCTCAAACGTATCTATAATTTCTTATGTTCCATGCTACTTTTATGATGATACTCACATGTTTTATACACACTTTACATCATTTATATGCATTTTCCGGCACTAACCTATTGACAAGATGCCGAAGCGCCAGTTCCTGTTTTCTGCTGTTTTTGGTTTCAGAAATCCTACAAAGGAAATATTCTCGGAATTGGACGAAATCAACGCCCAGGGTCTTATTTTTCCACGGAGCTTCCAGAAGACCGAAGAGCATACGAAGTGGGGCCACGAGGTGGCCAGACCATAGGGCAGCGCGGCCAGGGAGGGGCCCGCGCCGGCCTATGGTGTGGGCCCCTCGTCAGCCCTCCGACTCTGCCCTTCCGCCTACTTAAACTCTCCATCGCGAAAACCCTATTACCGAGAGCCACGATATGGAAATAGTTCCAGAGACGCCGCCGCCGCCAATCCCATCTCAGGGGATTCAGGAGATCGCCTCCGGCACCCTGCCGGAGAGGGGAATCATCCCCCGAAGGACTCTTCATCACCATGATCACCTCCGGATTGATGTGTGAGACTATGGGTCCATAGCAGTAGCTAGATGGTTGTCTTCTCCTCTTGTGCCATCATGTTAGATCTTGTGAGCTGCCTATCATGACCAAGATCATCTATTTGTAATGCTACATGTTGTGTTTGTTGGGATCCGATGAATATGGAATACTATGTCAAGTTGATTGTCAATCTATCATATATATGTTGTTCATGATCTTGCATGCTCTCCGTTGCTAGTAGAGGCTCTGGCCAAGTTGATACTTGTGACTCCAAGAGGGAGTATTTATGCTCGATAGTGGGTTCATGCCTCCATTGAATCTGGGACAGTGACAGAAAGTTCTAAGGTTGTGGATGTGCTGTTGCCACTAGGGATAAAACATCGATGCTTTATCTAAGGATATTTGTGTTGATTACATTACGCACCATACTTAATGCAATTGTCTGTTGTTTGCAACTTAATACTGGAACGGGTGCGGATGCTAACCCGAAGGTGGACTTTTTAGGCATAGATGCATGCTGGATAGCGGTCTATGTACTTTGTTGTAATACCCAATTAAATCTCATAGTAGTCATCATGATATGTATGTGCATTGTTATGCCCTCTCTATTTGTCAATTTCCCAACTGTAATTTGTTCACCCAACATGTTATTTCTTATTGGAGAGACACCACTAGTGAACTGTGGACCCCGGTCCATTCTTTTACATCTGAATACAATCTACTGCAATCATTGTTCTCTGCTGCTCATTACAAACAAACATCATTTTCCACACCATACGTTTAATCCTTTGTTTACAGCAAGCCGGTGAGATTGACAACCTCACTGTTAAGTTGGGGCAAAGTATTTTGATTGTGTTGTGCAGGTTCCACGTTGGCGCCGGAATCCCTGGTGTTGCGCCGCACTACACTCCTCCGCCAACAACCTTCACGTGGTCCTTGACTCCTACTTGTTCGATAACCTTGGTTTCTTACTGAGGGAAAACTTGCTGCTGTACGCATCACACCTTCCTCTTGGGGTTCCCAACGGACGTGTGCTTCACGCGTATCAAGACTGTTTTCTAGCGCCGTTGCCGGGGACCTGAAGAAAAGTTACACCACAAAGATTTCTAACTCGCACGTCAACTGCACGCCAGCAACTATTTTCTGGCGCCGTTGCCGAGGAGATCAAGACACGCTGCAAGGGGAGTCTCCCACATCCAATCTCTTTACTTTGTTTTTGTCTTGCTTTACTTTATTTTATTTACTGCTTTGTTTGTTCTCTATATCGAAAATACAAAAAAAATATTTACTTGCATTACTTTATTTAATGTCTTGTTTGCGTTCTCAATATTAAAAACACAAAAAAATTAGTTGCTCGCATTTACTTTACTTATTTCATCATGTTTCCTCCTAAGTTCACTCTGAAAGATATACCGGTAGGACAAGGGTCTATCATTGGAAGAGATAATATAGAAGCATTTTTCACTCATGTTAGTATGGTTGAAGATTTTGAAGATAGACACTTGGTAAAAGTTGTTCCTACTTATGAAAGCGCTACTGCCTGTTTAGTACACATGTTGGAAACTAGATTTGTTAATCTCAATCCTATAATGCAACATATGTTTCTTACACTCTCTGATATGGAAATGGGATAAAAGAGAGATTTTGTTTTAAATTTCCTTCTTAGAGAATTTGTTGATATAGCTAAAGAAGCTAGAAAAGTTTTTATTAAGCATAAAAGGCTTGGTCTTTTCACCGATTTTGCAAAAACACTTGAAAAGATGGACATGGATAGAATAAAGTACACTAATAATGTCAATGATGGGGGGAGATTAAAGTACCGATACCTAGTAAGCTCCTAGGAATGCATGAAGCTTTATAAAAACTATGCTTGGCGTGTTCCTGAAAATTTGTTTGATGAAGATAGTAAGCCTAAGAGTAACGAAAGAGGAGATACTTACATATAGAAGATACAATGCATTGTTGAGAAAACTCCCAACTCCCCTGGTAATGATGTTAATGCTTCATCTCTTGATGTTACTTGATTCACACTTTCTGCGCCTAGCTGAAAGGCGTTAAAGAAAAGCGCTCATGGGAGACAACCAATTATTTTACTTCTGCACTTTTGTTTTTTATTTGAGTCTTGGAAGTTGTTACTACTATAGCAACCTCTCCTTATCTTTATTTTATTGCATTGTTGTGCCAAGTAAAGTCTTTGATAGTAGGGTTGATACTAGATTTGGATTACTGCGCAGAAACAGATTTCTTGCTGTCACGAAATTGAGTAGCCCCGTCTGTAGGTAAATCAGAAAAATCTGCCAATTTACGTGCGTGATCATCAGATATGTATGCAACTTTCATTCAATTTGAGCTTTTTCATCCGAGCAAGTTAAGTGCTCCAGAAAAATTCGTCTTTACGGACTATTCTGTTTTGGCAGATTCTGCCTTTTATTTCGCATTGCCTCTTTTGCTATGTTTGATGGATTTCTTTGTTCCATTAACTTTCAGTAGCTTTGTGCAATGTCCAGAAGTGTTAAGAATGATTATGTCACCTCTGAATATGTGAATTTTTGATTATGCACTAACCCTCTAATGAGTTTGTTTTGAGTTTGGTGTGGAGGAAGTTTTCAAGGATCAAGAGAGGAGGATGATACAATATGATCAAGAAGAGTGAAAAGTCTAAGCTTGGGGATGCCCCCGTGGTTCATCCCTGCATATTTCAAGAAGACTCAAGCATCTAAGCTTGGGGATGCCCAAGGCATCACTTCTTCATCGACAACTTATCAGGTCACCCCTAGTGAAACTATATTTTTATTCCGTCACATCTTATGTACTTTACTTGGAGCGTCTGTATGTTTTTATTTTTGTTTGTGTTTGAATAAAATCGGATCCTAGCATTCTTTGTTTGGGAGAGAGACACGCTCCGCTGTTGCATATGAACACTGGTGTTCTTAGCATTACTTTTAATGTTCATGGCGAAGGTTGAAACTGCTTCGTTCATTGTTATATGGTTGGAAACAGAAAATGCTTCATGTGGTAATTGGTATATTGTCTTGAATAATTTGATACTTGGCAATTGTTGTGCTCAAATAGATTATGTTTAAGCTCTTGCATCATGTACTTTGCACCTATTAATGAAGAACTACCATAGAGCTTGTTGACATTTGGTTTGCATGATTGGTCTCTCTAAAATTCTAGATATTTTCTGGTGAGGTGTTTGAACAACAAGGAACACAGTGTAGAGTCTTATAATGCTTGCAATATGTTCTTATGTAAGTTTTGATGTACCGTTTCATACTTGTGTTTGCTTCAAACAACCTTGCTAGCCAAAGCCTTGTATTGAGAGGGAATACTTCTCGTGCATCCAAATCCTTGAGCCAAAACCTATGCCATTTGTGTCCACCATACCTACCTACTACATGGTATTTTTCTGCCATTCCAAGTAAATACTTCATGTGCTACCTTTAAACAATTCAAAAGTTATTATCTCTTATTTGTGTCAATGTTTTATAGCTCCTGAGAAAGTATGTGGTGTTTTATCTTTCAATCTTGTTGGGCAGACTTTCACCAATGGACTAGTGGCTTCATCCGCTTATCCAATAATTTTGCAAAAAGAGCTGGCAATGGGGTTCCCAGCCCCAATTAATTAACTTTCATTAATAATTCTCTTCACATGTTTTGCCCTGATTCATCAGTAAGCAACTTAATTTTGCAAATAGACACTCCTTCATGGTATGTGAATGTTGGAAGGCACCCGAGGATTCGGTTAGCCATGGCTTGAGAAAGCAAAAGGTTGGGAGGAGTGTCATCCATAAATAAAAAAAAACTAAAGTACATGTGTAAACAAAAGAGAAGAGGGATGATCTACCTTGCTGGTAGAGATAACGTCCTTCATGGGAGCCGCTCTTTGAAAGTCTGTTTGATGAGGGGGTTAGAGTGCCCACTACCATTCGTTGACAACAACAAACACCTCTCAAAACTTTACTTTTATGCTCTCTATATGATTTCAAAACTCAAAAATCTCTAGCACATGATTTTATCCCTGCTTCCCTCTGTGAAGGGCCTTTCTTTTACTTTATGTTGAGTCAGTTTACCTACTTCTTTCTATCTTAGAAGCAAACACTTGTGTCAACTGTGTGCATTGATTCCCACATACTATCTTATTTGCATTCATCATATTACTTTGTGTTGACAATTATCCATGAGATAAACATGTTGAAGTTGAAAGCAACTGCTGAAACTTATATCTTCCTTTGTGTTGCTTCAAAACTTTCTACTAAGAATCTATTGCTTCATGAGTTAACTCCTATGCAAGTCTTATTGATGCTTGTCTTGAAAGTACTATTCATGAAAAGTCTTTGTTATATGATTCAGTTGTTTAATCATTGTCTTTACCATTGCTTCGAATCACTTCATTCATTTCATATGCTTTACAATAGTATTGATCAAGATCATGATAGCATGTCACTTCAGAAATTATCCTTGTTATCGTTTACCAACTCGAGGGCAAGTAGGAACTAAGCTTGGGGATGCTTGATACGTCTCAAACATATCTATAATTTCTTATGTTCCATGCTACTTTTATGATGATACTCACATGTTTTATACACACTTTACATCATTTATATGCATTTTCCTGCACTAAGCTATTGACAAGATGCCGAAGCGCCAGTTCCTGTTTTCTGCTGTTTTTGGTTTCTGAAATCCTACAAAGGAAATATTCTCGGAATTGGACGAAATCAACGCCCAGGGTCTTATTTTTCCACGGAGCTTCCAGAAGACCGAAGAGCATACAAAGTGGGGCCACGAGGTGGCCAGACCATAGGGCGGCGCGGCCAAGGAGGGGCCCGCGCCGGCCTATGGTGTGGGCCCCTCGTCAGCCCTCCGACTCTGCCCTTCCGCCTACTTAAACTCTCCATCGCGAAAACCCTATTACCGAGAGCCACGATACGGAAATAGTTCCAGAGACGCCGCCGCCAATCCCATCTCGGGGGATTCAGGAGATCGCCTCCGGCACCCTGCCGGAGAGGGGAATCATCTCCTGGAGGACTCTTCATCACCATGATCGCCTCCGGATTGATGTGTGAGTAGTTCATCCTTGGACTATGGGTCCATAGCAGTAGCTAGATGGTTGTCTTCTCCTCTTGTGCCATCATGTTAGATCTTGTGAGCTGCCTATCATGACCAAGATCATCTATTTGTAATGCTACATGTTGGGATCCGATGAATATGGAATACTATGTCAAGTTGATTATCAATCTATCATATATGTGTTGTTTATGATCTTGCATGCTCTCCGTTGCTAGTAGAGGCTCTGGCCAAGTTGATACTTGTGACTCCAAGAGCGAGTATTTATGCTCGATAGTGGGTTCATGCCTCCATTGAATCTGGGACAGTGACAGAAAGTTCTAAGGTTGTGGATGTGTTGTTGCCACTAGGGATAAAACATCGATGCTTTGTCTAAGGATATTTGTGTTGATTACATTACGCACCATACTTAATGCAATTGTCTGTTGTTTGCAACTTAATACTGGAAGGGGTGCGGATGCTAACCCGAAGGTGGACTTTTTAGGCATAGATGCATGCTAGATAGCGGTCTATGTACTTTGTCGTAATACTCAATTAAATCTCATAGTAGTCATCATGATATGTATGTGCATTGTTATGCCCTCTCTATTTGTCAATTGCCCAACTGTAATTTGTTCACCCAACATGCTATTTCTTATTGGAGAGACACCACTAGTGAACTGTGGACCCCGGTCCATTCTTTTACATCTGAATACAATCTACTGCAATCATTGTTCTCTGCTGCTCATTACAAACAAACATCATTTTCCATACCATACGTTTAATCCTTTGTTTACAGCAAGCCGATAAGATTGACAACCTCACTATTAAGTTGGGGCAAAGTATTTTGATTATGTTGTGCAGGTTCCACGTTGGCGCCAGAATCCCTGGTGTTGCGACGCACTACACTCCTCCGCCAACAACCTTCACGTGGTCCTTGACTCCTACTGGTTCGATAACCTTGGTTTCTTACCGAGGGAAAACTTGCTGTTGTACACATCACACCTTCCTCTTGGGGTTCCCAACGGACGTGTGCTTCACGCGTATCAAGGCCGTGGGCCTCCCCCTGGCTTGTCCTTCTGGCTCCGTGTGTCCCTCGGAGAAATAGGAGGTTTGGCTTTTGTTTTGTCGAATTCCGAGAATATTGCCCGAACAGCTTTTCTGGAACCAAAAACAGCAGAAAACAGGAACTGGCACCTCGGCATCTTGTTAATAGGTTAGTCCCGGAAAATGCATAAAATCATTATAAAGTGTGAGCAAAACATGTAGGTATTGTCATAAAACTAGCATGGAACATCAGAAATTATAGATACGTTGGAGACGTATCAAGCATCCCCAAGCTTAGTTCCTACTCGCCCTCGAGTAGGTAAACGATAAAAAGAATAATTTCTGAAGTGACATGCTACTAACATAATCTTGATCATACTATTGTAAAGCATATGAGATGAATGAAGTGACACAAGGCAATAATCTATAGTTTGCTAACAAATAGATAATGACTAAAAAAAAATCATGAATAGTACTTTCAAGACAAGCATCAAAAAGTCTTGCATAAGAGTCAACTCATAAAGCAATAAATTCTTAATAAGAGGTTTTGAAGCAACACAAAGGAAGATTTAAGTTTCATCAATTGCTTTCAACTTTCAACATGCATATCCCATGGATAATTGTCAACACAAGGTAATATAATAAGTTCAATAAGCAAGCATGTAAGAATCAATGCACACAGTTGACACAAATGTTTGCTTCTAAGATAGAAAGGAGTAAGTAAACTGACTCAACATAAAGTAAAAGAAAGGCCCTTCGCAGAGGGAAGCAGGGATTAAATCATGTGCTAGAGCTTTTTTAAGTTTTGAAATCATATAGAGAGCATACAAATAAAGTTTTGAGAGGTGTTTGTTGTTGTCAACGAATGGTAGTGGGCACTCTAACCCCCTTGTCAAACATACTTTCAAAGAGCGGCTCCCATGAAGGATGTTATCTCCACCAGCAAGGTAGATCATCCCTCTTCTCTTTTGTTTACACATGTATTTTAGTTTTATTAATAGATGACACTCCTCCCAACCTTTTGCTTTCACAAGCCATGGCTAACCGAATCCTCGGGTGCCTTCCAACATTTCACATACCATAGAGGAGTGTCTATTTGCAAAATTAAGTTGCTTACTGATGAATCAGGGCAAAACATGTGAAGAGAATTATTAGTAAAGGTTAATTAATTGGGGCTGGGCACCCCGTTGCTAGCTCTTTTTGCAAAATTATTGGATAAGCGGATGAGCCACTAGTCCATTGGTGAAAGTCTGCCCAACAAGATTGAAAGATAAAACACCACATACTTCCTCATGAGCTATAAAACATTGACACAAATAAGAGATAATAACTTTTGAATTGTTTAAAGGTAGCACATGAAGTATTTACTTGGAATGGCAGAAAAATACCACATAGTAGGTAGTTATGGTGGACACAAATGGCATAGGTTTTGGCTCAAGGTTTTGGATGCACGAGAAGCATTCCCTCTCAGTACAAGGCTTTGGCTAGAAAGTATGAACCGGTACAACAAAAATTACATAAGAACATATTGCAAGCATTATAAGACTCTACACAATCTTCCTTGTCAAACACTTTTACCAGAAAATATCTAGAACTTAGAGAGACCAATCATGCAAACCAAATTTCAACAAGCTCTACGGTAGTTCTCCACTAATAGGTTTAAACTACATGATGCAAGAGCTTAAACATGATCTACTTGAGAGCTCAAAACAATTGCCAAGTATCAAATTATTCAAGACAATATGAAGCATTTTCTGTTTCCAACCAAATAACAATAAGTGCTGCGGCTTTCAGCTTCCGCCATGAATATTAAAGTAAATTAAGAACACAAGTGTTCAAATGAAAAATCGGAGCGTGTCTCTCTCCCACACAAGAGTGCTAGGATCCAATTTTATTCAGGAAACAAAAACAAACAAACAAACATAAAAGCACACAGACGCTCCAAGTAAAGCACATAAAATGTGGAAGAATTAAAATATAGTTTCACTAGAGATGACCTGATAAGTTGCTGATGAAGAAGGGGATGCCTTGGGCATCCCCAAGCTTAGACGCTTGAGTCTTCTTGAAATATGCTTGGGTGACCCACAGGGGCATCCCCAAGCTTAGGCTCTTCACTCTTCTTGATCACATTATATCACCCTTCTCTCTTGATCCATGAAAACTTCTGCCACACCAAACTTCTCATAAACTTCATTAGAGGGGTTAGTACTCAAAAACAACTTTAATCCACTTTAGTTCTGTAGTGACACATTGCAAGAACTCAATAAAACATTAGCTACAGCTCTCCACGTCTAGAAAGCCTTACTTAAAGTCCACAAGAGACAATGCAAAAAAACAGAGACAAAATCTGTCAAAACAGAACAGCCAGTAAACATGATTATTTTCGAGGTACTTCCGTTGCTCAAATCAGAAAACACAAAACTAATGAAAGTTGCGTACGTATCTGAGGAACACGCATGAATTTTTGCAGAATTTTAGGTTCTCCTACAGAGAGATCTACTCAAATTCGTGACAGCTAAAAATCTGTTTCTGTGCAGAAATCTAAATCTAGTATCAACTTCCTATTAGAGACTTTACTTGGCACAACAATGCGATAAAATAAAGATACAAAGGCATTGCTACAGAAGTAAACAACACCTTGACTCAAAAATAAAAGAAAAATTGCAGAAATAAAATAATGGGTTGTCTCCCATAAGCGCTTTTCTGTAACACCTTTCAGCTAGGCGCAGAAGATTTTAATGATGCTAAAATGGAAAATAGAAAATGAAGCAAAAGGAGCATCAAGAAGCAAATTCAAAAAAAATTAAGTCTAACCCACTTCCTATGCATAGGAATCTTGTGCAGAAATAATTTCATGAAGAACAAAGTGACAAGCATAGGAAGATAAAACACGAGTAACTTCAAATTTTCAGCATGTAGAGAGGTGTTTTAGTACCATGAAAATTTCTACAACCATATTTTCCTCTCTCATAATAATTTACAGTAGCATCATGAACAAACTCAACAATATAACTATCACATACAGCATGCTTTTCATAATCTACAAACACATAATTTTTATCAGGCTAAAAAATAGTGGGATCAAAACTTTCAAACCCACTTTTTAAAAATCTATAACAAGATGATTGATCATTCTCAAGAGATAATGGACTCCTAGATAAAGTCAAGACCTCTCCAATCCCATTTTCATTAGTAATACAATTAATATTATCAAGTAACATAGGACCATCATCTAGAGCTTTATCATAAACATTTGCTAAGCAAAACTCTTTAGTACCATGCATTTCGATATCAGGCACAAACAAAGCATTATCATAAGATTTATCAAAATAGCATGGATTATCATAGATAACAGTAGCATAATTATTCTCACAAGTTTTACTCATAGGGAATATTTCAAGAGAACCCACAGGAACATAAAATTCATCCTCCTTTGGTAAGCATGGAGGACAATCAAATAGTGTAAGAGATAAATGACAAGGTATTGACTTGTCAATGCCTATGGATTATAGGCTAGGGTTTAGTTAGAAGTAGAGGGCAAGTAGATCTCGAAGGTTTCAGCCGAAAAGTACTCGACGACTATGAAAACTAGGGTTTGCAGACAATGATTCGATTGATTCTTTGTCCCTCGACTCCCCCTTATATATGAGGTGGAGCCGAGGGATTCGTGCTATACAAGTTTACATAGTCCGGGACGGTTTCTAACTCATCCCGCCAGATCACAAACAACACTTCCTATTACAACTCTATCTTTCCTTAGTAAATCTTGGGCTCCCGAATCTTCTTATTCTTCGGGTATTGGGCTTCCAGTAAACCCCGGGTACCATCTTCGGCAGGCCCATTTGGGATGCCTATGTCAGTAGCCCCCGAGATTTTGCTTGAATCGTAGAGTCAGGGAAAATCTCCATTGTTTATTTTTACTCGAAAGCTTTAACCTTTCACATAAAATTCTATATTGTACAGGGATACTGGTAATTGGGGCTAGTTCATCTGACGGATCAGGTACTAGTTAACTGCTCTAGTGGCAATCCGCAAAAACCTACTTCAAAATCACGTCCCCGGACATGATTTCGGGATACTGGTGTAAACGTCGACAGGTGCCGCTTAAGGTCTTACCATTCTGTCGAGTCCCAGTCAAATTTATCGGGTACCTAACGCGTCCGTTAGGATTTTTCTTCGTATCTGTTGATACGGATAAAAGTAGCAGAGCGCAGTCTTTGGCGATGCCACGCCCAGCAGAACGGATCTGGGGTCTTACCTTCGCAAATTTTGCGGCATTCAGAAATTGATCGCAACTTCGGCGTTCTGAGAATATATTGTCGAGTGCTTTTCCGGCTGTTGGAATGGCACATTTTATCGAGTCATATATGACTTATATTGTTCTCCCGATGGGAGTATATGTAGAGTTAATTATAACTCGAAATATACTCTCTTGTTTTTCTATTTTTGTTAATTTCATCGGGCACGCGAACAGCGTTCCCGATGGGAGTAGCCCCCGAGGCTACAACCAAGAACTTGTGCTTGGTTGTAGGCTCAACATTTTAGTCCACCTTGTCGCTATATTTTCATTACTTCCCAATATGATCTCTTTCTTCTTCTCTCTTTTTTTTATCTCTCGGGTGCGAACAGCGCTCCCGATGGGAGTAGCCCCCGAGGCTACAGCCAAGGACTTGTGCTTGGTTGTAGGCTCCCGCAATTTCTATATTTGTCATACTCGAAAATTTACTTTTTTCTGAAGTAGCCCCCGAGCATTTGGGCAAAAACTTGTATTTGATCAAAGGCTCCCGAAGTATTGAATAATTCTTTCTGTCGTCACTTTTCTTTTATTTTTCTTGTCGACATACTTCCCTTAATCAAATTTACTTCATCCTTCTCGAATAGTCGTGAGTTCTCTGCCCTGTGGGTCCATTGCTTCGACCATGTTGACACGTCGTGCAAGTGGGGGACACACGTCCTCCGCTTTTCCTGGCGCACGTACGGTAACGCCTATCTCAATAAAAATACTGTTTTGCCCTTGTGTCTAGAAGATCCATTCTCACCACACGATTTCTTCATCCAACGGCACACTGCTTCACCCGATTCTTATATAAACCCTTCTTCAACCTCCGTTCATCCCCTTGCTTGCGCCGCTTACCTGTTCCTCTTCGCAAAACTTCCCCTGCGCCCAACTCTCTCCAATCTTCCGTTCGCACATACATTGCTCGCCCACCGCCGTTGATGCCACCGCGCACGCGTCCGACTCGCCACAAGACGCCGGAATCCAAGATGGCCGCCGAGGATCTTGAGTGGGAGAGATCCAAAATCTCCAATCAAGACATTAACACGCTGAAGAGGCTCGGCCTCATGACGAAGGAGGACGCCATCCGCTTTCCTAGCGAAGAAAGCTACCCCAAGCCTCCAATGGAGTATCGGGTTAGTTTTGTTGATCACCTGATCCGCGGCCTTTCAACCCCAATCCATGATTTCCTCCGCGGCCTTCTTTTCGTTTATGGGATTCAACTGCACCCGTTGACTCCCAATTCCATCCTTCACATTTCTATTTTTATCAGACTTTGCGAATGCTTCCTGGGAATCCCTCCGAATTGGTCTATGTGGAAGCGCATTTTCTGCCTCCGCCGTAATGGCTCCCACAACGTCACTTATAACATAGGTGGCGTTGTTATCTGTGTTCGGACTGATGTCGATTATTTCGACGTCAAGTTTCCTGATTCTGTCCAAGGATGGCGCAAAAAGTGGCTCTACATCCACGAAGAAAGCGCCAATTCTGTGGAGCACAACATAGTTCCTTTTGACGGAAGTGCCAGGATTCAGCGTCGCCGTTCCTGGGATGCCGAAGCTTCTGAAGAAGAGAAAAAGGCGACAGAGGCGCTCATGGCTCGTATCCGTCATCTTCAAAACACTCGAGGCAAAGAGCTATCTGGTGTTCAAATTATTGCCTACTTCCTTAGGATTAGAGTGCAGCCTCTTCAGGCTCGCAAAAATCCCCTTTGGACGTATTCTGGTGAAAATGACGCCAACAGAATCTCCAGTGATCTTTCTGTAAAGGACTTGGAAAAATTGGTTCGAAGAATTTCTCGATTAGGCAAGAAGGATCCTATTCCCTCCTCCTGTCGAGTGGAACCATACAGTGCTTCCAATCCTCTTCCCGAGGTATTTTCTCTTCTCGAAGTTCTATCTTGTTCTGAACTGTTCCTCGTATCTTATTGCAGTGGTATCTCACTTATTCTCTTTTGTCACTATTTCCTTGTAGAATCATCCTACTATGGCTTCCCTTCCTCCTCTTCCTGAGGATGGAGAGGTCGAAGAAAGAGCCGTTGTCGATGATGTCAACCAGGAGACCCCTCTTTGTGAATGAACCCGCAGATTCTCGAAAATCTGCGGGATCTACCGAGAAGGATGCTGCCTCTGAAGATACAACATCAGCGCAATCTCCTCCTCCTGCTTTGTTTCTCCGAAGAGCAAAAGGAAAAGGAGCAATGCCGAAGATTCCGGGACCTCGAAACCCGAAGAAACTGCTCCTGCACCTCGAAAAGCAGCTTATGATCCATACATCGAGAGTATCATCAGCTCGTAGGTTCCTTGCTCTTTTCCTTTTTTATTTGAAGAATTTTATCTTGCCTTGCTTTTATGCTGCCGCTATTTTGTCACAGTGATGATGAAGAAACACCAACTTTAGATGTGGCTGCTCGAACGAGCACGTCACATACTTTAGTTATTTCAGAAAAACCAGTTGAAGGGGAGGAATCGTCGCCTCCTCAACAAAATGTTGATACATCTACTCCTTCGAGCCCCCGTGCCCCTTCACCAAAAAGGGCACGGGTTGAAAAGATTGTTGATCCTGCCTCGGTTGGGCAGTTCTGTCGCCCCGCTCCTAGATGATGTAAGTTTGTCGACATCTATATTTTCTTTATTTTGTTTCTTCACATCTTTTTTTTTATTATTATTTTTTTTTTTTTTTTTATGCCGATGTTTCTCTTACTGTGTTCACGTTGAACAGCCTATGATCAAGGATCTTCTCCGCATCGGTTCCCAATTTATTGGGTACCGTGAATATGCTAATAGAGCCGAAGGTAACGACTTTCATACTTGTCGTTTTTCCTTAATTTGTCACTCCTGTTACTTGCCGCGATTTTTTGATCTTTCTTCTCTCTTTTTTCCATATCTCGACAGAGAAACTTGCAGAGGCTAACGAACGCGCCGACGCACTGGCTCAAAAACTTGAGCAAAGTGAGGCGGCTCGCAAGAAAGCCGAACTCGCTGCTAGCAAAGCCAAGGTCGAAGCTGATGAAGCTAAGGCGAAAGCTGCTGGTGTCGAGGAACTGCAGAAGAAACTTGAGGATGCGACAGCTGCCTTGGATGAGCACAAAGCTGCACAAGCTTCTCGTGACGAAGGAATCCTCAAGCGTTTGAAGTCGCAAAGTCGACGTACTCTGAGTAATATTATCAATCCCTTTTATTTTACCGCACTTCTGTTTCTTGGTTGTTGACTGATGTCTTGTCTCGTGTGGCAGCCCAAACAAACCAGGATTTTGATCTCGGATAATCCTGTCAACGATCCTCTCCTTGACGCACTTTCTTCTGGAGTTTCACGGGCGCGAAATTCGTGAAGGCGTGGCAAATGCTAATGCAGGATTGTCGCCGTTGTTCCCTTATTTCTTCCCGAAGAAAGAAGAACCCGCAACTTTCCTTAACCTCGCCAAGATGTTTAATGCTTCGGAAGACCTGGGATTGAAGATGCGTCAGGAGAATATGAAGGTTGCTGTCGAGAGTACTGTTGCCCTGGTTGCTGACAGCCAACAGACGCTTGATTGGATGAAGGTTGGCGACACCCGGTCGGATAGAGCAGTCAAGATGGAGGTCGCCGATCAAGGCGGCCAAGCCCAACACGAAGAAGATCTTGGCGTATCTGGGGATCAAGCCGCCTTCAACTCCTAGCTCCTCGAGGCCGGAGGTCTAGTTGCATGCCTCTGTTTTTCTTCTGTTTTTGCTTCGTCGCCAAAGTAGTCATTTGGCGACACGTACTTTCTTAACTCCACTGTAATGCCCTTGTAATTATTCCAAGAGATTAATGAAGACTTCTATCTTTGCTTGTTATTTGATGTTGTCTTGTTTATTTTTTAGTTGATATTTGATAACTATACTCCATCTTCTCGCTCCTTCCAATGTTTCGCCTTCTTCTTCCCGCGAGGAAAGCTTTTGGTGATACCGCTCCTGTCGACGATACCTTGTCGCAAGAACTGGATGAACTTCGGCAACAACTTCAGTATGCGAAGAAGCAAACACTTGTGATGATGGAGCAATCTCGTAAGTCATCTGAAGCCGAAAAAATTGCTCTTCAACAAGCTCGCGAGGCTGTAGCTGCTAAGGAAATTGCTGCTTCCGAGGCTGAAAAGGCGACTATTCGAGAAAATTTCATGCTCGAATTAATGAATGAAGCCGGGCAGATATGTCGGGTATGCCTGTTTCATCTCATTGATATCCTTTATCTGCATACTATTGTTTCTTTGAAGGTTTCCGTTTTTTTTTTTTTTTTTTGTTTTGATAGGTGCCTTATCGATGTCTTGCCGAGGAAGAGAGGGTGAATGCTAGGACAACCCTCCTTGTTAATCTCTCCTTGGACCATGGTTCTTTGTTTTGGGCTACCGGAACGGACCCGCCAAATTGTCGATTTCAAGATCGCGCCTCTCAAACTCGTGATTTCCTCGACTTCGTACCAAGACCTTGTCCATGGTTTACAACTCCATGTTTCCTCGGAACGTCCAACCAAAAACTCTTCCTGAATTGATGGAAAGGTTCAAGGATGCTCGCAGATCCATGATTTTGTCAAAGCTCAACTAGTAGGCGGCGCAGATTTGCTCTTATCATGCTCCAGATCTGCCACTCGAAGCTTGACCTTACCCAGGTTGTCGAGAAGGTTCACCAAAAAGTAAAACGTCGGAGAGTTGGTGTTGACAGGATTAACACGAAGATTACGCCTATAGCCGAAGAAATGATTGAGGACCTACTTCGGATGGATGCCGACTTTTTTGCCGATGGCCATTATGCCGATTTTCTTGGTGCTGCTCCCCGAGGAAAACAGGGTTACTCTTGATGACATATTGAATCAAGACTAGTTAGTTTCTTCTTGTAGATATTTTTTCTTTGTAATCCACGACTATATTGTAAAGCAATCATTATATTTCTCTGTTTGTTTAGCCCCCGAGTGTTTCGGTGACTCTTTACTATATTTGTATACTTGCGAGGTTTTGAACCAAGGCATTTATATATTTAAGGCGAATATGAGCCCCCAAGCTTTTTATTGAGTACTATTTTGTATTTTTGTTGACTCACGAGGTATTTGAATACCAAGGCAAGTTTTTCCTTTTGTTGATGAACTATATTGAAATTCGTCGGAGCGAAGACTTTGGTCATGTCGATAAAGAAGAAAAGTTATATTGTCACTATCTTTATTATATTGCAGCACCGCGAGCCCGCCTCATTAAAAACCTTCTCCGGCCCCACTCGGTGCCCCGAAAAAGGAAAAGAGTGCGTCTGAAAACTCGCGGGCGTTTCAGGACATTGAAGCTTTACAAAGACTATATTTTGACTATTGGCGTAAAAACGCCTAAGTTGCGCCACGTTCCAGGGGTTTGTCTCCTACACCCTCGTCTTCTTGTCCTTTATTCTGTATGCTCCTCCTCCAATTACTTCCGTGACAATGTAAGGGCCAAGCCATGGTGACTCGAGTTTTTCATGACTTTTGCGTGAGCCGAAGAACTAGGTCTCCCACCTGAAAAGATCTTGGCCGCAAACGTCGATCGTGGTAATTCTTCAAATCCCGTTGATATTTGGTTACCCGAGATAATACTTCATCTCGAGCTTCATCAAGTGCGTCGACGTCGTCTTCTAGCACTCTTCTCGACGTTTCTTCATCATATTCAGCGACACGTGGAGAGTTGTGCTCTATCTCGATTGGTAGTATCGCTTCTGCTCCATGAACCAGGAAAACGGAGTTTCTGCGTTGCTGTGTTTGGTGTTGTTCGGATGCTCCACAACACGCTTGGTAGTTCTTACTGGCCATGTATGTCGAGCTTTTTCCAGTGGTCCTAATAAGCGCTTCTTGATACCATTGCAGATGATGCCATTGGCTTTCTCGACTTGCCCATTGGTTTGAGGATGTGCAACTGACGCAAAGTTCAGCTTAATACCCACCTCTTCGCAATAATCTTTGAATTCATGGGATGTGAAGTTGCTGCCGTTGTCTGTGACGATCTTTGTGGGGCACTCCAAATCTGAAGACGAGGCCTTTTACGAATTTTACTGCGGATGCTCCATCTCGGTGAATTTATCGGCTTCGCTTCTATCCACTTTGTAAACTTATCGACAGCTACTAGCATGTACTCCTTTCCTCCTGGCCAGGATTTGTGTAACTTACCCACCATATCAAGTCCCCATTGAGCAAAGGGCCAAGACAATGGTATTGGTGCTAACTCTGCTGCTGGAGAGTGAGGTTTTGCGGCGAACCTTTGACATGCGTCGCAAGTTCTTACTATGTCCTACGCGTCCTCGATTCCTGTCAACCCCGAGAATCCTGCCCGAAAAACCTTGGCTGCGATAGCTCGACTACTTGCGTGGTGGCCACATATTCCTTCGTGTACATCCTTCAGGATTATTCTTCCTTCTTCGGGTGTAACGCACCTCTGCAAAACGCCTGAAATACTTCGCTTATACAATTCTCCCTTGACCACCGTAAAAGCTTTGGAGCGTCGAATTACTCGCCTTGCTTCAACTGGATCATCGGGTATTTCTTTCCTCATGATGTATGATATGTACGGCTGCATCCACGGTATCTGTATCACCATGACCAAGTCCTGATCCTCTTCTTCGTCCTCTTGCTTTTCCTTGGCAGCCCCCGAGGGTTTCTTCTCCTTCTTTTTTGACTTTGTTGGCTTAGTGGATCTCTCTGTTATCTCTTCCCAGAATACACTGGCGGGATTGGAAGGCACTGTGACCCGATGTTTGCAAGAACGTCGGCTTCGTCGTTGCTCAACCTGCTAATATGATTTACTTCGCATCCATCGAATAACTTTTCAAGCTCGTTGTACACCTCCTTGTATGCCATCATGCTATCATTGATTGCATCACATTGGTTCATAACTTGCTGAGCCACCAACTGTGAGTCGCCAAAGATTTTTAATCGAGTTGCTCCGCAGGCTTTCGCCATCTTCATCCCGTGTATGAGAGCCTCATATTCTGCTTCATTGTTAGATGCGTTAAGGAACGTCATCCGGAGGATGTACTTCAATTTGTCGCCTTCAGGTGATATGAGTACTACTCCTGCGCCAGCTCCTTCTAGTCTCTTGGACCCATCAAAGTTCATGGTCCAAGTTCTCGATAAATCTGGTGGTCCTGTATTTTGCAACTCCATCCATTCTGCGATGAAGTCTGGCAGTATTTGCGACTTTATTGCTTTTCTTTTTTCATACGTGATGTCCCGAGGGGAAAGTTCTATTCCCCAAAGGGAGACACGACCCGTAGCTTCTGGGTTATTCAGTATATTTGACAAGGGAGCTTCATTAACCACTATGATCGGGTGTGCCGAAAAATAGTGGCGCAATTTTCGTGCTGTCGTGAACACTCCATATGCTAGCTTTTGGTACTGAGGGTACCTTTGTTTTGAAGGTGACAAGACTTCGCTCACGAAGTATACTGGCCGCTGCACTCCATGGATTTTCCCTTCTTCCTCTCTTTCGACAACTAATACTGTGCTAACCACTTGGGGCGTGGCTGCAATATACAGCAGGAGAGGTTCCTTTTCCTTTGGAGCCACCAGGATTGGTGGTGTCGAGATTTTTCGCTTCAGATCCTCGAAAGCTCTGTTGGCCTCTTCGTTCCACTGGAATTTATCTCCTTGTTTTATCAGCGCATAAAATGGTAACGCTTTTTCTCCTAACCTGGCGACGAACTTTGCTCAAAGCTGCGGCTCGCTTCGATTAGCTGCTTTGTATTTCTTTCAACTTTGTTGGCTTTCTCATTGTTACTATGGCTTGTATTTTGTCGGGATTTGCTTCAATCCCTCTTGCCGAAACTAGAAACCCCAGAAGTTCTCCTATTGGGACGCCAAAAGAACACTTCGTCGGGTTCAGTTTGAGGCAAAATTTGTCGAGGTTGTCAAAAGTTTCTTTGAGATCCTCGATCAATGTTGTCCCCTTTTTTGATGTTATGACGACATCATCGATGTATACTTGCACGTTTTTCCCGATCTGTGTTGCTAAACACTTCTGCATCATCCTCTGATATGTTGCTCCCGCATTTTTTAGACCAAAGGGCATTGTTTTGTAGCAAAACACGCCGTAAGGTGTAATAAACGCTGTCTTGGCTTCATCATCTTCTTTTAATCTGATCTGGTTATAACCAGAGTATGCATCCAAGAAGGAAAGACGTTCGCAACCTGCCGTGGAGTCGATAATTTGATCGATCCTTGGGAGGGACAGTGATCCTTAGGACAATGTTTATTGAGACACGTAAAGTCGACGCACATGCGAAGGACTGTCGTGTTTTTCTTCGGCACCATCACTGGGTTAGCTACCCATGTGGCTTCTGTAGATATTTCTCTGATAAAACCAGCTTCTTCGAGTCGATTTATTTCTGAAAGCATGGCTTTGCGGTTTGGTTCAAAAACGCCGCAAAGGTTGTCTGATTGGTTTCGCTGTTGGATCCAAATTTAGGTGGTGCTCGGCAAGTTCCCTGGGTACTCCTGGCATGTCAGCTGGACACCATGCAAAGATTTTCCAGTTCTCACGGAGGAACTTGACGAGCGCGCTTTCCTATGCGATATCCATATCGTTTGCGATAGATGTCGTCTTTTTGGATCCGTCGGGTGAATCTGCACCTCCTTAGAATTTTTCTCTGTGTTGAAAGTTGATTCTTTATTTGGCCTTCCAAACACCTGGCAAGACGTCGTAATCAGTCATGCTTTTTGACGCCAAGTACTCGGCTTGCATCCCGAAAGTTTCGCCAACTGTGAAAATCCTTGTCGCACTTATCGGCTAAGGCAAAGCTTCCCTTGACTCGTGATTGGTCCTCTTGGTCCGGGCAACCTCCACAACAGGTATGTATAGTGTGGTACTGCCATAAATCTAGCATATGCTGGTCGTCCCAACAGAGCGTGGTATTGTGATGGAAAATCCACGACTTCAAATTCGAGCTTCTCGATTCTATAATTTTCTCGGGTCCCAAATTGAACATCGAGATTGATTTTTCCCAATGGATAACTTGGTTTCTCTGGTGTAATGCCGTGGAACCTTGTGTCGGTGGGTTTGAAGTTTGCTAAGGATATGTTCATCTTCCTCAATGTATTCGCATACATGAGGTTCAAGCTGCTGCCGCCGTCTATGAACACTCGAGAGACATCAAATCCTGCGATAACCGCCGCAGAATAAGTGCTGATCGCCTGGTCGAGGAACTTGCTGCGGATGATCTGCTATTGTGAAGCCGATATCTTGTCCTGACCAATTAAGGTACTCAACTGTTGGTGGAGGCATTTTCTCTGCCATAAACACCTGTCGTGAGATTACTTTTTGAGCTCTATTGGACGGCCTTCCCTTCTGAATCATCAACACTGCTCCGTTGGAATTAGGATCAACATAGGGTGGTGGTGCAGGTGCTGCCGCTATTCTTAGCTGGTGTCGATTGTCCTCTGTAATCGCGGGAGGTGGCGGGAGATGAACCTCGCTCCTAGGCTCCCGAGGGTTTCTCTGTGCTGCTCGAGCGTGAGCATTTTCTGCGTATCTGAACATTGCTTGAAAATTTCGACAGTCTTTCTGCAGGTGCCCCGACTGTCTTTTCCCGTTGCTGTCGAGGAAGAAGTGCATCTGGCACGGTCCGTTCAGCATTTCCTCGGGGGACACGAAAGGTCTTGGAAACCTCGGCCCACTATTTTGCCTGTTGCGTGAATCATCCCTATTATCACCTCGCTGTTCACTGCTTCTCTGGTAATCATCTCTGTTGCCTCCTGTATTTGTCCGAAAACCTGCCGAAATTTGTCCTGGGGCGTCGTAGTTACGAGTACGTCCGAGGAAATCTTCGCCTCGGTTGATAGTTTCGACCACGGTCCTCCTCTCGGCGACCTGTGTCGTTTGTTGTGGACAGCGTCTTCTCCATCTGCCCATTTATTTGCTATCTCCATTAACGCGGATACCGTCCTTGGATTGGTCCTTCCCAAATCCTCGACAAAGTCTCCACGCCTCGACTCCCGCGACAAACGCATCTATTGCTCTCTCGTCCGATCTGTTTTCGGCCGAGTATTTGATGATATTCCACCTCTGGATGTACGTTCTCATTGGCTCATCGGGCTTTTGTCGACACGCTCTCAACTCCTCTAACGATGCGGGTTTTTTGCACGTGGATCTGAAGTTCTTGACGAACACGTCCTCGAAACTTTCCCAGCTGTCGATGGATCCTGGAGCGAGTTTCTTTATCCATGATCGTGCGGCACCACTCAGGTGCACCTGGATGCTTTGCATGGCTGTTGCCCTAGTTCCTCCCGTCGCCTTCACCGTCTCCGGATAGTCGACTAGCCAATCCTCTCGGATCTTGAAGGCCGTCGAATTTCTTGAAATTATCGGGTAACTTGAATCCCGAGGGGACTCGTTTTTCGGACTCTCCTCGTGAACCATCGTAACCCGCACATATCTTCGTCGTTAAGTTCTGGGGATTGCCGATGATCCCTTCGCTTTGCCGCGCTCTCGTCGACTCTTGCTTGTGCTGCCGTGTCTCTTGCTCCACTTGGCCCTTCAAAGCCGCCGCTGTTGCCGCTGCGGGTCGCGGACTATTTTGCCTTGCCACTCCTTCGGGAGGCGTTGATATAAACGCTGTCCCCATAGCTCCAACTCCTGCTACCGCCATATTGTACAGTGTTTCCCTTGGGTCACCCGGAGGTGGTTTAGATGCAAGGATAAAAGCATGTGTCGCCATATACCCAGCCTCTGGTGTCTTAGGGATGATGTTTCCTCTTGTATCTATCGACATAAAGGACATGTCGAGGTTTTGAACCAAGTGCTCTCTTTCCGCTTCGGGTATGTGTTGCAGTCTTGACCTTGCTCTGTTTCGCGCCTCCCGATGGCTATCACCCGTAGTTCTAGATTGTCGACTTAGATCTGCCCTTCTCCTGCTGGATGCAGAAGCTGCCTCCTTTCTCCTGTTCAACTCAGCTGTCTGTATTTCCAATACCCCGGCAGCTCGTGCGAGCCGAGATTGATATGCTTGCAATTCTTCCGGTGTGGCTGTGGTAGCCATTGGTTCTGTGCCGTTCATAGCTCTCGCAGCTCTGTCCCACGCTGCTTGTGAAAGTTGAACTCTATCTCGCGGCTCTGGCCCGACGTATTTGTTGCCCAAGCCTTGTCGCAGATTGGAGGGATCGACGTATGGATTTCCCAAACTGTCGAAAGCCTCAGATGTCTCTTCTTGATCTTCAATGGCGTAAATCTGATGATACTTTGTACTCAGATCTATGTTGGGTTTGGTGACATCGTCGTTGAGATTGATGAAGACCTTGCCCACTGTCAAAGATTTGTCGATGAAGTCGTAACTGTCGACATTGCTTGAACCATCGCTTATATATGAATCCGCAGATGACTCAAACGACATGTCGTTGAAGATCTTGGCGAGTTTCTCTCTTGCTCTGATGCTGACGTAGCGTGTCGCCGAGGTTTCTTCTTCTCCTGATTCGTTTGACGATGTATAGCTTGAAAAATCGGAATCGGCCACTGATGATTCCGACGAAATCGGAATCTCGACACGATACGATCCTTCCTTCTCGACGCGAAAGTGGAACCTTCCGAACGTCATCTCCATGGGCTCCGCCAGATACGCATATGCATCCAAACGGGAGGGTGGGTGAGGAACAAAATCGACAAGACCAGTAGCGATCTGTTTACCTCGATCCATTGTGTTGCTTGCGGTTGACGATGTCGAAGATCTTGAGCGTGCCATCGAGATCAGCTCCTTACGCCTCTAATTCCCACAGACGGCGCCAATTGACAAGGTATTGACTTGTCAATGCCTATGGATTATAGGCTAGGGTTTAGTTAGAAGTAGAGGGCAAGTAGATCTCGAAGGTTTCAGCCGAAAAGTACTCGACGACTATGAAAACTAGGGTTTGCAGACAATGATTCGATTGATTCTTTGTCCCTCGACTCCCCCTTATATATGAGGTGGAGCCGAGGGATTCGTGCTATACAAGTTTACATAGTCCGGGACGGTTTCTAACTCATCCCGAGCATCACAAACAACACTTCCTATTACAACTCTATCTTTCCTTAGTAAATCTTGGGCTCCCGAATCTTCTTATTCTTCGGGTATTGGGCTTCCAGTAAACCCCGGGTACCATCTTCGGCAGGCCCATTTGGGATGCCTATGTCAATAAAGAGTTACTCTCATTAGAAGGTTGACATGGGTAGCTAATCCATTCTTCCTCCTTTTTTTCATCACTCTCCTCCTCTTTTTCATCCAATGAGCTTTCAGGTTCATCAATTTCTTCTTTCACAGGTTCCTGCAAATTGTGAGTGCATTCTTGTGCATGAATGAGTCTCTCTTTATAATCAATGATATAAGGATTATTGTTGTAATGTTCTATGCAATAATCAAGGATAGAAGAGACATAATCTTTAAGGTCCTTACAAGCAATACAAGTTTCATAATTTTTAGACATGAAGGATTCTATTTCAGAAGCTCCCATAAATAAAACAAATTGTTCCACTTCTTCGAACCCAAGATGAATATAGTTATTCCAATGATAGTTCACAGTTAAAACTTCTTCACTAAAGCCACATTGGAATTTAAGATGTTTAGTATCCTGTTTAGAGCAACAGTTTATATCATGGCGTTTAAGAAAGATTTTAGCAATTGTATTCAATTTTTCTAACACGACACTCATGACTTTACCCTTTCTTGATTCTCTATAATTCATATACAATTCTATAAGCTCCATATAGGTTATGGGTTCTTCCATAACAACAGTTTTTAATTTTTTGGTTTTTCAATTTTTTATGGATTTTCGGGTATATAAGAAAAATAAAATAAGACAAAAACAAACTAGACAAAAGTAAACTAAGCAAAATAATACTAGACAGAAATAAACTAAGCACAAATAAACTAGACAAAAGTAAACTAAGCAAAACAAAATAAAATAAAACAGAGAGAGGTAGAGTGTACTCCCCAAGTGAACTTATGAGTAGAGCTATGCTCCCCGGCAACGGCGCCAGAAAATAGTCTTGATAACCCACAAGTATAGGGGATCGCAACAGTCTTCGAGGGAAGTAAAACCCAAATTTATTGATTCGACACAAGGGGAGACAAAGAATACTTATAAGCCTTAACAACTGAGTTGTCAATTCAGCTGCACCTGGAAAAAGCACTAGTAACAGGCCTGATGTGAAAGCAGCAGTAATATGAGAGCAATTGTAACAATAACACAGCAGCAGTAGCAGTAACACAGAGGCAATGGCACCAGAAAATAGTTGATACTACTTCTAATGGCATATAGGACCGAGTGAGTATTTGATGATGAAAGATGGACCGGGGTTCCCAGCTATCTACAGTAGTGGTAACTTCTAATGGCCTCTAGGGAAACTACTGGTAATTAAGGTACTCCTTTTAATAGAGCACCGGAGCAAAGCATTAACACTTGGTGAAAACATGTGATCCTCATATCTAAGCCATCCCCTCCAGTTATCCCAGTTGCTGTCACTCTGGGGCCTCGGGTTCTGGACATAGACATGTGCAAACAACTTGTAGATACAATATAAGCAATAATTATAGAGATTAAATCTAAGATCATGCCACTCGTGCACTAGTGACAAGCATTAAACACAACAAGATTGCAGCAACAATAACTTCACAAACTTTATAGATAGACTGATCATAATGTAACAATTCATCGGATCCCAACAAACACAACACCGATTGCATCAGATGGATCTCAATCATGTAAGGCAGCTCATGAGATCATTGTATTGAAGTACATGGGAGAGAGTACCAACTAGCTACTGCTAGAACCCGTAGTCCATGGGGGAACTACTCACGGAGCATGATGGAGGCGGTGGCGTCGATGGAGAAGGCTCCGGGGGTCGATCCCCGTCCCGGCAGGGTGCCGAAATAGGAACTTCTGACCCCCGTGTAAGAGCAAAATTTACACCCCAAGTTTTGTGTGTTTGATGACAACACTTGAATAATCTCATCGTGTGCCTTGAGTATCATTGTTAGATTTGCAAGTGCACGGTGACCTCGCTGGACACGTCAAGATCGGAAGACTGAAGCGTAGTTGATAGGTTTTCTGGTTTTGTGTGTGTATCGCGAGGTGACATGGTTGGAGAGAAAAAGGGAAGAAAACCAGTTTTAGCCAGGCCGGTACTACCGGTACCTGTAGCGGTAGTACTGCTACCCCTATAGGTACCGCCCCATGGTACCGCTCTGAGTTTTGAGCTGAAATCGACCCACAGTACGAGTTGCGGTACCCCTGCAGTACCTGGAGCGGTAGTACCGCTCACGGTACCGCCCAGGTACCGTAACTAGTTACGGCAGTACCGCTCTGGTACCGCTTCGAGTCCAGTAAGGTTTGGACCCTGTTGCGGTACCTCGAGCGGTAGTACCGCTCTGCGTCCACGTGGACCAGATCTGGGGGAATTCGAACTCAGAGCGGTAGTACCGCTTCCCAGAAGCGGTAGTACTGCTTAGGCAAAAACTGGACATAACGGTTGGATTTGGAGGAGCCTATTTAAGGGCTCCTTCTTCCCCAACACGATTTTATCTCTTCCCTCTCTCTCTCCTCCATTGTTGCTGAGCTTAATCCTTGTGGATCTCCTTCACCATCCAACCAATCTTGCCCAAACTTTGAGGAGTTGTGGAGGAGACCCCGATCTATAGTTCTACCAAGAGAGATTTCACCAATACTAGCTATTCCTTAGTGGATCTTGGTGGTAGGGTTCCTTTGGCGGAGCATTGGAGAAGTGTTCCTATGGTGGAGCATTGGAGAAGGGTTCCTATGGTGGAGCATTGGAGATGTGCAGCTATGGAGGCTAGCTTGGTGATGTACTAGCTCCATAGGGTGTTGGGAGCATCCTTGTGTGTGGAGCTCGCCCCAACCTTGTGAAGGAATCACCGCCTCGACCGGTGCCTTAGTGGAAGAGGGAGAGCACCTTCGTGGAGCTCTCTCGAGGAAGAAGGTGAGGCCTTCCTTCGTGGTGTGGCCGTCTAGTCTCGTGTGTGAGACTAGCACCTCCTCAATGCAGACGTACTTCCTATTGTGGAAGGAACTGCGGGAAACAAACCTCGCCTCGCCTCCGCGCCCCCGGTTGTCTCGCTCCTTACTCTCGTTATCTTGTTGATTCCTTTACTTGTTGCACTTGTCCGAGAATCATTGTAGGATCACCCCTATCGCTAAAGTTCTCACCTTTACCTTCCGTTGCACAAAAATTGAAAAAGACTAAAACTTGCCGTAGCGCCATTCACCCCCCCTCTTGTTCGCTACGATCCATTCAAGTGGTATCAGAGCGAGGTTTTCTTGCTCGGGCTTTACCGCCTAAGAAATGGCCGAACAAGAGGCGGATAAGAATGGGTCACCTTCCCTTGTGCCACCCGCTCCATCATCTCCCATCGATTCCACAACGGCTACGTTAGATGACCTCAAGAAATTGGAGTCATCCATCATTGCCCAAATGAAGGCGATGATGATGGAGTTGGTTGCACAAAAACCAAACCCTCCACCAAAGGCAAGTGTCGAGGATCCCCCACCAAAAGCTAAATTCCTTCCTCTTGTTGATTTTGTCGCGCAAGCGACAAAAGATCCGCAAAAGGAAGGGCTTGGGGAGACCGGCACTTCAACAAAAGGGAAGGATGATGAGACACCGGTTGCGAAACGTCTAGGGGGTTATCATGCGGTGCCACCACCAAATGATTGCACCATAAACGTTCCAATACCTATGCCGCATATCTTGTTGCATGGTTCACCACCGTTACTTGAGTCAAACAACTTTGAGAATTGGCAATTCTTAATGCGTTCTCATGTGCGCAACGCTTCTACCGAGCTTTGGCGTATCATCGAGGAGGGCTATTCACCACGAGATCCAAAGAGCTTGACAAGAAGAGATGTGGTGGATGACCAACTCAACGCCACCGCCATCAACATGATTCACATGGCCATCACGCCCAAGGACCGTGCTCATATCTGCTCGCTCAAGACCGCCAAGGAAGCATGGGATAAACTTGAGAAGCTTTTCCTCGGAAATGCAAGCATCCAAAGCTCTCGTTTTGATGAAGTGAACAACATGGCCGACAACTTCGTCATGATTGAAGGGGAGTCCCCCGAAGAAATGTATCGGCGCCTCATCGCTCTGGCCGTACAAATGCAAGATCTTGGAGCAACGTTTGTGGATGACCATTGGATCAAGCGCAAGTTCTACAACGTTCTCCTCCCTTATGAGGAAGTGAAGTTGACGGCCATCCGCCAAAACGCCTCCTTCCGTGCTATGACATCCGATGAAGTCCTTATCGAAGTCATCGCTTTGGACATCTCCAAGAAGAATGCGGAGGATCTTGTTGCTCGCGCCCACAACTCCCGCAAGCCTAACCTTGCATTGAAGATGAAGGTACATGAAGCTAGTGAAAGCGATGAGGATCCCGTTGAGTGGGGACCGGATGATCTCAAGACCAACTATCATGAGCACATGGCTCTCGCCGCCAAGAAATTTTGGGATGGAAACATGTCCCGAAGCACAAGACCAAGAAGATCACGTGATTCTCCAAGAAGTTTCTCCAAGAACCCAAAGGAGGGGCAAAGGGGAAGAACATGCTACAATTGCGGTGACAAGAATCATTTTGTCGCGGATTGTATGTTTGAGAGAAGAGAAGATCATGGTGGAAGGCTTATCCGCAAGTAAAAGTTCAAGTCACTCTCCAAAGGATTCTCCAAGTTCTCCCCCAAGTCCGATGACGACAAGGTCTCCTACACCAAGAAGCCTAGAGCCTTCATCATTCGAGAAGAGTACTCCTCCGATGAGGATGAAGAACATGAGGACAAGCGCTCCAACAAGGAAGGAGAGGGAGTGGCCTCCATCGCCATTTCCACTCCCTCTATCTCCCTCTTCGACTCTCCTAATGAGAACCTCGTCACCAACAATGCTCGTTGCCTTATGGCAAAGGTATCTACGGAGGTAAAATCCCCTTCCAAACCATCATCTTCGACTAATGCTTTATATATTGATGATGTCACTAGTCTCACCGTTAAACGTGAGATTATGAGTTTGGATTCTTTTCTCACTAACATGCAAGGGGATACCAAGACTCATGTTGGGGCTCTCTTGAGCCAACTTGGTGCGGCACAAGACCTTATAGAGGAAAAGGAGAGGTTGGAAAGGGAAGCGGCAAATGAGATTGCCTCTCTCAAAGAGGAGCTTGATGATGAACGAAATCTGCGCATGTCTCTTGAAGCTAGTGTCATCGTCCTTGAAGACACCAACGAAGCTATTGTTTCTCGACTCACCAAGGATCGAGACCATGCTCTTGAGTTGATTGGTGAGCTCAAAAAGAAGATGCTCTCTCTTGAGGAAGCTAACAAAGAGAAAGATGATGAAGACCCCAACCCTTGTCATGATGAGCTTGTTGATCAAGTTACTTCCTTGAGGAGGCACAATGCTCTTCTCTTGGAAGTCAATGCTCTTCAAGAAGAAGCCTCTGATGAATATTACCGCTTGTTCAAAGAGAAGACCTCATGTTGCAACCATGAAGAAGAAATTGCCGCTCTTGAGATCACCAAGGCCAAGCTATTGAGTTTGAGTAGCAAGCAAGAAGGGTCTTTGGTGGAATGTCTCCGCATGAGCAAGGAGAAGGACACGTGCTGTGATCATGAGGAGGAAATAGCCGCCTTGAAGAGAAGGGAAGCCAATCTCATGGAGGTTAACTCCATGCAAGAAGAAGCTTTGAAGGAGTACTTTCCTTTGAGCAAGGACCGTGCGTGTTGCACTCATGAAAGTGACATTGCCAAGATGGAGAGTGACAAGCGCTTACTCATGAAGATGAACGCTCTCCAAGAAGAAGCTTTGATGGAACACTTCCGAGTGAACAAGGCAAAGGAAGTCCAAGTGTTTGATATTTGCCATCCTCACCCGGAGCATGAAGATGAAGTCAATCGTTTGAAGGCCAAAGTTGATAGACTCCAAGTTCAAGCCAAGTACTTGGAAGGAGTCATTGAAGCTAGAGATGGAGCCAAAGAGGGCTCTTGCAATGAAGGAGGAGCGGCTATCAAGCCAAAGAGGAAGCGGAATAAGAGGACCAAGAAGAAGAAGAACAAGGAGAACATGGAGATCAACCTTGAGGAGAGCGACGCTAGCTCAAGAAGGGATGGAGTACCCAACTCCGCCTCGACGGGTTTCGCCGGCTCTAACAACCCTTCTCATGTTCTTTTTGTTGATTACTATGGACATATTCGTGCTCGCTTTATTGGTCCTAAAAAGGACAATGTTGATTGGACTATTTGGGTTCCCAAACCCCTTGTTACTAACATGCTAGGACCCATTGAAAAATGGGTACCTAAATCCAAGACTTGATTCCTTGTAGGACTATGCTTCCGGTGGTGCTAAATGGGTGGTTGATAGTGGAGCCACAAGTCATATGACCGGAAGCAAGGATATTGTTGTCGACCTCGAGCCTTCTCTCTCTACCGTATCATATGGCAACAACACGTGCTCTAAGGTATTGGGTCTTGCCAAGGTGGTAGTAACACCCGACATCTCACTTGTGAATGTCCTCCTTGTCGAGACCCTTGGTTACAACTTACTCTCCGTTCATCAAATTGCTCGTATGGGTCTATGCACATTCTTTGATGAATATATGGTGGTCCTCTTGTGGAGCAAGACACTCAATGTAGATTTTGTTGGATATGTAGAGAACGGTTTGTATGTTGTCGATTTCTCCGGAAAGACAACGTCTTCCACTCTTTGCCTATTTTCCAAAGGTGACAAGGGTTGGTTATGGCATCGCCGACTAGCCCATGTCAACATGAGGACTTTGCAAAGTCTCCACAAGGGTGGCCACATTCTCGGACTAAAAGAAGATGTCTCCTTTTGCAAGGATCGTGTTTGTAGGCCTTGCGTACAAGGAAGAATGCATGGAGCTCCTCACAAGGCCAAGACTATCATCTCTACCACAAGATGCTTGGAGCTCCTACATGTTGATATCTTTGGTCCACCATCTCATGAAAGTCTTGGAGGAAAGAAGTATTGCCTCGTCATTGTTGATGACTATTCACGCTATTGTTGGGTATTCTTCTTCAAGTACAAGAGTGAGACTCAACGGACCATGATGGAGTTTGCCAACCAAGTTCAACGCAAGTACGACAACAAGATCCTCGCAATAAGGAGCGACAATGGAACGGAGTTCAAGAACTGTACCTTGGATGACTTCCTCGGCGAAGAAGGAATCCAACACCAATACTCCACGCCATATACTCCCCAACAAAATGGGGTCGCCGAAAGGAAGAATCGAACCTTGATCGAAGCCGCTCGAACCATGATGATGGAATACAAGTCTAACTACAATTTTTGGGCGGAAGCTATCTCTACCGCATGCCACGCTACTAATCGTCTCTACTTTCGCAAAGGTCTTGAGAATACACCGTATGAGATCCTCACCGGCAACAAGCCAAATGTGTCATACTTCAAGGTCTTCGGATGCAAATGCTATGTGCTTGTCAAAGACACACGCCTATCTAAGTTTGATTCAAGAGCTCAAGAAGGAATTTTCGTTGGTTATGCTACTGATTCTCACGCCTATAGAGTCTTCAACAAGTCAAGTGGGCGTGTTGTAGAATCTTGTGATGTGACATTCGATGAAGATGATAGATCTTTGGAGGAGTGAAGTGCTTCTTGTGAGAAAGGAGATGCAATTCCCCCGGATACCATAGGAAGGATGGGTGTTGGCATTCGCCGACCTCAAGAGCTACCTTCTATGAGTACCGGGAAAGGACCAAGTTCCACCCAAGTGGAGCCATCTACACCACAAGGCCAAGCTTCTTCCGTGGATCTTACAAATGCAAGTCAACCTCTACAACAACCTCAAGTTCAACCTCAACCTCTACAACAACCTCAAGTTCAACCTCGACATCTACAACAACAATCATGTCTAAGTTCACCTCAACAAGCTCAAGAACAACATTCACCGGAAGCTCATCTACCACAACAACCAACATCAAGTGACCAAGGTCAAGCTTCAAGTTCTTCTCCGAGTGGTTCAGGGATAATCTTTATGGACAATACTATTCCCAATACCCCCGAGCCATCCGGATCTCATGACAGTGATGCCCCTTTCAACGACAATGGAGGTCAAGGCGATGACCTAAACCGTGATGAAGGCCAAGAGGACTCACAAGAATCATCTCCTTTAGCCGACACTCGCCGTGAAGACCCTACTACAAGACACTTGAATCTCAAGTCTCATTCCTTGCATAATATCATTGGTGATCTAAAGAGAAAAGTTACCACCCGGAGGCAACTAGCAAACTTTTGTGAGCACCACGCCTTTGTCTCTCTGGCGGAACCACTTAAAGTTAATGAAGCTCTCAAAGATCCCGATTGGTTGAATGCAATGCAAGAGGAACTCAACAACTTCAAGAGGAATGATGTGTGGACTCTCATGAAGCGACCCGATCATTGCCGCAATGTTATCGGCACCAAATGGATCTTCAAGAACAAGCAAGATGAAAGTGGCATGGTCATCCGCAACAAAGCAAGATTGTGATGGGGTTCGTAGCATAGAAAACAAAAAATTTCTTACCGCAAGATGAATAAATCCAAGATCTAATCTATGGAACACCCAAGATCTAATCTACAAGATCGAAGCAACGAGATTGATATGAGACTAACCCTCGAAGATTTCCAAAGCCTACGAGATTAGATCTCGTTGTTGGTGTAGACGATCATCCCCAGTGCTGCAATCCGGCAGCACTTCCGTACTCGGTCGCGCGTACGGTGTCGATGAAGCCCATCCTCTCCCCGTTCCAGCGGGCAGCGGAGGTGTGGTAGATCCCCTCGAAATCCCAGCAGCACGACGGCGTGGTGGTGGAGGTGGAGGAGAAATTCCTGCAGGGCTTCGCCAAGCCTGCGCAGGAAGAAGGAGGAGGGAGAGAGGGGCGGCTAGGGCTTGGGGGATGATGTGCTGCGCCCCAGCCCTCCCCTCCCTCTTATATAGGCGTGGGGGGCTGCCTTGGCCCCTCCTCCAAGCCTTTGGGTCGGCCAAAACAAGGGGGGGGGGAACTTCCCCCCCAAGTTAAGTCCCTATTTTCATGGGATTTGATCTTATCCACTTGGTACAGCCACATGGGCCTTGGGGGGCTGGTGTGCATGGCCCATGTGGGCCTATGCGACCCCTCCGGTCCATGATGGTCGTCCGGGATAGGTGGGCCCCACTATGGTACCCTCCGGAACCTTCTAGAACCTCCGGTACAATACCGAAAAATCCTGAACTTTTCCGGTAACCCTGAAAATGACTTCCCATATATGAATCTTATTCTCCGGACCATTCCGGACCTCCTCGTGATGCCTCGGATCCCATCCGAGACTCCGAACAAACTTCGGTCTCCATCTCATATTCCGAATCTACTTATGCGACATCGAACCTTAAGCGCGTCACCCTACGGTTCGCGAACTATGCAGACATGGTCGAGACTCCTCTCCGAGCAATAACCAATAGCGGGATCTGGAGATCCATAATGGCTCCCACATATTCAACGATGACTTAGTGATCGATTGAACCATTTACATACGATGCCAATTCCCTTTGTCACGCGATGTTTTACTTGTCCGAGGTTCGATCATCGGTATCTCCATACCTTGTTCAACCTCGTTACTGACAAGTACTCTTTACTCGTACCGTGGTATGTCATCTCTTATGATCCAATCATATGCTTGCAAGCTAATCAGATGACATTCCACTGAGAGGGCCCAGAGTATATCTATCCGTCATCAGGATGGACAAATCCCACTATTGATCCATATGCCTCAACTCACACTTTCCAAATACTTAATCCCATCTTTATAACCACCCGTTTACGCAATGGCGTTTGATGTAATCAAAGTACCCTTCCGGTGTAAGTGATTTACATGATCTCATGGTTGAAGGACTAGGCAACTATGTATCGAAAGCTTATAGCAAATTGAACATAATGACTTGATCTTATGCTACGCTCATTTGGGTGTGTGTCCATTATATCATTCACCTAATGACATAACCTTTTTATTAATAACATCCAATGTTCATGATCACGAAACCACGATCATCCATTAATCAACAAGCTAGTTATACAAGAGGCTTACTAGGGACTCCTTGTTGTTTACATAACACACATGTATCAATGTTTCGGTTAATACAATTATAGCATGGTATGCAAACATTATCATAAACACAAAGATATATTATAATAACCATTTTATTATTGCCTCTTGGGCATATCTCCAACAGTCTCCCACTTGCACTAGAGTCAATAATCTAGTTTACATTTGTAAAGATATAACACCTTGGCCTTCTGGTGCTTTATCATGTTTTGCTCACGGGACAGGTTTTAGTCAACGGTTCTGACACACTCAGAAACGTATGTATTTTGCAATTCATTTGCGTCTCAACGCATCACTCATTTTCCAAATGAGTCGGCATTAATTGTATATGCTTAGTCCTCTGGTGGAACCTTAATTCCGCGGTCTGAAATAAGTCACTAATATTGTCATACACAATATAGCTTCAAAGTTCTGACACTATCGGAACTACACCAAGTTCTCAAAGAACTCCACGAGTTAACATCCTTAGTCATTGTCAAAACAATGACATACTCTGCCTTCGTTTGTACAATCCGTCACAATATTTAGAACTCATCTAAATCTAGCATAGACAACTTCTAGCTCATTGTGCTACCTCAACACTTATCCTAATTGAGATTGAAATTTTATTTTCATATGTGACCAAACTAATATCGGTGTAATACCTTACAGCGATTTGTTTGTCATTACCCCATACAAAACTATATATATATATATCCTTGGTTCTTCTAAAGTACTCAAGGATATTCTTACTATTGTCCAATAATTATCACATGAATCATTCTGGTATATGCTCGTAACACTTTAGAATACAGGACATCTGACTTTGTACATATTGTTCGTGATCGAAAGTCACTCATGTGTTTTTACTCATTGAGTGTCAAATACACTCAAGTCTTGTTAAACCTTCACATGAAAAAAACACCTTCTTAATATTTCTATATTGAACTACTTCAATATTCATTCTATGTACTTTGACTTAAACTTATTATGTGTTTCAATCTATCTTCATAGATCTTGACACTAAATATGTTTCAGTCCATATCCTTTCATTGAAGTTAATTCTCAATGAAACCTTTTTAATCAATTATATAATTACATTATTTATAATCAACGATATGTCATCCACATAAAGTATTACAAATATGTCTCAGCGCTCCCACTTAATTTCTTGCAAATGCAAGCATCTTCATCGTTTCTGATGAAATCAAAAACTGTTTGACTATTTCATCCGGTGAAGATTCCAACTCCGCGATACTCACTTCATCCAATCGAAGTTCGTATATCTATCTAGTATTCCACGGACTAGCAAAAAACTCTTGGTTATATCTAGTATACATCCTTCATACACACTTCTGGCAAGGAATGTATTTCTGTCATCCTACTATCATATCTCATAAAAGAAATATGTAGCGGTTACTAGAATAATCCACATAGACTTTAAGCATTGCCACGGAAGATCTAATCTTATCGTAGTCAACTCTTTGAACTTTGTCGTAAACAACTTTTCGATAAGTCAAGCTTCTTTAAGGATATTCCATCCAAGTCCATCTATTTTATAGATCCATTTACTTTCAAAAAGCATTCATCTATCTTGGATTTCATGGCGCATGGCCATTTTAACGGAGTCAGGGCCCATCATAACTTCTTTGTATGTAGTTGGTTTATTATTGTTCAAAAATCAATCCTTTGTCCACAAATCATTTATTTGATCACAAAGTAAACCATACCTACAAGGTTCAATAAGTACTTGATCTCCATGACTATAACACTTTGTAGACATGGGAGCCATGATCGTCGTAGCCGCTTCCAGAACCATTTCCGATGCTGCGCTACTCTGATCATTATGCTCAGGTTCGTAAACCTTATCAAGTTCTATTGTCCTCCCACTCAAATACTTCGCTAGAAAAACAATTTCTTGGAAATAAGCAAGTAATATTAACAAACACTTTTGTCTTTTACTTCATATTGAGAAGAATTCCCAATCCATTCTCTTGGGATAACCAACAAAGACATTCATCCGATTTTGGTTGTAAACTTATTTATTTATGCTATGCATACCAAAATTTAAGAAAGGACTATTAGGGTTCATACCCATGCCATAACTCGTATGGTGTCATTTCAACGGATCATGATGATGCTCTATTCAGTGTAAAAGCGGTAGTCTCTAAAGCATAATCCATAAAAAATATAATGGCGTCATTTTATATTATCTCATCATTAACCCAACAGGTTTGGATACGTCTCTCGGATACTCCATCATCACTATGATACTCAAAGAAATGTGAGGTTGTAGAACGATTTCATAACTCTCTTAGATGTTCGTCAAAACCCGTAATTCAAATATTTCCGCCATGATCCAATCATAGATATTTGACTTTTCTATTACGATGATTTCCACTTCATGCTGAAATGTATTTGAATCCATTCAAATGTTTCAAACTTCTTCCTTATCGAATATATCCACATATATATACTCAATTCATTGTTGGAAGTTTTCATGAAGTAGAAGAATCTTCCGCACACAACTATGCCCAGTGAACCATATACATCACCATGTATGTTTCCACTAAGTTAGTTGCCCGTTCAACTCTTGGCCTATGAACGATATTTAAGTCATTTCCTTTTAGAAGAGATTTGCAAGCGCCAAATGATTCAAAAATCATATGACTCCAAAAATCCATTTGCATGGAGTTCCTTCATGTGTTCCTCTCTAACATGACCTAAACGGCGGTTCCACAAATAAGTGGAATTCAAATCATTTGCCTTATGGCATTTTAGCGTCAGTGCTATGTATATGTGTTTCACCATTAAGATTTATAATAACTTATCCATCGTACATGGAGCAATGTCATAATTTGAACAACTCATTGTTTTCATTCGACCAGAGCAAAATAACAATTTATTAAGTTCTTTATTATAAATTCTAAGGGCTAGGTAGAATGCCAACGACAAACATAATAACACTTTATTATGTTCCAGACGTGCATTATTACCATATTCCTTATCAGTCACTTAGGCCATCATATTCTTGTATTGCGTTGTATTGTATGACATCTCATACCAACCAATCTGGTAAAAATACCCAAGAATTTCATTATGTGACCAAACAAGGAGTACATCCATAACATGTATATCATCTATATACACCTGAGCTAGACTTTCTAGTCTTTTCTTTCTTTCTGCCAAAATATCTTTTGTAGTTTCTCTTTTAGCTTTTCTCATTCTCAGAAAACACCTCACCTTCAATAACTTCTAGGTTTGTTGGTCAAACACCAATAACCTTGAGGATCTTACCTTGAAGTTGATCATCACATGACAAGTGTTCCAGATTTCACTATTAGTAACTTTTAATGTGATGAACAATTTCACTCACAATTTTAACCATCAAATCATGACGACTTTCCGAGACCATGTCTGTACATGCTAGGCTCGTGAAGTTTAACCTCAGTATTCGCATGTGCAAATTTGGCTTGCACCCGTTGTATGCACACGTAGAATCTATAACACCCGATCATCACGTGATGCTTCGAAACGACAAGTCTTAGCAACGGTGCATACTAAGGACGATCATTTCATGGATATATGAATATCGTTAGTGCCCAACTAGTTGGAGGATCGGGACGCCTAGCGTCGTCAACCTTCGTACATTCCCATAAAACTTATGAGTTTATGTAGTCTCACTAGATTATATTCTATCATCTTGCAATAAGGTCTTAGATATCACATATATCTCATACCTTGCTTATTTCTGAAAACAAAATTTCCAGCTCCTTAATTTTCAAACGGATTTGAACTTCAAGTTTCACGGAGACAAGATGATTTGGTACTAATTGAAACCATTGCTCTTTGAATCATCAATGTGAGGTTTACTAAAAGTTTGCACTAGGACTTAATCATATCTTGATTCTTTAACAATACGGTACCAGTCCGTAAAGTTACTTGTCAGACTTAACAATATTTCTATCTCAATTACAAGACTAGCGCATGGTAGATAACGGATGCCAATTCTACAAATTTAATTCAAAATACTATTCAGACTATGTTCATGATAATTAGTTCATGTTTTAATCTAATTACTAATGAACTCCCACTTAATACAACATCCCTCATGGTTGTTAAGTGGTACACGATCCAAATCCACTACACCAAAACCGATCATCACGTGAGATGATGTAGCTTCGATGGTGAACATCAACATGTTGATCATATCATCCATATGACTCGTGTTCAACCTTTCGGTTTCCTGTGTCCCGAGGCCATGTCTGTACATGCTAGGCTCGCCAAGCAAACCCAAGTATTCCGCGTGTGCAAACATGGCTTACACCCGTTGTATGTGAACGTAGAGTCTATCACATCCGATCATCACGAGATGCTTCAAAACGACGAACTGTAGCAACGGTGCATACGAGGGGAGAACACTTTATTATCTTGATATTAATGTGAGGGATCATCTTATAATGCTACCGTCGCGATCTAAGCAAAATAAGATGCATAAAAGGATTAACATCACATGCAATTCATAATGTGTGATATGATATGGCCATTCTTCTTTGTGCTTTTGATCTCCATCTCCAAAGCACGCACATGATCTCCATCATCACCAGCATGGCGTCAAGGTCAGTGGCGCCGCTTCATGGTTGTCCATCACTTATAGCTACTATAACAACTACTTGAAATAAAGCTATTACATGATGAATAGACACGCAGGTCTTAACAAATTTAAAGACAACCATTAGGCTCCTGCCGGTTGCCATAATACAATAATGAACATCTCATACATCAAATATAATCATCATCACATCATGGCCATATCACATCACCAAACCCTGCAAAAACAAGTTAGACGCCTCTAATTTGGTTTGCATATTTTACGTGGTTTAGGGTTTTCGAGTAAGATCCAATCTACCTACGAACATGAACCACAACGGTGATACTAGTGTTGACAATAGAAGTGTAAATTACAATCTTTACTATGGTGGGAGAGACAGACACCCGCAAAGCCACTTATGCAATACAAGTTGCATGTCAAGCGTGGAGCAAGTCTCATGAGACGCGGTCATGTAAAGTTAGCCCGGGCCGCTTCATCCCACCATCCCGCAAGAAGCAAAGTACACAAACTAAAGCAACAAGAGCATCACCGCCCACAAAACCATTGTGTTCTACTCGTGCAACAGATCTATGCATAGACATGGCTCTGATACCACTGATGGGGTTCGTAGCATAGAAAACAAAAAATTTCTTACCGCAAGACGAATAAATCCAAGATCTAATCTATGGAACACCCAAGATCTAATCTACAAGATCGAAGCAACGAGATTGATATGAGACTAACCCTCGAAGATTTCCAAAGCCTACGAGATTAGATCTCGTTGTTGGTGTAGACGATCATCCCCAGTGCTGCAATCCGGCAGCACTTCCGTACTCGGTCGCGCGTACGGTGTCGATGAAGCCCATCCTCTCCCCGTTCCAGCGGGCAGCGGAGGTGTGGTAGATCCCCTCGGAATCCCAGCAGCACGACGGCGTGGTGGTGGAGGTGGAGGAGAAATTCCTGCAGGGCTTCGCCAAGCCTGCGCAGGAAGAAGGAGGAGGGAGAGAGGGGCGGCTAGGGCTTGGGGGATGATGTGCTGCGCCCCAGCCCTCCCCTCCCTCTTATATAGGCGTGGGGGGGCTGCCTTGGCCCCTCCTCCAAGCCTTTGGGTCGGCCAAAACAAGGGGGGGAACTTCCCCCCCCCCCCCCCCCCCAAGTTAAGTCCCTATTTTCATGGGATTTGATCTTATCCACTTGGTACAGCCACATGGGCCTTGGGGGGCTCGTGTGAATGGCCCATGTGGGCCTATGCGACCCCTCCGGTCCATGTTGGTCGTCCGGGATAGGTGGGCCCCACTATGGTACCCTCCGGAACCTTCTAGAACCTCCGGTACAATACCGAAAAATCCTGAACTTTTCCGGTAACCCTGAAAATGACTTCCCATATATGAATCTTATTCTCCGGACCTCCTCGTGATGCCTCGGATCCCATCCGAGACTCCGAACAAACTTCGGTCTCCATCTCATATTCCGAATCTTCTTATGCGACATCGAACCATAAGCGCGTCACCCTACGGTTCGCGAACTATGCAGACATGGTCGAGACTCCTCTCCGAGCAATAACCAATAGCGGGATCTGGAGATCTATAATGGCTCCCACATATTCAACGATGACTTAGTGATCGATTGAACCATTTACATACGATGCCAATTCCCTTTGTCACGCGATATTTTACTTGTCCGAGGTTCGATCATCGGTATCTCCATACCTTGTTCAACCTCGTTACTGACAAGTACTCTTTACTCGTACCGTGGTATGTCATCTCTTATGATCCAATCATATGCTTGCAAGCTAATCAGATGACATTCCACCGAGAGGGCCCAGAGTATATCTATCCGTCATCAGGATGGACAAATCCCACTATTGATCCATATGCCTCAACTCACACTTTCCAAATACTTAATCCTATCTTTATAACCACCCATTTACGCAATGGCGTTTGATGTAATCAAAGTACCCTTCCGGTGTAAGTGATTTACATGATCTCATGGTTGAAGGACTAGGCAACTATGTATCGAAAGCTTATAGCAAATTGAACATAATGACTTGATCTTATGCTACGCTCATTTGGGTGTGTGTCCATTATATCATTCACCTAATGACATAACCTTGTTATTAATAACATCCAATGTTCATGATCACGAAACCATGATCATCCATTAATCAACAAGCTAGTTATACAAGAGGCTTACTAGGGACTCCTTGTTGTTTACATAACACACATGTATCAATTTTTCGGTTAATACAATTATAGCATGGTATGCAAACATTATCATAAACACAAAGATATATTATAATAACCATTTTATTATTGCCTCTTGGGCATATCTCCAACAGATTGGTGGCACAAGGCTATTCTCAAGTCGAAGGCGTGGACTTTGGTGAAACCTTTGCACCCGTTGCAAGGCTTGAGTCCATCCGTATCCTTTTGGCCTTTGCCTCACATCATGGCTTTAAGTTGCAACAAATGGATGTTAAGAGTGCTTTTCTTAATGGTCCTTTACATGAGGAAGTATATGTGAAGCAACCCCCGGGGTTCGAGGACCCCCATTTCCCGGACCATGTCTTCAAGCTCAAAAAGGCCCTATATGGACACAAACAAGCTCCTAGAGCTTGGTATGAGCATCTCAAGGAGTTGCTTGAAGACCGTGGTTTCGAAGTGGGGAAAATCGATCCCACTCTTATTACTAAGAAGGTCAATGGGGAGCTTTCCGTATGCTAACTCTATGTAGATGACATCATATTTGGCTCTACTAACACAAATTCAATGATGAGTTTGCTATGTTGATGACAAATAGGTTTGAGATGTCAATGATGGGTGAACTCAAGTACTTTCTTGGGTTCGAGATCAAGCAAATGCGACAAGGCACCTTCATCAATAAAGCAAAGTACCTCCAAGACATGCTCAAGCGCTTTGATATGAAGGATGCCAAGGGCATTGGAACTCCGATGCAACTCAAGTGTCAACTCTCTCTTGACGAAGCCGGCAAGGCGGTGGATACCAAGCTCCACCGTTCGATGATAGGTTCGCTTCTTTACCTTTGTGCCTCTCGTCCGGATATAATGTTAAGCGTTGGTATGTGTGCACGGTTTCAAGCAAGTCCGAAGGAAAGCCACCTAGTGGCGGTCAAAATGATCTTTCGATATTTAGTTGATACCGCACACTTCGGATTATGGTACCCAAGGGACACAGACTTTGCTTTGATTGGCTTCACCGACTCCGATTGGGCGGGTGACAAGGTTGATAGGAAGTCTACATCTGGAGCTTGTCACTTTCTTGGAAGATCTTTGGTGTGTTGGTCCTCGAAGAAGCAAAATTGTTTCTCCGTCTCCACCGCGGAAGCCGAGTATCTTGCCGCGGCAAGTAGTTGTGCTCAAATCTTGTGGATGAGGCAAACCTTGCGGGATTATGGACTTGAGTATAGCAAGGTGCCTCTTTTGTGTGACAATGAGAGCGCAATCAAGATCGCCTACAATCCGGTTCTTCATGGCAAGACGAAGCACATTGAGATACGGAACCACTTCATCCGGGATCACATTGCTCGCGGAGATATTGTACTATCCTATATTGGCACCAAGGATCAATTGGCGGACATCTTCACGAAGCCCTTGGATGAGAAGCGTTTGATTGAGTTGAGGCATGAGCTAAATATCATTGATCCATCGAACTTTGCTTGACCGTCGTGCGCACATACCACTCCTAAACTTTATATCTAGATGAAAGGCATGCATGAACATAGGGGGAGTGCGGTTTAAATCCATTGAGCTATCCCTCCCCCATAATGCATAAAGAAATCCAAAACATTTGCTATTTGTCAATTAAGTGACTTATGAGCTTCATGTTGAGTTGTAGTCCGTGAGTCCTAGATACATCTACGCGACCTCACACTACTATACTCTTACACGGTGGCTTCGGCCACCAACCCCCCCTCTTTGAGGGGTTTTTCGGTTCTTTGTGTTTCGTTGTGACCTTCTTTTGTCTTTCTTCTTTGGTTTCTTTGTCTTGTTTTTGAAGAACCTCTTTCAAGCTTGTTTTCTCGTGACTTTTGCAAGCTTGGTTGTATGTTCTTTTTCTCCATCCTTATAGTTTCTTTACCCTCCTTTTTGGTGTTCTGATGCCAAAGTGGGAGAAGTTCCTATGTGGATGGGACCTTTGTTGTTTGTAGCCTTTTTGGTTCTAGTTGCTTATCTTCTCTTATGGCTACATCAACAACCCTATGGAGGCATCTTATGGTGAGTTTGGGTATTCTCAAGGCTATGGTATGATAACTTCACCCAAATCTCCTTGCATGATCTTATATTGCCTCCATATTGTGCATATGCTTCTTGAACATGTCATCTATCCATGTTGCATATGTGCTTGGTTCGTAAAAACTAGGGGGAGTGATGTCTCTAGAACATGTGTATCTGTATTCAAATACATACTTATGATATGCACATGTGTAGGGGGAGCTCCGTCGAGTTTTTGCAAATATAAGTATCTCATCATAATATCATATGTTATTGTAAAGTCTTGTGTTGTCATCAAACACTAAAAAGGGGGAGATTGTCAGAGCAAAATTTACACCCCAAGTTTTGTGTGTTTGATGACAACACTTGAATAATCTCATCGTGTGCCTTGAGTATCATTGTTAGATTTGCAAGTGCACGGTGACCTCGCTGGACACGTCAAGATCGGAAGACTGAAGCGTAGTTGATAGGTTTTCTGGTTTTGTGTGTGTATCGCGAGGTGACATGGTTGGAGAGAAAAAGGGAAGAAAACCAGTTTTAGCCAGGCCGGTACTACCGGTACCTGTAGCGGTAGTACCGCTACCCCTATAGGTACCGCCCCACGGTACCGTTCTGAGTTCTGAGCTGAAATCGACCCACAGTACGAGTTGCGGTACCCCTGCAGTACCTGGAGCGGTAGTACCGCCCACGGTACCGCCCAGGTACCGTAACTAGTTACGGCAGTACCGCTCTGGTACCGCTACGGTACCGCTTCGAGTCCAGTAAGGTTTGGACCCTGTTGCGGTACCTCGAGCGGTAGTACCGCTCTGCGTCCACGTGGACCAGATCTGGGGGAATTCGAACTCAGAGCGGTAGTACCGCTTCCCAAAAGCGGTAGTACCGCTTAGGAAAAAACTGGACATAACGGTTGGATTTGGAGGAGCCTATTTAAGGGCTCCTTCTTCCCCAACACGATTTTATCTCTTCCCTCTCTCTCCTCCATTGTTGCTGAGCTTAATCCTTGTGGATCTCCTTCACCATCCAACCAGTCTTGCCCAAACTTTGAGGAGTGGTGGAGGAGACCCCGATCTATAGTTCTACCAAGAGAGATTTCACCAATACTAGCTATTCCTTAGTGGATCTTGGTGGTAGGGTTCTTTTGGTGGAGCATTGGAGAAGGGTTCCTATGGTAGAGCATTGGAGATGTGAAGCTATGGAGGCTAGCTTGGTGATGTACTAGCTCCATAGGGTGTTGGGAGCATCCTTGTGTGTGGAGCTCGCCCCAACCTTCTGAAGGAATCACCGCCTCGACCGGTGTCTTAGTGGAAGAGGGAGAGCACCTTCGTGGAGCTCTCTCGAGGAAGAAGGTGAGGCCTTCCTTCGTGGTGTGGCCGTCTAGTCTCTTGTGTGAGACTAGCACCTCCTCAACGTAGACGTACTTCCTATTGTGGAAGGAACTCCGGGAAACAAACCTCGCCTTGCCTCCGTGCCCCCGGTTGTCTCTCTCCTTACTCTCGTTATCTTGTTGATTCCTTTACTTGTTGCACTTGTCCGAGAATCATTGTAGGATCACCCCTATCGCTAAAGTTCTCACCTTTACCTTCCGTTGCATAAAAATTGAAAAAGACTAATACTTGTCGTAGCGCCATTCACCCCCCTCTTGTTCGCTACGATCCATTCACCCCGAAACTAGGTTTCGCGATGGCGGCGGCGCTCCCGGAGTATTTCTGGAGTATGTTCTGTTGATGTAGGGTTTTCGCGTCGCGAGGGAATATATAGGCGAAAGGGCGGTGCGAGGGGGTGCCCGGGGGGCCCACCCCATATGGCGGCGCGCCCCCCTCCTTCGCCGCGCCCCCCTGTGGTCTGGAGGCTGTGGGTCTCCCCCTGGCTTGTCCTTCTGGCTCCGTGTATCCCTCAGAGAAATAGGAGGTTTGGATTTTGTTTCGTCGAATTCCGAGAATATTGCCCGAACAGCTTTTCTGGAACCAAAAACAGCAGAAAACAGGAACTGGCACCTCGACATCTTGTTTATAGGTTAGTCCCGGAAAATGTATAAAATCATTATAAAGTGTGAGCAAAACATGTAGGTATTGTCATAAAACTAGCATGGAACATCAGAAATTATAGATACGTTGGAGACGTATCAATAGCATACATGGAAAAAAGTTGAGTATTCTCCTTTACTTTCATATTGCCAGATAAGGGCATCCAAATCAATGGATAAGTTGATACTGTTAGCAATGGTCTTAAGATCATACCATTGTTGCATTAGAGGTGCTGCAAAAATTTCTTCTAAAGATTAGTTTGAGGGTAGAACCATCCTAGATTTGTTGGATAGTTTTGACTAGTTCATTACAAAGCACATAAAGGTCAAAAATCGAACCGCCTAAGGGAAAGTGCCACACCAGGTGTCTTCCCAAAATCTGATTTTCAAGCCATTCCTTATCTTCCATCTATAACCAAAATGGACACTTTGAACAACCCACATAACCCCTTTCCAAAATTGGGAGGTGCTTGTGGTCTTACTATAAAAATACATTTGGGGAGTTAGTATCATATTTAGCATCCACTACTGTTTTCCAAAGTTTTCCTCATCCCTAGAGTAACTTGTAATCCAAGAAGCAAGCAAACAAATATTAACATTTCCAAGATCAGGAACACCTAGGCATCCATATTCTTTCGTTTTACACACTAGCCTCAAGTGAGCTAAATGCAATTTCCTATGGCCCTAAAAATCATTCCAAAGGCAGTTATCCATGTGAGTTTTGATGTGATGAAGAGCCCATTTTGGAAATTTAAAGAAACATAGGAGATGAATCGTTATGCTAGCCAGGGAAGTTTTAATCATGGTTGGTCTGACAACATAGGAAAGAAGCTTGCCTCTCCAGCCAGGAACTCTTTTAACATTTAATTCTTTTAACATTTTTATCTATCAGAGGTAGGACATCCTCCCTTATAAGCTTTTCATAATACAGGGAAATACCTAGATATTCAATAGGGAGTGAGCCACCATCACACCCAAGAATTTTAGCAAAAACAGTAGTTTCATTATCATCTAAACAAAGAGGAATAACCTCACTTTTGGAATAGTTAATCCTCATAATAGAGACTTGCTCAAACGAAGTGAGAACCCATTTAAGGTTTGTGGATAAATTTGTATCATTATCAGATGACATCATCTGCATATTGAAGGCAAATGACACTTTGAGGGCATATATTCGAGCAAAGACCTTTAATCAAGTTTGCATTAGAAGCTTTAATCAACATTCTAGTTAGTACATCTACCAAAAGATTGAATACGAGGGGAGAAAGGGGATCTCCTTGTCTCAAGCCCTTCTCAGCGAGGAAAAAATTGCCAATTAAATTGTTGAGTTTGACTACAACGGAGCCTTAAAGTGGAGTGGAAGTAATCATAAAAAATAGGATTCTCGGAATCATTTCCTCTCGTGGCATAAGTAACTTTCAATCTCGACAACATGCTCTCTCAAAGCACTATGCTTGCCATGCATGAAAATCCTTCCACAACAAATCCGAGCTTGCCACCGGCTGTCAAGGGTGAAATTATCAGTGAATCCTAAGTCGAGCCGTGTAACTTTTTTCCATTTCGGAAAGATTTTCTCTCATGATTCGGATAACTTCTCAATTCAGCAGCCTACTCATTCATAGCATTGCGCCTGCCACACATGTAGAGCCTTTCGTAGTCAATTCTTACTTGCCATATGTCAGTCAAGGAAGGGTGAAATTAGTAGTGAATCCTACATCGTTGGACACACATATTTCACGGTGTAACTTTCCAGCTCAGTATCGCGCTCATGACATTGTGCCTGCCACGCATGAAGAACATTACACAACCAATCCCCGATCGCCACTTGTCTGAAGTGACGTATCTAGAAGGGTGACATGGCACTCCCTAAAAAATACAAATGTTATTTTAGATACTAATATGTGTGCCAATTGTGGTTAAATGCAAAGTCTAATAGAAAAAAATAAGCTTGTCACCTCATGATTTTATCCTATATTCACAATCAAGGGTGAAAGCAGCAATGGATCCTAAGTCGATAGAGGGACATATTTCATGGTATAACTTACTTCCATTGTCAATAGAAAGATAGAGTAAATGGATCCTCTCATTTGTCACTAATACCATCCATTTTAGGCTTAAAGTGTAGTGACAGTCATCACAAAAAAATCTCATAAACATTTCCTAAGAATCTAGTGGCAAGCTGCTAGCCAGCCATAGCAAAAGTGGAGTCCACTGTCCACGCCATGCCTACACCCGAGGTAAGTTCCCATCCAAGCTATAATCGGTCTCGACGAGATCTTCAGAAGTTGCACACATATTGATATGTTTTAGCAACTTCTTTTTCAGGTTGAAAGTTATCAACCCTCAAATACATGATTTATCAATGGTAAAGTGAAAAAGGTTACCAACCCGAAAAGGTAATTTGATATGGAATACTTATACAACTTTTTAGCTCACAAATTATCAACTCTTTTCCCGTTATTTATGAACAGGAAATGTGAGAGGTTAACGACCCCAAAATTTAGTATCATCTAGAATATTTTGGCAATGTTTTTATCTCACAAGTTATTAGCCCCCTACATATTATTTATCAATGATAAATGTGAAAAGTTATCGACCGCAAAAGAGAAAAAAAGGGAATTGAATGCTACACCAGCAACATGTTGATAGCTACATTAGGAGCATGTTAACATCTTGTTACTGAACACCTTGATAATTACATCAACAACATGTTGATAGCCACATCACCAACATGTTAATAACTAGTTACTAATTAAACACCTTGAAACTACATCAGCATCATGTTGATAGTTACATCATCAACATCATGTTGATAGTTAGATCATCAACATGATGTTGATCATCACATCATCAACATGTTGATAACTACATCAACAACATGTGGATAACTAGTTACTGAACACCTTGATAACTATATCATTGCCATGGTAAATAAATCGTAGCCATATTGATAACTTTTCACTAAACACACCTGATAATTACAAGCAACACCTTGGTCATATCATTATTAACGTCTTGATAATCACATCTTGGTCGCCATGGTTACTAGAAAAACTAAAAATAACTACTTACTTGTGGTATAGTACATCGATTTCGAAATTAGTTCTAAAGAAACACAAAGTATAAACTACGCGACAAAGCAAATAACTACACAACTTTTTATAAAAAATATTAGTTTATTTGAGTTGAAAGTGATAGTTCATTTTTGTTGCAAGTGGTTTCCCCACCCGTTATCCCCTCCCCCTAAAAACCACTGACCCGTAAAAACAGTCAGGGAAAAGCTTGTCCGATAATATATATTTAAATAAATAATAATAAATAAAAGGGAATCAAAAAAAGAATTGTGAAAAAAAGAAAATAATAAGAAATTAAGGGAGACGCCTTGCGAAAATCATGCTAAAAAGGAAAATTTTTGGTGGAAATCACGTTATCAAAAGAAAGGAAAACTAAAACCGAGAAAAATGCTACCAAAAAATAATCTAAAATCACGCGGTAGAAAAAGAAGAATTTAAGGGTTCGGGATATGAGGCGCACCAACGAATTAAATGCGCAAGATATGGGAGAGCGGAATTAAATGTGCGACATTAGGGGGGAACCGAAAACAATAAAAAATCTCGAAATTAGTGGAGAACGATAGAGAAAAGTAAATTGACCTGATGCCGCGCTTTCTCTAGCGATTAATTGCTAGATACAGAATTCGCAAACGGACACATTTGGCGTGTGAAATGGGTCATGCAAATGAATGCTCTAACTTATATCCATTGTTTAGCAGGAGAAAGATATGAATTGATCTTCTCACTTGTCATGAATACATCCCATTTTAGCCTTAAAGTGGAATGGTAGTAATCACAAGATCAAATGAAATCTCCGAAACATTTTCTCTGATAGGTAAAAATCTAGCAACAAGTTGGCAGCAATGGCAAAGGGGAGTTCACGGTTCACTGAGCCCAGCAGGAGAGGGGAGGGTTGCTTGTTACTGTGGGCAAAACATTTTGGAGAGAGGCAGAGTGGTCACGTTGCGGTCTTCTCGGCCCGCACCTATTTAAGGGCACGCTTCGGCCACCCGCACTCCCACCTCATCACTTTGTTGGAGATATGCTCAAGAGGCAACAATACAGGTGTTTATTGTTATATCTTAGTGTTCAAGATAAATGTTTACATCCCATGCTATAATTGTTTTAACCGAAAACATTAATACTTGTGTGTTTTGTAAACATAAAAGAGTCCCTAGTGACATAGGCATCCCCAATGGGCCTGCCGAAGATAGTACCCTGGGTTTACTGAAGGCCCACGACCCGAAGAATATGAAGATTCGAAAGCCCAAGTTGATATTAAGGAAAGTTAGAATTGTAATAGAGATGATGTTTGTAATCTTGCGGGATGAGTTGTAAACCTTCCAGGACTCTGTAACTTGTACAATACGAACCCCTCGACTCCACCTCCTATATAAGGGGGAGTCGAGGGACAAAGAAATCATCGAATCATTGTCTCTCAAACCCTAGTTTTCATAATCGTTGCGTACTTTTCGGCTGAAACCTTCGAGATCTACTTGCCCTCTACTTCCAACTAAACCCTAGTCTACAACCCGTAGGCATTGACAAGTTAATCCCTTGTCAATTGGCGCCGTCTGTGGGAATTAGAGGCATCAAGGATCTGGTCTCGATGGCACGTTCAAGATCGTCGACCTCATCAACTGCAAGCAACGCAATGGATCGAGGTAAACAGATCGCAACTGGTCTTGTCGATTTTGTGCCTCACCCACCCTCCCGTTTGGATGCATATGCGTATCTGGAGGAGCCTATGGAGATGACGTTCGGAAGATTCCACTTTCGAGTCGAGAAAGAGGGAATGTATCGTCTCGAAGTTCCGATCTCGTCGGGATTTTCGGCGGTCGATTCCGATTTTTCAAGCTCAACATCATCGATCGAGTCAGGCGAAGAGGAGACTTCATCGCCACGCTTCATCAGCACTAGGGCAAGCGAAAAGCTCGCCAAGATCTTCAGTGGCATGTCCTTCGAGTCATCTGCGGACTCCTATATAAGCGATGGCTCGAGCAGCGTCGACAACTTCAACTTCATCAACAAATCCACTACAGTGGGCAAGGTCTTCACCAATCTTTATGATGGTGTCACCAAACCCAGCACAGATCTGAATACAAAATACCATCAGATTTACGTCATCGGAGAACCAAGCCGTAATCAAGAGGAAACATCTGAGGCTTTCGACGATTTGGGAAATCCATATGTCGATCCCTCTGATTTACGACGAGGTCTAGGCAACAAATATATCGGGTCTGAACCTCGTGATAGAGTTCAACTCCCGCAAGCAGCATGGGACAGAGCTGCAAGAGCTATGGATGGCTCAGAACCAATGGCTACAACAGCCACGCCAGAAGAATTGCAAGCATATCAATATAGGCTCGCACGGGCCGCGAGGGAATTGGAAAAACATACAGCTGCCCTGAACAGAAGAAAGGAGGCAGCTTCTGCGTCAAGCAGGCGAAGGGCAGAGCTGAGTCGACAATCTAGAACCTCGGGAGATAGCCACAGGGAAGCTCGAAACAGAGCAAGGTCAAGATTGCAACATATACCCGAAGGAGAAAGAGAGCACTTGGTTCAAAACCTCGACATGTCTTTTATGTCGATAGACACAAGAGGGAATATTATTCCCAAGACACCAGAAGCTGGGTATATGGCGACACAAGCCTTTATCCTTGCGTCTAGGCCACCTCCAGGAGATCCAAGGGAGGCACTGTACAACATGGCAATGGCAGGAGTTGGAGCCATGGGAACGGCGTTTGCATCAACACCGCCAGAAGGAACAGCAAGGCAAAATAGTCCACGACCCGCGGCAGCAGCAGCAGCGACTCCCGAAGGAATAAGTGGAGCAAGAGACATGGCAGCACAAGCAAGGGTGGATAGAGCACGAAAAAGCAGAAGGGAACATCGGCACTCCCCAGAATTAAACGACGAGGATATGTGCGGTTTGCCGTGCTTCACAAGGAGAGTACGAAAAACTCGAGTCCCTTCGGGATTTAAGTTGCCTGATAACTTCAAGAAATTCGACGGCCTGCAAGATCCAGAGGATTGGCTAGTTGATTACCTCGAGACGGTGAAGCTAACTGGAGGGACCAGAGCAACAGCTATGCAAAGCATCCAAGTGCATTTAAGTGGAGCCGCGCGATCTTGGATCAAGAAGCTTCCTCCAGGGTCTATCGACAGCTGGGATAGCTTCGAAGACATATTCGTCAAGAATTTCCGGTCCACCTGCAAAAAACCCGCATCTCTAGAGGAATTGTTGGCATGTCGACAGAAGCCAGACAATCAATGAGAAAATATATCCAGAGGTGGAATATCATCAAAAACTCGGCAGAGAATATATCTGACGAGAGAGCGATAGATGCGTTTGTCGCAGGAATCAGGCGAGGAGATTTTGTCGAGGATCTGGGGAGAACCAATCCAAAAACAGTATCAGCGTTGATGGAGAAGATGCTGTTCACAACAAACGGCATAGGTCACCAGAGGAGGACCGTGGCCGAATTTATCAAAATAGGTGATGATTTCCTCGGCAGTACTCGGGTTATGATGCGCTTGGGCAAATTTTGGCTGGTTTCCGAGCAAGCGCTGGAGGAAACAATAGAGATGATTACCAGAGGAGTAACGAGCAGCGAGGCGACAACAGAGATGACCCTCGAAACAACAGGCAAAACCCTGGGTCGAGGTTCCAGAGGCCTTTCGTGTCTCCCGAGGAGATGATGAACGGGCCGTGTCAAATGCTTTTTTATCTTGATAACAACGGGAAAAGACAGTCGGTACACTTGCAGAAGGATTGCCGAAACTTTCAGACAATGTTACGATGGGCCGGGCATGCCAATGCTCAGGCAGCACCCAGAAATCCTCAGGGGCCCAGGAGTGAAATTCACCTACCACCCCCTCCCGCAATTACAGATGATAATCGACACCAGCTCAGAATTGCGGCAGCACCTGCACCACCACCTTATGTTGATCCCAATTCCAATGGAGCGGTCTCGATGATTCAGAAAGGCAGGCCATCCAATAGAGCTCAAAAAGTAATCTCGCGACAGGTGTTCATGGCAGAGAAGATGCCTCCACCAACAGTCGAGTATCTTAATTGGTCAGGGCAAGATATTGGCTTCACAATAGCGGATCATCCACAGCAAGTTCCTCGACCAGGGCAATCAGCACTTATCTTACCAGCAGTAATTGCAGGATTTGACGTATCTCGAGTGTTCATAGACGGCGGCAGCAGTTTAAACCTTATGTATGCAGATACATTAAGGAAGATGAACATATCCCTAGCAAATCTAAAACCTACGGACACACGATTCCACGGCATTACACCAGAGAAGCCAAGTTATCCGCTGGAGAAGATTAATCTTGATGTTCAGTTTGGCACCCGAGAAAACTACATAATAGAGAGGCTGGAATTCGAAGTCGTGGATTTCCCATCACAATACCACGCTTTGTTGGGACGACCAGCATATGCTAGGTTTATGGCGGTACCACATTACACGTACTTGCTGTGGAGGATGCCTGGGCCTAAGGGACCAATCACAGTCAAAGGAAGCTTTGCGTTAGCCGATAAATGCGATAAGGATTTTCATCGACTGTCAGAAACCTTCGGGATGCAAGCAGAATATATGGCGTCAAGACTCACGACTGACTATGACGTGCTGCCTGATGTTGGGAGGCCAAACAAAGAATCAGCTTTCAACACTGAGAAAAATTCTAAGGAGGTGCAGATTCACCCGACAGACCCGAAGAAAACGACATCCATCGCAAAAGATATGGACCTCGCATAGGAAAGCGCGCTCGTCGAGTTCCTCCGTGAGAACTGGAAAATCTTCGCATAGTGTCCAGCTGACATGCCAGGAGTACCTAGGGAACTTGCCGAGCACCACCTAAACTTGGATCCACTAGCAAGACCAATCAAACAACCTTTGCGGCGTTTTTCAGAGCCAAACCGCAAAGCTATGCTGTCAGAAATAGATCGACTACGAGAAGCTTGTTTTATCAAAGAGCTGCATACAGAGGCCACATGGGTAGCAAATCCAGTGTTGGTGCCGAAGAAAAACACTAAAGTCCTTCGCATGTGCGTCGATTTTACGTGTCTCAATAAACATTGTCCAAAGGATCACTTTCCCCTCCCGAGGATCGACCAAATCATCGACTCCACGGCAGGATGTGAACGTCTTTCCTTCTTGGATGCATACTCTGGTTACAACCAGATCAGATTGAAAGAAGAAGATGAGGTCAAAACAGCGTTCATCACACCTTATGGAGTGTTTTGCTACAGAACAATGCCTTTTGGTCTGAAAAACGCGGGAGCAACATACCAGAGGATGATGCAAAAGTGCCTGGCGACACAAATTGGGAAAAACGTACAAGTGTACATCGACGATGTCGTCATAACATCAAAGAAGGGGACAACGCTCATCGAGGATTTGAAGGAAACTTTCGACAACCTTGACAAATTCTGCCTCAAGTTGAACCCGACGAAGTGTTCTTTTGGCGTCCCTGCAGGAGAACTTCTTGGTTTTCTAGTTTCAGCGAGAGGGATTGAGGCAAATCCCGAAAAAATCCAAGCGATCGTAACCATGAGGAAGCCAACAAAGTTAAAGGAAATACAGCAGTTAACTGGGCGAGTCGCAGCTTTAAGCAGATTTGTCGCCAGGCTGGGAGAAAAAGCGCTACTGTTCTATGCTTTAATCAAGCAAGGGGAGAAATTCCAGTGGAACGAAGAGGCCGATAGAGCTTTCGAGGATCTGCAGCGCACAATTTCGACACCTCCAATCCTGGTGGCGCCAAAAGAAAAGGAACCTCTCCTGCTATACATCGCAGCCACACCCCAGGTGGTTAGCACGGTGCTAGTCGTTGAAAGAGAAGAAGAAGGAAAACTCCATGGAGTGCAAAGGCCGGTATATTTTATAAGTGAAGTTTTATCTCCTTCAAAACAGCGGTACCCGCAGTACCAGAAGTTAGCATATGGAGTATTCACGACAGCAAGAAAATTGCGCCACTATTTTTCGGCACACCCGATCATAGTGGTCAATGAAGCACCTTTATCACATATACTGAACAATCCAAAAGCTACATGACGTGTCTCCCTTTGGGGAATAGAACTCTCCCCTCGGTACATCACGTATGAAAAAAGAAAAGCAATCAAGTCGCAAATTCTACCAGATTTCATTGCAGAGTGGATGGAGCTACAAAATACAGGACCCCCAGATTTATCGAGAACCTGGACCATGAACTTCGATGGATCCAAGAGAGTAGAAGGAGCTGGTGCAGGGGTGATACTCATATCACCCGAAGGCGACAAATTAAAGTACATCCTACGGATGACGTTCCCGAACGCATCTAACAATGAAGCAGAATATGAAGCCCTTATACACGGGATGAAGATGGCAGAAGCTTGCGGCGCAACTCGATTAAAAATCTTCGGCGACTCACAATTGGTAGCTCGGCAGGTTATGAACCAATATGATGCAGTCAACGACAGTATGGTGGCATACAAGGAGGTATACAACGAACTCGAGAAGCTGTTTGATGGATGCGAAGTAAATCACATCAGTAGGCTGAGCAATGACGAAGCAGATGTTCTTGCAAACATCGGGTCGCAGTGCCTTGCAATACCGCCAGGAGTGTTTTGGGAAGAAATAGCTGAGAGATCCACAAAGCCAAAGAAGGCGCAGAAGAAAACGAAGGAAGAGAAAACTTCGACGCCTCTCAAAGAAGCTCTAGACGAAGAAGAGGACCATGAGCTAATGATGATGGTAGAAGTTCCATGGATGCAAGCGTACATATCGTATATCCTAAGGAAAGAAATACCCGAAGATCCAGTTGAAGCAACGCGAGTTATTCGACGATCCAAAGCCTTCACAGTGGTCAAAGGGGAGCTATACAAACGAAGTATTTCGGGCGTGCTGCAGAGGTGTGTCACACCTGAAGAAGGAAGAATCATTCTAAAGGACGTACACGAAGGAATATGTGGTCACCACGCAAGCAGTCGAGCTATTGCAGCCAAGGTCTTTCGGGCTGGATTTTACTGGTTGTCAACGATTGAGGACGCAAAAGAGATAGTACGAACCTGCGACGCGTGCCAAAGATTTGCCGCAAAACCCCACTCTCCGGCGGCAGAGCTGATGCCAATACCATTGTCTTGGCCGTTTGCCCAATGGGGACTCGATATGGTGGGAAAATTGCATAAGGCTTCGCCAGGAGGATACGAGTACATGCTGGTCGTTGTCGATAAGTTCACCAAGTGGATAGAAGCAAAGATGATAAATTCACCAGATGGAGAATCAGCAGTCAAATTCGTGAAAGGCATCATCTTTCGATTTGGAGTACCTTACAGCATCGTCACAGACAATGGCAGTAACTTTACGTCCAAGGAATTCAAGGAGTACTGCGCAGAAGTAGGCATTAAATTGCACTTTGCGTCAGTTGGGCATCTGCAAACCAGTGGCCAAGTCGAGAAAGCCAATGGCATCATCTGCAACGGTATCAAAAAGCGCCTGTTAGGACCGCTTGAAAAGGCTCGACATACCTGGCCAGAAGAATTGCCAAGTGTTTTGTGGAGCATCCGAACAACACCAAATACGGCGACACAAGAAACCCCGTTCTTCCTTGTCCACGGAGCTGAGGCAGTACTACCAATTGAGATAGAGCATGATTCTCCAAGAGTGACAGAGTATGACGAGGAAACTTCAAGAAAGGCTTTGGAGGACGACGTAGATGCACTCGATGAAGCTCGAGATGAAGTACTTTCACGAGTCACCAAGTACCAGCAGGACTTCAAAAACTACCACAGTCGACGGTTAAGGCCAAGATCTTTCTAGGTCGGAGATTTGGTCCTACGGTTAAATCAAAAAGTACTGAAAAGCTCGAGTCGCCGTGGCTAGGCCCCTACGTCGTAACAGAAGTAATCGAAGGAGGTGCATACAGGATCAAGGACAAGAAGACAGGGGTTCCCGAGAAAAACCCTGGAACGTGGCGCAGCTCAGGCGATTCTACGCCTAGAGTCGAAATATAGTCCTACTCTGTAAAAATACAATGTACTGAAACGCCCGCGAGTTTTCAGACGCACTCTTTTCCTTTTCAGGGCACCGAGTGGGGCTGGAAAGGTTTTTAATGAGGCGGGCTCGCGGTGCTGCAATATAATAAAAATAGTGGAGATATACTTCTTGTTCTTCGACATGCTCGGGGGCTCAAAGCCTTGACAATTACAAAACATACACAATGTAGACGAACTAGATTTACAAAAATATTTTGCCTTGGTACAAAAATACCTCGCAAAATAGAAAATCGGAGGCTAAACACCCATAAATATAGTATACTCGTCAAAATTCTATCGCTTTGGTCCAAAAAACCTCGCAACAAAGGTATAGAACGTCGCCACCAAAATACTTGGGGGCTTGACGATCAAAAATAGAAAAAATATATATACATAATTGGCAGCTTTACAATATAGATCATGACGCACCAAAGGAGAAAATACAGCAAAGGAAAAACCCTCAGCGGATGCCTAGCACATGATCTATGTTTATTCGTTCAGTGGAAGCACGAGTACTATGCTCGGCATAGCTACCCTTGACGAAGAACTCAGCATCCATCCGAAGAAGCTCATCCATCATATCTTCTGCTACAGGAGTCACAAGATCATCAATTTTGCCCATGTTTCTCCTCTTTTTTGACATCTTGGCCAGGCACTTGGAAACAATCTGGTCCATGGGTAACTTTGGATAGCAAATCTTTATCATCATCATAGCAAATCTTGCGCCAGCAGAGAGTTGAGCTCGAACAAAGCCATGGATTCGAGGAGCATCTCGAAATTTTTCCATCGAAGCAGGAAGAGTTTCTGGCATCTTGTTGCGTGGGAACATGGTTCCATAAACTAAAAACAAAGTCTTCGTACAGAAGTCAAGGAAATCACGGACCTGAGCCGCGCGATCTTGGAATCTGACAATTTGGCGGGTACGTTCAGGAGTAACCCAAAAGTTAGAACCATGTGCAAAGCAAGTCCGAGCGAGAACATTGGCTTGAGCTTCAACACGTTGATCTGCGGCAGCAGATCCAAAAATGAGCCTGGTCCAAATGAAGAAATTGTCAAGGAAGAAAAAATAGCAAGAACAACATCAAGCATGGTTATGAACAGAAACATACTGTCATGTCGGTGGCGTCGATCATTAGTTGAAGCATATAATTTTCTCGAGAAGAAGCTTCGTAGCCTCAAAGCAATGAAAGCATCCTTTGCAGCAATGGCATCTTGAGCCTGTTGAAGAGCATTTTTTTCTCTCTCCGAAGATCTTCGAGACTGTTCCATTAGCACAAGTATTTGTTTTTTCATAGATTGAAGTTGCTGGCGAAGTTCTTGCAAATCTTGCGACAAATGTTTACTCGAAGATCCTTCGATGAGGCTATCATTGACGAGTGTTTTCTTCGAGAAGGAGGAAGCAGGAGAAGTATCAGCAGGATGAGGATTTGCAGAGTAGTTATCAAATATCAACTGGCAAAAGAAAGTCTTAGTATCAATGATCATGCAAAAGATAGAATTTCATCGATCTTCAGGAAATTTACAAGGATATTACAGGAGGAGTTCTTCAAAAGGATTACTAGGACAATTATCGCCAAAGCTATTGTGGCGACAACGGCAAAAGAAACAGGAAAAAAAAAGAAGGGGCATTCAACTAGACCTCCGGCTTCGACGAGCTAGGAGTCGAAGTTGGCTTGATTCCGAGATAGGCCAGGATCTTCTTCGTGTTGGGCTTTGCCGCCCTGATCAATGCTCGCCACTTTGTGGTCTCCATCTCTTCTGTGTCGCCCACTTTCGTCCAGTCGATAGTTTGCTGGCTGTCAGCAACCAAGGCGACAGTGCTTTCGACAGCAATCTTCATATTTTCTTGGCGCATCTTCAGTCCAAGATCTTCTGGTGGATTGAAGTCCTTGGCAAGAGAAAGGAAAGTCTTGGGCTCCGTTTTCTTCGGGAAGAAGTAAGGGAACAGCCGTGACAATCCTGCGTCAGCCTGTTCAATGCCTTCACGAGTTTCTGTTCCATGAAACTCAAGGACAGAGAGTGCATCGAGAAGAGGATCATTGTCGGGATCTTCAAGCTCAAATTCTTGGTTTGTTTTACCTGTTGAAGAAAATATATATTGGGCGACAAGCAAGTAAAGAAAAGCAAGTCTAAAGAAGACAGAATAGATCGAAAAACTTACTGACAAAGCGCCGACTCTGCAAGTTCAAGCGCTTGATGATTGCTTTTTCACGAGCAGCCTGCGCGGCTTTATGCTCGTTCAAAGAAGTTTCGGCATCATGAAGCCTTTTCTGCAGATCTTCGACACCGGCAGCTTCTGCCTTGGCCTTATCAGCCTCCGCTTTAGCCTTGCTAGCATCAAGTTCGGCCTTCTTGCAAGCCGCTTCACTTTGCTCTAATTTCTGAGCAAGCGTGTCGGCAAGTTTGTTGGCCTCCGCAAGTTTTTCTGCCAAAATAGTCAAAAATAGTCAAATTTGCGACAAAACAGGAGCAAGAAGCCGCGAACAAAGGCAAGCAGGGAGTCATTACCTTCGGTCTTGCTGGCATACTCGCGGTACCCAATGAATTGGGCACCGATGCGAATAAGTTCTTTGATCATGGGCTGTCAAAGGAGGATAAAGAAAGAAAGCGTTGGTATGGAAAAAAACATGGTGGCACAAAAAAGCAAACAGAGAAAATATAGGCAATGATAAAAAGAAATTAAGGACTTACATCATCCAAAAGAGGACTCGAGGAGCTACCCAATTGTAGGGTAGGCTCCTTGATTGTTTCAACCCTTGTCCTTTTTGGCAAAGGGACAAGGGGGCTTGCAGGAGCAGCAGGTTCGTCGATGTTTTGTTGAGGAGGCGAAGATTCCTCTCCTTCAACGTGCACCTCAGAAACAACTAGAGTATGCGACGTACTCATTCGAGCAGTCGCATCAGTAGCTGGCATTTCTTCCTCGTCACCACTACAAACAAATGACGGCAGTATAAAAAAGCAAGATAGAGAAAAAATTTCGAGTAGCAAAACAAGGAGAAACAAGAGATAACTTACGAGCTGATGAGAGCTTCAAGGTATGGATCAAAAGCTGCCTTCTGGCGTGAAGGAGCAGCTTCTTCGGCTTTGGAGGTGCCGGAATCTTCTACTTCAGTCCTCTTCCTTTTGTTCTTTGGAGAAACAGCAGGAGGAGGAGACTGTGCCGAGGTGGTACCCTTGGATTCAGCTTCCTTTTCAGAAGATCCCGCAGATTTTCGAGAACTTGCGGGTTCATTCTCATGGACAGGAGCATCTTGGTTGTCTTCAATAACAACAGCTCGTTCTTCGACTTCTCCACCTTCAGGAAGGGGAGGAAGCGAGACAAGATCTGGATGGTTCTATGAAAACAAGGGGGGATGTCAACAAAAGAGATGCAAAGGATGGCAAATCAAAATGAGTACAGTCGACAAAAGTTACCTCGGGGAGCGCATTGGCGGCGCTGTATGGTTTTACGCGACAAGAAGAAGGGACAGGATCTTTTTTGCTGAGGGAGGAGATTTTTCGGACAAGTTTCTCTAAATCCTTGACCTCTAAATTCACCGACAACCGATCCGCATCCTTGTCGCCAGCATACTTCCAGAGAGGGTATTTGCGAGCTTGAAGAGGCTGCACTCTGATTCTCAGGAAATAGGCTGTGATTTGGATACCTGATAGCTCTTTTCCGCGAGTGTTTTGCAACTCGTGGATGCGAGTCATCAATGCCTCCGTCGCCGTTTTTTCCTCCTCGGTAGCCTCTGCATCCCAAGAGCGGCGGTGATAGATTTTCTCAGCACCGTCAAAAGGAGGAATATTGTCTTCAGCACATCCATTGTTTTCCTCATGGATGTACAGCCACTTCTTGCGCCACCCTTGAACTGAGTCAGGGAATTTGACGTCGAAATACTCGACATCGGGGTGAACGCAGATAAAAATGCCGCCTATATTATAGGCGACATTGGGAGAGCCATTACGGCGACAAAAGAAAATGCGCTTCCATAGTGCCCAGTTAGGCTGGACGCCAAGGAAGGCTTCACAGAGGGTGATGAAAATGGAAATGTGGAGGATGGAATTGGGCGTGAGATGGTGAAGTTGAAGACCGTAAACAAAAAGCAATCCTCGAAGGAAAGGGTGAATGGGGGCAGAAAGGCCGCGGATGAGGTGGTCGACAAAACTAACCCGATACTCCATTGGAGGCGTTGGGTAGCTTTCTTCGCTGGGGAAGCACAGCGCTTTGGGCTTCTTGCTGATCCCCAGTTGCTTCAGGAGGTTGACGTCTTGGGTGGAGATTTTGGATCTCTCCCACTCGGCGCTTCCCATATCCACGGAAGCCATCGTCGATTCTGGTGTGCTGTGTCTGGTCAATCTACGCGGTGGCATCAACACTGGCGCAGGAATGCAGCTTGGGAGAAGATGAGCTCAGGGAATTGTGGGGCGCAAGAGGAGTTTTTGCAGAGGAGAGCAGGAGAACGGCGCGAGCGGAGGTGCTCGAGGAAGAAGAAGAAGATCTTATATAGAGGTGCGGCCAAGCGGCGTACCGTTGGATGAAAAAAGTGTGCGGCAGATGATGACCACGTGGAACGGGGGTAAAAAAGTAATTTAATCCTGGAGAAGTTACAGTGCGTGCGCCAGGAAAAGCGGAGGTCGTGTATCCCCCACTTGCACGACGTGTCAAGATAATGGGTAATTTGGGCCCACAAGGCAGAGAGAGAGGACTTCTCGCAATTTCAGGACTTATAATCGTGGCTATCGTCAGCAGTAACATCACTTAGCAGGAGAAAAATTCGACTCAATAGCTTCATAAAAAAGGCGACAGGGAAAAATATTGGAGAGCCTTTGATCAAATGCTCGGGGGCTACTTCGGAAAAATGAAAAGATCAAGAAAGACAAAATAGAAATGGCGTGAGCCTATGATCAAATACAAATATTTGCTCATAGCCTCGGGGGCTACTCCCATCGGGAGCGCTGTTCGCGCACCCGAGAGATTTGAAAACTTTGGGAAAGAAAAGAAATATAGCAGCATAAGGCGTGGAGCCTACACCCAAGCACAAGTCCTTGGTTGTAGCCTCGGGGGCTACTCCCATCGGGAACGCTGTTCGCGTGCCCGATGAAATTATAAAAAAAAGAGAGAAGAAAAGAAAGAGAGATGGAGAAAAAGAAGAAGAAAAAGTGAGCATATTTCGAGTTATATGCATAACTCTACATATACTACCATCGGGAAAGCAATATAAGTCATCCGTTGACTCAATAAAATGTGCCATTCCAACAGCCGAATAAGCACTCGACAATATATTCTCAGAACGCCAAAGTTGCGATCAATTTCTGAATGCCGCAAATTTGCGAAGGTAAGACCCCAGATCCGTTCTGTGTGGCGTGGCGCCGTCTCTGACGTCGGTTTGCTACTTTTATCCGTATCAACAGATACGAAGAAAAATCCGAACGGACGCGTTAGGTACCCGATAAATATGACTGGGACTCGACAGAATGGTAAGACCGTAAGCGGCACCTGTCGAAGTTTACACCAGTATCCCGAGATCATGTCCAGGGACGTGATCTTGAAGTAGGTTTTTGCGGATTGCCACTAGAGCAGTTAACTAGTACCTGATCCGTCAGATGAACTAGCCCCAATTACCATTATCCCTGTACAATATAGAAATTCATAAGAAGAAATATAGAGAAGTTTTAAGTTGTCGAGTAAAAATAAACAGTGGAGATTTTCCCTGACTCTACGATTCAAGCAAAATCTCGGGGGCTACTGACATAGGCATCCCCTAATTGGCCTGCCGAAGATAGTACCATGGGTTTACTGAAGGCCCACGACCCGAAGAATATGAAGATTCGGAAGCCCAAGTTGATATTAAGGAAAGTTAGAATTGTAATAGAGATGATGTTTGTAATCTTGTGGGATGAGTTGTAAACCTTCCAGGACTCTGTAACTTGTACAATACGAATCCCTCGACTCCACCTCCTATATAAGGGGGAGTCGAGGGACAAAGAAATCATCGAATCATTGTCTCTCAAACCCTAGTTTTCATAATCGTGGAGTACTTTTCGGCTGAAACCTTCGAGATCTACTTGCCCTCTACTTCCAACTAAACCCTAGTCTACAACCCGTAGGCATTGACAAGTTAATCCCTTGTCACCTAGTAAGCCTCTTGTTAAACTAGCTTGTTGATTAATAGATGATCATGGTTTCCTGATCATGAAAATTGGATGTTATTAATAACAACATCATATCATTAGGTGAATGATGTGATGGACATACACCCATAGTAAGCGTAGCATATGATCAAGTCATTAAGTTCCTTTTGCTACAAGCTTTAAGATACATAGTAACCTAATCTTTAGACCATGAGATCATGTTAATCACCTACACTGGATGGACGCTTTGATGACATCAAACACTACTTCGTAAATGGGTAGTTATAAAGGTGGCACTAAGTGTTCGGAAAGTATAGGTTGAAGCGCGTGGATCAATAGTAAGATTTGTTCATCCAAATGACAGATAGATATACTTTGGGCCCTCTCGGTGGAATGTCATCGAATTAGCTTGCAAACATGTGACTGGTTCACAAGAGATGTCATACCACGGTACGAGTAAAGAGTACTTATCGGTAACGAGGTTGAACTAAGTATAGAGATACCGACGATCAAACCTCGGATAAGTAAAGTATCGCGACACAACGGGAATCAGTATCATATGTTAAATGGTTCTTTCGATCACGAAGTCATCGTTGAATATGTGGGATCCATTATGGATCTACATGTCCCGCTATTGGTTATTGGTCGAAGAAGTGTCTTGATTATGTCTGCATAGTACACGAACCGTAGGGTGACACATTTAAGGTTCAATGATGTTTTAAGTAGATATGGAATATGGAATGGAGTTCGAATATTGTTCGGAGTCTCGGATGGGATCCAGGACATCAAGAGAAGTTTCGGAATGGTCCGGAGAATAAGATTCATTTATGGGAAGTCACATTCCATGTTTGGGAGTGGTCTGGTGAATTTATGGAAGGTTGTAGAATCATCGAAATAATCCACTATAAAATAATCTTTTGAAAGAATAAATAATTTTTAAAAGTAAATATAACTATAAAATAATGGACATGGATGTAATATCCTAGAATAACCTCGACTTATCGAAAGGTTGTTATGACAAAGTTTAAATAGTTGACTGCAATAAGATTACATCTTCAACAATGATGCTTATAGTCTATGCTGATTGTTCTAGTAATCGCTACATATCTCTTTTATGAGATATGTTAGTAGGATGGCTGAAATACATTCCTTAACATAAGTGCGTGTTAAAGGTTTATACAAGATACAACCGAGAGTTTTGCTAGTCCGTAGAATACTAGATAGGTATACATGCTTCACTGGATGAAGTGAGTATCACGGGTTGGAATCTTCACGGGATGAAATAATCAAAGAGTTTTGATTTCATCGGAAACGGTGAATATGCTTGCATTTGCGAGAAATTAAGTGGGAGCGCTAAGACACATTTATAATACTTTATATGGATGACATATCATTGATTAGAAATGATGTAATTTTTTACTTGATTAAAAGGTTTCATTGAAAATTAATTTCATTGAATGGATATGGACTAAAAACATATTTAGCGTCAAGATCTATGAAGATAGATTGAAACGCACAATAAGTTTAAGCCAAAGTACAAAGAATGAATATTGAAGTAGTTCAATATGAAAACGTTAAGAAGTTGTTCTTTTCCATGTGGAGGTTTAACAAGACTTGAGTGTATTTGACATTCAATGAGTAAAAACACATGAGTGATTTTAGATCACAAATAATATTTACACAATCAGATGTACTGTGCTCTATGATGTTACGAGCATATATCAAAATGATTGATAGGATGATCATTGGACAACGGTAAGAATATCCCTGAGTGCTTTGTGAGAGCCGAGGATATAAATATATAGTTTTATATGGGATAATGACAAACAAATCAATGTAAAGTGTTGCACCGATATTAGTTTGGTCATATATAAAATGAAATTCAACCTCAATTAGGCTAATGTGTTCATTAAAAGGTAGCACAATGCGCTAGAAGAAGTCTATGCTAGAGTTAGATGAGTTCTAAATATTGTGATGGATTTTACAAACGAAAACAGAGTATATCATTGTTTTGACAATGACCGAGGGTGTTTTGAGTCAAGGAGTTCTTTGAGAACTTGGTGTAGTTCTGGCGGTGTCAAAACTATGAAGCTATATCGTGTGTGACAATATTGGTAACATATTTTAGACCGCATAATTAAGGTTCCACCAGAAGACCAAACATATATGATTAATGCAAACTCATTAGAAAACTGAGTGATTCATGGAGACGCAAATGAATTGCAAAATACATACGTTTCTGAGCATGTCAGATTCGTTGACTGAAACCTCTCCCATAAGCAAACATGATAAGCACCAGGAGGCCACAATGTTAGATCTTTACAAATGTAAACTAGATTATTGACTCTAGTGCAGGTGGGAGACTGTTGGAGATATACCCAAGAGGCAATAATAAAAGTGTTTATTGTTATATCTTAGTGTTCATGATAAATGTTTACATCCCATGCTATAATTGTATTAACCGGAAACATTAATACTTGTGTGTTTTGTAAACATAAAATAGTCCCTAGTAAGCCTCTTGTTAAACTAGCTTGTTGACAAATAGATGATCATGGTTTCCTGATCATGAATATTGGACGTTATTGATACGTCTCCGACGTATCGATAATTTCTTAAGTTCCATGCCACATTATTGATGTTATCTACATGTTTTATGCACACTTTATGTCATATTCGTGCATTTTCTGGAACTAACCTATTAACAAGATGCCGAAGTGCCAGTTCCTGTTTTCTGCTGTTTTTGGTTTCAGAAATTCTAGTAACGAAATATTCTCGGAATTGGACGAAAACAACGCCCAGGTTCCTATTTTGCCCGGAAGCATCCAGAACACCCGAGAGCCACCAGGGAGGGGGCACAGGCCCACCAAACCCTAGGCCGGCGCGGCCAGGGGGGGCCCACGTGGCCAGGGGGGCCCGCGCCACCCTATGGTGTGGGCACCCCTTCGACCCTCTAGCGCCGCCTCTTCGCCTATTTAAAGCCTCCGTCGCGAAAACCCTGATACGATTGATGAAACCCACAGAAACCTTCCAGAGCCGCCGCCATCGCGAAGCCAAGATCTGGGGGACAGGAGTCTCTGTTCCGGCACGCCGCCGGAACGGGGAAGTGCCCCCGGAAGGCTTCTCCATCGACACCGCTGCCATCTCCACCGCCATCTTCATCACCGCTGCTGCTCCCATGAGGAGGGAGTAGTTCTCCATCGAGGCTCGGGGTTGTACCGGTAGCTATGTGGTTCATCTCTCTCCTATGTACTTCAATACAATAATCTCATGAGCTGCTTTACATGATTGAGATTCATATGATGATGCTTGTAATCTAGATGTCGTTATGCTAGTCAAGTGAATTTTACTTATGTGATCTCCGGAGACTCCTTGTCCCACGTGTGTAAAGGTGACAGTGTGTGCACCGTGTGGGTCTCTTAGGCTATATTTCACAGAATACTTATTCACTGTTATGAATGGCATAGTGAAGTGCTTATTTATATCTCTTTATGATTGCAATGTATTTGTATCACAATTTATCTATGTGCTACTCTAGCAATGTTATTAAAGTAGTTTTATTCCTCATACACGGTGTAATGGTGACAGTGTGTGCATCCGTGTTAGTACTTGGTTTATGCTATGATCATGATCTCTTGTAGATTGCGAAGTTAACTATTGCTATGATAGTATTGATGTGATCTATTCCTCCTTTCTTAGCATGAAGGTGACAGTGTGCATGCTACGTTAGTACTTGGTTTAGTCGTATTGATCTATCTTACACTCTAAGGTTACTTAAATATGAACATTGAATTGTGGAGCTTGTTAACTCTGGCATTGAGGGTTCGTGTAATCCTACGCAATGTGTTCATCATCCAACAAGAGTGTAGAGTATGCATTTATCTAATTCTGTTATGTGATCAATGTTGAGAGTGTCCACTAGTGAAAGTCTAATCCCTAGGCCTTGTTCCTAAATACTGTTGCGTTACTACTGCTTGTTTACTGTTTCACTGTGTTACTACTGCTGCAATACTACCACCATCAACTACACGCTAGCAAGCTATTTTCTGGCACCGTTGCTACTGCTCATACTTATTCATACCACCTGTATTTCACTATCTCTTCGCCGAACTAGTGCACCTATTAGGTGTGTTGGGGACACAAGAGACTTCTTGCTTTGTGGTTGCAGGGTTGCATGAGAGGGATATCTTTGACCTCTTCCTCCCTGAGTTCGATAAACCTTGGGTGATCCACTTAAGGGAAAACTTGCTGCTGTTCTACAAACCTCTGCTCTTGGAGGCCCAACACTGTCTACAGGAAAAGGAGGAGGCGTAGACATCAAGCTATTTTCTGGCGCCGTTGCCGGGGAGGAAAGGTAAAAGGTACTCACACTCCGGATCTCGGCTACTAAGCTATTTTCCGGCGCATCGTAAGTACTCAAAGCTATTTCCTTTAGATCCTGCAATTGCATCTTTTTGTTTCTTGTTTACACTAGTAAGGCATAATGGACAACAATGAGCTTTTTACTCTATTTCCTGATTTAAGACATGGATGGTTTGATCCGAAAATTAAAAAACCCATGGAACATATTAGTATGAACACTTTGAATACCATTGTTGCTAATGATATGGAAAATTCCAAGCTTGGGGAAGCTGGTTTTGATGAGCATGATATTTTTAGTCCCCCAAGCATTGTGGAGAAAATTTTCTTTGATGATACTTTGCCTCCTATTTATGATGATTATAATGATAGTGGTCTTTTGGTGCCACCTACTATGGAGAGTAAATTTTGTTGTGATTATACTATGCCTCCAACACTTGATGAAAATAATAATGATAGCTACTTTGTTGAATTTGCTCCCACTATTACTAATAAAATTGATTATGCTTATGTGGAGAGTAATAATTTTATGCATGAGACTCATGATAAGAATGCTTTATGTGATAGTTATATTGTTGAGTTTGCTCACGTTGCTACTGAAAGTTATTATGAGAGAGGAAAATATGGTTGTAGAAATTTTCATGTTACTAAAATACCTCTCTATGTGCTGAAATTTTTGAAGCTACACTTGTTTTATCTTCCTATGCTTGTTACTTTGCTCTTCATGAACTTGTTTATTTACAAGATTCCTATGCATAGGAAGCATGTTAGACTTAAATGTGTTTTGTATTTGCCTCTTGATGCTCTCTTTTGCTTCAAATACTATTTCTTGCGAGTGCATCATTAAAACTGCTGAGCCCATCTTAATGGCTATAAAGAAAGAACTTCTTGGGAGATAACCCATGTGTTTATTCTACTACAGTACTTTGTTTTTATTTTGTGTCTTGGAAGTTGTTTACTACTGTAGCAACCTCTCCTTATCTTAGTTTAGTGTTTTGTTGTGCCAAGTAAAGTCGTTGATAGAAAAGTTCATACTAGATTTGGATTACTGCGCAGAAACAGATTTCTTTGCTGTCACGAATCTGGGCTGTTTTCCCTGTAGGTAACTCAGAAAATTATGCCAATTTACGTGAGTGATCCTCAGATATGTACGCAACTTTCATTCAATTTGAGCATTTTCATTTGAGCAAGTCTGGTGCCTCGATAAAATTCGTCAATACGAACTGTTCTGTTTTTGACAGATTCTGCCTTTTATTTCGCATTGCCTCTTTTGCTATGTTGGATGAATTTCTTTGATCCATTAATGTCCAGTAGCTTTATGCAATGTCCAGAAGTGTTAAGAATGATTGTGTCACCTCTGAACATGTTAATTTTTATTGTCGCTAACCCTCTAATGAGTTGTTCTAAGTTTGGTGTGGAGGAAGTTTTCAAGGATCAAGAGAGGAGTATGATGCAACATGATCAAGGAGAGTGAAAGCTCTAAGCTTGGGGATGCCCCGGTGGTTCACCCCTGCATATTCTAAGAAGACTCAAGCGTCTAAGCTTGGGGATGCCCAAGGCATCCCCTTCTTCATCGACAACATTATCAGGTTCCTCCCCTGAAACTATATTTTTATTCCATCACATCTTATGTGCTTTGCTTGGAGCGTCGGTTTGTTTTTGTTTTTGTTTTGTTTGAATAAAATGGATCCTAGCATTCACTTTATGGGAGAGAGACACGCTCCGCTGTAGCATATGGACAAGTATGTCCTTAGTTTCTACTCATAGTATTCATGGCGAAGTTTCTTCTTCGTTAAATTATTATATGGTTGGAATTGGAAAATGATACATGTAGTAATTTGCTATAATGTCTTGGGTAATGTGATACTTGGCAATTGTTGTGCTCATGTTTAAGCTCTTGCATCATATACTTTGCACCCATTAATGAAGAAATACATAGAGCATGCTAAAATTTGGTTTGCATATTTGGTTTCTCTAAGGTCTAGATAATTTCTAGTATTGAGTTTGAACAACAAGGAAGACGGTGTAGAGTCTTATAATGTTTACAATATGTCTTTTATGTGAGTTTTGCTACACCGGTTCATCCTTGTGTTTGTTTCAAATAAGCCTTGCTAGCCTAAACCTTGTATCGAGAGGGAATACTTCTCATGCATCCAAATACTTGAGCCAACTACTATGCCATTTGTGTCCACCATACCTACCTACTACATGGTATTTCCCGCCTTTCCAAAGTAAATTGCTTGAGTGCTACCTTTAAAATTCCATCATTCACCTTTGCAATATATAGCTCATGGGACAAATAGCTTAAAAACTATTGTGGTATTGAATATGTAATTATGCACTTTATCTCTTATTAAGTTGCTTGTTGTGCGATAACCATGTTCACTGGGGACGCCATCAACTACTCTTTGTTGAATTTCATGTGAGTTGCTATGCATGTTCGTCTTGTCTGAAGTAAGAGCGATCTACCACCTTATGGTTAAGCATGCATATTGTTAGAGAAGAACATTGGGCCGCTAACTAAAGCCATGATCCATGGTGGAAGTTTCAGTTTTGGACATATATCCTCAATCTCATATGAGAAAATTATTAATTGTTGTCACATGCTTATGCATAAAAGAGGAGTCCATTATCTGTTGTCTATGTTGTCCCGGTATGGATGTCTAAGTTGAGAATAATCAATAGCGAGAAATCCAATGCGAGCTTTCTCCTTAGACCTTTGTACAAAGCGTATAGAGGTACCCCTTTGTGACACTTGGTTAAAACATGTGCATTGCGATGATCCGGTAGTCCAAGCTAATTAGGACAAGGTGCGGGCACTATTAGTACACTATGCATGAGGCTTGCAACTTGTAAGATATAATTTACATGATACATATGCTTTATTACTACCGTTGACAAAATTGTTTCATGTTTTCAAAATCAAAGCTCTAGCACAAATATAGCAATCGATGCTTTTCCTCTATGGAGGACCATTCTTTTACTTTCAATGTTGAGTCAGTTCACCTATTTCTCTCCACCTCAAGAAGCAAACACTTGTGTGAACTGTGCATTGATTCCTACATATTTGCTTATTGCACTTATTATATTACTCTATGTTGACAATATCCATGAGATATACATGTTACAAGTTGAAAGCAACCGCTGAAACTTAATCTTCCTTTGTGTTGCTTCAATACCTTTACTTTGAATTATTGCTTTATGAGTTAACTCTTATGCAAGACTTATTGATGCTTGTCTTGAAGTGCTATTCATGAAAAGTCTTTGCTATATGATTCACTTGTTTACTCATGTCATATACATTGTTTTGATCGCTGCATTCACTACATATGCTTTACAAATAGTATGATCAAGGTTATGATGGCATGTCACTCCAGGAAATTATCGTGTTATCGTTTACCTGCTCGGGACGAGCAGAAACTAAGCTTGGGGATGCTGATACGTCTCCGACGTATCGATAATTTCTTATGTTCCATGCCACATTATTGATGTTATCTACATGTTTTATGCACACTTTATGTCATATTCGTGCATTTTCTGGAACTAACCTATTAACAAGATGCCGAAGTGCCAGTTCCTGTTTTCTGCTGTTTTTGGTTTCAGAAATTCTAGTAACGAAATATTCTCGGAATTGGACGAAATCAACGCCCAGGTTCCTATTTTGCCCGGAAGCATCCAGAACACCCGAGAGCCACCAGGGAGGGGGCACAGGCCCACCAAACCCTAGGCCGGCGCGGCCAGGGGGGGCCCGCGCCACCCTATGGTGTGGGCACCCCTTCGACCCTCTGGCGCCGCCTCTTCGCCTATTTAAAGCCTCCGTCGCGAAAACCCTGATACGATTGACGAAACCCACAGAAACCTTCCAGAGCCGCCGCCATCGCGAAGCCAAGATCTGGGGGACAGGAGTCTCTGTTCCGGCACGCCGCCGGAACGGTGAAGTGCCCAAGGTAGTCGTCTCCATCGACACCGCTGCCATCTCCACCGCCATCTTCATCACCGCTGCTGCTCCCATGAGGAGGGAGTAGTTCTCCATCGAGGCTCGGGGCTGTACCGGTAGCTATGTGGTTCATCTCTCTCCTATGTACTTCAATACAATAATCTCATGAGCTGCTTTACATGATTGAGATTCATATGATGATGCTTGTAATCTAGATGTCGTTATGCTAGTCAAGTGAATTTTACTTATGTGATCTCCGGAGACTCCTTGTCCCACGTGTGTAAAGGTGACAGTGTGTGCACCGTGTGGGTCTCTTAGGCTATATTTCACAGAATACTTATTCACTGTTATGAATGGCATAGTGAAGTGCTTATTTATATCTCTTTATGATTGCAATGTATTTGTATCACAATTTATCTATGTGCTACTCTAGCAATGTTATTAAAGTAGTTTTATTCCTCATACACGGTGTAATGGTGACAGTGTGTGCATCCGTGTTAGTACTTGGTTTATGCTATGATCATGATCTCTTGTAGATTGCGAAGTTAACTATTGCTATGATAGTATTGATGTGATCTATTCCTCCTTTCTTAGCATGAAGGTGACAGTGTGCATGCTACGTTAGTACTTGGTTTAGTCGTATTGATCTATCTTACACTCTAAGGTTACTTAAATATGAACATTGAATTGTGGAGCTTGTTAACTCCGGCATTGAGGGTTCGTGCAATCCTACGCAATGTGTTCATCATCCAACAAGAGTGTAGAGTATGCATTTATCTATTCTGTTATGTGATCAATGTTGAGAGTGTCCACTAGTGAAAGTCTAATCCCTAGGCCTTGTTCCTAAATACTGCTGCGTTACTACTGCTTGTTTACTGTTTCACTGTGTTTCTACTGCTGCAATACTACCACCATCAACTACACGCCAGCAAGCTATTTTCTGGCACCGTTGCTACTGCTCATACTTATTCATACCACCTGTATTTCACTATCTCTTCGCCGAACTAGTGCACCTATTAGGTGTGTTGGGGACACAAGAGACTTCTTGCTTTGTGGTTGCAGGGTTGCATGAGAGGGATATCTTTGACCTCTTCCTCCCTGAGTTCGATAAACCTTGGGTGATCCACTTAAGGGAAAACTTGCTGCTGTTCTACAAACCTCTGCTCTTGGAGGCCCAACACTGTCTACAGGAAAAGGAGGAGGCGTAGACATCAGTTATTAATAACAAGATCATATCATTAGGTAAATGATGTGATGGACATACACCCATAGTAAGCATAGCATATGATCAAGTCATTAAGTTCGTTTTGCGACAACCTTTAAGATACATAGTAACCTAATCCATAGACCATGAGATCATGTTAATAACGTACACCGGATGGATGCTTTGATGACATCAAACACTACTTCGTAAATGGGTAGTTATAAAGGTGACATTAAGTGTTCGAAAAGTATAGGTTGAAGCGCGTGGATCAGTAGTGGATTTGTCCATCCAAATGACGGATAGATATACTCTGGGCCCTATCGGTGGAATGTCATCCAATTAGCTTGCAAGCATGTGACTGGTTCACAAGGGATGTCATATCACTGTATGAGTAAAGAGTACTTATCGGTAATGAGGTTGAACTAGGTATAGAGATACCGAGGATCAAACCTCAGATAAGTAAAGTATCACGACACAAAGGGAATCGATATCGTATGTTAATGGTTCTTTCAATCACGAAGTCATCATTGAATATGTGGGAGCCATTATGGATCTCTAGGTCCAGCTATTGGTTATTGATCGGAGAAGTGTCTCGATCATGTCTGCATAGTTCACGAACCGTAGGGTGACACACTTAAGGTTCGATGTCGTTTTAAGTAGATATGAAATTTGAAATGGAGTTCGAATATTGTTCGGAGTCTCGGATGGGATCCATTACATCACGAGGAGTTCCGGAATGGTCCGGAGAATAAGATTCATATATGGGAAGTCACATTCCAAGTTTGGGAGTGGTCCGGTGAATTTATGGAAGGTTGTAGAATCATTCAGAATAATTCACTATGACAGGGACTCCACTAGCCCTAGATGACCCACAAGGTGGGAAGGTGGACTCCACCACCTTGACCTAATTTTCCCAATTTCAGTAAGTTTTGGAGTTGGACTTCAATGTGGTTTTGGGGTGAACCCTAGGTTTTCCACCTACTTAAAGGGGAGAGGAGGGGAGGGGCTAGATACACTTGGCCGCACCACCAAGGGCACCAAGGGCCGGCGCCCTAGCCCCCTCTCTCTAAACCCTAGCGACTTCCTCCTCCACCTCTCTCCCGCACGACTTTCGGTGAAGCCTTGCCGGAGTTCTCCACCACCACCGCCACCACGCCATCGTGCTGTCAGGATTCCGAGGAGGATCTACTACATCCGATGCCCACTGAAATGGGGAGAAGGACATCTTCATCGACACCGTACGTGTGACCGAGTGCGGAGGTGCTTCTCGATTGTGGCACCGTCAAGATCTTCTACGTGCTTTTGCAAGCGGCAAGTGATCGACTACATCAACCACGAGATTTATCTCGTTAACGCTTAGCGATCTTCGAGGGTATGATGATCTCATCTCGTTGCTATCATCTACTAGATTAGATCTTGGTTTGTTATTCGTTCTAGTGGTAGGATTTTTTTTATTTTCTATGCTACGAATCCCTACACACTTTCCCAGAAGTTCCCTTCCCACCGGATGCTCTCTCGCTTCCTCTCTCTCCCCGCTTCGCTCTCAGGCTCCCCAGCCCTATCCCCGACCGCACCCAAGCAACCTCCCGTCGCAGCTCAGCTGGGCATCCATGGCAGGGTAAGCCGCGTTCTGGTTCCGCCTCTTGGGTCTGACTTTTCTTTCTGCTCGGGTTTCTCTTGTTTTTTGTGAGCTCTTTCTGGGTTCATTATCTTCTCATGCAAACTCCTCTATTTTCTCATGTCAATAATTCAGGGGTAATGTTGCCCAAAAGCTGTGTAAGTTGCCCTATATGTGTGTTTCTTAATTTCAGTGCCAGAAACTATACACCCTATATCTAGGAACGGAGGGAGTAAGAAATTAAGGGATATGCATGGTGAAAATCATGCTAAAATGGATTTTTTTGGCGGAAATCACGTTATCAAAAGAAAGGAAAACTAAAACCGAGAAAAATGCTACAAAAAGATAATCTAAAATCACGAGATAAAAAAATAAGAAATTAAAGGCGCGGGATATGCGGTGCACCAACAAATTAAATGCACAAGATAGGGGAGAGCGGAATTAAATGTGCGGTATTAGTGGGGAACCGACAAAAATAAAAATCTTGAAATTAGTGGAGAACGACAGAGAAAAGTAATGACCCGCTCCGGCGCCAGGAAAACTGATTGCTCAAGCGGTTAATTGCCAGATAGAGAATTCGCAAACGGACACATTTGGCGTGTGAAATGGGTCAAGCGAATGAATGCTCTAACTTATATCCATTGTTTAGCTGGAGAAAGATATGAATTGATCTTCTCACTTGTCATGAATAGATCCCATTTTAGCCTTAAAGTGGAATGGCAGTAATCACAAGATCAAATGAAATCTTCGAAACATTCTCTCTGATAGGAAAAAAATCTAGCAGTAATGGCAAAGAGGAGTTCATTGTTCACTAAACCCAACAAGAGAGGAGAGGGTTGCTTGTTACCGTGGGGAAAACATTTTGGAGAGAGGCAACCCGCGCCTATTTAAGGGCACGCTCCGGCCACCCGCACTCCCACCTCATCAGTTGCGCAGAAGTTCCCTTCCCACTGGATGCTCTCTCACTTCCTCTCTCCCCGCTCCGCTCTCAAGCTCCCGACCGCCCCCGAGCAGCCTCCCGTCGCAGCGCAGTCGGGCATCCATGGCAGGGTAAGCCACGTTCTGGTTCCGCCTCTTGGGTCTGACTTTTCTTTCCGCTCAAGGTTTCTCTTGTTTTTTTGTGCTCGATCTTTCTCGGTTCATTATCTGCTCCGAAATCGAGAGGGGATTGGGGATTTTGGGGAGGGTTTAGGATTGATAGCGTCGCGATCGATCATCGTGTGGTGGATTCAGGTGTGTACATGCGTGGTTTTGGTGGGGAACGGGTGATGCCTCCGGAGCGCGTGGCAGAGCAGAGGTCGGTCTGATGGAGCAAATGCGCGCGAGATCGTCCGGGAGGTGCCCGGCGTAACGCCGGCGACGTGATTCCGAACGGGGTCCTCTCATCGCTACATCGGTTGTGCGGGTTTTTATCTTTGCGACTCCTGTGTTGGTGGAACCTTCCCAGAGAAGTTCTAAAAAAAAATTAGACGAAAGCAGAGAAGGTTTGCCTCCGCGCGGCCGCCGTGTATCCGGCCCCGTTCTATCCCTCGTTGCAGCGGCAGTGCATCCGTGCCCCCGGTTTCGCGGTCTACGGAGGTGGTGGTGGAAGAACCTTCCTCTCGAAGGAAGAGAAGGGTACTGTTCCTCGTTGCAGTTCCGTTCTGAACTTCTGATTGGTCGCTCGCAGCTGTCCGACCCTGCTTGTTTCTCTCGACTATCGCAGTGGTCAGACTGAGAAAGCGGAGTAGAAATCACCAATTTTTGCTGTTGGACCATCGATTTGATGCCTTCTATTCTGCTACTATGTGATGGTGCAGGTTCGGCGTTCGTTCAGTATTGTTGGATCGATCCCATCCCATCTCGTGGTGCGCTTTGATTGCGGCTTGTCCATCCTTGTAAGTTCGTTTTGAGGTGCTCATGACTCACGAGGCAGAGAAGGATCTGTGCAGCTTGATTGGATCGTCGATTGCTGCTACTACGAGATGGCGCAGATCCCTCATTCACTACTGATGGATCACAAAAAAACGTTTTCCAATCTTGAACATGCTCCTGTCGAACGCTTATTCAGAAGTTCTTCTGCTTAGTGATTAGTACCCTCCAAGTTTCGGTTTGCTTGTAGTGGCACACAAATGGCAACTGCTGGTTTAAGAGGAGCGATACCTGGCCACACAATTGGAAATTTTCAGATCATTGGCTGCGTAGATCAATGGGCATGGTCTAGAACTCTAGATTGGTCTCCTTTTTTTTCTGAAACAGGGGATGAACAGACCTCCTCGTCAATACTATGTCTATGTTTGATTTGCGCTTCCAAAAATAGCAATGCAAGGCTAAAGAACTGCAAACCGAAATTGATGGCACTACTGTAGTTTTGGCTGCTGATCAATGTTGATCTATCAAAACAATGTACACTTGTGTCTATCAGAGTCGTAATTAATTATCTTCATTACTACTACTCTTCTTCTTTGAGTTAATGTACATGGCAGTTAGCATATGTTCTTTCCGAAAAAAGTTACTAGCATATGTTCTCAGTAACATTGATTATTCTTGATAATCTATCACCATACCAATAATTCAGTTAGATATATGTGAATCTAGCTTAGTTGCTCCATTTTGCGTCTAAATATGATCCCCTGTTTACACTGAGAGAGCATTTTGTTGGATTATGTGGCATCTGTGTTATGAATCATTAGTTGCATTTATTATCTGTTTGTCTGTTTGTCTCAACATATGCTTCCTAAGATAGACTGATCTCACAGATTCTCCTGCAGGTCATTGATTATTAATGGCAAGATAATTGCTGCGATGATTAGAAACTCAAGTACAGAAATCAAGGAATTGATCACAGCAGCATGGAAGGAGTGCCCAAATTGCGAATATCACATGCATAATGACGATGTAAGTGTTGTTAAAGATATATAATATGATAGCTAGATTTAAATACTCATGCTCACTTGTGTAGTAACTTTCCCCATTACAATCTCGTGCACAAGGTCCAACAGCGATAAAAAAATGCACTAGCTCCAAACAAAGTTTCAGATGCAACACTAGTGCTCCATGCATTAGTTGTGTGAATACTTTGTTTGTGCACAAATTGTTTTTAATAGACAATTTGTTGTTATATTCCATATGCATGGTAATGCCATGTAGGAAGGAAGCAACAATTTCATTGTATTTATTTTTTCGCACTTGATATGCTTGTTGAACCATTATGTTCCGAAACACATAGATGCTAAATTTGTACCTTAATCTTGATGAGCAGACAAGTGGAGAAACCATTTCTAAGACTACGCAGATACACATCATTGCAGAACCACATTTCTGTTGTTTACATTGAATGCGAAATGTCGTGCATTCATATACATAGGGTGTACAACATCATGATTTCTACTTACATTTCATACCTTGCATTTCAGGTTTCATCTCAGTGGCCAGGACTCCCTGTTGGTGTTAAGTTTGATCCAACTGATCTGGAACTGATTGGACACTTGGAAGGAAAGGTTGGGAGGGTAGCATCCCATGTACTAATAGATAACTTTATTCCAACAATAAAGGAGGAGGAAGGAATCTGCTATACACATCCCAAAAATCTCCCTGGTACAGAATTCTTATTTTGCACTTGTTATCAGGACATTCTGAATTACCTAGTTAGCTAATACTCCCTCCGTCGCACTCCGTCGCACAATATAAGACAGCTTGCCAAAACGTCTTGTGTTGTGGGATGGAAGGGGTTTTTACTTTGCTGAGTAAAGTCTTAGTTAGTTTATTTCCTATGCCCCTGTAGGTATCAAGATGGATGGGAGCAGCAGCCATTTCTTCCACAAAATATCAAATGCTTATGAAGTTGGCAAGCGCAAGCGTCGCAAGATCAGCAATACTAATGACACTGATTGTGATGAGAATATCACATGGCACCAGACTGGAAAATCTTCACGCATCTTGGATAATGGCGTCATAAAAGGCTGGAAGAAAATACTGGTTCTTCACAAATGCTACAACGAAAAGAAAGTTAAAACTAACTGGACGATGCATCAGTGTCACCTTGGGGCAGAGGTAGGTGAAAAGCACGGGGAGCTTGTTGTGTCGAGAGTCTTTTGGCAGGTTAAAAACAACACTAGGAAGTCGAAGATGCATGCTGCTGATGCCGAATCCGGTTCATCTGCCGTGGAAATCAATCCTACAACCCCAAATATGTACCCTCCACAGCCTCGCGGCCTAAGCGGTAGTCCATTGGAAACGGAACAGAATCAGGTAATCATCAATTCATCATCTTTGCCTTTTGTGTTACTGCGCTGCCATCAACCGCAAGATCATTTTACTTACTGCATTTGCTGTAACTGTGTAGGATGAGGAAGAGCCCGACTCATCCGCTGTTCAGGGCTATGCGGCACTGCCTCCGCTGCGCAACACCGACATCCATGAGAATCCGACGCCTCTCGACTTCCCCGACTTGGATCCTACTTTCTTGGCAACGCTTCATGAGGTTTTCGATCTCACCGTGAGTTACCGTGTGCCGCGTTGCTGCTTGTGAGTGTTTGTCACGACAAATCTTCTCATCGTGCTTTTATTTCTTGTGATAGTTCGCAGGATAGTCTCAACTTGCCGTACATAAATGAAGCATAGCGCAGAGAGAAGGAGAACCGGTCGGAAGAGGGTTCTGAAGTAGCTGCTCAACGCAGAGAAACTGCATTTACTCCTGATGTATGAGTGATCCATCTCCCGAGGAAAATTTTGTATATGATGTTTCGGTCTGCAAATCAGCTTGCTTCGCCTATGTTTCCAGTATACTAGTTTAGTAGATGAGTCAGACATTCTCGAGCAACATCTCAGACTCGGAAGTCTCTGTTGTTAAGTTGTTGATGTGTTGTACTAGTAATGTCTAAGCCATGTAATGGATCACCGGGTGCTTTGAAATGATTTCCCCCGGCCCCTTTGAGATTGTATTCTAGTTTGTTTAAGTGCAAATTCAGCTGCACTCCTTGTTGGTCCATCATAAATATAGGATATGGGATCTTCGCCGACGTGTTCCCTGCTTTATGTTCTCTGGTTAGTGACGGACGCCAGGGTAAGTGATAGGTTATAGTTTCTTATTTCAAAGAACTTTGAATTCGCCACAACATTTGACAGTCTGAAGTAAGTGCGACGACAGTTCCCAAAGACAACTTCACTGTGAAATCGTGGATAAGATGTTGTTGCGTAACCATAAATTCAGAACATAGTTAACTTAAACCCTCCTAGAAAGCCTACAGATCAAGTAGCATGGAGCAGGTAATTTCAACTAGATACAGTTGCCTACAAAAAGAATTTGGCGGTGATGCACACTATATATTTTGCCCAGAAAGATAATCACAAACCATTTGCCGTTTGAGTACTGTGTTGTCAAAGCTATGTTGAGTTTTTCTCCTGTTTTTGCCAGTAGTTTGGCAGATTACTTTGTTTGGAACTTTGGATGCAGTGCAGAGACTTCGCACGGTCCGAATTTCATACCAGTTTGGTCTGGTCTTCAGGTCTTCTTCTGAATGTCCAATGCATTCTGAACCTCCATACTCCACACAAAAAACCTCGCGAAACCCCTCGTGACTAAGCAGCGACCTCGGTCTCCATGGCGCCGCCCACCTCCCCCGCCGCCGTCGCCGCGGCCGCCCGCGCGGCTCCCACGCCCGCCGCGGCTCTCGCGCTCTTCAGATCGGCGCTGTCCGCCGACCTGACGCTCTCCCCGCTCGCCGTGCTCCCGCACCTGACCGCCGCCACCCCCTCGCTGCCCCACCTGCTCCTCTCGGCCTCCATCACCGGGCGCCCATACACCACCTCGCTCAGCCTCTACTCGCGGCTCAAGTCCCTCTCCTTCCCCATCCCCACCGCCACTCTCCACCCTCTCCTCTCCTCCCTGCCCCCCAAATCCGCCTTCGCGCTCTTCGCCGACATCTTCCGCCTCCGCCTCCCGCTCTCCACCACCACCTTCAACATCATGCTGCGCCACCTCTGCTCCGATGCCAAGCCCGTCCGCGCGCTCCAGCTCCTCCGGCAGATGCCCCACGCCAACGCCGTCACCTACAACACCGTCATCGCCGGGTTCTGCGCCCGCGGCCGCGTCCAGGCGGGGCTGGAGGTCATGCGGGAGATGCGGGAGCGCGGTGGTCTCGCCCCTGACAAGTACACGTACGCCACGGTGATCTCCGGCTGGTGCAAGGTCGGCAAGGTCGAGGAGGCAGCCAAGGTGTTCGACGAAATGCTGACCGGGGAAGAAGTCAAGCCAACTGCCGTCATGTACAACACATTGATAGGCGCGTACTGTGACAAAGGGAATCTGGAGGTCGCGCTGCAGTACCGGGAAGATATGGTAGCTAGGGGAGTTTCCATGACAGTCTCGACATACAATCAGTTTGTGCATGCGTTGTTCATGGAAGGGCGTGCTGCAGAGGCATATGAATTGGTTGAGGAGATGCGTGGAAAGGGGCTTTCACCCGATGTGTTCACGTACAACATATTGATCAACGGGTACTGCAAAGAGGGCAAGGAGAAGAAAGCACTGAAGATGTTTGAAGATATGGCCCAGAAAGGGATCCATGCAACAGTGGTGACCTACACTTCATTGATATATGCCTTGTCCAAGAAGGGGATGGTTAAGGAGACAGATATGCTATTTGATGAGGCTGTGAGAAGAGGCATCAGGCCTGACCTTGTCATGTACAATGCCCTGATCAATAGCCACTGCACTGGTGGAGATATGGTTCGGGCATTTGAGATCATGGGGCAAATGGAGAAGAAGAGGATCGCACCGGATGATGTGACATACAATACTCTTATGAGGGGGTTGTGCCTGCTGGGGCGTCTTGATGAAGCACGGGAGCTCATTGAGAAGATGACAAAGCGGGGTATCAAGCCTGACCTTGTCAGTTACAACACGCTGATCAGCGGCTACAGCATGAAGGGTGACATCAAGGATGCTGTGAAGGTTCGGGATGAGATGATAAATAAGGGGTTCAACCCAACGCTTTTGACATATAATGCAATGATACGAGGGCTCTGCAAGAATGGCCAGGGAGACGATGCTGAGGAGCTGGTGAAAGAAATGGTGGGCAATGGCATCACCCCTGATGACAGCACATATATTTCACTGATTGAGGGACTTACCACTGAGGACGAGAGGCTGGCTGCAGGAGAGGCTGTAAAAGCATGAGCATTTTAGGAAGCAGAAGCATGAGTCTTTTTAGGAAGCAGAGATGCATGTTTTGTGCAGACAAGACCAATCCTGAAATGTGCATACCTGTTGCTTTTTCAGCTGGCACCGGCGTGCAATACTTGCAGGTTCGAAATGATCATTTTGAAGATGACTGGCGTGGGCTGTTGGCAATGTGGATCAGCTAACTCCTTTGTCAAGTTATAGCTTTGCTAACTGTTGAATGTTTTCTCAACTATAAACACACAGTTGATGGTGACATGGTATTTTACAAAGATGAGAAGTAGCGTGGTTGAGGTTTTGTTTAAAGATTATACGAAATAGTTATGATGAAGGGAGATTGGATCTTGTAGCCTGGTTAGATGGGGACTCAAGTTTCTTTTTATTTGGAGGTTATGCTACTCTTGTGCTTGATAGAAATAGGGATGTTACCTGCAAGGATAAGTGAATTCTGTAATATAGTACTATGACATGGTACCGAAATGCTAGTCAAGGTCTACACATAAATGAGTTTCAGAACTTATTGCTATTGAAATGATGCCCAGGTTATTATTCATACATGAGTATTGTATGTCAACAACTCCATCTGGATCACTCTTTTCATGTGTAAGTGGTCCAAACTGAGATCATTATGCTCTGATGCAGCTAGTCTTCTTTTGTTTGGCCTTTCAATTGTCACTAACGGTGAAGGTCTGACCAAGTGACAGCAGAATCACAACAATGTCTGCACTTCATGTGATGCATCCTATCTTCTCTATAAACATCATCTGCACTAGATATACATTTGTCGTGCTGCCTCTATGATTTCTTCGCCCTACGTTGTTTTAAAATGAAATGCAGTGGACATTTTTCCGAAACAAAAAGGTGTCTATCATTTTTTTCTTCACAAGTACCAGTTGTATAACTCAAATCCAATCAATAATGAGAAGAGAAGTAACACCAATACCGAGGCCCTACTTTTGTTTAGACTCGCCTCATGCTGTGCGCGCCCTTAGACCAAACTGAATTTGTGGGCTAACTGTATATATAGTTTGTAATTCATTTCATTTCTTGTCATTATTTACTTGTCTCCATCAAAAGTACGTATAATATGTACTAGGAGTATTTCTTTTCTTGTAATTATCATTTTACCTTGTCTTTTCTCGTGATTATCAATTTACCTTGTCTTTTACGTATGGATGCATGCCATTGCTCTGGTGTGGCATGGTTTCATCGATCCTGCAGATACAACATGTCATTGGTACAATCGTTGGCGTTGTTGCGACAGAGACATTGCACTCCGGCGCTCGGCTACATATTGCCTTCAATTTGTTGCGAAACATATCAGTACATCTCAGATGGCAGACGTTCCAATGGACACCAAGACGAAGCCAGATGAAGCGGTTCCAGACTTGGAGCAGCAACCGCTGCTGCCGCCGCCAACGCCACCACCGGCAGACCCCAAGCTAACCGTCCGCTCACCTGAGCGCGAGCTGGCACGCCCCGCTGTTGCTTCTCCCGGCACGTCCCCCGCCACGGTCCGGACCCTGGCGCTGGTCACGGCGACGGTGGGGCTGGCCTTTGCCGTCGACATGGCCGCGCAAGGGGAGCGCCCCACCCTCGCGGCCTTCGCGGCGTTGTTTATATTATTCTGCGCGTTCTTGTCGCTCTTCGCGTGGCGCCAGGGCCGAGGGAAGCAAGAGCCGCCGGCGCCGCCGCGGCGCGCGTGGCCTGCGACGGCGGCTGCGCGGGTGATGTTCTGGTCGTTCGCCATGTCCCTCGTCGTTAGCATGACGTGCTGGGCTGCCGACAGGCCCGGGGTGCCTAGAGCCGCCGGGTCTGCCCTGTCCGCGCTGGGGGTCGTGGTCTGCTGGCTGTGCGTCGAGGAGATTGCGCCGTTTTTCGGGCGCGTCACGGTGCAGATAGCCTGGGGGTGCCGTGTTCGGGAAAAGAGAAGTGGGCAAGGAAGCTCAGAGCCGCAGAAACTTACTCAAGCTAACTGATGTTATTGATGTCGAATGAGGACCCTCGCCACGTTTCTTTAACAGACGGAAAATAAAGGGACTGCCCGATTGATGCCACAGTTTGGACTGACAAATGTTTGATCATGACCAGATAGCCATTGGATCTCTCTAGTTCACCAGACTCGCCCTCTCTGCCCCGCCTCATTTCCTTCGAGAAGCGAGCCACGCAAGTTTCTTGGTCGATTGAATCCATGCACAAGCTCGAGATTTAAATCACAAAATGTGGCATGTTACAAAAAAATAAATCCTTACAACCAACAAAAGCACAGCTTGCCCTGCATCTCCAGCTAGGCTAAATGAAATGCAACACAGGAAAAAGTTTGAAATGCCACCCAAGAGAGACAAAAGGCAAAAAAAAGTTGGATCAACTAGCACAACATGGATCGTCCAAAAACAAAAACAAAAAAACTAGCACAACATGGATTAATCAAGATGTACATTAAGCAGGAACCATGTATATGCAAGTGTGTTGCAATGTCGTGTTCTGCTGAAGTACATAAACGCAAGTGCACGCCTAGTTAGCATTGGACATATATTCAGATACATCAAAAAAGCGCAAATAATTAGCACGGCTTATAACCGAATAACATGAAAGCTGAAGTTTGAGATATGTACAAATTCAAGTGTGCCAATAAGTTTCGCTTCCATGACCTGTATCACCTAACTAAGTAGCATTGGAACTAGAATTCAGTTACATCAGTCTATCCTAGACACAAAGTACAAAACAAAGAAGAACAGCATATTTAAGTGGCAGCACGTAGGAAATGGTGGCTGTCAGGCTCAATACTCGTTCTTGCTAATTTGATCCATATGATGGGTTAGCACACAACTGATCTTTTGCATCCTCAACCTGAAATATTCAATGTGGTACCGATGCGTGTTAAGATAAAACACCTTTAAAGCTCTCTTGAGAGCCCGTATGTATCGATTGATAAAGAGGCTGGGATTTCTCCGTTTCAAAAAAAAAAAAAACTCCTCTAGAAAGACCTTAAGATAAAACAACTTGAAGTCTAGAATAAAGAATATTCCAAGCTCAGAAGATGACCGACCGCAGATTTTGATTACTTTTGGGAAAGACATCAAGGTAAGTAAAAATGCCAGTAATAGGAAATACAATATGTAACGGAAAACAATTAGGAAAGGAAACAACTGTAAAGTAAATTCAGTCCACGTATACCAGGAGACTGAAATGCTGAACAATATATGTTGTTGTACTATAACAATGGAACATGGGTGCACGTGCACCCGTTTATTTAAAAATTGAAAAAATGCTGGTTAAAAGATTTGAAATATTTTTTTTGCATATATGTATTGATCGATACTCACTCTTGTAAGTTTTCATGAAAATATATGATTGTATGTGGCCTGCACGAAAATGACAAAATATCAAAATGACACTATAATGATTGGATTTGTACTATTCAAAGAAATACAAATTTTCATTCTTTTTGTGTAGGCCACATATGGCCGTATTTTTCCTTGAAAAATTGCACAAATAAGAATCAACTCAATATATACATGTGTGCATTATTTCAATTTTTCTGTACGTTGAAATAACATTTTTTTTTTGATAAACAGGTGCGTCTACACCCATGTCCACCGAATCCGTGTCACATGTAGCCTGCCTAAGTATCCGGGTAGCTCGTGAGTATGCAGAAGTAAATCAAAAAATAGGATAAACAGATCACTAAGGCATAACATTTCATCGACATCGTGTAATAAATTTATCTTCATCAATGGAAAAACTAATAAAGAGGGATACATAATGAGTAATCAAAAAATAAGATAAATCATGAACTAAGGCATAGCATTTCATCAACATCGTGTAATAAATTATGTACATCCATGCAAAAACTGACTGAAGGGATAGACAATATGCACAGAAAGTGAATATCCAATGCACATTCCAATTTGTGTATGGTCCTATGGGATGCGAAACTTGGAACAATGTTATCACAAAAAGAAATGGTTTTATCACCATAGGATAAAGTAAACATTGTTCGTCAGTAACAACCAACAGGTGTCAAAGCAAAATAGTACAGTTTCAACAAATGGAAGGTAAACATGATTAAATATACAACCCAGGGTTTAACCGTTCTAGTTCTTCCATGCAGCAGTTACATTATCTGCATCTTGGCAGTAGCTAGGTTCTTCTTTTGTTTTTTGGACCAAAAAAGGATTTTTTTTTTGTTACTCACTAAGTTCAAACTATATGTTCCATTTTCTCAAGGAGGGAGCTCCCTGAATGGGTCGACCCTATCCTGCCCTATATTGTTTTTACCATGTTATGAGTTAAATATAGGGAAGCCTTAACATGGATTAATATTTAATCCTCACTAACAAAAGAATTAGGATTACACCTTCATGATCATCAGTCACCGCCCCGGGTCCACCTTGAAATGTTCCATAGCTGGTTCTTCAGTGCATCACTTCTGAACAACTGGTTGAAATTCTGCCATAAGTGCCTAACACAAAATATATGTTCAGATTCTGGAAATTCTTGCCTAACTGCATTTAGAAGACCCTACAACAGGAATGGAAGCATTAGTCAGGACATGAGTAAAATTATTGTTCAGAGATGATACCTTTTGTTTATCAGACATGATTTTCCAGGGATGGGTGTTGTCAATGCCAAGATCTACCTTCAAGGTCTGCAAGAACTAAGTCCAGTTATCAGTGTCTTCAACCTCCACAACAACAATAGCTATGGGAAAGATGAAGTCGTTAGGATCTATGCCAACTGCACACAACAACTGCCCTCTATATCTTGTCTTCACATGACAGCCATCAATAAATATCACTGTTCAAAAAATCGTTCGATTCAACGATTAAACGCCCGATTAATCCCTATTCAGTGGTCACCGATTAGCCAATAAACTCATTTATCACCCGATTAACCCATTTATCGTCCGATTAATCGGCCGATTTGCCTATTAATCGCTAATCGTCAGCCGACCGAGTTAACCCCGATAAGCGATTTCCTCAACATTGATAAATATTATTGGTTTGCATTCCAGAAAGCCTCTTTTGCAAGATTCTAAACTCATGTAACACCTTCTAAATCTGGAGCATTCATCAAGAGCAAGAAAGAAAGAGCTTCCAGGGTTGTTTCTTCTAATCTCATTTGCAAAATCCCAAAGCATTTTGTATTGTTCTTCTTCATCTCCATATATTTTCTCATGGCAATCCTCCTTGCTCTTTGTAACTTGTTAGTACCAGGCGTCATGTTCCATTCCTTCTGTACCACCCTGCCAAAAAAAATTCAAACTCATTTCTTGGTTAGCCTTGAAACTTGGCAATAATTTATCTGCTAGAAAATTAGCAGTAAATTCTCTGATGTTCCATTTCTTGGAAAAGGTATGTTTATATGTGTATCTTTTCATCATCCACTGCTTAACCCTGCTGTCATAGCTAGCCCACATGTACCAGGGACAAGACTTGTTGCCTTTGCAAACAACTTTGAGTCTCTTGAGGTCATTTATTGGAAGCTTTATATCTCTCCTATTCTGATAAGCATATTCCTTGATTGCTCTTCTAAGCAAGGCAACATCTTCAAACTTAAGCCAAACTCTAAATACATGAGCAGTAAGATCTTGAGGTCTAAATGTCTTGAACCTCAACTCATGACAATACTCATCTGACTCAGGAGCCCATAGATCATCATCTTCTGAATCACCATCACATTCGATCTTTGGAGCTTTTCCCTTCATCCTCTTAACCTTATCCTCATCATCATCAACAACAATTCAGCATACAAATCGTCATCATCATCTTCTTCAATATATAGCATAATTTAAATCATCTATGCCAAACTCTGAATCATCATCTCCTTCTTCAGTACACTCTGCATCATCTTGTTCTTGCTCACTATTAGCAGATAGGTTGCTCCTGCTTCTAGTCCTCACACCATCCTCATCAGGCACAACCTAAAGTGGAACAGGGGCACCTTCCACTTCCCTAGGTGCATCATCAATAACGAAATGCTTCACAAGACTGGTAACTGGGGCAAGTTTAGCAACAGGGAACTCTACGATATCGTCCCAGTCAACTGCCCCGATTGATTCATCATGGTCAAGGAAAATACTTATATAGTGTTGACCACAACCAACAAAATTTGCCATTGCAGTAGTGTCCATTTCGCCAGTCAACTGTCTTAGACAATTCCTTGCAATCGTCAGAAGTGGGATCAAATAGAACACTAACATCCATCCCTGCATTTCGTAACCCAGGTCCTCAATCAAAGCTTCTAGCGCTCCAGTGACCATGTCACACTGTCCACATGATCAAACCACACAGAAGCACCATCGACGTAGCTCATGTTGTTTGCATGCCCAAGAAAGTAACCTCCGTGATTCACTTCGAGAGAGAAATATGGGTTACCACGACTTGCCAAAACAACACGGGCAAACCAAACATCAAAATCAACTGTTTTATCTGAACTACCAGCTACAGTAAACCCCTTTCAAACGCCCGGCGAACCCTAATCAAAACGAAACTACGCCAGAAATTCATCTCCAATTGGTACATGATAACGGCCAAACCCAAGCAATAACGAAAAATCCAAGAAATTTGACAACTTCTTGAGCCAATGTTGGGGTACTTACAGTATTCAGGCGGACGCGCGCCATCCGTTCGCCGCTGCAGAGCCATCATCGGCTTCTCGAACCGCCCCTCCGCGATGCCGCCAACGACCCCCGTCGCCGCCGCCAACTCCCACCTCGGCAATGGATACACGGAGAGCTCCACCTCGGAATGATCACGTGAGAAGAGCGAAAGATACTGCTTGCCTTTTCTGGCTTGACGATCAGCGGAGGGGCTCCGACAGGTTTGAGGTGTGTTCGAGGGGGCTCTTTGCAAATAAACGACGACCGCAATGCTTCAATTCTCAAACATGTGGGCTCCAGAACAATCCAGGTCGGCGCCGTATGCTGAACCAATCGATGTACGCCGCACAGTGACTCGGATGGGACGTGGGCCTTGTTCAGTGAATGTACGTCGCGTATTCCAAAGGTGAGTGACTGTATTGATTTGGGTAGCCAAGTTTAAGTACTATATCATTGCCATGGTAAATGAATCGTAGCCATATTGATAAAATTCACTAAACACACCTGATAATTACAAGCAACCCCTTGGTCATATCATTATTAACATCTTGATAATCACATCTTGATCGCCATGGTTACTAGAAAAACAAAAAATAACTACTTACTTGCGGTATAGCACGTGCATCGATTTCAAAATTAGTTCTAAAGATACAGAAAATATAAACTACGTGAAAAAGCAAAGAACTACACAAATTTTTATAGAAAATAATAGTTTATTTGAGTTGAAAGTAATGGTTCATTTTTGGTAAGGATGCGGGATCTATGATGCACCAAAGAATTAAATGCGCAAGATAGAGGAGAGCGGAACTAAATGCGCAACATTAGGGGGGAACCGACAAAAATAAAAATCTCGAAATTAGTGGAGAACGATAGAGAAAAGTAATGACCCGCTCCCGCACCAGGAAAACTGATTGGTCAAGCGGTTCGCAAACGGACATATTTGGCGTGTGAAATGGGTCAGGCGAATGAATGCTCTAACTTATACTCAGTGTTTAGCGGGAGAAAGATATGAATTGATCTTCTCACTTGTAATGAATAGATCCCATTTTAGCCTTAAAGTAGAATGACAGTAATCACAAGATCAAATGAAATCTTCGAAACATTTTCTCTGATAGGAAAAAAATCTAGCAGCAAGTGTTGACACTGATTTTGGCTTACAATTATAGAATAATCCAATAATTGTAAGTATGATAAAATAGATAAATGTGTCCTTATAAAATCCGAGTTCTAATAATCTAAAAGCAATTATAGTCTACATGGCATTTCGTGTGCATGCATTGTCGCTGGCAATGGCGCTCTAATATTGACCAAAATCATCACCGTCACCGGTAATACTAAATTTCCAAAGTATTTGACCGCCAGATAAATGTTGGCTTCGTCCCGACAACCCTATAAAATACAGTCATCTTGTATTAAAATAAGCAGCAAAATATGTACGAATATACCATAAGAAAAATAGAAATCAATAATGTCTTATATTGAGGTGATCAAATTGCTATCAAGCCAAGTCAATTAGCAAAATGGCTACGTGCGTGCATATGGCTATAGGCTGAAGGCTTGCACACTAGATTGGAGCCCACATCTTAATTAGCATACAAGTGGATCAGTGACCAAATCCGTACAATCGTTTAATTCACACCAGAGCTAATTAGCCCAAGCCTAAAACGAGACATGCATGACCGGCCTGCATGCATTAGCTAACCTTGAATAATCAGCCATACTCGGTGATTAAAATGGTTGGAGTTGGCCACACGGAAAAGAGTAAAATACACCTGCAGTCACTAAACTTGTCTCGCATTCTCATAACGATCACTGTAGTCAGAAAAGTGAAATTTACGGTCACTCAATACTCTTTCCTGGCTCACTACGGTCACCGCTTGCATTCGCGTACCTTTGGCGCTGATGTGGCATACGTTTGACTGGTTTTACTAGACCTTCTTGAGACCAAGGACCAACACGAGGGTTTTTCTGCACAAAGACCAAAATGTGGTGGCTCGGCTTTGGATTCCAGCACAGCTACACGATTCCCCTCTGTCTCTCCTCCACCAGCTCGTGCTGCTCGCATACACTCCTCGCCAGCTCCGGCAGTGAGTTGATGGCCCAAACCAGGCCTCCTCCATTACGGTCGCCGCCCTAGAAAGCCCTCTTCCAAGTCGCGAGGACCTCCTCCATCGAGTTGTCGCATCGGCATGACCGAGTCGCCGCGGCACGAGGATCCGCCACCGCGCTGGGAGCTGAGCCCACACCACGAGCTTGCAGCCTCCACGGAGTCGAGGCCGCACCAGGAACTGGCCTCAAATCGCGGATTTGCAGCCTCCGCTGAGTCCCTGATGCAGCTCGACCCAAATCGCGACCTTGCAGTCTCAACGGAGTCGCCGCTGCGGCTCGCCCCAAATCGCGAGCTTGCAGCCTACATGGAGTCTCCACCGCACGAGGAGCGCACCCCCAATCGTGATTTTGCGGCCTCTAGCAAGTCCGCTCCATGAGTTCCCGCCAACAGTAAATAGGCTTCAGGAACTCAGAGCTTCATGGGAGAAAGAGAAGGTACACACAGAGCGGATGCAGCGGCCACTCCAACAAGAAATGGTAAGAAAAAATGCATGCCAGTCCATTTATGATTCCTGTACTGCTACTATGCCGATGGTACTTGCAGTAACAAATTAAGGGGAAAATATGCACTGTAGTGTCAAGGATTAATATAACTAGTACAGATGATCAAATAGACAATGTTTATTGGCTTGTTCACTAGAATTGATTGTAGTATCCTGCAAGACTGGTGTGTGACGTTGTGGTCTTTTATATGGAACGTGTAAGAGCATAGTATTTCACTATTTCTTTCTTGGTATAATCAAATGAGCAGGGTTTCATAGCATGTCTTTGTGGTAATGCCGAGTGTTATGGTGTGAGTAAAGATGCTCAAGTGTTGGTGGCCTGTAGCCAATACATAGACAGAGACATAGAATTAAATCTTCATAGTTTAACTGAGACGTTAACCACTTAATGTTTAGCAAAAGCAAAAATGACATGTTCAGAGCTTAAACATAAGTCGAAATAGGAAACACACTGATATAGTTGAACTGACACAAAAACAAACTGAGATAGTTCAACTGACACTTCACGAACCAACATAGTTCCAACCTAGTTGAAGTGACATGAAACACAAACTAGATGAACCAATCACCTGAACTCATCGAACATTGAAACTTTGTTTGATTTTTTTGATGCCATCATTGCTTCCTTCATAGCCCTTTTCTCTTCAGCTGCTCTCTTCTTTGCTTCTGCTTGCTTACCTTTCTTCTCAATAGCTGCAACTCTCTTTGCTTCCTTCTGCCTTGCAGCCTCTTCTCTCTTTGCAGCTTGTTCTTCCTTTTTCTTCTCTGCAGCCAACATCTTCTTCTGGTGTGACTCCTCTGCTTTTAACTTTGCGATTTGGGCTTTTAGTGCTAACGCATCTTCTTCTTTCCTAATCCTCGCTTGCATTGCAGCTTCCTTCTTCTCAGCAGCTGCATTGTTCTTAGCTTGCTTCATAGCTTCTACCTCTCTTGCCAAATCTCCCTGCCTTGGTTGTTTTGAAGTGCAACCGACCTGACTAGCTTTTTCCCGAGCAGCTGCAATAAAAGATGATTCAGGCAGTGGCTCAAGTTGTGGCTCCGCACGAATAGGTCTCTGCAGAAATAAAAGGATTCAGTAAAATGATTTACTAAGTTCATGTTTGAGTACCATATGTAAGTTTAACTACCTGCAGGAGCATCTCATCAAGCATTGTTGTCCCAATGCTAACATGATCTTCATTGTTCAACCCAAATTGACATTCCATGTTGTGATCCTTTAATATACAGTGCATACATGTTAGTAGGTGAGCTTAAATGCAAGAATTTATGACACGAGGACATAACAATTACCTGAGTGATCACAGGCTCATCTTCATCAGATGAATCAGGAAGGAGCCTAACAACTTCTTTTTTCTTCTTGCTGACATATTGCTTTGGTGGCATGCCATTCTTTTTATCATTGCAACCACCTATGTTGTGTCCAGGCCCACCACAATAGCTGCAGTGCATGATAACACCATGGCGTGACATCTTTTTTCCTCCCATGTGATGTTCCAGTTCATGAGGTGCCTTCCTCCTATTCTTTGATGGCCTTCCAACCTTCTTGTCATATGCTGGTGGATCTACATTAATTCCATAAGTTTTCTGCCACTCCCTCCTATCTCTGCATGGCCTAATTATATTAGAGTATGCCCTTTTGAAAGAATCAATAGAATACCAAGGGCTGACCATATCCTCAGGTGTGATTTTTTCATGCCTAAAGCAAGCTATTGAATGGTGACATGGGATGCCACTAATATCCCACCTTCTGCAGGTACACGTTTGTGTCATCAGATCCACAATGTATGCTCTACCTTGGCTGTCCACTTTGAAAATCCCTTCCCCAGCTGGTGTGACATAGCAGATGCTTGCCAATTCAGCAAACTTCTCAACTTTCTTCTTTATTTTTGGACATATTGGCCCAGGCCATTTCACTGATTCCTTATTCTTGTTGTACACTCTAGTTTGAAGTTGTGACAAAATCCTATCTAACATTGATATCACAGGTAATTCTCTTGCTTCTAGAATGTACCTAGTTAATCAACACAGATACACATTCATATGACATAAATAAGAGAAAAGGTAATTTATAAACATGGATATGCATTTGCATGACAGTAAATACAACAAAACTAAGTGAAGTACTTACTTGTTGAACACTTCACTAATATTGTTGAGCAATATGTCACATTTGGGGAAGTCACTTTGAAATGCCCTCACCCATGTATTTGGTGGCAGCTCCTCCAACCAAGCATGTGCTTGTTCATTGATTGTTTTCATCTCCTCCATGTTTAATTCCCAGTCCACAACTGTGTTGCTTCTAGCACACTTCCAGAGCTGATTCTTCAATACATCTCCTCTAAATTGCTGCTGAAAGTTTTGCCACATATGCCTAACACAGAACCTATGTTCCGAGTTAGGAAAAAGTTCTCGAACCGCTTTTATTAGGCCCTGCAGTTAGCACATTGTTATCACACAGTTTCATTATGGTTACTAACTACGTAACAATTATGGATGAGATAATGACATGCAAGTACCTTTTGTTTATCAGACATTATGGTCCATGGATAAGTGTTGCTCCCAATTCCAAGATCTTGCTTAAGAGTATTAAGAAACCAAGTCCATGTTTCAGTATTTTCAACCTCAACAATAGCTACTGCAATAGGGTATATGCAATCATTCGGGTCCATTCCAACTGCTGTCAACAACTGCCCTCCATACTTGGTCTTGATATGGGTGCCATCTAGACATATTACTGGCCTACATCCCTTCAAGAAACCTCTTTTGCAAGCATCGACACACATATAGCATTTTTTGAACCTTGACATCTCATCTACTGAAAGCAAGAATGTACTTCCAGGATTGTTCCTTCTTAGCTCGTGTCCAAAGTCCCAAAGCAACTTGTATTGTGCAATCTCATCCCCGTACACAACTTTTAATGCTAACCTCCTTGCTCTCTGTAATTTGGACCTGCTAGGTCCCATATTCCAATCCTTCTGAACAATCCTGGAGAAGTTTTTCATGTTCATATCTTCATCAGCTCTAAATGCTTCCACATACTTTTCTGCTAAGAAAACAGAGGTAAATGCTCTGACTTTCCACTTCTTGCTACAGGTATGCTCGCCATGAAACCTCTTGATCTGAAAACACTTGGTTCTGGTGTCTGTTGATGCCCACAAATACCAAGGACAACCAGACTCACACTTAGCACAAAGCCTCTGCCTGTCATTGATTGGTAATTTGATGTCCACCCTGTTTTGACAGCTGTACTCTCTAATAGCTTTTCTGAGCAACTCAACGCTCCCAAACACCTGCCCTGACTGGAAAGTTGGCTTATGCATGTCTTCAGCTCTGAATGTCTTGAAATTATACCTTATGGACTCTTCATCCGAATCTGGTAGATCAAGATCGTCATCAGAATTGTTACCAATATGTACATTTTTGCCTTTGTAATCCTCTTCCTCATCAATGATATCTTCTTTCCGATCAAAATCTTCATCACTAACATCATTGTCACTATCTATGATCTCAGGTTCATAATCTGAATCTTCGGAGTTAACTGAAGTGTCGTCGTCTTTCTCATTGGCTTCCTCTATCGCTAACTCTCTTTTTGTCTTCTTCGCTTCAGGTTGTGTGTCGGGCGAAACCATATGAATTGGCTTGAAATCAACATTCACATGTCTTTTTTGTTTCGCCGGACTAATAACTGGCGGCACATCTGCTACAGGGAACTCAGCTATATCATCCCAAATGTCTCCTGTAATGCTGTCATCATGGTCAAGATAAATTCCTAGAAACTGATGGCCAGAGTTGACTGCTGCTATCATCTTGTCACTCTGAAAATCACCTCTAATCTCAAGTAAGCCCTTCGTGTTGACAGACCATCCTGGCAAACAGAAATAAATCTTGATCCTCCCTTCAGATTCATATCCTAGATTTTCAACCAGATTGTGCACTGAATCTGCTGACCAACTAGCCTTCTCACAATAATCATACCAAACAGAGCTCCCACCAACATATGCTCTTTTATCTCCATTACCAAGGAAGTAACCGCCATGGTTCAACTGAACACTGAAGATTTCGCTATCTAAACCTACAAGAAAAAAGTATGATACAAATCAGTACTATAATCCTAAATAGACACATCACGTTGTGCATTCAGTTCAAAATCTTGAAACAAAAACCCAAGAGAAACCCTACCAAAAAGTCCGAACTTTCAGACTCCCAAATCGAAATTCAAACAGAGATGCAACACATTCACTTCATCATTGTCATACAATATCCCCAAAGATTCAACAAACGAACTAAATCGGTCCGCAATTCGCAGATGAAAACAGAGGTAAAGGTTGGAGTTCTAACCGTATGTAGGCGGAGGGTCACCGTCCGGCCGACGAACAGGCCACATCGCTCGTCGTCGAGAGAGATGTGCAGGCTTTTTCCGGAAACAAGATCGCCTGTCGATGATCACGGCTGCAGCAGGCACACCGGTGACTCCGCCTTGATTTCCTCTTGAACGATCCGATTCGTGAGGAGAGGGTGGGACGTAACTGGTAACTGCGTTAATACCGTCACGTTCTGGTCCTTTTGCAGAGAAACCCACGAGTTGGTGCTGTGTCTCACGAAAGTCTAGTCAAGCCAGGCAAATGTATACCACATCAGCGTCAAACGTAGACTAATGCGCGCGGTGACCGTACTGACCCAGGGAAGAGTATTGAGTGACCGTATTTTTCACTTTTCTAACTACAGTGACCGTTCTGAGAATCTGAGACAAGTTCAATGACTGTAGATGTATTTTACTCCACGGAAAACTTGCCCGGTCAGATATCTTCAGCATACCCACGATGGCACGACGCCCACGCATCAGCCGATTACTCCCACGATATGCAGAACGTGCGCGATATGCACGTCTCTGAAAACTTCCCTCGTCAGCTGCCTATAAAAGGACCAGCAAATAACGTTCCCGGGCGGCGCACGCCCCTCTCCCGTCCATCGCTAGAGCCCACAGCGCGCTCCATCGCAGTCCATCTACACATTGCGAATCACCATTTACTAATCGCACCGACGGAGAGACTGCCGCTCTAGCTCCAACCACCGCTGCTAATCACCATTCGCTAATCATCTTTTCGCCATACACATCGCGAGATCCCACCGCATCAGTCCATCGCTGCTGCCCAAGAAACCAACCAGGCTCGCCCTGCTGTGCTATACTCGCACATACGCGCTGCTGGCCGCTCGCTGTACGCGTTGCCGGCGATCGTCGCCGACGCTGCCAAAGGAACACGCCGGCGCTCCAACATCTCCACGCAAAGGTAATAAAAAAGGAAGGTTCATACTCTCCTCTGCTCCCACGGTGCTCCCATGGTGATTGTTGCTCCATACAACACATATATTTTCTAGGTTCAAATCCCTACATAATCCAAAGTTCATATCTTGTTTGGTCGCATGATGATCTTTGATCTCATGTGATACACTTCAAGAATAGAACCAAAGTTCATATCTTGTTTGGTCTCATGATGATCTTTGATCTCATGGGATCCACTTCAAGAATAGAACCAAAGTTCATATCTTGTTTGGTCTCATGATGATCTTTGATCTCATGGGATCCACTTCAAGAATAGAACCAAGTTCACATCTTGTTTGGTCCCATGATGATCTTTGGTCTCATGTGATACAATTCAAGAATAGAACTAAAATAGATATTGATTGGATTGCACATATTGCTCTAACTTGCTCAAATTAATATATCCCTTGTTTTGGTCTCATGGTAAAATCCCATGAAGATACAAATCGGGATAATCAACCAAAGCCTACTTTGGTCTCATAGTGATCATTGGTCCTATGATGATACAAATTAGGTGCACATGATAAAATTATGCTTGCTCCGGTCACATGGTGATTTTGAGCCCATGATTGTTATAGAAATAGAAGTAAAACTCATATTGTTTTGGTCTCATAAAGTTCCATATGCTGGTAGAAATTAAGACATATTTGCTAGTCCCCTAAATGGATAAATTATTGTAGCATTATGTATTAGCCGTGTAGACATAGAAATGAGATCAAATAAAATATTGTCGCATGCCATCTGTCTAGCTAAACGTCAACATATAGTCTAAGCAAGTTGTGTAGTATTAAATCTGAGAACCAAACTTCATGTGCATGGTCAGATATTTTTAATACACATACTAGCATCATGTATAGTGGGTTATGCATCCGAAACCTAAAATCACTAGTCCCATTTAGTCACTTGTTTATGTAGAACATAATCAGGACCATAGAAACTAGTGTTAAAAAAATATATATGTGTAGTCAGATCCATAAAGAAGTGACTCACGTTGCATGTATAGGTATCATCAACCTCCATGCATATACTGAAATCAAATTACTCGCATGGGCATTAAATTGCTACTTGATGGCAGTCATAATACAATAGAAGTACTGATTTAAAATTATGTTATGGTGTTTGAGTCCTAAAGCTGTAAAATATACTTTAGGACTCTGAACTTAAATCATCCAAGCCTATTACGTGGTGCCTGCTGTGTAGTTAAGGAAATTATACTGCACTAATCTATATGCAGGCTGGTTCAATGCTTGCAGCCTCATGCCAAAAAGCATGACTGTTATACAGTCTTAATCCTAGATAAAATAAATATCTAGAAAACTAAGCAAGCTAGGCAGCTGGAAATAATCATCACCCCTGCCTGGCAACATACATGCAAACAGGAGATAGATACTAGTCCACACTACGTGCATATGACGAAGTAGAGTGCATATAGTGAAATTGATTTGGCTGATGCTAATCCATGTTGCATTTAGCCCATCCATATTTAATCCACCAAAATAAACCGCATACTCTAGGATGTATATGTCCTGTAAATTATATGGTGATCACAACTTATGTTGTTTGCACTAGGCATGTAATATATGTGCATATGCATGTATTCATCACCAAATCTTAAATGATTCTTATTTGGTTGCACGGTGGACATATATTATATGTCATACTAGTGTTAATACAAATGAGAGAAAATATATATGTACAACCATATACTGTACTTGGTTATGCTACACATGGGCATACTGCCACATGACACTAGTATTAATACAAGTACGTGAAACTTCATAAATATATTCATATTACTAGCCTCATATAGTGTTCACAAATGATATGATAATGACTATAGAAAACTAGCAGATATTGAAATATAATCAAACTCCATGCATAGGTTGCATATATAAGTGTCATAAATCACACCAGCAACTTCAGGCGAAGCTACGTACAGTAAAAATAGCTTCCCTTAATTTCACTTAGCTAGTTAAATTGATGATTTAGCTAAGTAATAAAAGTCAAATAAATTCTATGAAAAACATCTTGCTCCATATAGCATCCAGGGGTTCCTAAATTCTGAACCTCTCTACCATATGAACAATCTTTAAATTACCTGCATTAATCATAGTTTAATGCAGGTGTATATGTCACTAGTAAGCATACACATGCGTTGCTTTACTCCTATACCCCAGTGGTATGCAAATAACTCAAAATGAATCTGCTCCTAAGAGCAATCAGTACTACCAATTTTGGTACTGAAAGAAATATAAAAGGCTGACCATATGTACTTAGCAATGCATGCATATAGAAAACCCTTATGCGTGGCCTTTGCTCCATGCTCTATGCACTATTTGAGATGCTTTTCTAGTTAGCTGACTACAACAAAACAACCCTACAAATAATTAAAGAACATGATTACTCAGCTGATCGAATATATGATGCATCCCACATGTGCACTTTGGCTTGTACTTATCATACTAGTACAATTCTAAATCTGATACATATGATATGAAATCTATGATAATTCAAAGAAGACTTAGAAGGCTCCCCCGAGCACGCCGCCGACGATGACAACGAGGAGGACTTAGTCTTTAGTATATTTTGTAATAGTCATAGGATATAATCCTTTGTAATGGATATGTTGGAATTCTTAATCAGGGGTTTTCTCTCCGGAGATGTAATTAACAGTTCTTTTATGTAAATGTGAAAGTTCTGGAAATAAAGTACCTGCAATGTTTGATCCCTTTTATTTATCTTATGCACTGCGCATCTAAAATTACTATCTGTCTCTATGACGTGGACGCGTACATTAGTTACCTTTGTCGCCGCCATTTTCCCGTCATCAGATTCTGGCACGCCCGGTGGGACATATTTCTCCCCTCATCTTTGAAATTCCAACATATCAAACACCATATGTATCGTCATAATACATCTTCAAAATATATCATATTTGAGAGGACTATTATATGGGTCCTCCATTTGTCTTGACATGGAGAGACAAGAGCAACAAGTTGTGACTATCTGCTGTGGATCTATTTAGTTTGATGTGCCAATTTGTCCTCTCATGACTTTACTAAGCCAAAGTCTGCTTAGGAGGCCATCAACAACAAAACAGGGCTAAGAAAAAACCTCCACATAATAGAGGGGTTGACTCGTGTTCTTCCAAAGTCATCCAAGAGAACAATGCGAGTTACGGCAAGAGCATTAAGAGCTGTTTCAAATGATCAGCTTGTGAGTGTACATAAGGCTGCTTAAGCCGATTCGGTTCCTCCTGGCTTTGCAAAGGCATCATGTGTCAATCCTACTAACCAGCAGGTTGCATTGAGGTTCCATAGCACGTTATTTGAAGAGTGGCTGGTTCTTGCAAAAGAGAGCAGCCCCACTAAAGATCGCTTCGTCGATGCACTCTGTTTTAGCTCTGCTTACTCAAACAAGACACGAACTAGTTTCTTTGTCTACTACATCGATCAAGGTCACGTTACCGCTCAGTCCTTCCAAAATGAAGGTGGGCGCATGGTCGAGCAAGGTTTTTCATGAAGCATATGGAACAGGCTCATACAAGCCTGTGCCAAACACGCAGGGGCACTTCAAAAGGCTTCTGTAGTGGACAAAGCAAAGGCTGTGACAGTGAAGGAAAATAAACCTCCTTGACCACATGGTCAACTTCGGGTTGATGCGCTCGAGTTCATCCTCCCGTACACTGGGTCGAACACAAACGTTCGCTCATGTGGCGCGCTATTTACCTCACTCGGGAAGATATTATGACATGTCATGTTGATCCAACCGCCACAATTTCAGATCCTTTGTGATCGTTGGTGACAATGTCATGTCCATCATTTGAAGCTTCCTTTGACCCGGCTCATCACCACCGCCAGCGACAGAGGGCTTATTAGGCATGGATCAACCTTCCAAATGCAGCTGACTCCGACTTAGCAAGACGTCAGAAAAACAAGTTGCATATTCAATATAAAAAAGAGATGAGAATGCCAACCCAAGAGTCCGTGGAAGGCGTCACACTGATTTTCATACATACCACAAAGTATATGTCAAACAATGAAATATATATTGCCAGGCCAGTCCATGTCAGTAGATGAAAATGACCGGAGTATGAAGGAAGAACCCAATATAAGAGAGTATGTCATTTAGGCTGGTTGTGCAAATGCAAGGCGTGCAACCCTTGAAAGAAACAAGATGGCAGTATGAGCTGACTGTTGATATAGCAGGATAGAAGGAGAGAATGATTCATTAGCAAGTCAAGTTAGTGGAGTGCACGTGAGCAAGAAATCTGAACATGCACCAAAGGGAAAAAAAAACCCACAACGCTCACTCTTTCGCCACCACACAAGAGAGTTTCAAAAAAACTCTTTTGAAATATTTAATTCACTGCTGATGGTGTCATAGAGGCAGCGGACAACAATAGTAAACCATCATCAACATCACCAAAGCAAATCGCGAAATATCAACTATCGCCATGTTATAGTCGACGAACTTATGTTTCCGCTACTCTAAGAATATGGAAAATGACCTCTTGGATTGTCATCTCAATATCAGCAAGGGTGGCTTAACGATCCGGACAACGTTAGAGACCCTTCAAAGGTTGTTGCCTTGATTAGGTTCACTTGAAAAAAAATTCTAAACCACTCCAAGGATCATGTCGTGGTTCTCAACAATGAGTATACTAGATATATCGACATACATAAAATAGCAGCAAAATCTTATTATGGTAGTTAAAAGAAATAAATGTATTTTTCTATCTCCACTAGGCCATCACCATGAGATGGAAGTGGACTAGCTTGCATCTGAAAAAATATGTTGATTTTTTCGATGATATTGTCCTCAACTCAAAGAATGATCGAGATCGAGAAAATTAGCTTATTGTGGTATCTAAGTGCCACATGCAAAATGATTTTCAAAAATTGATCCCGATAAAATGTGCATTTTGGGTTTCTTATGACAACAAAAGAATTTAGTGTCATAATCACAAGACATGGCATCCATATGGATAAAAAAAGTAGCGGCAATTGCTAAAGTGGTGATATGTGAAACTTTGAATATAAAAAGAGGTTTCAATGTCACTTGGCACATATGAGAAGGTTCATTAAAAAAATCTAAGATATGTAACTTTCTCATATCTTATAAAAAGGCACCTTGAATTGATGAAATATAGTCCAATGTCACATGACTATAAACTGCTGACATCATGCATCCTATATTTTGTATGAAATCAATACTTCAAGGTTGGGCGAGTATAAACCTTCAACCACATCCTGTAAAGAAAAATCTATGAAATGAAATAACTCCAATGTCTTAGGAGTGATGACATCATGCATACTATATTGTATGAAATAAACACTCCAGCGTTGAGCGAGTATAAAACTTCAACCACATCATGTAAAGAAAAATCTATGAAATGAAATAACTCCAATGTCTTAGGAGTGATGACATCATGCATACTATATTGTATGAAATAAACACTCCAGCGTTGAGCGAGTATAAAACTTCAACCACCTCATGTAAAAAAAAAATCTATGAAAGAAATATACTCCAAATCCTTATGAGTATAAACTATGCCAAATTTAAAAAATACTCCAAATTCTTATGAGTATAAACTATGCCAAATAAAAAAAATACTCCAAAACCTTATGAGTATAAACTATGCCAAATTTATAAAAAATACTCCAAATACTTATGAGTATAAACTATGACAAATTTTTAAAAAATACTCTAAATTCTTATGAGTATAAACTATGCCAAATAAAAAAAATACTCCAAAACCTTATGAGTATAAACTATGCCAAATTTATAAAAAATACTCCAAATACTTATGAGTATAAACTATGCCAAATTTATAAAAAATACTCCAAATTCTTATGAGTATAAACTATGCCAAATTAAAAAATACTCCAAATCCTTATAAGTATAAACTGTGCAGTATTTAAAAAAAACTCCAAATCCTTATGAGTATAAACTATGCCATATTACAAAATACTCCAAAATCTTATGAGTATAAACTGTGTGATACTAAAAAAAAATACTCCAACATCGTATGAGTATAAACTGTGATGATATTAAAATTACTCCAACATCTCATGAGTATAAACTGTGATGATATTAAAAGTACTCCAACAACTTATGAGTATAAACTGTGGTGTTATTAAAAACACTCCAAGATCTCATGAGTATAAACTGTGATGATATTAAAAGTACTCTAAAATCATACGAGCATAAAGTGTGATGATAATAAAAATTACTCCAAAATCTTACGAGTATAAGATGATATCAAATAGTCTAACATCTAATGAGCATAAACTGTGATGATATTAAAAGTATTCCAAATACTTATGAGTACAAACTGTGATGCTACTAAAAACACTCCAACATCTCATGAGTATAAACTGTGATGATACTGAAAGTACTCCAACAACTTATATAAAATGTGGTGATATGAAGTACTCCAACCCTTATGAGTATAAACTGTGATGATATTAAAGATTACCCCAACATCTTAGGAGTATAAACTGTGATGATATTAAAAAATAGTTCAAATCTTACGAGTATATATTGATATGATATGAAATTACTCCAAAATATTATCAGTATAAATTGCGATGATATGAAAATTACTCAACAATCCTATGAGTATAAATTGTGATCATATTTGAACAACTACAAAATCTTATAGGTATAAACTGTGAGAGGATAGTACTCGGGTCACAAAATTCACTCCTAGCATTCACGAGTCTAAACTGATCGCAAAATCCAAAAGGAAAAATATAAAGGAAAATACTCCTAGCATTCACGAGTCTAAACTGATTGCAAAATCCAAAAAAAATATAAGTCAAAATCCAAAAATTAAAGAAAAAGAAAATTTACTCTTAGCATTCACGAGTTTAAACTGATTGCAAAATCAAAAAAAAAGGAAAATTCACTCCTAGCATTCACGAGTTTAAACTGATTGCAAAATCAAAAAAAAAAAAGAGGAAAATTCACTCCTAGCATTCACGAGTCTAAACTGATTGCAAAGTCTAAAAAAGAAAAATATAAAGGAAAAATTACTCCACGCCATCACGAGTATAAACTGGGGAAAATATAAAAAAAATACTCCGTACCATCACGAGTATAAACTGGGGCAAATATAAAGGAAAAAAATACTCCACACCATCACGAGTATAAATTGGGGCAAATATAAAGGAAAAAATACTCCACGCCATCACGAGTATAAACTGGGGAAAATATAAAGAAAAAAAATACTCCGTACCATCACGAGTATAAACTGAGGCAAATATAAAGGAAAAAAATACTCCACACCATCATGAGTATAAACTGGGGCAAATATGAAAAAATACTTCACGCCATCATGAGTATAAACTGGGGCATATATAAAATTACCCCACACCATCACGAGTATGAACTGAGTAATAAAAGAATGGATAAAACTTGTCAAAATGATCAACATAAAATATGAATGCGAACATGCGTGTGCCACCATTTCTAAAAGGAAAGGTAGCCAATGACTTTATTCATGTCTCTCGCCATGGCATAAACATGCAAGAATTCTGTTCGGAAGGCTCAATTGTTCTGGTCGTCAAGAGCATGTACTCTAGTACAACATATCAAGATACTACACACAAAAGGAGCCTTACAATTACGCCAATTGATTTAGACTCTACCAGATCATGCACTCGCATGGCATGGCAAATATCCACTCTGTTCGATCGGCACTCAGAGGATTATACGTATCATCCAGTCAGCTCAAATAGAACAAAATAAACAAAGGAAATGGTTGCAAAATTTATATCAACAAGGTGGATAAGCCTCCCGTTTTCACTTGACAAAAATTAGAAGCCTTCCGTTACCCGCACCTTTCCACATGAGTTGAAATTGTAGGAATGGATCTGAGATATCTTTTCTGCTGCATAACTAACAAAAAAAAAACTGAAGTTTCCGTGGCTAGCTGCAAGTAGTCGAAGTGTTCACATGAGCAATGTGAAAATAATATCCAAATTAAATGACTCCATTGGTATATGAAGTATAAGCTGCTAGGTCCATGGTGAAATTTGCATATGAAATAAATTGGTCCAGAATCATTAGCGTATAAACTAGGTACCAAATCCAAGTCAGTATGTGTAAAATAATTAGCCTCGTGTAATGAAAAGTGAGACTCCAACATACACCTTATGAACAGAAAATAATGATAAATGCAGTACAATACATATTCCAAGGATATAGGAGCATAAACTATTAGTCTTATGTGAAGAAACACACGTTATGTACCAAATGTTGTACAAATATATAAGTTTTTTTCCTCATGCAAGAAAACATGCATTGTTCCAAAATCTCTAGAGTATATATAAGCTGCAAGCCTGCAATGAAGGAAAATACGGGAAGTAAACTAAACTAGTCCTGTGTCACACAAGTATAGCTTATACACAGTTGGCATTGTAAGGAAAAAATCAATGTTTACACCATGTAAAAGAAAATTCTTCTAAAATACTCCAAACTCTGGCTTATGCGAAGGTACGATGCCTCCATATGCCTCTAGTCCCCCATGTGTAAATGTTGACACCACGTAAATCATGTTTAAAATGAATTCTAGAGCTGTTGGAGTATAAATTATCAGCACCATACCAAGTAAATATGTGAACAAGATGGCCGATAATTCTTCTCGCCCAGATCCCCTGCGGGTTCTCAAAAAAATTGTGAACCAAAATTACTCAAAAGTAAAATATATGTTTGATGAAAAGTTAAAATATGCTCCAATGCTATATGAGCCTAAACTATAAGCGTCATACAAATTAAAATTGCTCAAATGCTATACGAGCCTAAACTATAAGCATCATATGCAAATTTAAATTGCTCCAATGCTATATGAGCCTAAACTATAAGCGTCATACAAATTAAAATTGCTCCAATGCTATACGAGCCTAAACTATAAGCATCATATGCAAATTTAAATTGCTCCAATGCTATATGAGCCTAAACTATAAGCGTCATACAAATTAAAATTGCTCCAATGCTATACGAGCCTAAACTATAAGCATCATATGCAAATTTAAATTGCTCCAATGCTATATGAGCCTAAACTATAAGCGTCATACAAATTAAAATTGCTCCAATGCTATACGAGCCTAAACTATAAGCATCATATGCAAATTTAAATTGCTCCAATGCTATATGAGCCTAAACTATAAGCGTCATACAAATTAAAATTGCTCCAATGCTATACGAGCCTAAACTATAAGCATCATATGCAAATTTAAATTGCTCCAATGCTATATACGAGCCTAAACTATAAGTTTCACATAAATTTAAATTTCTCATATGACTCTAAAAAGCTAAACTATAAGCTATCATATGAAAAATTAAGTGGTCCTAATGCTATACGAGCCTAAATTATAAGCATCTTACAAAAAATTAAAGTTCACTAAGGCAGCCCAAGATATAGGCCAAAATCTTTTTCACTTCCTGCCTCAAAATGAGATGAAAGATCATATTAAGCATCATAAGTACAAATGTGATGCGTAAAGCGGGAAACACGAATGTAAGATGTGTTTGTTGGGCCAAAGCTCCCAAAGGTAATATTAGCTCGATGATAGCAGGGAAATTCTCTAGTCGTACATAAAAAGATACCTAGTCCGTATCAAAACATTCTAGACATCTACAAAAATCATCCAAATAAATATAAAAAATGCACTGATATATTTTCGAGCTCCGGATCCGAAATGAAAATATAATTCGCATCCAGACCTCGAGGGGCATCTGTTGACACTGATTTTGGCTTACAATTATAGAATAATCCAATAATTGTAAGTATGATAAAATAGATAAATGTGTCCTTATAAAATCCGAGTTCTAATAATCTAAAAGCAATTATAGTCTACATGGCATTTCGTGTGCATGCATTGTCGCTGGCAATGGCGCTCTAATATTGACCAAAATCATCACCGTCACCGGTAATACTAAATTTCCAAAGTATTTGACCGCCAGATAAATGTTGGCTTCGTCCCGACAACCCTATAAAATACAGTCATCTTGTATTAAAATAAGCAGCAAAATATGTACGAATATACCATAAGAAAAATAGAAATCAATAATGTCTTATATTGAGGTGATCAAATTGCTATCAAGCCAAGTCAATTAGCAAAATGGCTACGTGCGTGCATATGGCTATAGGCTGAAGGCTTGCACACTAGATTGGAGCCCACATCTTAATTAGCATACAAGTGGATCAGTGACCAAATCCGTACAATCGTTTAATTCACACCAGAGCTAATTAGCCCAAGCCTAAAACGAGACATGCATGACCGGCCTGCATGCATTAGCTAACCTTGAATAATCAGCCATACTCGGTGATTAAAATGGTTGGAGTTGGCCACACGGAAAACTTGCCCGGTCAGATATCTTCAGCATACCCACGATGGCACGACGCCCACGCATCAGCCGATTACTCCCACGATATGCAGAACGTGCGCGATATGCACGTCTCTGAAAACTTCCCTCGTCAGCTGCCTATAAAAGGACCAGCAAATAACGTTCCCGGGCGGCGCACGCCCCTCTCCCGTCCATCGCTAGAGCCCACAGCGCGCTCCATCGCAGTCCATCTACACATTGCGAATCACCATTTACTAATCGCACCGACGGAGAGACTGCCGCTCTAGCTCCAACCACCGCTGCTAATCACCATTCGCTAATCATCTTTTCGCCATACACATCGCGAGATCCCACCGCATCAGTCCATCGCTGCTGCCCAAGAAACCAACCAGGCTCGCCCTGCTGTGCTATACTCGCACATACGCGCTGCTGGCCGCTCGCTGTACGCGTTGCCGGCGATCGTCGCCGACGCTGCCAAAGGAACACGCCGGCGCTCCAACATCTCCACGCAAAGGTAATAAAAAAGGAAGGTTCATACTCTCCTCTGCTCCCACGGTGCTCCCATGGTGATTGTTGCTCCATACAACACATATATTTTCTAGGTTCAAATCCCTACATAATCCAAAGTTCATATCTTGTTTGGTCGCATGATGATCTTTGATCTCATGTGATACACTTCAAGAATAGAACCAAAGTTCATATCTTGTTTGGTCTCATGATGATCTTTGATCTCATGGGATCCACTTCAAGAATAGAACCAAAGTTCATATCTTGTTTGGTCTCATGATGATCTTTGATCTCATGGGATCCACTTCAAGAATAGAACCAAGTTCACATCTTGTTTGGTCCCATGATGATCTTTGGTCTCATGTGATACAATTCAAGAATAGAACTAAAATAGATATTGATTGGATTGCACATATTGCTCTAACTTGCTCAAATTAATATATCCCTTGTTTTGGTCTCATGGTAAAATCCCATGAAGATACAAATCGGGATAATCAACCAAAGCCTACTTTGGTCTCATAGTGATCATTGGTCCTATGATGATACAAATTAGGTGCACATGATAAAATTATGCTTGCTCCGGTCACATGGTGATTTTGAGCCCATGATTGTTATAGAAATAGAAGTAAAACTCATATTGTTTTGGTCTCATAAAGTTCCATATGCTGGTAGAAATTAAGACATATTTGCTAGTCCCCTAAATGGATAAATTATTGTAGCATTATGTATTAGCCGTGTAGCTATAGACATAGAAATGAGATCAAATAAAATATTGTCGCATGCCATCTGTCTAGCTAAACGTCAACATATAGTCTAAGCAAGTTGTGTAGTATTAAATCTGAGAACCAAACTTCATGTGCATGGTCAGATATTTTTAATACACATACTAGCATCATGTATAGTGGGTTATGCATCCGAAACCTAAAATCACTAGTCCCATTTAGTCACTTGTTTATGTAGAACATAATCAGGACCATAGAAACTAGTGTTAAAAAAATATATATGTGTAGTCAGATCCATAAAGAAGTGACTCACGTTGCATGTATAGGTATCATCAACCTCCATGCATATACTGAAATCAAATTACTCGCATGGGCATTAAATTGCTACTTGATGGCAGTCATAATACAATAGAAGTACTGATTTAAAATTATGTTATGGTGTTTGAGTCCTAAAGCTGTAAAATATACTTTAGGACTCTGAACTTAAATCATCCAAGCCTATTACGTGGTGCCTGCTGTGTAGTTAAGGAAATTATACTGCACTAATCTATATGCAGGCTGGTTCAATGCTTGCAGCCTCATGCCAAAAAGCATGACTGTTATACAGTCTTAATCCTAGATAAAATAAATATCTAGAAAACTAAGCAAGCTAGGCAGCTGGAAATAATCATCACCCCTGCCTGGCAACATACATGCAAACAGGAGATAGATACTAGTCCACACTACGTGCATATGACGAAGTAGAGTGCATATAGTGAAATTGATTTGGCTGATGCTAATCCATGTTGCATTTAGCCCATCCATATTTAATCCACCAAAATAAACCGCATACTCTAGGATGTATATGTCCTGTAAATTATATGGTGATCACAACTTATGTTGTTTGCACTAGGCATGTAATATATGTGCATATGCATGTATTCATCACCAAATCTTAAATGATTCTTATTTGGTTGCACGGTGGACATATATTATATGTCATACTAGTGTTAATACAAATGAGAGAAAATATATATGTACAACCATATACTGTACTTGGTTATGCTACACATGGGCATACTGCCACATGACACTAGTATTAATACAAGTACGTGAAACTTCATAAATATATTCATATTACTAGCCTCATATAGTGTTCACAAATGATATGATAATGACTATAGAAAACTAGCAGATATTGAAATATAATCAAACTCCATGCATAGGTTGCATATATAAGTGTCATAAATCACACCAGCAACTTCAGGCGAAGCTACGTACAGTAAAAATAGCTTCCCTTAATTTCACTTAGCTAGTTAAATTGATGATTTAGCTAAGTAATAAAAGTCAAATAAATTCTATGAAAAACATCTTGCTCCATATAGCATCCAGGGGTTCCTAAATTCTGAACCTCTCTACCATATGAACAATCTTTAAATTACCTGCATTAATCATAGTTTAATGCAGGTGTATATGTCACTAGTAAGCATACACATGCGTTGCTTTACTCCTATACCCCAGTGGTATGCAAATAACTCAAAATGAATCTGCTCCTAAGAGCAATCAGTACTACCAATTTTGGTACTGAAAGAAATATAAAAGGCTGACCATATGTACTTAGCAATGCATGCATATAGAAAACCCTTATGCGTGGCCTTTGCTCCATGCTCTATGCACTATTTGAGATGCTTTTCTAGTTAGCTGACTACAACAAAACAACCCTACAAATAATTAAAGAACATGATTACTCAGCTGATCGAATATATGATGCATCCCACATGTGCACTTTGGCTTGTACTTATCATACTAGTACAATTCTAAATCTGATACATATGATATGAAATCTATGATAATTCAAAGAAGACTTAGAAGGCTCCCCCGAGCACGCCGCCGACGATGACAACGAGGAGGACTTAGTCTTTAGTATATTTTGTAATAGTCATAGGATATAATCCTTTGTAATGGATATGTTGGAATTCTTAATCAGGGGTTTTCTCTCCGGAGATGTAATTAACAGTTCTTTTATGTAAATGTGAAAGTTCTGGAAATAAAGTACCTGCAATGTTTGATCCCTTTTATTTATCTTATGCACTGCGCATCTAAAATTACTATCTGTCTCTATGACGTGGACGCGTACATTAGTTACCTTTGTCGCCGCCATTTTCCCGTCATCAGCAAGTTGGCAGTAATGGCAAAGCGGAGTTCACTGTTCACTGAGCCCAGCTGGAGAGGGGAGGGTTGCTTGTTACCATGGGCAAAACATTTTGGAGAGATGCACGGTGGTCACGTTGCGGTCCTCTCGGCCCGCGCCTATTTAAGGGCACGCTTCGGCCACCCGCACTCCCACCTCATCACTTGCCAAAAGTTCCCTTCCCACCGGATGCTCTCCGCTCCCTCTCTCCCCGATCCGCTCTCAGGCTCGCTAGCCCAGTCCCCGACCGTCCCCGAGCAGCCTCCCGTTGCAGCGCAGCCGGGCGTCCATGGCAGGGTAAGCCGCGTTCTGGTTCCGCCTCTTGGGTCTGACTTTTCTTTCTGCTTAGTGTTTCTCTTATTTTATTTGTGTGTGCTCTTCCTGGGTTCATTATCTGCTCCGAAATCGAGAGGGGATTGGGGATTCTGGGGAGGGTTTAGGATTGATAGCGTCGCCATCGATCATCGTGTGGTGGATTTAGAGCATCTCCAGCCGCGTCCCCCAAATCGTCCCCAAACCGCGCCGGATTGAGCGTTTGGGGGACGTGTTTTGTTCGTGCCGCCTTTGGGGGACGTCGCTCCCCAGCCGCGTCCCTCAAACGCCGCCCCCAATCAGGAATTCAAATTGTTGCATTCAAAAGGGATCGTTCCCGCCGAATCGTCGCGATCAGAGTAGCGGCGATCAAAGTACTAGACGCGCGATCATATTACAGACCATAGTGCATTCTAAACTAGAAGAAGGGGTTGGTCGACGGCGACGTATCCTGAGTTGACGCAGGCCCGTCGATCACGATGACCTCGTCGCGATCTGCCTGGTGATGTGCATGCTCCGTCTGCTCCGCCGCCGTCGCGTAGGCCGACGATGGTGTAGCAGTCGAAGACGCGTCAGCCGGCTCTTGCGCCGCGGTTGCTGCCGCTACCGCTGCCGCTTCCTGGGCCTCCGCGTCGGCCGCCGCCATTTTGGCTTCGATGTAGTCGAGGATCTGGCCTTTGAAGAAGTTGTGCGCCGCCTGCGTCCGGCGAGACATTCCCTCTGTCGACGCTCTCAGCAGGGACATGTCGTCCCTGCGTTTCTTGAGCTCCAACTTCTCCTCTTGCCTCTTGAGTAGCTCCGCCCACCTTTCGTCGTTCTTTTTGGCGCGGGAGAGAAAGGTCGAGGAGACGTCCGCTTTCTTGGCAATCTTCTTGGGGGCTTCTTTCGTCGCATTGCCCGGCGGCTTCTTGGCCGCTTTCTTGGTAATCTTCTTGGGGCTACCTTCCCATAGAAGTTCTAAAAAAATTTAGACGAAAGCAGAGAAGGTTTGCCTCGGCGTGGCCGTCGTGTATCCGGCCCCGTTCTATTCCTCGTTGCAGCGGCAGTGCATCGCGGTCTGCCGAGGTGGTGGCGGAGGAACCTTCCTCTCGAAGGAAGAGAAGGGTATTGTTCCTCGTTGCAGTTCCGTTCTGAACTTCTGATTGGTCGCTCGCAATTGTCCGACCCTTGCTTGTTTCTCTCGAATATCGCAATGGTCAGACTAAGAAAGCGTGGAGATCGCCGATTTTTGTTGTTGGATCATCGATTTGGTGCCTTCTATTCTGCTACTATGTGATGGTGCAGGTTCGGCGTTTGTTCAGTATTGTTGGATTGATCCCATCCCGTATCGTGGTGCGCTGATTGCGGCTTGTCCATCCCTGTAAGTTCATTTTGAGGTGCTCACGACTCACGAGGCAAAGAAGGATCTGTGCAGCTTGATTGGATCGTCGATTGCTGCTACTACGAGATGCCGCAGATCCCTCATTCAGTACTGATGGATCACAGGAAAACGTTTTTCAATCTTGAACATGCTCCCGTTGAACGCCTATTCAGAAGTTCTTCTACTTAGTGATTAGTACCCTCCAAGTTTTTGTTTGCTTGTAGTGGCACACAAATGGCAGCTGCTGGTTTAAGAGGAGCGGTACCTGGCCACACAATTGGAAATGTTCAGATCATTGGCTGCTTAGATCAATGGGCATGATCTATAACTCTAGATTGGTCTCCTTCTTTCTAAAACAGGGGACGAAACAGAGCTCCTCGTCAATACTATGTCTATGTTTTATTTGCACTTCCAAAAATAGCAATGAAGGCTAAAGAATTGCAAACCGAAATTGATGGCACTACTATAGTTTTGGCTACCGATCAATGTTGATCTATCAAAACAATGTACACTAGTGTCTATCAGAGTTAGTACATGGTCGTAATTAATTATCTTCATTACTACTACTCTTCTTCTTTGAGTTAATGTACATGGTAGCTAGCATATGTTCTTTCCGAAAAAGTTAGCATATGTTCTCAGTAACATTGATTATTCTTGATAATCTATCACTGTACCAATAATTCAGTTAGATATATGTGGATCTAGCTTAGGTGCTCCATTTTGCATCTAAATATGATCTCTTGATTAAACTGAGAGAACATTTTGTTGGGTTATGTGGCATCTGTGTTATGAATCATTAGTTGAATTTATTATATGTTTGTCTCAACATATGGTTCCTAAGATAGACTGATCTCACAGATTCTCCTGCAGGTCATTGGTTATTAATGGCAAGATAATTGCTGCCATGATTAGAAACTCAAGTACAGAAATCAAGGAATTGATCGCAGCAGCATGGAAGGAGTGCCCAAATTGCGAATATCACATGCATAATGACGATGTAAGTGTTGTTAGAGATATATAATATGATAGCTAGATTTAAATACTCATGCTTACTTTTGTAGTAACTTTCCCCATTACAATCTGGTGCATAAGGTCCAACACCGATAAAAAAAATGCACTAGCTCCAAACAAAGTTTTAGATGCAACGCTAGTGCTCCATGAATTAATCTACGGGGTTGTTGTTAGATTCCATATGCATGGTAATGACATGTAGGAAGGAAGCACCAATTTCACTATATTCATTTTTTCGCGCTTGATATGATTATTGAATCATTATATTCTGAAACACATAGATGCTAAATTTGTACCTTTATCTTGATGAGCAGACAAGTGGAGAAACCATTTCTAAGACTATGCAGATATGCCTCATTGCAGAACCACATTTCTGTAGTTTACATGCAATGCGGAATGTCGTGAATTCATATATGGAGGGTGTACAGTTTCATGATTTCTAGTTGCATTTCATGCCTTGCATTACAGGTTTCATCACAGTGGCCAGGACTCCCTGTTGGTGTTAAGTTTGATCCAACTGATCAGGAACTTATTGGACACTTGGAAGGAAAGGTTGGGAGGGCAGCATCCCATGTACTAATAGATAACTTTATTCCAATGATAAAGGAAGAGGAAGGAATCTGCTATACACATCCCAAAAATCTCCCTGGTATCTTATTTTGCACTTGTTATCAGGACCTTCTGAATTACCTAGTTAGCTAATACTCCCTTCCTTGCACAATATATTATACATCTTACCAAAACGTCTTATATTGTGGGATGGAACGGAGTATTATTTTTCTGAGTAAAGTCTTAGTTAGTTTATTTCCTATGCCCCTGTAGGTATCAAGATGGATGGGAGCAGCAGCTATTTCTTCCACAAAATATCAAATGCTTATGAAGTTGGCAAGCGCAAGCGTCGCAAGATCAGCAATAGTAATGCCACTGATTGTGATGAGAAGATGAGATGGCACAAGACTGGAAAATCTTCACGCATCTTGGATAATGGCGTCATAAAAGGCTGGAAGAAAATACTGGTTCTTCACAAGTGCTACAATAAAAAAAAAGTTAAAACTAACTGGACGATGCATCAGTGTCACCTTGGGGCTGAGGTAGGTGAAAAGCACGGGGAGCTTGTTGTGTCGAAAGTCTTTTGGCAGGTTAAAAACAACACTAGGAAGTCGCAGATGCATGTTGCTGATGTCGAATCCGGTTCGGAAATCAATCCTACAACCCCAAATATGTACCCTCCACAGCCTCGTCGTCTAAGCGGTAGCCCATTGGAAACGGAGCAGAATCAGGTAATCATCAATTCATCATCTTTGCCTTTCATGTGTGTGTGTGTGTGTGTGCTGCATAGGCTTCGGCGAGGGATACTTTTTCCCAACATGGGTGGCAGCATAGTCTACGGATAGATGCCCCACCTACTCCTTAGGCGTTATATGATTCATCGTTCCGATATGTATCTCGCCTAGTTTTATTTTTTATCTTTTTGAACTTGAGACAACAAAACGGCTGTGTGCATCCTGGTTATGCAGAGGCTGGATGTAATTGCTTTCAAAAAGTAATAAAGGCATCCTTTATCGAAAAAAAAAATGTTATTGTGCTGCCATCAACCGCAAGTTCATTTTACTTACTGCAATTTTTGAAATTGTGACAGGATGAGGAAGAGCCTGGCTCATCTGCATTTCAGGGCTATGCGGCACCGCCTCCACTGTTGAACACCGACATCCATGAGAATCCGACCCCTCTCAACTTCACCGACATAGAAATGCTCGACGAATTACCCGACTTGGATTCTACATTATTGGATGTAAGTGTGCCGTGTTGCTGCTTGTGAGTGTTTGTCACGGCAAATCTCCTCATCGTGCGTTTATTTCTTGTGATGGTTCGCAGGATAGCCTCGACTGGCTGTACGAAAATGAGGCATGGCGCAAAGAGGAGGAGCACCGGTCGGAAGAGGGTTCTGAAGTAACCGCTCAACGCAGAGAAACTGCATTTCCTTGTGATGTATGAGTGATCCACATCTCCCGAGGAAAAAAATTATATGATGTTTCGGTCTTCAAATTGGCGTGCTTCGCACATGTTTCGAGTATAGTTTAGTAGATAAGCCTGACATTCTTGAGCAACATCTCGAGTCGGAAGTCTGTGTTGTTAAGTTGTTGATGTGTTGTACTTGTAATGTCTAAGACATGTAATGGATCATCGGGTACTTTGAGTTGATTTTCCCCCATTGAGATGTATTCTAGTTTGTAGCCTGTCCGCAGTCCAACAACGGTTCTTCAAAGCGAGCAACGAGAATAACTTGCAGCTGTAAGGCACTCTGGAGCGTCAGATCTCCTCAGAGACCGCAGCCCTCACCGAGCCGGCGCCCGACCATCGCCACACCAGCACATCCTCTCTATTCGGAACAAGAGCAATGTTGGCAAGTCTATGCCAGAGCAAGAAGAACTCGACGAGCGCATCCTCAGCCATATCCGGTCCATAATCTTGGAGCCACTGCCCGGAGAGACCCTCCTTGACCGATCAGGCGGACAACCGCCTCTTGGCGATGCGCCTAACCACAAGAGGGGTCGGCTACTCTCTCCCCGCTGATACGTCCAAAACGTATCTACTTTCCCGAACACTTTTGCTATTGTTTTGCCTCTAATTTGTGTATTTTGGATGCAACTAACACGGACTAACACTGTTTTCAGCAGAACTGCTCTGGTGTCTCGTTTTTTGTGCAGAAATCCAACTTTCGGGAAAAACCTCGGAATTTATGCAGAAGGCCCTATTTTCCCAGGAAACTAACGGAGCCAGAAGGGCAATTGAAGTGGAGGCCCGAGGGCCCCACACCATAGGGCGGCGCGGCCCAGGGGGGGCCCGCGCGGCCCTGTGGTGTGGCCCCCTCGGCCGGCCTCCGACGCCCTCCTTCGGACTACTTATTCGCCTCGACCTAAAAACACCAAGAGAGAAGTCGAAGTCGCCAGAAACCCTCCAGAACGCCGCCACATCGCGAAACTCCGTCGCGGGAGCCAGAAGTCTCCGTTCTGGCACTCCGCCGGGACGGGGAATTGGAGGAGATCATCGCCACCATCACCGCCAACGCCTCTACATCAACCAGCCATGTTTCCCCCATCCATGTGTGAGTAATTCCCCCGCTGTAGGCCGAAGGGGATGGTAGGGATTGGATGAGATTGGTCATGTAATAGCATAAGATTGTTAGGGCATAGTGCCTAGTGTCCGTTATTGGTACTTTGATGATATTGTTGCAACTTGTTATGCTTAATGCTTGTCACTAGGGCCCGAGTGCCATGATCTCAGATCTGAACATGTTATTGCTTCATCAAGATAATCATTGTTTATGGTCTTACCTATAAGTTGTATACACATGTCGCTGTCCGGAACCAATGGCCCCGAAGTGACAGAAATCGGGACAACCGGAGGGAATGGTAGCGATGTGAGGATCACATGTGTTCACGGAGTGTTAATGCTTTGCTCCGGTACTCTAGTAAAAGGAGTACCTTAATATCCAGTAGTTTCCCTTGAGGCCCGGCTGCCACCAGCTGGTAGGACAAAAGATGTTGTGCAAGTTTCTCATTGCGAGCACGCACGACTATATATGGAACACATGCCTATTGATTGCTTTGTACTTCGACACCATTTTATTATTATCCGCAAATGCCCTGCTATGATTGTTACATGAGTTTCTCTCATCCATGCAACGCCCGTCATCCGTCCCCGTGCCTACAGTATTTTAATCCTGCTGTTTACTAAAATCACTACTGCTGTCGTTGTGACTCTCGCTGTTATTTCACTACTGCTACTGCTATAAAACTGTTACTCTTGATAAACTCTTGCGAGCAAGTCTGTTTCCAGGTGCAACTGAATTGACAACTCCGTTGTTAAGGCTTCCAAGTGTTCTTTGTCTCCCCTTGTGTCGAATCAATAAATTGGGTTTTACTTCCCTCGAAGACTGTTGCGATCCCCTATACTTGTGGGTCATCAAGACTATTTTCTGGCGCCGTTGCCGGGGAGCATAGCTTTATTTGGAAGTTCACTTGGATTAATATTGTTCGCTGCAAATTCTCCATCATGGGTAAACCTCGCGATACTAAGATCGCCATATTACCATCCACTACAAGAAAAGGTACAATTCTGAATACTTCTGCTGCTCTTGATTCACCATCTGTGATTGATAAACTTGTTTCACCGCCACATGCTTCGCATGCGGGTACTTCTGCTGAATCTGAACACTCTCATAATATTGATAATGTTTCTGCTGTGCTTGATGATAGTGGTTCATTGGGATCTTTTCTAGATGCTACAATTGCTAGGTCTAGACAAATTGAAAATACTGAAACTCCTAATGCTACTACACCTGTTAGTTCACCTGAACTTGGTTATTTTAGTGATGATCCTGAGGAAGATTATGTGGAGCTTAATGATGATTTTATTGAAAAATGCAATGCTACTACTGATGCAAGAAAAATTAAAAAGTTGCTTGCGAGAACATGCCGTTAGATATAAAGCTGTCTCCTGATCCTAAGTTTGCCACATCTCCTATAAACATTAGGGATAAAGATTATGATTTTTCTCTTGATCTATCTCATATAGCTATTGTTGAGAAAACACCCTTTTGTGGTACTGAAAAAGAAAGTGCTGTTGAACACATGACTGAGTTATCTACTCTTAGTAGCTTGTTTTCTGATGATGTTAAGATGCGTACTTACTTTGTTGCTAAAATATTTCCATTCTCATTAAAGGATGACGCTAAAACTTGGTATAATAATTTGCCACCAAATTCTATTAAAAGTCCGAAAGAATTGCTTGATGTTTTCTTCCGCAAATACTTTCCTGCTAGTGCTCAACATATTGCTTTGCAGAGAATTTATAATTTTAATCAGGAAGATGAAGAGAAATTGCCTGAGGCTTGGTCGAGATTCTGCTCTCTTATTAGAGCTCGGCCTGAGCATGATCTGGAAAAGCATGATTTACTTGATATATTTTATAGTGGACTAACCATTGAGTCTAGGGCATACCTGGATAGTTGTGCTGGTTGTGTTTTCAGGAAAAGAACTCCGGATGACGCTGAAGAATTATTGGCTAAAATAAGCCGGAATCATGATGAATGGACTACGCCTGAACCAACTCCAACTCCAATATTGAAGAAGAGGGGTTTAATTGAATTGAATGATGAAGATATGAGGGAAGCCAAGAAGTCTCTCAAGGAGAAAGGTATTAAATCTGAAGATGTGAAGAATCTACCTCCTATTGAAGATATATGTGAGATAATTCCCCCTTCATCCATGATTGAGGTAAATTCCCTTCAACGCTTTACTAGGGAGGATATTCCGTATTCAAAGCCTCCTGCACAATGCTTAGATGAGTTTGATAATTATATTGTTAAGCAAGAAAATTTTAATATGAGAGTAGAGAATCATTTAATGGAAAATTCTCAAGCTATTAGTGAATTGCATGATATTGTGGAGAGAACCTCCAATGATGTTAAGATGCTTGTTAAACATTTTCAAATGATTCAAACTCAAATTGATCAACTCACTAAAGTGCAAAATGACTTGTTAGGGAATAATTCTAAAGAGAAACATGCTTATGAAGTAACAACTAGAGGTGGTGTTTCTACCAGGATCCTCTATATCCTGAAGGGCATCCCAAAAGAATTGAACAAGATTCTCAACGCATTGAACCTAGTGCTCATTCTAGGAAGAAAAAGAAGAAGAAACATAAAAATGTTGTAGAATCCTCTGAACCTGTTAATGATCCTAATAGTATTTCTATTTCTGATGCTGAAACTGAAAGTGGTAATGAACATGATAATGATAATGATAATGTTAAGAATGATACTCTGATAAAGAAGAGGTTGAAGAAGAACACGAAAAGCATGCTAAAAATAAAAAGTACACTAAAGAAGACTTTATTGCTGAGAAACATGGTAATGAAAGAGAACCTTGGGTGCAAAAGCAAATGCCTTTTCCTGCTAAGAAACTAAAATCAAAGGAAGAAGAACACTATAATAAATTTTGCGATTGGATGAAACCTTTATTCTTGCAAATCCCTTTGATCGATGCGATTAAATTGCCTCCTTATTCAAAGTATATGAAAGATATTGTTACTAACAAAAGGAAAATCCCCAATGAGGAAATTTCCACTATGCTTGCTAATTACTCTTTCAATGGCAAAATTCCAAAGAAGTTGGGCGACCCAGGTATACCTACTATTCCTTGTTCTATCAAGAATAATTATGTTAAAACTGCTCTATGTGACTTGGGAGCCGGTGTTAGTGTTATGCCTTTTTTCTCTTTATAAGAGACTTTACTTAGATAAGTTGATACCTACTGATATATCTTTGCAAATGGCTGATAAATCTACTGCTATTCCTGTTGGTATATGTGAGAATGTTCCTGTTCAAGTTACTACTAACTGCTTGATATTAACTAATTTTGTTGTGTTGGAAATGCCTGAAGATGATAATATGTCTATTATTCTTGGGAGACCTTTTTTTAACACCGCAGGGGCTGTTATTGATTGCAATAAAGGAAAGGTTACTTTCAATGTTGATGATAGGGAGCATACCGTTTATTTTCCCAAGAGGATCGAGAAAGCGTGTGGAGTTAATACTATTTCTAATGTGAGAACTATCAAAGTGGGAACTATTGATTGTCCTATATATGAGCCTAAGGAAGAATATCAAACTCTCGTGATTGGATCCATATCAATACAATTCAAGGTAACATGATTGATTTGAGGTTTATTTCTTCTTATGCTATGTAAAATTTATTTGGTGACAAGACTTGATCAACCTTGTTAACGGATACTTTTTATATGCATAGAGAGGTAAACAACATATCTTTCTTCCTCCACTTGCTCTAGTTGCTGTAGCATTTTTAATTTGCAAAGTTCTTGAGTTATTCGAAGATTTCAAAAATTTTCCTGGCCAGTAATAATAAACTAAATACCCAGAAATGTGCGTTTTTCAAAGTTTTCAAAAATTCACAAAAATTATACCGTTGGTCCTATTTTTCCACGAGGCACCTGGGAGCACCAGAGGATGACCTGTGGGGCACCGTAGGGCGCGGACCACAGGCCGGCGCGGCCAAGGAGGTGGCCGCGCCACCATGTGGTGTGGGTCCCCCTCTGCCCCACTTTGCCATCTCTTCCTCCCAGACTCTTCTCTCTCCCGAAAAAATCAACACCAAGTTCCTCTCACTCGCATTTTTGCTCCAGAGCTCCAGATTTTTCGATCTCTTTGCTCAGCCCAGATTACATCTGAAATTTGGCACATTTGCTCTTCGGTATGTGACTCCTCCACCCATCCAAGTAGAATTTCGTTTGGTTGAGTATATCTTGAATATTTTGCTGCTGTAGGTAACATGTTTAGTGAGCTTGCATGCTTGTTCTAAGTGGTAGAAACTAGTTTTGATGCATGATTAGTACTCTAACAAGTTCCTATGGTAGTTTCCCTCAATTATTTGTCACCAAATCAAATTTCTATATTGGTTGTTGAAATTTCAGAAAATGGAGTGGAATAGATATCACTTGAACCAGCAAGAATTGGAAGTCCAACAAGTTATGATGGTCAATCGTGAAGACGGAGTATACCCCTCTTACTACCCGTGCGCGGATTTCATGAGAAGCGCGGGGATATTTGAAGATGTTCAAACTCTAATTTCTCGTGCAGGGCTGAGTGACTTTGTTGAAGGAGAGCCAAGACAATATGTGAAATTAACTATGTCTTTTGTGCAGGACTTCAAGTTCAATTGGTCGCGAAACCCCACGGTCCAGTATAAAATTTACAATAAAGCTGTCAACTTGCCATTTAGTGCTTTTTGTGCAGCAATTAGAGTACCGCAATGGGGATCATGTGAGAAGATAAAGGGATCGCCGCAAGAACTCTCGGATCTCTACAAGATGATTTGCGATGGAAGGAGTTTCTCAGGTGAAAGTGGTAAAATCACTAGTATTCAGCTCCCGGCTATCCGCTACTTTGCCTATTTTATTACCAAGTGCGTTCTCGCTAAAAGGATTGGTGGTAAACTTTCTATCCCGGATTTGGCTTTTCTAGCTGCAGCACTGCAAAATAGTAGGTCTTATAATTTGGGGGCATTAATAGCTTATAGACTTGCTACTAACCGCGAGAAAGGTGGAATTTGTGGAGGTCTCATCGCCTCTCGTTTACTAGCTTTTCATAATGTAGAACCTCATCATTTTGATATTCCGTTCCCCATAGAAAAACTTGACATAGCCTCTATGATTAAACATGAATTTGTTTCAGATTCCTCCAACTTGGGTAACCTGTATTATAAGATGATATTTTATAAGAAAGTTTGGAGAATAACTAAGAAAACTGAGAAACTAGTAAGATTGCCTGCGCCTGTTTTGTCTAACCTTGATTCCAGGGGAGATTGGTCGGTCACAGAGGGTGCACTAGATGCACACATAGAGAGAGGAGGTCAACATGCAAGAGACGACACGGAGGTCGAGGAGCACCTCGACTCATCATCTGATGCAGCAAGTTCCTCGCATCAACACGGTGGATATGCGGAGCCTCCACGCTTTTCTTCTGCGCAGGAGCTTTACTATGACTACTCCATGGACTACCCACCGGCGAGGAACAACGACCCTCGTTGGGGTTAAACTCCACTTAGGCCAAAAGCCTAAGCTTGGGGGGAGGTATACCAGCATCACTCATTCTTTGCATATTATGGTTGCTGGATACTTGTACATACTTGTTTTGTTCGTTTGAGTGGTTTTCTAATGAGAGGAGGATGATATTTGGGGAAATGCTGCCTGAAAACAGATTCTGGAACGTTACTGTAAAAATCGTCAAAAATAGCCAGAGCGTCATTTTGAGCTGCAAATTTTTGTGCAGGTTCCCCAGGTTGTTATCTAACTTTCATTAGTTGAACACTTTTCTATCTGAGCAACGTAAGATTTTTGTAAAAATCGATTTCTGTACTGCTGTCAGGTTTTGGCAGATTTCTGCTATCTCGCTTTTATGTGTTTCTTTCAGTTTGTTATTTCTTGTTTTGCTTTGTTTCCTTCCCAAAACACAAAAAGACCAAAAATATTTCTGTTGTTTCTCTTCACCATTTGTTTGCTTTGGTTTCTTGCATTTGTTTCACTTTATTTGCTATTGCTAGTTTGCTATAAGAAAACCCAAAAAGATTTTGCTTTGTTTGTTTGTTTCTTTTTGTTCTTGTTTCTAAATTCGAAAACACCAAAAATATTTGCTGTTCTTCTCTGTTTTGTAAAGTTCTTTATGAGTTCAATGGTCTTCGGTGGCTGGAGCGTGGTTTTCATTTCATATTATCCAAGCTACACAAGTGAAAAGGCAATAATGATGATCTACGACAATCTGATTGTGGTGAGAGGCTGGTATGAACTCTATTTGTTTTCATTTTTGTACATATACTCATCCATGTGAGCATGCTTAGTTGGTTCATGTGAGGTATATGTTATTTGAGAAAGTCTAGTAGTTCATGATCTCTCATGTTTAGCTCCAATTTATTAATATGAGTAGCATGTCATGTATGTTTGTTTGCATTGTTTTATTCATAAGTAAGTATGGCATTGTGGTATCCTCCTCTGAATAATTCATTTATATCGACTTGGCACATGCTCACGCATGCATATGACTGAACAAAAAGTCAATTAAGCCTCGATGATTTATATTGCTTCAGAGTTCTTGTATCACTTTTATGCCTCCGTTAATTTATTTTGCCGCAAGCATGATTATGACGATTCTTGCTCTCTTGATTTGTCGCTCCCTAGTCTTTTGCTAGCCTTCACTTGTACTGAGCGGGAACGCTGCTCGTGCTTCCAAACACATGAAAACCAAGTTATTCCAGAATGTCCACCATAAATACCTATGCATGGCATTTCAAACCATTCCAAGTAAATTCTCATGCGCTACCTTTAAAACCTTCAAAATGCTTCTCAATTTGTGTTTATGTTTCATAGCTCATGAGGAAGTATGTGGTGTTTAGCTTTCAACCTTGTCATTTACTTTTGACGGACTCTCATATGGACTAGTGGCACATCCGCTTATCCAATAATTTTGCAAAAAGAGCTGGCAATGGGATTCCCAGTCCCAAATTAATTAACTTAAATAGACACTCCTCCATGGTTTGTGATTGTTGGACGGCACCCGAAGGATTCGGTTAGCCATGGCTTGTGTAAGCAAAGGTTGGGGGGAGTGTCATCGTCTTAATAAAACCAAAATAAAAAGGCACTCCTTCATGGTATGAGATTGTTGGCAGGCACCCGAGGATTCGGTTAGCCATGGTTTGTGAAAGAAAGGTTGGAAGGAGTGCCAAATAAATATGCAATAATTCATGGGAGCCGCTCTTGAAAGTCCGGTTGGCAAGGTAGTTAGTGTACCCATTACCATTCGTTGACAACAACAAACACCTCTCAAAATAATTTTACTCCTGTCTTTATAAAAATGAAAAGCTCTAGCGCATGTTAATCCCTGCTTCCCTCTGCGAAGGGTCAATCTTTTACTTTTATGTTGTGTCTCCATTATTTCTTTGAGCACTATCTTGAGAGCACAACTGTCATTCTTAGTACAATATGCTTGTCTCAAAATATGATTGATTGTGGTATAACTTTGATGCATTTATCTTTTGACAATCACTACTTCTGGTCTTTCTATGAACTCCAGAGGTGCCCGGGCATTTATGTTTTGCCAATCAAATATAGGCAAGCGAGATACCACTTTATCATACTCTCTTATGAACATTGCAATCCTGCTTATATACATGATTCATGATGCTTATTATTAATTGTTGGTACCTCTCCATGATTGACATAGCTGTTAGATGATCTTATTTGCATGTATCTCATTATGAACTGCCTAAGTATTAGCCATAGCATGAGAATATATACATCATATGAGCAAATGTGTTCGTGAAAGTTCTTTTATCGCTCAGTTGTTAACTGAATTGCTTGAGGACAAGCAATAAGCTAAGCTTGGGGGGAGTTGATACGTCCAAAACGTATCTACTTTCCCGAACACTTTTGCTATTGTTTTGCCTCTAATTTGTGTATTTTGGATGCAACTAACACGGACTAACACTGTTTTCAGAGAACTGCTCTGGTGTCGCGTTTTTGTGCAGACATCCCACTTTCGGGAAAAACCTCGGAATTTATGCGAAGGCCCTATTTTCCCAGGAAACTAACGGAGCCGAAGGGCCATTGCAGTGGAGGCCCGAGGGCCCCACACCATAGGGCGGCGCGGCCCAGGGGGGGCCCGCGCGGCCCTGTGGTGTGGCCCCCTCGGCCGGCCTCCGACGCCCTCCTTCGGACTACTTATTCGCCTCGACCTAAAAACACCAAGAGAGAAGTCGAAGTCGCCAGAAACCCTCCAGAACGCCGCCACATCGCGAAACTCCGTCGCGGGAGCCAGAAGTCTCCGTTCTGGCACTCCGCCGGGACGGGGAATTGGAGGAGATCATCGCCACCATCACCGCCAACGCCTCTACATCAACCAGCCATGTTTCCCCCATCCATGTGTGAGTAATTCCCCCGCTGTAGGCCGAAGGGGATGGTAGGGATTGGATGAGATTGGTCATGTAATAGCATAAGATTGTTAGGGCATAGTGCCTAGTGTCCGTTATTGGTACTTTGATGATATTGTTGCAACTTGTTATGCTTAATGCTTGTCACTAGGGCCCGAGTGCCATGATCTCAGATCTGAACATGTTATTGCTTCATCAAGATAATCATTGTTTATGGTCTTACCTATAAGTTGTATACACATGTCGCTGTCCGGAACCAATGGCCCCGAAGTGACAGAAATCGGGACAACCGGAGGGAATGGTAGCGATGTGAGGATCACATGTGTTCACGGAGTGTTAATGCTTTGCTCCGGTACTCTATTAAAAGGAGTACCTTAATATCCAGTAGTTTCCCTTGAGGCCCGGCTGCCACCGGCTGGTAGGACAAAAGATGTTGTGCAAGTTTCTCATTGCGAGCACGCACGACTATATATGGAACACATGCCTATTGATTGCTTTGTACTTGGACACCGTTTTATTATTATCTGCAAATGCCCTGCTATGATTGTTACATGAGTTTCTCTCATCCATGCAACGCCCGTCATCCGTCCCCGTGCCTACAGTATTTTAATCCTGCTGTTTACTAAAATCACTACTGCTGTCTTTGTTACTCTGCTGCTGTTATTTCACTACTGCTACTGCTATAAAACTGTTACTACTGATAAACTCTTGCGAGCAAGTCTGTTTCCAGGTGCAACTGAATTGACAACTCCGTTGTTAAGGCTTCCAAGTGTTCTTTGTCTCCCCTTGTGTCGAATCAATAAATTGGGTTTTACTTCCCTCGAAGACTGTTGCGATCCCCTATACTTGTGGGTCATCACCCGCCTAGGCGCCTAGCCACCGATCCTTCCAGAAGCGGGCGCGCTCCCCGTTTCCAATCACATGTTTGTGTTATCAAATCCAGGGAGACATGTTTGTTGTTATCTCATTGAGATTTATCTTTAAGGGCAACGCGCTCTGCTGCGCCAGTCTCCGATATTAGCATGCTGCGTGGGCGTTTCTTTTTTAGGGCGTAGACATATTCATTGTTATCTTATTGAAATTTTTCTTTAAGGGCATCCCACTATGAAATTTATTCTATGGGAGCTTGAATAAGCAACGCATAAACATCTAGGAGATTAATTTCATTATACATGCATATATTAGAGGGCTATTAGTTGCTTAAACATGGGTGGAGGGTTTTGATTTTCTAATTATAGTAGAAAAATACAGACACCAGGTACAAAAGGTTACTACAAACTGGACTTGCAGCATCAATATCTAGGCGTTCATAGCAGCGATGCTAGGTAGCTTTTCTTCAGCGGGTATCCCATGGATGAGGCGGTCGACTCAAAGCTCCTTACTACGGCGCATCGTTGAAGCCGGTCGCTTCCTCTGTCTCAGCTGCCGGACAGCTGCACATTTCATGTGACGCTTGGTGGTGTCTGTCACGAAGAGGAGGTAGCGCCAAGCCTGTATTATCTACAAAATTGTATTACATGGAACGAATCACAAGTTGGGCAAGAGCTAAATCAATTGTTTAATGGGTGTTGGTGATAGGAAAAGGTTTACTTTTAGGCTGGGGCGAGGTAGAATCTAGATCTGAACCACCGTCTGCAGAACTGTCGGTGTGAACCTCTTCATCTTGTTTTTCTTCTGTATGCTCGTGTTCTGATTCTACAGTGGGCAAGGACATGCAATTGAAACTTATCATGCATCTAAATCGCCATGAACCATTGACTAACTCCACGACGAGGACACGAAACTACAACAGACTGTGGACAAAAATGATCCACAACGAAGCTAGCATAGACAAACTAAAATTGATACAGTGGAACCGAAACACGGCTGCCCACACGCAAGGAAGCGTAGCCAACAGAGCACCAACAACAAGTCCCCACTTCCATTCCAAAATCACACAACGAGCTAGAGGTCAAACAAATCAATAAAAAAAAGCCCAAACACCCCCAAATCGCTGATTCCACAACAGTAGCATAGATCACTCACAAAGTAAGCTCCAGGTGACAGCCACAACCATGCCCACCACATATCCAAAGCATACCGCCATGCCGACGAAATCTCACCACAAACCAACATACATGAGCGACAACCACAACACGACTAAAACAAAATGCATAATAAAGTTGTAATATAATTGAATATTCTAAATATAATGTATTCTGTGTATTTATTAGTAAGATGCAATTTATCTAATTTTGAAATATTGTAATTTATTCCATTATTGTTTTAATTCTTTTTCCAAATTATTTCTTTAAATTCAAAGATTCTCTTATTTGAAATTCAAATTTTAATTATTTGTATTTGAGTTCAGTTCAAACTCTTCCCCCTCAAAACCCTAATTTCAAAGAGTTCATGTCGAAATCTGTCGCACTCTCGCAATGTCAACCCTAATTCACAAAGAGAGATAGACATCGATCCCTTTAGTTTTAGTTTCCAAGTGCGAAAAATTTCCCCGTTTTGATATGTAGAGTCACAACCCTTCTAATTCTACCCCTCGTTCGACCTAAAATGTGGGATGTTACAACCTTCCCTCCTTGAAGAAAACTTCGTCCCGAAGCTGTGGTGTGGTGTATGTGAACAACTCTGGATATGCTTTCCTCAGTTTCTCTTCCTTTTCCCAAGAAAGCTTCTCTCTCGGGATGGTCTTTCTGTTGGACTTTGCAATACTTAATTGCTCTATTCTGGAGTTTTTCCCAATTTTCTGCCTTTTGGACGGTTTCTCGACATAGGTCAAATCAGATTGTCGATCCAATTCTTCATGTGAGATGGGTTCATCTGGTGTCTTCAAACACTTCCAGAGTTGTTGAACATGGAACACATTGTGTACCATGCATAAATTTTCTTGTAGTTCCAATTCAAAGGCTAAACCCTTGTTCTGACTAAGAATTTTGAAAGGTTCGTGAGACCATGGCTAAAAGGGTATAGAGGGATGGAATAATATCATCGGAGAAAAATGGCGGAGAGGGGTTATTGCATAATGAACTCCAATACTTGAACACATCCTTCCTCCTGCTACCAATGACCTCGAGACGTTTTAGTTATCGGGGGTGACAACCCCTAGTTCCATTTAATCCATGAAACCTAGGTACAACTTTCCTCAAAGACAACGTCCAGTTGACAAACTTGACTGAAATTTTGAAGGAAAAAAAACGGGTCAAGTAACCTCGCTGCAAATTTGGTAGAGTAAAGAGGCAAAACATCCACTAGGACAAAATCATAGAGACAAAGGGGGGCCTATTTAAACGAGGACGTTTGCATTGCCGCGTTTTACTACAGCTTCCGCTCTGTTGCAATCGATCGATGAAAGAGCGACTGCCTATTTTACTACAAGCTGCTCGAAGACATTAGCCACTCGCTTCCTCCCATGGCAGAGTAGTTCTTCTCCCCCACCCCCACCCCACCCGCGTTGTATGCTCCTCTCCTCGCTTCCTACCATCCTTCCCATCGCAGGGCGCCACCATGGCAGAGTAACAGACCTCCTCCCCCTCGCTCTCTTCCCTCTCGCCTACTCGGCTTCCCGTTGTTCCCTTCCCACCGCTCCGGTCCGCGCGGTGCCATGGCAGAGTAAGAATTATTTCCCCCTTCCGATGCTCGCTCTATAATCGCTCCCCACCGCTTCAATCATGGCAGCATTGCTTGCGGAGAAGACGTTGGACGGTGGGAATGTCTGACGACGGGTGTAACGCCGCAGCGCAGCCGACTGGTGGTTAGGGTTCTCGGATCTGCTAGGGTGGAAGAGTAGTAATCTTCCTCTGGAAAGAATCGAGCTTGGTATTTCAGATTTCCGCTTTGGTTCGTCGATTGCCACTAGTATGCGATGGTGCAGGAGCCGCGGCGTTCAATATATGTGCCGTGCCTAACTGCTAGTGGAATCATTATTCAGAGTTCTGTACTTCTGCTTAAGGTGTAGCCGTGTAGGTTCTGTTGTCGACGAAGCCGGCCGGGGAATGTATCTAGGTCTAGATCCAACAGAATGTGAGTTCTTTCTCAGACCCAAGACAGGGGGGTCGATCTTAAGTACAGAGTAAATAACAGTATAGATGAATTTGGTATCTAGGGTTAGTCTTGACAGTAGGTTCAGTCGTTCATGTAGAAATTGAGATGACTGGGTCTGACAGTCTGGCGACCATGGGTAGCCAGTAGGCTGGCACTATCTTTCTCGAGCTCTCTTTTAGTCTAAGATTAACAACCTCGAAGCGACTGTATGGTCTTTATTATTTTGTCTTAAGATTTGCTACCTTCATCCACCAATAATGCCAATTGTTTTGCTTGCTACTTTCTCGTGAAGGCTGCTTTCCTTTGGAGAACCAATTTTGGGATTTTCGTTTTCTCGAGGAAGTGATGTTTCAGGTTTTTAAAAACATGAATTTTGTTTAACAAACTTTGTGCTGAAGTCTGCTATGGCCATTTCTTTACATTTATTATCTAATGATTTGTATGTGTTTGTTTCGTGCGGAAATCTTCCCAGGCTTACGTACTCTGCTTAGCAAAACCCTAGGGTGGGTTTACTTCTATCTCTACTGTTATCTATGTTTGCAGCTGTAAAAGAATTAATAGTCATGTATATGTGTTCTATCTGCAACATGCCATATATGGTTTTGTTTATGTTTTTTATATGGTTTTGTTCTGTATGCCGTGCTCTGAAATTGAGGAGTGCTTTCATTGCCTTTCATCCAAGAACGATGCAAAAAAGACCTATATGTCATCTCTTTGCTGAACTCTAATTGTAACATAAAGCCAATACTTAGGAGCACGCATAATATCAGTGTCTGCTTTTACATGTGTTTATTTTATAAAAGTTAATTCTTACAAATGGATTGGACCTTGAAATTTAGGCAGAGAGCTGAGTTGGTTTAAAAACTTGTATTTCCAGCTTAGCATAGTTAATACACCGGGTCGATAAAATAAAGCCCTATTGATTAACCTCAAAATTATGATAATAACATCTTTGTTACGTACATTACTGGATTTTCTATCTATTTGTTTTGAACTATGAAGCATGCCATCGTCAAGATAGATTAATCTCAATCATTCTGCTGCAGGCGTAATATTATCCCAATGGGCCTTTACAAGATGGTTGGCAAGCTAACAAGAAATGAAACTATGTCGACTTCAGAAATAAGGAGGGAGTTCCTAAGGATTGGTAGTAGCGATGTAAGTCTGGTTAACTATTTATAATCACAATGTACATTCATTATTTTTTTAGAACATATACAATGTACATTATTCTCGGTTTCCTGTGGTAGTTTTTGCACCCACTATAATATCTTGCATAGAATTCAACACCGAGTCATCACTAATGCATACTAATTAAAGCATGTGCCGCAAAAAGTAATACATTTATTCAGGATTTGTTCTTTGATTGATTAGTACTTGTCAGGCCCAGTCTAAATTTTAAGACACTTGAAAACTTATACTATAGGAAATTTTAACAATATTGATTTATTACTAGATCCATTATGAAATATAGTTTTGTAATGTAAAATATTCTCATAGAAGTTGATGATTGAAGTTTCAGCTTGGAGACTGAGTTGACGTCCCTAATTACGTACATTTGTGATCAGCTGTTAATTTTGTATGATGATCCAATGATTGTATATGGATAATATGGACTTTCTATCCATCTACATGTGGAATTAAATAACACTTCACAGTAAAATAGAAAACTATAGTGTCACAAATAATATTGTTTCCACACCTGTACATACACACCCTACGCTCCTACGGTCATGCCAATAATAGTTGCGGCTTCTAATATTCCAAAAATGTATATTGTGAACTGGGTGTCAGCTTTATGAATCAGTGTGTACCTCAGGGAACAAGAACAATATTACTAAATCCACTATGAATTATCTATATATAATAGGGACAAGAATAATATTAGATATGATTTGATTTAATTTTATTTTTGTTCCACATGGCAATTGTTTGTTTCGTTAGCATTTTGCATGTCCACCTATGAATTTGTGTTTCTCGCATATCCTTTCTGCATTAGAAAAACTATATTTGTTCTTGATTTTAGGTGTACATATATAAATACGATTTAACTATCTTTGCTGGAAATAATGTACAAAGGAAAGTGAAGAAAAACCTATGGAGAGAATATTTGCCCCAGTTTATGTTTACAATAGTTATTCAGTGAATTGGAAAGGCTAACTGAATCCATAAAGACGATTCTTTCCAAAGCACATAGTTTATAACTTTCCATACTTGATCAATGGATTGTGAAGATAAAACAGCACTGTTGCCTCTCAAAGGTTAGTTATGCAGTCTGGGATGATGACATGCAGTACGTAATAATTTCATTGCATACTTCGTATGCTAGTTTGTTGGTTGTTGTCTTCTAAAACACAAAGATGCTTAGTTTTTTCGTAGCTTCGTGTTGATTAGCAAACATGTGTAGACACCTTTTTGATGCCAACATGTTTCTTTCGAGTAAATCTGGATAGCCATGTACTCATTTTTTTTCTGAATATATGCATGTCATCTTAACTTCCAAATTTTGATACTCAATATACATCATTGCACGATTCGAGATAACTTTACATCACCTTCTCCACAATTTACATTTTGGCGATATACTTCATGCCTTTTGTTGCAGGTTTCATCACAATGGCTTGAATTCCCTGATGCTGTTAGGTTTGCTCTAACTGATCTGGAACTACTTGGATATTTAGAGGAAAAGATTGTCCATGGAAATTCAGCGTCACATATAGATGAATTTATTCCAACCATAGAGGAGCGGAAGGAATCTCATAGACCCATCCAAGGAATCTCCCTGGTAGTATTTTGGACATGTTAACTTAATCGACAGTAAATTATCTAGCGAGCTCATATTTTGCGTAGTACGCAAGTCTTGGTTAATTATCTCATGCACCCATGTAGGTATCAAGTCGAATGGGAGGAACAGTTTTTTCTTCCATAGTTTATCAAATGCACGTGGTGCTGGCCGGCGCAAGCACCGCAAAATCAGCAAGAGTGATGGCACTGTTTCTGATGAGTTTACATGGCGCAAGACTGGAAATGATAAATGCATCTTAGACAGTGATGGAGCCACGACGAAAGGCTGGAAGGGAATCTTTATTCTTGAAGCTCGTAAGAAAGGAGGTGGTACGACGAAGAAAGGGAAATGGACGCAGCACCAGTATAGCCTCGATGCAAAGGAAGACGCAGAGGATGTAGACATAGTTGTTTCCGAAGTGTTTTTACAGTCTCATCCAAAGAAAACTAGGAAGACCCAGGAAGGTGTTGTTGATGATGTAGAAACCAAGCCAAATCAGGTAAATCATCAGTGGCTTATTAATTATCATCCTATCATCATCTCTGTCTGTGTGAAGCTTTCTGTTAACCTATATATCTATAAAACAAACAACTATATACCTGAAATAACCTCCGTAATACAATTATGACAATGATGTTGAACACCCGGCTTATGTGCTCTTCAGATGAGGGTTGAAGTTTGAAGACCCCACCATGGGGACGTCGCAAGCGGTCGAGGACAGAGCTGTAAGTATTATGACACAGCGTTTATCTTGTTCCTTCCGATTGCATTTGCTAAGACAAATGTCATACATGATCTTGTGTTTCTCGGAAATATATAGCCAATCCTGATCAGAACAATATGGTTATCTACATACCACCTCATGGATATGGGCTCATGTGAAGGAGTTGAAAACAATCATAGGTAACTCATTAGTCTCACTATCTTAAATTTCTACAGGAGGAAGAACATCCCGGCTTATCTCTTGTTCAGCTAATGCCTGAAGCTGAAGACCCGGAGGTGGGAATGACAGAAGATAAGGCCGTAAGTGTATCATATGAAGCGTCCATCTTCTTCGCTCCTGATGCATTTGTTATGTCAAAATCTCATGCATTAGCATGCCCGTGTGTTTTTCCTATATTTTTTGTTGTTGTAGGACGCTCATGACAACTTTGATATGTGGCAACATGGACCACTCGATACACAGAACAGGGGCCTATGCCCCCTTTCTGAAAGAAATGACATCCTCGATGGCGGCGCCTGGTGGGACGGAGTATATAATTAGTTTCAGCATAGAGAAGAGTTGTTAGGATTTTTTGGAGTAGCGGCGCACTACAAATTTTGTATATGACGGGGCTCTGTTAGTGGCCCCTGTATTGTGCCGTCAGCTACTTAGCTGTGTGTCAGTGATCGATCCCATGGAGCAAAGACTATTAGTCGAGTAAGAAGGCTGCTAATTAGTATGTAAACTGGAAGCCTGGGAATGGCATGTTAACTTGTTTATCAAGACAATGCTAGTGCAGTAATTCGTCATTCTCAGAGGATTCCCTGGGTTTTACCGTCTTCTTAATGATGCCGAGATAGTTGTTGCTCACGCAGGAGTGCCAGGTTTTAGGTTCTACTCTGTACTTAGGGCGTGTTTGGTAGCCTGGATGGATCTTGGCTCGCATCGGCCCAATAATTTTTGGTCCATTTGGTTGCCTACAGGCCGCCGCGTTGTTGCATGAACCGGGTCTCAAAGCATCCCTAGGACAGGTCCTGGAGGAACGCCCGGAATGACAGTTTCTCTGGAGCCAGGCTTGTTGCGGCCAGAAGGCTGCACGCGTGGGGAAGGGAGATGGAAACGCCGTGTCCCTTCAGGAACACGTGCCATAATTAGCATCACCGCTCCTCATTCCTTCCTCTCACTCGCGACTTCACTCTCACCACCCCCAAACTGTCACATCACCAGGTGGTTCCCCTCTCGCTGACCAATCCGCCGCACCGCCGCAAGGAGGAGCACCGGTACCGGTGGAGGAGACGTCGGCGTGCAGGACCGCGACATTGTCCTCAACCTGCTCGGCGGTCTTCATCGGCATCTCGAGTTTGGCCGCAAACTCGACCTCCTCCTCGGCCGGAACAATGGCGGTAACGACCTCTGCTTCTCACCCTCTTACTCGTTGTGCCAGAACAGGCCATGCTCGGGCATTTGCGACGACATGCACATTAGATCTGCTAGGGTTTCCATTAGGATAGGGTTCGGATTGATGTTTGCAAGGTGTTCCTCGCCATTGTTTGTTGTTCTTGTCCAGTTCTTGGTGTTCACGGTCTCGATTTGCTTAGATCTGTTACTCTAATCTCCAATCGTGGTAGATCCATCTTAGATCGGACTGTCGATTGGTGAAACTGTCAGATTTTATTGTGCATGCAGAGAGGGGAAGGTTTTTTGTGTTGGGGTTTAGCATGTTGTGATTATTGTGCGAAAGATTAAACTGAATCGCGCTAGTTTGTTTAGACGCAAGAGGAGTGGGAGAACTTGAAGAACGAAGTTTTTATGCTCAAAAATCTGCAGAGAACACAAGCACAAGTGATGAGAGCTAAGAAACAGGAATGGGAGGCAGAAAGAAAGGCTTCGGAGGCTGAGAAGAGAAAGCTAGAGTATGAAATATACGATCTGCTTCAAGTGAACTTTGCAATCAAGAATAAGCTCAAGAGGATCAGGGCTACTTGTGATGAGTGATGAATGTGTTCTAGATGTACTGTAGGAGAATTTGTAATGTACCCTAAGTAGAATTTGTAATGTACCCTAAGTACCACTCATAATATACTCAATTTGAACTGCTACTTGTGTTGTTTCTGATTGAACTAGGCCGATGATTATAACATGAGATCATAGTATGAGGAGATTATTGATCAGAACCTATGGCATGACTGACTATGACCATGCCATTGGTTCTTATCAAACATCTTCTCCATATGTCCTCATAGTATGAGGCCTCTGCTACCTTGCTTTGCATGTTTCTGCTTCTTCAGTTCTGAATTGCAATGATTGAACAATGGCATAACGAAGGGCAGTGTGCTGCCCTCAAACTTAGTCATGTGTGATAAGGACATCCCATTTGTTGATACAACCGCTCTACCTACAACCATACAAATACAAGGACCAATCACTCGAGCTCGTGCCAAACAACTTAACTATCAGGTACTTTCGTTTCTTAGAACTATTCCTCACATACATGAGAATATGATGCTGCCTAAATCAGATATATTTGTTACCCTTAGGAATGATGGACCTAGCATGGATGAGGGGGACAAGCATTGGAGCATGATCACACATGGAGGAGATGGCAGCAAGTATTTGAGGATTGAAGATGACGCCACAAGTGGAGATTTCGGAACTTTGAAGCCACCATAAGAATAGATGAAGACATGGACGAAATATAGAATTTCACACTTCATAATTTCGTCCATAGCATAATATGGTGTTGCGTCACCTTTAGTTTTGGGCCAGGCCCATGTCATTTCAGGAATTAAGTCAGCCACTTTTTAGAGTCCGTATGGAAGGGGGAAAGGCCTTCTAGGGTTTGGTTCGGCCACCATACGTATGGCTGGCCGAAACCCCACCTTTTCCTCCATTAAATACTGTTGGAGATATGCCCAAGACTCCAAGAGGCGATAATAAATTAGTTATTGTTATATCTTAGTGTTCATGATAAATGTTTACATCCCATGCTATAATTGTATTAACCAAAACATTGATACATGTATGTTATGTAAACAACAAGGAGTCCCTAGTAAGCCTCTTGTATAACTAGCTTGTTGATTAATAGATGATCATGGTTTCGTGATCATGAACATTGGATGTTGTTAATAACAAGGTTATGTCATTGGGTGAATGATATAATGGACATACACCCAAATAAGCGTAGCATGAGATCAAGTCATTAAGTTCAACTTGCTATAAGCTTTCGATACATAGTTACCTAGTTCTTCGACCATGAGATCATGTAAATCACTTACACTGGAAGGGTACTTTGATTACATCAAACGACATTGCTTAAATGAGTGGTTATAAAGATGGGATTAAGTATTCGGAAAGTGCGAGTTGATGCATATGGATCAAGAGTGGGTTTTGTCCATCCCGATGACGGATAGATATACTCTGGGCCCTATCAGTGGAATGTCGTGTAATTAGCTTGCAAGCATGTTACTAGGTCACAAGAGATGACATACCACGATACGAGTAAAGAGTACTTGTCGGAGACGAGGTTGAACTAGGTATGTAGATACCGATGATCGAACCTCGGACAAGTAAAGTATCGCGTGACAAAGGGAATCGGTATCGTATGTTAATGGTTCAATCGATCACTATGCTATCGCTGAATGTGTGGTAGCCATTATGGATCTCCAGATCCCGCTATTGGTTATTGATCGGAGAGGAGTCTCAATCATGTCTGCATAGTTCACGAACCGTAGGGTGACGCGCTTAAGGTTCGATGTCGTATAGTAGATTCAGAATATGAGATGGAGAACGAATGTTGTTCGGAGTCTCGAATGGGATCCAAGACATCGCGAGGAGCTCCGGAATAGTACGAAGAATAAGATTCATATATGGGAAGTCATTTTCAGGGTTACCAGAAAAGTTCAGGATTTTCGGTATTGTACCGGAGGTTCTAGAAGGTTCTGGAGGGTACCATAGTGGGGCCCACCTATCCCGGACGACCAACATGGACCGAGGGGGGTCACATAGGCCCACATGGGCCAGGCACACCAGCCCCCCAAGGCCCATGCGGCTGGATCAAGTGGATAAGATCAAATCCCTTGAAAATAGGGACTTAACTTGGGGGGAAAGTTGCCCCCCTTTTTGGCCGACCTTGGGCTTGGAGGAGGGGCCAAGGCAGCCCCCCACGCCTATATAAGAGGGAGGGGAGGGTTGGGGCGCAGCAAATCATCCCCCAAGCCCTAGCCGCCCTCTCTCCCTCCTCCTTCTTCCTACGCAGGCTTGGCGAAGCCCTGCATGAATTTCTCCTCTACCACCACGCTATCGTGCCGTTTGGATTCCGAGGGGATCTACCACCTCTGCTGCCCGCTGGAACGGGGAGAGGAAGGACTTCATCGACACCGTACACATGACCGAGTACGGAAGTGCTGCCAGATTGCAGCACCGGGACGATCGACTACATCAACAACAAGATCTGATCTCGTAAGGCTTTGGATCTTCGAGGGTTAGTCTTCATACATCTCGTTGCTTCGATCTTCATAGATTAGATCTTGGTTTTTCCATAGATTGGATCTTGGATTTATTAGTATTTGCGATAGAATTTTTTTCCATGCATCGAACCCATCAGTGATATCAGAGCCTTGTCTATGGATAGATCTGTTGCACGAGTAGAACACAATGGTTTTGTGGGCGTTGATGCTTTTGTTGTCTTTAGTTATGTGTACTTTGATCTTGCGGGATGGTGGGATGAAGCGGCCCGGGCTAACTTTACATGACCGCGTCTCATGAGACTTGCTCCACGCTTGACATGCAACTTGTATTGCACAAGTGGCTTTGCGGGTGTCTGTCTCTCTCGCCATAGTTAAGATTCAATTTACTGTTTCTGTCGACAACACTAGTATCACCGTTATGGTTCATGTTCGTAGGTAGATTGTATCTTACTCGAAAACCCTAAACCACATAAAATATGCAAACCAAATTAGAGGCGTCTAACTTGTTTTTGCAGGGTTTGGTGATGTGATATGGCCATGATGTGATGATGATTATATTTGATGTATGAGATGTTCATTATTGTATTATGGCAACCGGCAGGAGCCTAATGGTTGTCTTTAAATTCGTTAAGACCTGCGTGTCTATTCATCATGTAATAACTTTATTTCAAGTAGTTGTTATAGTAGCTATAGGTGATGGACAACCATGAAGCGGTGCCATGGACCTTGGTGCAATGCTGGTGATGATGGAGATAATGCTCGTGTGTTTTGGAGATGGAGATCAAAGGCACAAGAAGAAAGGCCATATCATATCACATATTATGAATTGCATGTGATGTTAATACTTTATGCATCTTATCTTGCTTAGATCGCGACGTTAGCATTATAAGATGATCCCTCACATTAATATCAAGATAATAAAGTGTTCTCCCCTCGTATGCACTGTTGCTAAAGTTCATCGTCTCGAAGCATCTCGTGATGATCGGATGTGATAGATTCTACGTTCACATACAGCGGGTGTAAGTCATGTTGCACACGCGGAAATACTTGGGTTTGCTTGACGAGACTAGCATGTACAGACATGGCCTCGGAACACAGGAAACCGAAAGGTTGAACACGAGTCATATGGATGATATGATCAACATGTTGATGTTCACCGTTGAAGCTACATCATCTCACGTGATGATCGGTTTTGGTGTAGTGGATATGGATCGTGTACCACTAAACAACTATGACGGATGTTGTATTAAGTGGGAGTTTATTAGTAATTAGATTAAAACATGAACTAATTATCATGAACATAGTCTGAATAGTATTTTGAATTAAATTTGTAGAATTAGCATCCGTTATCTACCATGCGCTAGTCTTGTAATTGAGATAGAAATACTGTTAAGCCTGACAAAAAACTTTACGGACGGGTACCGTATTGTTAAAGAATAGAGAAATGATTAAGTCCTTATTGCAAACTTTTAGTAAACCTCACATTGTTGATTCAAAGAGTAATGGTTTCAATTAGTACCTAAAATCATCTTGTCTCCGTGAAACTTGAAGTTCAAATCCGTTTGAAAAGTAAGGAGTTGGAAATTTTGTTTTCAGAAATAAGCAAGGTATGAGATATATGTGATATCTAAGACCTTATTGCAAGATGATAGAATATAATCTTGGGAGACTACATAAACTCATAAGTTTTATGGGAATGTACGAAGGTTGAAGACGCTAGGCGTCCCAATCCTCCAACTAGTTGGGCACTAACGATATTCGCACATCCATGAAGTGATCGTCCTTAGTATGCACCGTTGCTAAGACTCGTCATTTCGAAGCATCACGTGATGATCGGGTGTTATAGATTCTACGTGTGCATACAATGGGTGCAAGCCAGATTTGCACATACAAGTACTAAGGTTAAACTTTACGAGCCTAGCATGTACAGACATGGTCTCGGAAAGTCGTCATGATTTGATGGATAAAAATTATGAGTGAAATGGTTCATCACATTAAAAGGTTACTAATAGTGAAATCTGGAACACTTGTCACGTGATGATCAACTTCAAAGTAAGAACCTCAAGGTTATTAGTATTTGACCAATGGACCTAGAAGTTATTGAAGGTGAAGTGTTTTCTAAGAATGAGGAAAGCTGAAAGAGAAACTACAAAAGATTTTTGGCAGAAAGAAAGAAAAGAATAGAAAGTCTAGCTCAGGTGTATATAGATGATATACATGTTATGAATGTATTCCTTGTTTGGTCACACAATAAAATTCTTGGGTATTTGTACCATATTGGTTGGTATGAGGTGTCATACGAAACAACGCAATACAAGAATACAATGGCCTAAGTGACTGACAAGGAATATGGTAGGAATGCACGTCTGGAACAAAATAAAGTGTTATTGTGTTCGTCGTTGGCATTCTACCTAGCTCTTCAGATTTATAATAAAGAACTTTACAATTGTTGTTATGTTCTAGTCAAATGAAAACAATGAGTTATTCAAATTATGACAGCATTCCATGTACAATGGATAAGTTATTATAAATTTTTATGGTGAAGCACACATGCATAACAATGACGCTAAAATGTCATAAGACAAATTACATGAATTCCACTTATCAGTGGAACCGCCATTTAGGTCATGTTAGAAAGGAACGCATGAAGGAACTCCATGCAAATGGATTTTTGGAGTCATTTGATTTTTGAATCATTTGGCGCTTGCAAATCTCTTCTAAAGAGAATGACTGAAATACCGTTCATAGGCCAAGAGTTGAACGGGCAACTAACTTAGTGGAAAAATACATGATGATGTATGTGGTTCACTAGGCATAGTTGTGTGCGGGAGATTCTTCTACTTCATCAAAAACTTCCAACAATGAATTGAGTATATATATGTGGATATATTTATTCGATAAGGAAGAAGTTTGAAACATTTGAATGGATTCAAATAAATTTCAGCATGAAGTGGAAATCATCGTAATAGAAAAGTCAAATATCTATGATTGGATCATGGTGGAAATATTTGAATTACGAGTTTTTTAGCGAACATCTAAGAGAGTTATGAAATTTTTCTACCACTCGCGTTTGTTGGAGTATCATAGTGATGATGGAGTATCCGAGTGACGTATCCAAACCTTGTTGGGTTAATGATGAGATAAAATAAAATGACGCCATTTTATTTTTGTGGATTATGCTTTAGAGACTACCGCTTTTACACTAAATAGAGCGTCATCATCCGTTGAAACTACACCATAAGAGTTATGGCATGGATATAAACCCTATTAGTCCTTTCTTAAATTTTGGTATGCGTAGCATAAGTAAATGAGTATACAACCAAAATCGGATGAATGTCTTTGTTGGTTATCCCAGAGAATTAAATTGGGAATTCTTTCCACTATGAAGTCAAAGACAAAAGTGCTTGTCGATGTTTCTTACTTATTTCCAATAAAATGTTTTCTAGCGAAGTATTTGAATGGGAGGACAATGGAACTTGATAAGGTTTATGAACCTGAGCATGATGATCAGAGTAGCGCAACATCAGAAATGGTTCCAGAAGCGGCCACGATGATCATAGCTCCCATGTCTACAAAATAGTTATAGCCATGGAGATCGAAGTACCCATTGAACCTTGTAGGTATGGTTTACTTTGTGATCAAATAAATGATTTATGGACAAAGTATTGATTTGAATAGTAATGAACCAACTACATGCAAAGACGTTATGATGGGCCCTGACTCCGTTAAAATGGCTATGCGCCATGAAATCCAAGATAGGTGAATACTTTTTGAAAGTAAATGGATCTATAAAATTGATGGACTTGGATGGAATATCCTTGAAGAAGCTCGACTTGTTGAAAAGTTGTTTACGACAAAGTTCAAAGAGTTGACTACGATAAGATTAGATCTTCCGTAGCGATGCTTATAGTCTATGTGGATTATTCTAGTAAATGCTACATATTTCTTTTATGAGATATGATAGTAGGATGGCAGAAATACATTCCTTACCAGAAGTGTGTATAAAGGATGTATACTAGATACAAACCAAAGAGTTTTGCTAGTCCGTGGAATGCTAGATAGGTATACAAACTTAAATTGGATGAAGTGAGTATCGCGGAGTTGGAATCTTCACCGGATGAAATAATCAAAGAGTTTTGATTTCATCAGAAACGATGAAGATGCTTGCATTTGCAAGAAATTAAGTGGGAGCGCTGAGACATAGTTATAATATTATGTGGATGACATATAATTGATTATAAATGAAGTACTTATATACTTGATGTGAAACATATTTAGTGTCAAAATCTTTGAAGATAGATTGAAACACATAATAAGTTTAAGTCAAAGTACATAAAATGAATATTGAAGTACATGATTACATTATTTATAATCAACGATGTGTCATCTACATAAAGTATTATAAATATGTCTCAGCGCTCCCACTTAATTTCTTGCAAATGCAAGCCTCTTCATCGTCTCTGATGAGATCATAACTCTTTGATCATTTCATCCGGTGAAGATTCCAACTCCGTGATACTCACTTCATCCAATTGAAGTTTGTATACCTATCTAGTATTCCATGGACCAGCAAAACTCTTGGTTGTATCTAGTATACATCCTTAATACACACTTCTGAAAGGTATGTATTTCTGGCATCCTACTAACATATCTCATAAAAGAAATATGTAGTGGCTACTAGAATAATCCATATAGAGTATAAGCATTGCTACGGAAGATCTAATCTTATCGTAGTCAACTCTTTGAACTTTGTCGTAAACAACTTTTCGACAATTCGAGCTTCTTCAAGGATATTGCATCCAAGTCCATCAATTTAATAGATCCATTTACTTTCAAAAAAGTATTCACCTATCTTGAATTTCATGGCGCATAGCCATTTTAACGGAGTCAGGGCCCATCATAACTTCTTTGTATGTAGTTGGTTTATCATTGTTCAAAAAACAATCCTTTATCCATAAATCATTAATTTGATCACAAAGTAAACCATATCTACAAGGTTCAATAGATACTTTGATCTCCATGACTATAACACTTTGTAGACATGGGAGCTATGATCTTCGTGGCCGCTTCCGGGACCATTTTCGATGCTGCGCTACTCTGATCATCATGCACAGGTTCATAAACCTTATCAAGTTCCATTGTCCTCCCACTCAAATACTTCGCTAGAAACAGTTTCTTGAAAATAATTAAGAAACATTGACAAACACTTTTGTATTTGTCTCCATAGTGGAAAGAATTCCCAATCAATACTTTGGGATAACTAACAAAGACATACATCCGATTTGGGTTGTATACTTATTTACTTATGCTATGCATACCAAAATTTAAGAAAAGACTATTAGGGTTTATACCCATGCCATAACTCGTATGGTGTCATTTCAACGGATTATGATGATGCTCTATTTATTGTAAAAGCGGTAGTCTCTAAAGCATAATCCACAAGAATATAATGGCGTCAATTAATTTTATATCATCATTAATCCAACAAGATTTGGATACGTTTCTCGGATACTCCATCATTACTATGATACTCCAAGAAACGTGAGTTGTAGAACAATTTCATAACTCTATTAGATGTTCGCTAAAACTCGTAATTCAAATATTTCCACCATGATCCAATAATAGATATTTGACTTTTCTATTACAATGATTTCCACTTCATGCTGAAATTTATTTGAATCCATTCAAATGTTTCAAACTTCTTCCTTATCGAATAAATATATCCACATATATATACTCAATTCATTGTTGGAAGTTTTTATGAAGTAGAAGAATCTTCCGCACACAACTATGTCCAGTCAACCACATAGAGCATCATGTATGTTTTCACTAAGTTAGTTTCCCGTTCAACTCTTGGCCTATGAATGGTATTTCAGTCATTCCTTTTAGAATAGATTTGCAAGCGCCAAACGATTCAAAAATCAAATGACTCCAAAAATCCATTTGCATGGAGTTTCTTCATGCGTTCCATTCCAACATGACCTAAATGGTGGTTCCACAAATAAGTGGAATTCAAATCATTTGCCTTAAGGCATTTTAGCGTCAATGTTATGCATGTGTGTTTCACCATTAAGATTTATAATAACTTATCCATCGTACATGAAGTAAGGTTATAATTTGAACAACTCATTTTTTTTATTTGACCAGAGCAAAATAAAAATTATTAAGTTCTTTATTATAAATTCTAAGGGCTAGGTAGAATGCTAACGACAAACATAATAACACTTTATTATGTTCCAGATGTGCATTATTACCATATTCCTTATTAGTCACTTACGCCATCTATTCTTGTATTGCATTGTATTGTATGACATCTCGTACCAACCAATCTAGTACAAATACCCAAGTATTTCATTGTGTGACCAATCAAAGAATACATTCATAACATGTATATCATCTATATACACCTGAGCTAGACTTTCTAGTCTTTTCTTTCTTTCTGCCAAAAATCTTTTGTAGTTTCTCTTTTAGCTTTCCTCATTCTCAGAAAAACACTTCAACATTAATAACTTGTAGGTTTGTTGGTCAAATACTAATAACCTTGAGGTTCTTGCTTTGAATTTGATCATCATATGACAAGTGTTCCGGATTTCACTATTAGTAACTTTGTAATGTGATGAACAATTTTACTCATAATTTTATCCATCAAATCATGACGACTTTCCGAGACCATGTATTTACATGCTAGGCTCGTAAAGTTTAACCTCAGTATTCGCATGTGCAAATCTGGCTTGCACCCGTTGTATGCACATGTAGAATCTATAACACCCGATCATCACGTGATGCTTCGAAACGACGAGTCTTAGCAACGGTACATACTAAGGACGATCACTTCATGGATATGTGAATATCTTTAGTGTCCAACTAATTGGAGGATTGGGACGCCTGGCGTCTTCAACCTTCGTACATTCCCATAAAACTTATGAGTTTATGTAGTCTCCCTAGATTATATTCTATCATCTTGCAATAAGGTCTTAGATATCACATTTATCTCATACCTCGCTTATTTCTGAAAACAAAATTTCCAGCTCCTTACTTTTCAAACGGATTTGAACTTCAAGTTTCACGGAGACAAGATGATTTTAGGTACTAATTGAAACCATTGTTCTTTGAATCAGCAATGTGAGGTTTACTAAAAGTTTGCAATAGGACTTAATCATTTCTTCATTCTTTAACAATACGGTACTAGTCCGTAAAGTTACTTGTCAGACTTAACAATATTTCTATCTCAATTACAAGACTAGCGTATGGTAGATAACGGATGCCAATTCTACAAATTTAATTCAAAATACTATTCAGACTATGTTCATGATAATTAGTTCATGTTTTAATCTAATTACTAATGAACTCCCACTTAATACAACATCTCTCATAGTTGTTTAGTGGCACACGATCCATATCCACTACACCAAACCCGATCATCACGTGAGATGATGTAGCTTCAATGGTGAACATCAACATGTTGATCATATCATCTGTCAACACCCGGATTTTTAAGTCCAGATGCCTATTATGCCATTCATCGCAATCCCAGGAATATTGTTTTTGCGAGACATAATAGATTGATATCACAACACATCATTCATTACATACCATAATCGTCTTACAAATAAAGGATCACATGATCCAGTCTCATTACAATAATAGAAGTTCTATTTATTCATTACATAACACATAGCGGAAGCGAAAGTAGCGTAGTAGTAGTCCATCTATTCCACAGTAATCGTTGACGTCAGGAGTGATCCTAGTTGTCGTAGACGTCCTGCTGTCCTTCTTCCGGGTTCTGGTACTTGTCTTCATAGTCTGGCCATTTGAATAGCCAGGGACACAGCCATGAGTACTTTAAAGTACTCGCAAACTAATACTAAGGTAAATACTATCAACTATAGTAAGGGGGTTCTAAGCTCTAGTTTCATTTGCAGAAAGCCAGTTTTATTTCATAAGCACTTTTAATATTCAAAACTTCTTCATTTGCTAAACTCAAGTGGGAACATTAGTGTCATTCCCACAACTCAGTTGTGATTCAAAGTCAAAGTCACCTTTCAATTCAAAATCACAAGTCACCATTCATATTTTTAGAAAAGTTCTGATGACGGAACAGTATGGCCTTTCCAACTGTCCATAACCGCGGACGCGGCTATTTGAATAGGTTTAACTCTGCAGAGGGTGTACACTTGTGCCACAACAATTGCAATAGTTCGTCAGGGGTAACTGGCCCTGATTTATCGTACGCAGTACGCGAACTACAAATCCTAACCTTTCATTTACATACTCTAGTATAGGCACCTCTCCCCATGAGCTTGGCCTCCCAGTGAAGACACGCGGTCAGCCTGGGAACTTTACAGGGCTTGGGCCGGACATTCACCTCATTTCACGTCATTTCACATCATTTCACCAGTACGGAGGCAGCCTCGGCATAACCCCTATGACGCTTGTTCAGAGGGAACCCATACTAAAATACATAAGTTTCCAGCTAAGCCTTACCCAGATTCAGGTATTGTGGTGGTACTTGTAAAATTGGAATGGTATCGCATCCGAACCCAACCATCAGGGTTTTATTAAAATTCACCAAGTCATTCACCAGTCATATTCACCTTCAAATCTTTCAATAGAATGACTCATCATTCCAAGGTTTGCAAAGTCCTTTCAATTCACGAGTTCCCAACTAGAGTAGTCACTTTTAATATTGAGCACTAGGTGCTAAGTATCTTGGAGCTCGCTAGGCTAAGTGTGATTCTCTTGTACTACTCTATAACTCAACTAAGTGAATCATAAATCAAAAAGTAACTTTGATAAATAAAATCAAATAAAGCTTGTAAGGTAAAAACTTGGGATAGGTTCATAAGGTAAAAATGTAATGGTGCCTTGCTCTTGTAGAGCTTTGCACTTTGCAAGAATATAAACTTGCAACCAAAATGGTTTGCATTAGTCTAGCTTGCATTGGTAATAGCTTGCCTTGAGTGGTGATGTGATCAAAGTTTTCTTGTTCTTCCTCTTGGTAGAAGACCTCTTCCTCTTGACAGTCTCCGGTACTAGCGTCTATAAACGAATACGAGGATACAATCACCAAACAACACTTAAGTAGTCTTAATTAGCCTTAATAGCTCACACAATTGATCTAGCATCACTACTTACATTTATTCACAAATTATGCTAGGGTTTTCTTATTTAATATTAGGGGAAATAATTTCCTCTCATTGAAAATTGGAATTAGGGTTTCCCTTTGGTTTGGAGAAATAATTTCCTCTCATTGAATCTTCTTAAGATTTAATCTTCTCAAATACCCAGGGATGATCACATGTTGACCAAGATCAACACTTCACACTTATTATTTGAGAAAAGGGATTTAAATGAGATTTATCATCTCATGTGATTTAAATAACCATTGCAATATTAAATACTACTTTGATTTAAATTCTACAAGTGAGCAAGTATGAGCCTAAGTAATTAAAGGTCAACACATTACTTCATCATACTTGAGACAAGGATTTAAATGAGGTGCTACACCTCATAGATTTAAATTCCTAAAATTTTGATATAGTTTAAATGGACTAGTATTGACTACATAGCCAATATTTTGGTTCTAGCCCATGATCATGTACAGAACCTATATCATATTTTTACATAGTAAATTAGGGTTTGTGAAATGTGAATTATTGCAATTGGATTCACTTCAAAATCCATAATGGTTGATTTTTAAGATTTATTTGAATACTGAAAAGTATCTGTTTTGTTATTTCTTCTATTCAAAATCTACACAACATATGGGTTTGAATCCAGTGAGGTTAGCTAGATAATTTCTTATGCTTTCTAACAATATAAAGTTTGTCCAAAATGGTGCAGTAGTTTGAAAGTTATTCATATTTGAATGGGGCACCAGTATTTGAAATTTGGATGAAACAATTAAACGAGATTTGAAAATATGGGCCGCGCGGGAAAAGCCTACGGGCCCAAACAGTTTCAAACAGCGAGGCACGGCCCAGCAGCACAGCCAGTGTGAGTGGGCCGCCTGACGAGGTGGGGTCCATGTGTAAGTGACTTATTTTCTTACCGAATCGGTACGCGATGACGACCGTCGGATCAGGAGAGGATCGCACGACCGTGGTTCGTCTTCTTCTCCGGCGAGAGGAGGGCGTGCTGGCGATAGAGGTAGGGGGTCGGGGAGCGTCCTAGGCCACCGGCGGTCGAGGGAGAGGGTCGAGGCGATGTTGTCGATGGTGTAGAGGCCCCTGGTACAGCGGCGAGGCTCGGGGCGGCTCCAGGCGATGTAGAGGATCTGCGGGCTCCGGTGACTTCGAGCTCGCAATTGGAGCTTCTCCGGTGAGGTAGGATCAAATTGGTGGGTTGAGAAGGGGCAAGGATGAGAGAGGAGCAGTTTGTGTGAAGAATGGTGGCTCGGATCTCCTCTATTTATAGCGGGGTGAGAGGGCCGGCGGGTGCTGCGGAAGGTCGACGACGACGAGGTCGTTCCAGGGAGCGAAGGGGCAGGCTATGATGCGCGTCGTGTAGGCGACGGCTAGGCAGAGCTAGCGCGTGTGATGGCACGTCAAATGGGGGTCTGTGGCGGGCTAGCGACGGTGGCGTCCTCGCAGTACGGGAACGGCAGAGTTTCAATGATGGCGACGGCGACGGTGCACGCGTGAGCCAGTGGGCGTGTCCAGGAGGGAGCCGAGGCTGTGGTGATCACGCGTGCGAGGAGAGAAGACGAGGGAAGGACGAGCGTGATCAGGCGAGGTGGTGTACTGCGGCGCCCAGTGCCATGCCAGGGCGCGCTCACCGCGTGCCTGGCAGGTTTCTGGCGTGTCTGGGCACGCTTCGGGTGGCCAATGCCGTGCATGTCTGTGACTAGGGAAGGTACCAGCATACTTGAGGGAGTGTAGGGAAGCTAGTTGACAAGGAGAAAGGGCTCAGAGGGAGATGGAGAGGATGAGTGGCAAGAGGGCCGGCATGGGACTTGGCAGGGCCAAAGTTGATCATGGCTTCACCTTTCTTAGGGATGCAGGGCATAGGATGATGCAGGGATGGTACTAGAGCAACAATGATCAAAGGGAGAAAGTGGTTTAGGCAAGAATCCAGAGGATAATAGCATGTATTGCATTTTTAGAATTGTGCCTGCAAGGTGTTTGTAGTAATGGCCGCATGAAACTTTTTGTCAAATTTTGGATTTCTTTTTGGTGGAGCTCAATCATATAATTAAAGGGTTGGAATTGTGGTGGTTGTGTTCAATTTGGAGTTGTTTTGCAAAGTTTCAAATTTGAGGTTGATCTTCACTTTGCTTCACATACACTATTTGTCACTTTCATACTGGTCAACCTAGTCAACTCTAGCCATGGTGGTCAACATGAAAGTTACTCACCTTGACATGGTCTTGGATGACATGGCTTTGGTTGACCAAGTTTAGTTTAGGAATAAAGAAAACCAGAGGGGTAAAGTAGGGAACATTTTATAAAATGGCAATATGACCATTATCACATGTATGTAAGTTTTGATATTTGCTTTGGTTTGATTCTTGTTTCTTTGATGCAATTGTGTTTTTTATCATATATAAGAGTTTTACAAACAATAGATCAAGCAATGGTGGCCTTTGATGAAGTTTTGCAAAAATGGCCATAACACATAAGAGGTGATGTGTCAAATTTCATTATTCTTGTAAATTGTTGATCTTGCTTTACTTGGGCATGGGTTAGGGTCAATTTAGTGTTATATTAGGTTGAGAGATGGTTTCACATCATTTGGTCAAGGTTTTAAGTCATATGGCAAGAATTGAGTATTATGGCTATGTGTCACATATGCCTCTATGCATATGTTGCATTTGTGTTTTACTTGGACTTGGCTTGACTCAATTGGTGTTGTTGAGTGTTGAAATGGTATATAGGAGTGATCCAACCATTCAAAACATGTATTAGGGTCAATATTCTTAAATTCACATATTTGCTATTTTGCTCTCATATGCCTCTATGGCATTTTTAGTTTCTTTTTATTTTCTTTTGTTTCACTTTGGATTTGGTTTGATAAGTGCTAGATAAGGTGTATGAAGGTTTTCCAAACCTCTAAACAAAGTAGAAAGGTATAGGGTAAGGATTTATAAAAATAGCCATAGGCACATATGCCTTTTTCTTATTTAATTTCCTTTTATTTTATTTTAACTAGGATGGTGAAAAGAGAGGTGGGGTATTGGGTTTAAGATTATTTCAAACTACTATAACAAGCAAACATGGCAATAGCACAAGAATTAAGCAAGGTCACTATGGATCATACTTAATTTATAAAAGTTTTTGTTGGTTCCAAAACTTGGAACTAGTGAAATTCATTTGTTTTGTTTTGAATTTTTGGGATGTTACAAACCCTTCCCCCTTAAACAAATCTCATCCCGAGATTTTAAGAAAAGTTAGGTTCCTAAGAGAGATTGAACATTTTATTAACAGGAAGACATACTTGGCATGGTCTGGGGTGCTTCCTGAGCTTCAGTGGCAGTCATGTGGTAGAGACGGCCGTTGTTGTTGTTCTGGTTCCTTCTACCTGTGAAGCGACACTGTTGCTGAGCTGGTGCAGCGGTATTGGCGGCAATCCTGGCAAGCTTTTTGGGGCACTCATTGGAGAAGTGACCCACAACTCCACATTCATAGCAGTTGACGGTGGACTTGTCTTTGGGAATGATGGGGGTAGCATTGCTTCCAGTCCTTGGGGCAGTATTGGGGTTGTTGTTGTTTCCATTGTTGTTGCTGTTGTTGAGGTGGTTGTTGTTGTTGTGGCTGCTGTTGTTGTTGTTGTTGTTGTTGCCTCCGGGCTTCGGGGGTCCTCCGTTGTTGTGGTGATTGTTGGGGCGATAACTCTGAGCAGGGGGCTTGTTGTATCTTGGGGTGAATCCTCCAGAAGAGTTATTGCGGTACTTCTGGGTGTGGTGGGGTCCATTCTGGTTCATCATTCTGCGCTTGCGGTTCTCATTGGCCTGATGCAGCTTTCCTTCCATCTGTATGGCTGAATCCACGAGGGCTTCCAAGTCAGCGAACGGAATGTTCACTAACACAGTTTGCATCTCATCATGCAGTCCGTTCAGAAATCTTTCCTTTCTTTTCTCATTGGTGTCGGTCTCATCCGAGGCGTACCTTGACAGAGTGAGAAACCTGTCGCGGTATTCCACCACGGACATTCTTCCTTGCTTGAGTTCACGGAACTCGTCTCTCATCTTCTTGATCAATCCTTGGGGCACATGGTATTTGCTGAATTTCAGCTTGAAGTCTTCCCATGTCATCATCTGTCCCGCATTCATTGCACGGGCACTTGTCCACCAGGCTCTGGCAGGTCCTGACAGGTAGTGGGTGGCGAACAGTACTTTTTCTGCGGCTTCTACTCCCGCAACTTCGAGGTTGTTCTCCATGGTCTGGAGCCAGTCATCAGCATCTAGGGGCTCTTCAGTCTTGTTGAATATCGGAGGGTTGGTGTGTTGAAAGTTCTTCAGCTTCAATCCAGGGTGATCGTGGTTTCCGTGGCCTTGATTGTTCTGAGCTATCTGTTGCAGTGCGGTAATGTTGGCTTGGCGTTCAGCTCTCTCGACTTCTCGGTCTGCCATCATCGTCTGCAGCAGTTGCATCATGGCATCTTGGGTGGCGTTGCGGGTTGGTGGGGCCATCTGAACATTGATGTAGATGATAAGATAAGAGGGAACTTTCTAGGGTTTGTTTGGTTAAGGTTTGTTAAAAAAGTTCATAATATTGAAAACTTGAGTAGTGTTGCGGGAGTAAAAACCAACAACACTTTTTCATTCATACCAAGCATCACACATTACAAAGCTAACACACCGTTGGTTTGAAGAACCATTCATCGCTCTACGATACAAGGGGATCCTGATACAACTCACACATACGAAAGTGCTTTAAATGATACTACTCTTCAGGGGGGATTCTTCATCTTCACGGGTAATGTGCTTGGCGAAAAGCGAGGGCGTTGTCCAACTCCTTGCGGGTCTTGTACAGTATGAAGTCGAGGTGTGCTACATAGTGGTTCATCTCCGTGTGCGGGGGCATGGTCATCGGTCTTCCGGTGGGGTCATGTCTTGGGTAGTAGATGAAGCGAGTGTTCTTAATCTTGTTCTCATTTTGTCCACACAGACGAGAAATTTCTTCTTGCATAGCTCTGACTAGTCCTTCCTTCCAAGTGTTTCCCGTTACAGAAAACCATATGGTTTCCCATATTGGGGTTCCAGGCTTCCTTCGTAGATCGGCAGAAAATTCCCACCGAGGTGGTCCTCCGGAGTGATTGTTGAGGGGTGTTCCGAAGAACTCGGGGTACGGGCGTCCTAGATAGTCCACTAGTTGCTTCAAGTCTTTCTCGAACATCAGGTTTCCCCCGTGACCAAGCTGATAGAACTCCCATTTGTACTCCATCTGTGAAGAATTATGATGAGTAAGTTAGAGAAGTGTGTCAAAATTTTAGGTAATAGTATAAGAAGAATAGAGCATAACTTTCTTATTTTGAAAAAGATCTCAATGATAAGAGGGAGAATAAGTTTTTCATAAATAGTCACTTCCTTTGTTTTGAAGCTAAATTTTTCAGACGTCCATTCTAACTAGGGTCTCCTAAGGTCAACAATGGCTCTGATACCAACTTGTCAACACCCGGATTTTTAAGTCCAGATGCCTATTATGCCATTCATCGCAATCCCAGGAATATTGTTTTTGCGAGACATAATAGATTGATATCACAACACATCATTCATTACATACCATAATCGTCTTACAAATAAAGGATCACATGATCCAGTCTCATTACAATAATAGAAGTTCTATTTATTCATTACATAACACATAGCGGAAGCGAAAGTAGCGTAGTAGTAGTCCATCTATTCCACAGTAACCGTTGACGTCGGGAGTGATCCTAGTTGTCGTAGACGTCCCGCTGTCCTTCTTCCGGTTCTGGTACTCGTCTTCATAGTCTGGCCATTTGAATAGCCAGGGACACAGCCATGAGTACTTTAAAGTACTCGCAAACTAATACTAAGGTAAATACTATCAACTATAGTAAGGGGGTTCTAAGCTCTAGTTTCATTTGCAGAAAGCCAGTTTTATTTCATAAGCACTTTTAATATTCAAAACTTCTTCATTTGCTAAACTCAAGTGGGAACATTAGTGTCATTCCCACAACTCAGTTGTGATTCAAAGTCAAAGTCACCTTTCAATTCAAAATCACAAGTCACCATTCATATTTTTAGAAAAGTTCTGATGACGGAACAGTATGGCCTTTCCAACTGTCCACAACCGCGGACGCGGCTATTCGAATAGGTTTAACTCTGCAGAGGGTGTACACTTGTGCCACAACAATTACAATAGTTCGTCAGGGGTAACTGACCCTGATTTATCGTACGCAGTACGCGAACTACCAATCCTAACCTTTCATTTACATACTCTAGTATAGGCACCTCTCCCCATGAGCTTGGCCTCCCAGTGAAGACACGCGGTCAGCCTGGGAACTGCACAGGGCTTGGGCCGGACATTCACCTCATTTCATGTCATTTCACATCATTTCACCAGTACGGAGGCAGCCTCGGCATAACCCCTATGACGCTTGTTCAGAGGGAACCCATACTAAAATACATAAGTTTCCAGCTAAGCCTTACCCAGATTCAGGTATTGTGGGGGTACTTGTAAAATTGGAATGGTATCGCATCCGAACCCAACCATCAGGGTTTTATTAAAATTCACCAAGTCATTCACCAGTCATATTCACCTTCAAATCTTTCAATAGAATGACTCATCATTCCAAGGTTTTCAAAGTCCTTTCAATTCACGAGTTCCCAACTAGAGTAGTCACTTTTAATATTGAGCACTAGCAACTAGTTATGAGGGGTGCTAAGTATCTTGGAGCTCGCTAGGCTAAGTGTGATTCTCTTGTACTACTCTATAACTCAACTAAGTGAATCATAAATCAAAAAGTAACTTTGATAAATAAAATCAAATAAAGCTTGTAAGGTAAAAACTTGGGATAGGTTCATAAGGTAAAAATGTAATGGTGCCTTGCTCTTGTAGAGCTTTGCACTTTGCAAGAATATAAACTTGCAACCAAAATGGTTTGCATTAGTCTAGCTTGCATTGGTAATAGCTTGCCTTGAGTGGTGATGTGATCAAAGTTTTCTTGTTCTTCCTCTTGGTAGAAGACCTCTTCCTCTTGACAGTCTCCGGTACTAGCGTCTATAAACGAATACGAGGATACAATCACCAAACAAGACTTAAGTAGTCTTAATTAGCCTTAATAGCTCACACAATTGATCTAGCATCACTACTTACATTTATTCACGAATTATGCTAGGGTTTTCTTATTTAATATTAGGGGAAATAATTTCCTCTCATTGAAAATTGGAATTAGGGTTTCCCTTTGGTTTGGAGAAATAATTTCCTCTCATTGAATCTTCTTAAGATTTAATCTTCTCAAATACCCAGGGATGATCACATGTTGACCAAGATCAACACTTCACACTTATTATTTGAGAAAAGGGATTTAAATGAGATTTATCATCTCATGTGATTTAAATAACCATTGCAATATTAAATACTACTTTGATTTAAATTCTACAAGTGAGCAAGTATGAGCCTAAGTAATTAAAGGTCAACACATTACTTCATCATACTTGAGACAAGGATTTAAATGAGGTGCTACACCTCATAGATTTAAATTCCTAAAATTTTGATATAGTTTAAATGGACTAGTATTGACTACATAGCCAATATTTTGGTTCTAGCCCATGATCATGTACAGAACCTATATCATATTTTTACATAGTAAATTAGGGTTTGTGAAATGTGAATTATTGCAATTGGATTCACTTCAAAATCCATAATGGTTGATTTTTAAGATTTATTTGAATACTGAAAAGTATTTGTTTTGTTATTTTTGCTATTCAAAATCTACACAACATATGGGTTTGAATCCAGTAAGGTTAGCTAGATAATTTCTTAGGCTTTCTAACAATATAAAGTTTGTCCAAAATGGTGCAGTAGTTTGAAAGTTATTCATATTTGAATGGGGCACCAGTATTTGAAATTTGGATGAAACAATTAAACGAGATTTGAAAATATGGGCCGCGCGGGAAAAGCCTACGGGCCCAAACGGTTTCAAACGGCGAGGCACGGCCCAGCAGCACAGCCAGTGTGAGTGGGCCGCCTGACGAGGTGGGTCCATGTGTAAGTGACTTATTTTCTTACCGAATCGGTACGCGATGACGACCGTCGGATCAGGAGAGGATCGCACGGCCGTGGTTCGTCTTCTTCTCCGGCGAGAGGAGGGCGTGCTGGCGACAGAGGTAGGGGGTCGGGGAGCGTCCTAGGCCGCCGGCGGTCGAGGGAGAGGGTCGAGGCGATGTTGTCGATGGTGTAGAGGCCCCTGGTACAGCGGCGAGGCTCGGGGCGGCTCCAGGCGATGTAGAGGATCTGCGGGCTCCGGCGACTTCGAGCTCGCAATTGGAGCTTCTCCGGCGAGGTAGGATCAAATTGGTGGGTTGAGAAGGGGCAAGGATGAGAGAGGAGCAGTTTGTGTGAAGAATGGTGGCTCGGATCTCCTCTATTTATAGCGGGGTGAGAGGGCCGGCGGGTGCCGCGGAAGGTCGACGACGACGAGGTCGTTCCAGGGAGCGAAGGGGCAGGCTATGATGCGCGTCGTGTAGGCGACGGCTAGGCAGAGCTAGCGCGCGTGATGGCACGTCAAATGGGGGTCTGTGGCGTGCTAGCGATGGTGGCGTCCTCGCAGTACGGGAACGGCAGAGTTTCGATGATGGCGACGGCGACGGTGCATGCGCGAGCCAGTGGGCGTGTCCAGGAGGGAGCCGAGGCTGTGGTGATCACGCGTGCAAGGAGAGAAGACGAGGGAAGGACGAGCGTGATCAGGCGAGGTGGTGTACTGCGGCGCCCAGTGCCATGCCAGGGCGCGCTCACCGCGTGCCTGGCAGGTTTCTGGCGTGTCTGGGCACGCTTCGGGTGGCCAATGCCGTGCATGTCTGTGACTAGGGAAGGTACCAGCATACTTGAGGGAGTGTAGGGAAGCTAGTTGACAAGGAGAAAGGGCTCAGAGGGAGATGGAGAGGATGAGTGGCAAGAGGGCCGGCATGGGACTTGGCATGGCCAAAGTTGATCATGGCTTCACCTTTCTTAGGGATGCAGGGCATAGGATGATGCAGGGATGGTACTAGAGCAACAATGATCAAAGGGAGAAAGTGGTTTAGGCAAGAATCCAGAGGATAATAGCATGTATTGCATTTTTAGAATTGTGCCTGCAAGGTGTTTGTAGTAATGGCCGCATGAAACTTTTTGTCAAATTTTGGATTTCTTTTTGGTGGAGCTCAATCATATAATTAAAGGGTTGGAATGGTGGTGGTTGTGTTCAATTTGGAGTTGTTTTGCAAAGTTTCAAATTTGAGGTTGATCTTCACTTTGCTTCACATACACTATTTGTCACTTTCATACTGGTCAACCTAGTCAACTCTAGCCATGGTGGTCAACATGAAAGTTACTCACCTTGACATGGTCTTGGATGACATGGCTTTGGTTGACCAAGTTTAGTTTAGGAATAAAGAAAACCAGAGGGGTAAAGTAGGGAACATTTTATAAAATGGCAATATGACCATTATCACATGTATGTAAGTTTTGATATTTGCTTTGGTTTGATTCTTGTTTCTTTGATGAAATTGTGTTTGTTTATCATATATAAGAGTTTTACAAACAATAGATCAAGCAATGGTGGCCTTTGACGAAGTTTTGCAAAAATGGCCATAACACATAAGAGGTGATGTGTCAAATTTCATTATTCTTGTAAATTGTTGATCTTGCTTTACTTGGGCATGGGTTAGGGTCAATTTAGTGTTATATTAGGTTGAGAGATGGTTTCACATCATTTGGTCAAGGTTTTAAGTCATATGGCAAGAATTGGGTATTATGGCTATGTGTCACATATGCCTCTATGCATATGTTGCATTTGTGTTTTACTTGGACTTGGCTTGACTCAATTGGTGTTGTTGAGTGTTGAAATGGTATATAGGAGTGATCCAACCATTCACAACATGTATTAGGGTCAATATTCTTAAATTCACATATTTGCTATTTTGCTCTCATATGCCTCTATGGCATTTTTAGTTTCTTTTTATTTTCTTTTGTTTCACTTTGGATTTGGTTTGATAAGTGCTAGATAAGGTGTATGAAGGTTTTCCAAACCTCTAAACAAAGTAGAAAGGTATAGGGTAAGGATTTATAAAAATAGCCATAGGCACATATGCCTTTTTCTTATTTAATTTCCTTTTATTTTATTTTAACTAGGATGGTGAAAAGAGAGGTGGGGTATTGGGTTTAAGATTATTTCAAACTACTATAACAAGCAAACATGGCAATAGCACAAGAATTAAGCAAGGTCACTATGGATCATACTTAATTTATAAAAGTTTTTGTTGGTTCCAAAATTTGGAACTAGTGAAATTCATTTGTTTTGTTTTGCATTTTTGGGATGTTACATCATCCATATGACTCGTGTTCAACCTTTCGGTTTCCTGTGTTCCGAGGCCATGTATGTACATGCTAGGTTCGTCAAGCGAACCCAAGTATTTCCACGTGTGCAACATGGCTTACACCCGTTGTATGTGAACGTAGAATCTATCACATCCGATCATCACGAGATGCTTCAAAACGACGAACTGTAGCAACGGTGCACACGAGGGGAGAACACTTTATTATCTTGATATTAATGTGAGGGATCATCTTATAATGCTACCGTCGCGATCTAAGCAAAATAATATGCATAAAGGATTAACATCAAAAGCAATTCATATGTGATATGATATGGCCCTTTAGTCTTTGCGCCTTTGATCTTCATCTCCAAAGCACGGACATGATCTCCATCATCAACGGGCATGATCTTCATCATCGTCGGCGTAGCGTCAAGGTCCATGGCGCCGTCTTCATGGTTGTTCACCACATGTAGCAACTATTACAACTACTTTGAAATAATACTACTACATGAAATATAAAGACAACCATAAGGCTCCTGCCGGTTGCCACAATACAATAATGATCATCTCATACATATTCAACATCACATCATGGCCATATCACATCACCAAACCCTGCAAAAACAAGTTAGACACCTCTAATTTGGTTTGCATATTTTACGTAGTTTAGGGTTTTCGAGTAAGATCCAATCTACCTACGAACATGAACCATAACGGTGATACTAGTGTTTTCAATAGAAATAGTAAATTGAATCTTCACTATGGTGAGAGAGACAGACACCCGCAAAGCCACTTATGCAATATAAGTTGCATGTCGAGCGTGGAGCAAGTCTCATGAACACGGTCATGTAAAGTTAGCCCGGGCCGCTTCATCCCACCATCCCGCAAGATGCAAAGTACACCAACTAAAGACAACAAAAGCATCAACGCCCACAAAAGAATTGTGTTCTACTCGTGCAACCAATTTATGCATAGACACGGCTCTGATACCACTGAAGGGATTTGTAGCATAGAAAACAAAAAATTTCCTACCGCAAGAACGAATAACAAGCCAAGATGAAATCTAGAAGATGGGAGCAACGAGAAGATCATGAGAATAACCCTCGAAGATTTCCAAAGCCTACGAGATTAGATCTCGTTGTTGCAGAAGATGATCACTTGCCGCTTTCAAAAGCGCATAGAAGATCTTGGCGGTGTCACAGTCGGGCAGCACCTCCGTACTCGGTCACACGTTCGGTGTTGATGACGACGTCCTTCTCCCCGTTCCAGCGGGCAGAAGAATTAGTAGATCCTCCTCGGAATCCTGACAGCACGACGGTGTGGTGGCGGTGGTGGTGGAGAACTCCGGCAGGGCTTCGCCTAAGCGCTACGGGAGGTGTATGAGGAGGGAGGTGTGCTAGGGTTTGGGAGAGAGGGGGTAGGGGAGCCGGCCAGGGGCCCCCTTATGGTGGTGCGGCCAAGTACAAGGCTGCCCCCTCCCTCTCCTCCCCATTATATAGGTGGAACCCCAAGGTTTTGCCCAAAGTCTTCGAATAAGACCCCAATTCAAAAACTGCCATATGGACGAAACCTAGAGGGACAGGGACTCTCCCCTTCCCCCCTTGTTGGCCGGCCAAGGAGGTGGAGTCCTCCATGGACTCCAACCTCCCACTTGGTTGGCTGGTTGGGTTTGGTGGAGTCCAACCGGGACTCCACCTTCCATGGTAATTTCATCCGGAAGGTTCTAGAACATTCTAGCGCCTTCCATAAATGCACAAGATCATTTCCAAACTTGGAAAGTGACTTCCTATATATGAATCTTATTCTCCGGACCATTCCGGACCTCCTCGTGATGTCCTGGATCCCATCCGAGACTCCAAACAAAATTCGAACTCCATTCCATATTCCATATCTACTTTAAAACGACATCAAACCTTAAGTGTGTCACCCTATGGTTCGTGAACTATGTAGACATGGTCGAGACTCCTCTCCGACCAATAACCAATAGCGGGATCTGGAGATCCATAATGGCTCCCACATATTCAATGATAACTTAGTGATTTATTGAGCCATTTACATACGATACCGATTCCCTTTGTCACGCGATATTTTACTTGTCCGGGGTTTGATCATCGGTATCTCCATACTTTGTTCAACCTCGTCTCCGACAAGTACTCTTTACTCGTACCATGGCATATCATCTCTTGTGAACTATTCACATGCTTGCAAGCTAATCAGACGACATTCCACCGAGAGGGCCCAGAGTATATCTATCCATCATCAGGATGGACAAATCCCACTCTTGATCCATATGCCTCAACTCATACTTTCCGAATACTTAATCCCACCTTTATGACCACCCATTTACGCAGTGGCGTTTGATGTAATCAAAGTACCCTTCCGGTATAAGTGATTTACATGATCTCATGGTCGAAGGACTAGGTAACTATGTATTGAAAGCTTATAGCAAATTGAACTTAATGACGTGATCTTATGCTACGCTTATTTGGGTGTGTCCATTATATCATTCATCTAATGACATAACCTTGTTATTAATAACATCCAATGTTCATGATCATGAAACTATGATCATTTATTAATCAACAAGCTAGTTATACAAGAGGCTTACTAGGGACTCCTTGTTGTTTACATAACACACATGTATCAATGTTTCGGTCAATACAATTATAGCATGGTATGCAAACATTTATCATAAACATAAACATATATAATAACCACTTTATTATTGCCTCTTGGGCATATCTCCAACACCATAGTGGGGCCCACCTATCCCGGACGACCAACATGGACCGAGGGGGGTCACATAGGCCCACATGGGTCAGCCACACCAGCCCCCCAAGGCCCATGCGGCTGGATCAAGTGGATAAGATCAAATCCCTTGAAAATAGGGACTTAACTTGGGTGGAAAGTTGCCCCCCCTTTTTGGCCGACCCTTGGGCTTGGAGGAGGGGCCAAGGCAGCCCCCCACGCCTATATAAGAGGGAGGGGAGGGCTGGGGCGCAGCACATCATCCCCCAAGCCCTAGCCGCCCCTCTCTCCCTCCTCCTTCGCTTGGCGAAGCCCTGCAGGAATTTCTCCTCCACCTCCACTACCACGCCGTCGTGCTGCTGGGATTCCAAGGGGATCTACCACCTCCGCTGCCCGCTGGAACGGGGAGAGGAAGGACTTCATCGACACCGTACGCACGACCGAGTACGGAAGTGCTGCCGGATTGTAGCACCGGGACGATCGACTACATCAACAACGAGATCTGATCTCGTAAGGCTTTGGATCTTCGAGGGTTAGTCTTCATACATCTCGTTGCTTCGATCTTCATAGATTAGATCTTGGCTTTTTGATAGATTGGATCTTGGATTTATTAGTCTTTGCGATAGAAATTTTTTGTTTTCCATGCATCAAACCCATCAAATACCCCCATAGCCATCAAGTTTAGACTGGGATTTTGATTAGACTAAAAGTTAGCCATTGCTGCAACTCTCGTGTACTTCTTTTGAGGCCAACGCCCAGAACAAGACCGACTATTCAGAATACCACCTTTTCAATAAAGCTTTCATCTATATCCGCAATATTCTGATTGCATCATTAGTTCTTACTTGTTCTTGATTTCACAGGAATTAAGACCCTCGCTGGTCAGGCTGATCGTGCATCCGCAAGATCAGTAACTCCCGGAGATTGTCCTAGCGATTGCATTGGCGCACGAGCTTTGCACGTGTAGTCGGATCATCAAGCACGAACTCCACCAACAAATCGACGTTATCATACTCTCATCGAAAGACCGGCCACCTTTGTCCTATCAAGTGGTATCAGATTTCAGGTTGCTCGGTGAGATTTTACTGTTTTCCTAGTGTAGATTGCATTTGTCATCATACCCATAAACCACGAAAAAGCCAAAAAATACAGTTAGGGTTTAGATCATATCGTCCCATAAACCCCCTGCCATGTATTTGCATTGTCTTTTCAGTTTTGCATAGTTGAATTTGTGTCTGCATCTTCGTGTCGAGTTGCTGGTCTTAGTGTCTAGTTACTTTAGAGTTTCGAGTTCTGTTCATATTAGTCACGTCGCCGCCGCCGCTCGCACCATACACAGATCACCGCCGTCATAACCATATACACCCGCCATATACTTCCGCCATCGCCATATACACCTGCCATATACTTCCGCATCTACCATATACCCTGTTTCTACCGCGACACGGATTGTTGTTGTTTCTCTGCCGTGATAGAGTCCTAGTAGAATTAGGTTTTATTGTTTTTTCCTCCTTAGCGGTTGCCTTCTAATTTCATCTGTGTTGTAGAAAAAATTTCCGTGAGATAAGTTTCGGCTGCCGGTAAAGAATTGTGAAGGAGAGCAAAAAAAAAGTCTGGAAACGCCTCCGAAATTTTTTTATGGCTACACTAGTTTTTCACCTTGGCGATCACTTTTCGCCACTTGCCGTTATAGCGACATTTTTTTGGCGCTGCGCGTTTTCCGGAGCACTTCCGAAATTTCGACAATTTTTTTTCTGAGGCTACACTGGTTAGTCAGACATGGACGAAATCATGATGTGGCGAACCGAGATGCGAAAAATCACTATGATGGCAAGTGTCTCAAACTGATCCCCGAGGTCTAAAAACAGTATAGCGTCGGAATTTTTTTATCGAAATTTCGGAAGTGCTCCGGAAAGTGCGCAGGCGCGAAAAAAATGTCGTTATAACGGCTAGTGGTGAAAAGTGATCGCCAAGGTGAAAAACCAGTGTAGCTAGAAAAAAATTTCGGAGGCGTTTCCAGACCTTTTTTTTTGCTCTCCTTCACAATTCTTTACCGGCGGCTAAAACTTATCTCACGGAAATTTTTTCTACAGCACAGATGAAATTAGAAGGCAACAGCTAAGGAGGAAAAAACAATAAAACCTAATTCTACTCGGACTCTGTCACGGCAGAGAAACAACAACAATCCGTGTCGCAGTAGGAAACAAGGTATATGGTAGATGCGAAAGTATATGGCAGGTGTATATGGTGATGGCGGAAGTATATGGCGGGTGTATATGGTTATGACGGCGGTGATGTGTGTATGGTGCGAGCGGAGGTGGCGACATGACTGAAAGATCGAGATGTCGCCTAGAGGGGGGGTGAATAGGCAATTACAAACTCTTGCGGATTTGTCTTGTAAGAATGCGGAATTAAACTATCGTTTAGTTTACAAGCACAAACCCTAAATATGCTAAGCTCAACTAAGTGTAACAATAGCAACTAGAGCTAAGCTAGATAGGCACAAGATATATGTAGCACAAGTGATAGCAAGATATATGTACTTCAAGCACGATGGCTATCACAAGGAAAGAGAGCTCGGGTATAGAAATAACCGAGGCACGCGGAGACGAGGATGTATTCCCGTGTTCCCTTGCTTTGCAACAAGGTACGTCACGTTTGGAGGAGTGGAGGTCCCACGAAGGATTCCCCGCGCCACGAAGGCTCACCCTATTCTCCGAACCACACCCACGAAGGATCGTGGCCCTTTCCTTATGGTTAGCTTTTCCTCCGCTCCGGAGATGGCAAGCTCCACAACCACTTCACAAGCTCCACGAAGGAGAAGCCCGGGCCTCTTCACAATCTTCTTGAAGAGATCACCGGAGCACCAATCACCAAGCCAACTAGGAGGTCACCCTCCAAGAGTAACAAGCTCACGGTCTCTCACTCGAACAAATCATGGTGGAGAGCTCAACACTATGCAATGATGCAAAGCAAGAACACCGGAGGTGTTCAAGTCCTTCACACTCAAATCCCACCAAAGCAACGAATGCTAGGATGAGATTGGAGAGGAAGAACAAGGGGGAAAGTCAACCAAAGACTCCAAGATCTAGATCCCAAGAGATTCCCTCACTTAGAGAAGAAATGGTTTGGTGGAAGTGTAGATCTAGATCTCCTCTCTCAAATCCTCAAATATGAGCAAGAATGGTTGGAGGAATCAAGGGGGAGAGCAAGTTCTTCAAATAGCAACAATGGAGGTGAGAGAATAGGAAGAACTAGTTGCTCAAGGTGGAAGAAGGGTCTATTTATAGCTAGGAGCAAATAAAACTGTTGGGGGGAAAAAGACAAGAAAAACGGGCAAAAAACAGCTCTAAAAAGTGGCCCAGCCGGCTGCCAGGCCGGCTGACCGGATTCGGCGCTGAGGGCAGCCGGCGGCCCCAGCGGTCCGGTCTGGCCCGGCGGCCGGGCGGGGCTGTGCTTTGCTCTGGGCGGCGGATAGGCAAGGGAGCGCACAGGGTAGGTGGGCCGCCGGGCATTTGAGGCCCATCCGGGCGGGAGGCCGGCCTGGCCGGGGCGGGAGCCGGGCGGGCCGGTGGCTGCCGGGCCCGTGGCCGGACCGGACCGGGAAGGCCCCCTGGATGCGGTCCCGGATGGCTCAAGCGGCCAGGCCGGATCTGGCCGGGTGGGCCGGCGCTCGGCCCGGCAGGCCGGCGGCGGCCTGGCAGCCTCTCCTTTTCTTTTCTTTTTCTTTTCTTTTCTTTTTATTCTTTTCCTTTTTCCTTTTTCTTTAGTAGCGAATACTCCCGAACTCCAAATTGAATGAAACCAGTTTTGTTTGAAAGATAACAACAAATGCTATCCTATAGAAAGTGAAAACACAAGAATCTGTAGGAGGCGATTTTATCATGAATATAAAAGGTAGAACCTTATATCATGAATAACCGGTAAAATCACCCAACCTCGAAAACGCAATAGAAGATGCATGCGAACTCCGTTTTCGATGAACTTGGGCTTGTTGTAAAGCTAGCAACAAGCTCAAGAACCTCACACCGAGAAATACCAAGAAGCAATAAGAATATGCAACGCATGCAAGGATTGAGCTCCCTAAGACGATGTGATCAAGTTACCCAACCGAAAGCCCCTCTTAATACTGCGGCTATCTATCCTATAATCCGGTCTCCCATCAACCACCTCGAGACCGGTAAAAGGAAAACCTATCAAGGTCATACCTTTGCCTTGCGCATCCCGCTTGATCTTGATGATAACACTTCACGCTCCACTCAAGCCGGAATGCATCACTTGATCATTGTCGCTTCGTGTATACTCATAAATGCTCCCCCATACACTATGATGGGAAAGCTTCATTGATGCACATCTTCACATGTCCATTATCACCAAATGGACGGCAAGCTTCAAGCATGTGATCCACTCAAGATGCTCATCTTGAACTTGCCCAACTCAACCTTGTATCTTCTCATACTCACTTAAGATAGAGCATGGCTAATATTGAGTTCCACATAAGAACTCCATCTTCATTTCTTCTTCTTGATCATATCACATATATATCTTCATACCGATGATCTTGATGCCAATACACAAGGTATATCTTTATCTTCATGGCATCCATACTTGAATCCAACACATGGAGAGCAAGTAGTACCTATGGAATATTCCTTCATATAAACTCAATGAAAACATTAGTCCATAGGGGTTGTCATTAATTACCAAAACCACACATAGGGGCAATGTACCCTTACAATCTCCCCCATTTTGGTAATTGATGACAACCACAATAAGAGGGTTTATATAATGAATATTAGTGACAAGTACGCAACTTATCCGAGAATAAGTTGTATACAAGAGGTTGTATTTGATATGGTCAAGTAACACAAAGCTACTAGCCCATATCAAAACCGGCTCTACTCACACAACTACAACAAATGCAATGGATGTGAGTAGAACAAATATATATAGAGAAAACTCCCCCACAATGTATGCACGTGTGATGAACATGAATTCATTGCATATATTGTCAAGATTAACCTTTGGGATAGTTTCCACTATATATATACAACCATGCAAGACATATAAATATGGAATGCATGAGAGGCAAAACACTTAAGCACAAACCAAACTTAAGTATAAAACAATTCCCTTAAACCCTCTAAACTTCTCCCCCATTGGCATCGATTGTCAAAATGGGTGAAAAATTTAGAAGGCCAATATAATGTGAGTTCCTCCCCAAAGTGTGCACTTCTCATAATTTGAGTGGAATCAAGTGCACATATCCAATGATGAATACTTGAAGGAAGTCAAACTATATTGAGGATCAAAGATTGCATAAAGATAACATGGTGAAGTGAGCTTCAACAAATAAAGCAAGCAATCAAAGATCCAATTGGACAAACAAAGATATCATGATAAGACAGATATAGTGCTTCTAAAAAATAAGAAAGCTCCCCAAGGTTCGTGCACAATTTATAATGTTTGCATTTGAATACAATATGCACAAACATGGAATCCTCACTCCCTATATATCATTTAGAACACAACTAAGATAAAGAGAGTATGCTTATCAAGAACAACTTTAGTCCAACAATTACGAGATATGAGTGCATGAAGAAAATAAATAAACCAAGCACTCATAAATTTTCTTTACCAACACACTAAAAACAAAAGGGGTAAAAGATGGTCGGCAAAGAACAAGGATATCAAGATGATGGATTAACGCTCTTATGTATATGAGTTTCTAAAGTGGACAAAGTGATCCATAAAGAAACATGCACACACAAGAGGTTAACAAAATAGATAAGACAAGATATCCAAGATGAAGTCATAAAATATACCAAAGGATGTTTGCTTAAGAAGCATATATAGCCTATGGCTCCAATTTTCACTTATGGTATATATGAATGAACTTCAACCAAGTTAAACCTCAAAAACATTACAACTAACAATAAGGGAAGTAGAGCTAGTTGGAGTGTTTTGAGAAAGGCAACAAGTATCACAAATACGGATTTATTTCACAAATTCATCAATATTGCACACAAGAGCTCTTTGAGGAATTGATATGCAATAAATTGCTAGAGGGCATATTTGTGATAGGTGAATCATAAAATATGATATATATATATAACCTATCATATGCATCTTCTCAAATTACTCAAATGTTCAATAAGAAGTTTTACTTTAAAAGGGTTTTTTTCAAGAACCGCAATATTTTCGAAATAAATAATTTCATGCCAAGATACAACCTACAAGAGGTTGGATGCTATATGAGAGTGCATGAATAAGATACTTGTTACCGAGATGGCAATGGCTTGATGTAGTAGATAAGAGTTCATCGATCATCCTAGCTTGACTCCAATCCTCATATGGTGACAACACCTTCCTTATAGATGAGACAAGCCTCCATTGCATCTCCAATGTACCTAAAACATCATTCAAGTACATCTTGGTACCCAAACTTATTGGGTCCAACATGGTTAGACTAACCACAATATATAGGACACACTCCATATAAACATGTGCATATTTAGATGAAATTTGAATTTCATGCACATCTTAGCCATTTAGGATTTGATGGAGTATATCCTACATAATGGATCAAAAGAAAGCAAGCATGCTACAAGTATAAACAAATTACATATAAGCATGCACCAAAACCTTTAAAGATCCAAGAAAGATATACTTTGGACAAAACACCAAAAGAATTAGATAAGGCATAGAGGTGCCACAAAACAAATTTGTTGTCCAAGTTATATCTAAGAAGCAAATCTCAAAAGATTTGTTCAACAAAGTTCAACAAATGAACTAAGAAGAAACCATTGAGCATAAAGGATGAAATAAAGCAAACATGCTCAAGGATTTATCTCATTCAAGCAAATAAATCATGTAAGAAAGAATGAGATAGCAAACTCCCCCAAAGAGCAAGGTTCAAACAAAATAAACCAAACCCTATACACTTTTCACAATGGCACAATGTACCGTAAGGAAAAGGTTTGTCTTCCAAAACAAACACTTGATATGAATCAAGAGAATTTATCAAAAGATTTTTCAAAGGGACAAGGAAGACATATGGGAGCTACAAGGATTTGTTGGAAATAAAATAACGCAATAAGAAGCAATCCAAGGTGAAGGTGATCCATAAATTCAACCACATATAAGGTTATCAATTGTCAAAGACAATGAGTATATTGGAAATAATTTCCGGTGGTGAATTGACAAAGATAGTAAGGATCAACTTCACAATAAAAGGCATAGGATAAGTATATAGAATTAAGCACTATGCACGGATGAAGATTCTTGATAGCTTCAACTAGTCAAACAATCAAGCACGTCAATGATTAGAATAACTTGAAGCAATCGGTGTCCCAAATAAGATATAGAGATATGTATTTGAGGAAAACCGTACCAAGAATTTATTACTCAAACAAGAACCCATAAGATGAGTAATAAAATATTTTTATTAGGAATGGAGCTTGTTTGAGCAAACATGCCACCTAGGAACAAGATAATTAAGAGCATCAACTCTAAGTGGCATAACCTCATATGTTCACATTTTCTAGGCTTGTGATATGTATAAAACATATTACTCCCCCATAATGTGATAAAACATATCTTCTAAATAAGAGGCAACTAAAATTCAACTAGAGATGATTAATGGATATTTAGAATTTGAATTTCTCATGAGTATGACACACCACATAGTGACTGGATAATCTTGCAATATCAATACTAAGTGGTGGTACTCATATACACACTTTTTAAAGAAAGAGAGATGCACAAAGCATATTACTCCCCCAAAATGGGATGTTCCATTAATCACTTAAAAGAGAGCCAAATAAGATATCATCAAGATGCATTAGGCTCAAAACAATACACAAGTATATGATGAGTCAAACAAACATACTTGAATACACAATATAGGCAAGTAAGACACAACACATACATACACATATTTGGTACAAAACCAAACATGCAAAGGGGCAAGTAACTTACAATAAACATGAAGAGTTGAAGTATAAGTTACCGCAAAGAGGAACATTGGATATAAGATATAGATGATAATCCATATGACTTGGCTTGGTAAAAATATAATATATGAAGATCCCTTAATTCTTCATGAAGTAGCCAAGTCTCCAATGACCTCCACTTGTACCTATTGATCAAGTTTGAGATTGTTAGTCCCCAACTAAGTTGGGTCCTAAGAGGTTAATCACAATAGGCTTGACAACCCAAATGGTCCTTTTCTTGAGACCACTTTGAGTTCCAACAAACTTGGCAAACACATTGCCATCCTTATCCTTCCCTAGAGAATAATCATCATCAACAATTATAGGGTTAGATAAGGTACCACCTAAGCAAGAAGAAGCAAAGTGCCCCTTCTCACGACATAAGTAGCAAGTGTTCCCCTTTCTCTTCTTTATTGATTTCTTCTCTTGGGGAACTATATCTTGATTCTTCTTGGGAAGTGCCCTATCTTCAACTTGAGGTCGAGCATGAGCTTGACCTTGACCTTGTGGCCGTTTCCCTTGTTGTTTCTCACTCAAGTGCTTCTTCTTCTTCAATGGGCATGATCTAACATGATGCCCTTCAACCTTGCACTTGAAGCAAACTAACTTGGCCGGATTCTTGACTTTGTCTTGGCCCTTCTTCTTGTTGCTCTTGCTCTTGGACTTGTTCTTGTTATTGGAGTTGAATCCAAGTCCACTTTTGTCATTGGGGGATTGTTGCACACTTAGCATCTTGTCAAGTGCGGTTTTCCCTTCATGACGCTTTTCCAAGTCTTTCTTCAAAGAAAGGACTTGAGCCTCGAGCTCTCTTATTTCCTCTACATGGTTAGTAGAAATACAAGTACTAGAGGAAGTAGAAGCTTCATTGTTAGAGCAACAAGGCAAAGTGAGTAATCCAACACAAGGTGTATCACTAGTTTGACTAGATGGATTACAAGGACTAGCACATGGCAATATAACATTTGTAGTAGAGATTGTGCTAACATCCATATGAGGCTCACAAGATGTTACCTTAGTGATACTTGCCTCATGAGCTAACTTTAGCCCATCATAGGAAATTAGAAGATCATCATGAGAGCTTGAGAGCTTTTTATGACTTTCTTCCAATTCCCTATAATTGCTAGTTAGCAACTCAAGTTGAGCCCTTAGCTCAACATTCTCCTTTAAGGTCGATGCTTCACAAGAATTAGAGTTAGTAGCACAAGCATCAACAATAGTTTTCTCATTTTCATGCATATAAGATTCAATTTTTTGTGTAAGCATGAAATTAGCATGCTTCTCATCTTTTAGCTCATGCTTGAGGAGAGTGAATCTCATTTCCCCATTTTCAACATGGGACTCCAACTCCACTATGGTTTCCCTATATTTATTCAAGGTATCCATAGAGTGTTCGAGATAAGCACGAGCTTCTTTATTACCACGAAGAGAAGCATATACCATTGCCATATCATGCACCAAGATATTATGTTCTTTATCATTATCATCATCATCACTCTCATCATTAGAGGGTGTGTTAGGAGTCAAAGTAGGAGATACCTTTGGTCCATTTGCCATAAGGCACATGTGCATACCGGAGGATGAAGATGAAGATATTCTTGAATCCTCATTTGAAATCATGTCTTGATCCATAGAGTGTTCGGTTTTCTCTACAATGTTAGTCAACAAGCAACTAGAGGAAATAGAAACATTTTGATTATGGGAGCAAGACAAGGCAAGCATATCCTCAAGAGATCTATGTAAGCAATTTACACATGATATGCAAGGACTATCAACACAAGCATGTAGATTATTTTCAATGCAAGATGTGTTTAAGTCCAAAGAGGAAACATTGCAATGAGATAGAGATGAAGAGTCATCACTATTGAGCACAATATCAACATTGCAATTTCCCTCACCACTCACCATATCATTACCTTGTGTCTTGCAACACGTTGGTGAAGTGGAAGAAGATGATATATCATCACGACCGGAGGTGGAAGCAACTTGGAGCTCTTCATGATGTGAAGGGGAAGAGAGCTCCTCGGAGTCACCACCGACCAATTGAGAAGTGGATCCACCAAACATTTCCTTAAGCTTGATCCACATCTCATGAGACGATTTTCGCTTTATATATATCAAGAACCTACGAAAATCGGGTCTCAAAGAGAATAAAAGCTCATTAGATACTTGAGCTTCAAGATGTAAGTTTTTCTCATCCTCTAAAGATAGATTTTGAGAATCCATCGGAGGAGAAAAACCGACATCTAGAAATTGCTCTATATGTGGACACAAGGTCCGAAGCTTACAAAGCAAGCAATTTCTCCACAAAAGATAATTTGTGCCATTAAAGACAATTGTGTCATTGTGCACTATACTAGCCGACATCTTTACTCTCAAGGCGGTGAAGCCTTAAACAAGGAGAGACCTTGCTCTGATACCAATTGAAAGATCGAGATGTCGCCTAGAGGGGGGGTGAATAGGCAATTACAAACTCTTGCGGATTTGTCTTGTAAGAATGCGGAATTAAACTATCGTTTAGTTTACAAGCACAAACCCTAAATATGCAAAGCTCAACTAAGTGTAACAATAGCAACTAGAGCTAAGCTAGATAGGCACAAGATATATGTAGCACAAGTGATAGCAAGATATATGTACTTCAAGCACGATGGCTATCACAAGGAAAGAGAGCTCGGGTATAGAAATAACCGAGGCACGCGGAGACGAGGATGTATTCCCGTGTTCCCTTGCTTTGCAACAAGGTACGTCACGTTTGGAGGAGTGGAGGTCCCACGAAGGATTCCCCGCGCCACGAAGGCTCACCCTATTCTCCGAACCACACCCACGAAGGATCGTGGCCCTTTCCTTATGGTTAGCTTTTCCTCCGCTCCGGAGATGGCAAGCTCCACAACCACTTCACAAGCTCCACGAAGGAGAAGCCCGGGCCTCTTCACAATCTTCTTGAAGAGATCACCGGAGCACCAATCACCAAGCCAACTAGGAGGTCACCCTCCAAGAGTAACAAGCTCACGGTCTCTCACTCGAACAAATCATGGTGGAGAGCTCAACACTATGCAATGATGCAAAGCAAGAACACCGGAGGTGTTCAAGTCCTTCACACTCAAATCCCACCAAAGCAACGAATGCTAGGATGAGATTGGAGAGGAAGAACAAGGGGAAAGTCAACCAAAGACTCCAAGATCTAGATCCCAAGAGATTCCCTCACTTAGAGAAGAAATGGTTTGGTGGAAGTGTAGATCTAGATCTCCTCTCTCAAATCCTCAAATATGAGCAAGAATGGTTGGAGGAATCAAGGGGGAGAGCAAGTTCTTCAAATAGCAACAATGGAGGTGAGAGAATAGGAAGAACTAGTTGCTCAAGGTGGAAGAAGGGTCTATTTATAGCTAGGAGCAAATAAAACTGTTGGGGGGAAAAAGACAAGAAAAACGGGCAAAAAACAGCTCTAAAAAGTGGCCAAGCCGTCAGGCTGACCGGATTCGGCTGAGGCGGCCGGCGGCTCAGCCGGCCGGTCGGCCCAGCAGAGCGGCGGGGCTGTGCTGCTCGGGCGGCGGATAGGCAAGGGAGCGCACAGGGGTAGGTGGGCCGCCGGGGCATTTGAGGCCCATCCGGGCGGGAGGCCGGCCTGGCCGGGCGGGAGCCGGGCGGGCCGGTGGCTGCCGGGCCCGTGGCCGGACCGGACCGGGAAGGCCCCTGGATGCGGCCCCGGATGGCTCAAGCGGCCAGGCCGGATCTGGCCGGGTGGGCCGGCGCTCGGCCCGGCAGGCCGGGCGGCCGGCCGGCAGCCTCTCCCCCTTTTTCTTTTTTCTTTTCTTTTCTTTTTATTCTTTTTCCTTTTTCCTTTTTCTTTAGTAGCGAATACTCCCGAACTCCAAATTGAATGAAACCAGTTTTGTTTGAAAGATAACAACAAATGCTATCCTATAGAAAGTGAAAACACAAGAATCTGTAGGAGGCGATTTTATCATGAATATAAAAGGTAGAACCTTATATCATGAATAACCGGTAAAATCACCCAACCTCGAAAACGCAATAGAAGATGCATGCGAACTCCGTTTTCGATGAACTTGGGCTTGTTGTAAAGCTAGCAACAAGCTCAAGAACCTCACACCGAGAAATACCAAGAAGCAATAAGAATATGCAACGCATGCAAGGATTGAGCTCCCTAAGACGATGTGATCAAGTTACCCAACCGAAAGCCCCTCTTAATAGTGCGGCTATCTATCCTATAATCCGGTCTCCCATCAACCACCTCGAGACCGGTAAAAGGAAAACCTATCAAGGTCATACCTTTGCCTTGCGCATCCCGCTTGATCTTGATGATAACACTTCACGCTCCACTCAAGCCGGAATGCATCACTTGATCATTGTCGCTTCGTGTATACTCATAAATGCTCCCCCATACACTATGATGGGAAAGCTTCATTGATGCACATCTTCACATGTCCATTATCACCAAATGGACGGCAAGCTTCAAGCATGTGATCCACTCAAGATGCTCATCTTGAACTTGCCCAACTCAACCTTGTATCTTCTCATACTCACTTAAGATAGAGCATGGCTAATATTGAGTTCCACATAAGAACTCCATCTTCATTTCTTCTTCTTGATCATATCACATATATATCTTCATACCGATGATCTTGATGCCAATACACAAGGTATATCTTTATCTTCATGGCATCCATACTTGAATCCAACACATGGAGAGCAAGTAGTACCTATGGAATATTCCTTCATATAAACTCAATGAAAACATTAGTCCATAGGGGTTGTCATTAATTACCAAAACCACACATAGGGGCAATGTACCCTTACAATGACTAATATGAACAGAACTAGAAACTCTAAAGGAACTAGACACTAAGACCAGCAACTCGACACGAAGATGCAGACACAAATTCAATTATGCAAAACTAAAAAGACAATGCAAAGACGTGGCAGGGGGTATATGGGATGATATGATCTAAACCATAACTGTATTTTTTTGGTTTTTTCGTGGTTTATGGTATGATGGCAGATGCAATCTACACTAGGAAAACAGTAAAATCTCACCGAGCAACCTGAAATCTGATACCATTTGATAGGACAAAGGTGGTCGATCTTTCGATAAGAGTATGATAACGTCGATTTGTTGGTGGAGTTCGTGCTTGACGATCCGACTACACGTGCAAATCTCGTGCGCCAATGCAATCGCTAGGACAATCTTTGGGAGTTACTGATCTTGCGGATGCACGATCAACCTGACCAGCGAGGGTCTTAATTCCTACCTTAAATCGAGAACAAATAAGAACTAATGATGCAATCCGGATATTACGGATATAGATGAAAGCTTTATTGAAAAGGTGGGATTCCGAATAGTTGGTCTTGTTCTGGGCGTTGGCCTCAAAAGAAACACGAGAGTTGCAGCAATGGTTAGCTTTTAGTCTAATCAAAAGCCCAGTCTAAACGTGACGGCTATGGGGATATTTAAAGGAGGAAAAGGTGGGGTTTCGTCCAGCCATACGTATGGTGGCCGAACCTAATCCTAGAAGGCTTTCCCCCCTTCAATACAGACTCTAAAAAGTGGGCCTGGCCCAAAACTAAAGGTTGCGCAGCACCATATTATGCTATGAACGAAATTATGAAGTGTGAAACTCTATATTTCGTCCATTTCTTCATCTCTTCTTATGGTGGCTTCAAAGTTCTGAAATCTCCACTTGTGGCGTCATCTTCAATCCTCTAATATTTGTTGCCATCTCCTCCATGTGTGATCATGCTCCAATGCTTGTCCTCCTCATCCATGCTAGGTCCATCATTCCTAAAGGTAACAAATATATTTGATTTAGGCAGCATCATATTCTCATGTATGTGAGGAATAGTTTCAAGAAACGAAAGTACATGATAATTAAGTTGTTTGGCACGAACTCGAGTGATTGGTCCTTGTATTTGTATGGTTGTAGGTACATCGTTTGTATTAATAGATGGGATATCCTCGTCAACAACTATGAGTAACTGGTCTGAGAGGTCAAGGAACTAGTTGGCGACGGTGGAAATTGAGCTACTGGAGGCTGCAATCAAGCAGTAGCTTCGCAAGACCTACTCTTTCTTGGGGAGGGGTAGTGCCTGTACTAGTGATATGCATTGAAAATTTTATATCTTTTTTGATCAAGTGTAGTAGTTAATCGGGAACATACCTAGTAATTGGACTTTCAGATTGATTAATCAGGCTAAAGAATTAACACAAGCGATTAATGGTAATCGACACGGCCAGACCCCTAGTAGCGGTTAATTAGCCGAGTAATCGCATAATTGGCCTAGTTTTTGAACAGTAGACATAGTATAAGTAACTAAGTCAAGTGTTAATAGTTTGAGAGTTTTAGGGTTACCAGGACATGCATTATTGTAATCCCGATAATAACAAATTACCTAACAACTCAGCAAAATGTTGACAACGGGTAGTAAAAAATTTAAACACTCACGTATACACCTAGACTCCTCAAGCGATTCCATGAACCTCTCCTCCATGACGTGGTGTCTCGAGGGTGCAATGTATATTCATCGCAATATCGTCGTGGCAACCCCTTAGTTTAGTTTTAGTCCGGCGCCTTCCACTTGTGGAGGCTAGATCCTCCCTTGGCCTGCCTTTCTCCCAGGCTATATGTGCGAAATCATCGGAGCAATCCTATTGTACCGTTGTGTCCCAAATGCTACAAATTCATTGACGCCTCCTTGCCTCTTGGCTGGATGGGCAATGTGAGTAGTTCTGTGGTGACTTTGATATTGGCTTGTTGTTGTTGCGAGCTTGTGGCGATGTTGTTGTGGTGGTGTGCGTTGTTGTCGTGTTATGCCTTATCGCGTGCCATTAACATTCTTGCTAGCTTGCTACTTGTTGTATGGTTTTCAGGCATGGTGGATTCTTACATGTGGAGAGTTTTAACATATATTGCACTTCTTTATGCATCAGTTTAGGCTTTCAGTTATTTTCTTGGTGCGTGCCATGATGGACTGATTATCCGATTTAGAAGGAGGGCTTGATCACTGGTTTCGACTTAGGCGAGGTTGAACCGAGGCGGCCGCAACAGCCTCGGAGAGAAGAAACTACGAAAGTGGTTCAAATCAGACGGACTTTGTTCGAGACGAAAAAACATGCTAAACTGCTCTCGATGTGGTACCTTCGTATAGCTACCTAAGATACTCAGACATATGCACATTCTTGCAATCTTGTAAAGCCCGCTCGCCGTTCAAGCTTGGTCCGGCTTACTTTTATATGTCTTTCTTGGTTTTGCCGCGCCCGGAGCTTATCAGCTTGTGCAACAACAACAAAAAAATACTTGGATGGGATCATAGCAGGCAGCGTCTCGTCTTTTATAAACTCCATCCAGTTCAGCAATTTTGCCTGCACGGATTTGTGGGCGCGACACGAACCATTGGCATCACGCGTACGCGATGGGAGCCAGATCAGAGACAGACGGGTCGGATCCCGACATGGAGAAGCAGCAGCCGCTGCTGCTCCCCGCGGCAGCGGATCAGGAGACGCCTTCGGCCTGCTGCAAGGCCAAGGGGTGCTCCTGCGCGTCGCCGACGGCGGCGCGGACGCTCGCGCTGGTCGTCCTCGCCACCGGCGCCCTGTTCGCGGCGCAGCTGGTGGCGCGGGAGGAGTACCTGCTCCTGGCCGTGTCCGCGTCGCAGCTGCTGAGCTTCGTCGTGCTCACGTCGCTGCTGGCGCTGTGCGCGCTCCCGGACGAGGAGGAGAAGGATGGCGCACCACGGCGGCTGCTCGCGTGGGCGCGCGCCGCGGGCGGGCAGGTGCTGCTGTGGTCGTTCGCCATGGCGCTCATGGTGAGCATGGCGCTGTGGGTGGCCGGGACCACGCCGGTGGTCGTCGGGGCGGCGCTGTTCGGTCTGGCACTGGCCGTCGTCTTCGCGTGCTACGCCGAGCTCGTGCAGTCCCTGTGGCCTGACGAGTGACGTGAACTGAATGCCCGTTTGCTTTTCTCGCCTTGCTAGCTGGGCTTCTCCGAGGAATGTACGAAGCCTATACGATCCCGGCATCTCTTTCGGCCTTGGCCCTTGGGTTGCATCAGCGAGGTAGTTTTTTTTTTTTTTCTGAGAATTCTCAGTGTGCTAGTAGGACTTGACACATTGGGTTGCGCCTGTTGCTAGTTAGTACAACTTGAGACCTGTTTTTTTTAGACCTGTTGTTTGGTTGATGGATTTACTAAAGAAAAGGTTGGCGCATGTTTCCTTGTTCTGTAGAACGATTCTTTCCCTAGGTGATATGGAAAATGAATTTTCCTCTCAAATATATACTAGGACTCTAGGAGTACATCGAAATTCGAAGAAATATACTACACGAAAAATGAATCCTCTCATATGAGTAGTGCGAAATTCGTGTGGAACGCCGGCTTCGAACATTGCCTGAAGCTAAAAAAACATTGCCCGAAGCTAAAACCAGGCCAAAAGTAAGCTACCTAAAATAGTCATGCACGATTGCTTGCATGAACACCTAAATGAAAGGTTGGCGCCACATGTTAGTGTATTTACCAAAAATATGCCTATCTTATTTTGAATATGTTGCAAATGCAGATTTCTTTTGTTACCAAAACTTATCTCGATTTGGTTAGCAAAATTTTGGCACTTTGACAATAACCACATAGACGACCCAGCTGAAATGTCGAGGGGTACGATGTCAAATGAGATCCGCTTAAACCCCATATATAGTTCATTGAACTTTTATATTGCAATTTAAGACCAAAATTGACACTAGAATGCCAAAATGAACTAGAAGTTAGATTTAGGCAGGATTCATTTAAGTGGCACGATGCCCCTCGTAGCGAACCTGCGGGCGAGCAGTGCAGGGCTATGGGCCACACATTGCGGGTTCAGGTGAAGCAAACCCGCGCTAGTTCAAACTGAAAAGGTTCATGAGATCCACCGCAGAGCTAGTATCAGCAGCCCTGCCCCTAAGAAGATGGCGCAGAGCACTCTATGAAGATGGCACAGGCTCGAGCACGACCAACACCTGTGCATGGGGTTTAAAATTTCACGAGCTTCGTGGGTCGGCAACATTTGGAAATTTCGCTCAAAATATTTCATTTGTTTGAACTTCATGACTAGAGAACCTACCAATGCCTTTCCGTGAAACAAGAGTTGTCTTCTAGGGCGGTACTTTCATGTTTTTTTTCTCAATTTTACTTTTGTGCTAAAATAAAGATTTTTTTGTGCTTTTTTTTTTTGAACTTAAAAGATTTTTTTGTGCTAACATGTATAGCTTCACTAAGAAATTAACATGAGACAAACACGATGACTACAATGGTCAATCCAGGTTCTTTGAAAATATGATACAGCACAATAATATATTTGTTTATATCTATTAGAATGAGTTCAGTTTTTCAAGCTCGAATAAAAATTTGTTAATTTATGAAATAATTTACAAACTTTAGGAATTTCGTTGATCGGTGAATTTTTTATGGAAATGATTTTTTTCATGTCCGCACTACGGTTCTCCGCCCAGTCCGCTCTTCTCCGTCCGCCCGTCCGGTGCCTTGTCCCGTTCTCCTGCGACACGTCCATCAATGCAAAATAAAAAGAACATGGACCCAACTTTTTGGGTAAGTTTTTTTCCAAGTTGGAACTTGCATGACACGGAGGGATGTACGTGTATCCCATTCCAAGATATCAGTTTTTAATTATACTACTATTGTATAATAATAATGTTTGGGTTACCAGAGTTAAGACTAAAAGCACATAGTGAGTCCCACAGATCAGTGGCCGATGGTTGATCCCTCCTAGGAAGCGAGTTCATCATGGTAGTATGTTGTACTCCCACGTAACGGACACGAAGCATTATTATATCATAACCGACTAACTAAAGAAACACTAATATATTCCAGTCCATATCCAACCTCTCACCCCACGGGAGGACGATATTTTACGACCAAAAAGCGCAGTCTCCCCCCCGAACAACCCCGAAATTGCACACGCCAAACCCCACACAGAAGAAGCCGTGACGTGTCCCGCATGCCCCTTCACCGACGCGTAGGGTCCAGCTGGACCACGGAGACCTCCGCGTAATAACCCGGAAGTTACCCCGAAAAGACGCAACTTCTCCTCTGCCTTCCCGTCGAAGCCTCGAAGGTAACGGAGCAAGGCCTCGATAAATAAATAAATCGGCGAGGCCTCTTCTCTTCTTCCCCGTCACATCACACCCAACACCAGGTCCCTACCCCAAACCCCACCACTGCCACCGCCACCGCCGACGCACTGCACAGCTCCGATCGAGCAGCAAAGGGACTCCGGCCGCTTCGCCGACCTAGGGTTCCGGCAGCTTCCGCCGCCGCCGCCGCCGCGGGCTCGCCTCGCGATGTCTCGACGGAACGTGACTCCGTCGGTCCGCGTGTTCGGGATGCCTGTCCGCGACGACGTCCGCGATCTCGTCATCAAGGTAACCTCTCCCCTGCCCTGGCGCTCCGCTGTTTATGTTCCGATGATGTTTGATCGGGGAGGGTTGGGAGGGTACTGGGTAGTGCTGCCGCGGTTTTTTCCCCTTCTCGCGTAGGGTTCGGGGTTTTCCTCGCCGCGGGTGGAGGAGGGGTTTTGCGGATTGCGAGATTTCGGTGCGATCTGGGCGGTGCTCGTGGAGAGTTGTTTAGTTTGCTAGTAGATTAAGTTCTGTGCAGTCGCGATCGTTCTCGATACAGGCACCGGGGACCTCCCTCCTCCCCACCTCGTTTGAGATGGAGCCGTAGCGGATGACCAGCCAACCTGCCTGTCGAAAGTAGTACGGATTTTGCTTATGGATGATCGTATCTGAGATCAGATCGCTTTGATCCGGCGCCATTGTAAAAGCATGGGTAAAATTTCAGTAACGGGTTCGCGGTTACTGTTCTAAATTCAGGTAACTGTAGGCTTATTTCTGCCTGTAGTAAGATACTACTTCGTGTTCGTATTTGACAGTAAAGTACCTCTATATACATTTAGAAAGTTACTCTCGATTTCTGATGACTTCTTGAGTAGGAAATTTAATAGCATTGAAGGGAAATCTTTCTGTCTTTGTGGCATCGACCTGCATACATAGTTATCTTAGCTGTGGTAGTGTGACTTTCCGCATGCATCGTCTTCCAACAAAACGAAATACAGGACTGGAACAACATACCCTGGTTACCTCTGCCACTTATAGGGTTGCTCTTAACCAGCAGTATGTATTTTCCCTGCAAAAAAAAAAGCAGTATGCACTTTCCAGTCCTACATTTTTTCATGTGGCTTTCTGGTTTACCCCTGCTTTATGTTTCAGGTCAAGTATGGTGGCACTCTCAAGCGGTTCAACGCATCTGTGAATGGTTCACACTTTGATCATGATCTCGCCGCCCTTCGGTCCAAGATTGCAAATGCTTTTAAGTTCAGTCCCAGTGATGAATTTGTTCTCACATATACTGATGATGACGGGGATACAGTCATGCTGGATGATGATGATGACTTACGTGACGCTGCTATTAGTCAGAAGCTGAACCCTCTCAGGATTGATGTTCAGTTGAACAGCAGCAGTGCAGGGGCCAAGCAGCAGGCCTCAGATTCCAGATCTTCGATGTCAGCTATGGTAGAGCAACTGGCTCAGGTGAAATCAGCTATTGATGATGCGTTGAAATTTGTACCAGAGCAAGTTCCTGCTGCCCTTGCAAAACTATCCCATGAGCTGCATTCTAAAGCTGCATCATCGGGACCACCATCGGCTCAGTTGCTGGATCGAATTGCTGAACTGATAGCACCCAGGAGCAGCGTGCAACCTACCAGTGGTCTTACGGACAGTTCACCTGGCTCCTCAAGTGATCATCTACCGCATGTGAGGCAAATGCTAATTAATAGTCCTTTATCTGAACTTGCAACTATTGACGCGCAACACACTAAAGCACTTGGTCTTGAGAGCGTGCTAGCAGAGGAAGCCAAATCTCAAGTTGGGCAGGCATCAGGATATACTTCAACTGAGAATCCATCTGTTTTAGGTATTTCTGGTGGAAAATTGATCTTTCCTCGCAAAAAAAGAACTGATGCCCAAAGTAAGGGTAAATCTCATGCCCAGGTTAGGGGTAAATCTGTTGTATCTTCTTCGGTGCCACCTGTTCCTTACATGGCTCATGGTGTTCCTACTCTAGGTTCTGCTGCTGAATATGAACGGAACATGTATACGAAGATCAATGATGATTTGCGTAAAATGGACTGTCCAGTTCCGAATGTTGAATCCAATGGAAAGATCAGTGGGGAGCATTCAGTATTCCCTCCGCCTAGAGGCCTCGTGTACAATTCAGTTCCAACTGTTGAATCTATTGGAAAGGTCAATTGGGAGCATTCATTATTCCCTCCACGTAGAGGCCCCGTGTACAATTCAGTTCCGACTGTTGAATCTAATGGAAAGGTCAATGCGGAGCATTCAGTATTCCCACCGCCTAGAGGCTCTGTGTACATTCCAATTACAAACCCATCATTTACAACTCCTGGATGGAATGGAAAGAAGAATGGTAGTTTTGAGGCAAGATTCACTCATCCACTTGCCTATGACCGCAATTCATTGAAGTTCTATGACCAAAATCCATTGAAGTTCAGTACCCATCCATATGGGTTTAATCAAGACGCCAACTCACTTGGCTCATGCGGTTTTGCCAGCAGCGCTTATGATAGCATCACACAGCCCACAGTTCATAAATGGATAGAATGTGATGGCTGTGGGATCACACCTATTGTTGGCCCTCGCTACAAGTCCATTGTGTAAGTATTTGTGGTTTTAGTTAAAGTTAGAACCGTGTTCCGGAAAAAGATGTTCTCTTAACATCCTTTCTTTTCTTCGCTTTCAGCAAAGACGACTATGATTTATGTATTAACTGCTTCTCTCTCGCTGGCAATGAGGCTGAATACACCAGAATAGACAAGCCAATGCTAGTAAGCGAAAGATTGAGAGGCATTGATAAGGTGATCATATCAGTGTATTCATGCTCATGATTAGATGGTTCAAGTGAGGTAGTAACATAATAATTTCAATTTGCTTTTGTTTTACCATTCTCAGACCTTGAGGCTCCAACTTGACTGCTGCTTCATCAAGGATCTCACTGTACCTGATGGAACAGTAATGGCGCCATCAACTCCATTTCGTAAGATTTGGTGCATGCGTAACAGTGGGTCTACTGCATGGCCTTCCGGGACCCAACTTACCTGGATTGGCGGGGATCAGTTTGCTCGCCAGAGCTCAGTCAAATTAGGGGTACGTACTAACAAATACTATCAAACTCTATGCATATAATTTATTTTCTAATTTGTTGTGAATGTGAGATGACATTATGCATCTCAAGACCACAGGAAAGATTTAACTTGCGCATGAACTTCTCAGATTTCAGAGTTCGGGTTTCCCACGGGTGGAGAAATCGATGTTTGTGTGGATTTTGTTGCGCCTGCAAAACCTGGCAGGTACATATCGTACTGGAGATTGACATCGCCGGATCTACTGAAGTTTGGTCAGCAAGTTTGGGTTCTTATTCAGGTTTTTACTCTGCCCTTACTTGATCCTGCCCTTCTGCCATATTACTTCTTTTCTTACGAATGTTTGCATTCTGAAATCGCGCGCAGGTGGAAAAGCCTGTTCAAACCAGTGGTAAGAATGATAGTGCTGCAATAAACTTGAGCTTGGCTGCAGACGACAACTCTACAACATTGAAGCCTTTCATGGTACGGGCTAATAGGCCTTATTAGCCCGTAGAGTTCTCTTCTGTTAGTGGCTTGTGTCGTTTGTTTTTATATTTGATCGTTTGCATGCTATATTCATGTGCAGGTGGAACAGCGTATACAGACCAGTGGCAGTAAGCAAACTCCAACCATAAACTTGAACTTGCCTGCAGAAGGCATCACCACAGTATGGACAGATTCTGCATCAGACTCTGACACTGACGATGAAGACAAAACCACTTTTAGAGATATTTATAGTGCACTTAGATCTCACCAACACAAAGGATCCAAAGCTGTTGGAAGTGTTATGCCCTTTGCACCTGCAGCAGTTGAACCGGTTCAAGTGCCCATCACTGATCCTGACACTTCATCTACTGGAGCTGTAGTGACGCCTGCTGGTGTGCCTCCACCTGAGGCCGCTGCACTGCCAAATCCTATCAGTGTGCCCGCACCTCTACCTGCTGCTACTCCTGTTAACTCAGGTGAAGTTCCTGTTAGCGTGCCTGCTGCACCTTCACCTGATGAAACCTTCAACGACATGGAGGAAAAGCTTTTGAGGGAGCTGGCAGAGATGGGCTTCAGGCAGGCTGATCTGAATAAGGAGGTACTTAGGCAGAACGAATATGACCTCCAGAAGTCCGTCGATGATCTGTGCGGCTTCCATGAGTGGGATCCACTCCTTGCGGAGCTGAAGGAACTGGTACGTAACCATTACTGAAGCTGTGTATAGCAAAAATCTCCCTCAATTTGAGGCCCTTCTTAACTCTTATTCCTTTAGGGTTTCAATGATGACACAGATGTGAGGGAGGTTCTCGGGAAGGACGACGAAGGAAGCATCATTAAGCGTGTGGCCATGAACCTTCTGTCCAGGGAGAAGGACCAGTGATGGCCTCCTGCGTTCATCCGGTTGGAGTGCTGCTGCCTAGTAGTAACCTAGATATATATATTTAATATAACTCGTGAATAAACTAGACGAACTGAAGTGTGATGCTGCATAATGCAGTGGTAATGTAGTAGTAAGTAGCCAGCAGCACCATAGTCTGGCGGTCCTGTGACTTGTGGTGTGTGGTGCACCGTGGGTGTACGTGTACCTTATCAGGTAAACTGCGTATGCGACTAGTATGGTTTATACTCCAGTTCGTCACTTTATGTGCATATACTTTTTTTTAAAAAACCTTTGCCTCCATTAATAAGCAGAATGTGCCGAATGTGTAGTTTTTAGGAGAACCTACAACAACAGGCCAAGCCCACACCGTGTGTGTGGGGCACAACCGGCCATCCTGGCTACCAAGCTACACAAATAAGAAGCTCAAGTCGGGCCTATGCTGAACATATGGCACTGTGAGAAGAGGCCGGCGGCTCCGATACTGAAGGTGGGAGATGCGCAAGATCTGTGACGAGAAGGACAACCTTCTATCTCCTTCCCTAATCCAAGATTGGAGAAAGAAGATCTAAGAGGGACCTATGGAGAATGTGGTCATAAATTCATACGTAATAGAGTCCGACAACAACGATCGAATTAATTATCCTTATCGAAAAACTTAAACTACTAAATAAGACAGCTTCGACTTCACATATTTGGAAGACCAACACGCGAGCCGGTTAACATGATCTCGTTGCTACCAAACCTTGCTCATCACCAATATCGTTGCCTCACAAGCCTCCTGTTGGAAGTCCCGAGTCACCTCATCGTCCAACACTCGGGGTTGGCATTCCGTTGCTCCGTCGCGCCCTGCGTGATCAACCGAGACGATCAACTTTCGTGGCCACTGCCCCAACGTAGCGCAGCTCACTCTCGAGCTGTAATGTCACACGAACCAGCAACCCATAGCCCAAGCTAGCCAGAGCAGTCGGCTACAGACCACGGACATCACACCAACTCAACCGGAGGCAGACCAACTCAACCGGAGTCGCTGCCTCGACATAAAATCCGACTATCCTTGCTAGGACGCATGAGGACGAGCCGACTACCCTGCCGCCCGCACGGCCAAGGTTACCACCCAAGCCGCGACAAGTCGCAACAATGGACCATAAAGTTGCAGCCGCACCACGTTTCGAATCTTGTTCGAGGCCGCCACCTCGACATCCCCAAACCCCGCTGGCACGATGACACTGGTCTGCAAATGAAGCATTGCTGCCCAACAAGATTGTGCCCTCCAAGACGACGCCTCCAAGGAGGAAGCGACGGAAACCGACGCCATCGCCCGCTTCGGCAGAGGCAGGAACTTGGGTTTTCACCTGGAGAGCGCGAAACCTTCATGGCAAGGGAGGTAGGAGCCCCACGGCGATGCCTCTAAGGAGGGGCACGACGTCCAGGATCGCTGCCAACGCCGGCACCTACCATAGTCAGGGCTGAGTTTTCACTCGAACCTTCATCTCCCAACTTGGAGGGGAATGAAACCATCGGCCTCCACAGCCGGTACTGCATCAACATCGCCGCTGGCGTCACTCTCAAACACGAGCTCCTCCGGGTCCTCTTCTTCCTCCTTGGCCTCCACGATGTTAACCGCAAGAGCAAAGCCCTCGGCTTCCACAACCGGCAAGGCATCGACGTCGTCGTCGGCACCGTCCTCAAACACCAGCTCCTTCGGGTCCTCTTCTTCCTCCTCGGCTTCTTCGGCGTCGGCCGCAAGTACCGTAACAGCTGGCACCACCAGGAGGCAGGTGGAGCGGCTGTGATCAGAGGCAAAGCAAAGGGCGCAGAAAAGGCGAGCAACATTGCCGGCCCCGACGAGCTCATCCCCGACGATGTCCATGAGGGATCTAGCACAAGAAGAAACAGGGGTCTGAGAGGGAGAAAGAGAAAAAGGAGAAGACGTGGACGTAGGAGCAGAGAGGAGGAAGGGAGGGAGCTTACATGCGTGTTTCCCGGTGGCTGGAGTGACGAGAACAGCGGCAGCAAAATGGGTCCCGGCAGGCGGCGACAAGGTGGTGAGGGGAAAGGCACTTGTGGCAGTGGCGAATGGAGGAGCGAAGCGGAGGCAGGGTGGATTGGTGGCGGGGAGGAACAAGCTTACTAGGCGAGGCCGCGACCTGAGAATAGGAGGATGGAGGGGGGCCAAAGGGGAAAGGGGGTCGAACCGAGGCAGGGACCACGAAAGGGGAAAGTGGATAGGAGAGGATCCGCCGCGAGAGGAGGGCGCCAGCCGAGGCAAGGGAGGGGGAGAGGTTGGGTCACGGAATGGGTGTACTGGCCAGGGCAGCTGACAGGCGGGCACATGCAAGATGCCAGGGGAGAAGAGGAAGAGGTAGGGGCTAGTCATTTAGGTTTGGTTGGAAGAGCGGTGTCTAGGGCAGGAAGCACAGGGTCAACGGATCCGCTTCCACTGGGTGGGGGCAGAGCAGGCTGAGCAAAACCAGACGGCCCACTACACGACTGAAAGTGCATGGAGCCCCCATGTGTGGTTTTGGTAATTAATGACAATCCCTATGGACTAAGGTTTGCATTGAGTTATATTTGTAGGAGTTGTCCATAGGCAATTCTTGAACCATTTGTTGGCTTCAAGGTTGCAATAAGAAGAAATTGATGAAGGATATCAAGTGTCAAGTATGTCTTGAAGATGAAGATGAAGTGAGCCCTCAAGTTACTTCAAGACATCAATATGATGAAGAATGGAGAAATGAAGTGCAAGTTCAAGATGAGCCATCTCGAAGAGATCCTTTGCTTGAGTCTTGCCATCCACATGGTGGTCATGGTTATGTGAAGATGCGCCGAAGAAGAAGCTCTCCCATGGTGGATTATGGGGGAGCAATCCACAAGACTTCGTCAAGCAAGCACAAGCAAGAAAGGCGTTCCATCTTGTTGAGGTCAAGATCGTCGTCATCGAGCTCAAGTGGAATGCGCAAGTATAAGGTTTGCTCTTGATAGGGTTTCTTTCTCACCGGTCTCATAGTGTAGTTGGAGACCGGTTTATAGTTTAGTTGCCGTACTATCAAGAGGGCTCTCGAGTGAGTATCTCGATCGTATCGTTCGGAGAGAGCTCAAACCTTTGCATCCTTGCATCATCTTTCTTGGTTGTTATTTGGACCTTATCCATGTGATGTTTTAGAGCTTGTGCTTATTCTCATGACAAGCTCTAGTTCATCGAAAACGGATTTCGCATAGATCACTTGTTGCATTTTCGAGTTTGGTTCATCATCTTACTTGGTTTTATTTGGATATTATCCATGTGATGTTTTAGAGCTTGTGCTTATTCTCATGACAAGCTCTAGTTCATTGAGAATGGTTTTTCCATGGGCAACTTGTTGCATTTTCAAGATTGGAGGTTTTACCGGTATGTCTTTTTGAGATAGGTCAAACCTTTCATCATTTGTTTCTATCCTCCTTTGCTGGACTATGATGTTTCTATGCATATTGTTGTAGAGCTCGTTGTTGTGATTTCAACGAGCCCAAGATGATCGAAATCGGAGTCCGGATGCAAAAGTTATGCCCGTTTTAGTTTTGGTGTTTCTGCAGTTTGCTTAGGCCGGATATTTCGGAAATATCCGGGCCGGATATTTCGGAAATATCCGGGCCGGATATTTCGGAAATATCCGGCCCCCTCGAAATCGGCTAAGGACCTCAGGAATTGCTGCTCAGTATAGGGGCCGGACATTTGCCCGGATTTTGACCAGGTTTTGTCCCAGAGGCCGGATTATCCGGGGGGGGGGGGGCGGATTATCCGGCCCTTACTTAGGCCGGATTATCCGGCCCTGGTTTTGCCCAACGGCTCGATTTTCTTGGGGGGTATAAATACCCCCCTTCTTCCTCCTTGGGCTGTTGCTTCTTCTACTCTCTCTCTCCTCCATTGTTGTTCTTGAGAAGCTTGCCCTTTCTCTCTATCCCTCCATGATTCTTGCCCCATTTTGAGGGAAAAGAGAGAGGAGATCTAGATCCACACTTTGAACAAACCAAATCATCTCTTTGTGAGTGAATCTTTGGGATCTAGATCTTGGAGAATTTTGTGTTCTCCTCTTTGTTCTTCCTCTCCTATTCCCCCAATAGCTTTTGTAGCTTTGTTGGAATTTGAGAGAGAAGGACTTGAGCATCTTTGTGGTGTTCTTGCCATTGCATTTGGTGCATCGGTTTGAGTTCTCCACGGTGATTCGTGGTGGTGAAAGCAAGAAGGTTGTTACTCTTGGGTTCTTGGAACCCTAGACGGATTCTAGGCCTTTGTGGCGGTTTGTTGGGAGCCTCCAATTAAGTTGTGGATGTGTGCCCCAATCTTTGTGTAAGGCCCGGTTTCCGCCTCGAAGGAAATCCCTTAGTGGAACCGTGACCTAGGCCTTTGTGGCGAGGGTCACCGGAGATTTAGGTGAGGCGCCTTCGTGGCGTTCGGTGTGTGGTGTGAGTACCGCATCTTGGGGTGAGGCCTTTGTGGCGTTGGTGTGCATCGAGCAACCACACCTCAAGGTGAGCCTCTTGTGGCGTTCGGGAGCACTAAGCAACCGCACCTCTCCACCGGAGATTAGCACTCGCAAGAGTGTGAACTCCGGGATAAATCATCGTCTCCCGCGTGCCTCGGTTATCTCTATACCCGAGCTCTTTACTTATGCACTTTACCTTGTGATAGCCATCGTGCTTGAAGTTATATATATCTTGCTATCACATACTTGCTTGTATTGCTTAGCATAAGTTGTTGGTGCACATAGGTGAACCATTGCTTAGAATAAGTTGTTGGTGCACATAGGTGAACAATAGTATATAGGCTTTGGGCTTGACAAAGTAAACGCTAGTTTTATTCCGCATTTGTTAAGCCCATCTCGTAAAAGTTTTAAATCGCCTATTCACCCCCCCCCCCCCTCTAGGCGACATCCGTGTCCTTTCAATTGGTATCAGAGCAAGGTCTCTCATTCTTAGGCTTCACCGCCTTGAGAGTAAAGATGTCGGCTATAGGATTAGTGCACGATAACACTCTTATATTAGATGGCACAAATTATGATGTTTGGAAAATTTGTATGCTTAGTCATTTTCGGGACATTGACCCTCATATGGAGAAAATTGTAGATATAGGTTTTTCTCCTCCTATGGATTCACAAAATCTATCGTTAGAGGATGAGAAAAATTTATATCTCAATTCTCAAGCTTCTTATGTTCTTATGAATGCTTTGAGAGATGTAGGTCTTTTTCCATACTTGCCTTTTTGGAGCGCTCATGAGTTATGGACAAAGATTCAAGATAAATATGATGTGTCCAATATTATTAAGGATGATTGTATTGCTTCCACTTCCGGCCGTGATGAGGTCTCATCTTCTTCCACTTCACCAATGTGTGGCAAGACACAAGGTAATGATATGGTGAGTGGTGATGAAAATTTCAATGTTGATTTTGAGCTTTCTATTAATGATTCTTCATCTCTATCTCATTGCAATGTTTCATCTACGGACTCAAACACATCTAGCACTAGAAATGATTTACATGCTTGTGTTGATAGTCCTTGCATATCATGTGTAAGTTGCTTGAAAAAATCTAATGATGATATGCTTGCATTGTCTTGTGGCCATGATAAAAATGATTCTATTTCCTCTAGTTGTTGTGTGTCTAACAATGTAGAGGAAACCAAGGATTCTATTAGTCAAGACAAGATCTTGAAAGGAGCCTCAAGTAACTCCTCATCTTTATCTCACGGTCCTCATATATGCCTTATGGCCAAGGGTTCCACGGTACCTCCTACCATGGAACCTAATATGTCTCGTGGTGATAAGGATGAGGATGAATATGAATATGAAGAAGAGGATTGGGTTGTCTCTCTACGTGATAAGGGTGAGAGCGTATTCAAGGTTATTTGCAAAAATAAAATTGCTAGCACTCACTTCTTTGAAATCTTGACTACCGCTATTGAGAGCCAAAAACTTATTTGGATGCATGAGAACACCATTGATAAAAAGGGTGCTCTTGAACGAGAGTATGCCAATGATGTAGCATCCTTAAAGAATGATCTTGAAGAAGAACAAGATACCGTAGCCTCTCTAGAGGAGCAACTTGAAACCCTTGAGGTGTCTCAAAATGAAATATTTGCTAAACTCACTAAAGAAAGAGACCATGCTAAAGCTAAATTAAAATTGCTTAAAAATGAAAAGTCCAAAGTTGGTGTTGGTCATGATAAACTTGTTAAGGATCTAGATGATCTAGACAAGGCCCACAAGGCCTTGGAGAGCGAACACTCTATCCTCACCAAGTCATATGAGCAACTACAAGCTTCATATTTAAAAGAGCATGCTATGTTACCCTCTCTTCTTGATATGTCTTGTGATGATGCTTGTGCTACTAACTCTACTTCTTGTGAAGCATCTATCTTGAAGGAGAATGTTGAGCTAAGGGCTCAACTTGATTTGCTAAGTAGCAAGTATGGGAAATTGGAAGAAAATCATGGAAAGCTTGCTAGCTCCCATGAGGATCTTCTAGCCTCTCATGATAGGTTAAAGTTAGCTCATGAGGCTATCATATCTAAGGCAACACCTTGTGAGCCTCATGTGGGTACTAGCACTACTACTCAAAATGTTATATTGCCATGTGCTAGTCCTAGTAATTCATCCACTCATAATATTGCTAAATCTTGTGATGAATTATCTTGCTTGCCTTCTTGCTCTAACAATGAAGGTTCTACTTCCTCTAGTACTTGTGTTGTTACTAACCATGTAGAGGAAATCAAAGAGCTCAAGGCTCAAGTCACTTCTTTGAAGAATGACTTGGTAAAGAGTCATGAAGGGAAATGCAAACTTGACACGATGTTAAGTGTGCAACAATCCCCCAATGACAAGAGTGGACTTGGATTCAAATCCAACAACAAGAACAAGTTCAACAACAACAACAACAACAACAAGAAGGGCCAAGTACAAGTCAAAGACCCGGCCAAGATTGTTTGCTTCAAGTGCAAAATTGAAGGGCACCATGTTAGATCTTGCCCTTTGAAGAAGAAGCAAAAAGGGAAGTGGCCTCAAGCTCAAACTCATATTCAACCTCAAGTTGAAGAAATTCCACTTCCCAAGAAGAATCAAGCCAATGCTCCCATTGTGGAGAAATCTAGTGAGAAGAAGGAGAGGAAAAGAACTTGCTACATATGCCGTGAGAAGGGCCACATCTCCTCTTTTTGCACTATTGGTACCTCATCCAACTCTATCTCCATTGATGATGTTTATTCTCTTCGTAAGGATGAGGGTGGCAATGTGTTTGCCAAATATGTTGGTGCTCAAAGTGGTGTCAAGAAAAGAACCATTTGGGTTGCCAAGCCTATTGTGACTAACCTCTTAGGACCCAACTTAGTTGGGGACCAACAATCCAAAACTTGATCAACAGGTGCTTGTTGGAGGGCATTGGAGACTTGGCTACATCATGAAGAATTAAGGGATCTTCATCATTTATACTATCTCAAGCCAAGTCTTTTGGTTATCTTACTTCTATCATACACCCAATGTTCCTCCTTGCGGTAACATGTGCTCAACTCATTTATATTGAAAGTTACTCGCCCCTTTGCATGTGTTAGTTTTGTTCATAACATGTGTTTGTATATGTTGTGCATCCTACTTGTTTTTCTTGAGAAATCAAGTCTATGTATGTTAGGTTGCACACCATGTATTTGTGCTTGTGTTGGAGCCTCTTTGCATCTTGTTGTATCTTATATGGCTCTTATGAGAGATTAATGGACTATAACATTTTGGGGGAGTGATATGCCTTTAGAAATTTCATAATCCTAACAATGTGTGTACATGAGGAATATCACTTAGAATTGATATTGCAAGATTATCTAGTCTCTATGTGGTATGTCATCTTCATGAGAAATTCAAATTCTAATGTTCATTAATATCTCTAGTTGGATCTTATTTGCCTCTTGTGAAAATAAATTCCTTATCACATTATGGGGGAGTAATAAGCTTTGTGCATATTACAAGCCTAGGAAATGTGAACATTTGAGGTTGTGTCACATAGAATTGATATTGTAAATTATCTCTCATATGTGACATGTTTTCTCAAACAAGTTCCAATTTGCTTAAATGGCTTCATTGCTAATATATTTGTGGATCTTATTTGTGAAAGTGGTCCTTAGCATGGTTTTTCACAATGTGTCTCTCAATACATTTTTGGAAAACCATATGCTTCAAGTCATACTATTAATTGCTTTGCATGTTGGTATGAATACTATTAATTGCTTTGCATGTTGGTATGAATACTATTAATTGCTTTGCATGTTGGTATGAATACTATTAATTGCTTTGCATGTTGGTATGAATACTATTAATTGCTTTGCATGATGGTATGACTAATTGAAGCTATCAAGAAACTCTCTTTGCATGATGGTTAACTCTTATCTTTTACCATATGCTTTATTTGGTGTAGATATGATCTTACATATACTTACAAACTACCACCGGGAAATATTTCCTAATACCTTGTGTCCTAGGATAATTGGCAATCTATTATGAGGTAGAAATTTATTGATCATATTTACATTGGCTCTTGTGTTTAAATTGTCTTATTTATTGCCATGAATTTGTTGTGCTTTGACTCCCATGTGTCTTCCTTGCATCTTATGGATCTAAGTTGTCTATTCTAACTTTCTTAACATTGTTAGAAGATATAGGTAGCGTGATGATCCTAGTTTTGTGCATTTTGTATTCATATAAAAAAATCCTAGATAATGCACCAAACTTGGGGGAGCTCTTCTATATTATTAGAATGCTTAACATCTCTTGATCTTTATCAAAAAAATTTGTTTTGGGAGACATAAAATTTTCTTTTTGGTACTTTGTGCCATCATAAAAAGTTTCGAGTGTTTGGTTTATTTGTTGGAACCTTGCTCTCTTGGGGAGTTCATTATCTCATTCCTTTGTGTTTAGGTTTAATTAGCTTCTTATAATGAGATAAGTCTTTGGAGTCAATCTTGTGTTGATTTGATTCTTTGATATAATTTGGACAACCATTGTCTCTTGGTTTATTTGGTGTTTTGTCCAAATTGTATTTTCCTTTGGTTCTTGAAAGTATTGTGCATGCATATTTAATATATGTATATCTTATGGCATGTGTCACTTTCTTTGATCCAATATATAGGGTAAACTCCATCAAATCCTAATTTGGCTAAGATGTGCATGAAATTCAATTTCATATCTATATGCACATAGAATTGTGGAGTTTGTCCTATATGTTGTAGTGTGTCTAACTACTTTGAACCCAATTAGTTTGGGGACCTTTTTGTACTTACCTTTGTGTTAGGTACAATGGATATGCATTGGATGCTTGTCTCACTCTTGGGGAGAAGTGGTGACTCAATGGTAACTTGAGGCAAGCTAGGATGGTCAACGAACACATATCTACTACATCCTCACCAATGCTATCTCGGTAACAAGTATCTTCTCATGCATATTTTTCTAGCATCCAACCATGTGGTTGCATCTTGGCATGAATCTCTTGATTTGCAAATGTTGTGCTTCTTGCTAAAATCTTAACGAAATCTCTTTATTGCGAATGTGAGTAGTTTGAGATGAGCACATATGTTGGGAAGTATATAAAATCATGATCATGATTCACCCATCCCATCTATGCCTATCTAGCAATTTTATTGCATATCAATTCCTCAAGCCTCTCACATGTGCAATATCGATGAAAGTGCAAATTGAGTTATTTCTTTTAGTATCCCCGTTTGTGATACTTGTTGCCTTTCTCAAATGCATCCCAACTATCTTCTATCCCTTGTTGATATTTGTGATGTATTTTAGTTGTTTATGGTTGAAGTTCATGAATGTACAATAAGATAAAATTGAGCCTTTGGCCATGCTATTAAGCAAAAATTCTTATTGGTATATTGCATGACTTTTTCTTGGATATCATGCTATATTTCTTGTGTATCTATTTTGTGTGTGCATGTTTCTTTGTGGATAAATATCTTTGTGATATTGCTCACTTAGAGAAACTTATACACATAAGAGATGATACATCTCCATTCGATATCTTATTTATTTGTTGCGTGTTGATTGGTCATGCTAAGCAATATAATTCATTGAAGACTATGATGATGCTTTTTGCTCATCCTTGTAATAGTCTTATAATATGCTTTATCATGCCTTTCACATATCCTCTTGGTTGAGCCTTTTATTATGGTGCCTCTTACTTGTTGCTCAACCATTTGTTTGTTGCAAGTGGTAAGCTTAATTTTCTATCTATGATCTATTGCAAATGTTTGTGTTTTAAATGGTAATGAGGGAGTGAGGATTCCATGTTATGCATATTGTATTCAAATGCAACATTTTATTTTATGCATGTACCTTGGGGAGCTTCCTCATTTGATTTAGAACACTATCTTGTGGTGATCATTAGAGTTTGATTCACTTGGTATCTTTTGTTTTTGAATGATATCATGGGAGTGATGATTCCATGTTTGAGCACTTTATACTCCAATGCAAATTGTCTAGTTTTGTGCACAAACCTTGGGGAGCTTCCTCATATTATTTAGAGCAATCTTCTTGATCTTATCATAATATCTATCTTTCTTTTGGTATCTTCCTTGTGGTTCATTTGGTTGCTTGCTTCATTTGTTGAAGCTTCTTGACTTTGTTATCTTTTTGCAATCTTTGATCCTATCTATAGTGTGATTCCTTCCGAATATTCGTCATTGGATATGTGCATTTGATTCCACTCAAATTATGAGAAATGCACACGCTATGGAGGAACTCTCACTATATTGGCCTTCTAAATTTTTTCACCCATTTCGGCAATTGGTGCCAATGGGGGAGAAGTTTGGAGGGTTTAAGGGAATTTGGTTATGTCTTTGCTTTGTGCTTAAGCATGTGCCTTTATTGCATTGCATCTTGTTGCTTTGCATAGTTGAATATTTAGAGGAAACTCCACTAGGCTTTGAATGCCAATATATGCAATGAAAGTCAAGATCATTCACACATGCATATATTATGGGGGAGTTTGCTCTATATATTCAACTTATTTGTTACTTAAATTCCTTATATAAACCCTCTCAAAGAGATTGTCATCAATTACAAAAATGGGGGAGATTGAAAGTGCATGGAGCCCCCATGTGTGGTTTTGGTAATTAATGACAATCCCTATGGACTAAGGTTTGCATTGAGTTATATTTGTAGGAGTTGTCCATAGGCAGTTCTTGAACCATTTGTTGGCTTCAAGGTTGCAATAAGAAGAAATTGATGAAGGATATCAAGTGTCAAGTATGTCTTGAAGATGAAGATGAAGTGAGCCCTCAAGTTACTTCAAGACATCAATATGATGAAGAATGGAGAAATGAAGTGCAAGTTCAAGATGAGCCATCTCGAAGAGATCCTTTGCTTGAGTCTTGCCATCCACATGGTGGTCATGGTTATGTGAAGATGCGCCGAAGAAGAAGCTCTCCCATGGTGGATTATGGGGGAGCAATCCACAAGACTTCGTCAAGCAAGCACAAGCAAGAAAGGCGTTCCATCTTGTTGAGGTCAAGATCGTCGTCATCGAGCTCAAGTGGAATGCGCAAGTATAAGGTTTGCTCTTGATAGGGTTTCTTTCTCACCGGTCTCATAGTGTAGTTGGAGACCGGTTTATAGTTTAGTTGCCGTACTATCAAGAGGGCTCTCGAGTGAGTATCTCGATCGTATCGTTCGGAGAGAGCTCAAACCTTTGCATCCTTGCATCATCTTTCTTGGTTGTTATTTGGACCTTATCCATGTGATGTTTTAGAGCTTGTGCTTATTCTCATGACAAGCTCTAGTTCATCGAAAACGGATTTCGCATAGATCACTTGTTGCGTTTTCGAGTTTGGTTCATCATCTTACTTGGTTTTATTTGGATATTATCCATGTGATGTTTTAGAGCTTGTGCTTATTCTCATGACAAGCTCTAGTTCATTGAGAATGGTTTTTCCATGGGCAACTTGTTGCATTTTCAAGATTGGAGGTTTTACCGGTATGTCTTTTTGAGATAGGTTAAACCTTTCATCATTTGTTTCTATCCTCCTTTGCTGGACTATGATGTTTCTATGCATATTGTTGTAGAGCTCGTTGTTGTGATTTCAACGAGCCCAAGATCATCGAAATCGGAGTCCGGATGCAAAAGTTATGCCCGTTTTAGTTTTGGTGTTTCTGCAGTTTGCTTAGGCCGGATATTTCGGAAATATCTCCGGCCCGGATATTTCCGAAATATCCGGCCCCCTCGAAATCGGCTAAGGACCTCAGGACTTGCTGCTCAGTATAGGGGCCGGACATTTGCCCGGATTTTGACCAGGTTTTGTCCCAGAGGCCGGATTATCCGGGGGGGGGGGGGGGGGGGATTATCCGGCCCTTACTTAGGCCGGATTATCCGACCCTGGTTTTGCCCAACGGCTCGATTTTCTTGGGGGGTATAAATACCCCCCTTCTTCCTCCTTGGGCTGTTGCTTCTTCTACTCTCTCTCTCCTCCATTGTTGTTCTTGAGAAGCTTGCCCTTTCTCTCTATCCCTCCATGATTCTTGCCCCATTTTGAGGGAAAAGAGAGAGGAGATCTAGATCCACACTTTGAACAAACCAAATCATCTCTTTGTGAGTGAATCTTTGGGATCTAGATCTTGGAGAATTTTGTGTTCTCCTCTTTGTTCTTCCTCTCCTATTCCCCCAATAGCTTTTGTAGCTTTGTTGGAATTTGAGAGAGAAGGACTTGAGCATCTTGTGGTGTTCTTGCCATTGCATTTGGTGCATCGGTTTGAGTTCTCCACGGTGATTCGTGGTGGTGAAAGCAAGAAGGTTGTTACTCTTGGGTTCTTGGAACCCTAGACGGATTGTAGGCCTTTGTGGCGGTTTGTTGGGAGCCTCCAATTAAGTTGTGGATGTGTGCCCCAATCTTTGTGTAAGGCCCGGTTTTCGCCTCGAAGGAAATCCCTTAGTGGAACCGTGACCTAGGCCTTTGTGGCGAGGGTCACCGGAGATTTAGGTGAGGCGCCTTCGTGGCGTTCGGTGTGTGGTGTGAGTACCGCATCTTGGGGTGAGGCCTTTGTGGAGTTGGTGTGCATCGAGCAACCACACCTCAAGGTGAGCCTCTTGTGGCGTTCGGGAGCACTAAGCAACCGCACCTCTCCACCGGAGATTAGCACTCGCAAGAGTGTGAACTCCGGGATAAATCATCGTCTCCCGCGTGCCTCGGTTATCTCTATACCCGAGCTCTTTACTTATGCACTTTACCTTGTGATAGCCATCTTGCTTGAAGTTATATATATCTTGCTATCACATACTTGCTTGTATTGCTTAGCATAAGTTGTTGGTGCACATAGGTGAACCATTGCTTAGAATAAGTTGTTGGTGCACATAGGTGAACAATAGTATATAGGCTTTGGGCTTGACAAAGTAAACGCTAGTTTTATTCCGCATTTGTTAAGCCCATCTCGTAAAAGTTTTAAATCGCCTATTCACCCCCCCCCCCCCCCCCTCTAGGCGACATCCGTGTCCTTTCAACGACGAGATGGCAGGCGGCCCAGAACCCCCAGAGAAAGAGGAGCACGTCACCGGGCTCACGGGACCAGGCAGAGACCAAAGAAGCAGCCCAGGACCGGTCAAAGCATCCACAACGCACGACACAGAGAACAGCACCAAGAGCTGGCCATGGCGGAGGCCGTCAAGCGTGACCAGAAACGAGCGAGACGGGGAGAGGCAACGATGAGCCGGAAGACATTGGTGCCAACCTCAAAACCGCTAAGCTCTCGAACGCAGATCCTAACCAAAACTTGAGCATGCTGGAAACTAATGAAGAGGATAAAGGATGGTGGAGCTCATGGCGGACCGCAATGTGCATCAGCGATGGCGCAAACAACGGAGAGCCAAGAGCCACCGGAGCAATACCAGAGAGCTGGAGTTCTGCAGGACAAACTGGATGAAGGAATCACCCGGAGTGGTGAACGGCGATGGGAGGGCTTGAGGGTCGAGGTCGAGCGCACGGGGGGGTGCTGGCCGATAGGAACCCTTGGTGCGGCACCGAGCATGGCGCCGCGGGAACCTAACCGGTCGACGGGGGAGCTTCGAGCCAGGCATGAGGCGCAACCCCATCACTGCCCGGAGAGGCAGGGGTAGAGGAGGTGGCTAGTCCTAGGGCTTAGGTGGTGGTGGGTGTCTGGCGCCGACATGGAATTGTCTGGGTCGCCAGGCACAACACGAGATGAAAGAGCCCCAGTGTGGGCAGGAGGAGCTACTCCATCGCTGCCCGGAGAGGCGGAGGCGGAGGAGGAGGGTGGGTGGCTAGTCCTAGGGCTTTGGAGGTGGAGTGCCAAGAAGGGGTAGGGCTCCGGCGAGGAGCCACCAGGATCAATCATTCTCACAGAAGGGAAAATGAATGAATAAATCAAATTGTGGGGACAACATGAAATAAACAATAGCACCCTAGATAAAAGAAAATTCGAGAGGAGGGGGTGTACGTGCCCCTGCATGTCATGATACCAACCATTTATTCGGCAAGGTGTAGAACAAAATAGACACAAAATATTCATTTGTGTCGAGTGGCTGGAGTCTCCAAACATTAGTAGGAAATTTGGGTATTACGCATTCACGAAGGAGGTTTAAAAATTGGAAGGAAGGGCCGGAGACTTGCATTTTTGCGTCAAATTTGTCCCCCAAAATTATTGCCCCGGCAAACCAAAATTCCTAGGTCCGCCATTGTCTGGAGATGCCCTAAGTCCATTTCCGTCTCACTATTTTCCTTGAAGCCTCAAGAGCATATGGACCTTAGCATCAACCACCAAAATTCCCCATATGAACCTCTGTCATGCCATTCACTTTGAATTATATACATCCATCATCGAGTAATTTGATGGTTGTAGTGGATCCAGAATCGGGATCATATAATTTGCAGCCTTTGCATACTATCAGATTGGTCCGATGTGGCGACAACATCGCATATTTGGTTGGCATTGATCTATCAGTTAACTCAAGCCTCAACAGGCGAAATTCCAACAAGCATTTCTTAACTCGGTGCAGTAATAAATTTAAATTTGTCATCGAACCAACTGAGTGGAAGCATTCCTAAAAGACTGGCGCTTTGCATTCGCTGCAATCTCTTGACCTCTAGAACAGCAAGCGCTCTAGTGAAATCCCATCGAGCTTATCAAGCTTATCATCCCTATAGGTTATTTGAACTTGTCCTATAACAGCCTGTCTCGAAGGATACCCTCAGGCCGCTAACTTTGACACACTCTACGGTCTACACCGACAACCGAGCACTTGTATACTGTATACATAGGCAATCGTGGATTTGGTGGGCCTCTGCAGAAGAATAGTTCAGGCCGAGACAGCACGGCCGTCCACGGTCATCTTCGAATAAGGACATCAGCGGCGCGACGCGCGCGTCCATTTGCGTCAGCCGGAATGGTCGAAATCGACCGCGCGTCCGTCTGCGTCGGGGTTGCTCCAGCTGCACGACGCATTTTTTGGCCGAATCATTTTTTTAAACATGAAACATAATTTACATAGTTAAAACATAAAAAAAAACCCTAACGCCTACTGCTGCTCTTCGTCGCTGTCGAGCACGATGAGCTCCGGTATCACCCACGGCCAGTCGCCATCCGGGGGAGCGTACGCCGGGCGCGCCGGCGGTGCTGGAGGTGGACGTGCCCTGGGCTGCGGCTGTGGCGGCGGTGGAGGCGCCCAGGGTTGCGGCTGTGGCGGCGGTGGAGGCGCCCAGGGATACAGCTGTGGTGGCGATGGAGGAGGCGCCCAGGGCTGCGGCTGTGGAGGAGGAGCCCAGGGGTTGTACGGCGGCGGTTGTGGCGCTGCCGAGTCCTGTAGCGCCTTTCGAAGGGCTTCATCCTCCGACAGCCCCGGTGGCGTAGCGGGGCAGCGGCGGCTGCACAGGCGCGTCGTTCTCGGAGACGAGGACGCCGAGCTTCGCCATCTCGTCATCTGTCATGTTCTCCGGGAACTCGAAATTGCGGCCCTCCGCCATGGCCTGTGCCATTCGTGGAAGACGGCCGCGACGTAGTCGTCGCTATCGTCCTTCACCTCCTCGTTATGGTACGCGAGCGCCTCGATGTAGTCGTCCTCATCGTCGTAGGCGTCGTCGTCGTGGTCGTCGCGGTCGTCGTCGTCCTTGTACTGCGCGCGCGTCGGCGCCTGCTGATGACGCGTCGGCGCCTCCTGTCTTCGTGGACGAGTCGGCGGTGCAGCCGCGAAGGGAAAATCCATGTCGCCCATGAAGTCCGCCCTTCTTCTCTTATCCGTCTCGGTCAACAGATACGTACGCCAACTATCGGAGTCGATGGCGTACGCCGGATCGGCGCGGAGGTCCGGCGGTAGGTACCGCCTCCTTCGCCGAATCTCCGCGCTCCGATCAGGCTCGCGCGCAGGGACTGGATGGATGGGCACCCGGCGGCAGCTGAGCCGCCAGCCGCAAGGCAGTTGCACGCCCGACCAGGCCTCGCACGGCAACCATTTGTCGTGCATGAGCCTCCCCAGCGTGACGGGGAGCGGCACCCTCTTGCTGCCGCTGCCGGAGGCCTCGAAGTCGTTCTTCTTCCCCATGGCGCTGCAGCGGTGGTGGTGCGAGTGGAGGTGTGGGCGAAGGAGGAACGCGACCGGTGGACTTTTAAGGGCGGGCGCGCGGGATACGATACCATTGAAGGCGGCGCAGAAGCCCAGCCGCCGCCCGCCAGTGCGCGCGCAGAACAGGCAGACGCGCCATTGACGGCGAAGGCTGCGGCGCAGACGCGAAAGCGCTGACCGCCCAAGCGATGCCCTCGATGCAGACTCGCTGCCAGGCGGGCCCGGTGGAGACGCGAGCAGACACTTTGTGCGTCTGCGCATCGTCCGCAGAGACGCAAACCTGCCGCAAAATATGCGGCAGGTTTGCGTCTCTGCGGACGGCCCGGTCACTTTGCGTCTCTGCGGACGGCCCGGTCACTTTGCGTCGCGCCGCTGGAGAGGGTACCAGACGCATTTTCGGTCAAAGCGGACGCAAACGATCGCTCAACGTCCATTTGCGGAGATACCCTAAGCAGTCATGAATTTGATCCAACGACTTCCCATTTTGGTTTTGTGTTGGGCTGTCTGCTCTTGTTCAACAAGATATATCAGAAATGACTGAATGAAGGCTGATTTGATTTATAGGATGTTCAAAAGATTTACGTAGGATTAGTATCCTACAGAAATTTTTCTTCGAAAGCCATTTATGCATAGAATCATATCCCATACAAATCTTTATAATGTAAATTTGTAGGAACATAGCATTAGGCTAGACCTCGTGAAAAATTCTTTCCACGCAATCAAAGAGAATTCTTATTCCCTTAGGATTCATATGGACATGGCATCCCAATTTTATAGGTTTCCTCTTATACCTTTCCAATCCTAAGAATTAAGCTCCTCGGAACTTTTTCTCTGCGTTCAGTTATTTTTTCACTCTACATGAATTCCGGTTCCACGGTAGATCTGTCATCTATAGTATAGATTAAACCTTCTTTTGACTTCAAAAAATCCTGCAAAAATGCAGCACATACTCTTGGTCCGTTTAAATCCTGGTAAGAGGACGTAACATAAGACTAGTCACAATGGGGAGTATCATATAGTAGTATCATGCACATGATACTACTGTGTGATACTATCTTCACAATGCATAGTATCATATAGTAGTATCTTAAGTTAATTATATTTAGTGATTTGTAGAATCTCAATGCAAAAGTGTGTACAAGATTGGCTTGACATTAATTTTTCTCGTTCTGCGTGCTATGATACAGTATCTACCTATGATACTACTACCATCTCTTTCTTCATTTATTGACGTGACACGTCAGCTTTTTACATGCATGTGATGCATGATACTAGCTATGATACCCCCATTGTGGGTAGTCTAAGTAAATTGCCTAATATTCTTAATATGAAACGACTACAAGCCAGATTAATGATATTCTATGCACAGGTGCCAATTGTACAGATGGCAGATCACACATTATCTGCAACAAACACGTCTAAATGCCGTTGTGCGCAGCAAAAAAAAGAGAGGCAAAAACCCTGCTGTCACAAAAGAGACCTCCGGAGTCCGGAGCGTATAAGCTTTGTTGCATCTTCGCTAAAAAGATATGTTTTGCAGTAACGTGTCGCTTCGGCAAGCAAAGTGCACAGCTTGCATTGCAAATAACCAAATAGTAGTATGCCTCACACAAGTTTCAGCTATATTATTGGACAATATCACAACAGGAACCTTCGAAGAAATTGACCATCAAGTGGAGTTAAAATGGAAAAACAAACACCTGAGCTTGCCTTCGGGGACAGGGCTTGGAAGGATGTGTATGCATCTCTTAGAGTCACCAGGAACACAAAATGATTTCTTGGTCAAGAGTTTTATAGTATGTACACATGTTGCTCAATCAACATGCAAATTGAGCTTTCAGAACTGCTGGTCCAGGATGGCGTCTTTCTCCAACTTGTTCTGACCACCATTGACATAGCCAACAAGACTCCCGGAAACATCCGAGACCCAGGAGACACTGCGTGCCAGCCAAGCCTTGGGAGTCGACGCTTGCATGCTCTCTGCTGCTGCCATGCTCTTCTCCTCTTCCTCGAGCAACGCATCAAGCCACTTCTTTGACATGTATTCTTTCACCGCATCTACATCTTGGTTCACGATCTCCGCTGGTGGCATGGCCAGAGGGTTCTGCTCCAGGTTGAGCTTCTCTAGCTTATCGAGGCGGCCAAAACTGTCGGGAAGAGCATGAATTTGGTTGTTGCTGAGGTCGAGCTCACGCAGGTTCAGCAGGTCGCCAAATGAGAAAGGGAGCTCCTTCATGTCACTGAAGTTGCTGCTCAGGTTGAGGATTTCAAGACTGGAAAGTTTCCCTATGGCAGATGGAAGACCACAGAGTTCATTGAAATGCGCATCCAGGAGGTATAGCGACTGCATCTCACATATAGATGATGGAAAAGATCGCAGCTTGTTCATGTGGACCCAGAGCCTTTGCAGATTAACCAGTTCAAAGCCAATGTTTGTTGGCAGATAAGTGAGCCCATTGTAGCTTGCATTGAGCTCAACCAGTGACCTGGAGTGTGAATTATCAGTCGCTTGAATCATGTTAATTTTAAAAACCCAAGGGGAACATAAGTAGTATCTACCTGCATTTTGAGATGCTGTCTGGCAGTGTTCTCAGCTTGTTAGTTGACACATCTAGAATCTTCAGACTGGATAGTAATCCAACAGTATCAGGAAGAGAAACCAAGGCATTAGAAGCGAGTCGGAGCTCTTCAAGATGTTCAAGCGCTCCTATGGCATCTGGAATAACCTACAAGCAGAGTGGATCCACCAATAATCAGGGAACAACAGTACAATACATAGCTAACAAGCGACACACCAATAACACAGGTGTAATTGTAACTTGACAGACGAATCTGAACTATTTTAAAGCCTAAGAAAGAAAATCACAATTTATAACTAGCATGGGTTGTGCCTGCTGTTATGGATCGCAAAGTTTAAAGCATATAAATCAGGTATAAACATATCATACAAGGGCGAAATATGGAAGTAACAAAATTCTCAAAAGTAATTTTCACTAAGCTATGGCATACGATTCTCCAAATTTCCAGCCCAAACAAGACCTGCAGGGAACCAGAATAGCACACTCTTACATCCTAACTTGGTAACTCCTACCAAATTGGCATTTTGTCTTGTATAAGAAACTTGTATACAATTGCAACATGCTACTTGCGACTCTCGATGGGTCAACACTAGAGCGTGCATAGCCGAAACCAAATCAATGATCAAATAAAAGCTAATGCCCAGCCCCACTTCCTACCAGACTTGACTGTTGCAACCAGCACTAACATACATAGCGCTTCGATGCATCCTTGCACAGCTACTGACATTTTTTCGATCCTGAATCCATCTTCAGCAGTGCACCCTTATAACACATAAAACATGGGATAAGTTGTACTAGCACATCTGGTAAAACAATAGCATCCACCCACCTTCATACCAATCTAAGTGACCAAATCAGTATATACAGACACACTCTTCGTACCAGGAACACAGAATTAACCACAACTATCATACTGCACTGACAAATCAGTACCCAAACTATTTAGCACAGAATTCGAAGCATAGACTCAGGCCCAAAGACATTAAGGTGTGCACAGAAACAGTCGCACAACAATGCCTAATCCTAGACAAACACACCAGAACTGAAGTTTTTTTTTCCGTGGCTCATCCGGGATTACCGTAACTTACAACTACAGTACTACATGGGATCTAAATAAACAGATCTAAACATAGTATGGGGATGAGAGGTTTGTCACCTGGAGCTGGTTGTGCGAGACGTCGAGCACGCGAAGGCCCTGGATCCTTCCGAAGGCCTCGGGCAGGTAGCGCAGATTGCGATCCACGAGGCGCACGCAGTCGACCGGCTTGCCCTCCTGGGCCTGCTTCAGCACGGCGACGACCTCCTCCTGCACCGCCGCATCGGGTGCCGAGGTTGTATCGTCCTTGCCCTCGGCCTCCTCGAGGTCCCGCCCCTCCATGGCCGTGCGGTAGACCTTCTCGAGCCTGGCCTCCGCCTCGTGCAGCAGCGCCTCGTAGGCGTCGTGGGTCTCGTCGAGCTCGACCACCGCGCGGCAGGCGTCGAGGTCGGCCTCGATGATGCGCTGCGCGCCGTCGCCGGCGGCGGCGGCGGCGGCGAGGAGGGCGCGGGAGGAGTCGACGAGCTCGTGGTCGGGGCGCGGGCCGAGGTCCTGCAGCGCGGCGCGCGCGGCGGAGACGTCGGCGACGGCGCGGGACATGGCGTGCAGCACGGCCGGGTGGCGCAGGCCCGGCATCCGCTCGACCAGCTCGAACTCGCCGAGCGAGGGCGAGCGCGGGGTCGGCGTCTGCGGGTGCGGCTGCTCGATGTCGAAGTCGCCGCCGCCGCCGGCGGAGGCGGAGGGCCTGGGCTTGGAGAGCGTGGGGATGCGGGAGAGCACGTAGGCGAGGATCGGGTGGGACTGCGGCGCCGGATCCATGGCGGGGGAGGTCGGAGGAGACGACGACGAGGGGGGAGGGTTGAACTGGAGTGGAGGAACTGGATGCTGTTTTATGGAGGCTTTTGGGGACGGCAGTCAGCCGCCTGGGCCGGCAGATCTGTTTCTGTGGGGATTATTTTGGGGTCGTCTGATTAAGGGTGGAAGTACGTTTACTACCCCACGGTTTCTACTACGTCTCGTTCAAGAAACAGTCAAGGGGAACATTCGCGCAGGTTACTGTTCCTTTCTCTGCAAGTCAACACTCACCGATTGCCTATTGAACACTGTTTTCACCATCCAAAAATATATCCAGTATTTATTTTTACCTCATCTTATCCTTCGCCACGCTTTCAAAATAAATAACCACCTCAGCTTATCCTTGGCCAAGCTTTGCCTCTTTCTTTTCATCAAAACGAACTCATTATTTCTTCTCTTTTTCTCCATTGTAATCATCTTGTCATTGTCGAGGGGCAGTTGTCTATCCCCTCTTCAATCCCATGGTCGGATGCTCTACCGGCCGGTTCTAAGCAGATGCAAGTTGTAGCATGTTACTATTGTCTACTACCCACAATGTCACGTGTTATCAAATGACCAAGATAATCAGCCATACTACATAGTAGTATCATCCTGCTGTGCATTCCAAGTCAAAGAACATGAGCTTAATTAATAAGGATCTTCACAACAATCCTAGATGAATAATTTCTAAAATAATTTCTAAGAGTTTTACTTCAAAAATCCAAGAGTTTTACAAGATTAGCAAGCAGTGGCGGATCCAAATAATTTCTAAAGCCTGGGCATAACAAATATGCAAGTGCTTAAGATGTCTAAATGGACTTACGGCATCGTCCCGCTAGCAAGGTACGTAGATCTACTCGGTGTCATCTAATATTGCTGGCACATTTGGAAAGAGCGATGATGCTTGCTAGTCAGGAGTAGTTGTTCTCGCTAGAGCTTTATTTGACCTTTTTTGGGGGGTTTTATTTTTCATTGTCTACTTTCTTCTCAGAATCTCTCTGCCTTCCTACGAATTGGTAGATCAGCTACTCTCAAAGTTGTTGAAAAGAGAGAGGGTGGAGAAGGAAATGCGAGAGTAAGCTTCAAATTTTTATGCAAAATGTTTTGCAACAAATCTCTTGTCGAAAAGGTTAACTTTAGGGTCATCTAAAAATCTTGTAAATATGATGTCTGACACTAACTAGAACTCCAGTGCCCCTTCGGTTCACAAGAACATCATGCATTGAACTTGTCCCTATAAAATAGGCCTTCGAGCTCATACAAGATTTCCCATAAACGAAGCAAATTTCGGCGACTGCAATCCTGCAGTCCTACGTCCAGAGAAGCTTTAATTGGGAAAAATCTCTAAAGATCAGATTCCTCCCACACAAGAATATCTGTGAAAATCCGGCGAACCATCGAAAGTGCTTTTCAAATAGATGTTCGAGCTCATGCCCTCCGATCCAAATTAATTGATTTCACTTTTTTCTAGATACGGATGTATCTAGTCAATAAATGCATCTAGGTACATCCATATCTAAAACAAAGTGGAGTCAATTAATTTAGATTGAAAGGAGTATAAGATTTTTCCGTAAACAAAGTAAGTTTCAGCAATTGCAATCCTACAGCCAGAGAAGCTTTTTTTATCCAAAAAAAAAATCCCTAAAGATAAGATTCGTCCCACACGGGAATATCTGTAAAAATCCAGGGAACCGTCGAAAGTGCTTTGCCGTGGAGCGCTGAAAATGGAGGAATCCTATTATCCTTTGGATCGGATCCATCCAAACTGAAAGCGATCTTACCGGGTACTACTCCGTATTTGCTTCACCGGCAAAGACCCCTGCTCCAGACCGGAAGCACGCAGCAACATTGAGCTGCATGAGGGTGACGAGGAGATCCGATCATGCAGCCGGCATCCGGCATCCGGCCACGAGGGCGCCACGCTCGGCGCGACCGAAGGACGGCAGGGGCAAGTGCTGCTCACGTTACGCACGACGGCACCGGCCCCCGATCTACCCAAACTAGCCAAGAGACGAGATGCCAAGGCACGACGCAAAGCTCCGCATGCCACCGCAGCGGACAACGAAGTCGAGCTACGGCCGACCTTTGCACAGTTGCCTTGCGTCGATCTATCAACTGTGCAAAGGTCGGCAAGAGCTGATTTCGCCTCTTCGACGGTACCATATACTTATATATATACAATTACAGCTGCATCTTTGAACAGAACCTCTCCGCCACATACATACTTTTTCCCACGGAATATTTCCTCCGCTCCTTTTCTTTATTTACTTGTATAAGTTTGTATACAAGGAATTGATTGGTACTACTACTGTTTGTTAGCGCATTGCTCTTAGCGCGTGTTACCTTATGTCTCTGTCAGCTACCAAATTAACGAAGAGGCTAACGACGAACTAGTAACTATAGCGCTAGGCTTTACGCCTTGCCGGAAGATGGAGAACAAAAAAAAAACGCCACTAGTCCAGCTTGATCAGCTTTTAGCCCGACATGGCCGACGTGATCTCCTTGCCGGCCACCTCGAGCACCTCCTTCGCCCTATGCGCCAGCTTGTCGCAGATGTTCCTCGCGATCCTCTTCTGAAACTTGCTGCTCTTGAGCCACTCGATCCCCACCAGCACCTCGCACCGGCAGCTCGCCGGCTCTGACGCCGCCACGGCCACGCTCCGGATGTCGTACCTCAGATGGACCTGCAACAACGGGGCACAAACCTTACATCATGTAACTGTCTGTCCCGTTTCTTTGCCTGACTAACTAACTACTCACATCCACTACATACATAGACAAAGCCACATGACACGACAGGATGATGGTGGACTCGGACGGCATCCACCCGAGATATAGAGAACAACAAAGTTTACATACCCGGAAGTAGTCGCCGAAGGGGACGTTGTGCAGAGTCATGACGTCGTACACTGTCCACCCGTCGCCGTCCTCTGACGTCGACTTCAGCTGGGTGCTGGCCACCTCGCCGCCGAAGATGGACATGTAGCGGTTGAACTTGTAGCTGGCGTGTCGTTCCAGGACGCCAGGCTTGGTCTCCTCCCACGGCGTGGCGGTGTAGTCGAGGCACCCGACCCTGCTCATTGTTCTCGTCTCCAAGGGGCCGCCGTCGAACACACCCATCAGCAGATTTGCCTGCGGGATGTGCAGACAGTTAACAGAAGATCGCTGCGTACAATCGCATACTGACAAGCCAATTTGGGTGTTGCCTTGTCCAAGACCGACATACCGAGAATGCTGGATGGCACTGTCAAAAGGTTTTGTCCCAAGTCCCAACTCTCTCGATATGGTCTATTAGCGTTTTTGACCGTTTTTGTCAATTTAGTAATAACCGTTTTTTACCGTTTTTGTCAAGTCAACCCTTCTGCTTGCCCAAAAGTTGAGGTTGACAAGATATGGTCTACTGGCATTGCTTACAGTTAGCTAAAATAAATTTCCTCTTCAAATCATCGGATATACGCATCCTACTTTTTGAACCAAGATAAAGACTAGTGACGTTTACTTTATTACAGACTAACAGCCTAACCCTATCATCACAAGAAAGGAAGGGAAAAAAAAAGAACAGAGCATAGAGAACTCACATCAATAGGATGTTCCACTGTATACTCCTTTGAGAGGTTTACATCTCCAATGCTCAACAGAGACTGGACGTCATCAAGATCGTCGTAGCTCTCATCATCTTGATCTTCTTCAAGCTTGGCCCTCTGTTCAAGAGCTGACGATTTTGTTTTCCACAGACCAATTATTGTCCTACAATGAAATTGTGTTTTTTTCATGAGTGGCTGCATCTTTATTTTGACTTAGATGGAGGTATCGAAAGATACAAACCTGCTAGCCTTGCTAAATGATCCAAACGAATGGAACTGGAATTTCAACCTCCCCTCCTTATCTTGTGATTTGGCACCATTCTTCGCTTCAAGCCCACGCCCACTCTTTAACGTGAACACCAATGATGGGGTGCCTACTGTTGTGAAAGATGGAGGTGAAACTTCCACCTCCTCGATGTCGTCCCACAGAAAGAAGAATTTCGTTTTGTGCCCAAACAAATTGGCATAGAAACCAACTATTCTAGCTGACAGAAATAGCCTTCCCTGCATCACCAGCAACTACAGATGAAAATTCATAACCAACATAACAATAAAGTTCACTAAGAAATGTGTTTCAGCTATCACATTTAATTCTATGCTTGGTTTAATTCAGAGCTTCAACTAAATTATTAACCTATCAAAAGATCTCCACAATTAATGTAACCTTCCTTTTCTCCTAAAACCACAAAAAAATGTATTCCAGGGAGCAAAAATAAAACATATAGTAGCTCCGACAATTTTACCTGCAATGGCAATTTCCTCTTTAAAGAGCATGCATAATCTGCTATAAGGAACTCTTCGTGAGGCAAACTGAAAAGCTTCTGGAATGTTGAATTTCTGTGCGGTGACCGAACATGTAACTGCAATATATTCATGTGAATACCCGGACTGTCAAAAACGGTTATTACTAACAGATATCCATGTGTAAGTTAATTGTGGAATACCTTCTTACCAACTTCCTTCTCCATCTTGTTAAGATAATCTCTCATTGATGTCTCAGGTCCTTTAGTATTTTCAAGAAATATTCTCAAATGCAGCTTACTCTGGCATGTCTGGGCTAGTTTTCCCTCCAGTGGTACCCATATATCTGCTAGTTCTGTTGATGTGCGTTTAAGAAAGTTAATTTCTGCATGTCCCAGTGAGATTGCCAGATCAAACGGGCTATCGAAATTGAAAACTTCAACATCCAACATAGCAGGTGGCTCTTCCATGGCATCAAACTCCATTATCTCTACAGCAATCGTTCAGTTTGTCAGACCTCAGAAGCCAATTAATCACACAAAGCTACAACGTTTTCCACTGTGTACAGTGTGCTAACATGTTATTTATTTGGATAATGTGTGCTAATAAGTGAAATATACTAACCATTCCATTGAGGTTCTTGAGTCTGTAGTTGAACAGAGCTTGATCTCATTATGCCATTACAACTGAACACAACATAAGGATCTACAGATCCACAAGAAACAGGCAGCAAGCTTGTAGCCTCTAATAGAGCTACTGTCAGTAGCCAACCGTCACCATTAGCCTTAACCCCGTGATCACCTCCTGGTGACAAGAGGTGGTTTTAGAGGTAACACACTTATGATATTGAAGAATTCGTTTGCACGTACGATGCATGAGAGACACAAATAGCTGCAAAGCTAAAATAGAACATACCTCGTTTTATCCTTGCTTGTACAAAATGAGCTACCATATTCAGTAAACGCTCCATCTGAAGAACTAGTATGCCAGATGTGATCAGCTCTCCAAATGTGTCGGGTAAATCTATACCACTGAACTCAAGACCCATAAGTGGGCCTGGCCTAGACAGAAGGATGTGCACAAGAACATACACTGCCATTATCACTGTTGAGATCACGGTAAAATTGCAAAAATACTTGCAAGCAAGTCTGATATGTGACGGGTGATCTGTCTGAAGTGGTGCCAACAACTGCTCTTTGTCCATCCCAGCAGAATCAGCTACTTTCACATGCCGAGACAAGATTTCTGCAAAACTTTCAAAATTCTCCTTGAGTCCATCCTTTACACTTCCCTCAATCATACTTTTCATCATGGTACTCTGAAGAAACTCCAGATTGTATGATACAGTCAGATGTGTGCTCTCTTCACCTGACGACAACTCAGGGGATTGAGTCATCTTGTAGAGTAAAACAACCTCAAAGCAGTTCCCAAATGGAACTTCCGGAGTACGAACGCGGGTCATGATCGCAAAACTCTTGCCATCAGCTTTAAGATACGTCTGTTCCTCAATGGTTTTGATATCTTTCATAAGCTTGGTTCCGCCCTTGGTGTACCGACATGTCCTGGTTAAGCTGGGTCGATCCTGGCTCTTCCAGGTCCACGGCTGTTCGTCGTAGTCCATTGTCCCTTGCAGCTCACGGAGGTCTTTGGAGAACTGGGAATCAGGCCCAAAGAGAAGGGAGTTCAAATCCTTCGACTCCACAAGGTAAGTGTGCTCAAATATTGTGCCACCACCGAGATCGTCAGGCATGTCCGCTGTACTACTTCCTGACTTCATGGCTTCCATTGCTTCTTCAAAGCTTGCATCTGGAACAGACAGTTCAGCGTCACGGTCATGTGCACTCTTTGCGGTTGGTGTACTAGGCTCTATCAGACTATCATCTTCAGAAACTGTACTGGAATTTGCTTGCGTCGAATGGTCAGAATCATCTAGATAGGTTTGTGCCACTGCAGAGCTCCTAGGGGAATCAACCATGACACTGTTTGTGCCTGAATGTTCACTATAAGTTGATCTCTCAATTTCAACGTCAGTGCCACTCCTGGAGCTCGAACAAGTGGACGAGTGGATGACTGTATTGTCATTGTTCTCTCCATAGAGTGAAAACGTGAGAAGAATTTTTCCTGGCAAGGCAGAGATGCAAAATAAAATCGTTATGGACAGACCATTCTCCATTCACAAACGGTGATGATAAAACAAATGCTATCACGAGACAAGATATACCACATTTATCAGAGTCCCAACTCTCAATCTCTAGACCAGTATGGAATTGTTGGTGCAGCGTCTGGAAAGTACCACTACAGCAGATTGCAGTTTACACCAAGGTATCGAACACTAAAGCTGAGTCAGCCTACCGACATGATTGTTCTGTCACCACTACAAATCGCAGAGCTTAGTGGAGTGGTGCCGTTTGGCTCGGTTATGCTCGGCTAGCACTTTGGAGCGACTTACGATAGGTACTGCCTTTCCATTCCGTAAGAGCGCGCTAATCGCTTGCGTGCGGCATTTGGCACTGCTAAAGTAAACAATACGGGCAACTTCGCCAAACGTCGGTAGACCGACCGACCATTCCGAGGACGAATTCACCCAATTCACGGCAAACAGAATTAGCAAAACAGTTTGATCTTAGAGCTAGAGAGGAGCGAAATGCGTGCACGCACCGCAGTCGCCCTTCCGGCGGTGCTTGGGCCGCAGCGTGAACCACGTCGGCGGGACGGAGCGCCGGGGCCCGGAGGCGGCCTGCGCGGCGGGCGGCGGCACGGGCAGCTTCACCCTGCCCAGCACCTCCCTCCGGCCGGCCCCGCCCTCCCGGCGCCGCGCCACCCCGACCTCCACCGCCTCGCCCTCCTCCGCGCCCACCTCGAACGCGAACTCCTCGTTCCACGCCGCCGCGCCGCCCGGTTCCGCCGGCTCCACCGCCCGCGTCCGCGCCCTCTGGTTCGCCACCTTCACCCTCGCGTAGACCCCGCCGCCCTCGTCGCCGCTCGGGAGGCCGCGCGCCTCGAGCACGCAGACGTAGAGGCGCATGGTGGCGAGCTGTCGCTGGCAGCGAAAACGGTACTGTAAGATCAAAAAGCGGTAATGGGGAGGTGGACGGGGAGGGTGGTTTAACCTGGTGGGAGGTTTGGGCTTGGGCGGGCGCCGTGACGTGGCCCGTCACCTGTGGGACGGGGCACGCGGCGGGGGGAGAGGCGCGACACGCGGTGGTGGAAGTGGAGCCGTGGAGGTTGGGACGCGGGGGCGGTCCGCGCTGGCCCTGCTGCTGGAGTGCTGGGTACGCAGTCTGCGTTGGGAGGGGAGAGTTTCTCATCAGTCGCCACGGCCGACGCGACGACGGCCTGAATCCTGGAACTCTTCTTCTGCTCGATCTTCTAGATCGCCTCGCTACGTCATGGCATGGCGAGGCTTATCTTCGTAGTAATGTAGATGCTTTGCCATAAATGGTGATGGTGCTTTCAGATCAAACATTTAAATTGGATCACATTTTATAATTTTGATTGAAAAACCCTAGCCTACTCGCCGTTCTCCGGGGCGCTCGACAACCCCACCCGTCGTCGCCTCCCTCATTCTTCCGCTTCTCCGCCACCACTCGGAGCCGCTGCATCCTCCAGAACCCCACGAAAAGAGCTTGGCGTTTCGCCGCGTCCTCGAGGAGCCGTTGCCGCACCTCCGCGAAAAAGCGGTGGCCCGCCTCCTCTATCGTCCCCCGTAGGATGGAGGCATCGACGACGCGGCGCTACTGCTCCTCGTTGACTTCCTTGCGGGAACGGGCGTCATCATCGGTCTTCTTCAGCGACTCAAAGGACGCGAGGATCTCCCTCTGCTCCGCCTCCTTCTCCTCCAGGTTAGACCTGTCATTGCTCCAGCCGTCGAGGGCGTCGTCATCATCCGCCTCCTCCTCCGCGGCCAACGCCGCTGCTGCTGTTGCTCCGCGTCGAACACCGTGTGGGCCACCTCCTCCTACGCTGCCTCCCGGACCGCGTTAGCCTTGAACTGCACAACCAGCGTCGCGACCTCCAGGTCCTCCTCGATGACGTCATCGTCTCCGAAAAACTCGTTGAACTGGGGGAACTCGAGAATGTGGGCCGGGGCGATGGAGACGTAGGTGGAGATGGTGGTGGAGGGGCCTGCCCGCCGCCGGTGCGACTCAGCATTGCGTACGTGGTGGGTAGGCGACGAGGTATGTTTTCGTGAGGCGTAGTTGTTGGCAGCACGGGAAGAGGCGGGAAGGAAGACGGCGGCGACGCGTGGAGGAGGCGCAATGCCGACATAACATCTCGCTTGCTCCCTCTTGGAAAACATAGTCGTCATTAAGGCAAAGCACTAGCGCTTCGGTTCATGCCACTAACGAGACGGACCTATCCCAGAGGTGCTTTAAAAACCGTGCGGTGTGATAATGCGGAAGAGCCCAGGAACTAAACAGCTTAAAAACTGCAGGGCACCAAATCTCTTTTGGGAGCACGATTGAAGATGCTCTCATGAGCTTCAACAGATAGACAATGCTTTACGTGACATGTTTACCAGTTGCGTGGAAGAACGCCAAGATGCTATTGGTGGAGCCTGAGATGACAACTTTTGAAGTACTTTGATGTACCTTTCAAATGTTCTCTCACGGTCTTTCTTGCATTAGCTCCACTGTAACAATTTTTTTTTTTTTTGCTTAATCTATCGTTGGTCAAAATGAGCATAAGTGATCGAAATAATATCGCAACTGCGTCTAAGTTTCACAGCCGAAAATTACACTGTTTGATCGGAGTATTGCTCAAGGCTTGTTGTCCATTAGTCTGCTAATATTGTACAATAACGATCTAAAGTAGACAAAAGAACGTTAGCATGCATTGCCATAGCCTGTAACCAAAAAATAGGAATGTACCTTTTGGCAGCAATCCAACACTCACCCTTGCATAGAGGGCGTCAAAGGTTTCACCCAATCAGACAAAAATAACTGCAACAGAACTATCTGATTTACACATTCCTGCTTAGAAATAATGAAAAAAAAAGGCTATCATTGCCTTACCCGTGAAGTAGCAGTATGCACCGCCACTCCCCAGGCTTCAGTGCAAACAGCACAGCACAACAGATGGCGAGTTTATGTACGATTCACATATCAGCGTTCACTAACGGAAGCTAAAAAAAGCATTGGTGGCTGGCTGTAAATACGGTGTGGTTACAGAATTCAGCGAGAACCCCGGAAAGATAAAAGCCTGCGAGGGCAGAACCAGTAAACAAAGCACCAGCCTCCTCAAAATCGTGATCTAACATTCAGAAGCAGCACTACATGTAAGATTACATCCGACTCAAGGGTGATATTACAGTACGCAGTCCAAAGCTGCGCTAGCTAACATCAACGATTCCGGATCAAGGGTGGCTATGTACAGCAGGCGGTCCAAAAGCGAAGATCAACCTGCACTAACAACAGATGGTGATAACTCAGTAACACACGCGGAAACAAAAGGACAAACCTATTCTAAGCCTCTAATTAAAAATAATTACACGAACAAATGATTATTGGGCAGCGTTGCAAAATAGGGAAAGATAGAAACAGCGCACAGTGAAAATAGCTCACTTTATCGGTGTCAGAAGATCAAGTGTTGCCCTTTCTCTTCTTTCTCTTCTTCGAGGAGCTGCCCACCACATTGGGTGTTGGTGCTGGGGGTGGCACTACAGGTGGTACTGCTGCTGGTACAGCAGGAGTGAAGTGTGGAAAAACCATATGTGGGTGCATCGGCACAAAAAACATTCCTGGAGGCACCGCTGCCGACGTGGTTGCCATAGCCATCATTGCCGGTGGCACTGACATCGGTGTAGATGATGGCACTGCCGCTGGAGCCATTGCTGTATTCGCAGGTGTTGAGACTGGTGTGCTAATTCCCGCACCTTCAGCAGATGGCTTTAGAGACTTATCACCTTTCTTACCAGCAGAAGCTGGGCTTTCTCCGGGCCTTTTCTCTTTTCGAGATTCCTCAAACTTGCGTACCTTCTCTTTAGCTTCTTTCATCACAGACAGAACATATTCCATTGCATCAGGATCAGTTGCTCCCATTTCCACAATCTCAGCAAAGTACTGGTGGCCATCATTGTAGAGATTGTCCACTTTATCTTCACGAACATTTTCTGGTGCACTATTCCCTGTAGCGTTTGCCGCTTTTGGTGAGATGGGAGTTTCCTTGGGTTCCTCAGGGCATTTGAAGTCCTTCCTCCACCGATCAAGAATGTATTTGGAAGGTATTAGCATCACAAGCTCTTGCTTCAAGACCGCAAGAGCATGGCTACACAAAATACCTTTAAACTGGAATGACCTGCAGATACACCACACTTCTTTCTCAGCATTGTTATACATCACTCTATAGTCAAACTTTCTCTCCTTCCCGATGACAGTCACAGTGTAGGTGACTATTGATCCATTCTTACTGACTTCAATGCAATTCACATTCATCAGCTGCTTTAACTGATCCTGAAACTTCTGAAACATATTGATCGTATAAGCATTTGCAAATTGCTCCTCAAACAACAAACCAGAGAGGGCTTGTGGCCTTTGCTGAAAGGAACGGAAGTCGTCGTAGGCTTCTCGATCAGACCTAAGCTTCATAGCAGTATCAAATTGTTCAATAAATGTCTTTATTGTGGTCTCTGGTGTAATATATCCATCGAAAAAGGCCTCCAACCGTTCACTGCGGCGAACAGTAGAGATACCAGCCCAGAAAGTATCCTTCACATATGCTGGCACCCACTTTGCCCTCTCTTCAAACAAGGTTGTGAGCCAGCAATTATCATGAAGGTTGTACTGATTGACCATCTCAACCCACTCCCTCTCAAAATCAGCTGATGTAATGGTGTCATAGACTACCTTTTTCATTCTCAGGCTAATTGCCTCTTTATCCTCAACTCTTCCAGACATTTCAGGAAGCTCTTTCATTATATGCCAGAGGTTGTATCTGTGACGAGTATTCAGAAATACCTCAGAGGCTGCTTTGACTACTGGTCTTGAATGGGTGGTAATAATTGCTTCAGGTGCTTTATCATTCATACATTTTAGCCATTTCTTGAATAACCATGAAAAGGTCTCTGGAGACTCATCTCCCAGTAAACCGCATCCTAACAATACAAACTGACCATGATGGTTGATTCCAAGAAAAGCAACCAATGGAATGACAAACTGGTATGTCAAATAAACGGTATCAAAGCAGACAACATCACTGAAATGCTGATATGCAGCTCTAGATTGTGCATCGACCCAGCAAACATTCTTGAGACGGCCTTCATCATCCATGTCCCAGTTGTAGAAGAAGTTGGAATTTTGAGCTTGCATCTTATCAAAAAATACTAATAGTGCTTCAACATCACCCTCTGCAAACCTCAGCTTCCCACACTTGCCAGCTGCTTCAATAGAATAATTTGACTGAGAGAAGGACCTCGCCATGAATTCTTTGTTTTGGTTGGGTGGCCTACCTCTACCAGAATGAATCTTTGGATTCAACCTAGTCTTCGCGTTGAATGGGCGGTGCTCCCTCTGCCAGTCAGGGAGATCCTTAAAACACATCATGAACCTGACCATTTCAGGATTACATGGGTGGTTATGCTCCAGCTCAACAAACACTACTTCCCAACGGTTATCACTCGCATTGTACTTCACTACCATCATAGCTTTGCAGCCAGTCTTCGCAACAAGCCTTCTTCGAGCTTTTAGGCCAGGCTTTATCCTAGCAATGCCACCTTTGTAACAAACAAATGTGGCTCGGTATTTTACCCCATCAACACTATGTGAAGTTCTTTTTGAGACTCCAAATCCTGCGCGGTATCCGTACTCCAAGTAAGACTGGTATGCCAAATCAACCGTCTCAAAAGTCATGCCAACCCGAGGTTTGGGAACATCATGCTTAACCAAATCCACGGTGTTATTCTCGAAGGATGTGGAGGTGTCAGTGAGTTGCTGTTGCAAGCTGCTCCTTGGATAAGGATCGCTCTGAAGGGTGTCCATCACATCAGCGCTCGGTAACCAGAATCCTGGGTCAGCATAAACATAAGGCATCAATAAGCATGTAAGAACTAGTTAGAATAATTGCTGTAAAATAAATAACTAGTTAGGATAGACTAAATACACAAATTTAATGCTTAGTTCGATTGTGTTCCATTTCTAAATCACTAAGAAAATTTCTAAGTTTGGCAATACAGCTGTTCTCTTACCAAAGATGGCCAGGAGAATGTGAATAATTGCAAAATAGCACCTTAATTGCATTAAACAAATAGATAATGAGAACATAGTTTATTGTTCTCTTTGGTTTCATTGACTGTGATAATGCAAGCATTGGCCTGCCGAGAAATGCATTCAGTAACATAAGTCACATAAATAAGAGGGTTATCATCACCAGAAAGTAATTGGAAGAACGTGCCCACTGATATGGAATATAGGTACCTAAACCTAGCTGGGAAACTCCCTGCATTATTAACTCAGCTCGCACAGAATGTTTAGCTTCTCACTGGATGAAGTACTGTAGTAAAGTTGAGACGAAGCGGCAGCTGCTATTAGAATCCAGTGGGCCACGTGCTACAAATTGATGAACAATAGGTTGTGAACGGAGAATCACAGGTACTGCCCAAGAATTAGGGGAAGCAAAACTAGGGCTCGCCAACAAAATCCTAATAGCACAACAGCGTTGCCACTTTGTTCTCCTTGGGAGATCGAGGGCAAACCCAGGGTCAGGGCAGGGCAGGGCACGAGCTACGCCGGCGCTGTTGCTGCTGCAGAAGACGGTGACGGCGAGGGGGCGGAGAAGGGAGGGGGTCGGGGCAGGTGGAATCCGTACCTCACGCACGCCGGAGAGGGGGGCTTCCTGGCGGGATGGACACGGGCCCTCACAGCGCGCCGCACTGGAACCCCTGTAGCTTCGCGTCAAACCCTTCCTCCTCCCATCTCATGCCTAGGCCTCGAGCGCGAGGGCGAGCACGGCAAGGAGGAGGGGGGCGGTCGATCCTGGCCAAGCCCTCGTAGCCACAGCAGTCCAGATCGAGCTTCTCGAGCGACCGAGCGGCGACCTGCGCGCCTCGCCGTCAGCCCTGCCCGCCTCTCACACGCTCGTGGGATTAGAGGGACTGTCGAAGCAAATGGACTCTGCAATCTGCTGGCGGGGGAGAGAAGGCGAAGGCGGCGGCGTCAAAGGGTCGCCCTGCGTCTGTGTGCGGAGGTCCATTTGGCCGCAGCTCAAGCCCGGCTCGCAGCACCACCTGGTTGGATGGACCGGTGTATCACTACTTCTGGTGCGCAGTTGCACTCATTTTTTCTCACGTCAAAAGTGCATAGCAACTCTTCACATCCAGTAAAAAGAACAGGTGAAAATTAATTAGGGTGTGACAAGTTTTCAGTCTACCGAGAATGAACCTCCATTCCTCACTCACATCAAATCTCAGTTAGAGCTTATGTCGCAACTTCAACTCATGATTAGCACGAATCGTGAAGCAAATTTAACTGTATGGATCATTTTTTTTAGTTGCATCCCCAGCTAAACTGAAAAAATCTTAGCTGCAACCCAACTTGCAATTCATATGCACGAATCATGATGCAATTGGACGGTGTAGGACTTGACTCAGCACGAACTTAGTTCTTAGCCAGTAAAAACGTATTAATTAAAACTAATTTAACATGTCCTCCCTCTCATCCTTTGCCTTAATTTTTTTCTTTGAGGAACCTCTAAAATCCTTTCCCTAGCTTGTAAATATCGATGACAATGGTGAGGGATAGAGATGAATAACCCGAAGGCTGTGTTTGGTTGCAATGAATTGGGCTCTAAATTGAATTGGTAATAGAAAACCAAATCAACCAATTCAATGGAATACCACAAAGAGTGTTTGGATGCGCGTGGTATTCAGCTATAGAATTCAGGTTTCAATGGAATACCAAATCCTGTTTGGATGTCACATGTGTGGAAATGAGAGTATTTTTAACTTTAAACAATATAACCTCTGTAATATGAATGAAAATAGCACAAAATGGATACATATGTCTTACAAATAGCACAAAGTGGATAATTATGTCTTACAAATAGCACAAAGTGGACAGTTATGCTTACATATAGTAGAAAGTGGATATATTATGTCTCACAAATGGCACAAAGTGGATACATTATGTGTCAAACAATCCATAAACATGAAAGTAAATAATATGGTAGCAAACTCGAAGTAGAAACAAATCAGTAGTTTCACAAATATACACAACCGCACACACAGCCGTCGACCCCCTCTGGCCGCCTCTACATCGAGAGGAGAGGAGACTCCCACGCTGCACCACCTGCGGCCGCGCAACCATCTCCAGTCGCCGTGGAGCCACCTGCCGCCGCCGTTCGCCCCGCTAGGGTTAGGGTTCCGTCGCGGGGAGGGGGCAGCCAAGGGGAAGGGAGGCGGGGAAGAAGGGGGCCAGGGGCGGCGGATGGTGGCCGGAGAGAGAGAGAGGGTAGGGGACAGAGAGAGGGCGACGGAGCATACCTGCGCGGCGGCGCTGGCTGGGCGACGGTGAGCGAGGCGAGCGTCGCGCGTGGAGGAGACGAGTGCGAGCGAGGCTCGCTTGCGGGGAACGGTTCGAAAATACTGCACCAATACAGAGGTCTAGACCTTTGAATTGAGAGGGGGTAAGTTAGTTGCGGGCGGGGGTGCCCTCTGAATTGATTTCCAATTCCAGAAACGAATACTGAACGCATCCAAACGGTGGTATTCGGGTTTCCAATTCCGAAAACCCAATTCGGAGGCCAATTCCGTGCAACCAAACAGGGCAGAAGTGAATTGAATAGGTTTTTCAAATTGTAATCTTGTTACTCACAACTTTTAGACTTTGTGATGACAAATGTGACCTTAATGCAATCATCTGAAACAATTTATAAGATGATAGAAATAACCGATAAATGCGGAGACAAAGATGTATCCCGTTGTTCAATTTCTTGGAAAGAAGCTAGTCACCGTTGGAGAGGTATGGATTACCACGAAAGATTCTCAACCACTACAAAATCCCATCTTGCTCTCTTTGCGCCTCCTCACGAAAGTGAAAAACACACACCTAAGGTTTCTTACGAAACCAAGAGTAACAAGTAACTTGAAGTTGGTGAATCACGACTTGGCTTGGTGGGATCTAGATCTCCTTTGTCAATTCCTCAAAGTGATTTGAATTTAGATGGGAAAATTGGGAGGTCTTAGCTTTCGAGGTGCTCAACAGTGAAGGAGAGAGAAATTAAGAAGCCTTTCTTCTGCTAAGTCAAGGATACTGCTTTAGAGAAGAAGGTGCAGCTTAAAAAGGTCCACATAAAACTAACCATTTGGAGAGATATGCGCACGCTAGGTTTTGTTCAGAATTCCGGACCATAGTCCGAATGGATTAGGAACTAACTTTGGACGATCCAGAGCCTACTGGATCCACCTAATATCCTTCAAGATTCTTACCAAAACTTAGTACTCGGAATATGCTATATTGCCTCCTTTCAGTTTCATATCGCTAGTATCTGTTGGAGATATGCCCAAGAGGCAATAATAAAGTAGTTATTATAATATATCTTTCTGTTTATGATAAATGTTTGCATACCATGTTATAATTGTATTAACCGAAACATTGATACATGTGTGTTATGTAAACAATAAGAAGTCCCTAGTAAGCCTCTTGTATAACTAGATTGTTGATTAATAGATGATCATGGTTTCGTGATCATGAACATTAGATGTTATTAATAACAAGGTTATGTCATTGGATGAATGATATAATGTACACACACCCAAATAAGCGTAGCATGAGATCAAGTCATTAAGTTCAACTTGCTATAAGCTTTCGATACATAGTTACCTAGTCATTCGACCATGAGATCATGTAAATCACTTACACCGGAAGGATGCTTTGATTACATCAAACGTCATTGCGTAAATGGGTGGTTATAAAGATGGGATTAAGTATTTGGAAAGTGTGAGTTGAGGCATATGGATCAATAGTGGGATTTGTCCATCCCGATGACGGATAGATATACTCTGGGCCCTCTCGGTGGAATATCGTCTGATTAACTTGCAAGCATGTGACTGGGTCACAAGAGATGACATACCATGGTACGAGTAAAGAGTACTTGTCGGTAACCAGGTTGAACTAGGTATGGAGATACCGATGATCGAACCTCGGACAAGTAAAGTATCGCGTGACAAAGGGAATCGGTATCGTATGTAAATGGTTCAATCGATCACTGAGCTATCGCTGAATGTGTGGGAGCCATTATGGATCTCCAGATCCCGCTATTGGTTATTGGGCGGAGAGGAGTCTCGACCATGTCTGCATAGTTCACGAACCGTAGGGTGGCGCGCTTAAGGTTCGATGTCGCCTAAGTAGATTCGGAATATGAGATGGAGACGAAGTTTGTTCGGAGTCTCGGATGGGATCCAGGACATCACGAGGAGGTCCAGAATGGTCCGAAGAATAAGATTCATATATGGGAAGTCACTTTCCGGGGTTCAGGAAAGTTCTGGTGTTTTGACCGGAGCTTCTAGAAGGTTCTAGAGGGTCACCAGTGGGCCCACCACCCCGGGAGGGGCCACATAGGTGCCACATGGCATGATGGGTCCTGGCGTCCTGCCCACTATGACATGTAGGCCCAGGCCGTCCCACCCCTAGAGATAAGATCTATCTCCTAATTTAAAGGGTTTAAATCTAGAGATAAGATCTATCTCCTAATTTAAAGGGTTTAGATAAAGAGATAAGGGGATAAGGCTTGGGGGGAGTTATCCTCCCCCCATGCGCCGGCCAAGGGAGAGGTGGGGCCAAGGGGGAACCCTAGGCCGACCCCTCCCCCTATATAAAGAGGGGAGGGGGTGGCCGGCCACACCACCCCTCACACCAAACCCTGGCCGCCCCCCTCTCTCCTCCATACAACTGCTCCGGCTTAGGCGAAACTCTACAGTTTTACTCCTCCACCACCACCACCACGCCGTCGTGCTGCTGGGATTCCGTGGAGATCTACCACACCTCCGCTGCCCGCTGGAACGGGAAGAGGACGGGTTTCATCGACACCGTACGCACGACCGAGTACGGAAGTGCTGCCGGATTGCAGCACAGGACGATCGACTACATCAACAGCGAGATCTAATCCCGTAGGCTTTGGAATCTTCGAGGGTTAGTCTCACATACATCTCGTTGCTCCGATCTCATAGATTAGATCTTGGCTTTTCCATAGATTGGATCTTGGATTTATTCATGTTCACGGTAGAAATTTTTTGTTTTCCATGCAATGAACCCATCAGTACCACGTTCTATATAGATCGTATAAAACATATCAGATATCGTGAGATCGATGTTGTGTAAAATTCAGATAGGTATGCACTTGCTATATTTACCAGGAGCGGATCCAAGTGTGGGGAGGGTGCAGTGCTTACCGGGTACGGGTTTTTTCTATCTTTTGTAAAACAACTAACTGGTCGTGGATCTTCGGATGCCACGGCCTGCTCCAGTTCTCCGTCTTCCAAGTAGGTCGGCGAGGAAGACGATCTCCGCGCAGTGGTGCTCCTCCATCGCTTCTCCCCTCCGTCGTGCGAGCACGCAGAGGCTGAGAAGGGCATCTTCCCGTCTGCAAAGTATTCGTCGGTGGCGTTCAAGGTTGCGCCGGCACCAGGTGGGTGCCGGGACGGCGATGCGGCGGCGCGTTCCCCTTCCGCGTCGGTGGTGGCTGAGTGCTGGGATCCCAGGGACCCGGTTGTAATTTCCGGTTTTCGTGGGGTGTGTTGTATCTGCTGTGCTGGCTAATAGATCTGGGGGTGTTTTCGCAAAAAAAAAAAAAACTAATGTTCACCATACAAGTTTCTTTTTTGAGGATCTCCAAGTTTTATTGATGCTATGTTAATTGACGGTGTAAGTGTATGTGTGTGTCTTAATTAATAAAGATCGCATCATAGTCATGTTGTCTCCCTCATTTTTGTTTTATTTTGTTTTTTTCGGTTGCGGCACCATCTCCTACCAAGATATCTGTTTTAGCTCTGTCCTGGAGAACGTATCCGGTAAAACGAGTGAGTCCCTGCCCTGATATTATTATTGTACACGGATGTGAGTTTATGATTTTCTTTTTGTAGAAATACAAAGCATATCTTTGGATGATCTCTGTGATAAAGATTGGCAGTGAGTTTGGGAGGACAAAACCCACGCACCAAATATGCTTCTCCCGTGGCGTTATCACTCCACAGTCCACGGTTGAAGTGCCCTTGTGCCATGCTCGTGTTTGTCACGTGTGAAGCAGCACGTGTCGCCGCGCCATTGCTCGTCCGTGCAAGTCACATGTGAAGCTAGGCAACGGGCCACGTGCGAAGGCGCACCATGTACTGCACAAGTCAAACTAATACTAACACCACCATGCACTAAGCTAAAGCTACATCCGTTGTTGATATCGACGACGCTTTGTTTACCACTGGGCAGCGCTATATAAGACGTGGATGTGGGCGTACTTGATCTGCATCTAAGGCAAGAGGAGCTAGGTAGATATATCCATAATCGAGCATTTCTATCTTATCTTGAATCCAGCAAAGGGTTCTGTGATAGAGCTGCATTTGCACCTGCACCTACGAGAAAGGAAGAAAGGTACCGAGAACACTCGAACTTCGTCAGGCGTGTGATGCATGCGTATCGCAAGTCTTGTTCAGTTGTTCTTGATCCTCGCTCTTCCTGTAGGTGCAGAGGCATATGCAACTCCATCGCAGGTATCCTAGGTACACATGCTCTTCTTCTTCTTGATCTTGGTTAGTTTCTTTACGCAAGTAGCTTGGATTGATGGATACTATCACTAATTCACTATGTTCCATAATATAAGCCTTTGACATAGTTTGCCAAAACGGTTTATATTATGAAACGGGGGTAGGGTACTTGATACGGGAAGAATGCTGTTATAATAGCTGCATTTGTATCTGCACCTACGACGGAGAAAATGGAAACACTGCACCAATTCCATCACGCTTCTCTAAGTTGGCAGATGCAGATGTATCACATGAATTCTCCCAGGAACCAAGTTGCCTCAATAAGTTTCTCCTTTTCGCCCTGCTTAAATCATTGCTGTGTAAATGCTGCACCTATGACTATGTCTTTTCTAACTTCACTACGGGCGCAAGCCAACGTCAAGAATGATACTTATCTCTACCGATTATTGGATACTAGAGCCTCATAGGAAGCTAGCGATGCAAGCAAAAAACAAAATAAACTAGATTACAACTAGCCTGAACTCTGAATCAACTGCAGAAGATCAGTTACAACATCTGCAGGCAGTTCAATGGGATTAACAAATAGCGTACAGATACATTGCAGTAGTACAGTAAGGTTCATCGCCCAAATAATCAATTCAGTACCTACAATGCTAAACTGCTAGTTCACTAATGCTACAGTTAATGCGGCTCAGCAGGGTTCATCAAAGAGCTAATAGCCTAATACAGCTTACATACAAGCTTCCATGTAGGTGCTTCTGGATCGAGAACCAACAATGGTCGATGGCACCTCAGCACATCCAATTTGGAGATAAACTGGCAACTACAGGAATATCAAGCACCTTGTGAGGTGTTGATGACAAGATCAGGCAGTACCGGATCATTTCCCGTTCCTTGTCACCCTTCGGAACATGTCCTTTATGTTCTTTGATCCTACCTCGATCTTTGGTTTCTTCGCAGGCCTCCCCTTGCTAGACTTGGTGCTGCCATTTCCTACGTTCCCCTGTATTCACGCATTTGACGAGCTTAGAGCAGACACTGTGAGCACTGAGGAAAACATAAAGCGTTCTCGAGGAGTTTACCTCCGATGGACGAGGAGGACCAGGTATGGGAGAGCTATCAGCACAAAATGACGTGTCATTGGCTTTGGCTGTATCATTGATCTCACTGATATCTAACCTGCAGTGGAGTGGATAATTCCGGCGTGAGACAAATGGATAGTACCAAACTACTGACTTTTCTCTTCTTTTTAGGAGAGAACCGCTGACTTTCCAGTGTTCAAAGAGAAAAGTCTTACTGCAACTTCTTGCAGAGTACCGTTAGCCATGGTTCGTCCTTCAGGTTTTCACGAATTATTTGGAGGGCCTCCTTCACTATAGCAAAAATAATAAAATAGCTCCATAAGAACATCAGTTCATGATGAAGAGTTCTAAAATTCAATATGACTCGAGGTTTCATATTTGGAATTTCACAAATTAAAGTACTCCAGTACATATCACATCTAGTATACTAGCATAAAGCAAGGATAATCTCATCTGCTACAGAAGCAAGGCCAGTAAGGTTAGATGATCCTTTTTATGTACCCCTCCCCACCATGCTTAGTTCAGCCTCCTATAGAGATCCCTTAAGTTTACAGTCTAATTTTATGTAGAAAAAGTCCAAGGATCAGTTGCTAGTTACAAAGGCATGTTGGATATAGATCACACCAATGACCCATGTTCAAATAATATGATTATATCAGTGTGGAAGTTAACGAGCAACAATTCAACTGTTTGATAATGAGATGAACAAACACCTATACTGTTTGATTATGAGATGAACAGATACTTAGACTGTTTAATTATGAGATGAACATAACACTCACACTGTTTGATTATGACATGAACAAATACTTATACTGTTTGATTATGAGGTGAACAAACACTTATAATAATAAACTGGGCAATAAGATGATGAGAAATTACAGTGACATACACAATTCTCTTTCTCCTTGAGCAGCATAATTTTTACCTAACTTGGTGATAGCCTCTTTTATGCTGTGCACCTGTAAATGAGATTGAGTAGAAATGTATTGGTCAACAGTACAGAGTGAAATAAGGATCATTTGGAATTAGACTCACCATGAATTCTGAAATTGCGGAAAACACTCAAAGAGTAGTGACACACCATGAGAAAGTTTTATGAGTTTATATTTATGCATTCATGAAGAAAGTGAAATAGCGGCATCGGTGGATATCTATTTATTTTTTTCTTAAACATGATACTTATATTTGTTCCGCATGTATGTTTGTTGTTAGTTTTGGCTATAAATTTTGGTAGCTAGCTTTTTCTTATCTTTTGTCTTGTTTTTGTCATCACGACCTACACACAAGTAGAGAGCATGACAAGATGCATTACAGGCTTTTGAATATATGGTTCATCTTCACATGTTTTTGTGGCAAGAAATGGCTCATCAACATAATAAGCAGACTTATTACACATATATCAACCACAGCTGACAGGGAAACAGCCCTGCAATCAGATGATCGCGCTGTTGGACTCAGCTGCTCAATAGTCAGTAGTCACTATCGTGCTGTAGGATAATCTTGTCGTGGAGGCTGTAGAACTAATGTGTCTTCAAAGATGCCAAGCCAGACTGCCACACATGGGTCCACTCGATTCTTTGTGAGGCCAATCTCTAGATGTTTGCAGGTGCTAACTGAGACGGCTGCCACTGTGCACCAAGCCTACTGACTCGGGTTGTATAGCGTTGTAATTTTGCTCTTGTTCTTTTCTCCTTAGGTTTGTTTGTTTTTGTTGTTGTTTTGGTTTTGGTTGCTGTAAAGTCAACATATTTTGACGCTCTCTTCTAATATAACATGGCAGCATGGCGCATTTGGGTGCATGTTTGAGAAAAAATAGCTTCTAAAAAATGACGACAGAAAAAATTTATATCAAATAATGGCTGGCTCAATTCTGGAGATGTTCAAGTGTCCCTTAAAGAATTATTATTGCAGGAAATGTAAAACTGATTCCAAAAACGTTAACCATATTGGAAATTTAGTAGGGTATGCACGATTTGTGCGTTATTGTCATATTTAGAACCATAGGGAACTTACAGACTAATGCATTATTTTATAATCTATCAGATCAAAGCAAGCTACATAATAATGTGAGCAAATTATGATTTAGCACATAGGAGCTAGGACTTGGGATTTCAGTGTTAACTCGTTGAAGGCAACGGCAAAAAAACATTCAGATGATCAGAATTATCAGAGAAGTCTTTACATTTGCTCAACATGGTATAGCAATATAGGATACCTCCCACCCTAACTGCAGTTCACATCATTGCTATTGTAAAATGAATGCAGAAGTAGCATTTTCCAACAAGGATAAATATCAACAGAGGAGCGCAATGCAAAATTAGTTAAGAAAAACTGCCACAAGCTACCTTACAGCACAGCCAAGTTAAGACCTTGGACTCATCTAGCCTGAAGAACTTCATGTTAGCAACTTCTGCAGCAATGGTAACATTCAAATGAACTGAGTATGGAAGTAAATTATGCCAGAAAGAAGAATAAATAGTGAAAGTTCATGTATCTGGCATTACAGCCATCAGGAAACCATCATTCACAAGAAAAGAAAAAAGTTCACATCGATGAATTGTCCTTAATGTTTTAGTTTAGCATGGCAATAAGAAGTGGTGAAAGGGAACAAGTGTCAGGTTGCAACTTGCAAGGGAATACTAGTAGTTAATTGTGAAACAGCAACCTAGTATAGTTTTATTTCTAAAACAAGAATAAATTGCAGAGACCTACCTTTAACTTCACAAACCAGTTCCATATGGTTTCCTGCTATGCTCATGAGGTGCTGATATCCAGGATAACCTTCGATGTATAAAATTTCATCCAGTTGCCTAAACTTTCCAAGATCCTTACCGCTCTGCAGCACAGGCAAAAGATTTGCCTTCAAATTGAGAAGGATTGGACGAAATATGAACCACATACCACGAAATATATCTTTGTACGTGCATACCGACATACGTGCAGCTTCAAAAAGTGGTAGCAAAACAAAGATAGGATCAACAAGTGTGCAGTAGTAGACACTGCCATCTGTAGGAAGGAATGCAGTAATCAATAGCAAAATCAGAGGAACTGAAGTCCATTTCACAAGTCAGTAAGATAAGATGATGTCAATGTTTTCTGCGTGGTATGCAAAACAGAGAATTAGAAGAACAGCATCATGCCTTTAAATCATTGTCATGCTATTAACATTAAGGCAATATCTAATTTCCTCAGGTTAACAAGTTTAACTTCCTGGATTGCAGAGGCAAGGAAAGGAACCAGCAAACCATATACAATGGCTGCCTACCGGAAACAGCAACAAGAGATAGGCTTCACCCCTAACCCTAAGGAAAAGAAAATCAAGCTTTGCACAGCAGTGACGAACTGCATAGCTAGTCTATGTTTCTAGCTTACCTTCACAGACATAATCTCCCAAGAACCATGAGCCATAACGCTCCTTAAACCAATTGAATTCATGAAGTTGGCCGTCGATGAACAGATACTGTGTTTCTTCTTCTGTTTGATGACAAGACAAGATCCAATGTAAGTTATTGGTCTATGTTTAAAGGATGGTACTAATACAGAACAATCCAAAATTGCCAATAGAGCCATCACAAGTCACAAGCACCGTCACATTTTTGTATACATCATCGGTGATAAGAACTAACTGATACTTGAAAATAGTAGGCGTAAGGGGCACCTAGTTTCGGATGACGAAGTGATAAAATATCCCCTTGACCATTGGCACCAGAAGGACCTGCAAGGTAACATAGAATAGGATCTGGTTAAAAATGTGGGTCTCCAATAACAAATCAGACACTGGAGCCAATCATCAGCTAGAGAATTTATTAAATCATGTTGTCTTTTAAGCCAAGCCACTGGATCTAACATAACTTCCTCAATACAGCATGTACCACAGAGCAACAGAAGCCCCAAGGCTTCAGAATCAGCAACCACCACAGATTACATTTTCCCTGCACGGCTTACAATTCCACTGTGGCTAACTTGACATCTACGACTAGATAGCGGATGGTAAATGGTGGAGGGGGACTAGAAGGTTGGGGGAGACTCACGGGGGCCAATAAGGAGGCGGGGCGGCAGGGCCATGTTCTCGCACCACGACGCCATCAGCGGTGGTCGCTGGATCCTTCGACTTGGTCAGTGGCGGCGCCGGTTCTGGATTTCTGGTACTGCTGCATTGGTCGGATGTCGGGCTCGGATTCAGGTGGGAGCAGTCAGGATTAGCGCATGGAAAGAGATGGCGCCGGGTGCGTACCTGGACGGCGTGAGGTCGCCGGAGTCGATGAGGATATCCGCCGCCGTCGCCCTCTGTCTCCGGGGTTCTCGTCGCCCGGCTGGAGAGGGGGCAAAGGGAGAGGGGATGGGGGCGCACGCCGGTAGGGTTTTGGCGCCACGGCGGCCTAGCCTCCCGCGCGTCTACTTTTCTGTCCGTTTTGCCTTCTTCTGGCCCACATACAGTCCACCAAAAAAACTGAAGGCCCATAGCCCAAAGGTCCATAAGGAGTCCAAAGCCCACCTTGAAGCTGACGCGACGCCGCCGGAGCCGGAATGCCGGATCGAGGATGACCGCTGCTGGGTCAGAGCATCCCCACTCGTTGGCGCTCCCCACGCCCAAATCCGGCGAAATTTTCGTCCGGATTGGATGAAGTTTTGGCGTGGGGAGCGCTAGTTTCCCAGCCGCGTGCCCAGGCGAAGTCGACGATGCGAATTTAAAAAACGGAAACTTGACAAACTTCGGCTAAAATTCGGGTGAATATAGACTAAATTTAATGATATTTAGACTAAAACGGGCGGAGTTCATACATAGAGGCCGAATTCGACTATATTTCGAATTCGGCTAGGGGAATTCAAACGCTAATTTTAAAACACGGCGCTCTACATGCCCATACGGCGGTAGAACACCGTGTAGTCGTCGCCGCCGTCGTCGGAGCCGTCGTCCTCGACCTTCGGCACCTTCGCCGCGCGGCTGGTCGCTGCCCTCGGCCGGCGTCTCCCCACCCCGGGGATGGCTTGTACCCGCCGTCGTCGGAGGACTCGAGGTCGACGACGGGACGGCGACGCCGGATGGAGGTGTCGCAGACGGCGGTACCGCGCGACATCGTCGTTGGCGGTTGGAGCGCGGCGCGGCGGCGAGTTGGCGTGCGGCGGCTGTGTCCGGCAGCCGCCGCTGTCGCTCCGCCTCCCGGCGTCGCTGGGCCGATCGCGCCTGGCCCGATCCGATGCGGCGTCGTCCGCGCGCTTCTCCTCCTCCATGTCGGCAAGCGACCCGGCGATCGCCTCCGCCATCGCGGCCTCCTCCGCGCGCTTCGCCTCCTCCTCGGCGAGCCGGCTTGCGGCGGCCTCTTTCTTCGTCTTCTTCCGGCCGCTGCGGCGCGGAAGGCTGTTCTCGGATGACGAGGGCGCCGCCGCTGCGCCCTGCGGTCGCCGGCGGAGACGCCGCTCCTTCTTGACGCGCACCGGCGTCCGAAGGCGACGTCGCCTCCTCCTCTTCACCGGCGCCAAGGATGACCTTGACGCCGATCCGGAAGACGACGAGCCGGCAGCCATGCGCCGTGGCTGCCGACGCTTCCCGACGGTGGCTCGCCGATGCCCTCGATGCCGATAGAGGGGGCATCGTGAGCACCGGGGAGTTGCCGCCCTCGATGTGCTCGATGACGGCCTCGAGTGTCCGGCCCGGCGCGCCCCACCACCGTCGGCGGCCCGCGGCGTTGTTGCGCGCAGCGGAGGCGGCGGGCCGTCGTAGGCCGCCGCCTCCCGCTCCCACCGCCGGAGGAAGTAGGAGTTCCACCGCGTGTAGTTGTCGGGGTGGTGGCGCGGGTCGGCGCGCTCCTCGTCGGTCATCGTCATCCTCGCCTCCTCGATGGCGACGTCGAGGGCATGGCCCGCGGCGGCGGCGGGATTGGAACGCCGCGCACTTAGCCGCCGCCCGCCTCCGGGAGGCCTCGTGTCCGGCGGGCAGGGGTACCCCGCCTGGTGGAGGAGGTGCCCCTCCCACGCGTGGAGAGACCGGCGGGCGAAGCCGTTGTTGGCTGCGCCGTCGTCGTCGTAGAACGCCATCTTGAGAGTAGAGGGAGAATGGAGGGAGAGTGGAGCACGGGGTACGCCTCGCGGCGAGCGGACCGGCGTATATAGGCGTGGCTGGCGCGGGGATTAAATGCCGCGTGGATCGCGGCGAGCTGACCGGCGGCAGCCTTTAGTGCGCGCGGAAGACGATGCGTGCGCGGAAGACGAAGACATTACTCGCCGCGTGGCCGGCGAATGCATGCCGGCGGCAGGCTTTTACAGCGCGCGGAAGACGACGACATTAACTCGCCGCGTGGCCGGCGAATGCAGACCGGCGGCAGGCTTTTACAGCGCGCGGAAGACGATGCGATGAGGACGACGATCGGTTTCTCTCGCCGACAAGTTGGGGCCACCAGACGCGCGGGAAGTTTCCTCGCCGTTTCGCGCGCTTTCGTTTCGTCCGGAGTCCCCGAGCACTCCCCGGGGGGCCGGGGGGGGCGTGGGATCGCCGGATGAATTTAGGCCCAAATCCGGACGAAAACGAGGAACCGGGGGCGCGACTGGGCCGAATTTCGCCGTCCGGATGGAAAAAACGCTCGCCGGGGGCCTGTTCGGGGGGACGAGTGGAGATGCTCTCAGTAGCTTTGTTTACCGGCAGCGCCTGCGGCGAGGAACTCTCAGTATCCGTTCCTTGATCGACGACGGCGCCCGCCATTGTTTGAATCCGAGACCCGCTGTCGACCTTGCTCCACTTCGAACCCTAGCCGATTAATCTCGATCCCGATGGAGAAATCCGTGGCGGAATCAGGAGCTGATTCGAACGTCTTCATGGACAAGGTCGCACTTCTCTCTCTGGAATTTTAGCTTATTTATTTATTCGATATACTACTGCCTTGTATGAGTATGATCCCGCCATAGTGTAACACCCGGGGTAGGTCGTTTGTCAGGAATTGGGGGATAATCGGTATGTCGAACGGGCTAGGTGAGGAATGAATACTTCTTTCTTGTTTCTTATCCACGGCAATTGCTGGTGAGGTTCGAATTACAGCTCAATGTTTGCCGGAAGTAAACACAGTTACGACATTAAACAAAGTGAGAGCCCATCTAAGACATGGATCACTATTTGTCATCCGGCACGCCTCTAAGCCGTCGATCTTACTTGTGAGCACAGCGTCCTTCTCAGACGTTGGATAATTGTCGAACCGCCTACATGCAGATAACACCTGCCAAGTGTGATGGACCAATTGCTAGTAGCTTACACCCGACAACCTAACCATCAAAAGGATGCCATTGCAAAAAGGCTAGTGAAGGAGGAAATTTCTGCACGTCCTAACCAAATTCTCCCGCTGCATCCTATTCATAGAGATTCTAGCAACCGAATCACGGGGTGCGATTTCATGCATATTCATGCTACTTTTCCTATTTCTAGCATTTCTCTAGAAGGGAATATAGGTTTTTGTTCGATCTAGGAGATGGTGATGCTTTCGTGTGGATATGCCAGATATATATCTACAGGGTCTGGGTTCAGGGAGTAACTCAGACTTCAGTGTTCACCAACCAATCAATCAACTATCTCGACGGTTGTGTGGATATGCAGATATACATCTACAGGGTTTAGGTTTATGGAGTAACTTAAACTTCTGTGTTCACCAACCAATCGACCAACTCTTCTTTCGTTCCCTTTCACATGTGTTTCTGTCTACAATTGTAGTTTAAAATATTAGTGCTCGTATTGTCTGGATTGTGCTATGCTACATGTGTTTTTTTCCTAGAAATTGTGCGATGTTGATTGAATTTAAAAAAGAAAGAGGAATGTGGTATATCTTCACAGACCTGCAGTCTCCTATACTAAGTCTTAGTTCATGTTTGTGTTCTGCGCTTTGTTCATGTTCACTTAAAAGATGGATGCAATACATGTTTATTTCTAAGAAATTGTATTTCATTACTTGAAATATAGTAATACAAGCTAGCTAATATTTTTTACAAACAAATGCTCTTGTGTAGATGGTTCAGCCATCTCATGAACCGAGCTCATGCAAGAAGCGACGTCTTTGCAATTGTGATTGGGTGAGTGGGCTGCCCGACGAAATCCTGGTCAGCATCCTAGACAAGATGGATTCCAAGACAGCAGTTAGCACAAGTATCCTCTCACGGCGATGGAGGCACTTATGGAGGTTCCTGCAATCCTTTTATTTCAGCGAGCCGATCTTGCCAGACAACTATTGTCGGGTACGCATCGAACAAATGGTGAGATGCTCAAACGAAAATAGGAACCAACACTTTGTTGAGTCAATGCGATGGTTTTCTAGGCTCAAGAGAGAGACACCATTGAGAAGACTGAACCTAATGTTCTCAGGAAGTACCGAATGTACTGAAGTTGTCAACAGCGCCATAGCTTCTGCAGTTGACCATGGTATCGAGGAGGTTGACATGGCAGTTATCGAGAACACGATGTACGAGTTCCCTTGGTGGCTGTTCAGCAGTGGCAGCAACCCGTCGCTGACGACCTTATGCTTGAGTTTTTGCAAGCTTTCTGTACCCCTCAAGTTTGGAGGGTTCAGTTCCCTCACGAAGCTTGCTCTTATCCGTATGCGTATGAGCCTAAAAGAGACACACCTTGTCCTCAGGTGCTGTAGAAACTTAGTGACTTTGCACCTGATTGACGTGCTTGCTGTCAGAATCATCCAGTTGCCAAAGCTTAAGGAATTGATATTGTTATGGTCTTTACGATTGGGTGAATACAGGATTGATACACCAGCCTTGCAAAGACTGGAGTACTGTGGAGAGATGCTCCCGGCATCTACGTTTCAGTCTATGCCAAGCCTTGAACATGTTTCTCTGCAGTGCATGTTTGACGATTATCATGAATGCCATGCTGAAAGGTTAGAGAATATCTCTACTTGCTTTCCTTATGTCAGAAGCCTACTCCTGCGGTATGAGATCCCAAAGGTGAGCAGGGAAACACTTTCTTGGTACTCTCTATTTTAGTGTTGGTGCATCACTGATCAATTTAAGCTTTTTTGTAGGTTGTCAAACCGAGAACACCTGCTGTTTTCTTAAGCCTCAAAGTCCTCACTTTAAAAATCACTACAAAACCTTCTGATAATCTTCTTTGGATGGCTATGTTCCTAAATGCTGCACCATATATGGAGACATTGAGAACTACCGTAAGATTTATTCCATCATGTATCCTTTCATCTTTAATCTAAATACTCGTCAATGCTCTTTTCGTCTTGAGACAGCTCTTTTTTTTTGTTTTTGCCTTTTTTCGTTTCCAGATACGCTATTTATCACACCTCGATTCTCATAATGGGGTAGTATGGGATGATGTCGACTTCCAGCACGACAGTCTGAAGAATGTAGAGATGTATAACTTCATGGGAAGGGATAATGAGATAGGCTTGGCGAGACTGCTGTTAGATAGAGCTCCTAATCTAAGATGCATATCCTTCAACCAAGCTCCTCTGAAGGAGGAAGGTGATGATCACCAGTTGGTGCCCCCGACCTGGCCTGGAGCTGAAACTTTTGTCCCAAGAGATGGCCAATTCGTTCTCTCTAAGTTATTTGAGAATGTTTCTTCCAGTTCCCGTGTGGTATTCATCTAATAAGGTACATTTCAGACTCCATATTATTATGCAATCAATGTATGACATGTGACATTGCATAATTGTAAGTAACAAGGTTTCAATAAATAATTTTGTGGCAGTGCTGCTCTAATTGCTTTGATGAATAGACCTTTTAGGCCATATTTGGATCCTACCTATTTGAAAAAAATTGAAGAACACTAAATGTTGAGTGTGCGCTTGGTAAATGTGAAGATTCCCAAATAATGTTACATTGAAATAACTTGCAACTCAACAGTTGGTTGTTTTGTGGTTCAGTTGTATGTGTCCCCAGGAGATCCATCCTCGCCAACAGCCCCATACCCATCGACACCGATGTGTTACACTTGGCCGCCACAGTTGAACACAAAAACTTGCTCGACGAGGCGATCATACTAGTGCACTGTCACAACCTCAACTAGATAATTCCCCAAACGATAATTATTACAGAGCTGGGGATGAGATAATTAGAAGAAATTGAGGTGAGAATCAGAGAAGCAGGAGATGAGGGCCGAGCCAAAACGCGGCGGTGGCGCTAGGATTTGTATTATCCTGCGAATATTTGGAATGATTCGATGATTACAGAACTGGAGTAGATAAAGACTCCGATGCAACGGATATTAAACAGAAAAGAAAAAGTCTTAAGCGACAGTGACAGCTACAGGGAAGATGATCTCGACGCCGTTGGCGCCAAACGGCTACCTGCCACTTGAACTGGGACCCTTGGATCTAACCGGTATCTTCCCATCTGGACCGTCCATTAACTGAATTGATTCAAGTGTTGATTCCCTCCGGATTTTAGGCTGCAGGTTATCACATTTGCCTCCATCTTGATATTATACTTGTCCCTGAGTATGGAACATTGGGAACCCAATTGCCACGAAAGCTTCATCCTCCCACTAGCAAGCTCTTCCGGTAAATTGACCCATTTGGTCTTCCATTGGACCACAGGCTCATTGTTCCTCGGTACAACCCTTCTTGCCAATATTTCTTCAGGTGCTACCTGGGCATTTCCCTGCTCATCAATTAGTGGTAGATCAGGACTGGGTATAGCTTGAGCTCCCAGGTGCTTCTTCAACTGGCTCACATGGAACACATGATGTAGTCTGCATCCTTCTGGCAGTAGTGGTCTATAGGCTAGCTCTCCAATCCTACTCAACACCATGAATGATCCATAAAACTTGGAATGCAGTCTGAGGGATGTGTGCCTGTAGGGCTGTATCTTGAGGTAGACCACGTCTCCCTCATTGAACTCCCTCTCCTTCCTTCTTCTGTCAGCATATTTTTCATTATGTCTTGTGATTTCAGTAGGTTGTCCTTGATTATCTGAGTGGAATGTTGTCTCCTTTGCATGAATCCTTTTGCCTCATCACTGATGGAATCTGGCATAATGACTTCCGTGACCTGAGGTGGAAGTACCCATATAGTGCCTGAAAAGGGGTCATGCCCAGGGAAGTGTGGTAACCGGTATTATACCACCATTCAGCTAGTGAGCCACTTTCTCCATTTTTTTGGGTTGTCAAAAGCCATACATCTCAGACATCTTTCTAGGCATTGATTTTCCCTCTCAGTTTGTCCATCTGTTTCGGGATGATAAGCAGTGGTGGTGTTCATTTTAATATCCACTGCCTGGAGTAGTTCTTGCCCAAGAGCACTGGTGAATATCATGTCCCTGTCAATCTCAGAAAGGAGCCCATGTAATTTACACACATTATCAATGCACAGTTTAGCAACTTGCTTCACAGTATAACGATGGCTCATACCAATAAAATGGGCATACTTTGTGAATCTACCCACAGCTACTAATATCACATTGTTTCCCTCTGAGTTTGATCGTACTTCAATTATTCAATATTTGCCAGAGATTCTTTGTCATAGGTTGACCAAGCAGCTGCTTTTGGGCCCAAGGTCTTACTCATAAAAGCAATGGGTTTCCCTTCTTGCATAAGCGCTTCCCCTATGCCATAACCACAAGCATCAGCTTCTAAGATGAAGGGTTATTTGTACTTGGGCAGTGAAAGAACTGGAGCCTTTGTCATGATGTGCTTTAGTTTGTGAAAAGCGAAAGCACATCATGACATAACCACAAGCATCAGCTTCTAAGGTGAAGGGTTGTTTGTAATTGGGCAGTGCAAGACTGGAGCCTTTGTCATGAACTCATGATGTGCTTTTGTTTGTCAAAAGCTTCCTGATGTTCCTTGTTCCAAGAGAAGGCATTCTTCTTCAATGCATTGAACAGTGGTTTGCACAACTCCATACTCCTGTATGAACCTTCTATAATACCCTGCCACACCCAATGCAAGAACCCCCTTAGTTGTAACATTAGTGGGCTGAGGCCAATTTTGCATAGCAGTAATTTTAGCTGGATCAGTGGACATCCCTTCTCTGCTAATAATGTGACCCAGGTAACTCCACTTTTAATTTGTTTTTTCCAAATTCACATTTGTGATATTGATTGGACGAATAAGTCAGTAATTGGGGTAGATTGATAGGTCGAAAGGGGTAGATGAAGGACGAAGAAGAACGTAAGCTACCTAGAGTCTAGATTGATTTTTTTGAACACCTTTACTGCAGGGGGGTAGGGGAACGCCCGTATGGTGTAAATTTTATAAATATCGTAATAACTGTACAAAGTCTCAAAGTCCAAAGACTAAAGAAATTACAGCAAGGGGGGAAAGAGATGAACTAAAGAAGACATAAGGTTAAACAAATATGGATAGCAACCAGTCAATAAGAGGTTGATTCTTTTTTCTTATTTCTCATTCACGGCGAGTGCGGTATACATGAGGTTCTACAGCTGCAAACAGAGTTACTATAGTAATAACAGTAACTAGTAAATAAAGAGGAACAAGGATTACTATTTGTTCTCCCGGCACTTGAACTTCTGACTAGTACAGGATCGCCTGGATAGTCATAGTGGGGAGTAACTTAGACTAGTAACATATGTCATATGACTAGTCTAGGTTACTACCTTCATAGTGGGTAGTAACTTATATGTGGTGTCATGCATTGTGTCATTTATTGTATTGTAGACTCATTTTGCCTTGGGGTGTGTGATGTTATGGTAACATAGCTAGTTACCACCTCACTCCCTTTCTTCATTTATTGGCATGCTATGTCACCAAAATGCCTTGAGATGTGTGATGTTACTAGCTATGTTACTCCCACTATGAGCAGTCTAAGGGCACCCCCAACGCTCGTATATATCTAAAAAGGACACGTCAGATTTTGTGTTTAGGTGCAACGCTAATTTAGAAGAAAGAGAGGATGATCATATCTTATTGTAGATACGACTCTTGCTGAAGAAACCGATGCAAATTAAGTAGTGAGCCAATCCTGTTGCAGCCTCTTCATTCCCGTGTGAGAGAAGAAAAAAAGGAGGCAATTACTACGGACCCACCACAATATACGGTCCATTGAGGTGTTGATATCTTAATTTCCACTCGCTGACGTGGCAAGGCATAAGATAGAGGTAATTGCACCGGAGGTGCACAAACTTGCGTTTGGGGTGCATTTTAGTACACAAACTTGAAAAATGTGGTACACTGGTGCAACAACTTGTTTTTCGGGTGCAATTTGGTACACAACCAATCAGAGCGCGACACGTGGACACTCCAGCGTGGAAAAGAACCAGGTCTTCTCCGTTGGCGTTTTTGCACGGAGCCCCCTGCTGTCTTTCTAATTCAACCTCACTCCAGATGCTTGGTCGAGCCGCACCAGACCGCGCGCACTTTGGCAAGCCTGGGTATTTCCTCGATCAGCGCGACGCACTTCCTCCATCAGCGCCGCTGCACCACCTCTATCGAAGGCAGTTGGCGACGCGAGGACGACGACGGCGTCGGCGACGCGACGCAGATGGCGAACCAGCCCAGCCTTCGGCTCTGGAATGAGGACCCACCGGAGTACTGTAAGCCTCCTCTGTTTTCCTCCTCGTTCTTCCTCCTCTGTTTTCCTCCGCCATGGCCGTGCCTCCGACGACAGCTAGGTTAGGGTTGTTCGATCCGTGATCTGAGACGCGGAACACGTTGCTATGGGTACGTAGGTGATCTCCATGCGTTTTGGAGGATTGGCATCGATTGTTTGGTCCAAATCGAAGTGTCTTGTTTTGGGATCCGCCTCTTTTTCGGAGAATTGTGCGGCTTCCCGTGGATGATCTAGCGAGCGTTAGTACAATATGAAGACCTCATTCCACACTTGGTAGTCTGGTTGATCGTTTCGAGTAGAAAATGGGATTGAATTTGCAAGTTTTAGTCGAAAACGATGATGCACAAGTTAGCCAAAAAAAACCGCAAAAAACTGCACCTTTCAAACTGAAACTGTCAAGTTCAGTTTCAGGGAATAGTTTGGAGATGAAGTTACTTCATTGAGTGCATTGCATTGTTATATGAGTTAGATAGTTTGTTGCATTGCATTGTATTATGGGGTTTTTCTGCCAAAATTTATTTGGGTTTTGTGCTGTCCCATATTATAAGACATTTTTTTGGCAATTGATAATTTGCTTCTTATTTTGTGCAATGCAGATGACTTGGATAGTTTCTCACTTTCAATAGAGCATGGTGGTTTATTCTGTGGTATGGGCAAGAATTTGCAGTATGCAGCTGGAAATGCAGATTGGTTTGACCATTGTAGCATTGATACATTTTCTAGGCTATGGATAGACGATTTCTTGGGTCAGCTTGGGGTTGTCATTGACTCCACTACTTTTCTGTATTGGAGTCCAACTGGAGGTCTAGATCAAGGGTTGGTGTGCATTCAGAGTGATGCTGATATCCTTGCCATGACAGCTTCATTGCAAGGACAGGAGAGGAAAGAGTTGTATGTGCTTGTTGATCATAGCAATTTTCTGCAAGTTGCTAGGCCAGAAAATATTGTTGCTTGGGAACCACCAGCTGACAGGGATAGACCAGGGGAGAGGGAACCACCAGCTGATGACAATGATCCACCAGTTGAGAGAGTGCCTGTAATTGTGAGGGAACCACCTTTGAAGAGAAGGAGAGATGGAGATGAAGGATGTTCTTCTGCAGTTACAAATGAAGAAGGATGTGATGAAGAAACAGACAGTGAGTTCTATGACTCTGATTATGATGCTGAGGACGGTGATGATGACATCTTTGATGCTCATGTTGATAAGGAGGTGAATGACCATAATGAGCACGAAGAGATAGTTGAGCAAGAAGATGATGCAGGTCTAGAGAATGAAGATATTGCACTGACCAGTGAGCAGAAGCTTCATTTAAAATACAAGTTCAGCTACTTCAACCCTGAGGTTGATATTAATGATCCTCAATTCAAAATAGGCATGATATTTGACTCCATGAAAGAGTTGAGGAATGCTTTAACTGTGTACAGCATCAGAAGGAGAGTGAGGTTGAAGAAAACAAGAAATACAGACAAGAGGATAAATGCACATTGTGCTTGGGAGCATGGTTGTACAATGTTCATCAATGCATCATGGGATGAAAGGAAGAAGGGAATTGTTGTCAAGAAATATGAGCCCAACCATGTATGTGAGTCTGTATGGGAACTGAAAGTTCTTACTGCTCCATTTTTGACCCAGTTCTTCATAGATGAGTTTAGGGATAATCAGAAGATGGATCTGTCGACATTTGCAACAAAAGTCCAGAGAAAATTCAACATGTGCCCAAACAGATTTAAATTGGGAAGAGCAAGGAAGGAAGCACTGACAATCATCCATGGAGATGAGGCAGAGCAGTTTAGGCAACTCAGAGATTATGGTAATGAGATGTGCACAAGGAATCCTGGGTCCACATTTTTTCTGACCACTAATCATGCCATGGATAATGAAGATTTGGAACCAAAAGAGCACCTAGCAACACTTTACTGGTCATATGATGCATGTAAAAGAGGATTTCTTAAAGGATGTAGACCATTTATATGCTTGGATGGCTGTCACATTAAAACCAAGTACAAGGGTCAGTTGTTAACAGCTGTTGGAATTGATGCAAATGATTGCATTTTCCCCATTGCATTTGGGCTTGTAGAAGTGGAATGCACTAGCTCATGGGAATGGTTCCTTCAAACCTTGCGAGACGATCTGCAGATCAGTAACACAGGTTATTTCACTATAATGAGTGACAGACAGAAGGGACTAATTAATGCAGTCCAAAAGATTTTCCCTGATTCCGAGCACCGCCATTGTGTCAGGCACTTGTATCAGAATTTTCACAAACTACACAAAGGTGAAACTTTGAAAAATGATTTGTGGGCTGTTGCTAGATCCACAAACATTCCAATGTGGGAGAAAAACATTGAAAAGATGAAGACAGACAGTGCAGATGCCGCCAAATGGATTGAGGCACTGCCTCCCCACACATGGATCAAAGCTTTTTTCATGGATTTCCCTAAATGTGACATGTTACTGAACAATCACTCTGAAGTTTTTAACAGTTACATTTTGGAGGCCAGGGAAATGCCTATGTTGTCCATGATGGAGACAATATTCTACAAGATCCTACATAGAATTGTAAGTAAGCAAGAAGAAGGAGCAAAATTCACTGGTACTATCTGTCCCAAGATCAAGAAGAAACTAGATAAATTCACAGAGTGGGCTGCCAACGCCGGAGTTGAAGTAGCTGGAAATGGTTTGTATAAAGTTACCACTGGAGAGAGCCAACGAATTTACAATGTTGACATGGTGACAAAAACATGTGATTGCAGGAGGTGGCAGTTAAGTGGAATACCATGCCACCATGCAATAGCTTGCTGCAGGACACATAGGATCAGCCCTGAATCATTGGTGCATAGCTGCTACAGCATAGATACCCACAAGAAGGCATATGCATACAACATGGTGCCTTTGAGATCTAATGTTCATTGGGAAAAATTAGGTGGAAATACAGTGTATCCTCCACTGTTTACCAAGGTAATGGGCAGGCCCAAGAAGAATAGAAGGAAGACACCAGAAGAGAAAGAGAAGGATGGAGTTAAGTACTTGAACAAGGCAGGTGTGCCAATGCATTGCTCTATTTGTGGAAAAGAAAATCACAATAAAAAAGGGCATGGAAAATACTTGGAAGCTCTGAATTTGAATGGAGGTGTTGACATGGAGGAGGAAATTGATGATCTAGATGACCCATCAATACTAGAGGTGCAGTACAATTACAAGTATTCATGTCTTGTTTAATTTTGATATGTCTCCTATTATGACATTTTATGTTTATGCAGCACATTATTCCCCAAGAAAGAGATGAGAGGTTGGATCCAATTAATTCTATGGATAGCATGGTGTACCAACTGGGACAGGAGGTAATTCATTTAAATTAATTTTGAATTTTAAGTGGTGCATAATTAAAAGAGGTGGTTCATTATTGTTGACATGTCATTATGCAGGAAATGGCTCACACTAGGCAACCATTTCAGTTCCAACCATTGCCTGATGAGCCTGACTTTGTTGTGGCTGCAAGAGATGCTCTACCACAGCAAGGTAGAGTTACTACAGCACAAATTAGAGGAGGCTTAAGAGGAAGAGGTAGGGCTGGATCAAATGCAACTGAAAGAGCAAGAGGTAGGGCTGGATCAAATGCTACTGAAAGAGGAAGAGGGAGAGGGAGGGCTACTGCTCCATCAGGTGACAGAGGAAGAGGGAGAGGGAGGGCTACTGCTCCATCAGGTGACAGAGGAAGAGGGAAGAACAAGACAATGGCAGTGGGTTCAACATCACAGCCAACAAGAGAAAGGGGTGCTGGGAAAAGGAAGAAGCAAGGAGAGGAAGGTACCTTGTATCACCTGCTGGTGGGTGATGAGGCAGCTGATGCAGCTGCAAGGCGAGATAGGTTGCCTGACCTAAATGCACCTTGCCCTCAAGAAGAGGTGCAGATCACACAGAATGCACCTGAATGAAGCTGTAATAAATAAGTGCAATGTGTTGCTACAACAATGTTTTATATCATACTATGTCACAGATTTGCATTTCTTCTAGATGCAACAATTATGCAATGGTGTACTCAAATATTGTGTTTTATGTGCAATGGTGTTTTTGCAATTTATGTTTCAGTTATTGTTGAACAGAGTATAATGCTCTGAATTATTTATGCTCTGAATTATGCTCTGAAATATGCTCTGTTATTGTTCAACATCACAACCAACAAGAGGAAGGGGTGCTCTGTTATTTATTCTCTGAATTATGCTCTGAACTGCAACTATATGGCCGCCGGCGACCATATATTGGCGGCGCCGCCGCACGTGTACAGTAGCAAATGACAAGGTAAAATAGAGGCCATTTTCATTATAGTGAAGAACATTGCATTACCAATTCATCAACAACTTGTCTTTACAACTTGCATTTACCAAAAGCCTGACTACATTGCATTAGCAATTCATCGACTACACAAGGGCACTACAGAAGCCACTACTACATATGCATAAGCCTGCACTTGCATCTTCAGCTAGTTCATCTTCAGCTGCCGGTACATACACCACCTCCAGCCCTGTGCTCCCCTGGCTCCAGTCCCGCGAAATCAGCCAAAGTCGCCGCCGCTTCCTGCCTATCTCGGCCTTCTTTGGAAGGCCCCTGCAGGTACTCCCTCTTCACGATCTGCATCAGGGGCCGCTGTTGCACAAGAACGGCGACGGATTAGGAGCTAGGGGCTACAGACAGATATCGAGCTAGGGTTAGGGGAGGACACTTACCTGAAGATTGGAACGCCCAGACAGATGTCTAGCTGGTGGAGGAGATGCAGGAGGACAAATGCGGCGGGTCTGGAGCTCGTCGTGGAGAATGGCGACGGCTGTGGAGAGTATTTGGCGCCGCCGCTCGCCGGTCGCCGCTCGCCGCTCGCGCTCCCTCACCAGGTGAATTGGGCTCGACCAGGTGAGCGCGCGGTGCGGCTCGATCAGGTGGGCGCGGTGGCGACGTAAAATGGAAAGACAGCAGGGGGCTCCGTGCAAAAACGCCAACGGAGAAGACCTGGTTCTTTTCCACGCTGGAGTGTCCACGTGTCGCGCTCTGATTGGTTGTGTACCAAATTGCACCCGAAAAACAAGTTGTTGCACCAGTGTACCACATTTTTCAAGTTTGTGTACTAAAATGCACCCGAAACGCAAGTTTGTGCACCTCCGGTGCAATTACCTCCATAAGATACGGTAAAACCGTTCCGCATTGTGGTCGCCCTAATGTAGTTCTAGGGGATCACTGATCAAACTTAACCATTTTTGTAGTTTGTCAAACCAGGAAGGCCTGCCCGATTTCTTAAACCTCAAAGTTCTCACTTTGAAAATCGTTGCAAATCTTCTCATGATCTTCTTTGGATGGCTATGTTCCAAATTGCTGCGCCATATTTGGCGATACTAGGAACTGCTGTAAGATTGGTTCCCCGGTGTATCCTGCCATCTTTAATCCAAATGATATTTATCACGTCTTGATTCACATAATGGGGTAGTGTGGGATGATGTTGAGTTCCAGCACGATATATAGGATCTGATGAATGTAGAGATGCATAACTTCATGGGAAGGGACAATGAGATAGGCTGGTTTTATGTAGATCTCGTTACCTGGGATGCATATCCTTCAAGCAAGCTTCTCTCTGGAGGAAGTAATACATGTTAGCTTCGTGCAGGAGGCACGCCGTAGCATTTGAGGAGCAGGGAGAAAATGCCGTGTTTCTCTTCAACAAAAACAGCAAATAGAGAAAGGAACAAAAGAGCGCACTTAATCCGTGCTATATATGGATGGCGGCTAGCTACTGGGGCTTACACCGTGAGGTATCGACAACGGAACCGTTGACGGAACTCAAAGAGAAGAGACGGTAGCGCGCATGCATCCGGCCGGAGATGCATGCGTGCATGGGCAGAGGAGCGTCCGTTCCTGCGCGACGAGGCACATACGCATGAACATCCGATTCGATGCGATGCACGGCTAACTGTATCAGGATTGCACAGGCGTAATGCCAACGTTCGGCGCCTAGCGCGCGCGCAGGCAGGTTTTTGTATGCATGTTCGGCAGCGTCCCGGATCCAACTTAACTATCGCAGATTCAATTGATTTAAACAGATTTTAGACCATTAATATTTCACCTAAATCTGCGACATGTAATTTATATTTGAGACCTTCGTTTCTATAGTTAGGGTCGAACTAGGCCATGGTCCGCCACAGGATTTTTGGGGAGAAACAAGTAACTCCTATGCTTCCGAGGCCAAACCCAACACCACACACTACCCTTCGTCTTTAAGAGCGGCCAAACCCAACACCACACACTACCCTTCGTCTTTAAGAGCATCTCCATCGGCGCCTCCGGCCCTGATAGCGATTTGGGGGGCACAAGTAACTCCTATGCTTCCGAGGCCAAACCCAACACCACGCACTACCCTTCGTCTTTAAGAGCATCTCCATCGGCGCCTTCGGCCCTGATAGCGATTTGGGGCCAGGAGCGAAAATGGGCTCGCACCGGCGCGCCCCAAACTGCGTTGGCCAATTTTCGAGCCCAATAGAATCGCCGGCAACCCCGTGTCGGCCCCTTCGCCAAGGTCGCGAATCGGACATGCCGGCGCCTCACGAGGCTGAAAATTTTGGGCGTGGGAGCCGCCTGTCAGCCACACATAACAAAAGTCAACGCCAACGGGGAGTGGCGGGGCCGACGCGTCAGCGGCTCATTCAATTTTAACCTAGCCGTCGCATACCTCGCGACGGGAGTTATTGAGACGCAGCGGCGGTGCAGTTTCCGCAGACGCGCATCGAACCGTCCCGTCGCGCGCGCGTTGCTCTTCGTGCCACCGTTAATGAGCGACACCGCTCCCCCGCCTCCCTCCGTCCTATAAAAAGGGTCGTCTCTCATCGTCCCTCTCACACATAAACCCTAGCGCCTCTCTCCCCAACCCTAGCCGCCACCATCTAAAAAGACGACGCAATGTCTGGTCGAGGTCGAGGCCGAGGTCGCGGCCGTGGATGTGGCCGTGGCCGCGGCAGAGCTGCACGCACGCCGTCGCCTGCGACGCCATCGTCTTCATCGTCAGACATGGACGAGGAGGGACCCGTGCTGCTCGAGTTCATCCTCGTCCTCAAGCGTGACCCATACGGCATCCAGAGGCTGCCGGACACCTTCGCCGACTTTGTCGCCGGCGACGGGCGCCCGGGCTCGCTGCATCTGCGGGAGGCTGCCTGCGGCTTCTGCCGGTGGATCGTGGACGTGATCTACGACGCGCGCGACAAGATGTACCTCCACATCGGCTGGGAGAAGTTCGCGCGCTACCACCGCCTCCAAGCCGGCTTCGTGCTCATGTTCTCCTACTTTGGCGAGAGGGACATGACCGTCAAGGTGTTTGATGAGACGCGTTGCCGTCGGCACTACCATGGCGACAGCGCCGAGGAGGACGACGACTGAGTGTTGTTACTGCGCAGCGAATATCGGTACGCACGTTTTTGGATGTTCTTCCTCAAAAGAACCAACAGGGGCACGCGCCTTCACCACTCATCAGCTGGATTTTCCAGTTTGGGTGATTGGGTGTGCCCTCGAGTGTTCTTTCTTGACAGCGAATACACGAAACCTGCGATGACCGGCCTAGTTAGGTTTAGTTTTTTTGCAATATTTTATATTTGTGTCAACCATGGTTCAAACTATGTATTAGTTTGTGGAAAACCATGTTCCAAATTTTATCTTCATGTAAATCACGTTCCCAATTATGTATTAGTTTGTGGAATGAAATGTTTCTTATTCGATTTTCTATGTATTTATTTATGATTTTAATTCAAAATATCTATCGGAACTGGCGTTTTGGGGCGCCGTTGTGGAAACAGCCAAATAGAGGATACAGAGTGTTAGCGTCCTCAAACGGAGGTGCCGACGCTCCTGCCAACGCCTATTTAGGAGCTGCCGGTGGAGATGCTCTAAGCCGACTTCTAGTCACTAGCTCCTTCGGCTCTCTTGACAGAAGCCATGGCCATGGGAGCGCCTGTCTTGTTCGTTGTTCACTGATTTGTGAACTTGTTTTTCAATTTTGCAAACTGATAGCCTACAGCAATGGGGAAGGCCACTTAAAAGATTTTTTTTTGTGTTTTTTTAGCCTGGACCACCCATAGATTCTTTTCAAGCTCCACCACTGAATGCTCACGTGTACTTTAAAAAGAACTTTAACCGAACAATAAGTCGATTACAAACACAACTGATATATATTTTCTTTTCGATAGAGAACTGATATATATATTCGTATTAAAAATATTTTCTAATGATAATAATTTTATATCTAGATTAATTTTTAGGGTGTCTGCTCAGTCGATTGAGACTTAACTTATGTCTCGGTGGAATTACGTCAACGTATTTTAACGCAGGTCTAAACAAAATACAAACAGCAGCAAACGTGAATCTTCAAGGAGAAACAAAATTAGGAGGACAATGACGGACATAAGCTATGTCTCGAATTTTTGGCAAAAATCACCACCTCCATGAGTGAATTGTTAAAAAAGACCACCTTCAAGTGAAATTGACAAAAAGGACCACCTGCACTGTGGAGGCAATCTTGCCAAGCAACACGTGTGGCAGCAAGCTCTCCCAACCGACACGTGAAACTTGCCGCCACAGGCTGTGGCGGCACGTACCACATGTCGTTTGTCGGTGCATGAATAGTACGTGTCACCATAGGCTGTGGTGGCAGGTGCCACGTGTCGTTTGGGGGGACCTGCTGCCACGGCGCAGATGGTTTTTTTGTCAATTTCACTCGAAGGTGGTCTTTTTTGACAATTCACTCGTGAAGGTTATCCTTTTTGCCGAAAATTTCGTCTCAACTAACTGAAACTTAGCAATTCTGTGATTTGTAACCAATGATAAAACATGAAAAAGGAGAACGTCTTATTCGACAAAAAAAGAAGAATTAGTAGTACAACGACAATTAATTTGGCCAGGTATACAGAGTATTACTCCCTCCATCTAAAATTATTGTTTCACTTTTATCTAGATATGGATGTATTTAAATGTATTTTAGTTATAGCTACCAAGTCGAGACGGGTGGAGCATGAGTACGATACAGCGAAGTGGCTCCAAGCAAAAAAACGCTTCGGCCCTCTGCGTCGCTCCCCGCGGGCGATGGGAGGGCACCCAACCCTAACTGCCGAACCACCCCGTCCCCGGCCTTCCCTAGCCGCCGCCGGCGCAGGCCGCCGGACAAAGCCCGCGCGGTGCCGGCAGTGGCGGAGCGGCTCTTCCCCGAGCGTTGGGAGAGGGGGCGCGGGCTCCTCTCCTTCTGGCGGCGGTGCTCCTTGGGCATGGATGGCTCCGGCGGCGATGCAGGTACTCGTGCGGCGCAACGCTAGGCCGCGAGCTGGCATCGCCGTTGCCGTTTGGCGGCGGGGCGGAGCGGTGTGCGGCTGACAAGGGATTAACTTGTCAATGCCTACGGGTTGTAGACTAGGGTTTAGTTGGAAGTAGAGGGCAAGTAGATCTCGAAGGTTTCAGCCGAAAAGTACTCGACGATATGAAAACTAGGGTTTGTGAGACAATGATTCGATGCTATCTTTGTCCCTTGACTCCCCCTTATATAGGAGGTGGAGCCGAGGGATTCGTATTGTACAAGTTACAGAGTCCGGGAGGGTTTCCAACTCATCCCGCAAGATTACAAATATTATCTCCTAATACAACTCTAGCTTTCCTTAATAACAACTTGGGCTTCCGATTCTTCTTATTCTTCGAGTCGTGGGCCTTTAGTAAACCCCGGGTACTATCTTCGGCAGGCCCATTGGGGATGCCTACGTCAGTAGCCCCCGAGATTTTGCTTGAATCGTAGAGTCAGGGAAAATCTCCACTGTTTATTTTTACTCTACAACTTTAAACTTCTCTATATTTCTTCATATGAATTTCTATATTGTACAGGGATAATGATAGTTGGGGCTAGTTCATCTGACGGATCAGGTACTAGTTAACAGCTCTAGTGGCAATCCGCAAAAACCTACTTCAAAATCACGTCCCTGGACATGATCTCGGGATACTGGTGTAAACTTCGACAGGTGCCGCTTAAGGTCTTACCATTCTGTCGAGTCCCAGTCATATTTATCGGGTACCTAACGCGTCCGTTAGGATTTTTCTTTGTATCTGTTGATACGGATAAAAATAGCAAACCGACGTCAGAGACGGCGCCACGCCACACAGAATGGATCTGGGGTCTTACCTTCGCAAAGATTTGCGGCATTCAGAAATTGTTCGCAACTTTGGCGTTCTGAGAATATATTGTCGAGTGCTTATTCGGCTGTTGGAATGGCACATTTTATTGAGTCAACGGATGACTTATATTGCTCTCCCGATGGGAGTATATATAGAGTTACTTATAACTCGAAATATACTCTCTTGTTCTTCTATCTTTTTTCTTTTTTATAATTTCATCGGGTACGCGAACAGCGTTCCCGATGGGAGTAGCCCCCGAGGCTACAGCCAAGGACTTGTGCTTGGGTATAGGCTCCACGCCTCATGTCGCTATATTTTATTTCTCTCTTGAAATTTTTTCAAATCTCTCGGGTGCGCGAACAGCGCTCCCGATGGGAGTAGCCCCCGAGGCTATGAGCAAATATTTGTATTTGATCATAGGCTCACATCATTTCTATTTTGTCTTTCTCGAATTTTTCATTTTTCCAAAGTAGCCCCCGAGCATTTGATCAAAAACTTGTATTTGATCAAAAACTTGTATTTGATCAAAGGCTCTCCAATATCGTTTGCTGTCGACTTTTTACGAAACTGTTGAGTCGAAATTTTCTCTTGCTAAGATGACATCATTGCTGACGATAGCCACGACCGTTGTTCCTGAAAATCGCGAGAAGTTCTCTCTCGCTGCCTTGCGGGCCCAAATTACGCATCGTATTGACACGTCGTGCAAGTGGGGGACACACGTCCTCCGCTTTTCCTGGCGCACACACTGTAACTCTTCCAGGGTAAAATTTCATTTTTACCCCTGTTTCACGTGTACATCATCTGCCTCACACTTTTTCCATCCAACGGTACGCCGCTTTGCCGCACCTCTATTTAAGGTCTCCATCTTCTTTCCTCAGCACTTTCGCTCGCGCCGCTCCTCTGCTCTCCTCTGCAAAAATCCCCTCTTGCGCCCCATAACTCCTTGAGCTCAACCACTCTCACACTGTACTCCTGCGCCATTGTTGATGCCACCGCGCAGATTGATCAGGCACAGCACTCCTGAATCAAAGATGGCTTCCGCAGATCTAGGGAGCGCTGAGTGGGAGAGATCCAAAATCTCTGCCCAAGACATCAACCTCCTGAATAAACTGGGGATCAGCAAGAAGCGCAAGGCGCTGTGCTTCCCCAGCGAAGAGAGCTACCCAACCCCTCCAATGGAGTATCTGGTTAGTTTCGTCGATCATCTCATCCGCGGCCTCTCTGCCCCCATTCACAATTTTCTCCGTGGGTTGCTTTTTGTTTACGGATTGCAACTTCATCACCTCACACCCAACTCTATCCTCCATATTTCCATCTTCATCACCCTTTGCGAATCCTTCCTTGGCGTCCAGCCTAACTGGGCGTTGTGGAAACGCATCTTTTTCTGTCGCCGTAATGGCTCTCCCAATGTCGCCTATAACATAGGCGGCGTTGTTATCTGCGTTCGCCCTGATGTCGAGTACTTCGATGTCAAATTCCCTGACTCAGTTCAATGGTGGCGTAAAAAATTGTTGTACATCTATGAGGAGAATCATGGGTGTGCTAAAGACAACATCCCTCCTTTTGATGGTGCCGAGAAAATCTATCGCCGCCGCTCCTGGGATGCAGAAGCTACCGATGAAGAGAAAACGGCGACGGAGGCGCTGATGGCCCGCATCCACGAGCTCCAAAGCACCCGTGGTAAAGAACTGTCGGGTATCCAAATCACGGCATATTTCCTTAGGATCAGAGTGCAGCCTCTGCAGGCTCGCAAAAATCCCCTCTGGAAGTATGCTGGCGACAATGATGTGGATCGGCTGTCGGTGGATTTGCCATTCAAGGATTTAGAAAAACTTGTCCGGAAAATTTCCTCCCTCAGCAAGAAAGATGATGTCCCCTCTTCTTGCCGCGTAAAACCATACAACGCCACCAATGCGCTCCCCAAGGTAACTTTTGTCGACTTGCTTATTTTTGTTTAACATCCTTTGCGTAACTCTTTTATTGACATCCCCCTTTGCCTTTTATAGAACCATCCAGATCTTGTCTCTCTTCCTCCCCTTCCTGAAGGTGGAGAAGTCGAAGAACGAGCCGTTGTCACTGATGACAACCAAGATGCTCTTTGCCCTGATAGTGAACCCGCAGGTTCTCGAAAATCTGCGGGATCCTCTGAAAAGGAGGCTGGCTCTGAGGCTACCACATCGGCACACTCTCCTCCTCCTGCTGTTTCTCCAAAGAACAAAAGGAAGAGGACAGACGTCGAAGATTCCAGCACCTCCAAAGCCGAAGAAGCTGCTCCTTCAAATCGGAAGACAGCTTTTGATCCATACCATGACACCCTCGTCAGTTCGTAAGTCACCCCTTGTTTCTTACTGTTTTGCTACTTGAAGACTTTTGTCTATCTTGCTTCTTATACTGTCGCCATTTAATCGTAGTGGTGACGAGGAAGAAGTGCCAGCTATTGATGCGACTGCTCGAACGAGTACGTCGCATACTCTAGTTGTTTCTGAGGTGCAAGTTGAAGGAGAAGAATCTTCGCCTCCTCAACAAAACACCGACGCACCTACTCCTCCTGCAAGCCCCCTCGTCCCTTCACCAAAAAGGGCGAGAGTTGAATCAATCACAGAGCCTACCTTACAATTGGGTAGCTCCTCGACTCCTCTTTTGGATGATGTAAGTCCTTGAATGCTTTCTGATGCTATCGATGTTTCACTTTTTCTTCCTTTCATTTTGTGCTATCGCACTTTTTCCACTACCGACGCTTTCTTTCTCTATCTTTCTTTAACAGCCCTTGATTAAGGAATTCATCCGCTTCGGTGCCCAATTCGTTGGGTACCGCGAGTATGCTAGCAAAGCTGAAGCTAATGTCTTTCTGCTTCTCTTTACCCTTGCCTTCTTACTCCTTTCTTGTCGTGATTTTGACTGGATTTGACTATCTTGGCAGAAAAACTGGCGGAGGCCAACAAACGTGCCGACACACTTGCTCAAAAATTAGAGCAAAGTGAGGAGGCTCGTAAGAAGGCCGAATCAGATGCTAGTAAGGCTAGGGCAGAGGCTGACAAGGCCAAGGCCGACGCTGCTGGTGTCGAAGAACTTCAAAAGAGGCTTCATGACGCCGAGACTGCTTTGAGCGAGTGATGTCTACACCCCCTCCTTTTCCTGTAGACAGTGTTGGGCCTCCAAGAGCAGAGGTTTGTAGAACAGCAGCAAGTTTTCCCTTAAGTGGATCACCCAAGGTTTATCGAACTCAGGGAGGAAGAGGTCAAAGATATCCCTCTCATGCAACCCTGCAACCACAAAGCAAGAAGTCTCTTGTGTCCCCAACACACCTAATAGGTGCACTAGTTCGGCGAAGAGATAGTGAAATACAGGTGGTATGAATAAGTAGCAACGGCACTTAAAAGTGCTTTGCCCAGGACAGTAAACAAGCGTAGTAACGCAGCAGTAGTAACACAAGAAACAGTAAACAAGCAGCGATAGCAGTATTTAGGAACAAGGCCTAGGGATCATACTTTCACTAGTGGACACTCTCAACTTTGATCACATAACAGAATAGATAAATGCATACTCTACACTCTTGTTGGATGATGAACACCATTGCATAGGATTACACGAACCCTCAATGCCGGAGTTAACAAGCTCCACAATTCAATGTTCATATTTAAATAACCTTAGAGTGCATGAAAGATCAATACGACTAAACCAAGTACTAACATAGCATGCACACTGTCACCTTCACACTATGTAGGAGGAATATATCACATCAATACCATCATAGCAATAGTTAACTTCATAATCTACAAGAGATCATAATCATAGCCTACGCCAAGTACTAACACGGATGCACACACTGTCACCATTACACCGTGCAGGAGGAATAGAACTACTTTAATAACATCACTAGAGTAGCACATAGATAAATTGTGATACAAAACACATTGCAATCATAAAGAGATATAAATAAGCACCTCACTATGCCATTCATAACAGTGAATAAGTATTCTGTGAAATATAGCCTAAGAGACCCACACGGTGCACACACTGTCACCTTTACACACGTGGGACAAGGAGTCTCCGGAGATCACATAAGTAAAATTCACTTGACTAGCATAACGACATCTAGATTACAAGCATCATCATATGAATCTCAATCATGTAAAGCAGCTCATGAGATTATTGTATTGAAGTACATAGGAGAGAGATGAACCACATAGCTACCGGTACAGCCCCGAGCCTCGATGGAGAACTACTCCCTCCTCATGGGAGACAGCAGCGTTGATGAAGATGGCGGTGGTGTCGATGGAGGAGCCTTCCGGGGGCACTTCCCCGTCCCGGCGGCGTGCCGGAACAGAGACTCCTGTCCCCCAGATCTTGGCTTCGCGATGGCGGCGGCTCTGGAAGGTTTCTCGTACCGTGGCTTTTCCGTATCGAGGTTTTAGGTCCAGGGGCTTTATATAGGCGAAGAGGCGGCGTCAGAAGGTCAACGGGGCGACGACACTATAGGGGGGCGCGGGCCCCCCCTTGGCCGCGCCAGCCTAGGGTTTGGTGGGCCTGTGCCCCCTCTCTGGCGGCTCTCGGGTGTTCTGGATGCTTCCGGGCAAAATAGGAACCTGGGCGTTGATTTCGTCCGATTCCGAGAATATTTCTTTACTAGGATTTCTGAAACCAAAAACAGCAGAAAACAGCAACTGGCCCTTCGGCATCTCGTTAATAGGTTAGTTCCAGAAAATGCACGAATATGACATAAAGTGTGCATAAAACATGTAGATATCATCAATAATGTGGCATGGAACATAAGAAATTATCGATACGTCGGAGACGTATCAGCATCCCCAAGCTTAGTTTCTGCTCGTCCCGAGCAGGTAAACGATAAACAAAGATAATTTCTGGAGTGACATGCCATCATAAACTTGATCATACTATTGTAAGCATATGTAATGAATGCAGCGATCAAAACAATGATAATGACATGAGTAAACAAATGAATCATAAAGCAAAGACTTTTCATGAATAGTACTTCGAGACAAGCATCAATAAGTCTTGCATAAAAGTTAACTCATAAAGCAATAATTCAAAGTAAAGGCATTGAAGCAACACAATGGAAGATTAAGTTTCAGCGGTTGCTTTCAACTTGTAACATGTATATCTCATGGATAATTGTCAATGCAAAGCAATATAACAAATGCAATATGCAAATATGTAGGAATCAATGCACAGTTCACACAAGTGTTTGCTTCTTGAGGTGGAGAGAAATAGGTGAACTGACTCAACAATAAAAGTAAAAGAAAGGTCCTTCAAAGAGGAAAGCATCGATTGCTATATTTGTGCTAGAGCTTTGATTTTAAAAACAAGAAACAATTTTGTCAACGGTAGTAATAAAGCATATGTATCATGTAAATTATATCTTACAAGTTGCAAGCCTCATGCATAGTATACTAATAGTGCCCGCACCTTGTCCTAATTAGCTTGGACTACCGGGATCATCGCAATGCACATGTTTTAACCAAGTGTCACAAAGGGGTACCTCTATGCCGCCTGTACAAAGGTCTAAGGAGAAAGCTTGCATCGGATTTCTCGCTATTGATTATTCTCAACTTAGACATCCATACCGGGACAACATAGACAACAGATAATGGACTCCTCTTTTATGCATAAGCATGTAACAACAATTAATTTTCTCATATGAGATTGAGGATATTGTCCAAAACTGAAACTTCCACCATGGATCATGGCTTTAGTTAGCGGTCCAATGTTCTTCTCTAAGAATATGCATGCTCTAACCATAAGGTGGTAGATCGCTCTTACTTCAGACAAGACGAACATGCATAGCAACTCACATGAAATTCAACAAAGAGTAGTTGATGGCGTCCCCAGTGAACATGGTTATCGCACAACGAGCAACTTAATAAGAGATAAAGTGCATAAGTACATATTCAATACCACAATAGTTTTTAAGCTATTTGTCCCATGAGCTATATATTGTAAAGGTGGAGAATGGAAATTTAAAGGTAGCACTCAAGCAATTTACTTTGGAATGGCGGAGAAATACCATGTAGTAGGTAGGTATGGTGGACACAAATGGCATAGTGGTTGGCTCAAGTATTTTGGATGCATGAGAGGTATTCCCTCTCGATACAAGGTTTAGGCTAGCAAGGCTATTTGAAACAAACACAAGGATGAAGCGGTGCAGCAAAACTCACATAAAAGACATATTGTAAACATTATAAGACTCTACACCGTCTTTCTTGTTGTTCAAACTCAATACTAGAAAATATCTAGACTCTAGAGAAACCACTCATGCAAACCAAATTTTAACAAGCTCTATGTATTTCTTCACTAATAGGTGCAAAGTATATGATGCAAGAGCTTAAACAAGAGCACAACAATTGCCAAGTATCAAGTTATTCAAGACATCATACCAATTACTACATGTAGCATTTTCCGTTTCCAACCATATAACAATTAACGAAGCAGTTTCAACCTTCGCCATGAACATCAAAAGCTAAGAACACATGTGTTCATACGAACCAGCGGAGCGTGTCTCTCTCCCATACAAGCATTTATTCAAACAAAAACAAAAACAAACAGACGCTCCAAGTAAAGTACATAAGATGTGACCGAATAAAAATATAGTTTCAAGAGAAGGAACCTGATAATTTGTCGATGAAGAAGGGGATGCCTTGGGCATCCCCAAGCTTAGATGCTTGAGTCTTCTTGAAATATGCAGGGATGAACCACCGGGGCATCCCCAAGCTTAGACTTTTCACTCTCCTTGATCATAGTATATCATCCTCCTCTCTTGACCCTTGAAAACTTCCTCCACACCAAACTCGAAACAAACTCATTAGAGGGTTAGTGCACAATCAAAATATACATGTTCAGAGGTGACATAATCATTCTTAACACTTCTGGACATTGCACAAAGCTACTGAAAGTCAATGGAATCGAAATATCCATCGAACATAACAAAACTGGCAATGCGAAATAAAAGGCAGAATCTGTCAAAACAGAACAGTTCGTATTGACGAATTTTATCGAGGCACCAGACTTGCTCAAATGAAAATGCTCAAATTGAATGAAAGTTGCGTACATATCTGAGGATCACTCACGTAAATTGGCATAATTTTCTGAGTTACCTACAGAGAAAACAGCCCAGATTCGTGACAGCAAAGAAATCTGTTTCTGCGCAGTAATCCAAATCTAGTATGAACCCTACTATCAACGACTTTACTTGGCACAACAAAACACTAAACTAAGATAAGGAGAGGTTGCTACAGTAGTAAACAACTTCCAAGACACAAATATAAAACAAAGTACTGTAGCAAAATAACACATGGGTTATCTCCCAAGAAGTTCTTTCTTTATAGCCATTAAGATGGGCTCAGCAATTTTAATGATGCACTCGCAAGAAATAGTAGTTGAAGCAAAAGAGAGCATCAAGAGGCAAATTCAAAACACATTTAAGTCTAACATGCTTCCTATGCAAAGGAATCTTGTAAATAAACAAATTCAAGAAGCATAATGCAACAAGCATAGAAAAACTAGACAAGCTCAACTTCAAGATTTTAAGCATATAGAGAGGTGTTTTAGTAACATGAAAACTTCTACAACCATATTTTCCTCTCTCATAATAACTTTCAGTGGCATCATGAACAAATTCAACAATGTAACTATCACATAAAGCATTCTTATTCTCATGCATAAAAGTATCATTACTCTCCACATAAGCATAATCATTCTTATTAGTTGTAGTGGGAGCAAATCCAACAAAGTAGCTATCATTATTATTCTCATCAAGTGTAGGAGGCATAGTATAATCACAACAAAATTTACTCTCCATAGTAGGTGGCACCAAAAGACCACTATCATTATAATCATCATAAATAGGAGGCAAAGTATCATCAAAGAAAATTTTCTCCTCAATGCTTGGGGGACTAAAAATATCATGCTCATCAAAACCAGCTTCCCCAAGCTTAGAATTTTCTATATTATTATCAACAATGGTGTTCAAAGCGTTCATACTAATATTACTACCAGCATGCAAATAAGGTTCCATAGGTTTTTTAATTTTCGCATCAAACCATCCATGTCTTAAATCAGGAAATAGAATAAGAAGCTCATTGTTGTCCATTATGCCAAACTAGTGTAAAACAAGAAACAAAAAGATGCAATTGCAGGATCTAAAGGAAATAGCTTCGAGCACTTACAACGGCGCTGGAAAATAGCTTAGTAGCCGAGATCCGGAGTGTGAGTACCTTTTACCTTTCCTCCCCGGCAACGGCGCCAGAAAATAGCTTGATGTCTACGCCCCCTCCTTTTCCTGTAGACAGTGTTGGGCCTCCAAGAGCAGAGGTTTGTAGAACAGCAGCAAGTTTTCCCTTAAGTGGATCACCCAAGGTTTATCGAACTCAGGGAGGAAGAGGTCAAAGATATCCCTCTCATGCAACCCTGCAACCACAAAGCAAGAAGTCTCTTGTGTCCCCAACACACCTAATAGGTGCACTAGTTCGGCGAAGAGATAGTGAAATACAGGTGGTATGAATAAGTAGCAACGGCACCAGAAAAGTGCTTTGCCCAGGACAGTAAACAAGCAGTAGTAACGCAGCAGTAGTAACACAGTAAAATAGTAAACAAGCAGCGATAGCAGTATTTAGGAACAAGGCCTAGGGATCATACTTTCACTAGTGGACACTCTCAACTTTGATCACATAACAGAATAGATAAATGCATACTCTACACTCTTGTTGGATGATGAACACCATTGCGTAGGATTACACGAACCCTCAATGCCGGAGTTAACAAGCTCCACAATTCAATGTTCATATTTAAATAACCTTAGAGTGCATGAAAGATCAATACGACTAAACCAAGTACTAACATAGCATGCACACTGTCACCTTCACACTATGTAGGAGGAATAGATCACATCAATACCATCATAGCAATAGTTAACTTCATAATCTACAAGAGATCATAATCATAGCCTACGCCAAGTACTAACACGGATGCACACACTGTCACCATTACACCGTGCAGGAGGAATAGAACTACTTTAATAACATCACTAGAGTAGCACATAGATAAATTGTGATACAAAACACATTGCAATCATAAAGAGATATAAATAAGCACCTCACTATGCCATTCATAACAGTGAATAAGTATTCTGTGAAATATAGCCTAAGAGACCCACACGGTGCACACACTGTCACCTTTACACACGTGGGACAAGGAGTCTCCGGAGATCACATAAGTAAAATTCACTTGACTAGCATAACGACATCTAGATTACAAGCATCATCATATGAATCTCAATCATGTAAAGCAGCTCATGAGATTATTGTATTGAAGTACATAGGAGAGAGATGAACCACATAGCTACCGGTACAGCCCCGAGCCTCGATGGAGAACTACTCCCTCCTCATGGGAGACAGCAGCGTTGATGAAGATGGCGGTGGTGTCGATGGAGGAGCCTTCCGGGGGCACTTCCCCGTCCCGGCGGCGTGCCGGAACAGAGACTCCTGTCCCCCAGATCTTGGCTCCGCGATGGCGGCGGCTCTGGAAGGTTTCTCGTACCGTGGCTTTTCCGTATCGAGGTTTTAGGTCCAGGGGCTTTATATAGGCGAAGAGGCGGCGTCAGAAGGTCAACGGGGCGACGACACTATAGGGGGGCGCGGGCCCCCCCTTGGCCGCGCCGGCCTAGGGTTTGGTGGGCCTGTGCCCCCTCTCTGGTGGCTCTCGGGTGTTCTGGATGCTTCCGGGCAAAATAGGAACCTGGGCGTTGATTTCATCCGATTCCGAGAATATTTCTTTACTAGGATTTCTGAAACCAAAAACAGCAGAAAACAGCAACTGGCCCTTCGGCATCTCGTTAATAGGTTAGTTCCAGAAAATGCACGAATATGACATAAAGTGTGCATAAAACATGTAGATATCATCAATAATGTGGCATGGAACATAAGAAATTATCGATACGTCGGAGACGTATCAGCGAGCACAAAACCGCACAATCTGCTCGTGAAGAAGCGATTACCAAGCGCTTGGAATCACAAAGCCGCCGCTTTGTCAGTAAGTGCCCGAGCTATTTTGCATTCTTTAGACTTGCTTTTCTTTACTTGTTTGTTGACAAATAAATTTTTTTTTGCCTCGACAGGGAAAACATCTCAAGAATGTGAACTTGAAGATCCCGACAATGATCCTCTCCTTGACGCACTTGCTTTCCTTGAGTTTCACGGAGAAGAAGCACGCGACGGCATTGATCAGGCCAAGGAAGGATTGTCGCGGCTCTTCCCCTACTTCTTCCCGAAGAAAAAGGAACCCGCGACTTTTCTTGCTTTTGCCAAGTGCTTTAATCCCCCAGAAGATCTTGGACTGAAGCTTCGCCAAGAAAATATGAAGGTTGCTGTTGAAAGCACTGTCGCCCCGGCTGCTGACAGCCAGCAAAACATCGACTGGACCAAACTTGGCGACACACAGGAGATGGAGACCACGAAGTGGCAATCGCTGCTCAGGGCTGTGATACGTCTCCAACGTATCCATAATTTCTGATGTTCCATGCTTGTTTTATGACAATACTTACATGTTTTGCTTGCACTTTATAATGATTTCATGCGTTTTCCGGAACTAACCTATTAACAAGTTGCCACAGTGCCAGTTCCTGTTTTCTGCTGTTTTTGGTTCCAGAAAGGCTGTTCGGGCAATATTCTCGGAATTCGACGAAACAAAGACCCAAGATCTTATTTTTCCCGGAAGGCTCCAGAACACCGAAGGGGAGTCGGAGGAGGGCCAGAGGGCCACCAGACAATAAGGCGGCGTGGCCCCAGGCCTGGCCGCGCCAGCCTATTGTGAGGAGCCCCCAGGCGCCCCCTCGCGCCGCCTCTTTGCCTATTTAACCCCTTTTGACCTAAAAACGCGATACCTTTTGACGAAACTCCAGAAAGACTCCAGGGGCGCCGCCGCCATCGCGAAACTCCAATTCGGGGGACAGAAGTCTCTGTTCCGGCACCCTGCCGGGACGGGGAAGTGCCCCCGGAAGCCATCTCCATCAACGCCATTGCCCCCATCATGCTCCGTGAGTAGTTCCCCCATGGACTACGGGTTCTAGCAGTAGCTAGTTGGTACTCTCTATCCCATGTACTTCAATACAATGATCTCATGAGCTGCCTTACATGATTGAGATCCATCTGATGTAATCGGTGTTGTGTTTGTTGGGATCCGATGGATGATACATTATGATTAGTCTATCTATAAAGTTTGTGAAGTTATTGTTGCTGCAATCTTGTTATGCTTAATGTTTGTCACTAGGGCCCGAGTGGCATGATCTTAGATTTAAGCTCTATAATTATTGCTTAGATTGTATCTACAAGTTGTATGCACATGTCACTGTCCGGAACCAAAGGCCCCGAAGTGACAGAAATCGGGACAACCGGAGGGGATGGCGGTGATCTGAGGATCACATGTTTTCACGGAGTGTTAATGCTTTGCTTCGGTACTCTATTAAAAGGAGTACCTTAATATCCAGTAGATTCCCTTGAGGCCCGGCTGCCACCGGCTGGTAGGACAAAAGATGTTGTGCAAGTTTCTCATTGCGAGCACGTACGACTATATATGGAAAACATGCCTACATGATTAATGAATTGATGTTCTATCTTAATGCCTTATCAATCCTATCAATTGCCCAACTGTAATTTGTTCACCCAACACTTGTTACTTGTTATTGGAGAGTTACCACTAGTGTAGATCGCTGGGAACCCCGGTCCATCTCTCATCATCATATACTCGTTCTATATGTCATTGGAAGTAGTATCAACTATTTTCTGGTGCCATCGCCTCTGTGTTACTACCACTGCTGCTGTGTTACTGTTACTATTGCTCTCATATTAATGCTGCTTTCACATCACCCCTGTTACTAGTGCTTTTCCAGGTGCAGCTGAATTGACAACTCAGTTGTTAAGGCTTATAAGTATTCTTTACCTCCCCTTGTGTCGAATCAATAAATTTGGGTTTTACTTCCCTCGAAGACTGCCGCGATCCCCTATACTTGTGGGTTATCAAGACTGTTTTCTGGCGCCGTTGCCGGGGAGGCATAGCTCTACTCATAAGTTCACCTGGGGAGTACACTCGACCTCTCTCTCTGTTTTTATTTTACTTTATTTTGTTTTGCTTAGTTTACTTTTGTTTAGTTTATTTGTGCTTGGTTTATTTATGTCTAGTATTACTTTGCTTAGTTTCTTTTTGTCTTGTTTTATTTTTCTCATATACCCAAAAATCCATAAAAATTTGAAAAACCTAAAAATTTAAAACTGCTGTTATGGGAGAACCCACAACCTACTTGGAGCTTATAGAATATTATAATAATTATAGAGAATCAAGAACTGGTAAAGTAATGAGTGTTATGATAGAAAAATTGAATACAATTGCTAAAATCTTGCTTAAACGCCATGATATAAATTGTTGCTCTAAAGAGGACACTAAACATCTGAAATTTCAATGTGGCTTTAGTGAGGAAGTTTTAACTAAGAACTATAATTGGAATAGCTATATTCATCTTGGGTTCGAAGAGGTAGAACAATTTGTCTTATTTATGGGAGCCTCTGAGATAGAATCCTTCATGGCTAAAAATTATGAAACTTGTGTTGTTTGTAAGGACCTTAAAGATTATGTCTCTTCTATCCTTAATTTTTGCAATGAAAGTTACACTGATAATCCTTATATCATTGATTATAAAGAGAGACTCATTAATGCACAAGAATGCACTCACAATTTGCAGGAACCTGTGGAAGAAGAAATTGATGAACCTGAAAGCTCATTGGATGAAAAAGAGGAGGAAATTGATGAACCTGAAAGCTCATTGGATGAAAAAGAAGAGGAGAGTGATGAACAAAAGGAGGAAGAATGGATTAGCTACCCATGCCAACCTTCTAATGAGAGTAACTCTTTATCTCTTACATTATTTGATTGTCCTCCATCCTTACCGAAAGAGGTTGAATGTTATGTTCCTGTGGATTCTCTTGAAATAGTACCTATGAGTAAAACTTGTGAGAATAATTATGCTACTGTTATTTATGATAATCCATGCTACTTTGATAAATCTTATGATAATGCTTTGTTTGTGCCTGATGTCGAAATGCATGGTATTAAAGAGTTTTGCGTAGCAAATGTTTATGATAAAACTCTTGATGATGGTCCTATGTTACTTGATAATATTAATTGTACTAGTAATGAAAATGGGATTGGAGAATTCTTGACTTTATCTATGAGTCCCATATCTCTTGAGATTGATCAATCATCATGTTATATTGTTGATAAAAGTGGGTTCGAAAGTTTTAATCCCACTATTTTTGAGCTTGATAAAAATTATATGTCTATGGATCATGAAAAGAATGCTTTATGTGATAGTTATATTGTTGAGTTTATTCATGAAGCTACTGAAAATTACTATGAGAGAGGAAAATATGGTTGTAGAAATTTGCATGGTACTAAAACACCTCTCTACATGCTGAAAATTTGGAAGTTACTCTTGTTGTATCTTCCTATGCTTGTTACTTTGCTTTTCATGAACTTGTTTATTTACAAGATTCCTATGCATAGGAAGCATGTTAGACTTAAATGTGTTTTGAATTTGCTTTTTGATGCTCTCTTTTGCTTCAACTCTTATTTCTTGCGAGTGCATCATTAAAACTGCTGAGCCATCTTAATGGCTTTAAAGAAAGCACTTCTTGGGAGATAACCCATGTCTTTATTTTTCTACTGTTTTGTTGTGTCTTGGAAGTTGTTACTACTGTAGCAACCTCTCCTTATCTTTATTTTATTGCAATGTTGTGCCAAGTGAAGCCTCTAATCGAAGGTTGATACTAGATTTGGATTTCTGCGCAGAAACAGATTTCTATCTGTCACGAATTCTGGTCATATTCTCTGTAGGTAACTCACAAAAACCTGCCAATTTACGTGCGTGTTCCTCAGATATGTACGCAACTTTCATTAGTTTTGAGTTTTCTGATTTGAGCAACAGAAGTACCTCTTTAAAATTCGTCTTTACTGGCTGTTCTGTTTTGGCAGATTCTGTCTCTGTTTTTTGCATTGTCTCTTGTGGACTTTAAGCAAGGCTTTCTAGACGTGGAGAGTTGTAGCTAATGTTTTATTGAGTTCTTGCAATATGTCACTACAGGACCAAGGTGGATTCAAGTTTGTTGAGTACTAACCCCTCTAATGAAGTTTATGAGAAGTTTGGTGTGAAGGAAGTTTTCAAGGGCCAAGAGAGGAAGATGATATATGATCAAGAAGAGTGAAAAGTCTAAGCTTGGGGATGCCCCCGTGGTTCATCCCTGCATATTTCAAGAAGACTCAAGCGTCTAAGCTTGGGGATGCCCAAGGCATCCCCTTCTTCATCAACTTATCAGGTTTCTTCTATTGAAACTATATTTTTATTCGGTCACATCATACGTGCTTTACTTGGAGCGTCTGTGTGTTTATTTTCGTTTTGTTTGTGTTTGAATAAATTCGGATCCTAGCAATCCTTGTGTGGGAGAGAGATACGCTCCGCTTTTTCATATGAACACTTGTTCTTCATTTTACTTTTAATGTTCAATGATAAAAGTTGGAAGCTATAGCACTTATGGTTATTTGGTTGGAAACAGAAAATGCCACATATTGTCTTGAATAATTTGACACTTGGCAATTGTTTTGAGCTCTCAAGTAGATCATGTTTAATTTCATGCATCATGTAGTTTGAACCTATTAGTGGAGAACTACCGTAGAGCTTGTTAAAATTGGTTTGCATGATTGGTCTCTCTTAAGGTCTAGATATTTTCTGGTAAAAGTATTTGAGCAACAAGGAAGACAGTGTAGAGTATTATAATGCTTGCAATATGTTCTTATGTAAGTTTTGCTGTACCGGTCCATACTTGTGTTTGCTTCAAATAACCTTGCTAGCCTAAGCCTTGTACTGAGAGGGAATGCTTCTCGTGCATCCAAATCCTTGAGCCAACCACTATGCCATTTCTGTCCACCATACCTACCTACTACATGGTATTTCTCCGCCATTCCAAAGTAAATTGCTTGAGTGCTACCTTTAAACAATTCAAAATGCTTCTCAATTTGTGTCAATGTTTTATAGCTCATGAGGAAGTATGTGGTGTTTTATCTTTCAATCTTGTTGGGCAACTTTCACCAATGGACTAGTGGCTTCATCCGCTTATCCAATAATTTTGCAAAAAGAGCTGGCAATGGGATTCCCAGTCCCAAATTAATTAACCAAAATAGACACTCCTCCATGGTATGTGATTGTTGGACGGCACCCGAAGGATTCGGTTAGCCATGGCTTGAGAAAGCAAATGTGGGGAGGAGTGTCATCATAATAAAACTAAAATAAAAGGGCACTCCTTCATGGTATGAGATTGTTGGCAGGCACCCGAGGATTCGGTTAGCCATGGTTTGTGAAATAAAGGTTGGAAGGAGTGCCACCCAAAAATAAAATAAAATGGGAGCCGCTCTTTGAAGGTTTGTCTGGCAAGGGGGTTAGAGTGCCCACTACCATTCGTTGACAACAACAAACACCTCTCAAAACTTTACTTTTATGCTCTCTTTATGTTTTCAAAACCAAAGCTCTAGCACAAATATAGCAATCAATGCTTCCCTCTGCGAAGGGCCATTCTTTTACTTTATGTTGAGTCAGTTTACCTACTTCCTTCCATCTTAGAAGCAAACACTTGTGTCAACTGTGCATTGATTCTTACATACTTGCTTATTTGCATTCATCATATTACTTTATGTTGACAATTATCCATGAGATATGCATGTTGAAAGTTGAAAGCAACCGCTGAAACTTATATCTTCCTTTGTGTTGCTTCGATGCCTTTACTTTGAATCTATTGCTTTATGAGTTAACTCTTGTGCAAGACTTTTGATGCTTGTCTTGAAAGTACTCTTCATGAAAAGTTTTGCTATATGTTATCTATTTGTTGGCAACTATAGATCATTGCCTTGAGTCACTTCATTCATTTCATATGCTTTGTAATAGTATGATCAAGGTTATGTAAGTAGCATGTCACTACAGAAATTATTCTTTTTATCGTTTACCTACTCGAGGACGAGTAGGAACTAAGCTTGGGGATGCTGATACGTCTCCAACGTATCCATAATTTCTGATGTTCCATGCTTGTTTTATGACAATACTTACATGTTTTGCTTGCACTTTATGATGATTTCATGCGTTTTCCGGAACTAACCTATTAACAAGTTGCCACAATGCCAGTTCCTGTTTTCTGCTGTTTTTGGTTCCAGAAAGGCTGTTCGGACAATATTCTCGAAATTCGACGAAACAAAGACCCAAGATCTTATTTTTCCCGGAAGGCTCCAGAACACCGAAGGGGAGTCGGAGGAGGGCCAGAGGGTCACCAGACAATAAGGCGGCGCGGCCCCAGGCCTGGCCGCGCCAGCCTATTGTGAGGAGCCCCCAGGCGCCCCCTCGCGCCGCCTCTTCACCTATTTAACCCCTTTCGACCTAAAAACGCGATACCTTTTGACGAAACTCCAGAAAGACTCCAGGGGCGCCGCCGCCATCGCGAAACTCCAATTCAGGGGACAGAAGTCTCTGTTCCGGCACCCTGCCGGGACGGGGAAGTGCCCCCGGAAGCCATCTCCATCAACGCCATCGCCTCCATCATGCTCCGTGAGTAGTTCCCCCATGGACTACGGGTTCTAGCAGTAGCTAGTTGGTACTCTCTATCCCATGTACTTCAATACAATGATCTCATGAGCTGCCTTACATGATTGAGATCCATCTGATGTAATCGGTGTTGTGTTTGTTGGGATCCGATGGATGATACATTATGATTAGTCTATCTATAAAGTTTGTGAAGTTATTGTTGCTGCAATCTTGTTATGCTTAATGTTTGTCACTAGGGCCCGAGTGGCATGATCTTAGATTTAAGCTCTATAATTATTGCTTAGATTGTATCTACAAGTTGTATGCACATGTCACTGTACGGAACCAAAGGCCCCGAAGTGACAGAAATCGGGACAACCGGAGGGGATGGCGGTGATGTGAGGATCACATGTTTTCACGGAGTGTTAATGCTTTGCTCCGGTACTCTATTAAAAGAAGTACCTTAATATCCAGTAGATTCCCTTGAGGAACGGCTGCCACCGGTTGGTAGGATAAAAGATGTTGTGCAAGTTTCTCATTGTGAGCACGTACGACTATATATGGAAAACATGCCTACATGATTAATGAATTGATGTTCTATCTTAATGCCTTATCAATCCTATCAATTGCCCAACTGTAATTTGTTCACCCAACACTTGTTACTTGTTATTGGAGAGTTACCACTAGTGTAGATCGCTGGGAACCCCGGTCCATCTCTCATCATCATATACTCGTTCTATATGTCATTGGAAGTAGTATCAACTATTTTCTGGTGCCATCGCCTTTGTGTTACTACCACTGCTGATGTGTTACTGTTACTATTGCTCTCATATTACTGCTGCTTTCACATCACCCTGTTACTAGTGCTTTTCCAGGTGCAGCTGAATTGACAACTCAGTTGTTAAGGCTTATAAGTATTCTTTACCTCCCCTTGTGTCGAATCAATAAATTTGGGTTTTACTTCCCTCGAAGACTGCCGCGATCCCCTATACTTGTGGGTTATCAGGCTGCAAAGCCCAACACAAAGAAGATCCTTGCCTTTCTTGGATTCAGGCCTACTCCTGCTCCTAGCTCGTCGAAGCCGGAGGTCTAGTAGAATGCCCTATCTTTTTCTGTTTTTATTTTTACTGTTTCTTTTGATGTTGTCGTCACAGTAGCTTTGGCGACAACTATCGTAGTGATTCTTTTGAAAACTCCTTCTGTAATATCTGTGTAAATTTCCCGAAGATCAATGGAATTCTATTTTGCGTGATCATTGATACTGAAATTTTCTTTTCCAGTTGATATTTGATAACTACTCCGCAAATCCTCATTCTGCCGACACTTTTCCTGCTTCCTCCTTCTCGAAGAAAACACTTGTCGAAGATGACCTTGTCGAAGGTTCTTCAAGTAAACACTCCTCGCAAGATTTGCAAGAACTTCGCCAACAACTTCAGTCCATGAAAAAGCAGACTCTTGCGATGATGGAGCAATCTCGCAAAGCATCCGAAAGGGAGAGGATTGCCCTTCAACAAGCTAAAGAAGCCATAACTGTCAAGGAAGCTGCTATTTCGGAAGCTGAAAAAGCAACTACTCGAGAAAATAGTATGCTCGAGCTAATGACTGAAGCTAGTGTGGATATGTTGGGTATGCTTTTTTCAACCCCGAACTTCTTCTGTCTTTTGCTGTACCCCCCTTTTTTTTAAATTTCTTGTTTTTTCGCTTGATAGGTTCTGTTCTCGACACTGCTGCTGAAGATGAAAGGGTGAATGTAAGGACGAACCTCCTCGTTAACCTTTCTCTTAACCACGACTGTCTGTTCTGGGCCACTCCCGAGCGGACCCAACAAATTGTCAGGTTCCAAGACCGCGCCTGCCAGGTTCGCGAATTCCTTAACTTCTGCACGAGAACCTTGACCCTTGTTTACAAGACTATGTTCCCTCGAGATGAAGCTCCCGATACTCTTCTTGGATTGATGGAGAAGTTTCGAGATGCTCCTCGTATTCATAACTTTGTACGAGCTCAGTTGACTGCTGGAGCAAGATTCGCCATGATCATGATACATATTTGCTATCCAAAACTAGATCTGACGAAGATTGTCCCTGACTGCCTGGCCAAGAAATCGCGACGAAAGAATAACGTCGACGAAATCAATGAGATGGTGACTCCTGTGGCCGAAGCGATGATGGATGAACTTCTTCGGATGGATTCTGAATTCTTCGTCAAGGGGAGCTATGCTGAGCACAAGACAACTGCTGCAAATAACAAAGGCTTATCCATAGATAGTATATTAGGCCTTGACTGAGTTGTACTATATTGCGAAAAGTTGTGTCTATATTTTTCGTCAAATTCTTTGTATTGATGAAGTTGTCTATATTATAAAGTGTAATCTATATTGCGAAGCCCCCGAGTCTTTGGCTGGAGCTTATACTATTTTGTCATCTCGAAAAATTTACTGTTTTGCGAGAACATATGTATTTTGCTGTCGTGGGTTATGAGCCGAGCCTGTCGAAGAAAAAATATGTATACCACCACTATCTTTTATTATATTTCAGCACCGCAAGCCCGCCTCATTAAAAACCTTTCCAGCCCCACTCGGTGCCCTGAAAAGGAAAAGAGTGCGTCTGAAAACTCGCGGGCGTTTCAGTACATTGTATTTTTACAAAGGAGGACTATATTTCGGTTCTAAGCGTAGAACCGCCTGAGCTGCGCCACGTTCTAGGGGTTTTTCTTGGGAACCCCTGTCTTCTTGTCATTGATCCTGTAAGCTCCTCCTTCGATTATTTCTGTGACGACGTAAGGGCCTAGCCAAGGCGACTTGAGCTTTTCGGTACTTTGTTGATTGAGCCGTAGGACCAAATCTCCGACCTGGAAAGATCTTAGCCGCAATCGTCGACTGTGGTAGTTTTTTAGGTCTTGCTGGTACTTGGTAACCCGTGAAAGTACTTCATCTCGAGCTTCGTCGAGTGCATCTACATCGTCCTCCAAAGCTTTTCTTGAGGTTTCTTCATCATACTCTCTGACTCTTGGGGAGTCATGCTCTATTTCGATCGGTAGTACTGCCTCAGCTCCATGGACTAAGAAGAACGGAGTTTCTTGTGTCGCTGTGTTTGGTGTTGTTCGAATACTCCACAAGACACTTGGCAATTCTTCTGGCCAGGTATGTCGAGCCTTTTCAAGCGGTCCTAGCAGGCGCTTTTTAATACCGTTGCAGATGATACCATTGGCTTTCTCGACTTGACCGTTGGTTTGCGGGTGCCCAACTGACGCGAAGTGCAATTTGATGCCTACTTCTGCGCAGTATGCCTTGAACTCCTTGGATGTAAAGTTACTACCATTGTCTGTGACGATGTTGTGAGGTACTCCAAATCGAAAAACGATGCCCTTCACGAATTTTATTGCTGATGCTGCATCTGGTGAATTTATCAGCTTTGCTTCTATCCACTTGGTGAATTTATCGACATCAACCAACATGTACTCGTATCCTCCTGGCGAAGCCTTATGTAATTTTCCCACCATATCGAGACCCCATTGGGCAAAGGGCCAAGACAATGGTATTAGCATCAGCTCTGCTGCTGGAGAGTGGGGTCTTGCGGCGAATCTCTGACACGCGTCGCAGGTTCATACTATTTCTTTTGCATCCTCGATTGCTGTCAACCAGTAAAATCCAGCCTGAAAAACCTTGGCCGCAATAGCTCGACTGCTCGCATGGTGGCCACATATTCCCTCGTGTACATCCTTTAAGATTATCCTTCCTTCTTCGGGTGTAACGCACCTTTGCAGCACGCCCGAAATACTTCGCTTGTATAACTCCCCTCTGACCACTGTGAAAACTTTGGATCGTCGAATAACTCGCCTTGCTTCAACTGGGTCGTCGGGTATTTCTTTCCTTAGGATATACGATATGTACGCTTGCATCCATGGGATTTCTACCATCATCACCAGCTCCTGGTCCTCTTCTTCGTCTGTAGCTTCTTTGAGAGGCGCCGAAGTTTTCTCCTCCTTCTTCTTCTTCTGCGCCTTCTTTGGCTTTGTAGATCTTTCAGCCATCTCTTCCCAAAACACACCTGGCGGGATTGGAAGGCACTGCGACCCGATGTTTGCGAGAACATCGGCTTCATCGTTGCTCAGCCTACTGATGTGATTTACTTCGCATCCATCAAACAGCTTCTCAAGCTCGTTGTACACTTCCTTGTATGCCACCATGCTATTATTGACTGCATCACATTGGTTCATAACCTGCTGAGCTACCAATTGTGAGTCGCCAAAGATTTTTAGTCGAGTTGCGCTGCAAGCTTTCGCTATCTTCATCCCGTGTATAAGAGCTTCATATTCTGCTTCATTGTTAGATGCGTTTGGGAACGTCATCCGTAGGACATACTTCAATTTGTCGCCTTCAGGTGATATGAGTATCACCCCTGCACCAGCTCCTTCTACTCTCTTGGATCCATCGAAGTTCATGGTCCAAGTTCTTGACAAGTCTGGGGGTCCTGTATTTTGTAGCTCCATCCACTCTGCAATGAAATCTGGCAGAATTTGCGACTTGATTGCTTTTCTTTTTTCATACGTGATGTCCCGAGGGGAAAGTTCTATTCCCCAAAGGGAGACACGCCATGTAGCTTCTGGATTGTTCAGTATATGTGATAGAGGTGCTTCATTGACCACTATTATCGGGTGTGCCGAAAAATAGTGGCGCAATTTTCTTGCTGTCGTGAATACTCCGTATGCTAACTTCTGGTACTGCGGGTACCGCTATTTGGAAGGCGATAAAACTTCACTGATAAAATATACCGGCCTTTGCACTCCATGGAGCTTCCCTTCTTCTTCTCTTTCGACGACTAGCGCCGTGCTAACCACCTGAGATGTGGCTGCGATGTATAACAGGAGAGGTTCCTTTTCTTTCGGCGCCACCAAGATTGGTGGTGTCGAAATTGTGCGCTTCAAATCCTCGAAGGCTCTATCGACCTCTTCGTTCCACTGGAATTTCTCTCCTTGCTTGATTAAAGTATAGAACGGTAACGCTTTTTCTCCCAGTCTGGCGACAAATCTGCTTAAAGCTGCGACTCGCCCAGTTAACTGCTGTATTTCCTTCAACTTTGTTGGCTTTCTCATTGTTACGATAGCTTGGATTTTTTCGGGATTTGCTTCAATCCCTCTTGCTGAGACTAGAAACCCAAGAAGTTCTCCTGCAGGGACACCAAAGGAACACTTCGTCGGGTTCAATTTGAGGCAAAACTTGTCGAGGTTGTCGAATGTTTCCTTCAGATCCTCGATTAGCGTTGTCCCCTTTTGTGATGTTATGACGACATCGTCGATGTATACTTGTACATTTTTCCCAATCTGTGTTGCTAGGCACTTCTGCATCATCCTCTGGTATGTTGCTCCCGCATTTTTCAGACCAAAAGGCATTGTTCTATAGCAAAATACGCCATAAGGTGTGATGAACGCTGTTTTGACTTCATCTTCTTCTTTCAATATGATCTGGTTGTAACCAGAATATGCATCCAGGAAGGAAAGACGTTCACATCCTGCCGTGGAGTCGATAATTTGATCGATCCTCGGGAGGGGAAAGTGATCCTTTGGACAATGTTTATTCAGACACGTAAAATCGACGCACATGCGAAGGACTTTAGTATTTTTCTTCGGCACCAACACTGGATTTGCTACCCATGTGGCTTCTGTATGCAGTTCCTTGATAAAACCAGCTTCTCTCAGTCGATCGATTTCTGACAGCATAGCTTTGCGGTTTGGCTCCGAAAAACGCCGCAAAGGTTGTTTTATTGGTCTCGCTAATGGATCCAAGGTTAGGTGGTGCTCGGCGAGTTCCCTGGGTACTCCTGGCATGTCAGCTGGACACCATGCGAAGATTTTCCAGTGCTCACGGAGGAACTCGACGAGCGCGCTTTCCTATGCGAGGTCCATGTCGTTTGCAATGGACGTCGTCTTTTTCGGGTCTGTCGGGTGGATCTGCACCTCCTTAGAATTTTTCTCAGTGTTGAAAGTTGATTCTTTATTTGGCCTTCCTACGTCTGGCAACACATCATAGTCAGTCGTGAGCCTTGACGCCATGTACTCTGCTTGCATCCCGAAGGTTTCTGACAGTCGATGAAAATCATTATCACACTTATCGGCTAGCGCAAAGCGTCCTTTGACTGTGATTGGTCCCTTAGGTCCAGGCATCCTTCATAACAGGTACGTATAATGTGGTACCACCATAAACCTAGCATATGTTGGGCGCCCCAACAAAGCGTGGTATTGTGATGGGAAATCCACGACTTCAAATTCCAGCTTCTCTATTCTGTAGTTTTCTCGGGTCCCAAACTGGACGTCAAGATTAATCTTGCCCAGCGGATAACTTGGCTTCTCCGGTGTAATACCGTGGAATCGCGTGTCGGTTGGTTTCAGGTTTGCTAGGGATATATTCATCTTCCTTAATGTATCTGCATACATAAGGTTTAAACTGCTGCCGCCATCTATGAACACTCGAGATAGCTCGAATCCTGCAATTACTGCTGGTAAGATAAGTGCTGATTGCCCTGGTCGAGGAACTTGCTGTGGATGATCCGCTATTGTGAATCCAATATCTTGCCCTGACCAATTTAGATACTCAACCGTTGGTGGGGGGATCTTCTCTGCCATGAACACCTGTCGCGAGATTACTTTTTGAGCTCTATTGGATGGCCTGCCTTTCTGAATCATCGAGACCGCTCCGTTGGAATTGGGATCAACATAAGGCGGTGGTGCAGGTGCTGCCGCAATTCTGAGCTGATGTCGATTATCGTCCGTAATTGCAGGAGGAGGTGGCAGGTGAATCTCACTCCTGGGTCCTTGAGGATTTCTGGGTGCTGCCTGAGCATTGGCATGCCCTGCCCACCTTAACATTGCCTGGAAATTTCGGCAATCCTTTTGCAAGTGTCCTGACTGTCTTTTTCCGTTATTGTCGAGATAAAAATGCATCTGACACGGCCCGTTCATCATCTCCTCGGGAGACACGAAAGACCTCTGAAACCTTGACCCTGTATTTTGCCTGTTGTTTCGAGAGTCATCTCTGTTGTCGCCTCGCTGCTCGCTACTCCTTTGATAATCATCTCTATTGTTTCCTCCGGCGCTTGCTCGGAAGCCAGCCGAAATTTTCCCAGGAGCATCATAGCCCGAGTACTGCCGAGGAAATCGTCGCCTATTTTGATAATTTCAGCCGCGGTCCTCCTCTGGTGACCTATGCCGTTTGTTGTGAACAGCATCTTCTCCATCTGCCCATCTGTTTGCTATCTCCATTAATACGGATACTGTCTTTGGATTGGTTCTCCCCAAATCCTCGACAAAATCTCCTCGCCTGATCCCTGCGACAAACGCATCTATCGCTCTCTCGTCAGATATATTCTCTGCCGAGTTTTTAATGATATTCCACCTTTGGATGTATTTTCTCATTGATTCATCTGGATTTTGTCGACACGCCCTCAATTCCTCTAGCGATGCAGGTTTTTTGCAGGTGGACCGGAAATTCTTGATGAACACGTCCTCGAAGCTATCCCAGCTGTCGATAGATCCTGGAGGAAGCTTTTTTTATCTAAGATCGCGCGGCTCCACTTAAATGCACCTGGATGCTTTGCATAGCTGTTGCTCTGGTTCCTCCTGTAAGCTTCACCGTCTCGAGGTAATCAACTAGCCATCCTCTGGATCTTGCAGACCGTCGAATTTTTTGAAGTTATCAGGCAGTTTAAACCCTGCAGGGACTCGAGTTTTTCGGGCTCTCCTCGTGAAGCATGGCAAACCGCACATATCCTCGTCGTTTAGTTCTGGGGAATGCCGATGTTCCCTTCTACTTTGTCGTGCTCTGTCCACCCTTGCCTGCGCTGCCGTGTCTCTTGCTCCACTTGTTCCTTTGGGAACCGCTGCTGCTGCCGCAGGTCGTGGACTATTTTGCCTTGCTGTTCCTTCAGGAGGTGTTGATGCAAACGCCGTTCCCATGGCTCCGACTCCTGCCATTGCCATGTTGTACAATGCCTCCCTTGGATCTCCTAGAGGTGGCCTGGATGCAAGGATAAAGGCTTGTGTCGCCATATACCCAGCTTCTGGTGTCTTGGGGATAATATTCCCTCTCGTGTCTATCGACATAAAAGACATGTCGAGGTTGTGAACCAAGTGCTCTCTTTCTCCTTCAGGTATGTTTTGCAACCTTGATCTTGCTCTGTTCCGAGCTTCCCTGTGGCTATCTCCCGAAGTTCCAGATTGTCGACTCAGCTCTGCCCTTCGCCTGCTTGACGCGGAGGCTGCCTCCCTTCTTCTGTTCAGAGCAGCTGTCTGTTTTTCCAATTCCCTCGCAGCTCGTGCGAGCCTATATTGATATACTTGCAACTCTTCTGGCGTGGCTGTTGTGGCCATTGGTTCCGAGCCATCCATAGCTCTTGCGGCTCTATCCCATGCTGCTTGCGGGAGTTGAACCCTAACACGAGGCGTAGGTCCAACATATTTGTTGCCTAGACCTCGTCGTAAATCAGAGGGATCGACGTATGGATTTTCCAAATCGTCGAAAGCCTCAGACATTTCCTCCTGATCGCGGCTTGGCTCTCCGATGGCATAAATCTGATGGTATTTTGTATTCAGATCTGTGCTGGGTTTGGTGACACCATCATAAAGATTGGTGAAGACCTTGCCCACTGTGGTGGATTTGTCGATGAAGTTGAAGCTGTCGACACTGCTCGAGTCATCGCTTATATAGGAGTCCGCGGATGACTCGAAGGACATGTCGCTGAAGATCTTGGCGAGCTTTTCGCTTGCCCTAGTGCTGATGAAGCGTGGCGATGAAGTCTCCTCTTCGCCTGACTCGATTGACGATGTTGAGCTCGAAAAATCGGAATCGACCGCCGACAATCCCGACGAGATCGGAATTTCGAGACGATACGTTCCCTCTTTCTCGACGCGAAAGTGAAATCTTCCAAACGTCATCTCCATAGGATCCTCCAGATACGCATATGCATCCAAACGGGAGGGCGGGTGAGGAACAAAATCGACAGGACCAGTTGCGATCTGTTTACCTCGATCCATCGTGTTGCTTGCTGTTGATGAAGTCGACGATCTTGCACGTGCCATCGAGATCAGATCCTTGACGCCTCTAATTCCCACAGACGGCGCCAATTGACAAGGGATTAACTTGTCAATGCCTACGGGTTGTAGACTAGGGTTTAGTTGGAAGTAGAGGGCAAGTAGATCTCGAAGGTTTCAGCCGAAAAGTACTCGACGATATGAAAACTAGGGTTTGTGAGACAATGATTCGATGCTATCTTTGTCCCTCGACTCCTCCTTATATAGGAGGTGGAGCCGAGGGATTCGTATTGTACAAGTTACAGAGTCCGGGAGGGTTTCCAACTCATCCCGCAAGATTACAAATATTATCTCCTAATACAACTCTAGCTTTCCTTAATAACAACTTGGGCTTCCGATTCTTCTTGTTCTTCGAGTCGTGGGCCTTTAGTAAACCCCGGGTACTATCTTCGGCAGGCCCATTGGGGATGCCTATTTCAGCGGCGGCGTCCCCCCGGCCTAGATCCGGGCCCTTTGGGGCCCATCTGGGTTTTGGCAGGCCGGTCGGGTGCATCCGAGCTGCTTCTGGCGGATGGCTAGGTGGCTGGAGTGGAGGCAGCTGGGGTGGAGGCGCACGTCCTGCAGCATCCGACGGCGGGCTTGTTGAGCACGTACCAGGTGGGTCTATGCTCGGCTGGGCCAGGAGGGCCTGGTTTGCCCCTTGTTGGCATGTCCGGACGGGTACCGCCATTGGCGGTGGAGGCAGTTCCCTCCCGTGGTGCCTTTCCCTCGTAGCCCCTCGTTTTCGTGTTCCTTTCTCGTCTCGCTGGCTTCGGTTTGCTGGCTGCGGGAAGATGGCGTTGGTGTCTCTTAAGCCGTGGTGGCGCATGCTGGTGGGTGGTAAGGTTGGTGGAGCAGGATGGAGCGCTCAGGGCGGGGTGACGAGGGTCGGGAGAAATCCCTTTCGGTTGGCCGACACCGACACGGTGGCGCTCGCGGGCGCCACCCATCCTTCTTGAAGGGCGTTGGTGAAGCTCTCCTCCCCTTTCTTTGCGCGTACCGGGAGAAACCCTAGGACTAGTCCGGGCAGCAACGTCTTCATCATCGCATTCTTTCTTGAAGGTGTTGCTTGGTACGCGGCGCTCCAGAATGCTAGGCGCGTGGTGGAATTCTTCGGAGGGTGCAGCGGCTGCGAGACACCTTCGTTTTCGTCGATCCAGCCTCTTTGGCTTTCTTTCTCTTTTCTTTCTTTCTTTTATGTTTTCTTTTGGGCTTGATTGTGCTGATGTCCCAGCACTTGTATAGTGTGGTTGCTATTTCGAGAGTAGTACTATATTTTTGGAGACCACAGGTGCTGCACATATTATTGCGGAGTACTGTACGTGGTCGCTCCCGCCATTGCCCATTGGTTGCCAAATGGTTGGACCGTCGCGGACCGCGGTTTGACGCATCCAGCTGTGCGGCACGATGCCTGCAGTGCATTGCGTGCATACAGCAGCTTGTTGGAAGCATATGCTTTGGCAGCCCGATAGACGACGATTTCTGACGTGTCATTCCTGATGCCTGTTTTGGATATAGCGGTGCTCTGCTCCTGTTCGCCTTCGTCACCGTGGGCTCCGCCTCCGTTAATTAGTAGATTAGTGCGTGCATGATGAGGCGCACTATGATTTGGTTTTGGTTAGCTGAAAGGTGCGGCCATGTCAGCCCGCGTGTATGGCGTTATCGCTACGCATCGAATCTGAATCTCGGTATCATCACAGCTTAGAGCATCCCCACTCGTTGGCGGTCCCCACGCCCAAATCCGGCGAAATTTTCGTCTGGATTGGAGGAAGATTTGGCGTGGGGAGGAGTAGATTCCCAGCCGCGTGCCCAGGCGAAGAGGACGATGCGAGTTTGAAAAACGGAAACTTGACAAACTTCGGCTAAATTCGGGCGAATATAGACTAAATTTAATGATATTTAGACTAAAAACGGGCGGAGTTAATACATAGAGGCCGGATTCGACTATATTTCGAATTCGGCTAGGGGAATTCAAATGCTAATTTTAAAACACGGCGCTCTACATGCCCAAATGGCGGTAGAACACCGTGTAGTCGTCGCCGTCGTCGTCGGAGCCGTCGTTCTCGACCTTCGGCGGCGCGGCTTTGCGCCGCCGGCCTGCTGCGTCTCCCCACCCCGGGGATGGCTTGTACCATTCGTCGTCCGAGGACTCGAGGTCGACGACGGGGACAACGACACCGGATGGAGGTGTCGCAGGACGGCGGTAGCGCGCAGCGTCGTCGGCAGCGGTTGGAGCGGCGCGGGCGGCGGTTGGAGCGGCGCGGGCGGCGAGTCGGCGTGCGGCGCCCAGGTCCATCGGCCGCCGTCGTCGCTCCGCCTCCTCGCGCTCCCGCCGCCTGGACCACGCCAGGGCGGTGTCCTCGGGGAGGGCGTTGTCGGCGGGCACCAGGTCGTTGAGCGACCTGGCGATCGCCTCCGCTACGGCAGCTTCCTCCGCGCGCTTCGCCTCCTCCTCGGCGAGCTGACCGGCGGCAGCCTTTACTGCGCGCGGAAGACAATGCGTGCGCTGAAGACGACGACATTAACTCGCCGCGTGGCCGGCGAATGCAGACCGGCGGCAGGCTTTTACAGCGCGCGGAAGACGATGCGATGAGGACGACGATCGGTTTCTCTCGCCGACAAGTTGGGGCCACCAGACGCGCGGGAAGTTTCCTCGGTGTTTCCCGCGCTTTCTTTTCGTCCGGACTCCCCGAGCGCTCCCCGGGGGCCGAGGATGGCGTGGGATCGCCGGATGAATTTAGGCCCAAATCCGGACGAAAACGAGGAACCGGGGGCACGACTGGGCCGAATTACGCTGTCCGGATGGAAAAAAACGTCGTTCGGGGGGCTCGTCGGGAAGACTTATACACGTAGAGGCCCACAACTTTGCTGTTGTTGGAATCTTGCTTACGAAAGTTGGAGTGGAGTCCGTAGTGGAGACCTTCATCTTAATCCAGGAAGGAGAGTATTAGCATCGGATTCCGACATGAAGTGCGTTCCGCGCGTGCAATCATGCGCCCAAGTGGAGCGGACACAGTGTACGCGCGCGTCCATGTCATACGTACTGGCACAAGTCAGGACGTAATCGTAATGCATGCGTACGTCGGGTTGGGAATATTTTATATATACTTCCTCCGTTCGATGAAACATTTTAGAAATTTATTAAAATTTAAGTATATGTACTGTAGTTTATTTCTGTAAGCATCTTCCAAAGTATCTTGCATTGTACATGCCGAAAGCGGCCGCCGGTGCTCAATCATATTTGCATTTTGCAACTTGCAAGCAGCACGGATGCGTGGAGACTGGAGAGACCGGGCGAACCTATTTTAAGAGATCGATCTCCATCACCTGGTTTCACAGGGACCGAGCCACGATTTTGACCTCTGCTCACATCACCTTCAAGACTCAATTAAGAGAGCACCGAAAGGTTAGTGATATTAAAGAACATTACTTGCATGGGCAGTCCGCACGGACCATGAGTCTCAAAGCGCCGGCACTGATTGTGGCTACTATCCAGGCACGCACTGATCGACGGAGACATGCACCAGCACCTCTCGATCGATCAGCTAGCGAGAGCGCGGCTGGATGTCAATAAGGTTGCCAAATTGGTAACCACGGACGTTGCCGCCATGTTCTAATTGCGCACGCGTCGATCGGGTCAGGGGAAAACGTTTCGTCGCCCCGACGAACGCGGTGGCGATTCCCAGGACCCCGACGATCCCGACCACGGAGATCGAGTGAAAGAGTTTGAGAGTGATCCCGAGAGAGTGACTGAAGAGAGGATCATCCCGAAGCTTCTGCCCGCCATCTCGAGACTTCCCCAGACCAAATCCCCTCAATCCCACCACGATCCCCAGAGCCATTTTCTCCCCATCGAAGGAAGGAGAAGATTGAAAGAAATTGTCCTCAAATCCCAAAATCCACAGAAAAGCCTTGACTACTTCAGATCGAAAGTCTTCGATTTCCAATCCCGGAGCATAAAGTTGGAGCAATTTCTCGTTCCACCCACGAAGATCCACGCGCACCGGCTGTCCCCCCATCCCCAGATCGATGGAAACTCCCAGCATCACATCCACATCCCTGACCCTGAGCCAGTCGTGGCGGCCGAGTCCCTCATGGCGCCATCCACTTTGGATACCGGTTCAGATCGCGGCGATTCAATCCCGGCGGCCGCGGCTAAGGGCGCGCGGGAGCCAACGATCACACAAGAGCAGGTACCACTCGATGATGGATTGAGAAGCCCGAGACAAGACCCATCTGGTAAGGACCCTATCCCTCTGCAAAAGAAATCGTCCTTTGCTCAGTTCGACGGTGACCGGAAGATCGTCAGGATCATAGCAATGTATCCTGTTGGGCGCCATATACGCACCCAATTCATTCGTTTCTTTGAAGGGGGCAATCACAGGATCAAATCCCCCATAGGAAAGGCAACAAAAAGCAACTCAGACCACAAATGCGTCCATCACCAAAAGGAAAAAAGAGCCATACGCACAACCTCTATACCGTTGATATATTCAGGTGGAAACAAAGACCAACAAAAGGAAGCAAGCAGACTGGATGGCCAGGCAACAAATAACAGCGTGCTCAACACTGCGGCCGTGCTGGCCCGTGGAAAGCTTACTGAATATTCAAATGCTCGCTTGCATGTGCGAGTTTCTCCGATCAAGAGTGAGCCTGTTACTCCTACGATGGATGCAGGATATAGTAATGCAAGAGAGGAAAATAATCTGGAGAACGAAGAAAATGTGCAGCGCAACATAGATGGAGTCCGCGCACTTCAGTGGCAGAAAACTAAGAAGGCTTCTATGGATGGTCATGACGTGCTATCAGCCGGTGAAGCGGCTGACAGAACAGGGGGGTCGGCTGCACCAATTCTGGTTCAGGGATCGGGTGCCCTTCTGAATGGGAAAGGCGAACACAAGCTGCAGAATAAACGGAAGAGTAGACACACTGTATCGGATACAGAATCACAACATTTGGGCAAGCGGTTCCTTGGGCTCAGTGGCTCCCCTAACTCTGCTTGGAAGCTGGGGTCTTCTCAGTCGACGGAAAAGACTACACAAGACATGAAGGGAGCCAGTGATGTGGCGGCACAAGATGAGGTAGTGGAGGGCTGGATCGTTATCACACCTGCTGCAGAGGTTCTGCAGATGGAAGGGACGGTTGAAAACCTACTAGTGAATGATGGTAAGAATGCAGCTACTAGTGACATTGTGCCAACTAAGAAGATCATGAAGGCTAAGGAGAACATGTCGAACAAACATCAATGGATCCGTCGGTTCTTGGTCAAGGAAAGAAGGCTAGTGGCCCAGCTCTCCCATTCCATGGATCGGTATGCGCAGGCAGCACCGGACGGCCCTAATGGTGCTCCTCTGATGTGGGTGCCGGCTACAGAGTACTACCTGTTCGCAGGCAGTAGTCTTCTCAAGGACCTGAAGGAGAGATCAGAGCGCACGACATCAGTTTTACTGAAGAAAAAAAATAAGCATGCGAGGAAGAGTTTGTGCCAGGCAGACGAGGTAAATCACACTAAAAACCAGAGTGCCAGCACATGCAGTGGCGATGGGAGCAGGAGGAAGAGCTTTATGTTAATAGATGTTGCTAACGAGGTAGGGAAGGTTGATGAGAACGAGTTTGTAATGGAGGCAACCAGCCATGGGGCCGCTGGTACCCTGACAGGCGTGAAGGAGCGCGCCTGTCAGGAGCCATGACGATCATGGGATGGAACTGTCACGGGCTTGGCCCTCCCGCGACAGTTCAAGAGCTCGAAAGGCTAGTCCGTGCTCACAGACCAAAGATGCTCTTCCTTACAGAGACAAGACAGAAGAAAGATTACGTGGAAGGGCTTCGCTGGAGGTTAGGCCTAAAGCATGTCCTTACCTTTAATGAGAAGGGAAAAGGGGGCGGTTTAGCTCTCTTTTGGGATGATAGCATTGATGTAGAGTTGTTCAAAATAAACAACCGCCTTATTGATGTAACTGTTAAAAATCACCCTGTTGGAAATATTTGGAGATGCACCTTCGTTTATGGAGAACCTCGTACACATGAACGTTATAACATGTGGAATATGCTTAAACGTATAAAACCCCTTTTGCCTGGCCCTTGGTTTATGTGTGGTGATTTCAACGAATGCATGTGGCAACAAGAGCATTTCTCCGCAAGACGAAGAAACGAACGACAAATGAGGGATTTTAGAGAAGTGTTGTCCTTCTGCGATCTCCATGATTTGGGTTTTAAAGGAAGGCCTTGGACTTTTGATAATAAGCAATATGGACAAAAAAATGTGAGAGTAAGATTGGATAGAGCGGTGGCTGATGATAATTGGATAAAAATGTTTCCTAACTGTCAGGTAAAGCATTTAACTTCTTCCCGGTCCGATCATTGTCCTCTTTTAATTGAGTTAGAATCTTCTGGTGCTGTGAGACCTTCTCCTCCTATACGCAGGTACGACGCCTTCTGGGAGAGAGAAGCTGAGTTAGGAGAAGTGATTAAAGATGCTTGGGGCATGCACAAGCAGCCAGGAGACCTGGGAGACGTTGCAAGTAATTTAATGGGAGTCATGGACTCTTTGCATGATTGGAGTAGGAAGGCTATTGGTTCGGTTCCCAAACAAATAGAAAAGAAAAGAAAGCTGCTGGAGTCTTTGTCTATGCGATCAGATGAGAGAAGTAAAGTTCAGGCCAGAAGAACAAGTGCAGAACTTGATGAGCTACTTGAGAAGGAGGAACTACGGTGGCGACAGCGCTCTCGCATTTCTTGGCTCCGTGCAGGGGACAGAAATACACAGTTTTTCCACAGGAAAGCGACATGGAGGCAGAAAAAGAACAAAATTGAACAGCTTGAGAAAGAAAATGGAGTGGTGACAACAGACGTAGCTGAGATGGAGGAAACGACAACTGATTTTTTCCAGAATCTGTACAGAGCAGATGCTTCAGCTCAGCCGGATATCATAACCCAAACGTGGCAGCAGAAGATTGATGAGCATGCTAATGCAACGCTTTGTGCGGAATACACAGAAGAAGAAATTAGTTTTGCATTATTTCAAATTGGACCTCAAAAGGCCCCCGGACCAGACGGATTCCCGGCATGCTTTTATCAGCGGAATTGGGGGACACTGAAAGATGATATCATTAGAGCAGTAAAAAAGTTCTTTGACTCCGGAATCATGCCTGATGGAGTCAATGATACAACTATTGTTTTGATTCCAAAAATAAAGAATCCGACTTCCCTAAAGGATTACAGGCCAATCAGCTTATGCAACGTCATCTACAAGGTTGTTTCCAAATGCTTGGTCAACCGCCTCCGGCCGTTGCTTCATGACATCATCTCCCCTACACAAAGTGCGTTTATCCCAGATCGCATGATAACTGATAATGCAATTATTGCTTTTGAATGTATCCATGCTTTACAAAATGGGTCGAAGTCGGCTGGCCAATTTTGTGCATACAAGGTGGATCTTATGAAAGCATATGATAGAGTGGATTGGAGATTCCTTGAGGTGGCTATGAGAAGACTTGGGTTTTGTGAGAAATGGATATGTTGGATCATGACATGTGTCAAGACAGTTAGATTCTCTGTGAGGTTTAATGGAAAACTGTTAAAAAGCTTTAAACCATCAAGGGGGCTGCGACAAGGGGACCCCCTCTCCCCATATCTGTTCCTGTTGGTTGGCGAGGGTTTATCGACCTTAATTCAGAACCAGGTAAATACAGGGGATTTGGAGGAGTTAAAGATTTGCAGAAGGTGTCCAGGAATCACCCATCTTTTATTTGCGGACGACAGTCTGTTATTCTTCAAAGGTACTGCTGAACAAGCTGGTAAAATAAATGATATTCTCCGAGCTTATGAGAAAAGCACCGGACAACAGTTGAGTCCAGCAAAGTGTTGTTTAATGCTGGGGCAAGGTTGCACACAGGAGGATGGGGATGCGGTTGCATCTATCCTCGGGGTGGAATCCAAAAGTTTTGATGAAAAATACTTAGGCTTGCCAGTTCCAGAAGGGAGGATGAAAGATGATAAATTTCAACCAACTAAAGAAAAATTATCAAAGAAATGTTCAGATTGGACTGAAAAATATACGTCAGGGGCTGCAAAGGAGGTTTTGGTGAAGTCTGTGGCACAAGCTATTCTAACATATGCAATGAGTGTGTTTAAGTTTTCTGCCGGTTTATGTGACGAACTCTCCCAGATCATAAGGAATTTCTGGTGGGGAGATGACGATGATTATAAAAAAGTTCACTGGTTGGCTTGGGATAAAATGACAAAACCCAAGGTGAAGGGGGGACTTGGCTTTAGAGATTTGAGGTTGTTTAACCAAGCTTTACTTGCTAGGCAGGCTTGGAGACTAATCGAATACCCGGACAGCCTTTGTGCACGCTTGTTAAAAGCTAAGTATTATCCATCAGGGGAGTTAATTGATACTGCCTTTATCAAAAATACTTCTCCTTCTTGGCAAGGGGTCATGCATGGGCTTGATTTGCTAAAAAGAGGAGTTATTTGGCGGATTAACTCCGGTTCTAAGGTTCAAATTTGGAGAGATAACTGGCTACCAAGGGGAAATTTAAAGGTAATTGGTAAATCTTCTAACTCAAGAATTAGATGGGTGTCTGACCTGATTGACCCCTCTACTAAATTGTGGAAGGAAGACCTCGTTCGCAAACTATTTCATGAAGCGGATGCTGATTATATACTGCGGATCAAATTACCTAGCTTCACAGGTAATGACTATTTAGCATGGCATCATGAGAGAAATGGAATTTTCTCGGTAAAGAGTGCTTATAAACTTGCTTCGGACATACAATCAGGAGCTTCTGTTACTGGTACCAGTACTAATGATCCTGGAAAGCGAGATATGTGGAATCTTGTTTGGAAAGCAAAGGTGCCTCCAAAGGTCAAGGTGTTTGGCTGGAAATTAGCAACTAACTCGTTGGGTGTACAAGATCATAGATGCAAAAGGAAAATGGATATTGTCCCTACTTGTAACATTTGTGGAGTGGAACCTGAAACGGCGCATCATGCCATGATTGAGTGCACCAAGGCAAAAGCTCTACGACAGAGGATGAGAAATGACTGGGATCTCCCTGCTGAAAATATGTTTAGGTACACTGGAGCAGACTGGGTACTAGTCCTACTTAATCAGTTGGATGATAGCACCCGGGCAAAATTACTTCTCATATGGTGGAGGGCATGGCACATGAGAAATAATGCTTTATTTGGTGACGGCAAATGTGGCATAGAGCAATCCTCCTTCTTCTTGCAATCGTATCTTAATTCCTTCCAGGATACTCGAGAGGTGGAGATCCTTACTAATCCAAAAGGTAAGCACTCTGTGATAAATCTTGTTCCAGGAATGAATCTAAGAAGAAAAGAACCTGAAGCTAGTTGGTCCAGACCAGATGTTGGTAAGGCCAAATTAAATTTCGATGCGAGTTTTCTGATCGAAAATCATTCAGGCTCATGGGGAGCTGTTCTAAGGAATGATGCTGGTCATGTTTTGATGTCAGCATGGGGACCCATTAACCAATGTTCTAGTGCTGAGGTTGCAGAAGCAGTAGCAGGTCTGCATGCTGTCAAGATTATCCTCACGACATATGTAGGGCCCCTCCATATAGAAAATGACTGTGCCGCCCTAATTTCGGAACTCAATGGCATAGGTGGTTCAAGATCTGCTATTCGGGACACAACGAAGGACATAAGAAACATTCTCAGTGCGCTGCCAGATGTAACTATATCTAAGATCAATAGATCAGCAAACAAAGTGGCACATGAGTTGGCTAAATTAGGAAGTTCTGGGGTGTGTGTGAGTTTTATGATTGGTTCAGCTCCCCCCTCCGTGGAGGATCTGGTCAATCAAGAATGTAATGAATCTGTTTTCTCCTGATTAATATAAGTAAAGTTCAAAAAAAAAAAAAGTGCTGGATTCCACCGCGCAAGCAGCAGCGAAAAATATTGCCTCTCCATCGCTCTCAAAGGTTAAGTGCGAAATGTGCTCGAGTAGTGGTCACCACCCACGGATATATTTCATCACGAGAAAAAGGGATAACATGTGTTGATACTTGACAGGCATACACTACTACACTAACTTATTTATCAGATACCCGCAAAATCAAAGAAGCCTTAGGTATGTTGTACTTCTTTCAGCACTAAATACTGTTGAGTATATAAACAAATTAGCATATGATCTAATTCGAACAAGTAACTAACATAGCATGATCGTAGAAATAGTAATAAAATAATAATAAAGACTAACATGATAGATGCACATATAGCATCGAAACAAGATAAATCTATTCCATCTACTCCAAAACACCATAACTAGAAATTCTAGCAAGATATGCCAGAGAGAGGAGAGTCACCTGCGGTGCAGCAGCAGTGCCGAAATCATCGTCGGTGTTGTCTCCCATGTTGAGGTTGCCGAAGAGGTCGTCGACGTTCGGGAAGTAGTCGTCGTTGGGGAACTCATCGTCCTACTGTCCGTCTATCGGTGCAAGCCGAAAGATGGGATGAGGAAGACGATGGCGGCAGTGCAAGGATGCAGATGCATATGTGCCTCGTACAGGCTAAGGTTCGCATCAACGTTTATACAGTGCGGTTTAGGAAGGTCGTGGGGCGCAACCCATGTCCGAACCGGCACAGTCACGATCCAGAAAATCTGAAACGAAACATATGTGACTGACATGATTAGTTTCTCATTGATCCATGCTTAAAATAACTTTCTAACTATATAAATTTTATGGCACAAAATTTAATTTATGTTTTTGGTGCTCAAATAAATGGTTAATTTTTTCTTAAACCATGTGCATACTGAAGCGAAGGGAACTAACCAGCCTGCACTAAGACTAGCCATAATGGGATTATCACAAATAGTATTACATTTTGGCCAAATTCTGATGCAGCATAATAATTAATGAGAGATAAGTGAAAGTGGTATCATAGGTACATACCGTATGATAGCGCGTAAAATGTAAAGTAAATGGCAAATACATCATGTACATACATTTATATCGAGAATCTACAAAATATTAAATACAGTAGAATTATGATACTACATCATGGTACTATGTATTGTATGTGTGGTATTATAAAGTAATAACATATGCACGACCGTGTATAATACTTCCTATTATGACCCCACGGTCCATTTTTTCATGCACAATGTGCGAATCCAGCAATCCCTATTGCAATTATAAGGACATGGTGTTTCTGCACCCAAGAACATATGCACCTTTTATTTACAATGCATTTTAAATATATTAAAAATATTAAATAAGTACAAAAAAATATCTCGTGTATATCTTGACATGTTACATGCTTGTAAAGTTATTTCAACAAAAAATCAACGGGTCTGTTTGGTTCCCAGCCACACTTTGCCAAGCCTAACTTTGGCAAGTGTGGCAGCCACAAAAGTGTGGCTAGGATTTTGAAAGCCACAAAGTGTGGCAAAAGTTGGCAAAAAATTCCCTCTATGACAAGTGGGTCATATGAATAGTGAAGTGTGGCAGCTCTAAAGTGTGGCAAGAACCAAACACATGCCAAATTGCCAAACTTTGGCTTGGCAAAATGTGGCTGAGAACCAAACAGGCCCAACATGTTTTGTGTCCTATGTAAAAAAAATGCTAATAAAATAATCAATTTATTGAAACTCAAAGTGTGGACCGGGAGATTGCTCACGCTTTTCATAGACCTGGACCCTGGTGACGTGGCCTGTTGGGATAGACGGCGTGGCATCCACTATGTGCTAAAAGTGTCTGTCAGTTCGTGGGCCCTAGATGACGCGGAGCGCCAGGGAATAATCCAGCGGGGCCCGTTGTATCATAAACCAATGAAACATAGTTCGTTAAGGGAAGATTTCCATACAAGTATTATTCCACTCAGCGAACACTACAGGTCAACTTAAGAGAGTGACACGCTACCATATTATTCGGAACAAAATAATAGTTCAGTGCAATGTGCAATGTCCCCTGAGGCTGGCTCGTCACCGGCTCACCGCTCGTCAGCCGCACGCACTGAGCCTGAGCGTGTTCATCTCATATCATACCCACGCACCACTATCATGCATGCCCTTATCGTACCTGAACCAATATGCTTTACATATCCTAGAATTATGCAGTGGCACCTAGGCTGAACGAAACCCAATTTACTATGCAGGTCAAAAATTGCATTTTCGGATATTTAAAAGTTTTAATTTTTTTGCATATAGAGAATACACGTACTTATGAGGGTGCCAAATTACGTACAAAAAATTAAAAATATATAGCATGCAGAAAAATGATAAGTTTACAATGAAGATATCCCACATATTTTCAAAAGGTCTCTAACTTAGTACGCCGACACCATGTAACTTAACAAAACTTGTAAGTATAATCAAATTCAGAACTATTCCAATCAGTTTCACCAGTACGCATATTCCGAATATTCGAGTTATTCATGTTCCACCACACGTGGCCATAATCCTACGGCTGGAGCAATCGCCGACTCTACAACCTATTGAGCAGCGTGCCAAATTTCCAAACATTTGTATACATTTTTCGATAAAATAGATCTAAAACACTCATTGAGATACATGTGTCCTCTATTTTTTTGTTTGAGAAACACATTACGCACATACGCTATCTCGAGGTGGCTTCACATCCAATTGGCAAGGGAGATGGTTGGCGAGCGGCGGCGGGTTGTTTTGCCCCGATCTGGTTTAGTAGGGGCTCGATTGGAATAGGGGCTCGATTGGAATTGGGCTACTATGATATGTGATGCACATCTTCATCGGTGGCTGCATCGCGGTCTAGTCAGTGTCGGTTTTGAACTTGCATGGCTGCTAATGAAAACCGAGGCGGGCGGTGGCGGCGCCTCTTGGCTTTGTTTCCTTGTCATAGGCATCGGATTCTCTAGGGGAAACCCTTGATCGGGCCCTCGGATCAGACGTTACTGACACTTTCATTGTTGTTCTCCCTCTCGAGGGTAGCATTTTTGGAGCTCATACTGAGTGGAGTGATCTCGAGGCGGAACAGTGCTGCTTTCTTCCGCATCAGCAATGGCGACTCTAGTGGCATGCTCCAATGTAGCCTCGATGTAGGTCGCATGATGGTGGACGGAGTGGAGGCGTTGTCTGACGTCCTGGTGGTGTCGACGGTATGCCTAGCAGTGGCTATGCATATCTAGGCCCTGAAGATGGACCAGCGGTTGATGGCAGTGACGACATATGTAGCGTGTGTAAGAGGTGCTCACTAAGAGTCTATTAGACTGGATGAGCGCTCCTATTTCGCTTAGTAGGTGTCTCGGGTATACAATGTTTCCCGTTTCTTGTTGATGAGAGTTTTTTAAAAACTTTAGGGAATAAGGCTCTGCTAATATGATCTTCACTCGTTATCGAGTATGTATGTGTATGATCTTCACTCGTTATCGAGTATGTATTTTGGGTATTTTGATGTATGATCTTTGTCAGATCTTTGTTGAATAAATCAATAAAAAGTCGTATGCATCCTTTTGATGGAATACTTCCTCCATTTTGAAAAAAAAACACTAAATTGTATAAACGCACACATATACCCTATCCTTATAAGCACATCCAAAAGACTAAGCTGGCTGGTCAGATCTTAAGACCGATGAATTCACCATAAATATCTTGCTATGGATAAACATGTCGTTTTCTATTAAAAAATTATTTCACATTTATAAGACAAACATGTGTGAAAGCTGATGTTTGAGCTCTCACGAGCTAAAAGCATGACCACCCTTCTAAGAGCAGGTCTAACAGACCTCTTAAAACACCCAACCCCGTAAAATAACCGCCGATATACGGGGTAGAGCTCTACCCGGCCGTCTAACAGACCCCTTAAAACGCCAAACCCCGTAATTTTTTTACAGTTTTGGCTACGGGGCGGCTCCTCGCCCCTTACAAGTACAGGGTGGGAGGCTGAATACAGGGCCAACCCCTCACCTGTGGCGCGCTGAATTTTCACCAAATTGCAACTGCTTCCGCCATGGAGCCCCGCTGGAGAAACGTGCGACCACCTCCGCCGCGCCGCCGAGCGTCCGTGGATGTCGCGCTGCAGTGCCTGCAGGTCTTCTCGCGGGCGGGGGCAGCCGTGGCGGGCGAGGGCGGCCGTGGCAGGTGAGCGGTCGTGGCCAAGGCGATGGCGGGGGCGGAGGCGGCGGCGGCGGCTGGCGGTGGCGGCGGGCGAGGACGGCAGCGGGCCGGTGGCGGCGGGCGAGGGTGGCGTGCGCGACGGGGCCGTGGTGGGCGAAGCGGCGGGGGCTATGGTGGGCGGGGGCGACGGGGGCCGTGGGCGGGCGTGCGCGCCGGGTGGCGGCGGCGGGTGGCACGTGGCCGGTGGCGGCGGGCGGGCGTGGCCGGCCGGCCGGGCGGGGCAGGGGCAGGGGAAGTGGGGCTGGAGGAGGAAGAAGGAGAGGAGGAAGAAGGGGGAAAAGAAAAAAAATGATTTGGCATAAATATGCCTCTTTTACAGTTTAGGGATACGGGTTCTGCTAGCTCGTCCGAGTTTTCGGCCGGCGAAAAGTGAATACAGGACCCTTTACTCGTGTTTTAAGGGGCGAAAATATACGGAGCCTGTTAGACATGCTCTAACCATGCAACTTTAGCTGGTTCTCAAACGGGAGATTGGAAACGATGCGGGTTAGCATGATGCTTGAACACATTACCCAGCATGAGCCAATTGTCAGATATACATGGCCGTCCAGTCCAAATCAGCGTTGCAGAATCTTCGAGATAGGTAGTAGCTAGCTAGGCTAATGCAATTTGAGTTTTTCGTCCGTAAAATCATCAAGGCGTTGGCAGGCACCATCAGGTAGGGGCACCAACCATGGCTGTTACCGTACGTGATAATGCAACGAGATCCGGATAATTGGATCCGTCCAGCTTCGCCTTGGCGAGGATGCATGATAAGCCCTTCTTCATCTCGCGGCTCGATCCTTGTCACGGAGCATATATTGCGTGCCCGATCGGCGCTCGCTTTCACGGCTCACGTACTCACACGTACGTACGTACCACCAATTAGCTTTTCTATAAATCACATCGCTCGAAAGATTTTTCTTTCTTTTCTCTGCTGAGGTTTAACGCATTCATCAGGATCAGGGCACACACGCATGCACGCAGTACACTGCTGCCTGGTCTGCTTTGCCATGCCGCAATATTCCTCTCCCGGTGCACGACAAGCAGGAGAGACAAAGGCGCTTTCCTGCTGCCGCAAGAATATGAGCAGTACAAGTTGCCTCTTTTTTTTTAAAGAAAAAAGCGTGTACTACATAATATGAACCAGCTGCAAAGTACAATCAATCATTCGCCTAAAGCAAGTGAGTAGCTAACTAGCTAAAATTCCCGGCAATTTGCAATTGAGTAACGCACACGGGATGTGACAAACAGTTGATTTTGGTGAGATCGATAATCGATCGTGATCCGTGACTTGATGCTGGGTAAATAACACATAGGAGTATTATAAAATGTCCAAAAACTCTGAAAAAAGCATCGGGGTGCATATTTGCACATTACATGTTCTCACACAAAGTATTTCGGAATAAAATTATATTCTGTGCCTTGTGTAAAACAGAAATATTTTATGTTCTAAAGTAGATTTTCACGAGACATTTTTTTCGTTGCCGCAAAAATGTCATTTTCCCATAAAATGTTATGTGCTAACATAGAATGTCCAGATGCATATCCATCATTTTGTTTGGGATTTTTTGACATTCTAAAATAAATTTAAAATTCATTTTACATAAATGGTGCATGCGGACCTACACCATGCCCGACTTAATGGGTGTATGCTCCACCCAGTGCACATCCTAATGCGTTGCTTTTATTTATTTTTGACATGAAGGTTGAGATCGCAGCCTTTGTATAGAGGTGCAATGATGTAGTGGTGTGCGTATTACTGCATTGTTGTTATAGTGCGTGTTTGTGGCGGCAAGCATCAAGGCTTTCCAACTTCCGTATGTGCCAAAGCATGAAGACCATCCATATAGTGAATAGTATTCCAATAAAGCTACACTTACGGATGATTTGGTTACGGAAACAACCTACGGGATTACGTGGGGATACGAGATTGGTGGTAATCTTTTTCCCACCCGTGATGTTCGGGCCGTGATCCATCCACTGATTTCTACCTCAGTGCGTAGACTTTAGTCCGTAAAGAGGAGTCCGTAGGTGTAGCGTTACTCATAGTATTCCATCTCTCCATTCGCCAACACCAATTCCGTGCACCATCTCTATCAATAGTGGAGTTTTTTTTCTTTCATTGTTCCTCTTTAATAAGACCTTACTACAGTTAAACGTGATCCAAGCATACATGTGATGCACACGTACTACTGCATTGCTCTTTTCCCCCTCAAAGTGGAGGTTGAGATGGGTGCATAATGTATAGTGTTACGTTATTGTTACATGCTTACATGGTGGAAAACCCTAATTACATGGATCCATGGGTGCATGCTTGTTGTGCCAAAGCATCAAAAGGCTTTCCCACTTTCATATGTTCCAAAACATCAAGACCGTTCATAGCGAATATATCCCATGCATCACACCATTAACCAACATCAATTTCGTGCACTATATTTATCGCTAGTGGAGTTACCTTTTCATTGTCTCTCTCGAATAAGACCATAGTACAGCCAGACATGACCAAAGCATACATTGCTACATGACATTGCTACATGATGTCACGTTACTACTACGTTATTGTTGCAGTCTTACACGGTCGGAAAGCCTAATTACATGGATCCGCGAGTGCATGCTTGGTGTGCCAAACATCAAGGGTTTCCGAGTTGCGTATGTGCCAAAACATCAAGACCGTTCATAGCGAATATTTCACATGCATGGCACCATTAACCAACATCAATTTCGTGCACTATATTTATCACTAGTGGAGTTACCTTTTCGCTGTCCATCTCAAATAAGACCGTAGTACAGGCAGACATGACCGAAGCATGCATGTGATGTATGCTGGAATACAGAAGATCAGATATAATAATTGAACTTAAAATGGGAAGGATTTGTTGATCTGGCATTCTTTGCATTTATGTTGAAGTACCCAATTCTCTCTGAAATATGATCGGGATATATTTGAATTTGAGTAAGTGTTAGGAAAGGTGTAATCATAGTTAATGGTCTAATTAAGGTTTTTGTTGACAAAAAAAGCATCTTAACAAAGTTATTAATACAGCCATATATATGAGTTATGGAAAATCAAGAGATAGGAGATGAGATGATTTGGCAACACACTTGTCGTAGGACTATAAGAGTTACTTTGGGACTCAAGGTGGCCGTGGGCTCAGCAGAGATTCAGTCTCCTACTAATTAAGTAGGACTGATAATTCAAATTTCGAATCAACTGTAGCAAAAAAACACCCATTATCCTTTCACAGAGTACAAGCGAAAAAACAGTTCGATAGGCCCCCGTCGCCGGCGCGATCGTCAATTCGTCAGGGTACAGTTATGTGTGCATGTAGCCGAGGATAAACCGAGAAGTATCCTGAATCCAGCCCACCCACCTACCAATATCGCACAGTCACCTTTCCCCTTCGCCTTTTATAAATGCACGTGATCCCCCGTCGCCTCCCTCTCTACAGCGCGCCCGACGCCAGCCAGCCCAGAACCTCTCCTCTCCCCACACCGGCCACCGCCACCACTCGCCTTGCGTCTCCTCTCCACCACCGGGCACCCCAAACCTCTCCGCCTCTCGGCCCCTCCCGGAGAGAACGCCTGCCCTCCTCTCCGCCCCGGAACCCTGGCCCGATCCCGTAGAACCCCTAGACTCGGAGAGGAGTGAGCGCGGCGCGGGGAGGACGAAGGCGCGGGGAGGCGGAGGCCTGTGCTGTATGTCAGATCGTGGGATCGGAGAACGAGGAGGAGACTACGGACACGGTCAGCTCGCCAATCCGCTGCAATGGCCTCAGCTCAGGAAAAGGCGACGGCCTGCTGCCTCCCGCCGCGCGACGCCGCCGGGGCCCGCAGAGCGATCGCCGTGGCCGGGAAGGTCTCCATGGCAGGCGGCGGAGGCGGTGAGCGCGTCGTATCCGCGGCCGGAGGCGGCGCCGTGATGGAGGACATCGGGGCCGCGGTCCAGCCCACTACCGCCAAGGCCTCATCTAAAGGTATGTATGTACGGGGATCGCGGATCACCGCCCCATCTCTTGATCGAGTTGGTTCATGGGTATCTGTGTTGTCGATTTCTGTAAGCTGGCGTGGCTGATTGGGGTCACGGGGAACGAGCGCTGTGCGGCACGGCACCTGACGGTATTTGTGTTGATCACGATTCCTTGCCAACCCCATGGATCCGCGAGTGCATGCGTGGTGTTTGTATAGAGTTCAGTCCCCGGCTGTGCATGCAAACATAATTTGTAGGAGGATCAGGCAACTATTATTGTTTCGGGACCAGATCGAATATACCAGGTAGGAAATCCGTGAATTAAAATCAGTCTGCCATTCTGTGCTTGCGCAGACCACATAGTTCTGGTATGCATGCGAGCAGAGTATGCAGATCGCCAGGTAGTTTTTTCTGTAGCAGGATCACTGTGATTTAGTAAGTATCTGATTACACATTTACACTACAGTATCTTCTAGTGACAATAATCCACCATATTAATTTAAAAAATCCGGTTTACACCACCTTATTATAGCTAAGTTGATGATTGAATCGTGGGGTCATGACGTGATGGGGCGCGCGTGCCTACCGTGGCCATGCTGTCACAAACCTTTCAATTGTCTCTTTTGTTGTCTACTGTTTTGGCTTTTATGCTGGATAGTAGTTGGGCGCGCGCTTAACATTTTCTTTGATCAGTAGTAGCAGTGATCATTTTTGTTTCCTTTATACTTTTTGGTTGATGGTGAGGTGTCATGGGTATAGATAAATAAAGTTAGGAAAGTGTCCGATTATCGATAATGATGTTGTTTGACAATGGACGGACCAATAAGGTTCTCCATTATTAGGCACTCACACTTCCCAGATGCACCACTAGACACATGGGATAAGCTTATCAGACAGTATGGTCCATCTGGCCCGCACTGTGGGGGATGAGCATATTATCCCACAGTAGTGCCGTTTGCACGGTTGCTGATCATGCAAGGTGATCTATCTTGGCAATGGACATATCTTAAAGTAGTGTTTCTGAGGATGCTACATTATGCAGGGTGCACACGTTTATCATTCGATGGTTGTCTGGTGAAACCCATTCGAGCTGGCCTTTAAGGTTCATGATATGCTATTTGTAGATTTTTGCATCGCCCTGAACATCTCATATAAACCAAAATTATCATTGGTATATTTCAGACAAATCATTCTTGGTAGATTATATCTCTTGCATTCCTGAAATTATGTTCAGGAAGTTAACCAGCACCAGTTTCAATTTGACTGAACATCTCTATTTTGGAAAGAGCATTGGTGACAGAACTTTCCCTGATCTGAAGAAATGTCACCTAACTTACCATATAAGGTTCATCTGCCAATTCATCAACTTAAGTAGAGGGATGATTGTACATAATTTATACTATGTGCTTTGGCTAACTAGATCATACTGAACTTTGTTGCGCGAGATCATACTGATTTCGGATTTAGTTTCTGTAGGCAATGAATGAGGGACACAAATCGGTGTTGATAAAGCAATGCTATATTTTCTTATCTTTGTTCATAACTACATTAGTGGATAGAACAATATTTTAAGACTTGCATTTATACACTATGGTCCTTGTCAGTGCTGTTTTCTTTATGTTGCTTCGGAGATATAGGTCAACAACCATTTTTCAATCAAGTGTCTCTTTTGCCATCCACATGGAGCATGGTGCTCTTGACCTGCCAAATTGACTTCTATGAGTGCTTGACCTATGTTGTTCAAGAGTTGTGTATGTTTATTGCTCTGTGATTGGCTCTGTATGTCTTATTTGTTAGAAATTTATTGGAAGTTATTTGAGTGAGTCCACTTGACATCATTTTTTTTTTCGAGAAACCGGAAGGACCACTGCCTTCCATTTAGACATGAAAAATATATTATGTACAGGCTTGGCACTTTTTTTTTACCGGGGTTGGCACTTTTTTCATGGCAACAAGGCATCAATTTTCCTTACCATAGTTGTTTGATACCATGTCTTAATTAAGTTCCATTCATTACTATACATTCCATTCATAATGTTCTGCTGGGTGAAACCAATGCAGGGATACCTATAATGACAAGAGCCCAGAGATTCCACCCTTTAGACCCGTTATCTGCTGCCGAAATTGCAGTGGCTGTTGCAACTGTAAGAGCTGCTGGAAAATCTCCTGAGGTTTGTCAACAAAATTCTTCACGTACTTCTCTGTATAATCTTGAAAACAGACTTGACGAGTTATATTCTAAAATCATAGGAACGAGACAGCATGCGTTTTGTTGAAGCTGTGCTATTGGAACCAGAAAAGAATGTTGTAGCATTGGCTGATGCTTACTTTTTTCCACCTTTCCAACCATCACTGCTCCCTAGAACAAAAGGCTCTCCTGTCATTCCAAGCAGGTTGCCTCCTAGGAGGGCCAAGCTTGTTGTCTACAACAGACGTTCCAATGAGACTACCATTTGGATAGTTGAACTATCTGAAGTGCATGCAGCTACTAGAGGTGGACATCACAGAGGGAAGGTGATATCATCTGAAGTTATTCCAGATGTTCAGCCTGCAATGGTAGGCCTACTTAATTTGTTACTATCTTGCCTTCATTTGTCTATTTGATCCCAAATTTAAATCTGTCAATCAATTAGTTATGCAATAGATTTCAATGACCAAGCAATCTTATCAATTATTGCTTTCAACTTGCATCTTTGTAGTTCTTCCATATTTACTCAGCTTTTTTATGTCTTTTGAACATTATGCTGCAATTTTCTGAAATGTTTTTACGATGATTATTTTGAATTTTCAGGATGCAATGGAATATGCTGAGTGTGAAGCTACTGTAAAAAATTATCCTCCATTTATTGAAGCTATGAAAAAAAGAGGTGTGGACGATATGGAGCTTGTTATGGTAGATGCCTGGTAAGCTAGCTACTGTCAAACTTACATATTATAGTTATTGTCTTTCAGCTTACGTCATCATACTGACAATTGGATTTGGACTTGGTTCATAAATCATCAGGTGCGCGGGCTACTACAGTGAAGCTGATGCTCCCAGTCGCAGACTTGCTAGGCCTCTAATCTTTTGCCTAACTGAGAGTGATAGTCCCATGGAGAATGGTTATGCTCGACCAGTTGAAGGGATCCATGTTGTTGTTGATATGCAGAATAGTGTTGTCATAGAGTTTGAGGATAGGAAGTTTGTCCCTCTGCCCCCACCAGATCATTTGAGAAATTACACTCCTGGGGAAACGAGAGGTGGTGTTGATCGAAGTGATTTGAAACCTCTTATTATAGATCAACCAGAGGGCCCAAGCTTCCGTATTAATGGCTATTTTGTGGAATGGCAGAAGGTACATATATTTTCTTAATATGTTAACTTATCATACCGTTATATTTAAAAACCTATCATTTAGAGCTAATAACACTTCTAATGATGTTGAGCAGTGGAACTTCCGTATTGGCTTCACCCCTAAAGAGGGTCTGGTTATCTATTCGGTTGCATATGTTGATGGTAGCCGTGGACGTCGACCTATAGCTCATAGGCTGAGCTTTGTTGAGATGGTTGTTCCTTATGGTGATCCAAGTGAACCACATTATCGAAAGAATGCATTTGATGCTGGAGAAGATGGACTTGGCAAAAATGCCCATTCCCTCAAGAAGGTCATTTGCTCAGTTCTAGGCGATTTTATCTCTTCTGTGATTTGAACTTTGATCTGACTATGTACTCTGTTCTTTCTTTGTGCAGGGATGTGACTGCTTGGGTTACATAAAGTATTTTGATGCACACTTCACAAATTTTACGGGCCATGTGGAGACGATTGAAAATTGTGTTTGTTTGCATGAGGAGGACCATGGAATCCTGTGGAAGCACCAAGATTGGAGAACTGGTTTAGCAGAAGTTAGGCGATCAAGGAGGCTGACAGTGTCATTTATCTGCACAGTTGCCAACTATGAATATGGTTTTTACTGGCACTTTTATCAGGTAACTATTCAAATAGACTATTTGAGATTTTGCACATACTTGAACTTAATTTTTTAATTAACTAGTATGATCCTTCCATGTTCTACCACTTTGTTATTGCAATGTAATCATTTTTTCTTTTTCTTGGCTATAGGATGGTAAGATAGAGGCTGAAATAAAACTTACTGGAATTCTTAGTTTGGGAGCGCTGATGCCTGGGGAAACAAGGAAATATGGTACAACTATCGCTCCTAGTCTGTATGCACCTGTTCACCAGCATTTCTTTATTGCCCGTATGGACATGGCTGTTGATTGCAAACCCAACGAGGCACATAATCAGGTGGGTCCCCTGCATCTTTTTTTTTTTTTTGTTCATGATATCAAAATGCCCACGAGAGACTAAGTACCACTGCATCTACTAAGTAGAAGTTGATTTGTCCTATTACGGAATATTAGCAACTTATTACCAGCCCTGTCCTCTGTGTGCTGCACAGACATGTAGTATATTTGACTCGTTTGTTTATACCACAGGTGGTTGAAGTAAATGTCAAAATAGAAAATGCAGGCACACATAATGTGCACAACAATGCTTTCTACGCTGAAGAAAAAATATTGAAATCAGAGTTGCAGGCAATGCGAGATTGCGATCCTTCATCTGCACGACATTGGATCGTAAGTGCACATGCATACATGCTTGTTGTTTCTCTTCATCGTTTGCTTGTGTTATTGCTGACCAGTCAAGGTGATGCATCAATTCATAATCATTGCTAACATATTAGAATCTCTGTGGTCAAACAGCTGGTATCTCCTGACTTTCAGTAGAGTACATGTCAGTAAGGACATACCAGCTGCACAAAAAAGCATGTCAAATATTACCGACACCATATCCACGCCACAGCAAAGCAGAATACTGATTTTCTTCTGTTTCTCGTTTTAATCAGGTCAGGAACACAAGGGCTGTAAACCGTACCGGCCAACCAACTGGCTACAGGCTCGTGCCTGGTTCGAACTGTTTACCGTTCGCTCTACCTGAGGCAAAGTTCCTTCGACGAGCCGGGTTCTTAAAGCACAATCTCTGGGTCACACCATACAAGAGTGACGAGAAGTTCCCTGGAGGGGAGTTCCCCAATCAGAATCCGCGTCTACACGAGGGTTTACCTACTTGGGTTCAGAAGGATAGACCCTTGGAGGAAACTGACATCGTCCTCTGGTACATTCCTCTTACACGGTGATAGCTAACAATGTTCTCCTGAGTTTGCGGTTCCCGATCCTTACAACTGTGTTCTGCATCTACAGGTATGTGTTTGGACTTACCCACATCCCAAGGCTGGAGGACTGGCCTGTCATGCCAGTTGAACGCATCGGTTTCATGCTCATGGTACGTACCACATTTTGAGCCTTTCACAAGCCCCCTGCTGTAGTTTTGGTTTCAGAGAGGAAATCGCCCATTACTTAATCGATCTCAGCTGAAATTAAGCTTATTTTCTCCATTGCAGCCGCATGGATTCTTCAACTGTTCGCCTGCGGTTGACGTGCCTCCTGGCACTTCTGATGCTGCTGATGTCAAGGAAGCGGACTCGCCTAAAGTCATCCAGAATGGCGTTGTTTCCAAACTCTGAGCTTGCAGCGCCTCAAAAAGATAAACTACTGCAGTACTACTACGAATGTTGGTCCGAATAAAATTTGTTTTCTTATGGTGTGTTAGGTTTTCTGTAATATTCTTGTTTACTGCACGGACTAAAGGTTGGGCTACACTGGTAGCATGTTATATGAAGGCTGGACTGGCATAATGCATGCATAAATAAAAGTTGTGTCACACAAATACAGCCATGTCTCTTCTGGGGAATATTAATGTGTCATTGATCATTCACTGGACTGTCATAATGCCTGTAGCCGTTTTTTTAGCTCCACTGTCATGTTCACAGTCGTTGAGTAACTACGAGTTTCAAAAATGACCTCTGTAAATTCAAGGGTACAAAGGTCGAAGTACCTAATAGCAAAAACGATGGGCAAAAAAGTTCAATCGTAAGAACGATTTTCACAATGGCATCCACAGAAATGCTGTAAGCTTATACATCTTAATTATAGATACATTGCACCTTATGTATCTTCAACATTTACCCAGTGACCAAAGCTGCATGCCATTTTAGCACACTGTTTCTTTTAGTTGCAGAGTTTTCACACATCTGGTCAGTAGCACGCAAGAATTTCTATGGATTACAGAGATGCAATGGTTCAATCTTCAGGCCAACTGAACCAAGAAATTTGTACGCTGTACACTATACAGTTTTATTGCCATAGAAATTCTTGCGTGCTTGACCAAGTTCATTGCCACTTGACCAAGTTCCCCAGAAGCTGTCTGGGATGGTAGGTTTTACAAAGAAGAGCTAAGGTGAACATGAAGATCATGTAGGTGCATATATCCCCGCTTGGCCTATTCCAACTTTGACTTGGAGATGATGTAGCCAATGCCCAGCACAATGGTCTGTATTTGGAGGGGTCCATCTGGTCATCTTCTGGTATAGAGGGCTTTCGGTCGCCATTTATCAGCCTCTGACAGGGCAAGTTGTGTATTCATGGGAGAGAGTGATTCAAGCATTACATCTCTCATATGTGAGGCAGCTGCTTCTCCGCGGCGTGTTGCCAGCTCTAGATACATGAAAGACCTGATCTTGTCTCCTGCCTAAGCAAGATATGCATCATCACAAACGGATGCTTAGAAATTAAAATAATTACAGGTGAATGCACATCTCACTAAAAAATTAGCATTGGAGAGCCAATGATATTCCGTAGTAATGCAACGGGTTATGACGTATCTGATCTACGTTACTACCATTATCAACAGCTTCTTTACGAAAACCAAGCAAATACATCCCAAACAGCAACAAAGCTGAATACACGAATGGCATGTCTACTTAATGACAATATATACAACACCTCAATGACCCAGCCTACTATCAGTGTCTGATGCCAACTTTGGTGGTAGTTAACTAGTTATCCTCTGCAATTAAGATATTGACCTTACTGATAATGTATGACATTTTGCTCTTAATCTATTTAAGTTGACAAAGATACTACTCCGTCCGTTCATAAAATTATGTCGGAGATTTGTCCAAATTCAGATGTATCTAGATACATTTAAATTTAGACATACTTGTGACATCCTTTTATGGACAGAGGTAGTATATACTAGTCCTTTCAGTTCTGTCTACCTAAGTCTCCTTGAATAAAAAGATACCAAAGTCAAACCATGTCAACATCAAAATGGTATGGTTTCATGTACGTCCCAAGCAGGAACGTTGGTCGCACCTATGCAGTCTGAGAACTTCGAACCCCGAGCAACCAAGCTTACATCCCTAACCTTATACGGGCAACAATAATGCACTAAGTGGTATATGTAATAGCAAGCAATGCAGGATGCAGGAAAAACAAACAAATATACAATTACCTACAATATGCCTCCAAATGAAAACAATTTGGAAAAATGCACTAATATTTCAGATTATCATGGACATAGTTTAGATAGACAAAACAGCATCCCCATGTGGTACAAGATAAGAAATGACATACCGCACATAGTTTAAGACCACACTCATAAAGAGCCTTCTTGTGACCACAGTCAGCAGCTAGTTGCAGCCACTTCTTTGCACGCACATGATCCTGCGTAAACCCTTCACCCAAGCAGTAACACAAGGAAACGTTATACATGGCTCGTACATTCCCTCCCTCTGCAGCTCGCAAGTACCATTTTGCCTGCATTTACAAGTTTCTTTTAGTTGGAAATATGAGGGAAGCAAAACCTTGGTGTAACTGATACAGAGAAAGGTTGATGAGTCTTCTGGTAATATGGCATCCGCCAGTTTGCAACTTTGCATTGATCCTAGTGATACAATCCTGACTACCTTAGTAGGGTAACCTAGTGAAGATTGAAGGATCCTTTCTCTTAGCAAATATTTCAGCAACCATAACAAGTTAAGTTTAAAAGCTTGAACACAACAAATCAGCTTCGAAATCACCATGGACAAAAATAAGAGCATATGGAGGTTGCCTGCTGAAAAATTAGATCAGAAAACATTTGCTACAGGCCGATTTCGTAAAAACCCAATATTGCAGCAGTGAAATGGGTGCAACGACTGAATATACATCTAGAGTAACTAACTATTTTGAAAAAAAATTATAAAGCACAATGGTAACTGTGCACAGAGGTGTTATCTTACAGCTTCTCGTTGATTCCGCTTGATTCCTTTTCCATTCTGCAAGCAGAGGCCTAGGTTGTATTGGGCCCGAACATTGCCTGCGGATGCAGCTGGATAAAACCATCTAACAGCTTCCTCGGCCTCGGGTGGATCAGCTGTATTGTAAAGAAATTTGACAGCTAGTCAATTCTAAATTTCCAATGGCTCGAGACAGAGAGTTTGACTGCGTAACAAAACCTAGAAGCCATTTCCACTATGAGTTAGGTACTGTATTTGTTACTCTTCAGAGTTTGAAATCGGACTGAAAGAACACCAAAGTTTACTGTAAAAAGACCCAGCAGAAGACCGACGCGCGAGGCGGAGCAATCAATAATTCCCCTAGTATCAACACATCAACTACGACACTAGCCAAATTGGCCCTAACCTTTTAGCTACCATCTGAACCAATTACCCAAGAAAAGGAAATTCCCGTAACCCAAATCACTGATACCTTCGAGGTAAGAGACCCCGAGATTGCACATCCCGACAGGGTGCCCCAGCTCGGCGGCCCTCTGGTAGTACCCCATCGCCTCCTCTCGCTGCCCCTCCTCCCAGCACAGCAGCCCGGCGTCCACCATCGCCGCCGCGGATCCGAGCCTGGCGGCCCGCTGGAACATCCCCAGCGCGCCCCGCCGCGCCACGTCGCGCCCCTCTACGCCGCAGGGGGCGGGGACGGCGGGGCCGTGCTTGAGGCGGCGGCCGTGCGCGTGCAGCGCGGCCGCCTCGCGGAGCGGCTGCAGCGCGTCCCTCCAGGCCCGGCACGCGCGGCTGGCGGCCGAGACGTCGGTGGCGCCGGACGCGGAGAGAGCGCGGTGGAGGAGCTCCTGCGGGAGGTCGGCGAAGTCGGCGAAGACGGGGGCGGACTTGGGCGGCGCGGGGGGCGGTGGCGGTGGCTCCGGCTTGGACTTCTTGGAGTGGCGGCGACGGCGGCGGCGGTGGTGGGAGTCGGAGGAGGCGCGGAGGCGGGAGGAGAAGGGCGCCGGCGAGGGGTTGGGCGGCGGCCAGGTGCGGCTCGCGGCGTCCATGAGGGGATTGGGGACGCGTTGAGCCGCCCCGCGTTCGCCGTTCGGTTGGGGATGGAGAGGGTGGATGTGCTGTGTGCACGAGGAGGAGGACGGTGGAAGTCAATGGATTTGGGGTTTGGGCTGGGCCGTTGTGTGAATGCAGGTGGGGTCCGTCTCGGTGCGAGCACTCTGTTGGGCCCTTCGACAGTGACACGTCTTGGTCGGCTGGGTTTGGGTTTTTTCTTGACGAAAAAGGAGCACAAACACTGACAAGAACAAGAGTTTGATTACGTGTTGCTAAATTGGAGTACATTCAACTACCCACATCTTCAATAATGAAGAATTTACTACTAACCTATGTCCAGCCGCTTTTCAACTTGAACACACACAAAAAAATTATCCTCATTTTTGTATGTAAACTTTTCGCTCATGCCCATAAATTTAGATAAATTTACGATACGTATTTCTTTCGAACTAATGCATTACATAATGGAATGGTTATCCTTAGGGGCAGGGTTTTTGCTAGTGAAGGACGCATTGCTGAGAAAAGATATTCTTTAGGTAAGGGGTTCTCTGCTTTTCATTGAAGAGAAAATAATAGTACCATAAAGAAAGCCAAAAGGTCAACAAGTACAGAGAAAAGATGGTAAGAGATGAAGCTCGCTACCCACGGGGGTAGATGCACACCCCTCCACTAGCCAACACGTGTACACTCGGTCAAAGGTGATTAAAATTTCCCACCGTTTACTGTACCCTTCTTATTTCCTAGATGGTAGTTAGCACCCATTTGAAGAAAATAAGGGTCCCACTGAGGTCTAGGATGCTGGTATATATACCAGCTGATTCAAATATTCAAATGGCATTGCAACCTCCTTTTTCATCCACTGTGCAATCTTCTTCTATCATGACACCACATTTGCAACCCAATGCTACGCATTGCAAGTTTCTTCTACCATGAGAGTGCATTTGCTACCCAAGGAAGCTTCTTCTATCACGGGCTTAGGAATGTTTGTTGAATGTTGAGGTTGTCATGCACATTGGACCGATCAGGTTGAGCGGACGCGAGCCTCCAACAATGGCTTCCACGTGTTCATCTTCTTTGCCGCGTGGATTGATGAACCATTTGGATATGTTTAGTGTGGACAGCGGCAAAGTATCATGGTAGAGAAGTTCTTCCAGTAGCTTGAGAGTGTGCTGTCATATAGATACCGTCTTGAAGAGGATCACATAGGGCAGCAGCTTGAAGACGATTGTTTACATAGGGCAAAGAGAGGGCCGGAGCTAGAAGAAGCACAACAGTGTCGGAGAGATTATCTGGTTTCACGCTGCAGCGCACAATAATTGGGCAGCGCTGTTCACTTAGGCATTGCGTTGTACTCACGCGCGTAGTACTGCAGGTCACAAAGCAACAATGTGCTGTATCGACAGACCTAACCAAGAGGGCTGCACAGTTCTTGAGGTACTGTTTTATGTACAGTGTAGTGTGCTCCAATACAGTAATCGTTTTTCGATGGTATTTCACCTAACTAGGCCACGGACCGTAACAAATACTAGCTCACTTAACCAGGTCACCGGCGTTGTACAATACATGGCCGCATTGGTTTTCATTGACAGAACACTTTATCATCTACGTATAATGCGCGGTATATTAAACTGTAGGTACTATGGCAAGAACAGCTCGATGATGGACATATCTACACGAATGTAAGATGGATGCATAAAAGTAATTACTGGAAATGGTTGACGAAACCATATAACGTGTAGCATCATGGCTCCTCCCATGGAATCTGCTGGCGGAAATGATCAGTAATTTTCCGTTCTACTGTTGAGCGTGCAAAAGCATTGTACAGGGGCGTGCGAAAGCACTGCACATACCGCGCGCTGCTGGGCTCCATCTTCACTCGTCCGGCCGCGGGAAGGGCAAACGGCTGCCGCGAATAATTTGGAACTCCTTCCACGCGTTTAGGCCCACTCCGAAAAATGTTTACTGTACAACGCGTTTAAGCCGGTCAAAGGGGAGGCAGCCTGGGTTCCAATCTTAGCGTACATCTAACGGCCGCGAGCACGTGCGTAGCTACCTCCGTGGGCAACAAATTCACTTTCAAGATGGTAAATAGGCCAGGGGTGGCTATCAAAATCTGATGGTTGATAGTATAGGACAATCGATTCTCTTGAGCAAAAGAACCACAACGGCGAGCCAAGCTACAAAAAAACAAGGACTGAGGGTAGCAGTAGAGCTACAAATTTGGCATGCCTTGCATAGTTGCGAGGCATGCCAAATTTGTACTGGTATATATTAATCCATTTGATGACGACATAGGCTAAACACCGATGGAGGAGCAGCGACCTTAACTAATTTTCGACACCTACTTTTATTATTAGAGGATCCTAGAATTTTTATTGAGAACATCGAATCAAACGTGGAGTCCTTCACTAAAGATGGAATCATATACTCACTAAGCATATCGTAGAGGATGGTGGAAGTGTGTAACTATTAAGGATATTATATGGATAAATGTTGCATATGCATATGTTTCTATGACCAGTTACATTGCTATTGCATAGTTACGCTAACTTTCACACCACGGTGCTTAACTTCACATACAAGGTTCATTACTAGACAACAAGATTGCACGACACACAAAATTCAAGGCCAGTCAACATCAATATTCACCATGCTAAACATCGATGGAGGAGCAACGACACCTTGACTAAATTTTGACACCCACTTTTACTATTAGAGGATCTTGGAATTGTTATTAAGAACATCGAATCAAACGTTGAGTCCTTCACTAAAGATGGAATCATATACTCACTAAGCATATCGTGGAGGATGGGAGTATATGTAACGATTAAAGATGTTGTATGGATCAAATGCTGCATATGCATATGTTTCTATAACCAGTTACATTGTTATCACATAGTTACGCTAATTTTCACATCAGAGTGCTTAACTTTGCATACAAGGTGCACTACTAGACAACTAAGATCATGCGGTATCGGATAATAGGATTATAATACCAATAAACTTGAGAAAATCTAATCCAGAAAAGAGCTGAGATGCTCCTAGACTGTGTCAGACTTAGTCAAAAGAGCGGTGTGACATTGTCCTTGAGGTTGGGCTAATTCACACGCACTCATGTGCCTCTTTCCGTGGGGTTGTTATGGCAAGCCTAAAACCTATCGAATTCGTAGACATGGTGTATCCTTTTTAGCTTATTTTTCCTTAGAAACTCTAAAGGACACAATTTTCAACTGAAAATGATGACATTTTGACTTGAACTCACTACGTGGAATTTTCTACTCCCCAAATGCTATATTTTTACTTCAAGGCCACCAGATTTCAATTTAAAGTTTTTAAACTTTCATCTTCACATTCAATTAGATTCAACCAAATTTCATCACAAAACATCGACAAAAAAGAACATTTTACTAGGCAACAATGAGCTTCCAATCACATCATTAGTATATTTATCTCAGAATTATTAAATGTCAACTAAATTCAACCAAAGTGTTAGTACGTTTTGAATTATAAGATGTTGTAGTTTTTTTTGAATCATATGTATCTAGACACATTTCAGTGTGTTTGTTCACTCATTTAGTCCGCATGTAGTTCATATTGAAATATGTAAAACATCTTATAATTCAGGGAGCAAGGGCAGACCCATGTAGACCCAATATGGATCACATGAATACATGGTACTATAAAATTCCACCATAACACTTTCTATTATGTTGTTTTTCTCGCATGTCTCTCGTCCCAACGCTCTCCCTTAAACCTCTCAGGAATTCTCTCATAGTTAGAATGAGCTATGCAATATCTTTGGTCGGCCCTTCCACCCGTACAAGCGGGGTGGTAGGTCCTCCTACCCTCGCAGGCAAAGTGGCATCATCGTTGCCTAATCTCCACCGCAAACCAAGTAATGCACGAACAATTTATACACGCACCCTCGTGAAAAAGTTGTTGTTGTGATTCCCTTTCTAGACTCTTTGTATTCATCTTGCAGAATCCAAAATCTACATTTGAGCTGGAACTAAAGCTGATCCAGGGTTCAAAACTCAGGGCATCTCCAGCGGCGTGACGCATTTCGGACGCCCAAATTATCCGCGGGCGTCCGTTTGCGTCGTCAGACGGACGCCAAAATAACCGCGAGGGGCGAAATGTCCGTTTGCGTCGGGGGCCACCTCCAGCGGTCCGACGCATTTCGGACATCTCAGTGCTTTGTTTCCTTTGTTTTTTTGTTGAATGAGCAAGTAGTACTGAATGTCATGTTGTCCCAATCGAATAGGCTGATAACGAAGAGGCCATTCATCGGATACATTACTTCAATCGAAAATGTTCAAACACATACAAATAAGAACAAATTTTAAAACATATATAAACTAAAAACTAATTTTTGGCCTTCTTGTTAGAAGGCCCTGCCACGTCGTCGAAACTCATACGCCTCTTGCTTGTCACCTCCTCGTCGGAAGAGAAAATGGAGGACGATGCGCCCGTCGAGCAGTTGGAGTCGGAAGAAGTGTCATCTTTGTCGTCGTTGTCGGTGAACGGACGACGACGACGCGCCACCCGCGCCTTCGCCCTTGCCCGGGCCCTGGACTTCTTCCTGTCTGCCTTGTCATCTGCCGCCTCCTGCGCCTCTTGCTGGGCCGAATGTTTTGTTGTTTTTTGTTGACTTTCTCCCCAATGGTTATTTTCCCCCTTTAGCTATAAATAGCCTTCTTCCACCTTGAGCTGAGACATTTCTTCCTTCTCTTCACCTCCATTGTTGCTATTCGAAGAACTTGCTTCCCCTCTTGATTCCTCCCATGATTCTTTCCCATTCTTGAGGATTTGAGAGAGGATATCTAGATCTACAATCCCCACCAATTCATTTCTCCTCTAAGTGAGGGGAACCCCTTGGATCTAGATCTTGGAGTCTTTTGTTGACTTTCCCCATTGTTCTTCCTCTCTAATCTCATCCTAGCATTTGTTGCTTGGGTGGGATTTGAGTGTGAAGGATTTGAACACCTCTAGTGTTCTTGCTTTGCATCATTGCATAGTGTTGAGCTCTCCACCACGATTAGTTCGAGTGAGAGATCGTGAGCTTGTTACTCTTGGAGGGAGACCTCCTAGTTGGCTTGGCGGTTGGTGCTCCAGTGATCTCTTCAAGGAAGATTGTGAAGAGGCCCGGGCTTCTCCTTCGTGGAGCTTGTGAAGTGGTTGTGGAGCTTGCCATCTACGGAGTGGAGGAAAAGCTAAGCATAAGTAAAGGGCCATTATCCTTCGTGGGTTTGGCTCGGAGAATAGGGTGAGCCTTCGTGGCATTGGGGAATACTTCGTGGGACCTCCATCCCTCCAAACGTGACGTACCTTCTTGCAAAGGAAGGGAACACGGGAATACATCGTCGTCTTCGCGTGCCTCAGTTATTTCTATACCCGAGCTTACTTTCCTTGTGATAGCCATCGTGCTTGAAGTACATATATCTTGCTATCACTTGTGCTACATATATCTTGTGCCTATCTTGCTTAGCTCTAATTGTTATTGTTACACTTAGGCGAGCCTAGCATATTTAGGGTTTGTGCTTATAAACTAAATGTTAGTTTAATTCCGCATTCTTACAAGCCAAATCCGTAAGAGTTTTTAAACGCCTATTCACCCCCCCTCTAGGAGACATCTCGTCCTTTTAATTGGTATCAGAGCAAGGTCTCTCCTTGTTTAAGGCTTCACCGCCTTGAGAGTAAAGATGTCGGCTAGTAATATAGTGCATAATGACACAATTATCTTTGATGGCACAAATTATCTTTTGTGGAGAAATCGCTTGCTTTGTAATGTTCGGACCTTGTGTCCAAATATAGAGCGATTTCTAGATGTAGGGTTTTCTCCTCCGATGGATCCTCAAAATCTATCTTTAGAGGATGAGAAAAGCGTACATCTTGAAGCTCAAGTATCTAATGAGCTTTTATTCTCCTTGAGACCAGATTTTTGTAGGTTCTTGATATATATAAAGCAAAAGTCATCTCATGAGATGTGGATCAAACTTAAGGAAATGTTTGGTGGATCCATTTCTCGTTTGGTCGGTGGTGTCTCCGAGGAGCTCTCTTCCCCTTCACATCATGAAGAGCTCCAAGTTGCTTCCACCTCCGGTCGTGATGATTTATCATCTTCTTCCACTTCACCAACGTGTGGCAAGACACAAGGTAATGATATGGTGAGTGGTGAGGAAAATTGCAATGTTGATATTGTGCTCAATAGTGATGATTCTTCATCTATATCCCATTGCAATGTTTCCTCTTTGGACTTGAACACATATAGCACTAAAAATAATCTACATGCTTGTGTTGATAGTCCTTGCATATCATGTGTAAATTGCTTACATAGATCTCATGATGATAGGCTTGCCTTGTCTTGTTTCCATAATCAAAATGCTTCTATTTCCTCTAGTTATTTGTTGACTAACAATGTAGAGAAAACCGAACACTCTATGGATCAAGACACGATTTCAAATGGGGATTCAAGAATATCTACATCTTCATCCTTCGGCATGCACATGTGCCTTATGGCAAATGGATCAAAGGTATCTCCTACTTTGACTCCTAACACATCCTCTAATGAGGAGAGTGATGATGATGATGATGATGATGATGATGATGATGATGATGATGATGATGATGATGATGATGATAATGATGAAGAATATAATGCTTTGGTGCATGAGATGCAGCTTGTTTATGCTTCTCTTCGTGGTAATAAAGAAGCTCGTGCTAGTCTCGAACACTCTATGGAAACCATGAATAAATACAAGGGAACCATAGTAGAGTTGGAGTCCCATGTTGAAAATGGGAGAATGAGATTCAATCTCCTCAAGCATGAGCTGAACAATGATAAGCATACTAATTTCCTTCTCACAAAAAAATTTGAATCCTTTGAGCTTGAAAATAAAAATTCTATTGATGATGCTTGTGCTACTAACTCTACTTCTTGTGAAGCATCTATCTTAAAGGAGAATGTTGAGCTAAGAGCTCAACTTGAGTTGCTAACTAGCAATTATAGGGAATTGGAAGAAAGTCATAAAAAGCTCTCGGGCTCTCATGATGATCTTCTAATTTCCTATGATGGGCTAAAGTTAGCTCATGAGGCAAGTATCACTAAAGTAAAATATTGTGAGCCTCATTTGGACATTAGCACAACCTCTACTCAAAATGCTATATTGTCTTGTGCTAGTCCTAGTAATCCATCTAGTCAAACTAGTGATACACCTTGTGTTTGATTACTTGCTTTGCCTTGTTTCTCTAAAAATGAAGTTTCTACTTCCTCTAGTACTTGTATTTCTACTAACCATGTAGAGGAAATCGAAGAGCTCAAGGCCCAAGTCCTTTCTTTGAATAAAGACTTGGAAAAGCGTCATGAAGGGAAATCCGCACTTGACAAGATGTTGAGTGTGCAACAATCCCCTAATGACAAGAGTGGACTTGGATTCAACTCCAATAACAAGAACAAGTCCAAGAGCAAGAGCAACAAGAACAAGGGCCAAGACAAAGTCAAGGATTCGGCCAAGATTGTTTGCTTCAAGTGCAAGGTTGAAGGGCATCATGTTAGATCATGACCATTGAAGAAGAAGAAGCACTTAAGTGAGAAGCAACAAGGGAAACAGCCACAAGGTCAAGGTCAAGGTCAAGCTCAAGCTGGACCTCAAGTTGAAGATATGCCATTTCCCAAGGAGAATCAAGCTAAAGTTCCCCAAGTGAAGAAATCAATAAAGAAGAAAAAGGGGAACACTTGCTACTTATGCCGTAAGAAGGGGCACCTTGCTTCTTCATGTTTAAGTGGTACCTTATCTAACCCTATAATTGTTGATGATGATTATTCTCTAGGGAAGGATAAGGATGACAATGTGTTTGCCAAGTTTGTTGGAACTCACAGTGGCTTCAAGAAAAGAACCATTTGGGTTGCCAAGCCTATTGTGACTAACCTTTTAGGACCCAACTTGGTTGGGGACCAACAAGCTCAAACTTGATCAATAGGTGTGTGTGGAGGGCAATGGACACTTGGCTACTTCATGAAGAATTAAGGGATCTTCATATATTATATCTTGACCAAGCCAAGTCGTATGGATTATCATATATATCTTATATCCAATGTTCCTCTTTGCGGTAACTTATACTTCAACTCATATTTATTGTAAGTTACTTGCCCATTTGCATGTTTTGTTTTGTACCAAATATGTGTTTGTATGTGTTGTGTCTTACTTGCCTATCTTGTGTATTCAAGTATGTTTGTTTGAATCATCATATACTTGTGTATTGTTTTGAGCCTAATGCATCTTGATGACATCTTATTTGGCTCTTGATACGTCTCCAACGTATCGATAATTTCTTATGTTCCATGCTACTTTATTGATGATACCTACATGTTTTATGCATACTTTATGTCATATTTATGCATTTTCCGGCACTAACCTATTAACAAGATGCCGAAGAGCCAGTTGTTGTTTTCTGCTGTTTTTGGTTTCAGAAATCCTAGTAAGGAAATATTCTCAGAATTGGACGAAATCAACGCCCAGGATCTTATTTTTCCACGAAGCTTCCAGAACACCAGGGGAGATACGAAGTGGGGCGACGAGGTGACACCACACTAGGGCAGCGCGGCCCAGGAGGGGCCCGCGCGGCCCTAGCGTGTGGGTCCCTCGCGTCGCCCCTGACCTACCCTTCCGCCTACTTAAGCCTTCGTCGAGAATAACTCCAGTACCGAGAGCCACGATACGGAAAACCTTCCAGAGACGCCGCCGCCGCCAATCCCATCTCGGGGGATTCAGGAGATCGCCTCCGGCACCCTGCCGGAGAGGGGAATCATCTCCCGGAGGACTCTACACCGCCATGGTCGCCTCCGGAGTGATGAGTGAGTAGTTCACCCCTGGACTATGGGTCCATAGCAGTAGCTAGATGGTCGTCTTCTCCTAATTGTGCTATCATTGTTGGATCTTGTGAGCTGCCTAACATGATCAAGATCATCTATCTGTAATGCTACATGTTGTGTTTGTTGGGATCCGATGAATAAGTGAATGCTATGTTATGTTGATTATCAATATCATCTATGTGTTGTTTATGATCCTGCATGCTCTCCGTTGCTAGTAGAGGCTCTGGCCAAGTTGATACTTGTAACTCCAAGAGGGAGTATTTATGCTCGATAGTGGGTTCATGTCTCCATTAAATCTGGGGGAGTGACAGAAACCCCTAAGGTTGTGGATGTGCTGTTGCCACTAGGGATAAAACATCAATGCTATGTCTAAGGATATATTCGTTGATTACATTACGCACCATACTTAATGCAATTGTCTGTTGTTTGCAACTTAATACTGGAAGGGGTTCGGATGATAACCTGAAGGTGGACTTTTTAGGCATAGATGCATGCTGGATAGCGGTCTATGTACTTTGTCGTAATGCCCAATTAAATCTCACACTACTCATCATAACATGTATGTGCATGGTCATGCCCTCTTTATTTGTCAATTGCCCAACTGTAATTTGTTCACCCAACATGCTTATTCTTATGGGAGAGACGCCTCTAGTGAACTGTGGACCCCGATCCATTCTTTTAATCGAATACAATCTACTGCAATACTCGTTCTACTGTTTTCTGCAAACATCATCATCCACACTATACATCTAATCCTTTGTTACAGCAAGCCGGTGAGATTGACAACCTCACTGTCACGTTGGGGCAAAGTAATTTGGTTGTGTTGTGCAGGTTCCACGTTGGCGCCGGAATCCCTGGTGTTGCGCCGCACTACACTCCGCCGCCATCAACCTTCAACGTGCTTCTTGGCTCCTACTGGTTCGATAAACCTTGGTTTCTTACTGAGGGAAAACTTGCCGCTGTACGCATCACACCTTCCTCTTGGGGTTCCCAACAGACGCGTGCTGTACGCGTACCAGCTCTCTTTGAGTGATTAATGGAACATCCCATTTTGGGGGAGTGATATGCATTGTGCATCTCCCTTTCTTTAAAATGTGTGTATATGGGTACCACCACTTAGTATTGATATTTCAAGATTATGTAGTCACTATGTGGTGTGTCATACTCATGAGAAATTCAAATTCTAATGTCCACTAATCATCTCTAGTCGAATTTTAATTGCCTCTTGATTAGAAGAAATGTTTTATCACATTATGGGGGAGTAATATGTTTTGTACATATCATAAGCCTAGAAAATGTGAACATATGAGGTTATGCCACTTAGAGTTGATACTCTTAATTATCTTGTTCCTAGGTGGCATGTTTTCTCAAACAAGCTCCACTTTTATTAAATAACTTTTATTGCTCATCTTATGGGTTCTTGTTTGAGTAAGAGATTCTTGGTGCGGTTTTCTCAAAGACATATCTATACATCTTATGTGAGAAACCATTTGCTCCGAGTTGTTATAATCATTGCTTTGCATGATTGGATATATTGAAAATCTCTATTTGTGCATGGTTCTTAATTCATACCTTTAACCATATGCATCTTGTGAAGTTGATTTCGAATCCTTGAAATATACCACCGGAAGTTAATTCCAATATTCTCATTGTCTTTGACAATTGATAACCTTGTATGTGGTTGAATTTATGGATCATATTCAACTTGGATTGCTTCTTATTGACTTATTTTATTTCCAAGAAATGTGTGTTGCTCCCATGTGTCTTCCTTGTCTCTTTGAAAAATCTTTTGATAAATTATTTTGATTCATATCAAGTATTCGTTTTGGAAGACAAACCTTTTCTTTACGGTACATTGTGCCATTGTGAAAAGTGTAGAGGGTTTGGTTTATTTGTTGGAACCTTGCTCTTTTGGGAGTGTGTTATCTCATTCCTTCTTACATGTCTTATTTTGCTTGAATGAGATAAATCATTGAGTATGTATGGCTTTATTAGTCTTTTTGCTCAATGTTTTCCCCTTAGTTCATTTGTTGAAATTTGTTGAACAAATCTTTTGTGATTTTCTTCTTTGATATAATTTTGACAACAAATTTGTTTGGTCACACCTTTATGCCCTCTTGAATTCATTCGGTGTTTTTTCCAAAGTGTATCTTTCTTGGATCATTAAAGTCTTTGTGCGTGCTTATATGTAATTTGTTTATATTTGTAGAATGATTGCTTTCTTTGATCCATTATATAGGGTATACTCCATCAAATCCTAAATGGCTAAGATGTGCATGAAATTCCAACTTCATCTATAAATATGCACATATTGATATGGAGTGTATCCTATATAATGTGGTTAGTCTAACCATTTTGGACCCAATAAGTTTGGGGACCAAGATGTACTTGAATGTTGTTTTAGGTACATTGGAGATGCAATGGAGGCTTGTCTCATCTATAAGGAAGATGTTGTCACCATATGAGAATTGGAGTCAAGCTAGGATGATCGATGAACTCTTATCTACTACATCATGCCATTGCTATCCCGGTAACAAGTATCTTATTCATGCATACTCATATAGCATCCAACCTCTTATAGGTTGCATCTTGGCATGAAATTCTTTATTTCAAAAATATTGCGGTTCTTGAAAAATCTTTTTTTAAAATAAAACTTCTTATCGTACATTTGAGTAATTTGAGAAGATGCATATAGGAATATATATAAATCATGTTTATGATTCACCTATCCCAAATATGCCCTCTAGCAATTTATTGCATACCAATTCCTCAAAGAGCTCTTATGTGCAATATTGATGAAATTACGAAATAAATCCCTATTTGTGATACTTGTTGCCTTTCTCAAAACATTCCAACTAGCTTTACTTCCCTTATTGTTAGTTGTGATGTTTTTGAGATCTTCTTGGTTGAAGCTCATTCATATACCATAAGTGAAAATTGGATCCATAGGCTATATATGCTTTTTAAGCAAACATCCTTTGGTATATTTTATGACTTCATCTTGGATATCTTGTCTTATTTATTTTATTAACCTCTTGTGTGTGCATGTCTCTTTATGGATCACATTGTCCACTTTAGAAACGTATATACATGAGAGCGTCAATCCATCATCTTGATATCCTTGTTCTTTGCCGACCATCTTCTTATTCTTTTGTTTTTAGTGGTGTTGGTAAAGAAGATTTATGAGTTCTTGGTTTATTTGTTTTTCTTCATGCACTCATATCTCGTAATTGTTGGACTCAAGTTGTTCTTGATAAGCATATTCTCTTTATCTTGGTTGTGTTCTAAATAATATAGAGGGAGTGAGGATTCCATGTTTGTGCATATTGTATTCAAATGCAAACATTATAAATTATGCACGAACGTTGGGGAGCTTCCTTATTTTATTTAGAGCACTATATCTCTCTTATCATGATATCTTTGTTTGTCCAATTGGATCTTTGATTGCTTTCTTTATTAGTTGAACCTTACTTCACCATGTTATCTTTATGCAATCCTTGATCCTCAATATAGTTTGACTTCCTTCAAGTATTCGTCATTGGATATGTGCATTTGATTCCACTCAAATTATGAGAAGTGCACACCTTGGGGAGGAACTCACATTATATTGGCTTTCTAAAATTTTCTCCCATTTTGGCACTTGATGCCAATGGGGGAGAAGTTTAGAGGGTTTAAGGGAATGGTTTTATACTTAAGTTTGGTTTGTGCTTAAGTGTTTTGCCTCTCATGCATTCCATATTTACATTTCTTGCATGGTTGTATATATATAGTAAAAACTATCCCAAAGGTTAATCTTGACAATGTATGCAATGAATTCATGTTCATCACACGTGCATACATTGAGAGTTTGCTCTATATATATTGGTTCTACACACATCCCTTGCATTAGTTGTAGTTGTGTGAGTAGAGCTGGTTTTGATATGGACTAGTAGCTTTGTGTTACTTGACCATATCAAATACAACCTCTTGTATACAACTTATTCTCGGATAAGTTGCGTACTCGTTTCTAATATTCATCATATAAACCCTCTTATTGTGATTGTCATCAATTACCAAAATGGGGGAGATTGTAAGGGTACATTGCCCCTATGTGTGGTTTTGGTAATTAATGACAACCCATATGAACTAATGTTTTCATTGAGTTTAAATGAAGGAATATTCCATAGGTACTACTTGTATTCCATGTGTTTGATTCAAGTATGGATGCCATTAAGATAAAGATACACCTTGTGTATTGGCATCAAGATCATCGATCAAGATAGTATGATAGAGCATGAGAAGATACAAGGTTGACCAATACAAAGAGTGAAGAATAGATTCAAGCTTGGTCAACACATGAAGCATGAAGAATGTGCCACGTGAAGTCACATGGTATCTTTCCATGGGCATGCATGGGCATGCATCAAAAGTGAGATCTCATATAGCCCATGAGAGGATGACGACAAGTGGGGATCGTCATCAAGGTTGAGTTGGGCAAGTTCAAGTTGAGCATCTCGAGAGGATTATATGCTTGAAGCTTGCCGTCCATTTGATGATAATGGACATGTGAAGATGTACATCAATGGAGCTTTCCCATCATAGTGTATGGGGGAGCATTTGTGAGTCTTCACGAAGTAACGATGATCAAGGAAGGTATTCCGGCTTGAGTGGAGCTTGAAGAGCTATCATCAAGATCAAGCGAGATGCACAAGGCAAAGGTATGGCCTTGCTAGGTTTTCCTTTTACCAGTCTCAAGGTGGTTGTTGGGAGACCGGATTGTAGGATAGATAGCCGCACTATCAAGAGGGGCTTTCGGTTGGGTAACTTGATCGCATCATCTTTGGGAGCTCAACCCTTTGCATACTTTGCATATCCCTATTGCTTCTTGGTGTTTCTATGTGAGAGGTTCTTGAGCTTGTTGCTAGCTTTACAACAAGTCCAAGTTCATCGAAAACGGAATTCCTATGACTCTTCTATGACATTTTCAAGGTTGGGTGATTTTACCGGTTATTCATGATATAAGGTTCTACCTTTTATATTCATGATAAAACCCCCTCCTACAGATTCTTGTGTTTTCACTTTCTATTGGATAGCATTCGTTGTTATCTTTCAAACAAAATTGGTTTCATTCAATTCGAAGTTCGGGAGCATTTGTTATTAAAGAAAAAGAAAATTGAATTTATCATTAGGATATTTTCCGTGCGAAATAAAAATAAAAAGGCGGGGAGAGGCCAGCCACCGATCGGCATGCCGGCCCAGCCGCCGGCCCACCCGGTCTGTGCCGGCTCTGGCACTTGTGCCAACCGGGCCACCTACAGAGAGGCTCCCGACCTGGTCCGGCCCAGCTCCCGGTGCCCGCCGGCCTGCTCGGCGTGCGGCCCGGCTGACCGGCCTCTCTGCCGGGCTAGGCCATCTCTCTCCTGCACGGCCTGCTCGCCCCGCCCGGCATGTGCCCCGGCTGGGCCGGCCTGCATGCCGGCCTGTCCGGCTGCTGCTCCGATCGGCCGGCTGGGCCGAATGTTGTGCTGTTTTTTGTTGACTTTCTCCCCAACGGTTATTTTCCCCCTTTATCTATAAATAGCCTTCTTCCACCTTGAGCTGAGACAGTTCTTCCTTCTCTTCACCTCCACTGTTGCTACTCAAAGAACTTTCTTCCCCTTTTGATTCCTCCCATGATTCTTGCCCATTCTTAAGGATTTGAGAGAGGAGATCTTGATCTACAATCCCCACCAATCCATTTCTCCTCTAAGTGAGGGGAACCCCTTGGATCTAGATCTTGGAGTCTTTTTTTGACTTTCCCCATTGTTCTTCCTCTCTAATCTCATCCTAGCATTTGTTGCTTGGGTGGGATTTGAGTGTGAAGGATTTGAACACCTCTAATGTTCTTGCTTTGCATCATTGCATAGTGTTGATCTCTCCACCACGATTAGTTCGAGTGAGAGACCGTGAGCTTGTTACTCTTGGAGGGAGACCTCCTAGTTGGCTTGGCGGTTGGTGCTCCGGTGATCTCTTCAAGGAAGATTGTGAAGAGGCCCAGGCTTCTCCTTCGTGGAGCTTATGAAATGGTTGTGGAGCTTGCCATCTCCGGAGTGGAGGAAAAGCTAACCATAAGGAAAGGGCCATTATCCTTCGTGGGTTTGGCTCGGAGAATAGGGTGAGCCTTCGTGGCATTGGGGAATCTGTAACATCCCAATTTTAGCTAATCCTAAATAGGAGTTGTAATGTGCATCATGAGCATGGCATGCATCACTTTATTTAACTCTCGAGAAAATACATTGTGGAAAATTTGAAACACGCTAAAAGTTGGCTATCTATTTCCTGTCTTAAATGTTCTTAAAAAGGTTTCGAATATAGTTGGTCGAATCAAAGAGGCAATCTGCAGCTATCAGTGCACACACGAGTTACCAAACCTAAATATCTAGCAGTCTCGGATTGATATCTATGAGCTACAGTGCCATCTATCTAAACTATTCAGAGAAAAAGCACCGCACTTCACCTTAAGAGATGTGACCAGCTACTACTTCTCCACTTCAACATAGCAGACCACCACTCCCATCGTTATCTCCCCATCACACCCACTGCCGATCAAATCATCCAACTCTCCAAGCACCAAGCTTCCGAGCCATTGAGACCAATTAGGAGACCAGCCGCCTGGAAGAGGAACCAAATAGAGGAGCAGAGCATGGAGGCCGGGCATCAGCGGAGCCAGGAGGGAGAAAAGAAGAAAAGACCAAGCGCATCTCCAATCCGTTCTGCCTCCTTTGTACAGGTACATCTATATGTGAGGCTACCAACAGTGGGTTTTCTTGTTTAAGCTAGATCCCTTGTGTTCATGTATGATGAGATTATACGTGGGTTTTGAAAAGAGCAAATGGGGAGAGAGAAACTTTAGATCTTCAGTTCATGCTTGATCTTAGACATCATTCCTGTAGCATCCATTCTCAAATCTAGCTACCTTTAACCAAGTTTGTTCTCTGAAAATCCGTTTCTGTTGTGCCAGAACTTGCCAACACTGAACCATGTTATTTCGAATTTTGCAAACAAATAGAAAGATGATAGTTTTCAGAGTACAAGCTGTACTCCAGTACCTAAGTTCAGGTTCTAAATAGAAGAACTAAATCCCAGGACGCTATCAGGTTAGCCTGGTATTTCAACTAGTTGCAGTGTCCGTGCTGTCAGTGTTCTGGCTACACATACTGAAGCTTTAAACTAAGTGCTTCCTATGGAAGATAACTAAGTTATTTAGAGAATTTAAATAAACCAACTTTGTGAGCTCTTTATGTTAGCAGCAGAGCAGAATCATGTGTTATTTGCGTGTTCGATCTTCAGCTAAACATTGGAACCCAGTTCACTAGTTTCAGTTTTAGTCATGTTGCTCCCTAACGGCATCATTGCAACTTGAACAATCTTGCTACTGGTTAAATCGTTCCAGGTTTTCCCAGTTGCAGCTTTGTCGCTTCCATGTACTGCTTGTTCAGGGAACTAGTACTCCATTAGAAAGAAGTTTCTTATATACATGGCTTGGAAAATAGAACCAACTACTAATGCCCTTTCTATACGCTAGCTTGAATCTGGTTTAGCTCAACCAATACAACTACCGTATGTTGTTACGCCGATAAATGTCCAGAAGTTAGTGGCTTGTAAAATTCACATAGTATCCATATAAAATCGGAAAAATACAAATAAGATATCGAACTGTTTATAAAAATGTCCTCTATCTGTTTGTTTCGAAATCATGCATCATTAAACAACTTAAACTACTATTTATAATAGAAGAACAAAACAACTCTTTTATGTAATCATGGAGTTAATTCAAAAATTTTTCGAAAAGGGAAGAGTTAATTCAAATGCTCTCTCTACAGTATTTGAACTCCATTTAAGTTGGTGTCCATGTTTAGGGATTACAACTCAGTACCTAATTAACATGTCATGTCATCATACTTGTATGCGCATTGCATCAATGCCATGTGTTGATTGTTCTTTTACCTTTCTGGTATTTCCTTCTTCGCGATCGATAGAGCACGTGCCGAGACGATGATGGTCGACAATGACACAAGTCAATACCTGTCCATCGACGAACAAGTCAAGTACAAGATCTCTGAAGATCCATATTGGTTTGTCAGGGACAAAGGAAAGCCCTAGCCTGGTTCATATTATGATTTCGAAATGCTTTTACTTCTGGTTCCTACATATTGCATTCGTTTCCAATATGTTTTATCGGTAGGGATAGTTATCCTATGTGTGTTGCATTTACCATCATTGTAGCCTAAATACCCTGATCCACCGCTCCCAGCAAGACTAGGTTTGAGCTATGTGTGCATCGCTAGAGCCGTTATATCGAATATGCTTACCCATGCTTAGTTATGGAATTCTGATCCATCCGGTTGACGAATCGGAGCTACGATTGAACCTAGTATGGCAAGATGACGTGGTAAGATCAGTGATGATAATAAACATGTTTAAAGGCTTGGATGGGCCGCCACATGGGGATGTGGTGATTTGACTCGTTCTCGGCGATACTAGGACCTGAGTTCTCGCCTTCGGAACCAAGACTGAGCGTACAGCCACACGGGGCCCATGGGAACCCCTTGGCCCGAACTTGCCTAGCTTACCCATGAGTCAATTAGTTTGCGAGTTCCATTTGGCATTCTGCATGGCGAAGGCACGGAAAAGGTTTTCAAAGGTGCAACATACAGGGACGTGGCTAGGGTGAAGGATGCTGGAGGCATTGAACTGGATCCCCTGCACACAATGACCGGGACCGCCTCGGAGAATGGCTACCTACGATGACGGAGCTCCCCAGTTAGATTGACTCATGGAATAGGCGAATCAAGGGAAAGGTTTTGGTCGACCACCCTCTGCCGGCACACCAAGGAAGTGTGCTAATGGACTGGCGTTAAGAGTCGGTCGGCGCGTGTGGGTAAAGTTGTACACCCCTGCTGGGTAAATCTTTTCGAAAAGCCGTGTCCACGGTTACGGACGACTTGGTGATGGATTCTGTGATCATAGACAACATGAATCTAAACGTAAAACTTGGAATCAATGTGTGATAAGGATCCCTCCTCAGGGTATCGAGGGGGTGCTCCTAGTTGATAGGTTCTGCTGATGATGAAGATTCGGTGGATTCAATATGATGATCAGTAGAGCTAGAAATATCGCTTTCTTATCCCCTTTTAAAAATGATCTGAATAGTCGAGCTTCTGCTCCCTCTTGTTTTACAATGGAAAAATGGCTTTCCGCAAAATAAGCTCCACATAAAGCCTCGCATACCAGCTTTGCTAACAGGTTGTACTAAGTCTTGCTGAGTCCCTGTACTCAGCTTTGCATGCTTTGTTTCAGACGAAGACGCTCCAACAGATGGTGGTTTCTAGGTCGACATCGACGAGTAGCTTGGGATTCCCAGGTGGCAGCCTGGAATCTATGGGCTGGGACATCGCCGTTATGCTCCTGGCCTCTTAGGCCTTTTGCTATCTTGCTATTTAGAATAGCATAACTTCGCTTCCGTTGATTGATGAATTGTCAGGTCAGTGACCTCTGCTTGTAATACTTTGGTTCTTTTGCTCAGTTATGAGCTTGTATTACTCTTTAAGTCGTAGAGTCACTGTTGTGCTACCGATTCTCACCCTGTAGGCCCTAGAGATCTAGGTTAGGCTTATGCCAGATGGTGATCTGGGTTTGTCTAGCCTACGGACCCCCGGGGTCTCCCACAGGTTTTGGTATCAGAGCAGGACTGCCTGTAGGAAACCCTTTCCATTGGTCGATGTTGAGTCTAGTGTTTGTGAAAACTATTTGAAAGCTAAAAGTATTTGCGAAAGTCTGATTAGGATTCTTTTTACTACTTATCTGGTATCGCTCTAATTCAAAGTCACACCTTACCTTGTGTTGATTTGAAATGTTTTACCATCTCTTCTGGTCTTTCAAAACTTAGGTGCCTCAATGGCAGGTCGTTTCTTAACCATTTGACTTAGAGTTGAGTTTTCTAGAGTCTTACGTGTTCTTTGTATCTCCTTTGTTTTGTCTCAGTCGAGAGATTTCCTTCCATCGTGATCTCTCTACTTTGTGGGTTCCACATCATTCTGTTCTAGGCTTCAAGGTTTCCTTTCACCTTGGATGCCTCATTCCTTTTTCTTGGATACTCCTGAAGCTAGCTATGGCTTCTTGAAGTTACACCATGATTACTACCTCGTAGTGTCCTCTGTGTCACTCAGATAGTAGTTACTCCTTCCTCTGTCTTTTAAACCTTGGACTTGAACCGAAGGTCCCGGATTGTGTTGGGTTCTTTTGAACCTCAGTACATGATGCTGACCTTTAACCCAAGATCCATTCCATTGCCTCCTGTTGACCATGGTCCAACCATACATCAGAATGTCTAAGTTCGAAATCAATTTATCCTTCAAGCTTGTGGTTATTGTCGTGATTGAATTACGGCAAGAACAGATTTTCCCTACCTTTAGCTATGGCAGAGGTTCTTTCGTGGAACCAAATGGATCAGGACAAGAATGCTCTTTGTGACTCTCACATCTATGTCTGTGACTCTGTCACACCCCCCTTTTTAGCATGAGTTATTCAAGAGTGTTATCTTGTGCATCTACATCTCAGGATTTGTAATTCTGATCGTGTTCCTCCTCTTCAGTTTCTTTCTGACCTTTGTCTGCTAGTTAGCAGCTAAGTTGCAAATATGCATTGGAATCTTCTAACGCATGTTACCCTTGTGGTCTTTAAAGACATTTCACTTCGAGATGTGAGGAGAAACAAACTCCAGTACCTCGTCCATTTCTAGGACTTGGTCAAAGTGTTGTAATCCGCAGATTAAAAGGCTTGTATAGCTTCTAGTCTCTTCTACCTTAGAATATCACACTCCTTTAGATCTATAGGTCGTGCTAAGTCTCATGGCCTTACTGACGAAGTGGTGCTCACACCTATCTTTACTCACCCTTCCTCCGAGTTGTACGTGCTTGGGAATGTTGGGGTGTATGTATTGATGTGGCCATCCGAGGTTCTTAGCAATTTTTATTGCTTTGAAATCCAAGGACAATTGTGTCATCCTTAGCATGGTTGGTTTGCCAATCACTAAGCAAAGTTTGACTGTGCTCCCAAGTCCGTTGTTCATGTGCACCTTCTTTGGTCAAAGAGTTAGGTTCCCGCCGAAGCTCTCAAGACCACATTGTTTGCTTTGTAAAGCAAGTTTCCCTTGCGAACTAAGTGATATATCGGTGGTACGTGATATTCTGGATGTCTTTCTAGAAGTATCGCCATGTTTTCACATGACCATGTTTTCAGGTTCGTGGGTACGTTGGTTCTCTGAATCACTACTTCTCCAAGAAACCGTACTGGATATCCTGAACTAGTTGGTTGAGCTTAAACAACAACTTGGAGAGTTGAAGGACAAAAGCTCTATCTGACTTTATTCTTCTTAAAGGGATGTCTAGTTTTGTTTGTGTTGAAGTCAGGAAGTATCTCCTTTATGGATATGCTATCTTCCCCAAATATTTGATTTGAGTTTGGGCTATCGTCAAATCAAACTCAGTTCCAAGGACTATCTTGATGATGTTTATACTCATGGTGTTTCGCCTGAGTACATGTTCGTGTCCTTTGGTCTGACCAATACTTTTGCCTCGTCCAGACAACATATGAGACCATCTTATTGGAGTATCTTGATAAGTTTGTTGTTGAGCCTATCGATGACATTCTTATTTTCTCCATGTCCAAAGAGGTACATATCGAACAGTTGGCACTAATGTTGGAAACTTTTAAGAACCATCTTCGTTTCATCACGAAGTATGTGTTTTGGATGTTAGAAGTGATCTTCTCTGGTTCACGTGAATTTGCTGAAAGATGTCGCCGTGGATCCGAGAAGGGTTCCCTTTGTTTTCCCTCGGGAATCATCGCAAGTCAGTCATGCATGTGCGGAATTTCTTGAGATGGAAGGTTGTTACCTCCATTTTCCTGAAAAGTTCATCTATGCACACAAAGCCACTGACTGGTTTGTTCAAGAAAGAGAAGAAGCTTAATCGCTTTGATATCTACTTTGATGTACCCACCAGGACTCAATTGTGTTACATTGCAAGAAGTTCATGTGCACGCAATTGCCTTTGGCAGTGGCAACCACATGGTTTACGCAATATAGCTCAATCTTTTGGAGCTTGACATTGTAGTCTGATACGTCTCCGACGTATCGATAATTTCTTATGTTCCATGCCACATTATTGATGATATCTACATGTTTTATGCATACTTTATGTCATATTTATGCATTTTCTGGAACTAACCTATTGACGAGATGCCGAAGAGCCGATTCTTGTTTTCTGCTGTTTTTGGTTTCAGAAATCCTAGTAAGGAAATATTCTCGGAATTGGACGAAATCAACGCCCAGGGGCCTATTTTCACACGAAGCTTCCAGAAGACCGAAGAGTCAACGAAGTGGGGCCACGAGGCGGCCAGATGGTAGGGCGGCGCGGCCCAAGCCTTGGCCGCGCCGACCTGTCATCTGGGCCCCTCGTGTGGCCCCCTGACCTGCCCTTCCGCCTACAAATAGCCTTCGTCGCGAAACCCCCAGTACCGAGAGCCACGATACGGAAAACCTGTAGGATAACGTTGCATAGAAAACAAAAAATTTCCTACCGCGAACACGCAATCCAAGCCAAGATGCAATCTAGAAGACGGTAGCAACGAGGGGGTATCGAGTCTCACCCTTGAAGAGATTCCAAAGCCTACAAGAGGAGGCTCTTGTTGCTGTGGTAGACGATCACTTGCCGCTTGCAAAAGCGCGTAGAAGATCTTGATCACGATCGGTTCCGGCGCCACGAACGGGCAGCACCTCCGTACTCGGTCACACGTTCGGTTGTTGATGAAGACGACGTCCACCTCCCCGTTCCAGCGGGCAGCGGAAGTAGTAGCTCCTCTTGAATCCGACAGCACGACGGCGTGGTGTCGGTGGCGGTGAAGAAGTCCGGCGGAGCTTCGCTAAGCTACGCGGGAGTTATGGAGGAGAGGGGGGCGGCTAGGGTTTGGGAGGGGGTGGCCGGCCACTTCAATGGGGCGGCCAGCTTGTGGTCTTTGGGGTGGCCGGCCCCCTCCCTTGGCCCCTCATTATATAGGTGGATCCCCAAGTGTTGGTGTCCAAGTCTTCGAATAAGACCCGAACCAAAAACCTTCCATAAGAGGGGGAAACCTAGCCCAACTAGGACTCCCACCAAAGGTGGGAGTTCCACCTCCCATGTGGGGGGGTGGCCGGCCCCCTAAGGGGGAGTCCACTTGGGACTCCTCCCCCACTAGGGTTGGCCGGCCATGGAGGTGGAGTCCCATGTGGACTCCACCTTCCTTGGTGGTTTCTTCCGGACTTTTCTAGAACCTTCTAGAACCTTTCATAGAACCTTCCGCGACATTTTAATTCACATAAAATGACATCCTATATATGAATCTTATTCTCCGGACCATTCCGGAACTCCTCGTGATGTCCGGATCTCATCAGGGACTCCGAACAAATATTCGAACTCCATTCCATATTCAAGTACTACCATTTCAACATCCAACTTTAAGTGTGTCACCCTACGGTTCGTGAACTATGCGGACATGGTTGAGTACTCACTCCGACCAATAACCAATAGCAGGATCTGGAGATCCATAATGGCTCCCACATATTCAACGATGACTTTAGTGATCGAATGAACCATTCACATATAATACCAATTCCCTTTGTCTCGCGATATTTTACTTGTCCGAGGTTTGATCTTCGGTATCACTCTATACCTTGTTCAACCTCGTCTCCTGACAAGTACTCTTTACTCGTACCGTGGTATGTGGTCTCTTATGAACTCATTCATATGCTTGCAAGACATTAGACGACATTCCACCGAGAGGGCCCAGTATATCTATCCGTCATCGGGATGGACAAATCCCACTGTTGATCCATATGCCTCAACTCATACTTTAGGAAACTTAATCCCACCTTTATAGCCACCCATTTACGCAGTGGTGTTTGGTGTAATCAAAGTACCTTTCCGGTATAAGTGATTTACATGATCTCATGGTCATAAGGACTAGGTAACTATGTATCGAAAGCTTATAGCAAATAACTTAATGACGAGATCTTATGCTACGCTTAATTGGGTGTGTCCATTACATCATTCATATAATGACATAACCTTGTTATTAATAACATCCAATGTTCATGATTATGAAACTAATCATCCATTAATCAACAAGCTAGTTTAAGAGGCATACTAGGGACTTCTTGTTTGTCTACATATCACACATGTACTAATGTTTCGGTTAATACAATTCTAGCATGATATATAAACATTTATCATAAACATAAAGATATAAATAATAACCACTTTATTATTGCCTCTAGGGCATATCTCCTTCAGTCTCCCACTTGCACTAGAGTCAATAATCTAGATTACATTGTAATATACCTAACACCCATGGCATTCTGGTGTTGGTCATGCTTTGCCCTAGGGAGAGCTTTAGTCAACGGATCTGCTACATTCAGATCAGTGTGTACTTTGCAAATCTTTACTTCTCCATCTTCGATGTACTCGTGAATCGAGTGGTAACGCAGCTTGATATGCTTCAGCCTCTTGTGTGACCTTGGCTCTTGTGCATTGGCGATGGCACCCATGTTATCACAGTAAATGATTAATGGGTCCAATGCACTAGGAACCACACCGAGCTCTACAATGAACCTCTTCATCCATACCGCTTCCGATGAAGCCTCGAAGCCGCTTATGTACTCGATTCTGTTGAAGACTTTGCCACCGTGCACCGCTTCGAGCTTGCCCACCATCGCAAAGCACCATTCAATATAAACACGTACCCAGATTGTGACTTAGAGTCATCAGGATCAGTGTTCCAACTTGCATCGGTGTAACCGTTTACAACGAGCTCTTGGTCACCTCCATAACAAAGAAACATATCCTTGGTTCTTTTCAAGTACTTCAGGATATTCTTGACCACTGTCCAGTGTTCCATTCCTGGATCACTTTGATATCTGCTAGTCAAACTACCAGCATGTGCTATATCCGGTCTAGTACATAGCATGGCATACATGATAGATCCTACTGCCGAGGCATAGGGGATATTACTCATCCTTTCTCTTTCTTCTGCCGTAGCCGGTCCTTGAGTCTTACTCAATACCTTGCCTGGTAACATAGGTAAGAACCCTTTCTTACTTTCGTCCATTCTAAACTTCTTTAGAATCTTGTCCAGATATGTACTCTGTGATAGCCCTATTAGGCGTCTTGATCTATCTCTATAAATCTTGATGCCTAATATATACGATGCTTCACCAAGGTCTTTCATTGAAAAACTATTATTCAAATAACCTTTAACACTGCTTAATAGTTCTATATCATTCCCGATCAATAATATGTCATCTACATATAATATCAGGAATGCTACAGAGCTCCCACTCACTTTCTTGTAAATACAGGCCTCTCCATGACACTGTATAAATCCGAAGTCTTTGATCACCTTATCAAAACGTCGGTTCCAACTTCTTGATGCTTGCTTCAGTCCATAGATTGAACGCTGAAGTTTGCATACTTTGTCAGCATTTTTAGGATCGACAAAACCTTTGGGTTGTACCATATACAACTCTTCCTCAATGTCTCCATTAAGGAACGCCGTTTTGACATCCATCTGCCAAATCTCATAATCGAAAAATGCAGCTATTGCTAACAAAATCCTCACAGATTTTAGCTTCGCTATAGGTGAGAAAGTCTCATCGTAGTCAACTCCTTGAATTTGTCGGAAACCCTTTGCGACAAGTCGAGCTTTATAGACAGTAATATTACCATCAGCATCTATTTTTCTCTTGAAGATCCATTTATTTTCGACAGCCTTTCGGCTATCAGGTAAGTCTACCAAAGTCCATACTTTGTTATCATACATGGATCCCATTTTGGATTTCATGGCTTCTTGCCATTTGTTGGAATCTGGGCTCATCATCGCTTCTTCATACGTCGCAGGGTCCTCATCATTGTTATCCACAATCATGACATTTAGACAAGGATCATACCAATCAGGAGTGGCACGTTCCCTTGTCGATCTGCGAGGTTCGTAGTTTCCTCGTTCGAAGTTTCATGATCATTATCATTAGCTTCCTCTGTTCTTTGGTGTAGGCGGTACAGGTACAACTTCCGGTCTTGTGCTACTACGATCAACGAGTATAGATTCATCAATCTCATCGAGTTCTACTTTTCTTCCAGTCACTTCTTTAGTGAGAAATTCTTTCTCAAGAAAGGTTCCGTTCTTAGCAACAAAGATTTTGCCTTCGGATCTGTGATAGAAAGTATACCCTATAGTTTCCTTAGGGTATCCTATGAAGACGCATTTCTCCGCTTTGGGTTCTAGCTTGTCCGGTTGTAACTTCTTTACATAGGCTTCGCAACCCCAAACTTTCAGGAACGACAGCTTAGGTTTCTTATTAAACCATAATTCATACGGTGTCGTTTCTACGGATTTTGATGGTGCTCTATTTAAAGTGAATGCGGCTGTCTCTAATGCATAACTCCAAAATGATAACGGCAAATCAGTAAGAGACATCATACTACGAACCATATCTAAGAGATTTCGATTACGACGTTCGGACACACCGTTTCGTTGAGGTGTTCCCGGCGGTGTCAATTGTGAAAGTATTCCGCATTTCTTTAAATGCATGCCAAACTCATAACTCAGATATTCACCTCCACGATCAGATCGTAGAAATTTGATCTTCTTGTTACGTTGATTTTCTACTTCACTTTGAAATTCCTTAAACTTCTCGAAAGTTTCGGATTTATGTTTCATGAAATAGATATACCCATATCTACTCAGATCATCTGTGAAGGTTAGAACATAACGATAACCACCGCGCGATGCTACGCTCATTGGTCCACATACATCGGTATGTATGATTTCCAATAAGTCGGTAGCTCGCTCCATCATACTGAGAAAATGGAGTCTTTGTCATTTTTCCCATTAGACATGCTTCGCATCTATCAAGTGACTCAAAGTCAAGTGATTCAAGTAATCCATCGGTATGGGGTTTCTTCATGCGTTTCACTCCAATATGACCAAGACGAGTGCCACATATAAGTAGAATTATCATTCAATTTAATTCGCTTAGCATCAATGTTATGTATATGCGTATCACTACTATCGAGATCTAACGAGAAATAAGCCATTCTTTTGTGGTGCTCGACCATAAAAGATATTATTCATAAAAATAGAACAACCATTATTCTCAGACTTGAATGAATAACCGTCTTGCATTAAACAAGATCCAGATATAATGTTCATGCTCAACGCGGGTACAAAATAACAATTATTTAGGCTTAAAACTAATCCCGAAGGTAGATGTAGAGGAAGTGTGCCGACAGCGATCACATCGACTTTGGATCCATTTCCAACGCGCATCGTCACTTCATCTTTCGGTAGTCTTCGTTTATTCTTTAGTTCCTGTTTCGAGTTACGAGATATGAGCAACCGAACCGGTATCAAATACCAGTGTACTAGAACGAGAACCGATGAGATAAACATCTATAACATGTATATCGGATATACCTTCTTTCTTCTTCTTGACAAGGCCGCTCTTCGGATCAGCCGGATACTTGGAGCAATTACGCTTCCGGTGTCCCTTCTCCTTGCGAATAGCACTCGGCATCGGGCTTAGGGCCGTTCTTAGGTTTCATAGGAGGCGTGGCAGCTTTCTTGCCACCCTTCTTGAATTTTCCCTTAGACTTGCCCTGTTTCTTGAAACTGGTGGTCTTGTTGACCATCAACACTTGGTGCTCTTTCTTGATCTCAATCTCAGCAGCTTTTAGCATGCCAAAGAGTTCGAGTAACTCCTTGTTCATGTTACGCATATTGTAGTTCATCACAAAGTTCTTGTAACTTGGTGGCGGTGATTGAAGGACACGATTAATCCCAGTCTATTAGGAATCACTATTCCCAAGTCACCGAGTTTCTTCGCATGCCCGGTCATGGCGAGCATGTGCTCACTAACGGAGCTGCCTTCTTCCATCATACAGTGAAGAAATGTTTCGATGCTTCATAGCATTCCACGGCCGCATGAGTCTCGAATATAGCTTTCAGCTCATTCATCAACTCATGAGGATCATGGTGCTCAAAACGTTTTTGAAGATCGGATTCCGCATCGCACGGGATGGCACACCGAACTTGAGAGTACCGAGTTTTCCGAGTTGCGTAAACAGCTTTTACTTCATCGGTTTCATCTTCTGCGGAGGGTCACCTAGCGGTGCATCAAGCACAAATTGCAGATTTCCGCCGTAGAGGAAGATCCTCACATGACGGAACCGGTCGGTGAAGTTGCTACCGTTGCTCTTAAGTTTCTCTTTCTCTAGGAACTGATTAAAATTGATTGGGGACGCCATCTCTACAACATATATTTGCAATAGTTTAGACTAAGTTTATGACAAATTGAGTTCAAATTTTAATTCAACATAATTAAAAATCTAGGTGAACTCCCACTCAAAACAATATCCCTCGCATTGTCTTAGTGATCACACGAACCAAATCCACCGCACCTAAACCCGATCATCACGAGAAAAGGTGTGACTTCAATGGCGAACACTCAAAGTGTTCATCATATCAACCATATGATTCATGCTCTACCTTTCGGTATCACGTGTTCCGAGACCATGTCTGTACATGCTAGGCTCGTCAAGGCCACCTTAGTATCCGCATGTGCAAAAGCTGTCTTGCACCCGTTGTATGCACTTGTTGATTCTATCACACCCGATCATCACGAGATGCTTGAAACGACAAGTCTTGGCAACGGTGCTACTAAGGATGAACACTTTATTATCTTGAGATTTTAGTGAGGGATCATCTTATAATGCTACCGTCTCGATCTAAGCAAAATAAGATGCATAAAAGGATTAACATCACATGCAGTTCATATGTGATATGCTATGGCCCTTTTGTCTTTGCGCCTTTGATCTTCATCTCCAAAGCACGGACATGATCTCCATCATCTTCGGGCATGATCTCCATCATCGTCGGTGTAGCGTCAAGGTCAATGACGCCGTCTTCATGATTGTCCTCCATGTAGCAACTATTACAACTACTTTGAAATACTACTCAACATGAAATTTAAAGACAACCATAAGGCTCCTGCCGGTTGCCACAATACAATAATGATCATCTCATACATATTCATCATCACATTATGGCCATATCACATCACCAAACCCTGCAAAAACAAGTTAGACGTCTCTAATTTGGTTTGCATATTTTACGTGGTTTAGGGTTTTCGAGAGAGATCTAATCTACCTACGAACATGAACCACAACGTTGATACTAATGTTTTCAATAGAAGAGTAAATTGAATCTTCACTATAGTAGGAGAGACAGACACCCGCAAAGCCTCTTATGCAATACAAGTTGCATGTCGAATGAGGAACAAGTCTCATGAACGCGGTCATGTAAAGTTAGTCCGAGCCGCTTCATCCCACTATGCCACAAAGATGCAAAGTACTCAAACTAAAGATAACAAGAGCATCAACGCCCACAAACCATTGTGTTCTACTCGTGCAACCATCTATGCATAGACACGGCTCTGATACCACTGTAGGATAACGTTGCATAGAAAACAAAAATTTTCCTACCGCGAACACGCAATCCAAGCCAAGATGCAATCTAGAAGACGGTAGCAACGAGGGGGTATCGAGTCTCACCCTTGAAGAGATTCCAAAGCCTACAAGAGGAGGCTCTTGTTGCTGCGGTAGACGATCACTTGCCGCTTGCAAAAGCGCGTAGAAGATCTTGATCACGATCGGTTCCGGCACCACGAACGGGCAGCACCTCCGTACTCGGTCACACGTTCGGTTGTTGATGAAGACGACGTCCACCTCCCCGTTCCAGCGGGCAGCGGAAGTAGTAGCTCCTCTTGAATCCGACAGCACGACGGCGTGGTGTCGGTGGCGGTGAAGAAGTCCGGCGGAGCTTCGCTAAGCTACGCGGGAGTTATGGAGGAGAGGGGGGCGGCTAGGGTTTGGGAGGGGGTGGCCGGCCACTTCAATGGGGCGGCCAGCTTGTGGTCTTTGGGGTGGCCGGCCCCCTCCCTTGGCCCCTCATTATATAGGTGGATCCCCAAGTGTTGGTGTCCAAGTCTTCGAATAAGACCCGAACCAAAAACCTTCCATAAGAGGGGAAACCTAGCCCAACTAGGACTCCCACCAAAGGTGGGAGTTCCACCTCCCATGTGGGGGGGTGGCCGGCCCCCTAAGGGGGAGTCCACTTGGGACTCCTCCCCCACTAGGGTTGGCCGGCCATGGAGGTGGAGTCCCATGTGGACTCCACCTTCCTTGATGGTTTCTTCCGGACTTTTCTAGAACCTTCTAGAACCTTCCATAGAACCTTCCGCGACATTTTAATTCACATAAAATGACATCCTATATATGAATCTTATTCTCCGGACCATTCCGGAACTCCTCGTGATGTCCGGGATCTCATCCGGGACTCCGAACAAATATTCGAACTCCATTCCATATTCAAGTACTACCATTTCAACATCCAACTTTAAGTGTGTCACCCTACGGTTCGTGAACTATGCGGACATGGTTGAGTACTCACTCCGACCAATAACCAATAGCGGGATCTGGAGATCCATAATGGCTCCCACATATTCAACGATGACTTTAGTGATCGAATGAACCATTCACATATAATACCAATTCCCTTTGTCTCGCGATATTTTACTTGTTCGAGGTTTGATCTTCGGTATCACTCTATACCTTGTTCAACCTCGTCTCCTGACAAGTACTCTTTACTCGTACCGTGGTATGTGGTCTCTTATGAACTCATTCATATGCTTGCAAGACATTAGACGACATTCCACCGAGAGGGCCCAGAGTATATCTATCCGTCATCGGGATGGACAAATCCCACTGTTGATCCATATGCCTCAACTCATACTTTCCGGATACTTAATCCCACCTTTATAGCCACCCATTTACGCAGTGGTGTTTGGTGTAATCAAAGTACCTTTCCGGTATAAGTGATTTACATGATCTCATGGTCATAAGGACTAGGTAACTATGTATCGAAAGCTTATAGCAAATAACTTAATGACGAGATCTTATGCTACGCTTAATTGGGTGTGTCCATTACATCATTCATATAATGACATAACCTTGTTATTAATAACATCCAATGTTCATGATTATGAAACTAATCATCCATTAATCAACAAGCTAGTTTAAGAGGCATACTAGGGACTTCTTGTTTGTCTACATATCACACATGTACTAATGTTTCGGTTAATACAATTCTAGCATGATATATAAACATTTATCATAAACATAAAGATATAAATAATAACCACTTTATTATTGCCTCTAGGGCATATCTCCTTCAAAACCTTCCAGAGACGCCGCCGCCGCCAATCCCATCTCGGGGGATTCAGGAGATCGCCTCCGGCACCCTGCCGGAGAGGGGATTCATCTCCCGGAGGACTCTACACCGCCATGGTCGCCTCCGGAGTGATGAGTGAGTAGTCTACTCCTGGACTATGGGTCCATAGCAGTAGCTAGATGGTTGTCTTCTCCTCATTATGCTTCATTGTCGGATCTTGTGAGCTGCCTAACATGATCAAGATCATCTATCTGTAATGCTATATGTTGTGTTTGTTGGGATCCGATGAATAGAGAATACTATGTTATGTTGATTATCAATTTATATCTATGTGTTGTTTATGATCTTGCATGCTCTCCGTTATTAGTAGAGGCTCTGGCCAAGTTGATGCTAGTAACTCCAAGAGGGAGTATTTATGCTCGATAGTGGGTTCATGTCTCTGTGAATCTGGGGGAGTGAGAGAAACCTCTAAGATTATGGATGTGCTGTTGCCACTAGGGATAAAACATTGATGCTATGTCCGAGGATGTAGTTACTGATTACATTACGCACCATACTTAATGCAATTGTCTGTTGTTAGCAACTTAATACTGGAAGGGGTTCGGACGATAACCTGAAGGTGGACTTTTTAGGCATAGATGCATGCTGGATAGCGGTCTATATACTTTGTCGTAATGCCCAATTAAATCTCACAATACTCATCATATCATGTATGTGCATGGTCATGCCCTCTCTATTTGTCAATTGCCCAACTGTAATTTGTTCACCCAACATGCTATTTATCTTATGGGAGAGACACCTCTAGTGAACTGTGGACCCCGGTCCATTCTTTACATCTGAAATACAACCTACTGCAATTGTTCTACTGTTCTCTGCAAACAATCATCATCCACACTATACATCTAATCCTTTGTTACAGCAAGCCGGTGAGATTGACAACCTCACTGTTTCGTTGGGGCAAAGTACTTTGATTGTGTTGTGCAGGTTCCACGTTGGCGCCGGAATCCCTGGTGTTGCGCCGCACTACATCTCGCCGCCATCAACCTTCAACGTGCTTCTTGGCTCCTACTGGTTCGATTAAGTCTTGGTTTCATACTGAGGGCAAACTTGCCGTTTTACGCATCACACCTTCCTCTTGGGGTTCCCAACGGACGCGTGCTGTACGCGTATCAAGCTCTTTTTCTGGCGCCGTTGCCGGGGAGATCAAGACACGCTGCAAGGGGAGTCTCCACATCCCAATCTCTTTACCTTGTTTTTGTCTTGCTTTATTTAGTATTTTGTTTGCTGCACTAAATCAAAACACAAAAAAATTAGTTGCTAGTTTATTTTATTTGCTATCTTGTTTGCTATATCAAAAACACAAAAAAATTAGTTACTCGCTTTTACTTTATTTTTATTATCATGACTAGTCCCGTAGTTGTTACTCTATCACCTGAGGAATCAATCTTCACTTTTAAACAAGGAGGTGAAGAGAATTTTAAAGAAGCTTGGTCTAGAATTTTTGATTCTTATAGTAAAACTGAACCTAAAATGACCTTAAGTTTGCTTCTTAGTAACTTTTATTTTGGGCTTATTCTTCGCTATAGATATGCCTTAGATGCTGTAGTGGGAGGAGATTTCCTTCATTGTGATGGGGATCAAGCTTTTAATGCCATAAGGAAATTGATTACATCATTTAGCTCCGATAATAATTTTGATCCATCTCATGCTAGCATGCATAATAGATTAAACACTATTGAAACAAATATATCCTGCTTAAAAGAAGTGTATAACCAAATTCGCGAATACTATGATTATGTTCCATTAAGCTTCGAACCTTCAATGTGGGTGCCTACCGTTAAAGCTACTATTGGTGGTGAAACTTTTCCTGCTCGTTGTGATATTATGTCTGAGTTTTGCCTTATGCCTAAAAGTATTTATGAATCTTTGACACTTTGGGAACTTACTGAAGGGGGAGAAGAAATAACTCTTACTGATAACTCTGTTATAATTCCTAAGGGTATAGCTGAAGGTGTTTTCACAACCTTTCTTGGAAGGACGGTATCCACTGATTATCTCGTTATTGAATGTGTAGGGACAGGACAAATCACGCTTGGAAGATCCCTGCTGAAACTCATGGGAGCAGTCGTAGATGTTGGGAAAGGCACTCTAAATTTTACCTCTACACCCGGATGCGGTCATGTATTCCCTAGACCAAAGAGTAGGAATAAGATTAAGAAGGGTAAGAGCAACACCCCTGGTAAGAATGTCAACGCATCATTTCTTGATAATACTTGATACACACTTTCTGCGCCTAGCTGAAAGGCGTTAAAGAAAAGCGCTTATGGGAGACAACCCATGTTTTTACTACAGTACCTTTATTTTTATTTTGTGTCTTGGAATTTGTTTACTACTGTAGCAACCTCTCCTTATCTTAGTTTTGTGCTTTGTTGTGCCAAGTAAAGTCGTTGATAGTAAGGTTCATACTAGATTTGGATTACTGCGCAGAAACAGATTTCTTTGCTGTCACGAATCTAGGCAAAATTCTCTGTAGGTAACTCAGAAAATTATGCCAATTTACGTGAGTGATCCTCAGATATGTACGCAACTTTCATTAAATTTGAGCATTTTCATTTGAGCAAGTCTGGTGCCTCAATAAAATTCTTCTTTATGAACTGTTCTATTTTGACATATTCTGCCTTTTATTTCACATTGCCTGTTTTGCTATGTTCGATGGATATTTCGATTCCATTGACTTTCAGTAGCTTTGTGCAATGTCCAGAAGTGTTAAGAATGCTTATTTCACCTCTGAACATGTATATTTTGATTGTGCACTAACTCTCTAATGAGTTGTTTTGAGTTTGGTGTGCAGGAAGTTTTCAAGGATCAAGAGAGGGAGATGATACAACATGATCAAGGAGAGTGAAAGCTCTAAGCTTGGGGATGCCCCGGTGGTTCACCCCTGCATATATCAAGAAGACTCAAGCGTCTAAGCTTGGGGATGCCCAAGGCATCCCCTTCTTCATCGACAACATTATCAGGTTCCTCCCCTGAAACTATATTTTTATTCCGTCACATCTTATGTGCTTTACTTGGAGCGTCGGTTTGTTTTCGTTTTTGTTTTATTTGAATAAAATGGATCCTAGCATTCATTGTGTGGGAGAGAGACACGCTCCGCTGTTGCATATGGACAAATATGTCCTTAGGCTTTACTCATAATATTCATGGCAAAGTTTCTTCTTCGTTAAATTATTATATGGTTGGAATTGGAAAATGATACATGTAGTAATTGCTAAAATGTCTTGGATAATGTGATACTTGGCAATTGTTGTGCTCATGTTTAAGCTCTTGCATCATATACTTTGCACCCATTAATGAAGAAATACATAGAGCATGCTAAAATTTGGTTTGCATATTTGGTCTCTCTAAAAGTCTAGATAATTTCTAGTATTGAGTTTGAACAACAAGGAAGACGGTGTAGAGTCTTATAATGTTTACAATATGTCTTTTATGTGAGTTTTGCTGCACCGGTTCATCCTTGTGTTTGTTTCAAATAGCCTTGCTAGCCTAAACCTTGTATCGAGAGGGAATACTTCTCATGCATCCAAATCCTTGAGCCAACCACTATGCCATTTGTGTCCACCATACCTACCTACTACATGGTATTTCTCCGCCATTCCAAAGTAAATTGCTTGAGTGCTACCTTTAAAATTTCTATCCTCTACCTTTGCAATATATAGCTCATGGGACAAATAGCCTAAAAACTATTGTGGTATTGAATATGTACTTATGCACTTTATCTCTTATTAAGTTGTTTGTTGTGCGATAACCATGTTCCTGGGGACGCCATCAACTACTCTTTGTTGAATATCATGTGAGTTGCTATGCATGTTCGTCTTGTCTGAAGTAAGGGAGATTTACCACTTAATGGTTAAAGCATGCATATTGTTAGAGAAGAACATTGGGCCGCTAACTAAAGCCATGATCCATGGTGGAAGTTTCAGTTTTGGACAAATATCCTCAATCTCATATGAGAAAATTAATTGTTGCTACATGCTTATGCATTAAAGAGGAGTCCATTATCTGTTGTCTATGTTGTCCCGGTATGGATGTCTAAGTTGAGAATAATCAATAGCGAGAAATCCAATGCGAGCTTTCTCCTTAGACCTTTGTACAGGCGGCATAGAGGTACCCCTTTGTGACACTTGGTTAAAACATGTGCATTGCGATAATCCCGGTAATCCGAGCTAATTAGGACAAGGTGCGGGCACTATTAGTATACTATGCATGAGGCTTGCAACTTGTAAGATATAATTTACATAACACATAAGCTTTATTACTACCGTTGACAAAATTGTTTCTTGTTTTCAAAACCAAAGCTCTAGCACAAATATAGCAATCGATGCTTTCCTCTTTGAAGGACCTTTCTTTTACTTTTATGTTGAGTCAGTTCACCTATCTGAAGCAAACACTTGTGTGAACTGTGCATTGATTCCTACATATTTGCATATTGCACTTGTTATATTACTTTACATTGACAATATCCATGAGATACACATGTTACAAGTTGAAAGCAACCGCTGAAACTTAATCTTCCTTTGTGTTGCTTCAATACCTCTACTATGAATTATTGCTTTATGAGTTAACTTTTATGCAAGACTTATTGATGCTTGTCTTGAAGTACTATTCATGAAAAGTCTTTGCTATATGATTCATTTGTTTACTCATGTCATTTACATTGTTTTGATCGCTGCATTCATTACATATGCTTACAATAGTATGATCAAGGTTATGATGGCATGTCACTCCAGAAATTATCTTTGTTATCGTTTACCTGCTCGGGACGAGCAGAAAATAAGCTTGGGGATGCTGATACGTCTCCGACGTATCGATAATTTCTTATGTTCCATGCCACATTATTGATGATATCTACATGTTTTATGCATACTTTATGTCATATTTATGCATTTTCTGGAACTAACCTATTGACGAGATGCCGAAGAGCCGATTCTTTGTTTTCTGCTGTTTTTGGTTTCAGAAATCCTAGTAAGGAAATATTCTCGGAATTGGACGAAATCAACGCCCAGGGGCCTATTTTCACACGAAGCTTCCAGAAGACCGAAGAGTCAAAGAAGTGGGGCCACGAAGCGGCCAGATGGTAGGGCGGCACGGCCCAAGCCTTGGCCGCGCCGACCTGTCATCTGGGCCCCTCGTGTGGCCCCCTGACCTGCCCTTCTGCCTACAAATAGCCTTCGTCGTGAAACCCCCAGTACCGAGAGCCACGATACGGAAAACCTTCCAGAGACGCCGCCGCCGCCAATCCCATCTCGGGGGATTCAGGAGATCGCCTCCGGCACCCTGCCGGAGAGGGGATTCATCTCCCGGAGGACTCTACACCGCCATGGTCGCCTCCGGAGTGATGAGTGAGTAGTCTACTCCTGGACTATGGGTCCATAGCAGTAGCTAGATGGTTGTCTTCTCCTCATTATGCTTTATTGTCGGATCTTGTGAGCTGCCTAACATGATCAAGATCATCTATCTGTAATGCTATATGTTGTGTTTGTTGGGATCCGATGAATAGAGAATACTATGTCATGTTGATTATTAATTTATATCTATGTGTTGTTTATGATCTTGCATGCTCTCCGTTATTAGTAGAGGCTCTGGCCAAGTTGATGCTAGTAACTCCAAGAGGGAGTATTTATGCTCGATAGTGGGTTCATGTCTCCGTGAATCTGGGGGAGTGAGAGAAACCTCTAAGATTATGGATGTGTTGTTGCCACTAGGGATAAAACATTGATGCTATGTCCGAGGATGTAGTTATTGATTACATTACGCGCCATATTTAATGCAATTGTCTGTTGTTAGCAACTTAATACTGGAAGGGGTTCGGACGATAACCTGAAGGTGGACTTTTTAGGCATAGATGCATGCTGGATAGCGGTCTATGTACTTTGTCGTAATGCCCTATTAAATCTCACAATACTCATCATATCATGTATGTGCATGGTCATGCCCTCTCTATTTGTCAATTGCCCAACTGTAATTTATTCACCCAACATGCTATTTATCTTATGGGAGAGACACCTCTAGTGAACTGTGGACCCCGGTCCATTCTTTACATCTAAAATACAACCTACTGCAACTGTTCTACTGTTCTCTGCAAACAATCATCATCCACACTATACATCTAATCCTTTGTTACAGCAAGCCGGTGAGATTGACAACCTCACTGTTTCGTTGGGGCAAAGTACTTTGGTTGTGTTGTGCAGGTTCCACGTTGGCGCTGGAATCCCTGGTGTTGCGCCGCACTACATCTCGCCGTCATCAACCTTCAACGTGCTTCTTGGCTCCTACTGGTTCGATTAAACCTTGGTTTCATACTGAGGGAAAACTTGCCGTTGTACGCATCACACCTTCCTCTTGGGGTTCCCAACGGACGCGTGCTGTACGCGTATCATAGTCTATAACTTGAGAATCTAGCGACTACTTTTGTGGTAACTGTTGCAAATTTTCATTCGGCCATGCTAAGTTTGAAATATCGTTACACCTAACCTAAGCTGAATCTCAAGCGGCAATGATGGTTAGTATTTCTCAATGATTTTTGACATAGGTCTCTTTGATAATCCGGCAAGATTGATGTCAGGGTTAACACAATTAGTCGGAAGGCCTAATGCCATAATCTCTTGAAACAACAAGAATAACCCCTCTCCATAAGGATCTTATGTGATTTATTCTAGGAGTTGTTCTTATGATGCTTTTCAATTCCGAAGTCTGACCTTCACTTGATGACCTATTGAAGGCTATTCTGAAGCCTGATATTGGTGTCTAGAACATCAAGGAGAACATTAGAAGCAGAGTTGCTAAATGTCTCTCGGTCAATCCCTTGAAACCATTCCTCCCGTGACAACAACTCCGTTAGGACAAAGTTTCACCTCCCGGTGATCCTTGCTACGTTGTTCGACAATGCTTTTTCCCCTTTCATTTGGATTTTACTTGAAGATCTCTTAAATTCACACGTTGTGTGAATTCGTCAGCCATATGTGATCCCAGTATTTTTGAACAAGCTTTAACTGAGTGAGAATCCTCTTGTCATATTCGAAGTTCAAAGCCTCAGAGAAGTATCCTTTCTTAGGATGCCAAATGTCCGTTGTCTATTCGTTCAAGTAACGTGAAGTTATATCATGAACCTTGGCACTTCAGTAGACAGTGTTTTCCCCTTCCTTTGGTTTGTACCTGAAGTTCTAATCAATTCACACGTTGTGTGAATTCATCAAGTCATCTAGGCCCCAGCCTTTTGAGTATACAATAATTGTTTCATGTACCCATACCAAAAGAGTGACTATGATTTTTGAAATCCGAAGTTACTCTACTTGGATAACCCTTTGTGATTCTACGAGTCACCCTCTCTAAGAGTGCCTCGTTATGGTATCAAAGAAAATTTAACTCTTCGCTACCTCGTCCCTTCATAATCTTGTCAAGCATGGAGCAATTGCCTAAAAAAAATTGAAATTTCTTCCGTCTCCTCTGTTACCTTGATGTCTCTTTCCTTTAGAGTGAAGAAAGCAAAATTAAGAGCTCTTCATGGTGTTGTGGATCAAATTCTTCATGATGTCGTGGGTCAACCTCTTCAAGAAGGAAGATTTTCGTGGTATCGACAAGATCATTAAAGATCGGTGTAGTCCTTGTTCCCTTCTCTTTTCCTACCTAGGAATCTCGGGGACGAGATTCTTTTAAGGGGGATAGAGTTGTAACATCCCAATTTTAGCTAATCCTAAATAGGAGTTGTAATGTGCATCATGAGCATGGCATGCATCACTTTATTTAACTCTCGAGAAAATACATTGTGGAAAATTTGAAACACGCTAAAAGTTGGCTATCTATTTCCTGTCTTAAATGTTCTTAAAAAGGTTTCGAATATAGTTGGTCGAATCAAAGAGGCAATCTGCAGCTATCAGTGCACACACGAGTTACCAGACCTAAATATCTAGCAGTCTCGGATTGATATCTATGAGCTACAGTGCCATCTATCTAAACTATTCAGAGAAAAAGCACCACACTTCACCTTAAGAGATGTGACCAGCTACTACTTCTCCACTTCAACATAGCAGACCACCACTCCCATCATTATCTCCCCATCACACCCACTGCCGATCAAATCATCCAGCTCTCCAAGCACCAAGCTTCCGAGCCATTGAGACCAATTAGGAGACCAGCCACCTGGAAGAGGAACCAAATAGAGGAGCAGAGCATGGAGGCCGGGCATCAGCGGAGCCAGGAGGGAGAAAAGAAGAAAAGACCAAGCGCATATCCAATCCGTTCTGCCTCCTTTGTACAGGTACATCTATATGTGAGGCTACCAACAGTGGGTTTTCTTGTTTAAGCTAGATCCCTTGTGTTCATGTATGATGAGATTATACGTGGGTTTTGAAAAGAGCAAATGGGGAGAGAGAAACTTCAGATCTTCAGTTCATGCTTGATCTTAGACATCATTCCTGTAGCATCCATTCTCAAATCTAGCTACCTTTAACCAAGTTTGTTCTCTGAAAATCTGTTTCTGTTGTGCCAGAACTTGCCAACACTGAACCATGTTATTTCGAATTTTGCAAACAAATAGAAAGATGATAGTTTTCAGAGTACAAGCGCTGTACTCCAGTACCTAAGTTCAGGTTCTAAATAGAAGAACTAAATCCCAGGACGCTATCAGGTTAGCCTGGTATTTCAACTAGTTGCAGTGTCTGTGCTGTCAGTGTTCTGGCTACACATACTGAAGCTTTAAACTAAGTGCTTCCTATGGAAGATAGCTAAGTTATTTAGAGAATTTAAATAAACCAACTTTGTGAGCTCTTTATGTTAGCAGCAGAGCAGAATCATGTGTTATTTGCGTGTCCGATCTTCAGCTAAACATTGGAACCCAGTTCACTAGTTTCAGTTTTAGTCATGTTGCTCCCTAACGGCATCATTGCAACTTGAACAATCTTGCTACTGGTTAAATCGTTCCAGGTTTTCCCAGTTGCAGCTTTGTCGCTTCCATGTACTGCTTGTTCAGGGAACTAGTACTCCATTATTAGAAAGAAGTTTCTTATATACATGGCTTGGAAAATAGAACCAACTACTAATGCCCTTTCTATACGCTAGCTTGAATCTGGTTTAGCTCAACCAATACAACTACCGTATGTTGTTCTGGCCAGTAAATGTCCAGAAGTTAGTGGCTTGTAAAATTCACATAGTATCCATATAAAATCGGAAAAATACAAATAAGATATCGAACTGTTTATAAAAATGTCCTCTATCTGTTTGTTTCGAAATCATGCATCATTAAACAACTTAAACTACTGTTTATAATAGAAGAACAAAACAACTCTTTTATGTAATCATGGAGTTAATTCAAATGCTCTCTCTACAGTATTTGAACTCCATTTAAATTGGTGTCCATGTTTAGGGATTACAACTCAGTACCTAATTAACATGTCATGTCATCATACTTGTATGCGCATTGCATCAATGCCATGTGTTGATTGTTCTTTTACCTTTCTGGTATTTCCTTCTTCGCGATCGATAGAGCACGTGCCGAGACGATGATGGTCGACAATGACACAAGTCAATACTTGTCCATCGACGAACAAGTCAAGTACAAGATCTCTGAAGATCCATATTGGTTTGTCAGGGACAAAGGCAAGCCCTAGCCTGGTTCATATTATGATTTCGAAATGCTTTTACTTCTGGTTCCTACATATTGCATTCGTTTCCAATATGTTTTATCGGTAGGGATAGTTATCCTATGTGTGTTGCATTTACCATCATTGTAGCCTAAATACCCTGATCCACCGCTCCCAGCAAGACTAGGTTTGAGCTATGTGTGCATCGCTAGAGCCGTTATATCGAATATGCTTAGCCATGCTTAGTTAACGAATTCTGATTCATCCGGTTGACGAATCGGAGCTGCGATTGAACCTAGTATGGCAAGATGACGTGGTAAGATCAGTGATGATAATAAACATGTTTAAAGGCTTGGATGGGCCGCCACATGGGGATGTGGTGATTTGACTCGTTCTCGCCGATACTAGGACCTGAGTTCTCGCCTTCGGAACCAAGACTGAGCGTACAGCCACACGGGGCCCATGGGAACCCCTTGGCCCAAACTTGCCTAGCTTACCCATGAGTCAATTAGTTTGCGAGTTCCATTTGGCATTCTGCATGGCGAAGGCGCGGAAAAGGTTTTCAAAGGTGCATCATACAGGGACGTGGCTAGGGTGAAGGATGCTGGAGGCATTGAACTGGATCCCCTGCACACAATGACCGGGACCGCCTCGGAGAATGGCTACCTACGATGACGGAGCTCCCCAGTTAGATTGAATCATGGAATAGGCGAATCAAGGGAAAGGTTTTGGTCGACCACCCTCTGCCGGCACACCAAGGAAGTGTGCTAATGTACTGGCGTTAAGAGTCGGTCGGCGCGTGTGGGTAAAGTTGTACACCCCTGCAGGGTAAATCTTTTCGAAAAGCCGTGTCCACGGTTACGGACGACTTGGTGATGGATTCTGTGATCATAGACAACATGAATCTAAACGTAAAACTTGGAATCAATGTGTGATAAGGATCCCTCCTCAGGGTATCGAGGGGGTGCTCCTAGTTGATAGGTTCTGCTGATGATGAAGATTCGGTGGATTCAATATGATGATCAGTAGAGCTAGAAATATCGCTTTCTTATCCCCTTTTAAAAATGATCTGAATAGTCGAGCTTCTGCTCCCTCTTGTTTTACAATGGAAAACTGGCTTTCCGCAAAATAAGCTCCACATAAAGCCTCGCATACCAGCTTTGCTAACAGGTTGTACTAAGTCTTGCTGAGTCCCTGTACTCAGCTTTGCATGCTTTGTTTCAGACGAAGACGCTCCAACAGATGGTGGTTTCTAGGTCGACATCGACGAGTAGCTTGGGATTCCCAGGTGGCAGCCTGGAATCTATGGGCTGGGACGTCGCCGTTATGCTCCTGGCCTCTTAGGCCTTTTGCTATCTTGCTATTTAGAATAGCATAACTTCGCTTCCGTTGATTGATGAATTGTCAGGTCAGTGACCTCTGCTTGTAATACTTTGGTTCTTTTGCTCAGTTATGAGCTTGTATTACTCTTTAAGTCGTAGAGTCACTGTTGTGCTACCGATTCTCACCCTGTAGGCCCTAGAGATCTAGGTTAGGCTTATGCCAGATGGTGATCTGGGTTTGTCTAGCCTACGGACCCCCGGGGTCTCCCACAGAATCCTTCGTGGGACCTCCATCCCTCCAAACATGACATACCTTCTTGCAAAGGAAGGGAACACGGGAATACATCCTCGTCTCCGCGTGTCTCGGTTATTTCTATACCCAAGCTTACTTTCCTTGTGATAGTCATCGTGCTTGAAGTACATATATCTTGCTATCACCTGTGCTACATATATCTTGTGCCTATCTTGCTTAGCTCTAATTGTTATTGTTACACTTAGGTGAGCCTAGCATATTTAGGGTTTGTGCTTGTAAACTAAACGTTAGTTTAATTCCGCATTCTTACAAGCCAAATCCGTAAGAGTTTTTAAACGCCTATTCACCCCCCCTCTAGGCGACATCTCGTCCTTTCAGTCACTGCTTAGCGGCATTTGCCATCCTCTAGGGAGAATTTAATCTTCGAATTGAGGAAAAAAGGTTTGATCATCCATACTTGACCATCAGGGTGGGCATAAAAACCGTGAAACCGAAAACCGAACCGAAGCCGAAACCGAACTAACCGAAATCTCGGTTTTTTTTCCATTAACCGCTATTTTTTCGGTTTTCATTTATACTAACCGAATTAAATTTGGTAGAATTTGGTTTTTAGCCCCACCAACCGAACAAGATCGAATAGACCGAATTGAGTAACCTACCATCAATTTGTGCATAAACCGATCATTCCATAGAAGCCCAATTGCATTTGATGTTCCAAATTCAATGTATGACTTTGGTCTTTGATGTACTAGCTTTTTCTGAATATAGCGTGAAGCCTGCATAATAGAACACGTCGCTCGAAGTCTTAGCTACCCTTTTTAATCACTCACGAGTGATGCACCTGTACCACGAGTGCCGCAGCCTACCAAATAGCATCCCTCCACGATTGATGCTTATTTGTCGATTTCTTGCGCAGTTGATGTTTTTTGTGTTGATATGTCAATCACTATTTGCTTTCTTCAGTGATGGCTACTATTTGTTCAAGTGAGTAGGTTCATTCGGTTTTAACCGAAAACCGAACCGATTTTTTCGCTTAACCGAATCTTCGGTTTCCTAAATTTTTATGCCAATTTCGGTTACCATTTTTGAAAACCGAATTTATTCAAAAACCGCAAAAACCGAACCGAAATTTTAGTTAAAACCGAATGCCCACACTGACTTGACCACATACCCACCTGAAATATTTGTGAAGATGATTTCAAATATTTTATGTTGTTGACTCATTTTATTGAATCTTTATTTTCAGAAGATGACAAGGTATTTGGTTAAAGTGCCAAGCTAGGGAACGAAAGTTATCAATTCTGAATTGTGTAACAAGATGAATGATTATTATTTCAATAACTTGACGATATATTGCACTAAGAGGGAGATATTTAAATCAGTTGACTCATTTTGGGGTTTTGAATGAGCATTCGGATTTCTAGAATTTATATCTGACTCATATGTTGTCTAGTAAGTTACTACTTATCGTGTTTAGTTTCAGCTTTTGTGCATCCAAACTAATATTAGTGTATGGTTCCAAATTTAGTATTTGTATTTAAATTATAACATATCCTAATACGACCTAGCAGTTCTCATTTTTGTTGCTTATGGTTCGCCTTGGCTCCTATTTTTTCTAGCTCCGCCACTATCCGTTACTTGCCTCCTTCTACTCTTCCTCTGTGCATCATTCTCATCTTTCTCCGCGCCTCCTCCTCCTACATGCCTCCTTCTTATCCTCTTCCTCCTCATGCCTCTTCCTTATACTCCATACCTTCTCCTCCTCTTCCTCCTGACCGGACGATCTCGTCGACCCGACGACCTCGCCTGCCTCAAGCTTGCCACTGGCCATCAGCCGCCTTGCCCCGACCCCATTGCCGCCGTATCAATCTCCATCGCCTCCACCAAGATGCAGAGCAGCTCCGAAGAACAAAAATTGTTCGAGAACAAAACATAAAAATTGCACACAAATTGATGCCAGAGCCTGATATAGTAACTAGTAGTGGCGGATCACGTGGTGTGCCACTAGTACATGCCTTGCCAGTGCCACACTAGGTGGTGCACCACTACTAGTAGGTGGTGCGTCACTCGTGGCAAAAAGTGATGCGCCAGTGCTAAGCATTTTCCTAATAGTGAGCTTTGTACTAACTTGGATTTTTGTCAACATACTGCTGAATTTAAGGTCCTATCATGGGATGTAGCAACAAGTTCATGTCCACCATAAACACTGAAGAGGATTTGAAAAACTGAGATAATTAACTAAAGGACGCATATCTTCTATCTAGTGGGCTGAAAAGATACAAATCAGACTACAACTTATGATTAAAAAATGAACAATTGTGAATCATTGTGTTATGAAACATGTAAATAACTAAATATGCTATGAAGTACTCCTAGTATGTAATTATTGCAGATATGAGACAAATGGCATATGAAGATTTTTTTTTTTACTTCTGTTTATGGTTTGTTTCATCTTCTAAAACAAACATATGTGCAAATCTTTTTGCAAATAGCGTTCCTAGGCAGGAGTCAAGCCCCGGGCCAACTGCACTGCTATAGTTCTCAACGATATCAAACAGTGTAAATGTTGTTACAGTTAACAAAGAATTTCACCAGCATGCCCACTCTAGAGATAAATATAGCATGTGCATGATACTACTACATGATACTTACCACTATGACCAGTCTTATTCACAAGAAATGTTACTCAGTGCCTATACACTTTACACACGAGAACTGCATTTATTAAATTATTAATGAGAAAACTTTTGTAAATCTGTGAATTGCTAAAAAATTGTTTTACTAACAAAAATGAGACGATGGTGCATCAGGCAGTCCAACAAAGCAGAGAGGGTAGTATTTGACGTGCGCACGTATGTCGGTCGATTGTCTCACCAACCTCGGTACACATCAACTGGTTCGTTCCTTCCTGCTGCGAATTCCGGTGCCATTTTCCCGACAAGCGGTGGCGCGACCCGCCGCCTTGTCCCCTGCCGCGTCCCTTTCACGGCCGGCCTCTAAAAACTACTAAAACGCCGTCGAGTCGAGCCCACTCCGCCGCACGCAAGCGCACGAGATCGGCGAGCGTCGCGTGACTCTTCCCCAACTACCCAAGGCAGCGCAGATGGTGGCGATCCCGGTGATCGACCTGCGGCTCGCCGGCGCGCGGCCGGAGGAGTCGGCGCGGCTGCGGGACGCGTGCGAGCGCCTGGGCTGCTTCCGCGTGTCCGGCCACGGCGTGCCTGCCGCGCTCCAGGCCGAGATGAAGGCCGCCGTGCGCGCGCTCTTCGACCTCCCCGACGACGCCAAGCGCCGCAACACGGACTCCGTCGTCGGCAGCGGCTACGTCGCGCCCAGCCCCGCCAACCCGCTCTACGAGGCCTTCGGCCTCTGGGACGCCGCCGTCTCCGCCGACGTCGACGCCTTCTGCGCCCGCCTCGACGCGCCGCCCCACTCCAGGTCCACCTTCCTCGCTCCCATCGGACGGAGTTGGGATCCTTATCCTCAAATAATTTGACCTGACAGAAACACAACCCGCCGCAGGGAGGCCGTCAAGAGCTACGCCGAGGCGATGCACGAGCTGATCGTGGACGTCGCCGGCAAGGTGGCGTCGAGCCTCGGGCTGGAGGGCGGCCACCCGTTCCAGGACTGGCCGTGCCAGTTCCGCATCAACAGGTACAACTACACGCAGGACACCGTGGGCTCCTCGGGCGTGCAGATCCACACCGACTCCGGCTTCCTCACCGTGCTCCAGGAGGACGACTGCGTCGGCGGCCTCGAGGTGCTGGACCCCGCCGCCGGCGACTTCGTCCCCGTCGACCCCCTCCCCGGCACGTTCCTCGTCAACGTCGGCGACGTCGGCACGGTACCGTCGAATCGATTCGCTTGATTCAGCTGGAATTTCCTTGCGATTTCGCTGCCGTCCGGTGCTCTGACAGACAGGGTGCCTCTTCTCGTGTTTCAGGCGTGGAGCAACGGGAGGCTGCACACCGTGAAGCACCGGGTGCAGTGCGTGGCGCCGGTGCCGCGCATCTCGATCGCCATGTTCCTGCTCGCCCCCAAGGACGACAGGGTGTGCGCGCCGGAGGCGTTCGTCGACGCGGAGCACCCGCGCCGGTTCAAGCCGTTTAACTACGATGACTACAGGAAGCTCCGGCTGTCAACAGGGGAGCGCGCCGGCGAGGCGCTCGCTCGGATGTCGGCGTGACATAGCCACGTGACGGTGTCGAGCCTCAAGAATACTGCCTGCTAAGCTGTTCAGTCACACTAAAAGAATGTTGACTGCTAGAGCCAGTGAGCCTGTGAAATTGCCATTGATTTCAATCAAACAAATCTAGTACCCTAAACTTTTGGGCACCACTAGGGATCGGCTCCCGATGGTTTTCTTTACATCGGATAGTTTTGGCCTAGGATTGGAAGCTATCTGGCCGTACGATTTTCTACTAGGCCCGCACTTGAAATATGAGAATCCCTTAAATAGCGTCCCGCACACCTTAATCACTCCCTTAAAATACTCACGTTGACCGCGTTGCTTCAAGCGCCCCACTCCCTCAGAAAACTTCCAAATATGCTTCGTTTAATCAGGTTGCTTCCAAAATAAACTTCCTTTGATATGGCTTCCAAATGTGGTTTCCAAAATAAACTTCCTTTAATCCCGTTGCTTCCAAAAATGCTTTCAATATTTTATTAGCCAGATCCATATAATCATGGATGATTCCATCCACTACATATGATTCTTACTTTCATTCAGTGCTTGTTTGCATCTTACTTTGAGCGCGACAATCCCCAAGTTTCAAGGTTAGGATTTGGTTCTGCCATATAGTTTAATTTGAAGCACCGTTTTATTATTGTTGAAGCATGCACAATAATGTACCAAAAAAATTCTTGACCTTGTTGTAAGTTTATGAAGGGAAGCGTGCATGTATGTTCCAAGAAGCATATTGTGTTCATGATTGAAGCATGTCTATCACATGTAATACATCTACTTGTATGTGGTCTTGAGCCATTGGAAAACACACTTTGATAATTGTTGAAGCACGAACAAAGTAGTACCAGAGCATCGGAAACATTTTGTACATAAGTTCAAAACATGTCACAAATGATACCAAAATACATATGTGGTACCAAACTCCAGGAAGCACATACATAAGACTAGGAAGCTTAATATACGCAACCCTGAAGCATTACATATGTGACAATGGAAGCATGACATTCCCACTCTGAGGCTCATGTCAAGGAATCAGTAGCATCAATGGTAGGAAGTATCCGGCACCCACTATTTGTCATTGTCTTGGAGATTTGGTCTCCACTGGCACGGCTACCGCTGTTTACGAAGTTGCAAGTATCGCCATGCTTATGATCAAGATTGCCAACAAAGCGGACCCCCTCGATGGAGCATCGATCGTCGAAGCAATGAAGTGCACTTCTACTTGAAAATCAGCAACCTTGTAAAGTTCAATCTGTAGCGGCATCCTTCATTAATCTGGACATGTGTGCAACAAAAGAGATCAGATGCATGATATTGTGTGAGAATGTATAAAAAATATGTACAAGAAAACGTTCAGTAGTTGGGAAACATATGAACAATAATTTGGAAGCACGGAAACACTGAATCATCAACTTTGTTTGTACAATTGATTTCACAAATGCATATATAATTCTACAGAAACAAGGTACACTCAAAGCATGAGTATATATCCGACACAACAAAACAAGAAGCACATGGAAGCATATAAAATTATAAAAGAACTGACTGCTAAAATTGATTTCACGTGGAAGCCTAGCAGATCATGGAAGCAATAAAACAAGAAGCAGATTGAAGCCGCACTATGAACATTACCCATGTGTTTATATACAAAGAACTAGGTCAATTGATTTCACAAATGCATATATAAAAGGAATGCATGTATTTAATTTCTGAAAAATGCGGGAAAAAGATGCACAATTGAAACCTAGTTCATTTGCAATTGCCTTGTCCTGATTTGTGTTCTTGTCAGAGTCGCATCAGCACAAGCGGCTGGAACCTAAGGCCAACACAGCCTGCGATGAACAACAACAACCTGCTAGATCCCTCAATGCTGCGGGTGCTTGCGAGCTAGTGCAAGTGTGATCTACACGATATTAGTAGGATTGGACTCTGCCATGAATCCCACCTAGATGCTGCAAGTTGTCCCTGACGCCGCGAAGGTGATTTATTAAGCTGTGCCGCAGGAGCAGACTTGCATCTGCGTTTGCTTGTAGCCTGAAACCTAGGTTAGTTGATCGTTCAAGGAAGCAGTCTCTGATCCGCTGCCTGCAAAGTGTAGCCTGGTCGGCCCGTCGAGATCTTCCCACGGTGGAGCGCCATGCGTGCCGACGCAGGGATGGAAGCGCAAGTATTGGCCGGGCTAGGAGGTGGTGGCGCGGGGGACAAATGAGCAGCAGTGTGGTGGGGAGAGAAAATGCAGCGACATTAGATGGATTTGGAGAAGCAATCCAGCCCTAATTTTTTGGATCGATTTGGGGATGAGTTACCGCGCAGAATTTCTGGGGTTGAGGTAGGCACCTGCGCTGTTATCGGGCCCGGATTTTTTTGTGGGAAGCTTTCACGCATGCGAGCCGCACGATGTACTGTCGATGGGTGGCTTTCCATAGGTCCGATTTTTAGCTTCCAATCGGACTACGATATGTAGTGTTTACCTAAACTTTTTGAGGAGTATAAGAGCATGTCTAATGGAACCCTTAAACCCTTATAGCTATAAGGGTCGAGAATTGGCAAAATTGGAGGGGTTGGAGGTGTGAAAAACAGGAGGCATTTAGTGAAACCCTTAAACCCTTAAATTTTAAGGATTGAGGCAAATAGTGGAACCCTCAAACCCTTAAAATTTATGTTTGAGGGTTCCACTATTTGCCTCAACCCTCAAACCCTCAAACTCTCATCACAATATCATTGCACATAAACACAAATATCATCACAATTCATCACAATTGTCTTCCAAACAAACTAGGAAATGAAGATTATAGATGCATGGTTTAATAGTTTACATCACAAAATCATCATCTCCCCCTCTCATCGGCACCATCACCAAAAAAATGCAACACGGCGCCATCTCCTCCTCCTCTTCCACCATGGCGCCATCAAGCACCTTCATATGCGCCGGTGGTGGAGTCCTCCACACCGCCATCACCACAACCACTCATCGGAGTGTCACCTCGAAGAGAAGAGGAGGCATGACGGAACATCCTCTTCCTCGCCGCGATGTCCTCCTTGTAGTCCTTCCACCACCTCAATTGGTCTTCATCCATGTCCTTTTTGGACATCATCATGTGCTCCTTCTCTTCCAACATGAGTTCTTTCCATGCCTTTGCTTCTTTCATTGCAAGCATCCTCTCCTCCAAGTCGGCCTTGCGAGCCCTTTCTTCGGCCTTGCGCTTGGCTTCTTCACGCCTTGCTTCAACTTGTGCAAGCTTCACCTCTTTCTTCTTGTTGGTGATAAGAAGCTTTGTCTCCAATGTCTTCAATGTCAATATCCCCCTTGCCTTCATCATAGTCTCCATCTTCTCCCTAATGCTTGACACATCTCCTTCCATCTTCTTCCTAAGCTTTGCCTTCTTGGTTCCCTCGGGCTTGTCGGCGTTCCTTTCTTCCTCGTCAATATCATCCATACTCTCCATTGCCGCCTTTTTGGGTGCGGTCTCTTGATCCCTCAACTTCCACTTCTCAAAATCCTTAAGATGCTTCCAAACATGCTTCCAAGGAAATTGCTTGCCCTTGGAACCGGCCATTTGCATGTACCTCTTCTCGGCAATGTCCTCCTACAAAGACACAAATGGCATAATAAACACACATATAGCATTGTAGGTGCATAGCAAAGTAGATGTAAAAACATGCATATATACTCACATAGTCACTCTCCACGGTACCATTAGGGGGTGCATCAATCACATTTGACATTGCCGCACTCCAACGAGCACATGAGGGCTTCATCAACTCCCACCGGCCTTGAAGCGACCGGAATGTACGAGGAGCGAACCCACCGGTCTTCGGCTTCATCTTGCAATATGCATCCTCTATACGTTGCCAATACCTTTTGCCGGTTTGGTCGGTACCGGTGCAAGCATCCACCCCCACCGAGGCCCATGCCCGAACCAAGATGATATCCTCGGCCTCACTATAGTTTGATGCCTTGCGACGGCCGCCGGCGGCGAAGGCCTCCACACCAATCTCGGTCAACTCGTCCTCCTCTTCTTCTCCTTCTCCCCCTCCTCCTCCTCACCATGCAAGTCATCACCAAACTCAAAGGGGTCGAGAGGAGGAGCCCCAATGTCTACCTCGGCATCTTGGAGAAGATCCATGTATGACGTCCCTTCGGGGATTTTCTCGAACACGTCGTGCACGACGGGCTTGGAGGTTGGAGGCGTCGGCGTGACCTTCTTCCGGGAGACCACCTTCTTCCCGGACGTGGGTGGAGCCAACGCGCGCTTCGTGGCCGCGGCGTTCTTCGGCCCGCCCACCAGCTTATTAGAACGACCACGGGGCGCCGCGACGGGGGCCGGGCCGGGTGCGGCGACGGGCGCGGGGGAGGGAGCGACGACGGCGGGGGTGGGAGCGACGAGGTGCTGCCCCGCGCGCCTGCCTTCACGATGACGTGGGTGGCCGCCACCGTGGCCGCCACTGCGCCCGAGCTCGGGATGGCCGCGGGAGCGGGGCGGGGAGCTCGAGGTGGAGCGGGCGGAGGAGGGGGCAGGCGCGGGGCGCGGGGAGCTTGACGTGGCGGCGAGGGAGCCTCCGGACGCCGCGGAGGTGGGGGCCGACGCGGGGGCGGGCTCCATGGCAGCAGAGGTGGGGCGGGGCGGGGGAGGTCGAGGGGGTGGCCGCGGGGGTGGGGGCGGGGCGGGGGAGCTCGAGGAGGCCGCGACGGCGCGCCGACGGCGAGGGAGGGCGCGGGAGGCGGCGGCGGCGGGGGGGGGGGGGGGAGGAGGAGGAGGCGGTGGGAGATGGGGAAGATTTTTCGCGCGCTCGCGCGGAACGTGTACAGGTTGTGGTAGGGGTTGGCCCCTCCAACCCTTACCTGTACAGGTCAGAGCACGGGTTGGGGCCTCGACCTCTAATTTTTTTTACAGATTTAGGGGTTTAGGGGTTCCACTAAATGATATTTGGACCCTTAAATCCGTAAAAAAACGGTTGTATACAGATTTAAGGGTTCCATTAGACATGCTCTAAGAAATTAAAAGTTCTTGTTTTGGGATGGTAAGAAATGCAAAACTTAAAATTGCAAACTATGGTCTCCGAGACAAGCTCTTTGGAGCGCCTGCTTTGCCAGCCCCCACACTGCGCCCGGCTATGTGAGCCGCCCACGCAGGCGCCCCAAAATGGTGTCCCAAATTCCTTTGACATAGAAAAAAAACATCAACATGGATCAGTTAAATCAAAGTTCAAAATCTGGTAGTGCATGCAAATTATTTCAAGTCCACGAAAACCGCCAAATACCATCAAAGTCTGGCCATCATGTTACAAACTAAGGATAACAAAGCAATGCCTCAAGGAAACATCCGTCCACCAACAAACTGTCCTACTTGCCCAAATTTCCGGTGATTCACTATGCTGATGACACTTTTGTGCTTCTCAAGGTTATGTTTGAAACCATTACTCCACGGCTTTCCAGATTCAACTGGTCTAAAAGTCAACTACCACAAATCATATATGATTCCAGTAAACATGAATGAGGAAAGAATGATGCATTTCACAAATACAATTAATTGCAAGAATGGCATCTTCTCCTTCACATATTTGGGTTTACCATTAAGTTTGACCAAACCATCGCTTGAATTCTCGCTATGGTTCAAAGAGTGGAAAGAAGACCACGCGTAATTGATTTTCTGAATTATGGAGGTAAATTATTAATGGTAAAATCAGTCCTCGCATCACTTCCAACTTTAGTTATGTGCTGCTTGGATTTGCCAATCATTACCAAGAACCAAGTTATTAAGTACATAAGAAGCTATTTATGGAGGAAAAAATTGATGATGTTTAGTCAAATGTCCTGGTTCTTGTAGCATGGACAAACTTATTTGAAACAGTAGCTATTAGGCAGATGGAAAATTACCAGGACAACATACAGAATGCTTTTTTTGTGGAAAGCTCACATAATACTGGTGGATATTTACAAGCCAATGTCAAAATGTAATTTAGGTGATGGAAAATCAGCTTTCTGTAGGACTGATCTTTGGCAGGATAAATGTCTACATCATGAAATACCCCCTTTAATAACTTTTCGCAAAGAGAATTAATATATATTACTGTGCATCACGCAATTCATTCTCAGTTTCTATAGGACTTGTGTCACCTTCCCTTTTCTTTTTTGATCGGGACTACGGCGGGCTTACACTAGCCTGGACTATATATATCAAAGCTCAAAAAGGCATAAGGATCCGTTACATCTTTTCGAGGACAGAGACGGGAAATAAAATAAAAAGAAGAGGACCGGGGGGTCATATCCATTACACCAAGAGACCAGCATAGATGAGCAAGCAGAGGTAGAGCATCGAAATGCCAAAAGTCTAATATCCTCAATACATCTACGGACAACCAAGGAAAGGGGTCGTCAAGGGATTTGAAAACAAGAGCATTTCGTCGTTTCCGGATACTCCAAGCGATGGCAGTGACAATAGAAGAGTCTTCATACGTGTTGCAGCGTATATACCAAAGGTCTTCCACGCTTGGAGGGGCCAGGAATCGTCATTCGAAAAGAAGAAGGTCCAAACTTCACGAGCTCTTCAGTATTGAAGGAGCATGTGTTCTGTATATTTGTCGAGAGCATAACGGGGGCAGGAGGCGGATGTCGTTAGGCGATGCCGGAAGCGCCTCTCGTTGGTGGGGAGGCGGCGACTCCGAGACAACCAGCAGAAGATCTTGCACTTGAGGGGAGACGCGCTTCTCCAGACCTTCCATGCTTGCGTATCAACTTGTAGATGCTTGGAAGAATTGGTATAGAAACACTTGTTTGATAGCATGTTGTTAGCGAGGTGACTTGTACAGTGATCCGGTTCATCATGTTGCAAGACAACGGAGCCAAGTTTGGTGGTAAGAGGAAGGAGTTCAGCCATGACAGCACTAGACAAGCGTGGCCCAAAATTTTCATGGATGCCCGAGTGGAGGAGGATGCAGACAGAAGCATTTGGCTTGATGGAATGCGAGAAAAGAGAAGGAAAAAGCTTAGAGAGGGGGGCACGACCGGTCCACATATCCAACTAGAAGGTCCCGCAGGAGCCATCGCCGATGGTGACTTAGGAGATGGAGCGAAAGGGCCCGAGGCTGGTGACAATGTCCATCCAAATGGGGGTGTCTCACCTGCCCTTGTCTCAGCAAGCTTATGCGGGATTTCTATAACTAAAAGAAATTTGCACCAACACATTTGAAGCATCAAAGATGCTTGAAATGTTGATAAATGGAGCTATATTTGGAGAAACAAGAATTTTTCATCTCAAAAAAGCTTACAAAGCTATGGTGGGTTATCAGCCAGCAAGCCCACAACCGTCCTGTCAGTTAAAACATAAAATTTATTTTTAACTTCTTCTTCATGATCGGTTGAACACAAGAAACCCTCTAGCAAAAAAGAATTTTCAACTTCAATCCTACAATTGTGCCCGTCCTAAACTGTTCACATGAAGACACGTTGAATTACTTATTTTGGGCTTGTTATTTTGTTGAGCAATGCTGAGATTATCTATGTCCTCAGAGAGAAATAAATACTATGTCAGTACATGAAGCTTTCTTAGATATCAATAATCAAGAATGAACTTAACCTGCCATTCTATATGGAGATAATGATTCAACATGGCGCGTATGGATTGCCAGAAACAATAAATTTTTCAACTATCAGGACCCAACTTCCCATAGGTGGAAAGCTATTTATTACTCCCTCCGTTTGGTTTTATAAGATGTTTAAGATTTTTTGAAGGTTCACTCGTTTTTGTGTGTATCTAGTCTTTTTTAGTGTGTAGATTAACTCCTCTTGATTTGTATTTAGTCTAATTTAAATGTGTTTAAAATATCTTACATTACTGCACAGATGAAGTAGGAGTATTAGGAATTTCGTCTAGTAAATGGCTTTCGGATATTTAAAAGGGGTAAAAAAACTAACAAAACTTCTGCTAAATGGGATAATACATATGAAAAACTGTTAAATAGAGTAAATAGTGTTACAAGCATGAAACCAGAGGGTGAAAACTAGAATTTATTACAATATTGCACTTCCTCTGATTCATATTACTTCAACTAACATTGTTTTATCTAGAAAAAAAAATCTAGATACGTCTATATTAGGAGCAACTATTAAGGATCAAGGAGCGGAGGGAGTTTTTTTGTTTGTTTGAGATGTACAATACTGTATCTCGTATTGCATGAATGATTATTTAAGTTTAACTGGAGATTTCTGCTAACTTAACCCTGCTAGGTCGAGGAACAAAGACTTGAAGTGATCCATTTCCGCCCGCTGGAGCAGTGACACCGAGATCGACCTGTACTCCGTCGTCGTCCCTTCCACGCATCAAGGCCACCTGGCCGTCGTGGTTCATCCTGATCGGCTCCGTTCGCCTCGGCTTTCCCCACCCAAAGTCAGCGATCTCGTATGCCCTGAATCCCGACGAGCCAGACACATTCATCAGCCGATCCCATGAGGCCTTGATCATCGGGGTTAGGTAACTCCGCCTATTGGTAGGGTCCTCGGTCATCCTGCGAACCTCGTTTTGGATGGCCGACGCCGCGGCCACCAGAGCGAACGCGCCCCGGAGCTCCCTCGTGGGGATGATCGCGAGGCACCCGGTGAGGCACACGCCGATGTACGCCGCCTCGACAGGAGGGCTGAGGCGGTCGCGGACGTCGGCGAGGAAGAAGAGGAGCAAGTCGTCGTCCATGGCAAACGGCTTGCACCGAGCAAAGCATGTCCAGGCGAGCGCGGTGACGGCGACGTAGGTGGACGGAGGGCGTGTCAGAGGTGCGCCATGGGCTTTGCTGAGATCGACGATGTTCTGCTTGAGGCGTTGGATATCCTGCTTGTCCAATGTGAATGTCCGGCGGCTGAACCGCGCGCGGTCTTCTTGGAGAAACGACGGCGATGTCGCCTGCACGCCGCGACGGGCAAATTAGGGTCAAATGCGTGGGAGTAGCGAACGTACATTGTGAGACGCAGGAAACGTACCGAAGGCAGGTTCGGCGCCAGCTCCCGGAAAATGCTCCTGGCCCGCTCTTCGCCACCGGGCAGCTTGACGAGCGACCGGTCGAAGGTAGGTGTCGCCGCCGGCGTCTCGCCTCGGCACGCCGTATCCCACGCCTCCACGAACTTCCACAGCGACCGCCCATCGGCGACGGCGTGGTGCACCGTCACCCTGACCGCCACGCCGCCCTCGAAGCGTGTGGCCTGCACGGCCAGCACGTGGGTTGGCAGCTTGCTCATGTCCACATCCGCCACGAGCTGCTCGAGCACGTACGGGCAGGTCGGGATCCTCGTCTCTGACGAGGCGGCGAATGTCGGTATCAGACTCCGCCAGGACGAACTTGACGGTGTCGGAGGCGGAGCAGCTGATGGCCACGTCACCGGTGTACTTGAGGTGGATGAGCTTGCCGGCGAGCGGCGCGAAGCTACCCAGGGTCACCCCAAGGGGAGGACCGGAGAGAGTGGACAACGGCGTCGAAGGTTGGCATGTCCGCACCCTTAAAGAGCAGGACGTGCTGCAGCACTGGGAAGACGACCCACGGTGCCCTCCATGGCGCTGAGCTTGATCGGTTCTGGTGGCGGCGTGGTGGCTGCCGGCACATTCACATAGCTCGTGTCGATAATTCTCACCCGAGACATGACGCTCGCGTGGATCAAGTAGCGTATAGTGGACGGCGTGTGCGTATGTCTCTGTGGGAGATCGAATTGCTACTTGCTAGTAGAGCCTCAAGCCGATGCAGAATGCACAGACTTGTAGATGGACTTGTAGATGATGCGACTCTGAATTCCTTGATAATGAAGCCATGGTCGGTGGCCGTGTTAGCTAAAAAATTAGAATTGAACAGAGCATGTACTATAATACGTCCAGCACTGACAGTGAATTAATAAGCTTGCAAATTGTAGTTGACTCAATAGGTTGCCGATCTCGATCTGATCTCTAATGACCGCTACTGCATACAGTACGTGTGATCCGAAAGATTTCGTTAACAGTTTTACCACGAATTAATCAGAACAAAATCATGTGTTCACAGCCTACAAGAAACCGAGCAACTTCATAAGGGCACGCACAATGGGATGACGTACTCTTTCCTTACATATGCCACGTTTAATTTTTACTTAGTTAGAGAAGAGAGAATGAAGATTTTTTTTTACCTCAGCTAAGAAATAATCTCTTACAAAATAAGAGAAATCAATTTTCTCCACTGTACCATTTGTTTTTTCTCAGCAACCCAATACCCTACCAGATTTAATTAATTCTCATTTATTACTAGAATGATAATAAAAGATAATACATTGTACCACTTTTTTTTTTAGATAACATGGACTGCTAAAAAAGCATGTATTCCCTGCCATTGACCCATTGTACATGATGTAAGGTCCCAATTCTCAAAAGATTTGATAAAATACCGAAAACTATGATGGCAATCCATCCATTTGGATCTTTGTTGTCATCCATTTAAAAAGTTGTTGTTCCACCTTTGCACTTGAGTATGACCAACCATCGGTCTACTCATTGTTGGAAATGTTGATGCCTAGGCGATGCTTTGGCACACTTAGGCGCTACGTGATGGATAAACATCCCGCTTAGATCATAAGCAGTAGTCTAGATGGGGCAACCAAAAAAATATCTTTTGAAACAAAAGTTATGTCATATTTCACTTGATGGGTCATATTCAATGATAGTTGTCAGTAATTACGCACTTAATTGCTCTAAATTAATGTGTACAACTCATATGCACACTTGATGGTAAAACTATGTGCCTACCTAGACCCGCCCAAGACGCAACCGCATTACCTACGGCAAGTGTTTTTCCAACCTTAGGTCAACTCCATACCTCTTTAACTAGGTATCCAAAGACCTTAGAGTGTAGCCATCTCCAAGTTCATCTACCACATTGTTGGCGCTGAGTCTCGGTGGCGCTGATTCCTTTGATGTAATACTATTATGGTTTGTAATGAATGATGTGCTGTGATATGAACTTATTATGTCTCGTAAAAACAATCTTCCTGGGATTGCGATGTACAGCATAATAGGCATCTGGAATTAAAAATCCAAGTGTTGACACACGTGTAGAGAAATAAACAAACAAGTGCTCCTAGTCCCGCTTCTAGGACTAGCTCATATGTTGTTTTGATGATCATGTTTTCTTGATCAGGAGTATTGATAAATACTGATAGCATTGTTAGTAGGTTGTTAAGGACAACAATGGTACTAAACCGACCTAGTTTTCTATATATGCTATGAGATGTTATTCCTGTTATATATGTGTGATCATATGAAACCAAACCTTATACCATGTGAGTATCAGAAATCTCATTCAAGAAGCCCTGTATTGGTCACCATCAGAAGTCTGTCATAAAAGGAGATGAGAAAGGTGATAGTCATATATGTTGGAAAGGGGGTACGAGTCCAGAGTGAGAATTGCTCCTCCGAAATAAGGAGATATATCCTAAGGGTCCATCTCAGTATTACGATGTCATCCAATCGTCTAGCTAGATGATATTGTAATATGTATTGCAAGGACATCAGAATACAATACGAGAAAGAGAAATGAAACTAGACTGAGGTTAATGGTATAGTGATCATGAGTTGAATCACGAGAATACCAATATCTCACCTCGGAATTTCATAATATCGCGAAGCAATAGGATTGATATTGTAAGAAGGTTACTCAGTCACGAACAAGAGCTATTATGGATGTCTCGGTCCTACTGTTAGCTACTAATCCGAAAGAGTTTCAGAATCATATTTTTGTAAGTGATCGGGTCTGTTTGGATCACATGTTTAAGTGTTTATGTTTGCAAAGTACTACATGTAATGAGAGGAATTACTGAAATATGTTTCGGTAATTGTTTGGGTTCATCGAAAGAGTTTCGATGAAACATAATTAAGAGAGAAGGGTTTTGTCAGTGCTTCGGGAGAAGAGCCAGAAAAAGGCAAAGGGTCTGGCCGGCCAAACCAAGCCCTTGGAGTAGTTGGCTGGGACGTAGGTTCCTATGAAGGTGGTCGGGTAGGCTCCCCCCAAACCGACCTAGCGTATGAGCCGAAGAAAGCCGGCATAGGCCCAAGGGAGGGTCTCCCCGACCTAACTCTGCCCGACCCCACCTAGGTTAGTGGTGGCTAGGGTTTGGGGTGGCGGCAGCCCTCCTCCCCAAGGAGGCACTCCTCCCTCATATATATAGAAGACCCCCTTCTCTCCTCGGAGAGATCCATGGAAACAAAAAAATAATGCACTAGTCTTCGGGTTCTCTCTCTCCCACGCTTGCATCTAAGAAGTACTCTAGTAGGATTTTTTCTGTCACGACAAATTCCTTCTAAAACAAAATCACAAATGCGTGGAACGTTGTAGAGGGGTTGTGTTTTCGACCCTCGGGGAATAGAAGGCGGAACTCTGTCCGTGTTCATCTTCGGATCTTATTCGACTAGGCAAAGTCCTACCCGAGCTCTACATCGACCAGACTTTGAAGTCCTGCTCAGGCTCATCATCAACCATTTCAACGGATCATACGTAGACCCTACGGTGAGAATACGATGATCATACTCGCGGTTTACTTTGCTACATAGATAGATCTTTGGGTGATCATGTTGGTAAAAGTTTTTGTTTTACAAACCTAAACCCCTTCACCTATTATGGCTAAATGAAGTTTGGACTCATATATAGTGTCCACTACCACATGACTATTATTAATCTTCCTGACATAATAACATTTCAAATATCGTAACTATCAATGAAAACATTGCATAAGAAAAAATATCAGTGTCAAGCTGGTCATTATATTTCTCCCTAAAACATTACAATATTAAATCCCCAAGTATAACAATACATTATTGATTTTTTGACAAAGAGCGTATATTAATATCGCGAAGATACCAATTACAACCAGTCTCTGCACCAGCACATTGCCCTAGCGGCATTACGGATGCACACAGCAAACAAAAGAAGAATTACGATAAAAAAAGTCCCAAATAGTGATCTGTTCCTTTTAGAAGCCGTACTAACACCACAAAAACAACACCAGAATTCCATCTATCCAAAAGCGCCGCCTCCAAGAAGGGAACAGTGCACAAGCGCCGTTGTCGCCCGATCATAGATCATGGGTCTTCATCCTGGAGAAAGCCCCCTCACAAAATAATGCCTTCAGGCCATTGCAAGGCACAACTAATTAAGGCCAGATCTTGGATTTTCACCCGGACAGGTAAGACTTTAAAGTTCTCCTGTGTTGTCACCCCCTCTTACGATACCGTTGCTCCAAGTCACGAATCACCAAGCCAATTCTTCATCGCCACAAAGACTCGAATTGCCATTGCTAGTCCTCAGATCTCAGCTTCCATGACATTCTCCACCAGCTAACTTTCACCATGAAATGAGAAAGCATGCCCCATGATGGTAACAACCAGTAGAGCTTCGCAACGCTCCCTCTGAAACCAAACGGTTAGGGAAAAACATGGGTGCGCACGAGTGAATTCCGACCGATCCAGCAATCTCTAGGCATGGATCGCCTAGTGGAGTTCGTTGGAGGAGCCTTCCAGAACACGACACTCTAGCCAGGTCGTGGGGACATGCATTCAGCATATCATCATCTTGGCGCGGGTTGGAACCCTAAGACCACCACCTTTATTTAAGACGAGCTAGTAGCCCCCATGACACATGTCGGCACCTTCTTGGATCTGCCGCTCCGAACCACACCGGCCATGCGAGTCGAGGAATAAGACGGAGAAACAGGAGCGGTCTTCACGTTATTGATTGTCTTTATGATGGACCAGTTCATTAATAAAGGTAGTTTAATGTCCATCTTGGCTTTCAACGCACAAGGGGACCAAACTTTATGTGAAGTTGTCAGCTTTGCTCGAAAATGAAATTTCATATGAGACTCCCCATGTAGTATGGTTGTCAAATCCGTGGAGATAGTTTAAACATCAATTCATCGCGCGGAAGACAATTCTAAATGAAGTTGAGATTATCTGAATGGTAATCTAGACATGCATGCACAGTTAAAGTCATGTCCATCCAATTTTGTCTATCACAATAAAATCTATCATGATCTGGAACACAATCAACAATATGCCCATGTTTAGCTAAGTCATGAAGAGCTATGTAAGTTCAGGGTACACAGATGACGGAGTTAACTTTGCCTTTTAAGCAGCTTTTGTCTTTTCTCTAACAAGTGGAAATTAGATTTCTCATTGGAGGCTTTGAGATGAAAAAGAGTAGACCCGAGCCTTACTCGTCTATGCCCACCTTTTAGACCTTATTAACAAATTAAAGAGAAGCTCGCCACATAGCATTCGCTTCTCGCTCATCAAGTTCGATGTTAGTAGGTATTCCCAAAACCTTGGGAAAAACCTTAAACCAACAAATCTTCACATATTTGTGTCTTGATTGGCACTTGTACTCTATCATTTTTTTCCCTAGGCCACCCTTATAATTTTTAAGTTCGAACAAATAGGTGAGTTTGGGAATGAAATAAAAATATTTGGTTAAATTTTTACCGATGGTCATGTTGAGGTTGTGTGCTCTTCATGACACACCACTTTTGTGATATAGTGTTCGCTACCCGCACCCACCATATGATGACTGTTGAGCCTCAAGGACGAAGTTATCGAAATCATATCCACTAGCTTGGGACTTGTCGGAGTACACGTCATGATCGTCTACTGGTCAACATCGGCGAGACCACCGCGGGGAAGGGGTGGGGTGATGGAGGCGTCCTCAACCATGGCTCTAAGAACACCATTTGTTGGACTCTAACTCCAAGCAACGCTTACACGATGGGTCAGCTTATAACGCACAATTCACCGGTTCAGTTCACTGCTCCTTTGAAAAGGTTGTTTGGAGGACTTGGGTGCCTACAAAGTGTGGATTGTTCGCTTGGTTAGCCATTCAGAATAGGTTGTGGACCTTCGACCGCCTCGCCACCCGCGGATGATCTCATCATCCCACATGTCAGCTTTGCAAATGCCAGCTGAAGATTGCGAGACACATTATGTTTAAGTGCAGATTATCTAAGAGGATGTGGCAAGCCGCTGCTTCTTGGCTTTCTTGTCCATCCTTACTTCAGGACATGGGCTCGGGACGCTCAACGGTGCTCGAGTATTGGCATGCAATCTCCAAGTCGCCAACTGCCTAGCCCAAGGCCTAAATAACATCAATTTGATTGAGGACTTTTACAGTACCCTCAAGTGAATATGAGCCATCCATTTTAGCCTATCGGGCGGTTAACAAGTCCCCGTACTCCACGACCGGGACATAGAGTACCAGCAAAAAATTTATCGGATACTCGCGGAGTACCTCCACCGAAGGGTCAGAAAAATATTTTCTCATAGTTGCTTCCCCCAGGTAGGGTGTTGACATGTATATTTCTTTTTGTGAGGGTGTTTTTGCATTTTGGATCCAATTCGTCTCAAACAATCTGATTTCCTGGACGAACCCAAGGTTCCTGGCGGCGTCGGGTGAAATGAACGACCGGGGAGGAGGGCGAGCCGGCGAGGCACCGCGGGCAGTTCCGTTGTCGGCTCCCAGACGAGGCGCCGCTCTGGCGTGGCATCCAGGCCCTCGACGGATGGGCGCAAGATTACCGGCCGACGAGGTGGGCGAGGCGCCGCCCGGCAGTTCCGCCGTCGGTTCCCTGCGGCGGCGAGGTGGGCCAAAGATAGGAGATTAGCCGGCCGGGGAGGTTGGCAAGGCGCGGCGCGGCCCTGGCGTCCGGCCCTGGGCTCCCTGCGGCGGCGAGGGGGCAAAGGTGGGAGCGGCCATGGCGTCCAGATCTTCGGCTCCCTCGATGGATTTGCGCCGACGGGTGGGCAGGAGTGGTGGTTTGCTCTCTGCTCCGGCGAGGTGGGGCAAAGGGAGCAGCGGTCGTGGCATCTAGGTGGTTGGCTTTCTCGACGGATGCACGTCGCAGCACCACTTCGTGCTGAACCGAGATGAGCATCGACATGTTCAGAATGTGAGGATCATCCCAACCTCGATCCCACTTTTTTCCCATGCGATGTATTGCTACCTGTCATTTGCTTAGGTATGGATTTAGAATTGTTGTTAGAGCCAATCTCTGTTTTGCTTGGGTGGGTGGCAGTTTCAGTTTTAGAATTGATGTTCGGGATTTAGAATTGATGTTATCCCAGTGACGTTGCATGAGGAAGGATTCTTTTTTGATAGAAAGCGTAATTAACAAAATACACACAATCTACACTTGGATGTCGGTATAAATATCTACATCTTTCTGCATATGAATGAATGGTGCAAGTTAAAATGAATCCATGGACAAAATATCACACCTGCATCGGAAGGCAATCAAAATAATTGAGTATATGTGTACATAGTATTTTCTGTAAATAAATAGTGATTCAGTATTACCTGTAAGAGAGCTACTAGGTTACAAGCAAGGTTACTTTTCCTTTGGTCCGGTACTCTTTATGCTCTCCATAAGGTGATCAAATGTCAGCCTTGCCCAGTTCACTTTCTTTGTATCATCCACCTCCAACATTAGCTTAAGGTATTGTGAACTGACACTGTATTTTCTTTCAGGAATACGCAGGTGACGTATAGCACACAAGACGAACATTGTTATGAAGTGTTCATCTGTTGATCCTTTCTGATTTTTGGTCTCTCGCACTAGGCCTTTGAAGGTAATTGCTGACTCCATCTTTGTAAAGGGTGAAGTTCTTCCTATTTCCTTTTTCTTGGGCTCATCTCATCATCTGGATGAATCTGATTGAAATTGGGGACCCCTCCTTCTGATGGCAGGCCCAAGAGATTATCTACATCTTCTAAGTGGATTTGTAGCAGAGTTTCTTGGATGAAGGTGTTATGTCCAGTGTTGTAAGTATCGGTCAGTTTTTTGCAGGTTGGCGGCGAATTTGAATGTTATCTATCCGTAACAATCCTTCAAGTGGATATTGTGCAACTATATTAACAGAGGCATATACTGAACATTTGTTTTCAATATATTCTGAAGAGAGGGGTGATCCACCAGGGGAGGAGTAGAAGAAGACCATGGAAAGAAGCTTTGGAGATGTTCGCAACAAGGTGATGATAGAAGTTCTAGCGGCGACAAGGGTGGAAGGCAACTGATCATCACGCTGATGCAACGTTTTTTTGTATTTCATGTTAATAAACTATTTATGTTTTGAATCGGAGTAATGAACCAAGACATGAATGTTATGCATAAGATTTATATTGTTGTTTGACCGCATACCACTGTTTCATATCGTGCATTCTTCTTTACTGTAATAAAAGTATGACAGCCCTTTCAAATTGAGAAGTCGGCATCAACACGTAGAAGTTACTGTTTTGAGGAATCAACATCATTTGGTCATTCTTTTGTTACACATTGTACATCATGTTTCAGCTAGAATGCTCTTTCCGCATTAGTCACGCAGCAATAAGTAAAAAAAAAAAATATTAACCTCTGCTGGAATGCAGCAAATATATGATTAAGGCCACCCAGTTAATTAAACATAAAATAAGAAGGGGAAGTGGTTACAGAAGGCACGGGCTATCATCAGCAACTTCTGCTAAAAGTAACACATCATGAGTTTGGCTTCTTCAACCTCCTGAAGCATACGTGTATGTGAAAACATTAAATATAACCCTCTGAAGCACAAGTCAACACTTGGAACAGACATGCTATAGGTTCAAGAATTTAAAATCAAACATTTCTCACTTTGAACACTTCGAGCAAACATGCCATATATAGCATCTTCGTCAACAAGATTGACGGAACGAACTAATATACTCGCTGAAGATTTCGTTTAATGACCGTCTCTCTAAACTTTTTTGGGTATGTAGATGATGAAACAACCCCTGTTACCAATCTTGCTGATCAAACCACCTCTTGTAGATACATCTCATTTCATCTGCTGTAATACAAAATGAACATAGATAAGTTCAAGAATGAGGTCTTTCCTACTTAAAATGCTATCTATAACCTAAGGTTGAACTAGCTGCAAAAAGATTGGTGTGATAATATCGCAAATTCATATAGTAAATTGCATCATATAATATATCAAAACTAGTACCATTTACTGAAGGCTCACAAAAACGATATACTCCTGCAAAATTATGATTAAATAATCAATTAAATGATTGTACCAGAAATGGACCAGATGAACCCCATGTCTAGGACAGAAGTACCAGAAAGGGGAATCAAGAAGTGCCAATCCCTATGATTTTGGAGCATTTAGATAAAAAAAAATCTCTACTGAATTTTGTCAAGGAGACAGAGCAGCATGGCATATTCTCTGAAAATTCTATCCCGCTATGTGCCAAAGATCTGTACATTCCAAAATGAGAAGGGCATAGTTCTGTAGCTGCAATTAAGTGGTTGCAGGAGCTAGCATCAGCACCTACTGCTGGTTTTTTCAGCACTCATTTAGTTCAAATATCAAAACCAAGTATAACCAAGCCTAATTGCATGTGAAAATATGAAAGTGTACAAGTTGATGTCTGCCTTTAGAAGCAGTGAACTGAATGGAATTCATCAGCCAGCACTCCCAGCGTGGTACGAGAATCGATTATGCATATCTATAGGAGGAATCAGCAATATGAATATGGCTATGCAAATCTACAAACTACACACAAGGTCATCGTCTCTACCAGAATACACAAGTCCAAAAAGTATTTACCGGCACCCGGCGTGAGGGCAATCAAGACGGAACTTCCGCGCAGCGGGTACATGCGCCCTGGAGGTCGAATATAGAGGGCAGCGGCTGCCTGCGGTGAGCTGCTAGTTCAGGAACACCGGCGCGGATGCTTGTATTGTGCGGCGAGGACGTCCAGCTGCACTGCTGCGGCGGGAGGTGGCTCAAGGGTACGAGGGCGTACTGTTGGGAGACTCGCGCGGGCGAAGCAGCGCCAGCTGAACTTCATCGACGTGGCTTTAGGCGGGCAATAAGGGTGGAAGGGCGGCGCAGTGGACGGCCGCGCGAGGGTTGGTGAGCGGCGGCGGAGGCGGGGGCGCAGAACGCGGACAAGGGAGGCAGCGCTACTCTCCTCGTGGCTACTTTCAGGGAGGGGTAGGGTAAAAGTGCAAATTGAGCTTCTGGCACTCTCAAAAACAAATATTGCACGCTTGCCCTCGGTCATGGACGGCCAGATGCCTTTGGTACTCCATCACACAGTTTTAGAGTACCAGGTACCGTAAATTCTCTCATTTGATTACCTGGAAAATCTGAAAAGAAAGAAACACAAGAGTTTTCAATAATAAAAAGTGTGATGCCAATGGTCCTTATGCAAAAGATCAAAGACAAGAGCAGAAATTGGAATATGCCGGGTGCCAAACATCTAGGAGAGAACATTTCTTGACTTCTTTCCCCTTGTACCCCTTTTTTCTTTCCGATTTCGGTTGGGCCAGTCCATGTTTGCGCGATTTTTTTAAATAATGCGAATTATTTATTAATTTACAAAAATATTAAGCGTTTTCAAAAAAATCCATTTTTATGACTCGGTCGATCTTCTAGCAGCCGATCGGCGGCTGATTGGTTAATAGAAAACCGATCGGCCTGCTACCTGCTGACGACAGTTCTTTGTTATGCATGTAAAGCATTAATGTCTAAGTGTTGTAGTACATCTATACTTCTCATTAAGCAGCTCAACGATCTCCTTATTAGCTGCTTAGTTGTGGAGCGAAATGGAACATGGTTACTCATATCAAAAGGTGCTATAACATCAAGGCACATCATCAAGCAAAGTTAGCTACTAAAATTCCAAATAGACAGATAACTCTTAGATGCCTCTCTACTGATACAGGCCCATGTACTGAACGGGACTGTCTCGCTGGCTCAAGTGTGGAACCTTTCACACTCCTTTCTGTAAAGTGTTGCTAAAATAATAAAATCTTCTGTTGTTAAAAAAAAACGGGGCGACACATTTCGGACATCCAAAAGTCCGTACGCGTTCGTTTGCGTCGATCCAAATGATTGAAATCGACCACGCGTCCGTTTGCGTCGGGTGCCTCCGGCGCGGCGTATTTTTTGGGTTTTGCCTTTTTTTAACATAAAGAACATAATTTACATAGTGAAGAAAGGAAAACAAAAAATATAAAAACTAACCCATGCGCCTACTCCTTGTCGTCGTCGTCGTCGAGCACGACGAAATCCGGTATCGGCCACGGCTAGATGGCATCTGGCGGAACATACACCGGTGCCACCGAAGGTGGAGGTGGAGCAGTGTGGTGACCCTGCATACCACTGCATGTTGTAGTATGCCAGTCGTTGATATAACATTCGCGAAGTACCAATCCGCAAATATTACATCTCTCAGAGTAGTACAACAGAACATAGCTGGTCCATAACTCATTCACATATTATTACAAACCATACATATACATCATCTCGGAGCTCCTCCTGGGTCCAAAGAGGTTTACTCCTGGGTTCGAGGTGAACCCAACTTAACTTACAATATAAAAGTCTTAGCAGGTTATACATTTATTCCACTCGAGCACCTAAGTACTATAGTGTTCACACTGCTCGGTTACTACGAATACTCCGGTAGTCTAAACTTGTTCTCCTTCGGGAGCCTCCTCGGTTCCGTAGACGATATGGTAGTCTACGCCTTCTACCCCTCCTGAGAGGTCTGTCTCCTTGTAGCAGATCCCATCTGCTCCGTCTTGTCCGTCATTGGCTTCCTCGAGGTGATTCAGACAGTCTAAGCAAGGGATTATAAGAGGTATGAGTACGAGCGTACTCAACAAGTTCATAATAGGAAAGAGGTTTTTAATTCACTAGCTACGATATTAGACCAGAAAATCTAATACCAATGCATGTTTTTATAACCATTTCTTCAAAAGGTTGCTTTTATTCAGAAGAACTATGTCCGTCAGCCTTCACCGGTTTACTAGAACTTCATGGAGTTCCTTTCCGTCAGCGTTCACAGTTCCAAATCCCGGAACAAGGAGTGACAGGTCACGATTCATTACACTCTGCAGAGGTGTGTTGCTTTACTCATAAGAGATCTTAACCTTGGTGCCAAATCGGGCAGCTTTCCCGTCCACACTTCCGTGGTGTGAGGCCCGATATAAGGTCCTAGCCAAATTATACTCCTTCGCGATCTCGCACACCCACCCTTTGTTGCAATTCCGACCTTGGGTTCTCACCGGTCAGCCTACCCCTATGGATACCTTCCGACCTCGACAACAACCAGGTTCTCGACCTCATTCCTTTGCGGGTCGTTGCAACCCATCATAGACCGCATTACAGTGGGGACTTAGAGGTTCCCCACCCATCCGGTTGTTCTCGCAAGATACAACTGCTACGGTAAGCGCATACGTTGATATACGAGAGGAAGAAGTACAATTGACTACTCCGTCCCACTCCAGATCTTATGGTTAACACGAGTTTTACGGCACAAGAATCACTGGATGACATTTGTTGTTTAATCCTAGATGGATACAAACCCTTGCAATGGAACCTCCACCAAACTCATACCATGGTTCCATTGCCCCCCACTTAGTCATATTCATAGTTATGAAGATAGCAATTTCACTTTTCATGCAAGAGTGATAAGTATAGTAATTTTCAAGTAATTTGGTAAATATACTCAAATTCACATGAGCAAGCGATGAACTTGCCTGAAGACTGCAAAGTGTTGCAGTTGGATGGTGTGGACTGACCCTTGTCCTCTGTTTCTGAAAGATATCATCATTGTACGATAAGGGCAATGGTTAAAGAATCAAATATGCATGTTTTCCAGTTTTAGGGTTGAAGGAGATATGCCCAAGAGGCAATAATAAAAGTGGTTATTATATATTGATGGCGTGTAACTCACACGTTCGTTGGGAACCCCAAGAGGAAGGTATGATGCGCACAGCAGCAAGTTTTCCCTCAGAAAGAAACCAAGGTTTATCGAACCAGGAGGAGCCAAGAAGCACGTTGAAGGTTGATGGCGGCGGGATGTAGTGCGGCGCAACACCAGGGATTCCGGCGCCAACGTGGAACCTGCACAACACAACCAAAGTACTTTGCCCCAACGAAAGCAGTGAGGTTGTCAATCTCACCGAAGCTTGTAACAAAGGATTAACCGTATTGTGTGGAAGATGATTATTTGCGAAAACGATAGAACAAGTATTGCAGTAGATTGTATTTCAGTAAAGAGAATTGGACCGGGGTCCACAGTTCACTAGAGGTGTCTCTCCCATAAGACAAACAGCATGTTGGGTGAACAAATTACAGTTGGGCAATTGACAAATAAAGAGAGCATGACCATGCACATACATATCATGATGAGTATAGTGAGATTTAATTGGGCATTACGACAAAGTACATAGACCGCCATCCAACTGCATCTATGCCTAAAAAGTCCACCTTCGAGTTATCATCCAGAACCCCCTCCGGTATTAAGTTGCTAACAACGAGACAATTGCATTAAGTATTACGCGTAATGTAACTAGTGACTACATCCTTGAACATAGCACTAATGTTTTATCCCTAGTGGCAACAGCACATCCATAACCTTAGAGGTTCTTGTCACCCCTCCAGATTCACGGAGACATGAACCCACTATCGAGCATAAATACTCCCTCTTGGAGTTACTAGCATCAACTTGGCCAGAGCATCTACTAATAACGGAGAGCATGCAAGATCATAAACAACACATAGATATAACTTTGATAATCAACATAACAAGTATTCTCTATTCATCGGATCCCAACAAACGCAACATATAGAATTACGAGATAGATGATCTTGATCATGTTAGGCAGCTCACAAGATCCAGACAATGATAGCACAATGGGGAGAAGACAACCATCTAGCTACGCTATGGACCCATAGTCTAGGGGTAGACTACTCACACATCACACCGGAGGCGACCATGGCGGCGTAGAGTCCTCAGGGAGATGATTCCCCTCTCGACGAAGTGCCGGAGGCGATCTCTGGATCCCCCGAGATGGGATCGGCGTTGGCGGCGTCTCTGGAAGGTTTTCCGTATCGTGGTTCTCGATGCGGGGGTTTCGTCACGGAGGCTATTTGTAGGCGGAAGGGCAGGTCAAGAGGCGGCACGGGGGCCCACACCACAGGGCCACGCGGCCAAGGGGGCCGCGCCGCCTAGGGTGTGGCCCCCTCGTGGCCCCTCTTCGTCTCTCCTTCGGACTTACGGAAGCTTCGTGGAAAAATAGGCCCACTGGGCTTTGATTTCGTCCAATTCCGAGAATATTTCCTTACTAGGATTTACGAAACCAAAAACAGCAGAGAAACGACAAGCTGGCACTTCGGCATCTTGTTAATAGGTTAGTTCCGAGAAAATGCACGAATATGACATAAAGTGTGCATAAAACATGTAGATAACATCAATAATGTGGCATGGAACATAAGAAATTATTGATACGTCGGAGACGTATCAGCATCCCCAAGCTTAGTTCTGCTCGTCCCGAGCGAGTAAAAGCGATAACACGAGATAATTTACGGAGTGACATGCCATCATAATCTTGATCATACTATTTGTAAAGCATATGTAGTGAATGCAGCGATCAAAACAATGTATATGATATGAGTAAACAAGTGAATCATAAAGCAAAGACTTTTCATGAATAGCACTTCAAGACAAGCATTAATAAGTCTTGCATAAGAGTTAACTCATAAAGCAATAATTCAAAGTAAAGGTATTGAAGCAACACAAAAGAAGATTAAGTTTCAGCGGTTGCTTTCAACTTGTAACATGTATATCTCATGGATATTGTCAACATAGAGTAATATAATAAGTGCAATAAGCAAGTATGTAGGAATCAATGCACAGTTCACACAAGTGTTTGCTTCTTGAGGTGGAGAGAAATAGGTGAACTGACTCAACATTGAAAGTAAAAGAATGGTCCTCATAGAGGAAAAGCATCGATTGCTATATTTGTGCTAGAGCTTTGATTTTTGAAAACATGAAACAATTTTGTCAACGGTAGTAATAAAGCATATGCATCATGTAAATTATATCTTATAAGTTGCAAGCCTCATGCATAGTGTACCAATAGTGCCCGCACCTTGTCCTAATTAGCTTGGACTACCTGGATTATCACCGCAATACATATGCTTTAACCAAGTATCACAAAGGGGTACCTCTATGCCGCACTTTGTACAAAGGTCTAAGGAGAAAGCTCGCATTTGGATTTCTCGCTTTTGATTATTCTCAACTTAGACATCCCTACCGGGACAACATAGACAACAGCTAATGGACTCTTCTTTTAATGCTTTAAGCATTCAACAACAATTAATTCTTTTCTCATTAGAGATTTGAGGATGTTTGTCCAAAACTGAAACTTCCACCATGGATCATGGCTTTAGTTAGCGGCCCAATGTTCTTCTCTAACAATATGCATGCTCAAACCATTCAACTCAGTGTAGATCGCCCTTACTTCAGACAAGACGAACATGCATAGCAACTCACATGAAATTCAACAATGAATAGTTGATGGCGTCCCCAGTAAACATGGTTATCGCACAACAAGCAACTTAATAAGAAATAAAGTGCATAATTACATATTCAATACCACAATAGTTTTTAAGCTATTTGTCCCATGAGCTATATATTGCAAAGGTGATGATGGAATTTTAAAGGTAGCACTCAAGCAATTTACTTTGGAATGGCGGAAAATACCATGTAGTAGGTAGGTATGGTGGACACAAATGGCATAGTGGTTGGCTCAAGTATTTTGGATGCATGAGAAGTATTCCCTCTCGATACAAGGTTTAAGCTAGCAAGGCTTATTTGAAACAAACACAAGGATGAACCGGTGCAGCAAAACTCACATAAAAGACATATTGAAAACATTATAAGACTCTACACCGTCTTCCTTGTTGTTCAAACTCAATACTAGAAATTATCTAGACCTTAGAGAAACCAAATATGCAAACCAAATTTTAGCATGCTCTATGTATTTCTTCATTAATGGGTGCAAAGCATATGATGCAAGAGCTTAAACATGAGCACAACAATTGCCAAGTATCACATTACCCAAGACATTTATAGCAATTACTACATGTATCATTTTCCAATTTCAACCATATAACAATTTAACAAAGAAGAAACTTCGCCATGAATACTATGAGTAGAAACCAAGGACATACTTGTCCATATGCTACAGCGGAGCGTGTCTCTCTCCCATAAAGTGAATGCTAGGATCCATTTTATTCAAACAAAACAAAAACAAAAACAAACCGACGCTCCAAGAAAAAGCACATAAGATGTGATGGAATAAAAATATAGTTTCGGGGAGGAACCTGATAATGTTGTCGATGAAGAAGGGGATGCCTTGGGCATCCCCAAGCTTAAACAGCTTGAGTCTTCTTGATATATGCAGGGGTGAACCACCGGGGCATCCCCAAGCTTAGAGCTTTCACTCTCCTTGATCATGTTGCATCATACTCCTCTCTTGATCCTTGAAAACTTCCTCCACACCAAACTCGAAACAACTCATTAGAGGGTTAGTGCACAATATAAATTGACATATTCAGAGGTGACACAATCATTCTTAACACTTCTGGACATTGCATAATGCTACTGGACATTAGTGGATCAAAGAAATTCATCCAACATAGCAAAAGAGGCAATGCGAAATAAAAGGCAGAATCTGTCAAAACAGAACAGTTCGTATTGACGAATTTTAAAATGGCACCAGACTTGCTCAGATGAAAATGCTCAAATTGAATGAAAGTTGCGTACATATCTGAGGATCATGCACGTAAATTGGCTTAATTTTCTGAGCTACCTACAGGGAGGTGGACCCAGATTCGTGACAGCAAAGAAATCTGGAACTGTGCAGTAATCCAAATCTAGTACTTACTTTTCTATCAACGGCTTAACTTGGCACAACAAAACACAAAACTAAGATAAGGAGAGGTTGCTACAGTAGTAAACAACTTCCAAGACACAAAATAAAAACAAAGTACTGTAGGTAAAAACATGGGTTGTCTCCCATAAGCGCTTTTCTTTAACGCCTTTCAGCTAGGCGCAGAAAGTGTGTATCAAGTATTATCAAGAGACAAAGTGTCAACATCATAATTTGTTCTCATAATAGAATCAAAAGGGTACTTCATTCTCTTTCTAGGGAAGTGTTCCATACCTTTCTTGAGAGGAAATTGATATTTTATATTACCTTCCTTCATATCAATGATAGCACCAACAGTTCGAAGAAAAGGTCTTCCCAATATAATGGGACAAGATGCATTGCATTCAATATCCAAGACAACAAAATCAACGGGAACAAGGTTATTGTTAACGGTAATGCGAATATTATCAACCTTACCCAAAGGTTTCTTTGTAGAATGATCAGCAAGATTAACATCCAAATAACAATTTTTCAGCGGTGGCAAGTCAAGCATATCATAAATTTTCTTAGGCATAACAGAAATACTTGCACCAAGATCACATAAAGCATTACAATCAAAATCTTTAACCTTCATCTTAATGATGGGCTCCCAACCATCCGCTAGCTTTTTAGGAATAGAGGCTTCACGCTCTAGTTTCTCTTCTCTAGCTTTTATGAGAGCATTTGTAATATGATGCGTGAAAGCCAAATTTATAGCACTAGCATTAGGACTTTTAGCAAGTTTTTGCAAGAACTTTATAACTTCAGAGATGTGGCAATCATCAAAATTCAAACCATTATAATCTAAAGCAATGGGATCATCATCCCCAATGTTGGAAAAAATTTCAGCGGCTTTATCACGAGCAATTTCAGATTTTAGCGATTTCTGAGTTTTTCGCGCTTTGCATTAGAAGTGGAAACATTGCTAACACCAATTCTTTTATTAGTATTAGTAGGAGGTGCAGCAACATGTGTAGCATTAGCATTACTAGTGGTGGTAATAGTCCAAACTTTAGCTACATTCTTCTCTTTAGCTAGTTTTTCATTTTCTTCTCTATCCCACCTAGCACGCAGTTCAGCCATTAATCTTATATTCTCATTAATTCTAACTTGAATGGCATTTGCTGTAGTAGTAATTTTATTATGATGATTCTCATTAGGCAAAACTTTTGATTTCAAAAGATCAACATCAATGACAAGATTATCGACTTTAGAAGCAAGTATATCAATTTTCCCAAGCTTTTCTTCCACAGATTTGTTAAAAGCGGTTTGCGTACTAATAAATTCCTTAAGCATGGCTAAAAAACAAGGAGTGAATTCCAATTATTTTAGTAAGAATTAACATAAGAATTACCAAAGCCGTTGCCATTATTATAACGATATTGCCTATAGTAGTTACTAAAATTGTTAGGTAAGCATTGTTGTTGAAATTACTATTTTTAATGAAGTTTACATCAACATGTTCTTCTTGTGCAACCAATGAAGCTAATGGAACATTATTAGGATCAATATTAGTCCTATCATTCACAAGCATAGACATAATAGCATCAATCTTATCACTCAAGGAAGAGGTTTCTTCGACAGAATTTACATTCTTACCTTGTGGAGCTCTTCAGGTGTGCCATTCAGAGTAGTTGATCATCATATTATCAAGAAGCTTTGTTGCTTCACCAAGAGTGATGGACATAAAGGTACCTCCAGCAGCTGAATCCAATAAATTCCGTGAAGAAAAATTTAGTCCTGCATAGAAGGTTTGGATGATCATCCAAGTAGTCGAGTCCATGGGTTGGGCAATTTTTAACCAGAGATTTCATTCTTTCCCAAGCTTGAGCAACATGTTCAGTATCTAATTGTTTAAAATTCATTATGCTACTCCTCAAAGATATAATTTTAGCAGGGGGATAATATCTACCAATAAAAACATCCTTGCATTTAGTCCATGAATCAATACTATTCTTAGGCGGAGATAGCAACCAATCTTTAGCTCTTCCTCTTAATGAGAAAGGGAACAATTTTAGTTTAATAATATCACCATCTACATCTTTATATTTTTGCATTTCACATAGTTCAACAAAATTATTAAGATGGGCAGCGACATCATCAGAACTAACACGAGAAAATTGCTCTCGCATAACAAGATTGATAAAGCAGGTTTAATTTCAAAGAATTCTGCTGTAGTAGCAGGTGGAGCAATAGGTGTGCATAAGAAATCATTATTATTTGTGGTTGTGAAGTCACACAACTTAGTATTTTCAGCGTTGGCCATTTTAGCATGATAAATAAAGCAAACTAGATAAAGTAAATGCAAGTAAACTAATTTTTTTGTGTTTTTGATATAGCAAACAAGATAGCAAGTAAAGTAAAACTAGCAACTAATTTTTTTGTATTTTGATTTAGTGCAGCAAACAAAGTAGTAAATAAAACTAAGCAAGACAAAAACAAAGTAAAGAGATTGAGAAGTGGAGACTCCCCTTGCGGCGTGTCTTGATCTCCCAGACAACGGCGCCGAGAAAATATGCTTGATGGCGTGTAACTCACACGTTCGTTGGGAACCCCAAGAGGAAGGTATGATGCGCACAGCAGCAAGTTTTCCCTCAGAAAGAAACCAAGGTTTATCGAACCAGGAGGAGCCAAGAAGCACGTTGAAGGTTAATGGCGGCGGGATGTAGTGCGGCGCAACACCGGGGATTCCGGCGCCAACGTGGAACCTACACAACACAACCAAAGTACTTTGCCCCAACGAAGCAGTGAGGTTGTCAATCTCACCGGCTTGCTGTAACAAAGGATTAACCGTATTGTGTGGAAGATGATTGTTTGCGAAAACTTGATAGAACAAGTATTGCGATAGATTGTATTTCGGTAAAGAGAATTGGACCGGGGTCCACAGTTCACTAGAGGTGTCTCTCCCATAAGACAAACAGCATGTTGGGTGAACAAATTACGGTTGGGCAATTGACAAATAAAGAGAGCATGACCATGCACATACATATCATGATGAGTATAGTGAGATTTAATTGGGCATTACGACAAAGTACATAGACCGCCATCCAAGCTGCATCTATGCCTAAAAAGTCCACCTTGAGGTTATCATCCGAACCCCCTCCGGTATTAAGTTGCTAACAACGAGACAATTGCATTAAGTATTGCGCGTAATGTAACTAGTGACTACATCCTTGAACATAGCACTAATGTTTTATCCCTAGTGGCAACAGCACATCCATAACCTTAGAGGTTCTTGTCACCCCTCCAGTTCACGGAGACATGAACCCACTATCGAGCATAAATACTCCCTCTTGGAGTTACTAGCATCAACTTGGCCCGAGCATCTACTAATAACGGAGAGCATGCAAGATCATAAACAACACATAGATATAACTTTGATAATAAACATAACAAGTATTCTCTATTCATCGGATCCCAACAAACGCAACATATAGAATTACAGATAGATGATCTTGATCATGTTAGGTAGCTCACAAGATCCGACAATGATAGCACAATGGGGAGAAGACAACCATCTAGCTACTGCTATGGACCCATAGTCCAGGGGTAGACTACTCACACATCACACCGGAGGCGACCATGGCGGCGTAGAGTCCTCCGGGGAGATGATTCCCCTCTCCGGCGAGGGTGCGGAGAGCGATCTCTGGATCCCCGAGATGGGATCGGCGTTGGCGGCGTCTCTGGAAGGTTTTCCGTATCGTGGTTCTCGATGCTTGGGGGTTTCGTCACGGAGGCTATTTGTAGGCGGAAGGGCAGGTCAACAGGCGGCACGGGGGCCCCACACCACAGGGCCGCGCGGCCAAGGGGGTGCCGCGCCGCGCTCGGGGGTGGCCCCCTCGTGGGCCCTCTTCGTCTCTCCTTCGGACTTACGGAAGCTTCGTGGAAAAATAGGCCCACTGGGCTTTGATTTCGTCCAATTCCGAGAATATTTCCTTACTAGGATTTACGAAACCAAAAACAGCAGACAGCAAGCGGCACTTCGGCATCTTGTTAATAGGTTAGTTCCAGAAAATGCACGAATATGACATAAAGTGTGCATAAAACATGTAGATAACATCAATAATGTGGCATGGAACATAAGAAATTATCGATACGTCGGAGACGTATCATATATCTTTATGTTTATGATAAATGTTTATATACCATGCTATAATTGTATTAACCGAAACATTGATACATGTGTGATATGTAAACAACAAAGAGTCCCTAGTATGCCTCTTAACTAGCTTGTTGATTAATGGATGATTAGTTTCATAATCATGAACATTGGATGTTATTAATAACAAGGTTATATCATTGTATGAATGATGTAATGGACACACCCAATTAAGCGTAGCATAAGATCACGTCATTAAGTTATTTGCTATAAGCTTTCGATACATAGTTACCTAGTCCTTATGACCATGAGATCATGTAAATCACTTATACCGGAAAGGTACTTTGATTACATCAAACGCCACTGCGTAAATGGGTGATTATAAAGGTGGGATTAAGTATCCGGAAAGTATGAGTTGAGGCATATGGATCAACAGTGGGATTTGTCCATCCCGATGACGGATAGATATACTCTGGGCCCTCTCGGTGGAATGTCGTCTAATGTCTTGCAAGCATATGAATAAGTTCATAAGAGACCACATACCACGGTACGAGTAAAGAGTACTTGTCAGGAGACGAGGTTGAACAAGGTATAGAGTGATACCGATGATCAAACCTCGGACAAGTAAAATACCGCGTGACAAAGGGAATTGGTATCGTATGTGAATGGTTCATTCGATCACTAAAGTCATCGTTGAATATGTGGGAGCCACTATGGGTCTCCAGATCCAGCTATTGGTTATTGGTTGGAGTGAGTACTCAACCATGTCCGCATAGTTCGCGAACCGTAGGGTGACACACTTAAAGTTGGATGTTGAAATGGTAGAACTTGAATATGGAATGGAGTTCGAATATTTGTTCGGAGTCCCGGATGAGATCCCGGACATCACGAGGAGTTCCGGAATGGTCCGGAGAATAAGATTCATATATAGGAAGTCATTTTATAAGATTTAAAATGATCCGGAAGGTTCTATGGAAGGTTCTAGAAGGTTCTAGAAAAGTTCGGAAGAAACCACTTTGGAAGGCGGAGTCCCAAAGGGACTCCACCACCATGGCCGGCCAACCCTAAGGGGGGAGGAGTCCGAAGTGGACTCCCCTAAGGGGGCCGGCCACCCCCTCCCAAGGAAGGGTGGGAATCCCACCTCTAGTGGGAGTCCTAGCTTGGGTAGGTTTCATGTGATATGGAAGGTTTTGGTTTGGGGTCTTATTCAAAGACTTGTAGACCAACTCTTGGGTGTTCCACCTATATAATGAGGGCCAAGGGGAGGGGGCCGGCCACCCCAACAACACAAGGTGGCCGCACCACCTAGATGGCCGGCGCCCCCCTCTCCCCAAACCCTAGCCGCCCCACTCCTCCTTCTTCCCCGCACGCTTAGCGAAGCTCCGCCGGGATTCTCCACCACCACCGACACCACGCCGTCGTGCTGTCAGATTCAAGAGGAGCTACTACTTCCGCTGCCCGCTGGAACGGGGAGGTGGACGTCGTCTTCATCAACAACCGAACGTGTGACCGAGTACGGAGGTGCTGCCCGTTCGTGGCGCCGTGATCAAGATCTTCTACGCGCTTTTGCAAGCGGCAAGTGAACGTCTACCGCAGCAACAAGAGCCTCATCTTGTAGGCTTTGGAATCTCTTCAAGGGTGAGACTCGATAATCCCCTCGTTGCTACCGTCTTCTAGATTGCATCTTGGCTTGGATTGCGTGTTCACGGTAGGAAAATTTTTGTTTTCTATGCAACGAATCCTTACAGTGGTATCAGAGCCGTGTCTATGCATAGATGGTTGCACGAGTAGAACACAATGGTTTTGTGGGCGTTGATGCTCTTGTTGTCTTTAGTTTGAGTACTTTGCATCTTTGTGGCATAGTGGGATGAAGCGGCCCGAACTAACTTTACATGACCGCGTTCATGAGACTTGTTCCTCGTTTGACATGCAACTTGTATTGCATAAGAGGCTTTGCGGGTGTCTATCTCTCCTACTATAGTGAAGATTCAATTTACTCTTCTATTGACAACATTAGTATCACCGTTGTGGTTCATGTTCGTAGGTAGATTAGATCTCTCTCGAAAACCCTAAACCACGTAAAATATGCAAACCAAATTAGAGACGTCTAACTTGTTTTTGCAGGGTTTGGTGATGTGATATGGCCATAATGTGATGATGAATATGTATGAGTTGATCATTATTGTATTGTGGCAACCGGCAGGAGCCTTATGGTTGTCTTTATTTTTCATGTTGAGAGGTATTTCAAAGTAGTTGTAATAGTTGCTACATGAGGTGAACAACCATGAAGACGGCGCCATGGACCTTGACGCTACGCCGATGATGATGGAGATCATGCCCGTTGATGATGGAGATCATGTCCGTGCTTTGGAGATGAAGATCAAAGGCGCAAAGACAAAAGGGCCATATCATATCACATATGAATTGCATGTGATGTTAATCCTTTATGCATCTTATTTTGCTTAGAACGCGACGGTAGCATTATAAGATGATCCCTCACATTAATATCAAGATAATAAAGTGTTCTCCCCTCGTATGCACCGTTGCCAAAGTTCGTCGTTTCAAAGCATCTCGTGATGATCGGATGTGATAGATTCAATGTTCATATACAACGGGTGTAAGCCATGTTGCACACGCGGAATACTTGGGTTTGCTTGACGAGCCTAGCATGTACAGACATGGCCTCGGGACAACAGAAACCGAAAGGTTGAACACGAGTCATATGGATGATATGATCAACATGTTGATGTTCACCATTGAAGCTACATCATCTCACGTGATGATCGGTTTTGGTGTAGTGGATTTGGATCGTGTACCACTTAACAACTATGAGGGATGTTGTATTAAGTGGGAGTTCATCAGTAATTAGATTAAAACATGAACTAATTATCATAAACATAGTCTGAGTAGTATTTTGAATTAATTTTGTAGTATTGGCATCCGTTTTTCTACCATGCGCTAGTCTTGTTATTGAGATAGAAATACTGTTAAAATCTGACAAGAAACTTTACGGACTGGTACCATATTGTTAAAGAATCAAGAAGTGATTAAGTCCTATAGCAAACTTTTAGTAAACCTCACATTGTTGATTCAAAGAGCTATGGTTTCAATTAGTACATAAAGTTATCTTGTCTCCGTGAAACTCGAAGTTCAAATCTTTTTGAAAAGTAAGGAGCTGAAAATTTAGTTTTCAGAAATAATCAAGGTATGAGATATATGTGATATCTAAGACCTTATTGCAAGATGATAGAATATAATTTGGTGAGACTACATAAACTCATAAGTTTTATGGGAATGTACGAAGGTTGAAGACGCAAGGCGTCCCAATCCTCCAACTATTGGGGCACTAACAATATTCGCATATCCATGAAGTTATCATCCTTAGTATGCACCGTTGCTAAGACTGCATTAAATGTCGAAGCATCACGTGATGATCGGGTGTTATAGATTCTACGTGTGCATACAACGGGTGCAAGCCAGATTTGCACATGCGAATACAAAGGTTAAAACTTTATGAGCCTAGCATGTACAGACATGGTCTCAGAAAGTCATCATGATACAATGGATAAAATTATGAGTGAAATTGTTCATCATATTACAAGGTTACTAATAGTGAAATCCGGAACACTTGTCATATGATGATCAACTTCAAAGTAAGAACCTCAAGGTTATTCGTATTTGACCAACAAACCGAGAATTTATTGAAGTTGATGTGTTTTTCTGAATAATGAGGAAAGCTAAAAGAGAAACTACAAAAGATTATTGGCAGAAAGAAAGAAAAGACTAGAATGTCTAGCTCAGGTGTATATAAATGATATACATGTTATGGTTATATTCCTAGTTAGGTCACACAATGAAATTCTTGGGTATTTGTACCATATTGGTTGGTATGAAGTGTCATACAAAACAACGCAATACAAAGAATACAATGGCCTAAGTGACTGACAAGGAATATGATAGGAATGCACGACTGGAACAAAATAAAGTGTTATTATGTTCGTCGTTAGCATTCTATCTAGCCCTTAGAATTTATAATAAAGAACTTAATAATTGTTATTTTGCTCTGGTCAAATGAAAACAATGAGTTGTTCAAATTATGACATTACTCCATATACGATGGATAAGTTATTATAAATCTTAATGGTGAAACACACATACATAACACTGACGCTAAAATGCCATAAGGCAAATGATTTGAATTCCACTTATTTGTGGAACCGCCATTTAGGTCATATTAGAAAGGAACGCATGAAGGAACTGCATGCAAATGGATTTTTGGAGTCATTTGATTTGTTGAATCGTTTGGCGCTTGCAAAATCTTTTCTAAAAAGTAATGTCTGAAATACCGTTCATAGGCCAAGAGTTGAACGGGCAACTAACTTAGTGAAAACATACATAATGATATATGTGGTTTACTGGGCATAGTTGTGTGCGGGAGATTCTTCTACTTCATGAAAACTTTCAACAATGAATTGAGTATATATGTGGATATATTCAATAAGGAAGAAGTTTGAAACATTTGAATGGATTCAAATAAATTTCAGCATGAAGTGGAAATCATCGTAATAGAAAAGTCAAATATCTATGATTGGATCATGGTGAAAATATTTGAATTACGAGTTTTAGCAAACATCTAAGAGAGTCATGAAATTGTTCTACTACTCACATTTCTTGGAGTATCATAATGATGATATAGTATCCGAGAGGTGTATCCAAACCTTGTTGGATTAATGATGAGATAAAATATTATGATGCCATTATATTTTTGTGGATTATGCTTTAGTGACTACCGCTTTTACACTGAATAGAGCATCATCATGATCCGTAGAAATGACACCATACGAGTTATGGCATGGGTATGAACCCTAATAGTCCTTTCTTAAATTTTGGTATGCATAGCATAAGTAAATAAGTTTACAACCAAAATCGGACGAATGTCTTTGTTGGTTATCCCAGAGAATTGATTGGGAATTCTTCCCACTATGGAGACAAAGACAAAAGTGTTTGTCAATGTTTCTTATTTCCAAGAAATTGTTTCTAGCGAAATTTTTGAGTGGGAGGACAATAGAACTTGATAAAGTTTATGAACCTGAGCATAATGATCAGAGTAGCGCAGCATAGGAATTGGTTCCGGAAGTGGCCACGACGATCATGGCTCCCATGACTACAAAGTGTTTTAGCCATGGAGATCGAAGTACATATTGAACTTTGTAGGTATGGTTTACTTTGTGATCAAATAAATGATTTGTGGACAAAGGATTGATTTTGAACAATGATAAACCAACTACAAACAAAGAAGTTATGATGGGCCCTGACTCCGTTAAAATGGCTATACGGCATGAAATCCAAGATAGATAAATACTTTTTGAAAGTAAATAGATCTATAAAATTGATGGACTTGGATGAAATATCCTTGAAGAAGCTCGACTTGTCGAAAAGTTGTTTACGACAAAGTTCAAAGAGTTGACTACGATAAGATTAGATCTTCCGTAGCAATGCTTATAGTCTATGTGGATTATTCTAGTAATCACTACATATTTCTTTTATGAGATATGCTAGTAGGATGGCAAAATACATTACTTATCAGACGTGTGTATTAAAGGTGTATACAAGATACAACCAATTGTTTTGCTAGTCCGTGGAATACTAGATAGGTATACAAACTTCAATTGGATGAAGTGAGTATCACGGAGTTGGAATCTTCACCAGATGAAATAGTCAAAGAGTTTTTGATTTCATCAGAAACGATGAAGAGGCTTGCATTTGCGAGAAATTAAGTGGGAGGGCTGAGACATATTTATAATACTTTATGTAGATGACATATAGTTGGTTATAAATGATGTAATTCTATACTTGATTAAAAAGGTTTCATTGAGAAATTAACTTCAATGAAAGGATATGGACTGAAACAAATTTAGTGTCAAGATCTATGAAGATAGAATGAAACACATAATAAGTTTAAGTCAAAGTACATAGAATGGATATTGAAGTAGTTCAATATAGAAATATTAAGAAAATGTTCTTGTCATGTGAAGGTTTAACAAGACTTGAGTGTATCTGACACTCGATGAGTAAAAGCACATGAGTGATTTTAGATCATGAATAATATGCACATAATCAGATATCTTGTGCTCTAAAAAGTTAGGAGCATATACCAGAATGATTCATGTGATGATCATTGAAAAACAGTAAGAATATTCTTGAGTACTTAAGAAGAACCAAGGATATATATATATAGTTTTTGTATGAAGAAATGACAAACAAATCACTGTAAAGTGTTGCACCGATATTTGTTTTGTCACATATGAAAATAAAATTTCAATTTCAAATTAGACTAAATGTTGTTTAAAAGGTAGCACAATGAGCTAGAAGTTGTCTATGCTAGATTTAGAAGAGTTCTAAATATTGTGACGGATTCTACAAAAGAAGGCAGAGTATGTCATTGTTTTGACAATGACAAAGGATGTTAAGTCAAGAGGTTCTTTTAGAACTTGGTGTAGTTCCGACAGAGTCAGAACTTTGAAGCTATATTGTGTGTGACAATATTAGTGACATATTTCAGACCGCGGAATTAAGGTTCCACCAGAAGACCAAACATATTTAATGCCGAATCATTTGGAAATGAGTGATGCGTTGAGACGAAAATGAATTACAAAATACATACGGTTCTGAGCATGTCAGATCCGTTGACTAAAACCTCTCCCGTGAGCAAAACATGATAAAGCACCGGAAGGCCAAGGTGTTATATCTTTACAAATGTAAACTAGATTATTGACTCCAGTGCAAGTGGGAGACTGAAGGAGATATGCCCAAGAGGCAATAATAAAAGTGGTTATTATATATCTTTATGTTTATGATAAATGTTTATATACCATGCTATAATTGTATTAACCGAAACATTGATACATGTGTGATATGTAAACAACAAAGAGTCCCTAGTATGCCTCTTAACTAGCTTGTTGATTAATGGATGATTAGTTTCATAATGTTGAACATTGGATGTTATTAATAACAAGGTTATATCATTGTATGAATGATGTAATGGACACACCCAATTAAGCGTAGCATAAGATCACGTCATTAAGTTATTTGCTATAAGCTTTCGATACATAGTTACCTAGTCCTTATGACCATGAGATCATGTAAATCACTTATACCGGAAAGGTACTTTGATTACATCAAACGCCACTGCGTAAATGGGTGGTTATAAAGGTGGGATTAAGTATCCGGAAAGTATGAGTTGAGGCATATGGATCAACAGTGGGATTTGTCCATCCCGATGACGGATAGATATACTCTGGGCCCTCTCGTGGAATGTCGTCTAATGTCTTGCAAGCATATGAATAAGTTCATAAGAGACCACATACCACGGTACGAGTAAAGAGTACTTGTCAGGAGACGAGGTTGAACAAGGTATAGAGTGATACCGATGATCAAACCCCGGACAAGTAAAATATCGCGTGACAAAGGGAATTGGTATCGTATGTGAATGGTTCATTCGATCACTAAAGTCATCGTTGAATATGTGGGAGCCATTATGGGTCTCCAGATCCCGCTATTGGTTATTGGTTGGAGTGAGTACTCAACCATGTCCGCATAGTTCGCGAACCGTAGGGTGACACACTTAAAGTTGGATGTTGAAATGGTAGAACTTGAATATGGAATGGAGTTCGAATATTTGTTCGGAGTCCCGGATGAGATCCCGGACATCACGAGGAGTTCCAGAATGGTCCGGAGAATAAGATTCATATATAGGAAGTCATTTTATAAGATTTAAAATGATCCGGAAGGTTCTATGGAAGGTTCTAGAAGGTTCTAGAAAAGTCCGGAAGAAACCACTTTGGAAGGCGGAGTCCCAAAGGGACTCCACCACCATGGCCGGCCAACCCTAAGGGGGGAGGAGTCCCAAGTGGACTCCCCTAAGGGGGCCGGCCACCCCCTCCCAAGGAAGGGTGGGAATCCCACCTCTAGTGGGAGTCCTAGCTTGGGTAGGTTTCATGTGATATGGAAGGTTTTGGTTTGGGGTCTTATTCAAAGACTTGTAGACCAACTCTTGGGTGTTCCACCTATATAATGAGGGCCAAGGGGAGGGGGCCGGCCACCCCAACAACACAAGGTGGCCGCACCACCTAGATGGCCGGCGCCCCCCTCTCCCCAAACCCTAGCCGCCCCACTCCTCCTTCTTCCCCGCACGCTTAGCGAAGCTTCGCCGGGATTCTCCACCACCACCGACACCACGCCGTCGTGCTGTCGGATTCAAGAGGAGCTACTACTTCCGCTGCCCGCTGGAACGGGGAGGTGGACGTCGTCTTCATCAACAACCGAACGTGTGACCGAGTACGGAGGTGCTGCCCGTTCGTGGCGCCGTGATCAAGATCTTCTACGCGCTTTTGCAAGCGGCAAGTGAACATCTACCGCAGCAACAAGAGCCTCATCTTGTAGGCTTTGGAATCTCTTCAAGGGTGAGACTCGATAATCCCCTCGTTGCTACCGTCTTCTAGATTGCATCTTGGCTTGGATTGCGTGTTCGCGGTAGGAAAATTTTTGTTTTCTATGCAACGAATCCTTACAAGGGTTTGGTTCCCCCCTTCCCGGTGTTTTGTTATTTCATGTCAGAGGTGTCGGATAAGAATCATTTATGGTTACTCCTTAAGAGTGAAAATAGTAACTTGGAATGTTGCCAAGTTATTTTTTTAAAGTCCCTTTGTATTTATGGACTTATTTAATCATTATTTTTAATGATTCTTAATTACTTTATTTATCTTTGCATTAAATAATGGTTCCAATTTTTCTGTATCAAAAAATCTATTTCATATTTTATTTGGATGGAGAATAAAACTTTAAGTGGTTTGCATATTTTTCTTTATTTTTTTAGAGTTCTTTTTAATTTTCTAAATTTGTTCGAAGTTTCTGTTTAAAGGTAATTTGGAAATTACCATTTTGCTCCTCGGGCCAACCTGTCAGTGGAGCCCAGTGGGTTGGGCTAGACCAGCTCGGGTCCAACTGACCCACTCGGTCGTCCACTCCAATTCTCCCCCGCACCTCCTCGACGAACCCTAATCCTCTCACGATCCCGCTATCGCCGCCGGCGTCGCCGATTTATCCCCGTCGTCTTCGGCCATCTCTGGCAACCAGATGGGTCGCGCCTGACTCGCCGTTGGACGGCGTTCATGGTGGTCCGCGCCAATTTGTCCCTCGTGTCCCTATTTGCTCGTCCTCGACCCTCTCTGCTTCGGTCTTCGTCGGTGATTTCGTTGCTCGCTGGCGTTCCTGGCGCTAGGGCGCCGCCGTGAGCCTCGCCGTGGTGGTGTTGGGTGCTGCGGCGTTGCCGTGGCCTGGTATGGTCTGGCCTGGCACCTCCGTTCCCCCGGCGTGTGCCGCCGTGGCCGCCATGGTTGCGCTCCATGTCTGCTTCGCCTGTAAGTGCTCTGCTCCCTCTCTCTCATCTACTCTTCCTTCCCACCTACCTCTGGACACCTTGGCATCCATGGCGATGTGTTGTGCTTGGCTGCTGCTGCTGCTTGCTCTAGCTTGCCATGTGCTGTTGCCCCTGTGTGATGTTGCTATTCTTGTGTGTTGATGTGTGATACGTCTCCGACGTATCGATAATTTCTTATGTTCCATGCCACATTATTGATGTTATCTACATGTTTTATGCACACTTTATGTCATATTCGTGCATTTTCTGGAACTAACCTATTAACAAGATGCCGAAGTGCCGATTCTTTGTTTTACTGTTTTTGGTTTTGAAATCCTAGTAAGGAAATATTCTCGGAATTGGACGAAATCAAAGCCCGGGGGCCTATTTTCTCACGAAGCTTCCCGAAGTCCGAAGGAGAGACGAAGAGGGGCCACGGAGGGGCCACACTATAGGGCGGCGCGGCCCCCCTTGGCCGCGCGGCCCTGTGGTGTGGGGCCCCGTGCCGCCTCTTGACCTGCCCTTTCGCCTATAAAAAGTCTCCGTGGCGAAAACCCCGATCGAGAACCACGATACGGAAAACCTTCCAGAGACGCCGCCGCCGCCGATCCCATCTCGGGGGATCCAGGAGATCGCCTCCGGCACCCTGCCGGAGAGGGGAATCATCTCCCGGAGGACTCTACGCCGCCATGGTCACCTCCGGTGTGATGTGTGAGTAGTCTACCCCTGGACTATGGGTCCATAGCAGTAGCTAGATGGTTGTCTTCTCCCCATTGTGCTATCATTGTCGGATCTTGTGAGCTGCCTAACATGATCAAGATCATCTATCTGTAATTCTATATGTTGCGTTTGTTGGGATCCGATGAATAGAGAATACTTGTTATGTTGATTATCAAAGCTATGCTTATGTGTTGTTTATGATCTTGCATGCTCTCCGTTATTAGTAGATGCTCTGGCCAAGTTGATGCTAGTAACTCCAAGAGGGAGTATTTATGCTCGATAGTGGGTTCATGCCTACGTGAATGCGGAGGAGTGACAAGAACCACTAAGGTTATGGATGTCTTTGTTGCCACTAGGGATAAAACATTAGTGCTATGTTCAAGGATGTAGTCACTAGTTACATTACGCGCAATACTTAATGCAATTGTCTGTTGTTAGCAACTTAATGTTTGGAGGGGTTCGGATGATAACCTGAAGGTGGACTTTTTAGGCATAGATGCAGTTGGATGACGGTCTATGTACTTTGTCGTAATGCCCAATTAAATCTCACTATACTCATCATGATATGTATGTGCATGGTCATGCTCTCTTTATTTGTCAATTGCCCAACTGTAATTTGTTCACCCAACATGCTGTTCGTCTTATGGGAGAGACACCTCTAGTGAACTGTGGACCCCGGTCCAATTCTCTTTACTGAAATACAATCTCTTGCAATCTTGTTCTACTGTTTTCTGCAAACAATCATCTTCCACACAATACGGTTAATCCTTTGTTCTGACAAGCCGGTGAGATTGACAACCTCACTGTTTCGTTGGGGCAAAGTACTTTGGTTGTGTTGTGCAGGTTCCACGTTGGCGCCGGAATCTCTGGTGTTGCGCCGCACTACATCCCGCCGCCATCAACCTTCAACGTGCTTCTTGGCTCCTCCTGGTTCGATAAACCTTGGTTTCTTTCTGAGGGAAAACTTGCTGCTGTGCGCATCATACCTTCCTCTTGGGGTTGCCCAACGAACGTGTGAAATACACGCCATCAATGTGTTCCTAATCTGCTATGCTCTAGCCTATGCTGCTCTTCCCTTCTTGTTGTGCATGTTTCTGTGCAATTTCTAGATGCCAGGATCTTGCTTATGCATGTATTACTTGCTTGCAGCTACTCCTATGCCTCTGTTTTTGTTACTGCTGCTGCTGTGGCATGTGTGTGCATCAGCTCATGAGCATGCTGTGATGCTCATGGCTTGCCATGTTGCTCCATCCTCTACTGCTGCTACTAAGTTGCCATGTGTGTTCATAATTTATATCCCTGGATTGATTACAGTGAGTAATTCTTGCTTGAAGCAAGTGCCAGTACTGTCTAATCATTAAGTGCCGGTATCATCTATACAGTAAGTAATTCTTGCTTTGCTTCATTGTAAAGCTCTGCTGAGCTTGTCTGTTGACTAAATAGCTCCACCCCTTGATGGTGTGCTTCTAGATACAATTATAGATTATTTATATAATTATATGTGATGCAATTGTTAATAATTTGTGGCTATTTCATTTATCTGGTCCATGAATTGGTGCTAGGCTTGGCTCTAGCATGCACTTGCATGCTCTGGCATGTCCTGATGATCATATGAGTATGCGTTGCTTGCTGGTTGTCTTCTGATCTATGGCTTGTGTCTCACTGGTGCGTCTCCTTGTGTCTGGGTGACACCCTAGCCTGTGCTGGTGCATGCTTTTGCTTGCTCAAGCATCTGCTGATGCTTGTAGTGATCCTCTGGATCATTTGCATGTGTCTAGGCCACTGTTTACTGATGTATTTCATTTATCTGTGTAGCCTTGCTTGATTAAATAGATAAATGAGGTGAACTGTGTCAGTGATGATCCTATTACTTGATAATTTGGAGCTAGAGGGATGCCAACCCTTTGGTTGGGGACCCTAGCTCCCTCTGAACCCTGTTGGGTAATGATGAGCTGACTTGGCTTAATGATTTGGTGGTTTGAGGTGGCCCTGACAATTTATTACTGCTGTCCAAGGGTAGCTCCCCCTCTATGGCTTGTTGTTGCTATCATATGATTTCTGGTTGATCCTTGGTTGGATTTCCAGTAGCCTTTGCTGTGGAAAATATAAATAGACAACAATTTGTCTATTTTTTTGATGGTTAATGATCCAGTAGGTGCTAGGTGAGTTGGATTAGCTAGTAGTTCATCAAATCTTTGCTGGATACATTGGTTAGATGTAGTGGTGATACACTTGGTTCTAACCATTTCTTCCCTGGGATTAAAACTACTGCTTTACTCCTATTTTGCCAGCACCTGGTGGTTTTCACCAGATGATGATATTCATAGGGTAATCCTACCCTTGAGCTTGTGTGTGATGCATATGCTTATTAATGAGAAAAACAACTGCTTGCTCATGTTCATCTGTGTATACCTCACTCCAGCTCGTAGATTATGTGCTGATGTGGAGGATGTGCTTCTGGTTGAGGTTTAAGCTTGCCTTGCTCCTCCTGGCTAGCTTGTGATGAATTCCTTCCTCCTGGCTTGCTCTACAACAGCAATCCTTGGTGGAATTGTTCTGGATGGTTTGGATGGTTGTGTTGTTCTTCCTGTTCTAACTGTTCTTGATGTTCTTACCCTTGGAGAATCTGTCGATGGATACCTAGGGTTTGCTTGTGAAAAGGTTATATATTGCCCCTCTCCCTGCCTCTTTGGTCGACAACAATGCATGTCCAAAGTACTTCTCCCCTGGTCTGTGTGTGTTGGAGAGCATGCAGCTATCCCTGTGAGCTGCATGTGTGCTCTCAGGTTGGAACTTGGGCTTTTGGCCTTGTTCCCTCGGCAGACTTTGATATTATCTCCAAATTTGATCTTTATTTTCACTAACCTGCCAAGTGTCTTTGCCACTTGGCCTAATTTTTCATTTCTTTGTGTTGTGTTTCTTTACAGGGATGAATTGGATGATCAAGATGATCTCCAACATGTGTTGATCAATAAATCCTTGAAGATTTACTTGCTTAGTTTAGCATTCTGTAATAATTTGTAATTCTTTTATTTTCCTTTTCATTTATTCATTTTTAATGTGTTTTAATTCTTATAATTCAATTGGATAATGTAATGACAATGTATCATGTGTATTAATCAATAAAGCTCATGTTTTCTCTAATGAGCTTTGAATATATGTTCTATTATTTTATATTCTTGATTTATCCAATTGTTTAATGAATTATCCATTATTGAATTATAATATACTTAATTGATGTTTGAATTTGAAATTCAAACATAAGTTGTTTGAATTCAATCATGCAACTTAAGTTGAAAGGTGGATTGTTCCCCTCTCTTCTCGAAAACCGTAACTTGAGTTTAGATAGGTCCAAGTTTATCGCACTCTCGAAACCCTAACCCTATCTGGTGTCGAGAGAGAAACTTGTCCCCCCTAAGATGTAATTTTTCAATAAAGCGCGAAATTTCCCCAGATTTTATGATGCAATGCACATCCCTTTCTAAATTCTACCCCTCGATCGTCTCTATCCTGGGATATTACAAGCAGCCCACGCCGGTGGTGAGGTGGAGGTGGAGCAGCCCACGCCGCTGGTGGAGATAGAGGTGGAGCTGCCCACGGATTATACGGCGGAGGTGGAGGTGGAGTCGGAGCCAGCGGTTGCGGGCCGAGTTCTGGAGCGCCCTACGTAGGACCTCTTCCTCCATGAGGCCCGGCGGCATGATGCTGTTGGTGTACTAGGGCAGCGGAGGCTGCACCAGTCAGTCCACCTCCGAGACGAGGACGTCGAGCCTCTCGATCTCTTCGTCGGTCATCGTCGTCGGGAAGTTGAACTTTCGGCCCTCCGCCATGGCCGCCTGCCATTTGTGGAAAATGCAGGCGCCGAAGTCGTCGCTATCGTTTGGCCTTCTTGTTGTTGTAGGCCAGCCCGTCCTAGTCCTCGTCGGCGTCGTCGTCCGGTGGAGGCGCCGGTGGCTGTCGTGTTCAACGATGAGGCGGCGGTGGCCGGTCAAACGGGAAGTCCCAGTCGTCGAGGAAGCCCGCCTGCCTCCTCGGGTCGTCCTCTGTCTAGTGCCAGCTGTGCCAGGTATTAGAGTCGACGGTGAAGGCGGATCGGCGCAAAGGTCCGGTGGCAGGTACCGCCGCCTGCACCATATCTTGTCGCACGGCGTCCAGTTCTGGTGCATGAGCCGCGCCACCTCGATGAGCAGCAGCACCCTGTTCGGTGAAGGCGCGCGGGACACGATGCTATTGATGGCGGCGCAGAAGCTTAGGCGCCGCCCGCCATTGAGGGCGTTGATACGTCTCCGACGTATCGATAATTTCTTATGTTCCATGCCACATTATTGATGTTATCTACATGTTTTATGCACACTTTATGTCATATTCGTGCATTTTCTGGAACTAACCTATTAACAAGATGCCGAAGTGCCAGTTGCTGTTTTCTGCTGTTTTTGGTTTCAGAAATCCTAGTAACGAAATATTCTCGGAATTGGACGAAATCAACGCCCAGGGTCCTATTTTGCCACGAAGCTTCCAGAAGTCCGAAGAGGAGGCGAAGTGGAGCCACGAGGGGCCACACCCTAGGGCGGCGCGGCCCCCTTGGCCGCGGCCACTGTGGTGTGGGGCCCTCGTGCCGCCTCTGACCTGCCCTTCCGCCTACTTAAAGCCTCCGTTGCGAAACCCCGGTCACCGAGAGCCACGATACGGAAAACCTTCCGGACGCCGCCGCCGCCGATCCCATCTCGGGGGATCCAGGAGATCGCCTCCGGCACCCTGCCGGAGAGGGGAATCATCTCCCGGAGGACTCTACGCCGCCATGGTCGCCTCCGGAGTGATGTGTGAGTAGTCTACCCCTGGACTATGGGTCCATAGCAGTAGCTAGATGGTTGTCTTCTCCCCATTGTGCTTCATTGTCGGATCTTGTGAGCTGCCTAACATGATCAAGATCATCTATCTGTAATTCTATATGTTGCGTTTGTTGGGATCCGATGAATAGAGAATACTTGTTATGTTGATTATCAAAGTTATGTCTATGTGTTGTTTATGATCTTGCATGCTCTCCGTTATTAGTAGATGCTCTGGCCAAGTTGATGCTAGTAACTCCAAGAGGGAGTATTTATGCTCGATAGTGGGTTCATGTCTCCGTGAATCTGGAGGGTGACAAGAACCTCTAAGGTTATGGATGTGCTGTTGCCACTAGGGATAAAACATTAGTGCTATGTTCAAGGATGTAGTCAACGATTACATTACGCGCAATACTTAATGCAATTGTCTGTTGTTAGCAACTTAATCTTGGAGGGTTCGGATGATAACTTTGAAGGTGGACTTTTAGGCATAGATGCATGCTTTGGATGGCGGTCTATGTACTTTGTCGTAATGCCCAATTAAATCTCACTATACTCATCATAATATGTATGTGCATGGTCATGCCCTCTTTATTTGTCAATTGCCCAAGCTGTAATTTGTTCACCCAACATCTTGTTTATCTTATGGGAGAGACACCTCTAGTGAGCTGTGGACCCCGGTCCAATTCTCTATCTTGAAATACAATCTCTGCAATATTGTTCTACTGTTTTCTGCAAACAATCATCTTCCACACAATACGGTTAATCCTTTGTTACAGCAAGCCGGTGAGATTGACAACCTCACTGTTTCGTTGGGGCAAAGTACTTTGGTTGTGTTGTGCAGGTTCCACGTTGGCGCCGGAATCCCTGGTGTTGCGCCGCACTACATCCCGCCGTCATCAACCTTCAACGTGCTTCTTGGCTCCTCCTGGTTCGATAAACCTTGGTTTCTTTCTGAGGGAAAACTTGCTGCTGTGTGCGCATCATACCTTCCTCTTGGGGTTCCCAACGAACGTGTGAGTTACACGCCATCAAGCTCTTTTAAGGCGCCGTTGCGGGAGATCAAGACACGCTGCAAGGGGAGTCTCCACATCCCAATCTCTTTACTTTGTTTTTGTCTTGCTTAGTTTTATTTACTACTTTGTTTGCTGCACTAAATCAAAATACAAAAAAATTAGTTGCTAGTTTTACTTTATTTGCTATCTTGTTTGCTATATCAAAAATACAAAAAAATTAGTTACTTGCATTTACCTTACTTGATTCATCATGTTTCCTTTTAATTTTACCACGAAAGACATACCGGTAGGACGTGGGTCTATAATTGGGAGAAATAATATAGAAGAATTCTTCAACCATGTTAGTACCGTTGACGATTTTGAGGATAGACACTTGGTAGACCTTGCCCCTACCTATGAAATTGCTGCTGCTGCTTTAGTTCGCATGTTGGAAACTAAATTTGTTAATCTCAATCCTATAATCCAACACATGTTTCTCACACTTGGTGATATGGAAGAAGGGGAAAAGAAAGATTTTGTTTTAGAAACCCTTCTTAGATAATTTGGTGGTATAGCGAGAGAGGCTAGAAAGGTCTTTGCTAAATTTAATATGCTTGGTTCTTACACCAATTTTGTTAGTCTCCTTGAAAAGATGGATATGAATAGAATAAAGTACACTAATAATATTAATAATGAAAAGGGAGATGCTAAAACTTATGTATCTAATATACTATGCCTGGTTGAGAAAACTCCGCACCCCGCTGAGAATGCACCACCCTTTGATAATACTTGATACACACTTTCTGCGCCTAGCTGAAAGGCGTTAAAGAAAAGCGCTTATGGGAGACAACCCATGTTTTTACCTACAGTATTTTGTTTTTATTTTGTGTCTTGGAAGTTGTTTACTACTGTAGTAACCTCTCCTTATCTTAGCTTAGTGTTTTATTGTGCCAAGTAAAGTCGTTGATAGAAAAGTTCATACTAGATTTGGATTACTGCGCAGAAACAGATTTCTTTGCTGTCACGAATCTGGGCTTTTTTCCCTGTAGGTAACTCAGAAAATTATGCCAATTTACGTGAGTGATCCTCAGATATGTACGCAACGTTCATTCAATTTGAGCATTTTCATTTGAGCAAGTCTGGTGCCTCAATAAAATTCGTCAATACGAACTGTTCTGTTTTGACAGATTCTGCCTTTTATTTCGCATTGCCTCTTTTGCTATGTTGGATGAATTTCTTTGATCCATTAATGTCCAGTAGCTTTATGCAATGTCCAGAAGTGTTAAGAATGATTGTGTCACCTCTGAATATGTTAATTTTTATTGTCGCTAACCCTCTAATGAGTTGTTCTAAGTTTGGTGTGGAGGAAGTTTTCAAGGATCAAGAGAGGAGTATGATGCAACATGATCAAGGAGAGTGAAAGCTCTAAGCTTGGGGATGCCCCGGTGGTTTACCCCTGCATATATCAAGAAGACTCAAGCGTCTAAGCTTGGGGATGCCCAAGGCATTCCCTTCTTCATCGACAACATTATCAGGTTCCTCCCCTGAAACTATATTTTTATTCCATCACATCTTATGTGCTTTTCTTGGAGCGTCGGTTTGTTTTTTTTTTTTTGTTTGAATAAAATGGATCCTAGCATTCACTTTATGGGAGAGAGACACGCTCCGCTGTAGCATATGGACAAGTATGTCCTTAGTTTCTACTCATAGTATTCATGGCGAAGTTTCTTCTTCGTTAAATTGTTATATGGTTGGAATTGGAAAATGATACATGTAGTAATTGCTATTAATGTCTTGGGTAATGTGATACTTGGCAATTGTTGTGCTCATGATTAAGCTCTTGCATCATATGCTTTGCACCCATTAATGAAGAAATACATAGAGCATGCTAAAATTTGGTTTGCATATTTGGTTTCACTAAGGTCTAGATAATTTCTAGTATTGAGTTTGAACAACAAGGAAGACGGTGTAGAGTCTTATAATGTTTTCAATATGTCTTTTATGTGAGTTTTGCTGCACCGGTTCATCCTTGTGTTTGTTTCAAATAAGCCTTGCTAGCCTAAACCTTGTATCGAGAGGGAATACTTCTCATGCATCCAAAATACTTGAGCCAACCACTATGCCATTTGTGTCCACCATACCTACCTACTACATGGTATTTCCCGCCATTCCAAAGTAAATTGCTTGAGTGCTATCTTTAAAATTCCATCACTCACCTTTGCAATATATAGCTCATGGGACAAATAGCTTAAAAACTATTGTGGTATTGAATATGTAATTATGCACTTTATCTCTTATTAAGTTGCTTGTTGTGCGATAACCATGTTTACTGGGGATGCCATCAACTACTCTTTGTTGAATTTCATGTGAGTTGCTATGCATGTTCGTCTTGTCTGAAGTAAGAGCGATCTACCACCTTATGGTTAAGCATGCATATTGTTAGAGAAGAACATTGGGCCGCTAACTAAAGCCATGATCCATGGTGGAAGTTTCAGTTTTGGACAAATATCCTCAATCTCATATGAGAAGAATTATTAATTGTTGTTACATGCTTATGCATAAAAGAGGAGTCCATTATCTGTTGTCTATGTTGTCCCGGTATGGATGTCTAAGTTGAGAATAATCAATAGCGAGAAATCCAATGCGAGCTTTCTCCTTAGACCTTTGTACAGGCGGCATAGAGGTACCCCTTTGTGACACTTGGTTAAAACATGTGCATTGTGATGATCCGGTAGTCCAAGCTAATTAGGACAAGGTGCGGGCACTATTAGTATACTATGCATGAGGCTTGCAACTTGTAAGATATAATTTACATGATACATATGCTTTATTACTACCGTTGACAAAATTGTTTCATGTTTTCAAAATCAAAGCTCTAGCACAAATATAGCAATCGATGCTTTTCCTCTATGGAGGACAATTCTTTTACTTTCAATGTTGAGTCAGTTCACCTATTTCTCTCCACCTCAAGAAGCAAACACTTGTGTGAACTGTGCATTGATTCCTACATACTTGCTTATTGCACTTATTATATTACTCTATGTTGACAATATCCATGAGATATACATGTTACAAGTTGAAAGCAACCGCTGGAACTTAATCTTCCTTTGTGTTGCTTCAATGCTTTTACTTTGAATTATTGCTTTATGAGTTAACTCTTATGCAAGACTTATTGATGCTTGTCTTGAAGTGCTATTCATGAAAAGTCTTTGCTTTATGATTCACTTGTTTACTCATGTCATATACATTGTTTTGATCGCTGCATTCACTACATATGCTTTACAAATAGTATGATCAAGGTTATGATGGTATGTCACTCGAAATTATACGTGTTATCGTTTTACCTGCTGGGACGACGAGCGAACTAAGCTTGGGGATGCTGATACGTCTCGACGTATCGATAATTTCTTATGTTCCATGCCACATTATTGATGTTATCTACATGTTTTATGCACACTTTATGTCATATTCGTGCATTTTACGGAACTAACCTATTAACAAGATGCCGAAGTGCCGATTCTTTGTTTTCTGCTTGTTTTTGGTTTGAGAAATCCTAGTAACGAAATATTCTCGGAATTGGACGAAATCAACGCCCGGGGTCCTATTTTGCCACGAAGCTTCGGAAGTCCGAAGAGGAGACGAAGTGGAGCCACGAGGGGCCACACCCTAGGGCGGCGCGGGCCCCCCTTGGCCGCGCGGCCACGTGGTGTGGGGCCCTCGTGCCGCCTCTGACCTGCCCTTCCGCCTACTTAAAGCCTCCGTTGCGAAACCCCCAGTACCGAGAGCCACGATACGGAAAACCTTCCAGAGACGCCGCCGCCGCCGATCCCATCTTGGGGGATCCAGGAGATCGCCTCCGGCACCCTGCCGGAGAGGGGAATCATCTCCCGGAGGACTCTACGCCGCCATGGTCACCTCCGGAGTGATGTGTGAGTAGTCTACCCCTGGACTATGGGTCCATAGCAGTAGCTAGATGGTTGTCTTCTCCCCATTGTGCTTCATTGTCGAATCTTGTGAGCTGCCTAACATGATCAAGATCATCTATCTGTAATTCTATATGTTGCGTTTGTTGGGATCCGATGAATAGAGAATACTTGTTATGTTGATTATCAAAGTTATGTCTATGTGTTGTTTATGATCTTGCATGCTCTCCGTTATTAGTAGATGCTCTGGCCAAGTTGATGCTAGTAACTCCAAGAGGGATTATTTATGCTCGATAGTGGGTTCATGTCTCCGTGAATCTGGAGGGGTGACAAGAACCTCTAAGGTTATGGATGTGCTGTTGCCACTAGGGATAAAACATTAGTGCTATGTTCAAGGATGTAGTCACTGATTACATTACGCGTAATACTTAATGCAATTGTGCATTGTTAGCAACTTAATCTTGGAGGGGTTCGGATGATAACTTTGAAGGTGGACTTTTTAGGCATAGATGCATCTTTGGATGGCGGTCTATGTACTTTGTCGTAATGCCCAATTAAATCTCACTATACTCATCATAATATGTATGTGCATGGTCATGCCCTCTTTATTTGTCAATTGCCCAACTGTAATTTGTTCACCCAACATGCTGTTTATCTTATGGGAGAGACACCTCTAGTGAACTGTGGACCCCGGTCCAATTCTCTATACTGAAATACAATCTCTGCAATCTTGTTCTCTTTGTTTTTACGCAAACAATCATCTTTCACACAATACGGTTAATCCTTTGTTGTGACAAGCCGGTGAGATTGACAACCTCCTTTGTTTCGTTGGGGCAAAGTACTTTGGTTGTGTTGTGCGAGGTTCACGTTGGCGCGGAATCCACAGTGTTGCGCCGCACTACATCCCGCCGCCATCAACCTTCAACGTGCTTCTTGGCTCCTCCTGGTTCGATAAACCTTGGTTTCTTTCTGAGGGAAAACTTGCTGCTGTGCGCATCATACCTTCCTCTTGGGGTTCCCAACGAACGTGTGAGTTACACGCCATCAGGCGTGCAAAAGAGGCATCCGCGGTATTGATGGTGAAGGCTGCAGTGCAGACGCGGAAGCGATGACCACCGAAGCGTTGTCCGCGAAAGCGGTGGCCGCGGAAGTGATGTGCTCGATACAACCCTATAGCTCGCTACCAGGCGGACCCGGTGGAAAAGTGAGCAGTCACTTGGCGCGTCCGCGCAGCGTCTTCAGCGTCCGCCGACGGAAATAATATGCGCCACGTTTGCGTCTCCTCGCGGACGGCCGATCACTATGCGTCGGGCCGCTGGACCTGATTTTCCTGTCACATTTTAGGCCCGTACGAACGCAAACGGTCGCTGAGTATCTGTTTGCATCGTCTCGCTGGAGATTCCTAAATCCACAGACATAGGTAGGCGTGACAGGATAAACTTATGATGGCCTTTCATGTTTCAAAACTAATCATATAATCACATTCTTGTTGTCGATCGATCGGCTCTTACGATGCCGGCTTTTACGCTGCTTCGGGTGAATAATGCTGACGGCTCTGCTAAGAGCAAGTACAATAAGTCCTACTCAGCTGGCTATAAGGATTAAAATAGTATATTATTGCTTAGTTGGAGGAGAGAGAGGAGGAGAGAGAAAAAGAGTAGGCTCTTATGCAAGAGTCACCTCTAGCACGTGCTCCTAGACACTTTGTGAGAGTGAAAGATGGGTCATACATTGATAAAGTATTACATTTTTGTATTGTATATGTTATCTCTAAGTTGGCTATAGATGACATGATACTTGGCTTATAGCCAGCAGCTGGCTACACTATTAGAATTGCTCTAACGCGCGCATACTCTGCTGACTGGTCGGTATCTGGTGCGGCGATTGACCACCGGCCGGCCGATCAGTCACCTGCCCACCGATCGGCCGAATCGGCCACCTGCAATCGGCTGCCAGTGCGCTCATCGCCGATCTGGCGGACCGAAGTCACACTTTTGCAGATTTTTTAAAATGCATGACATTTTTGCATTTTATAAAATAATTCGTATTATTTAAAAAAAAGTTGCCCATGTTTGCTACTGCTATGTATCACTATAAAAGGCAAAGCTTTTGTCTAGATTAAAAAAGGGTGTGTCTAAGTCTCAGAGACATAGCTTATGTCTCAGTCGAATAACATGATGCGGGTCTAAGCAAATTATAAACAGTAGCAAACACAAGTCTTCAAGTAGAAATAAAATCTAATGATGAAGCACGTGACTAAGACGTAAGCTACGTCTCAGCTAGCTGAAACTTAGCAATTCCATTAAAGAAAACAATTTGGAATGTTAGCAAATCGCATAGTAAAAAAAAACAAATCAGCCCCCTACACACGTCAGGGCATGTACAATGGTAGAGAAGTCATGCCTTCCTTTACCCCGCCACATCAGTTAGAGAAAGCATTAGATATAAATCATACAATGCATTATCTCTTACAGCAATCTCTAGCAATTAATACGAATAATTAAATTAAAAAATTTGTTGCTAAAGGAAGACATATGTGGAGAAAATAGTCTTCTCTTATTTTTTAAGAGATGATCCCTTAGCTAAGGGAAGACAACCTTCTATTTTTATTCTCTCTCGTCTAACTAAGCAAAATCTGACGTGATATCTTTAAGAGAAGGCTTACATGACCACATAGTAAAAAAAATAAACTAGAGACGGAACTTAGTGAAAACCGGAATGTTAGCACTGCTAATCTGAATTTTAGTTTTCGGTACGAGCAAATGTTTTTTGACCCAATTTTCGGTAAGAAATGGAACAAGTTCAGTAATTTATTTTTCCTCCCTGATGCGGACCTCATCCAGAACGACAGTCCCTCCGCCGCCGCTCGGCGATGCTCTCCTCATCGATCGCCTTCCCACCACTCCGCCTAACCCCTCCCTCCGCAGCTGCTCCTCGCTGGAGGTCAGCTGCCGCCGCCGTCACCATCACGATGCGGGACCGGAGCAAGAACAGGAAGCCAACACAGCGAGGGCGCTACCTCAGCAGCGAGGCCATCCAGGTCGTCCAGTCCCTCAAGCGCGCCACCCTCTGTGGCGCCCCCGCGGCCGGCGCCGTCGCGAAGGACCCCAAGCTCCAGCGGCTCCTGAAGGCCGACATGGTGGCCGTCTTCCGTGAGCTCGCGGCGCAGGGCGAGGCCCTGCTGGCACTCAAGGTACATCCTGATTTAGTTTTTTGTGAGATCAGAGTGGATTGAGCCGATTTTGGTTGTACTTTGTGTGAACCGATTGTCTGGCGTGTCCAAAGGAGACAACCAACTCTGAGCACAAAAAAGATTATCAGCTCAGCTAAATGTTCTCATGTACCTGTTTGTGGGTCTTCCTGAACAGTTTTTATGTCCAATATCTAGCCTGATCCACCAGATTATCACTAGAGAAAAGTTAGGGTACTCATGAATTGTATGTTCAGAACACCTGCTACCTTTGGAAATTGTGTATAATCTGCTCACTTATAAGTCAAAGCTCTCCAAATTGTTCCTGCTTTGTTCCAAACCAATGTTATTTCATCATATGGCTGCCATGGCCTGTGGGTGTGCCATGGATGACATTTCTTAAGCATGCCAGAAGATGTAAATCTGCAAAGTGATGAATGTGAAGAATCTTCAATAGCAAGTTTGCTTTAATCTAGGTCAATAATGATGCATGTGTAGAATCTGCATGACTAATGATAATCCACTGGCAGTACACGGGGTTGGTTATATCTAGTCTCTTGTTTCTCTTTAACCCTTATATGTTTTCTAATTGCCTTTTTGGCAATTTACTTTGTATTGGTTATAGTTCCTACTGTATTCTTCTTCTTTGCCCTTAGATAATAGAGACGATGCTGGCAAGCAGGCACTTCTTGACTGGAACTGAGAAATGCATACTAAGATGCCTCTTGATTTTGTCTTCTTTGATAGGTCTTTGAGGAGATTCGAAAGGAGCACTGGTACAAGCCCAGGCTGTTCTGGTATGTTGATCTTATCACAGTGCTTGCTAGCAAAGGTCTGAGGTCCGAGGTTGGCCAAGCATGTTCGTATCTGAAGAGGGAACAATTAGAACCTGACACGGATGGTTTCAATCTGCTCCTGAAGACACTCCTAGATGCTGAGTTCACACAGTTAACAATGGACTGCTTCCGGCTTATGAAACTATGGGACAGTGAACCTGACAGGACAACATACGTAACATTGGTGAAAGGTCTTGAATCCCTAGGGGAAACGGATCTATCTGCTCAGATGAGGTTGGAAGCGGAAAGTGATTACGGAGACCTCTGGGACTTCTTTGATGAAGAGGAGGCGATTGACGCTTGAGCAGCCAGTTGTTAACAGGATGGGTTGTATGGCCATTCTGGACGGGAATCGTTTAAGGACATTATATGCAGTGTTAGAAATAGAACAAACAGATGTAAGTCCATATCTTGGACACAGCAGAATTTGTTGTGCAAAAAGTAGCGACTAGTTAATGCCAATATCTGCCTGAGATTCATAAATACTGAAGAAGGACTATCCACAGCTGTATCGGTACATGTTTTCATCTAGGATTATAACTTACTAGTTTTTTTTTTTTCCTTTCAGTAGTTCTCTGTGTATAATCAATGAATGTACAGTCACACTAATGTGTACAGTCAAATTATTGATAATTTTTCATGATTTCGTATCGTACTCAAGAAAATGTAGGCAGCATTTGCCTCATAGAAATATAAGATGTATCAGTGCAAACTTCATTATAGGTCAGAAGGGTAAATTACAACTGCGGAAATATTAAGCTTACATTCAGGGTATTATCTGGAAAACATAAACAGTTTCACCTGTTCTTGCCATCACGAGATATCCTGAAAGAAGGCCATTGTAAGGTATTTTCTTGAACTAGATACTCATTGACTCAGATGTGAAGAAGCTTGGGCTATTTGCTTTTACTGATAACTACTAATCATTTTTTGTAGTGCAAATGCAGTTGATAACTTGCTGCGAGATTTCTGACATTGGTAAGCTTTAGAGTGCAATGGCTCGTACACATTCTGCAAACGGAAATGCCTCCAGAGCCAAAACATTACTGAAGAAATGCAAGCTTAATTCCGTGCGTGTATCATTTAGTCCTTGCAGTTGTGGTGACTTCGGAGTTCGGACGATCGAACAAGACCTGCTACGGCGATCAGGTAGGGGGCCACGGTGGCGGTGGCAGTGGCGGATGGGCCACCGTCAATGGAGCCGCCGGATCCCTTGTTCGCACTATGGCGGATGGGTCACCGGCAACTGAGCAGCCTGCCGCCTCGCTGTGCAAGGAAGGTAGCGGCGGTGGCGGCGGCGGCGGGACCATCGGCTTAGTGAAGACCTTGAAGACCACGAGGTCCGTGTTGGTACCTGGGCGTTTCTTGGCTTTGCGGACGGAGGGTGAGGCCTTGTTCATCCGGTACTCTTTCATCAGCCACTGTGTCTGCCGCCACGCCACCATGCCGTCGCCGTCCACCCGCGCCGCGTGGAACGCGAACCTGCGATGGAAAGCGACGACCTCCCCGTTTATCATGGGGTACTTCTTCTCGCCGCCGTAGCGCATCCAGCACCCGCCTTGCGCCAGCCGCATACTGGTGGTGTGCTTCGCCGCGAAGAAGTAGCCCCACACCTCGCCGTTCTGCTTCCTGTGGCTGGGCGGGAAGGGCAGCGCGTCCGGGCTCACGGCGAAGACGTCCACGCCCTCCGCGACCAAGCCGGGGGTGACGCATGCCGGGAGCTTGCTGAGGACCGCCTTGGGGCCGAGGCACTCTGCGATGATCTGAAGGCCGCTGGGAACCTTGAATTTCCTGCGCTCCACGGCGGGCGGTGTCGGAAGCACCGCGAGTTCCATGTTCGCGTTAGGGTTGTCGGGCTGCGCGCGGCTCGAGTTGGCCCCGTCCTGGCTGGAGCGCGCGGGAGGCGGCGTAGAGACCACTGTGGTGGCGATGGCCAGGGGCGTCGGCGGAGGGACCACCGGCGTGGCGATAGCCTCGGGTTGCGGCAGGACGGCCACTGGCGTCGCGACGACCTTGGGCGCCGGCGGCGGATCCACCGGCTTCGCGATGGCCTGGACCGGCGGCGTCGGGGCCACCAACGTCGCAATGGCCTGAGCTGGCGGCGGAGGGGCCACCGGCTTCGCTACGACGATAGGTCGTGGCCGGGGTGGTCGGGCTGAGCGCGGCGGAAGGCTGCTTCCTCCTTGCTGGAGCGCCCCGCCGCCTTCAGAGCGGGCATACGGCGGAGGGACCACCTTCATCGGCTTCAGATTCGGCTTCATCTTGGACTTGCGCACCGCGAGCACACCGGCCTTGACGGGCACCTTTGCTGGTTGGGCTTGGATCGACGGAAGGCGGCATTCTACTCCCTGGACCACCACGTCGGAGAGGGCGGGCGGCGGCGCAGGAACCGCCGGCTTGGTGAAGACCTTGCGGATGACGAAGTCCATGTTGGCGTCGGGGCACTCGAGCTTCTTGACGCGGCAGACCATCGAGCCCTTGTGGAGCCGGTACTCCTTCATCATCCACCGCGTCGGCGCCCACATCACCGTGCCGTCGTCCTCCACCCGCGTCACGTGGAACGCGAACCTGCTCCGGTACGCGAACGTCTTGAAGTCCATCACGTACGGCTTGTCCTTGCCGTACCGCACCCAGCACCCGCCCGGCGCCGGCTGGATGCTGTCGGCGGCCTGCGCGCCGGCGAAGTAGCCCCACACCTCCCCGTGCTGACCCATGTGGCTGGGCTGGAAGGGGAGCGCGTTCGGGCTCGCGGCGAAGATGTCCACGCCCGCCGCGACGGTGCAGCCGCCGGGGAGGGCGCCGTTGGAGAGCTTGCCGCTGGCCGCGTTGCGGCCGAGGTACAGCGTGAGGAGCTGGCGGCCGGAGGTCTTGACTACCATTCCCGGCCGACGCCTCCTTTGCGATGGCGATCTGCGAACCCAGGGAGCGGAGGAGGGCAAAGTTTGTTGGGGGGAAGTTTCTGGATTTCAGGGAGAAGACGAGTCCGATTGTCGATTTTTGACAGGGGCTGGACTTTATATAATGGTACGAAACCGGATAGCATCATGGCAGCGATGATCTAGAATCCTAGTCCGATGCAAATTCGAGATTTCGAACTGAATAGCTTGCAAATTTGATCCATGTTCCAGACGGATTCGAGATCAAGGTGGGCTTTCAAATTTGGCAGAAGCCGTTAGAACGGTGATGATTCCGGCCTTCTGTACCAGCAATGGTTTTGATTCCTAACAGATGTGCAGTTGTGGACAGCATTTTTCATCGGAATTTTTTTATAAACCTTACCAACGGGATAAGGATCCCTCCCTTGCTAGCTATAGGTTGTTTGTTAGATTCCATCATGATTTTCCATCAGCTGACCTCAGTGCTCAGTTCTCTTAGGAATCGGTGGCCACGCTATGCTTCTCATAGTGAGAGTAACATAGCTAGTAACATCACACATCTCAAGATATTTTGGTGACATGGCATGCTAATAAATGAAGAAAGAGAGTGAGGTGTAGCTATGTTACCATAACATCCCACACCCCAATGCAAGATGAGTCTACAACATAATAAATGATACAATGCATGACACCACTTTTTTTCGATAAAGGGAATATATTAATATCAAGAAGATACCAATTACACCCAGCCTCTGCAACAACGCACCACCCTAATGGCACTACGGATGCACACAGCCAAAAAAAAAGAAAAGAAAACTAAGAAACAAAAGCCCCGCTACAGCATCTCGGGCCTAACAACACATATAAGTTACTATCCACTATGAAGGTAGTAACTTAGACTAGTAACATGACATATGTTACTAGTCTAAGTTACTCCCCACTATGACCAGCCTTAGGGCATGGCCAATGCTCCACGCTGGACCACTGCCTCAACCATCCATGTCGTCCTGTATATGCCAGATAGACCGAACCTGCTTCTTGCAAACCAAAGTGGTCTCCTGTAGGAGAGCTCGCCTCTCCCCTGACAAAAGCGACGAGGCAGCCGCTGAGGCGCCGCGGTGGGGGAAAGCAGTCGCCCGGCCGACGTAGGGATTCAGGACCACGCCGCACACCAAATCTCGCGCTCGCGCGCCACCAACATCCCGCTCTCGCGCCCCTCCTCCCGCCAAATCCCGGCCTCGCGCTCGCGCTGCTGCAAATCCCGCGCTCCAACCCAACCAAGGCATGAACAAAGAAGCTGCGAACGAGGGGGAGGCACGAGCGAGCGGACGCGAAAGACCTGCGAAGAAGGCCAAGCACGCTGGTCGTCCTCGACAAATCCGTCGATCTACTGTTCGTCCTCGACAAATCCATCGATTTGTTGCTCATCCTCGACAAATCCATCGATCTGCTGCTCTCCTGCAAGGTAAGAGTCTCTCCCGTGCGTTCGCCTGCCTCACCATCCTTGATTTACTTGAGTAGCTGCCTAGGCTTTCACCGTTTCTTTTAGAAATTGGAAAGATTCGGTTCGATCTGGTAAATTGACTGATGAAAGTGGCTTCCTCGATGCTGCAGTTGTGACCCGTTGTTGTTGCCTATTCGACGGTACCTCGGAGGAGGGATCCTCACGAGGACGGGAAGAAGTAAGGGTCATCGGGCGGAGAGTCCTCGGGACAGTGGTATGCGATTTACCCAGCTTCGGAACACCTACACGATGGCAGGTGTTGTCCACAACTGGCGCGTGGTTGACGTGGGAGGTAGAAATCTCTGTGGTGTAGCTTTTCGTTCCCCGGCAACGGCGCCAGAAAATAGCTTGATGTCTACGCACACTTCTATTCCTGTAGACAGTGTTGGGCCTCCAAGAGCAGAGGTTTGTAGAACAGCAGCAAGTTTCCCTTAAGTGAATCACCCTAGGTTTATCGAACTCAGGGAGGAAGAGGTCAAAGATATCCCTCTCAAGCAACCCTGCAATCACGATACAAGAAGTCTCTTGTGTCCCCAACACACCTAATACACTTGTCAGATGTATAGGTGCACTAGTTCGGCGAAGAGATAGTGAAATACAAGTAATATGGATGAATATGAGTGGTAATAGTAATCTGAATAAAATATGACAGCGAGTAAACATGCAGTGGAACAGTAAATAAACGGAGATTCGATGTTTGGAAACAAGGCCTAGGGATCCTACTTTCACTAGTGGACACTCTCAACATTGATCACATAATAAAACCACTCTACACTCTCTTGTTGGATGACAAACACGATTAATTGTGTAGGGCTACAAGAGCACCTCAATGCCGGAGTTAACAAGCTCCACAACATTCGATGTTCATATTTAAGTAACCTTAGAGTGCATGATAGACCAACACAATTATACCGAGTACTAACATAGCATGCACACCGTCACCGACAGACTATGAAAGGAGGAATAGATCACATCAATACTATCATAGTAATAGTTAACTTCATAATCTACAAGAGATCACAATCATAGCTTATACCAAGTACTACATGATGCACACACTGTCAACATTACATCATGGAGGAGGAATAGACTACTTTAATAACATCACTAGAGTAGCACATAGATGATATTCAACTAGATCACAAAGAGAGAGATGAACCACATAGCTACGGTAGAGCCCTCAGCCTCGGGGGAGAACTACTCCCTCCTCATCATGGGAGACAGCTGCGGTGATGAAGATGGCGGTGGTGTCGATGGAGATGCCTTCCGGGGGCACTTCCCCGTCCCGGCGGCGTGCCGGAACAGAGACTTCTGTCCCCCGAATCTTGGCTTCGCGATGGCGGCGGCTCTGTAACTTTTCTCGTACCGTGGCTTATTCTTTTAGGGTTTTCGCGACGGAGACCTTAAGTAGACGGAAGGGCAGCCTCGGAGGGGCCCTGGTGGGGCCACACCATAGGGGGGCGCGCCCCACCCCTTGGCCACGCCGCCCTGGCGTGTGGGGCCCCCTGGCTCTCCTCTGGCCCCTCTTCGGTGCTCTGGAAGCTTCCGGGGAAAATAAGGTACTGGGCGTTGATTTCGTCCAATTCCGAGAATACTTCCTGTGTAAGATTTCTGAAACCAAAAACAGCAGAAAACAGGAACTAGCACTTCGACATCTCGTTAATAGGTTAGTTCCGGAAAATGCATAAAAACGATATAAAGTGTGAACAAAACATGTAGGTATTGTCATAAAACAAGCATGGAACATAAGAAATTATAGATACGTTGGAGACGTATCAGCAAACCCAAGCTTAGTTCCTACTCGCCCTCGAGTAGGTAAACGATATTAAAGATAATTTCTGAAGTGACATGCTACTTACATAATCTTGATCATACTATTGTAAAGCATATGAGATGAATGAAGTGATTCAAAGCAATGGTAAAGACAATGACTAAACAACTGAATCATATAGCAAAGACTTTTCATGAATAGTACTTTCAAGACAAGCATCAATAAGTCTTGCATAAGAGTTAACTCATAAAGCAATAGATTCAAAGTAAAGGCATTGGAGCAATGATACGCGTACAGCACGCGTCCGTTGGGAACCCCAAGAGGAAGGTGTGATGCGTACAGCGGCAAGTTTTCCCTCAGTAAGAAACCAAGGTTTATCGAACCAGTAGGAGCCAAGAAGCACGTTGAAGGTTGATGGCGGCGAGATGTAGTGCGGCGGAACACCAGGGATTCCGGCGCCAACGTGGAACCTGCACAACACAACCAAAGTACTTTGCCCCAACGAAACAGTGAGGTTGTCAATCTCACCGGCTTGCTGTAACAAAGGATTAGATGTATAGTGTGGATGATGATTGTTTGCAGAAAACAGTAGAACAAGTATTGCAGTAGATTGTATTCGATTAAAAGAATGGACAGGGGTCCACAGTTCACTAGTGGTGTCTCTCCCATAAGATAAATAGCATGTTGGGTGAACAAATTACAGTTGGGCAATTGACAAATAGAGAGGGCATGACCATGCACATACATGATATGATGAGTATAGTGAGATTTAATTGGGCATTACGACAAAGTACATAGACCGCTATCCAGCATGCATCTATGCCTAAAAAGTCCACCTTCAGGTTATCATCTGAACCCCTTCCAGTATTAAGTTGCAAACAACAGACAATTGCATTAAGTATGGTGCGTAATGTAATCAATAACTACATCCTCGGACATAGCATCGATGTTTTATCCCTAGTGGCAACAGCACATCCACAACCTTAGAACTTTCACATCCTTTGTCCCAGATTTAATGGAGGCATGAACCCACTATCGAGCATAAATACTCCCTCTTGGAGTTAAGAGTAAAAACTTGGCCAGAGCCTCTACTAATAACGGAGAGCATGCAAGATCATAAACAACACATAGATATAAATTGATAATCAACATAACATAGTATTCTCTATTCATCGGATCCCAACAAACACAACATATAGCATTACAGATAGATGATCTTGATCATGTTCGGCAGCTCACAAGATCCGACAATGAAGCATAATGAGGAGAAGACAACCATCTAGCTACTGCTATGGACCCATAGTCCAGGGGTGAACTACTCACTCATCACTCCGAAGGCGACCATGGTGGTGAAGAGTCCTCCGGGAGATGATTCCCCTCTCTGGCAGGGTGCCGAAGGCGATCTCCTGAATCCCCCGAGATGGGATTGGCGGCGGCGGCGTCTCTGGAAGGTTTTCCGTATCGTGGCTCTCGGTACTGGGGGTTTCGCGACGAAGACTATATGTAGGCGGAAGGGCAGGTCAGGAGGCGTCACGGGGGCCCCACACGCTAGGGCCGCGCGGGCCCCCCTGGGCCGCGCCGCCCTAGTGTGGCGGCGCACCGTGGCCCCACTTCGTCTCCTCTTCGGTCTTCTGGAAGCTTCGTGGCAAAATAGGCCCCTGGGCGTTGATTTCGTCCAATTCCGAGAATATTTCCTTACTAGGATTTCTGAAACCAAAAGCAGTGACAAAGAATGGCTCTTCGGCATCTCGTTAATAGGTTAGTGCCGGAAAATGCATAAATATGACATAAAGTATGCATAAAACATGTAGATATCATCAATAATGTGGCATGGAACATAAGAAATTATCGATACATCGGAGACGTATCAAGCAACACAAAGGAAGATTAAGTTTCAGCAATTGCTTTCAACTTTGAACATGCATATCTCATGGATAATTGTCAACACAAAGTAATATAATAAGTGCAATAGGTAAACATGTAAGAATCAATGCACATTTGACACAAGTGTTTGCTTCTAAGATGGAAGAAGTAGGTAAACTGACTCAACATAAAAGTAGAAGAAAGGCCCTTCGCAAAGGGAAGCAGGGATAAAATCATGTGCTAGAGCTTTTCAAATTTTGAAATCATAAAGAGAGCATAAAAGTAAAGTTTTGAGAGGTGTTTGTTGTTGTCAACGAATGGTAGTGGGCACTCTAACCCCTTGCAGACAGAGACTTTCAAAGAGCGGCTCCCATGAAATTTTTATTTTTGGGTGACACTCCTTCCAACCTTTGCTTTCACAAACCATGGCTAACCGAATCCTCGGGTGCCTTCCAACAATCACATACCATGTAGTGTCTATTTATTTTAGTTTTACTTAGATGACACTCCTCCCCACATTTGCTTTCTCAAGCCATGGCTAACCGAATCCTCGGGTGCCGTCCAACAATCACATACCATGGAGGAGTGTCTATTTGTAAAATTATGAAAGTTAATTAATTGGGGCTGGGAACCCCATTGCCAGCTCTTTTTGCAAAATTATTGGATAAGCGGATGAAGCCACTAGTCCATTGGTGAAAGTTGCCCAACAAGATTGAAAGATAAAACACCACATACTTCCTCATGAGCTATAAAACATTGACACAAATAAGAGATAGTAAATTTTGAATTGTTTAAAGGTAGCACACGAAGTATTTACTTGGAATGGCAGAAAATACCATGTAGTAGGTAGGTATGGTGGACACAAATGGCATAGTTTTGGCTCAAGGATTTGGATGCACGAGAAGTATTCCCTCTCAGTACAAGGCTTAGGCTAGCAAGGTTATTTGAAACAAACACAAGTATGAACCGGTACAGCAAAACTTACATAAGAACATATTGCAAGCATTATAAGACTCTACACTGTCTTCCTTGTTGTTCAAACCCTTACCAAGAAATATCTAGACTTTAGAGAGACCAATCATGCAAACCAAATGTCAACAAGCTCTACAGTATTTCTTCATTAATAAGTGCAAAGTACATGATGCAAGAGCTTAAACATCAGCACAACAATTGCCAAGTATCAAATTATTCAAGACATTATACCAATTACCACATGCAGCATTTTCTGTTTCCAACCAAATAACAATGAACGAAGCAGTTTTCAACCTTCGCCATGAACATTAAGAATAAAGCTAAGAACACATGTGTTCATATGAACGAGCGGAGCGTGTCTCTCTCCCACACAAGCATGAATTTATTCAGAGAACTAAGATAACAAAACGAAAATCAAACACACAGACGCTCCTAGTAAAGCACATAAGATGTGACGGAATAAAAATATAGTTTCAATAGAGGTAACCTGATAATTTTTCGATGAAGAAGGGGATGCCTTGGGCATCCCCAAGCTTAGATGCTTGAGTCTTCTTGAAATATGCAGGGATGAACCACGGGGGCATCCCCAAGCTTAGACTTTTCACTCTTCTTGATCATATTGTATCATCCTCCTCTCTTGACCCTTGAAAACTTCCTCCACACCAAACTCAAAACAAACTCATTAGAGGGTTAGTGCATAATCAAAAATTCACATGTTCAGAGGTGACACAATCATTCTTAACACTTCTGGATATTGCCTAAAGCTACTGAAAGTTAATGGAATAAACAAATCCATCAAACATAGCAAAACAGGCAATGCGAAATAAAAGGCAGAATCTGTCAAAACAGAATAGTCCGTAAAGACGAATTTTTTAGAGGCACTGGACTTGCTCAGATGAAAATGCTCAAATTTAATGAAAGTTGCATACATATCTGAGGATCACGCACGTAAATTGGCAGATTTTTCTGAGTTACCTAGAGAGAACCCTGCCCAAATTCGTGACAGCAAGAAAATCTGTTTCTGCGCAGTAATCCAAATCTAGTATCATCTTTACTATCAAAGACTTTACTTGGCACAAAAATGCAATAAAATAAAGATAAGGAGAGGTTTCTACAGTAGTAACAACTTCCAAGACTCAAATATAAAACAAAATTGCTGTAGTAAAATAAAAACATGGGTTATCTTCCAAGAAGTGCTTTCTTTATAGCCATTAAGATGGGCTCAGTAATTTTAATGATGCACTCGTAAGAAATAAGAGTTGAAACAAAAGAGAGCATCAAAAAGAAAATTCAAAACATATTTAAGTCTAACCCACTTCCTATGAAAAGGAATCTTGTATATAAACAAATTCATGAAGCATAATGCAACAAGCATAGAAAGACTAGACAAGCGCAACTTCAAGATTTTCAGCAAAAAGAGAGGTGTTTTAGTAACATGAAAGTCCCTACAACCATATTGTCCTCTCTCATAAAGATTTTCAGTAGCATCATGAACAAACTCAACAATATAACTATCAAATGAAACATTCTTATCATGAGCTACATGCATAAAATTATTACTACTCCCAACATAAGCATAGTCATTCTTATTAATTGTAGTGGGAGCAAATTCAACAAAGTAGCTATCATTATTATCAAATATAGGAGGCATAGTATAATCATAATAAAATTTATCCTCCATAGTAGGCGGCACCAAAAGACCATTATCATTATAATCATCATAAATGGGAGGCAAAGTATCATCAAAGAAAAATTTCTCCTCCATGCTTGTGGGACTAAAAATATCATGCTCATCAAAACCAGCTTCCCCAAGCTTAGAATTTTCCATAGCATTAGCAACAATGGTGTTCAAAGCGTTCATACTAATATCATTGCTACTAGCATGCAAATAAGGTTCCATAGGTTTTTTAATTTTTGCATCAAACAATCCATGTCTTAACTCAGGAAATAGATTAAAAAGCTCACGGTTATTTTCCATTATGCCTAACTAGTGAAATAAAAACAAGAAACAAAAAGATGCAATTGCAGGATCTGAAGGAAATAGCTTCGAGCACTCACACACCGACAACAATGCTAGGAAATAGCTTAGTAGTCGGAGGATGTGAATACCTTTTACCTTACCTCCCTGGCAACGGCGCCAGAAAATATGCTTGCTGTCCACAACTGGCGCGTGGTTGACGTGGAAGGTAGAAATCTCTGTGGTGTAGCTTTTCATTCCCCGGCAACGGCGCCAGAAAATAGCTTGATGTCTACGCACACTTCTATTCCTGTAGACAGTGTTGGGCCTCCAAGAGCAGATGTTTGTAGAACAGCAGCAAGTTTCCCTTAAGTGAATCACCCAAGGTTTATCGAACTCAGAGAGGAAGAGGTCAAAGATATCCCTCTCAAGCAACCCTGCGATCACGATACAAGAAGTCTCTTGTGTCCCCAACACACCTAATACACTTGTCAGATGTATAGGTGCACTAGTTCGGCGAAGAGATAGTGAAATACAAGTAATATGGATGAATATGAGTGGTAATAGTAATCTGAATAAAATATGACAGCGAGTAAACATGCAGTGGAACAGTAAATAAACGGAGATTCGATGTTTGGAAACAAGGCCTAGGGATCCTACTTTCACTAGTGGACACTCTCAATATTGATCACATAATAAAACCACTCTACACTCTCTTGTTGGATGACAAACACCATTAATTGTGTAGGGCTACAAGAGCACCTCAATGCCGGAGTTAACAAGCTCCACAACATTCGATGTTCATATTTAAGTAACCTTAGAGTGCATGATAGACCAACACAATTATACCGAGTACTAACATAGCATGCACGCCGTCACCGACAGACTATGAAAGGAGGAATAGATCACATTAATACTATCATAGTAATAGTTAACTTCATAATCTACAAGAGATCACAATCATAGCTTATACCAAGTACTACATAATGCACACACTGTCAACATTACATCATGGAGGAGGAATAGACTACTTTAATAACATCACTAGAGTAGCACATAGATGATATTCAACTAGATCACAAAGAGAGAGATGAACCACATAGCTACGGTAGAGCCGTCAGCCTCGGGGGAGAACTACTCCCTCCTCATCATGGGAGACAGCAGCGGTGATGAAGATGGCGGTGGTGTCGATGGAGATGCCTTCCGGGGGCACTTCCCCGTCCCGGCGGCGTGCCGGAACAGAGACTTCTGTCCCCCGAATCTTGGCTTCGTGATGGCGGTGGCTCTGTAACTTTTCTCGTACCGTGGCTTATTCTTTTAGGGTTTTCGCGACGGAGACGTTAAGTAGGCGGAAGGGCAGCCTCGGAGGGGCCCTGGTGGGGCCACACCATAGGGGGGGCGCCCCACCCCTTGGCCACGCCGCCCTGGCGTGTGGGGCCCCCTGGCTCTCCTCTGGCCCCTCTTCGGTGCTCTGGAAGCTTCCGGAAAAAATAAGGTACTGGGCGTTGATTTCGTCCAATTCCAAGAATATTTCCTGTGTAAGATTTCTGAAACCAAAAATAGCAGAAAATAGGAACTAGCACTTCGACATCTCGTTAATAGGTTAGTTCCGGAAAATGCATAAAAACGATATAAAGTGTGAACAAAACATGTATGTATTGTCATAAAACAAGCATGGAACATAAGAAATTATAGATACGTTGGAGACGTATCAGCATCCCCAAGCTTAGTTCCTACTCGCCCTCGAGTAGGTAAACGATAACAAAGATAATTTCTGAAGTGACATGCTACTTACATAATCTTGATCATACTATTGTAAAGCATATGAGATGAATGAAGTGATTCAAAGCAATGGTAAAGACAATGACTAAACAACTGAATCATATATCAAAGACTTTTCATGAATAGTACTTTCAAGACAAGCATCAATAAGTCTTGCATAAGAGTTAACTCATAAAGCAATAGATTCAAAGTAAAGGCATTGGAGCAACACAAAGGAAGATTAAGTTTCAGCAATTGCTTTCAACTTTGAACATGCATATCTCATGGATAATTGTCAACACAAAGTAATATAATAAGTGCAATAGGTAAACATGTAAGAATCAATGCACAATTGACACAAGTGTTTGCTTCTAAGATGGAAGAAGTAGGTAGACTGACTCAACATAAAAGTAGAAGAAAGGCCCTTCGCAAAGGGAAGCAGGGATAAAATCATGTGCTAGAGCTTTTCAAGTTTTGAAATCATAAAGAGAGCATAAAAGTAAAGTTTTGAGAGGTGTTTGTTGTTGTCAACGAATGGTAGTGGGCACTCTAACCCCCTTGCCAGACAGACTTTCAAAGAGCGGCTCCCATGAAATTTTTATTTTTGGGTGACACTCCTTCCAACCTTTGCTTTCACAAACCATGGCTAACCGAATCCTCGGGTGCCTTCCAACAATCACATACCATGTAGTGTCTATTTATTTTAGTTTTATTTAGATGACACTCCTCCCCACCTTTGCTTTCTCAAGCCATGGCTAACCGAATCCTCGGGTGCCGTCCAACAATCACATACCATGGAGGAGTGTCTATTTGTAAAATTATGAAAGTTAATTAATTGGGGCTGGGAACCCCATTGCCAGCTCTTTTTGCAAAATTATTGGATAAGCGGATGAAGCCACTAGTCCATTGGTGAAAGTTGCCCAACAAGATTGAAAGATAAAACACCACATACTTCCTCATGAGCTATAAAACATTGACACAAATAAGAGATAGTAAATTTTGAATTGTTTAAAGGTAGCACACGAAGTATTTACTTGGAATGGCAGAAAATACCATGTAGTAGGTAGGTATGGTGGACACAAATGGCATAGTTTTGGCTCAAGGATTTGGATGCACGAGAAGTATTCCCTCTCAGTACAAGGCTTATGTAACACCCCAAAATTCAATAAAAAGAAAGTTAGAGAATTCCAGAAAGTAAAATTTCAAACCAACAAAAACTTTTTAATTTGCATATAGTACCATGCATAGGACTTGTGCATTTGAGTGATATGCCATGATGATTGTTATTACTTGTATTTGAGATGCTCTAAAACCCTAAGGTGATCATATTAAGATCACCAACCAAATACATCAAAGAGGAAGAAAATCCATAAAATGAAAAACCCTAAAAACCCTCACATATGCCCTATGGCATTTTTATAAATTTTGACCCTAGACCTATTTGGTCTTCACCATTAGTTGAATAATGTTATTAAACACTTATTACAACTTTTGGAATCAAAGAATCACAATTCAAATGAAATTCAAACACAAAACTAGCTCACATATGATAATGGTCAAAAGTGACAATTATAGTCTGATCACCACTTTGAGCCTTTGCCATTCAATTTTTCCAAACCAACTCTTGCTAAATCTTTGCACCATTTCAAAGTCAACATCAAGGTGAACAAGTTTGGTAAAGATCACCATGCCAAAATCATCTTGGATCATGAGCAAGGCTCATCCAAAGTCACAACTTTTTCACATATACAACATTCTCCACTTAGCCATTTTTGCCAATTCTTGAATTCTAAAAATTCCACCACCACCTCAAATCACCTCTGGTCAAATACAACTTATATCAACACTCACATTTCAAAAAGATTCACCATTTGAATTATTTCAAATTTGGATATTTTTTGCAAATTATAGAATCGGGCACTATTTGCAACTATTGCAAATAGTGATCTACACAACCTAATCTACTCCAAATCAAAGCTACATGGTCCCCTGGTCCCCTTAAACCAAATTAATGTCAAATAGCATGCTAGGGAGAGAGAGGGAAAGCTAGGGCATGGCCATGCCGGCCATGCCACACACGTCGAGCTCTCCCCTCCCTTTCTTCTTCCCTGGCCGTGGCCACCTTGCCAAACCGCACCAGCACGCCACCCTAGCGCCGCCTACACTCGCCGTTGTCGAGGAGGACGACGACACACGCCGGACGACGCGCCCCTGGACGCGCTCACCATGCCGATGACGTCGCGCATGGACATGCGCGCGGACGTCACAGTACACGCGCCGCGCCACCACCTCGCTCTCGCCCTGGACCCGCTCTCGACGCCTTGAGCATCACCACGACACCTGGACGCCGCCAGACAACCGCCAGACCACGACCCGCGCCCACCGCCGCCGGAGAAGGAAACCCTGCTCCGCCGCGGGCGCGACAGACCTGGAAGCAATGCGACACAACCAGGCCCTCCCCGACCGAGCTGTCGCCGCCATTCGCCTCGCCTGGACACGTAGAACACCGCTACACCCTCGCCTAGCTCAACCAGCCACCGGAAGTGCCGCGCCATGGTAGACCGCCACCCTGCCCCGCAGCACTCAAGCAACGCTATAAAAGGAGAGCTCCCCTTGCTGATCCAAGCACACCACCAGACTCCCCACCTCTCACAGCCACTCAACCACCCCACCGTTTATCTGATTCACGCCGGAGAAGGGCCAATTGCAAGATCGCCGCCGCGGAAGCCCTGCAGAAATCGACGGCGAACCAGACCTCCCCGAGCTCCGCCACTGCTACCAGCCGCTTCGCCGTCGTCCACCACTTCGTCACGCATACTGCCAACCCTAGCTGGAGCCACCGTAAGCCCTCCGACCCCCTACCTGAGCCGCCGGTGAACTCCTCTCTCGCCGGCGGGACGATGGACCACGTCCGTTAGATCTCGATCTAATCCAACGCACCACACTCGCCCATACCGTTTCGGGTTAGATGAGCCGCTGACATGCGGGACCCTTTGTCAGCGCGCCGCGCGTCACTGGACCGTGGCTGGGCTGGCTTGGGCCGTTCAGTTTGAATTTGGCCCAGTAGTGTTTCCCACCGGCCCTTTTAGTTCAAATGTTATTTAAACAAATACAAATAGTTTCAATACTGCTGCCACTTTGAAATTCAATAGATTTAAATTGGCTAAACCAAATTGGATGAACTTTATATTGTTGGAAAGCTAGAGAAATTATCTACAACATGCCACTGGTCCCATGGCCAGATTCTTTGTAGAATTAATGTGATAAAAATAACAAGGCAGGGACTTTTCCCTATGCAAATAATTATTAAAAATCAACCAAAATAGATATTAAGTTAATTCCAACTCTAATAGCTCACATTTGACTTACACTAATTGTTTCTGCAATAAAATGGTGTGGTCACTTTGCATGATCATGCCCTAGTTTAATTAATGGATCATTTGACTAGTTTAACTAGTTGATATTGTCCAAAACTATTAAAGTAAATTATGTGGAGTCTTATACTTCATTTAAACTTGTCTCACATGAATTCATGGGATGTTTGGACCCCTGGTCCCGAACTCTCTTATATGAATTACTTGAGATTTAAATCATATGTAGTGATATTAAATGATATGAGGTGACCTACCTCATTTAAATCATTTCTCCAAATGATGATGATGAACATTTGACTTAGGTCAATATGAGTTCATATATGATTGTTGGAGAAATTAAATCTTAAGAAGATTTCAATGAGAGGAAATTAGTTCTCAAGAACCCTATGGAAACTATCATTTACATATTAAATACAAAGAAGTGAATCCTATTTAAACCACACAACCCATGCACCCTAAGTAGATTATTTGTGTGCATAGAATAGTTTGTGTGTTTATATGTGATATATGGAATAGCCATTGAATTAGTGAGTAATTATACTCGTATTCAAATTTAGACGTTAGCACCGGAGAGTACGCCGAAGAAGAAGGTTGCTACCAAGAGGAGGAGGAGGAACAGTTTGAGAACTACCAAGGCAAGCTAATATTCTTGCAAAGTGCAAAGCCCCTTGGGGCAAGGCACCATGATTCTTATCTTTTCTTACATGAGCCTATCCCAAGTTTTTACTTTACAAGTGTTACTTGTTTTCTAAATGAGTTACTTCTATAGTTAACTTTGGTTAAAGTACAAGTTGGTTACTAGAGTAGTGAAGTTAGTCTCTTCCAAGCCAAGCAAGGTAGCACCCCTCATGATTTAGAGCTAGTGCTAATGAAATAAAACTTGACTACTCTAGATGGGAACAATGTGAATTTGAAATGAATTTGAAACCTTGGAATGATGATGCATTCCATTGAATGATTTTTGATGGTGAATATGACCAAGAGAAGATGGTGATTTTTGATAAACAATGATGTTGGTTTGAATGCGATACCTTTCCAATTATTAAGTACCCCCACAATACCTGATTATGGGTAGGGCTTAACCGGAAGTTTATGTGTCTTAGTATGTGTTCCCTCTGAACACACATCATAGGGGTTACGCTTGAGGCTGCCTCCGTTGTTGAGAAATGATGTGAAATTGAGGTGAATTGTACGGCCAAGCCCTGTGCAGTTCCCAGGTTGACAGTTGCTCTTCACTGGGAGGCCAAGCTCATGGGGAGAGGTGCTCATACTAGGATTTGTAAGTGAAAGGTTATGGTTGATGATCCGCGTACTGTGTTACGATGATTCGGGGTAATCCCGACGGATGAAATCAAATGTTGTGGCACAAGTGTGCAACCTCTGTAGAGTGTCCGCGTCCACGGTTACGGACGGTTGGAAAGGCCATACAGTTTCCGATGTCATATCTTTGAAAATGATGTTGAAAGATGATGGTGAAATGACTTGTGGTGAATTGAATTGAAATCACCACTTGAATGGTGGGAATGACACTAATGTTCCCCCTTGAGTTAGTTAGCACTTGAATAAGCTTTTTCTCAAACTTTGTGAACTAAAACTAGCTTTATGCAAATAAACTAGAGCTTAGCAAACCATACTAGAATGTCTAGCACTTACATTAGTATTAGTTTGCGAGTACTTAAAGTACTCACGGCTTTGTCCCTGGCTATTCAAATGGCCAGAGTATGAAGATGAACAAGGAGATGACCAGCAGGACGCCTACGACAACTAAGCGCCTTCCGACGTCAAGCGTTGGCCTGTGGACTAGAGAGTCCTTGTATCTTACGCTTCCGCTATGTTGAACTATGAACTTGTGTTTGTTCGTTGATCGATAGATCAACTATTCGTGTAATATGGATCATGTGATTCCAAATTTGTAAGACTTATGATTTGTAATGAATGATGACTGTGATACTTAACTATTATGCCTCGCAACAACAATATTCCTGGGATTGCGATGTATGACATAATAGGCATTCGGACTTAAAAATCCGGGTGTTGACAAGTTGGTATCAGAGCCATTGTTTGACCTTAGAAGACCTTAGTTAGAATGGGCGTTCTGAAAAACTTAACTTTGAAATCAAATGAAAGAAAATATTTGTGAAAATTTACTACACTCTTGTCTTTGAGACTTTGCCAAAATTTGAGAAATCATGTTCTATCTTATTTGAACCAACTTAAAATTTTGCCACACTTTGCACTCTCTAACTTACTCATCCAATTCTCTTTCAGATGGAGCCGAATGAACCCATCAACACCAAGTTTTATCAGCTTGGGAACGGAGGGAGCTTGATCTTCGAGCACGACCTCAACGCCGTCTCTGACTTCCTTGGGCGCCCACACCCCGAGTTCCACGGGGTTCAGCTGGACGACACGCCCGGAGGAGAGTTGCAGTGGGTGATCACTGCCGACTTGAGGGGCAAGATGGAGCCTCCCACCTCGGAGAGGATCCTCTTCTCCTTCCGCGAGAGCAACTGGCTCGACGGACTCGCACGTGGCCTTCAGGAGGCACTTGCGCGCCTCTGTGGACAGAACGTGGTGCGCATCCTCACCTCTCGCTACGCCCACCTTGTGAGGCGTGATGCTGCGGGAGTGCCCATGGAGCTGCAGCCGCACCCGGAGTTGAGGCACCATGCTGAGCACCTGGACTTCATGCTCTACCAGACTCAGAGGGACCTCGACGCCACTCGCGCTTACGCGAACCAGACCCATGCTCACATCACCGAGCAGGGTGAGGTGATCAAGCTACTCAACAACGACCGCAAGAGCCTTCGCCAGCAGCGTGCCAAGAAGGACGCTACGATTCGTCACCTTCGCGCCCGGATCGCATCACTTGAGGCCACTGTCAAGGCCCAGGAGGATCAGATTCGTCAGCTAGAGGATGACGATGGAGGCATTGACATTCAGGGAGGAGACGCCTTCCTGAGCGACGACAACGACTTTGAGGAGGACGAGAACACCGAGGAGGAAGACTATGAGTTCCTGGAGGCAGGACCCGACGACTACGTCCCGATCGATATCGAGGATGAGGAGTAGTTGCACTAGTCTCACTTATGTAGGTGTGAGTTGTATCCCGTCCCTTGTATCGTAGCATGAGAATGGTTCTTAAAACCATTGGAGTATGTGTGTGTTAGTTTGTATCATGTGTTGAATGAATGAATGAGTGTTATGTTTGTCATGAAAAAAGTACAAGTTTTCAAATAATTTTTCAAACTTAACCAAAATGAACCATAGAATGTTCGCTCTTATCTCATGATCTTCTATATCTTCAGATGGCCCCTCCAAATCGCACCAACGACGCGATGTTGCAACTGCTGCAGACCATGCTTGCCGACAGGAAAACCGAAAGAGCCGAACGCCAAGCCAACCTTGTCGCTTTGCAGAACATCGCCAACCAAGGCCATGGAAATCATGACCACCCCGGATCCAAGCTCAAGAACTTCCAAAACACCAATCCCCCGGTGTTTAGCAAGACCGAGGAGCCCCTCGACACCGACGATTGGCTCCAGACTATGGAGAATAATCTGGAGGTAGCCGGAGTGGAGGCCAACGAAAAAGTCTTGTTCGCCACTCACTATCTCGCTGGACCAGCCCGCGCTTGGTGGACAAGCACCCGTGCCATGAACGGAGGACAATTCATGACTTGGGAGGATTTCAAACTCAAGTTCAGCAAGTACCATGTACCCCTGGGTCTTATCAAGAAGATGAGGGATGAATTCCGTGAGCTGAAACAAGGTCGCATGACGGTGGTTGAATACCGCGACAAGTTTCTCACACTGTCGAGGTATGCTCCTGATGAGACCGACACCGTTGAGAAGAGGAAGGAGAGATTCCTGAACGGACTGCATGATGAGATGCAGACTGTCCTCGTCAACATCCCCTTCGCCGACCTTGAAGCCCTTGTCGACTCCGCCATCCAGATGGAGGGCAAGTTAAACCAAGCCAATGAGAACCGCAAGCGCCGTGAACCATGGCCTTGTGCTTGTAGAGGTTTTCGGATGATGGTGCCGGCACCATCGTCCTCACAGCAGCCTCATCAGCCTCATTTTGCATCCACTTGAGTAAAGGCGCAGCAGTTTCAGCCTGCATAAGAATGGGAACAAATCTCAGCAGTGATATTGAATGACTCTGAGACAGACTGATGCATATAGTGCTGGATGTAAGTGGAAGGGTATGGCTGTGTATGGACAACAGTTCACAACAATGCAAGGGTGTGTTCGGTTCTGAAACAGCGTGGAATGGAATGGAATGGTTCCATTTCAGAGGAATGGAATGGTTACATTTTTTTCAGTTGGGAAAAATGGAGAGCAGAACAGATCAAGGTTAAACTAATCATTTGCCTCAAAATTGTAATTAGCAATTGCAAATGACATTTAATGTCAAAATCATAATTAACAGCGCCTAATGGTGCTCTTTTAATCTAAAAATCGTAATTAACATCATTTTTTGTTGGGTTAGGGGAACTGGAGAGTAGATGAACATTATTGTATGATGATTGTAAGCAAACGAATTTGGTGTTTCTAAACTTTTGGCTTCGAGGTCTTATGGGCTTCAACTATAGCCTACCCCAACTTGTTTGGGACTAAAAGGCTTGGTTGTTGTTGTTGTTGTTGTAAACTTTTGGCAAGCATTAGAAAAAACCGACAATAAACAGACAAATATCAAGGCATGTTTTGTGGATTAAGAAAAAATATACCATATTCATTAAAAGATCACCACCCAGCGGGCGCGTGGCCTTGTGCTTGTAGAGGCATTTAGAAGATGGGGGCGGCATCAACATACTGGCAGCCTGATCAGCCGCAGTTTTGATCTTCCTAGTAAAGGCCCTAAAGTTTCAGTCTGCATATGAATAGCAAAACAAAAGGCAGACCTCAGCAGTGATATTGAATTACTGTATAAGATAGACTGATGCATATAGTGGATGCTCTTAGCCTTTTGCACCATGAACACTAGCTATGGACAGACAAAAAAAACTACTCCAGTTGACTCAGCTTTGTCTAGATACCTCCATCCCAAAGCTTAAGGCTTATTTATTTTTGAGAAATCAAAACAAGTAAAGTTTGACCAAAATTTTAGAACATTCTATCAACAAATATAATATTGTGTAGATACCGTATGAAAATATATTTCACAACCTATTTAATGATATTAATTTTGTATTTTGCATGTTAATGATTTTTGGTAAAAGCTTAGTCAAACATGGTATAGTTTGAATTTCTAAAAATAATATAATCCCTAAGCTTTGGGATGGAGGTAGTAGTATCTAGAGCTAAAAACACATCTAGATACATCCGTATCTACAGATAGTTGAGTCAATTAATTTGGATCTAAGGGAGTATCAGATTCAGACTACATCATGGTAAGTTGGTAAAAAAAATTACCCCTCGGCGGTCCCTGCCCAGCTCGGCAGTGGCATTTCGCTTCTTGTGCTGCAGATCGGGCCATGCTCCTACAGCAGGTGGGCGCTATTCTCGTTCCCCATAGCCTCAGCACGGAACCTGGAGGTACCAACCTGATACAGAGAATATAGAGCATGGTGTCACAGAGGCTTTATGCACAAACAGCTGAAGACATGTGCTACTTTAAGCATCTTCCAGAACAGGAACAGACTGAGGATGCAGACAGACAGAGTGGATAAGCAAACGGAGTACCTGCTTTGCGGGGCTGGGGACGCAGCTCAGGCTCAGCCAACTGCCCACATGCGTGGTGGCCTTACGCTCCATTGCCCCCACCACCACCACCACCGAGGTATTTCCTTTCCTGTACAAGCTGACAAAAGATACATTGAGGATCTGCAGAAACTACAAAGGTTGCAAATGTCGACAAATAAAGGAAGAACACCCCAATCCAAGCAAAGGTAGCCCCCGCCCCCCACCCCCATCAATCACTCCCAGCGCGAGGGTGACCAGAAAGACACCCCTTCGCCCAGAATAGGAAATAGTAGATGCGCAAGATATCGAGGTGAGGAAAAAAGAACCGATCTCGAGAAAGGAAAGAGCATTACTAGTACTACCTAATCTGCTTGGTCTAGATGCAGCTTGCCCCTCCAAGCTGGATGCCTGGACGGTGGAGGCGAAAGGAGGGGATCGAGCTAGCGGCTTGCATCCGTCGGCTGTCGGCACTCGATCGGGAGAGACAAAGGGGGCTACATAAAGGGGAGGGGTAACATATTTTATTACACAGTGAACTTACTGCTGTGACTAGTCATTACATGTCTCACTGAAACTGGGGCCCATAGTGTGGCACCCCAAATTCTCTTGAACCTGCACGGCGGGACGTATTGGCGTGTCAAGAAAACCCCCGAATTGTAGCGGGGAAATGAAACATTTCACAAAAAATCGAAATTCAAGCACACTGCCACGCGCCAAGCACGCGGGCTGTTCCTTCCTCTTCCTCGGTTCCTCCTCCCCTATCCGAAAAACCCCAAATCCCAAGCTCAAACAACAACAAAAAAAAACCAAATCCCCTGGCCGCCATGCATGTCCTCGTTAACCCCCTGGAGATCGTTCCCGGACGAGGCGGACCCCCCGCCCTGAGATCCCGAGTTCGTCCGTTCCGTCCACCTCGAGGCACTGCGTGATGTCTCGCAGCGGCGGCTTGAGGGCGCTGCAGAGGAAGTTCCGCCGGAAAGTGCTCATGGCAACCGTGCAAGCTCACCGGCGTGCTGTATCCCGAGAGGAACTGGTCAAAGCTTTGCTATTCGCAAAAAAAAAGCGGGCCAAGATCTGGTCAAAGCTTCGTCGATGGCTTGCCGCGAGAGGCTTGGAGTCCAGAGTCAATAAACTAGCTGCTGGAGGACTTGGGCGGTTTACACCGATTCATATTAACTGACTCAAGTTTGTTAGTCTAGTTAACAAATGCATCTAGATACATCCATATCTAGACAAAATTGAGTCAATTAATATGAATCAGAGGGGAGTGCCTGAAAGTGTTTCATGCTACCAATTAATGTGCTGGCAGGACTGGCTGTAGAAGTAATTGTGCTACTACTCATACGATGAACTGATTGTGTGGGTGTCAAATTTTGCAACGCGATCATCCACTGAATGCTTAATTATAGTTCTAGCACCAAAGGCGTACAAATCATAACAAATATAGTACATACTACAGCACCAGAACATAAGAGTACGAATCATAAAGTAGCTCAACATTTTGCATTAGGGCTAGGTGGTCCTGAGACTACCGGGACGCCCCTGATGATCTCCGGGCGTGCATCCGCTTCAACGCAAAGATGTGTACTCGGTCCACGGCCTCCTTCTGTAGGCTAGATAATCTCAGGTGCAGGACCTTCGTCTATGAAAGGCTCGTCATCAGTACCATCCACAGGTGCATCAGGGCTGGGTGGTCTTGAGACTACCCGGACGCCACTGATGATCTTTGGGCGTGCATCCACTTCAACGCAAAGCTGTGTACTCGGTCCACAACCTCCTTCTGTAGGCTGGATAATCTCAGGTGCAGGACCTTCGTCTATGAAAGGCCCGTCATCAGTACCATCCACAGGTGCATCAAACTGAGATTCATCTTCAAATCTCCCATCAAACTGAGAGACCTCTTCAACTCTATGCTTCTGCAATTAGTACATCAACAGATTAGACAAACATCTAAGGGATGCAACATGAACAAATGCCGTTTTACATATTTACCTTCTCATCTGGCACAACACATGTCCCAGAGCTGAAACCCGGTTCCTGAAGCAAGCGCTTTTTCTCTCCTTCCCGTCCATCCATCTGCAACAAGTTAAATTTGAGTACAGAACTTGCACAGCAATGCAAACTATTGATCGAAACAGTGGCAGCATCAATATAAATAATTAACTACATATGCCAGCACACATACAGTGTGAGCAAGATCTGCTTCTCCCGCTGAAGGATCATTATGTGGTTCACCATGATAAACCCACCTAACATATGTGCGGTCCATCCCAAAAATGTGTAAATGATCTTCCACTACATGGTGAGGCCTCTTCTCACCATTCATACATGTGCAGCGCGGGCAATACACGTCCAGGTCGTGACCTTCATGAGCTCTAATAAACCCCATAAAGGGTTGATCACCATTTATTTATGAAGGGGTTGATAAGTGTCCATGCTGTTTCCATGTTGTGTCCATCTGTTTAATTATGAGATACAATGGTTGGTGATTAATTTAAGGCGAAGTAGGAAATGTATATCCATCGAGTACAAAACTATACTAGTACATGATTATGCATTTCAGCAATCATGTCGAGTACAAAACAAAAAATGCCCATCGACATTTTAGCAAACAGATCGTGTACAAATCTCTGTCATGGCATTTCAGCAAATTAACGGATCGAGTGCAGAACTGACTCTATATGCCCACGCAAATGAACAAATTGATCGAGGACAAATCGAGCGGAAAACTATAAAGTGCCAATTAGTTCGAGCATACTGACGATTTTTTTTAGCAGCATCAAGAAAATATAAATCGTTAGGCCGTCTTGCCCGATGCATGATTGAGCTAGAGATAGCAACCCTACCGTGGATCAACTTGACCGCCGCTGCGTCTCGAGAAGAACGACGGGGAGGGGAAGCTTCTTCTTCGCACGGACGGGACGGGGAGGGGAAACTCTTCGCACGGACGGGGATAAGTTGTGTAGCGGTGGGTGGGGGGTCATGCGGCCGGGCCGCCCGGTAGGTGGTGTTTAATGGAGTTGCGTGTGTAATTTGCCGTGCACAAGGTTGAGGAATAGGCGGTTCCCTTTGCCGCGTGCACAGTTCAAACTATCCCGCCCATGTAGTTTAAATTCGCCCTATTTTCGTTAAATCGACATAAAGTCATGTGAGTGGGTGGAAATTAGCAAAGTTGCTTGAAAAATAGTAAAACTCTGGAATTATCCTTTAAATATGCTCTACTTCCTGTGAAAATCGGGGTGTGGACTGTGGAGGCATGTTGAGCTGTTTTATTTGTACCTTCTTCATTAAAACTCCCATTTTATGCACTTTGGATGGAAAGAAATCATTTGTACATAAATTTTGACAACGCCATTTGCAAACATTAATTGTTTTACATGCCAAGATGCACCCATCCACCAAATATGGGGCAAAAGTTTATCACAATCTAGATATATATGTATAACTAGTGAGGGACCCCTTTTGATTTTGTGCAATTTCCACTAATTAGCTAGAGAGAAGGGGTCAGTTAATTAGGCCATGTTAGGGGCTATGTGTTTTAGATTAGGGTTGTGTGGATTCAAATACAACTTCTATATTTGTGTGCTATGATTAATCAAAACTAGACCAATCGACTGCGCACACATTATTAGAGGCACATGCCTTTGCGCACAAAGTGCATGTGTGTGTTGTTGGCCACCAACGAGAGAGCGGCGAGAGAGCGATTGAAATCTCCAAATTAAACACATATATAAGCATACATGATTAGGCCATGCATGCATATTTATTATATATATTGTGAGGCAAATAAATTAAAGTACATGTGTATATATATAAGTGTGTTTCTTGGCCACCAACGATATATAGATCGAGAGAGAGAGATTGAAATATATATATCCCCAAGAATATCTTCAAACATGTATTGAAATATATGCACGAATGATATGCAAGGTATGCCATGCGCACATGCACACTGATTATATATATTATGAGACAACTTAATCAAATGTGTTTTCATTGGAGATCGAGAACTTGTCAAAAATAAAGTTAATTAATTTATTAGCGCTAATTAGTTAATTGGTCGCCTACTTGATGAGCAATTAAGTGTCGTTGGCCTATATATATATATATATATATATGTAGGGTTTAATTAGGGTTTAGGGTTTAGGGTTAGCTAGCTAGGGTTTTAGGGTTAGGGTTTACGGTCTAGGGTTTAGGGTCTAGGGTTTAGCTAGGGTTTAGTGTTTAGGGTGTTTAGGGTGTACATTTAGGGTTTATGGTCTAGGGTTTAGGGTCTAGTGTTTAGGGTGTTTAGGGTGTACGTTTAGGGTATAATTAGGGATTAGGGTTTTAGGGTTTAAGGTTTAGGGATCAACGATCGAGTGCACACACACATTATTAGAGGCACCCGCGCATTTGCGCATAAAGTGCATGCGTATATATAAGTGTGTTTCTTGGCCACCAACGATATATATATAGATCGAGAGAGAAAGAGATTGAACTATATATATTTATCCCCAAGAATATGTTCAGATATATATTGAAATATATGCACGAATGATATGTGCAAGGTATGCCATGCGCTCATGCACACTAATTATATATATATTATGAGGCAACTTAATCAAATGTGTTTTCATTCGAGAGAACTTATCAAGATTCAAGTTAATTAATTTATCAGCGCTAATTAGTTGGTCGCTTGCTTGATGCACAATTAAGTGTCGTTGGCCTATATATATATATATGTAGGGTTTAATTAGGGTTTAGGGTTTAGGATTAGCTAGCTAGGGTTTTAGGGTTAGGGTTAAGGTTAATTAATTAGGGTTTAGGGTCTAGGGTTTAGGGTTTAGGGTTTAGGGTTTGGGGTTTGGGGTTTAGTGTTTAGGGTTTAGGGTCTAGGGTTAGGGTTTAGGGTTTAGGGTTTAGGGTGTAGGGTTTAAGGTTTAGGGTTTAGGGTTTAGGGTGTTAATTTAGGGTGTACGTTTAGGGTATAATTAGGGATTAGGGATTAGGGTTTTAGGGTTTAAGGTTTAGGGATCATCGATCGAGTGCACACACACATTATTAGAGGCACCCGCGCCTTTGCGCATAAAGTGCATGCATATATATAAGTGTGTTTTTTGGCCACCAATGATATATATATAGATCGAGAGAGAAAGATTGAAATATATATATTTATCCCAAAGAAATATGTTCAGATATATATTGAAATATATGCACAAATGATATGTGCAAGGTACGTATGCCATGAGCGCATGCACACTAATTGTATATATATTATGAGGCAACTTAATCAAATGTGTTTTCATTCGAGAGAACTTGTCAAGATTCAAGTTAATTAATTTATCAGCGCGCTAGCTAATTAGTTGGTCGCCTGCTTGAGGCGCAATTAATTAAGTGTCGTTGGCCTATATATATATATATGTAGGGTTTAATTAGGGTTTAGGGTTTAGGGTTAGCTAGCTAGGGTTTTAGGGTTAGGGTTAAGGTTAATTAATTAGGGTTTAGGGCCTAGGGTTTAGGGTTTAGCAGGGTTTGGGGTTGGGGTTTAGGGTTAGGGTTTAGGGTTTAGGGTTTAGGGTGTAGTGTTTAGGGTTTAGGGTCTAGGGGTTTAGGGTTTAGTATTTAGGGTGTTAATTTAGGGTGTACGTTTAGGGTATAATTAGGGATTAGGGATTAGGGTTTTAGGGTTTAAGGTTTAGGGATCATCGATCGAGTGCACACACACATTATTAGAGGCACCCGCGCCTTTGCGCATAAAGTGCATGCGTATATATAAGTGTGTTTTTTGGCCACCAACAATATATATATAGATCGAGAGAGAAAGATTGAAATATATATATTTATCCCCAAGAATATGTTCAGATATATATTGAAATATATGCACAAATGATATGTGCAAGGTATGCCATGCGCGCATGCACACTAATTGTATATATATTATGAGGCAACTTAATCAAATGTGTTTTCATTCGAGAGAACTTGTCAAGATTCAAGTTAATTAATTTAGCAGCGCTAATTAGTTGGTCGCCTGCTTGATGCACAATTTAGTGTCGTTGGCCTATATATATGTAGGGTTTAATTAGGGTTTAGGATTTAGGATTAGCTAGCTAGGGTTTTAGGGGTAGGGTTAGGGTTAAGGTTAATTAATTAGGGTTTAGGGTTTAGGGTTTAGGGTTTAGGGTTTGGGGTTTGGGGTTTGGGGTTTAGGGTTTAGGGTCTAGGGTTTAGGGTTTAGTGTTTAGGGTGTTTAGGGTGTACGTTTAAGCTATAATTAGGGATCATGGATTAGGGTTTTAGGGTTTAAGGTTTAGGGATCATCGATCGAGCTAGTGCACAGACACATTATTAGAGGCACCCGCGCCTTTGCGCATAAAGTGCATGCGTATATATATAATAAGTGTGTTTCTTGGCCACCAACGATATATATAGATCGAGAGAGAGATTGAAATATATATATATATCCCCAAGAATATATTGAGATATATATATATGCACGAATGATATGTCCATGGTATGCCATGCGCGCATGCACACTAATTGTATATATATATGAGGCAACTTAATCAAATGTGTTTTCATTCTTGTCAAGATTCAAGTTAATTAATTTAGCAGCGCTAATTAGTTGGTCGCCTGCTTAATGCGCAATTAAGTGTCGTTGGCCTATATATATGTAGGGTTTAATTAGGGTTTAGGGTTTAGGATTAGCTAACTAGGGTTTTAGGGTTAGGGTTAGGGTTAAGGTTAATTAATTAGGGTTTAGGGTTTAGGGTTTGGGGTTTGGGGTTTAGTGTTTAATTAGGGTTTAGGGTCTAGGGTTAGGGTTTAGGGTTTAGGGTGTAGTGTTTAGGGTTTAGGGTCTAGGGTTTAGGGTTTAGTGTTTAGGGTGTACGTTTAGGGTATAATTAGGGATTAGGGTTTTAGGGTTTAAGGTTTAGGGATCATCGATCGAGTGCACACACACATTATTAGAGGCACCCGCGCCTTTGCGCATAAAGTGCATGCGTATATATAAGTGTGTTTTTTGGCCACCAACGATATATATATAGATCGAGAGAGAAAGATTGAAATATATATATTTATCCCCAAGAATATGTTCAGATATATATTGAAATATATGCACAAATGATATGTGCAAGGTATGCCATGCGCGCATGCACACTAATTGTATATATATTATGAGGCAACTTAATCAAATGTGTTTTCATTCGAGAGAACTTGTCAAGATTCAAGTTAATTAATTTAGCAGCGCTAATTAGTTGGTCGCCTGCTTGATGCGCAATTTAGTGTCGTTGGCCTATATATATGTAGGGTTTAATTAGGGTTTAGGATTTAGGATTAGCTAGCTAGGGTTTTAGGGGTAGGGTTAGGGTTAAGGTTAATTAATTAGGGTTTAGGGTTTAGGGTTTGGGGTTTGGGGTTTAGGGTTTAGGGTCTAGGGTTTAGGGTTTAGTGTTTAGGGTGTTTAGGGTGTACGTTTAAGGTATAATTAGGGATCATGGATTAGGGTTTTAGGGTTTAAGGTTTAGGGATCATCGATCGAGCTAGTGCACAGACACATTATTAGAGGCACCCGCGCCTTTGCGCATAAAGTGCATGCGTATATATATAATAAGTGTGTTTCTTGGCCACCAACGATATATATAGATCGAGAGAGAGATTGAAATATATATATATATATATATCCCCAAGAATATGTTCAGATATATATTGAGATATATATATGCACGAATGATATGTCCATGGTATGCCATGCGCGCATGCACACTAATTGTATATATATTATGAGGCAACTTAATCAAATGTGTTTTCATTCGAGAGAACTTGTCAAGATTCAAGTTAATTAATTTAGCAGCGCTAATTAGTTGGTCGCCTGCTTGATGCGCAATTAAGTGTCGTTGGCCTATATATATATATGTAGTGTTTAATTAGGGTTTAGGTTTTAGGGTTAGCTAGCTAGGGTTTTAGGGTTAGGGTTAGGGTTAATTAGGGTTTAGGGTCTAGGGTTTAGGGTTTAGTACGTGTTTAGGGTTTAGTGTCTAGGGTTAGGGTTTAAGGTTTAGTGTTTAGGGTTTAGGGTTTAAGGTCTAGGGTTTAGGGTTTAGGGGTGTTTAGGGTGTACGGTTAGGGTATAATTAGGGATTAGGGTTTTAGGGTTTAAGGTTTAGGGATCATCGATCGAGTGCACACACACATTAATTATTAGAGGCACCCACGCCTTTGCGCATAAAGTGCATGCGTATATATATATAAGTAAGTTTCTTGGCCACCAAAGATATATAGATCTAGAGAGAGATTGAAATATATTTAGGGTTTATGGTTTAGGGTTTAGGGTTCAGGGTCAAGGGTTGGGGTTTAGGGTTTAGGGTCTAGTGTTTAGGGTTTAGGGTATATGGAGTTTAGGGTTTAGGGTTTAGGGTCTACGGTTTAGTGTTTAGGGTATTTAGGGTGTACGTTTAAGGCAAAATTAGGGATCATGGATTAGGGTTTTAGGGTTTAAGGTTTAGGGATCATCGATCGAGCTAGTGCACCGACACATTATTAGAGGCACCCGCGCCTTTGCGCATAAAGTGCATGCGTATATATACAATAAGTGTGTTTCTTGGCCACCAACGATATATATAGATCGAGAGAGAGATTGAAATATATATATATATATATCCCCAAGAATATGTTCAGATATATATTGAGATATATATATGCACGAATGATATGTCCATGGTATGCCATGCGCGCATGCACACTAATTGTATATATATTATGAGGCAACTTAATCAAATGTGTTTTCATTCGAGAGAACTTATCAAGATTCAAGTTAATTAATTTAGCAGCGCTAATTATTTGGTCGCCTGCTTGATGCGCAATTAAGTGTCGTTGGCCTATATATATATGTAGGGTTTAATTAGGGTTTAGGTTTTAGGGTTAGCTAGCTAGGGTTTTAGGGTTAGGGTTAGGGTTAATTAGGGTTTAGGGTCTAGGGTTTAGGGTTTAGGGTTTAGTACGTGTTTAGGGTTTAGGGTCTAGGGTTAGGGTTTAGGGTTTAGTGTTTAGGGTTTAGGGTTTAAGGTCTAGGGTTTAGGGTTTAGTGTTTAGGGTGTTTAGGGTGTACGGTTAGGGTATAATTAGGGATTAGGGTATTAGGGTTTAAGGTTTAGGGATCATCGATCGAGTGCACACACACATTAATTATTAGAGGCACCCACGCCTTTGCGCATAAAGTTCATGCGTATATATATATAAGTAAGTTTCTTGGCCACGAAAGATATATAGATCTAGAGAGAGATTGAAATATATTTTGGGTTTATGGTTTAGGGTTTAGGGTTCAGGGTCAAGGGTTGGGGTTTAGGGTTTAGGGTCTAGTGTTTAGGGTTTAGGGTATATGGAGTAGTGTTTAGGGTTTAGGGTCTAGGGTTTAGTGTTTAGGGTGTTTAGGGTGTATGTTTAGGGTATAATTAGGGATTAGGGTTTTAGGGTTTAAGGTTTAGGGATCATCGATCGAGTGCACACACACATTATTAGAGGCACCCGCGCCTTTGCGCATAAAGTGCATCCGTATATATATAAGTGTGTTTCTTGTCCACCAACGATATATAGATCGAGAGATAGAGATTGAAATCCCCAAGAATATGTTCAAATATACGCACACACATGAATTATTAGAGGCACCCGCGCCTTTGCGCATAAAGTGCATGCATATGTGTGTTGTTACGCCACCAACGATAGATCGAGAGAGATAGATAGATTGAAATCCCCAAGAATTAGAGGACCCCTTGCACAAGTGTTGGCCATCTATATATAATATGAATCCCAATAATGTTCATACATGATAGGGCATATGTGTGAAGCAATTTTTTTTCGAGAACTTGTAAAGATTCAAATTTATCAGTGCTAATGGAAACTAGTGCACATTAGAGGACCCCCTCTTACACGTGTTGGCCATCTATGTATAGTTTGAATCCAAATAATGTTCATACATGATAGGCTATATGTGAATCAATTTTTTCTTCCAAGAACTTGTCAAGATTCAAATTTATCGGTGCTAATGGAAACTAGTGCGCACTAGACGAGCCCCTTGCGCAAGTGTTGGCCATTACATATAGTTTAAAACTCAAGAATGTTCATACATGATAGGCCATATGTGCAAAGGAATTTTTTTTCCCGTGAACTTGTCAAAATTCAAGTTTATCGGTGCAAATGGAAACTAGTCCAAAAAACTACATAGAGGTCCAAGAGAACTAGACAATAACTAATAGGACCTGCAACTTTACAAAAAGGACCCCAAAACATATAAAAGAAAATCAATCGAGTCCTTCTGGACCGCACATCAGATCTCTGCTCCGCATCCTTTCCAGCAACTCCGTCGCCGGGGACGCACCACTTGGGACGGTGTCGCCGGTAGTCGCCAGGACGAAGGAGAAGAAGGGCCTCAGCAACGGCACATTGGCTCTGAGAAGGGCCGCTGAAAGGCCAAGATGTTCACGGGCAAGACGGATGACGCCGTCGTATGCCCCGAGCTTGTGAACGTTAGCAGCTTGACTTCCCCATTGACCAGATCTGAAGCACTGACCAAAGCAAGCCTCACCGTTAGCGCCATCACCTTGATGGCACCAGATCGGGGTTTGGCCGGCAAGATCCGCCAGATTCACCGTAGGCCAGATCTGAAGCCAATGACGAGATCCCCGACTCCATTGCGCCATTCTGCTCATGGGAAACACTGGATCTAAGCTTACAACAACATGAACTCCCTCGGATCCAAATTAACTGACTCAACTTTGCTTATCTAAATATGGATGTATCCACACATGTTTTTACTCGAGATACATACACGTCTAAGGAAAGTTGAATCAATTAATTTAGTTCGGAGGGTGTACGATATACAGAGAGAAGTCGGCCTCGTCTCCGGCCGGCGAGGCTGCCGGAGAGAAGGGGGAGAGGAGCCAGGGGAGTGGGAGAGACTCGAGAGAGAAAGAGAAGAGGAAGAAATGAGAGCTCCCTGGGGAAGAACATTATTTTTGTCGTTCTGCTCGTAGCTTGAAACTGAAAATTTCGGCCGCGCGCCAAATCATCCCGCCGCATCCATTCGAAAATCCCATGACCAGTTTTACCCTTTTAACCCTGGTCCGGAAGCTACAACCCACCGACCATGGAGGGCTCATTCGGTAACAATGAAATATCTTGCCTAGATCCCGAACCCTCCCAACAGGCCCACACCCACCCACCAACCATTCGCCCCATTAGCTCAAAAATACTCTCACACGCCAAAGCTCTGACTCTCTACAGTACTAGATCTGCTTCGCCGCCGGCATACTCCTCCACAGCGTAGCCTTGATCGTGTTGGCTTTCCACCCACCTGATCCGCTCCCCCGCCGCCCTCGCCACCAACGGATCTGCTTCACCGCCGACCTCGCCACCGACGGATCTGCTTCACCGCCGACCTCGCCACCGACGGATCTGCTTCACCGCCGACCTCGCCACCGACGGATCTGCTTCACCGCCGACCTCGCCACCGGCGGATCTGCTTCACCGCCGACCTCATCCACAGCGTAGCAATCAATGCCTTTCCTATCGACGCACCGGATCCTCTCCAACGGAACCGTGTCTACTTCACCGTGTCCCCCCTCCACAGAAGCCGATCTATTCCACCGACTACCTCGGCGCAGCGGCTGTATCAACTTCACTGAATCCCTTGCCAGCCAACCAGATCTGCTTCACTAACGCCCGCTTCTACTGAAACAGGGTCGACTCATCGTCTCCCGCGTTCGCCGCCGCTGGAATGCAAGTTGCCGCCCCTGTCCACCCCGCCGCAGCTTGGTTAGTACGCTGGCCCGTTAGATCGCGGTGTTTCTTTAGCCATGTTTTGTGTAGTTATTTGCAGATCTCATATGCCATTAAATTTCTTGATGTGTTACTTCGCATGAAGTTCGTTTAAATATTGTATAGTACCAAAGCATTATCCGGTCGCTACCATCCTGTTCATTCTACTGACACCTGTGTGCATCCACATATTTATAGGGGACCCATTCATTTGCTGCCAACTGTTTTTGTACTGCATGCTATTCCTTTTATAGTCATGCTATGGGCATTTCCAATCTGGTTGTTCTTATACCACGTCATTAGCTCACCGCTAGCCGCTAGCTGTTTTCTCGTGTCTGCTATTCTTTTACTGCTTTTATAATCATGCTATGTGCATTTCCAATCTGCTTGCTCTTATACCTCGTCTTTAGCTTATAGCTATTTTTTTCCATGAATGCTCTGCCGCATGACTTGTATAGTTATTGCTTTGCGTGCATGTCCGGTCTTTTGTATTATCGTAGACTAACTTGTCAATGTTATTTTTCCTAGGGATTGATCATGCGAACCACTTATTAGAATATCCAACATTAGCAATGGGGGACGCTAGGGAAGGTTGGAATCTGAGTTCTTGGTTGGTAACTTTGGCGGTTTACTTCCGTTATTATCTATAACCTATATGCATTGTTCCTTATGCAAGAGATAAACACTTGGAACCCTGCCATAGCAATGCCATCCATGCTTTACTATGTTTCTGCCTATTTGATATGCTTGTCTTGGAGCAACTGCGAAGGTGATTTGAACCTGACATTTGGTCATTCTTAATGCCAGTTTACTTTATGTGGAAAACCTTGGCATTACCCTACTCTAAATCTGAATGTCCGAAATTCGTATCTCATGCAAAGCAACATCTAGTTGGTTTTAATCGATATCTGGTAAATATTTGCTTATTCATGTGGCAGCTCCAGTTTTTTGTTAACTAAAACCACCTGACTTGGTCTTAAATGTGATATCTAAACACAGATTAAGGACAATGGAGCAGGAGGATTAGCATTTCACTTGATGGCTAAACCTAAAATGACAGGCATGTCGACCACGATTAGTGCACGCAAGAGTAGGACCTGCAGCGAGCCAATATGTTACGCTACATGTCGTTATCTGATCTCTACATTGCGTAATACATGTTTGAATAGTTAATTGTTGTAACTATTTTTGCAATATTACCAGAATGCAATTTTAGTGAAGTAGTCATCATTAGAAGATAGTCGCCAAAGTGACCCTGTGCAACATTATGATGTAAGTCTGCTTAGTACAAGTTCCATACATTGTCTTATTTATGCAACCTGTTATTATCTTATATCTACATTGCATAATAAATGTTTGAATAGTTCACTGTTGTAACTATGTTTGCAATATTACTAGAATGCAGTTGTAATGAAGAAGTCCTTAGTAGAAGTTAGAGCGCAAAAAAGGTTCCGGCGTGAGCCTATGCAACGATATAATGTAAGTCTGCGCTTAGTACTTGTGACTATCTCATATCGACAATGCTTAATACATGTTTGCATAGTTCATCGTTTAACTCTTTTTGCATTATTATCAGAATGCAGTTCTGATGAAGCAATCTTCATTAGAAGAGAGGCCCACAAAAAGTTACGATCTTTGTTACGATGCATCCTCTCATAGTAGTCAACCTAGACCATTCTTTTCATCAAACGGTGAACATCTCAAGTTTGTACTTTATAAAAGACATGGTATTTCGCTTTAAGGTGTAGAGTCGATATGTTGAACAAGAGTACACAAGATTCAATCAAGGCGATTGCCAAATGTCAACATGTTATTGATGATGCTAATAGAAGTCCTCAATGATTCTATGTAATTTTTTTATTTGGGCACATTAATTGCCTTGTAATTTTCCTAGTTATTTTATTTGTGTATGTAATTGTGTGTATCATTGATATCAGATTTTAGGCTCATGTAATTTAATGCAAGTTGACTAGTCAAACAACCAGGGCCCTATAACAGATTGGGCCGGCCCATTAACAGTAGTGTGGGACCCACTTTCATTTTGGGCCGGCTCACTTACTTACTGGGCCGGCCCATTAACAGGAAAGTGGGACCCACCTGTGCTTTTGGCCCGGCCCACTGTCTTGTTGGGCCGGCCCACTTGCTACATGACGGACCCCACATACTAAATGGGCCGACCCTTTCAGAGGAAAGTGGGACCCACCTGCGTTTTTGGCCCGGCCCACCAACGTGTTGGGCCGGCCCACTTGCTATATGGTGGACCCCACATACTAAATGGGCCGGCCCTTTAACTGGAAAGTGGGACCCACCTGTGTTTTTGGCCCAGCCCACTAGCGTGTTGGGCCGGCCCACTTGCTATATGGTGGACCCCACATACTAAATGGGTCGGCCTTTTAACTGGAAAGTGGGACCCACCTGTGTTTTTGGCCCGGCCCACTATCTTGTTGGGCCGGCCCACTTGCTATATGGTGGACCCCACATACTAAATGGGCTGGCCCATTAACAGGAAAGTGGGACCCACCTGTGCTTTTGGCCCGACCCACTGGCTTGGTGGGCCGGCCCACTTGATCTAATGTGGATCCCACGCACTAAATGGGCCGGCCCGATTAGCAGGAAAGTGGGACCCACGTGCTAATTGGGCCAGCCCAATAACTTCTTGGGCCAGCCCACTTGCTTTAAGGTGGACCCCACTTGGTAAATGGGCCGGCCCGATAACATGAAAGTGGGTCCCACATGTTTTGTGGGCCGGCCCTTTTGCCTGTTGACCGGTCAAACGAGTGCATTCGACCCGGCCCACATGCTTAGTGGGTCGGCCCATTAATGTTTTGACCAGTCAACCTTAGAGGTTAGGCCCGGCCCACGTAACTAATGGACCAGCCCAGCTATATAGTTGACTGGTCAAACTAAGTCAGCTGGCCCGGCCCGCAAACTTAATGGGCCGGCCCACTTAAGACGTGGCAGGTCTCGTGTGGGCCTACCATCTACCACGGTGTTTCAGCGGTTAACGCCGTTAGCGCGCCGATTAACGGCGTACCACGTGTCAGTTTGCATGACGTCAGCAGTCAACGGGCTCCCGGAAACACTTCTGCAACGGTCCGATTTTCCGTGGCGGAAGGGCACCCAAGCGCGACGGACCGAAAAATATGTGGTAGGACTTTGCCTGACGCAGTTTTGACAACAGAACCCATATCGTCGGGTTAGGCCCATAGGCGACGAAAAATACCCCTTAGCGGACGATTTTGAGACGTTGTCTATCAGAACTTTTCTTGTAGTGTCCTTAGCTGGAGACACCGGCACATCTGGGTTTTCCAGGTTAGCACCCTTCACCGAGGGTATCCGTAGATGCTCAAGGAAAATCCCGGGCGGAATAGGTTTCCTGCCGGATCTGAGCTTAGATAGCATATCTATCGTTGTGTTGCCATCTCTCCTGACATACTTGACTTCATATCCGAGGAAGCACTTGGCCATCTCGTCAACCTCATGTCTGTAAGCCGCCATAATGGAGTTTCTGGAGTTCCAGGTTCTGGCTACTTGTTGTGCCACAAAGTTAGAATCTCCGCAGCATATGATGTGCTTGATCCCAATTTCCTTAGCGATGCGTAGACCATGTAGTAGAGCCTCGTATTCCGCCATGTTGTTTGTAAATTCGAAGTGAATCTGCAGAATGTATTGCATTTCTTCTCCGGTTTGTGACTTCAGGGTAACTCCAGCCCCTGATCCTTGATGCTGCTTGGATCCGTCAAGATGCATAACCTAAGTTTCAGGTTCCGGCATAGGGGCGCCATCCGGAGCCTCGGTCCAATCGGCGACGAAATCCGCCAATATTTGGGACTTGATCGAGGTTCTGGCTTTGTAGTTGATGTCAAAGGCAGAGAGTTCTATGCTCCACTTTGCTATGCGCCCTATTGCGTCGGAGTTGTTGATGATGGTTGAAAGTGGAGCCTTGCTCACAACTGTCATAGGATGCTCTTGTAAGTAGTGTCTCAGCTTACGGCTACCTAGGAACACGCCATAGGCTAGCTTCTAAAAAGTGAGGGTATCTTTGTTTGGATTCTGTCAATACCTTGCTAATATAATAGACTGGTCTTTGGACTTTGTACTCATGACCTTCTTCCTCTCTCTCCACTACGATAACGAGACTGATGACCTTGCTGGAGGCTGCTAGGTAGAGGAGCATAGGCTCTAACTCTTCCGGAGCTGCTAAGATAGGCGAGGAAGAGAGTATGTCCTTCAACCCCTGAAGTGATGCATCTGCTACGTCATCCCAGACAAATTTGTCTCTTTTCTTCAGTAGTTTGTGAATGGATCGTAGCGAACAAGAGGGGGGTGAATGGCGCTACGGCTAGTTTTAACCTTTTTCAATTTTAGCGCAATGGAAGGTAAAGGTGATAACTTGAGCAATAGTGGTGTTCCTACAATGATGCTCGGACAAGTGCAACAAGTAAAGGAAACAACAAGATAGTAAGAGTGAGGAGCGAGACAACCGGAGGGCGCGGAGGCGAGGTGAGGTTTGTTTATCGCAGTTCCTTCCACAATAGGAAGTACGTCTGCGTTGAGGAGATGCTAGTCTCACACAAAAGACTAGACGGCCACACCACGAAGGAAGGCCTCACCTTCTTCCTCGAGAGAGCTCCACGGAGGTGCTCTCCCTCTTCCACTAAGGCACCGGTCGAGGCGGTGATTCCTTCACAAGGTTGGGGCGAGCTCCACACACAAGGATGCTCCCAACACCCTATGGAGCTAGTACATCACCAAGCTAGCTTCCATAGCTGCACATCTCCAATGCTCCACCATAGGAACCCTTCTCCAATGCTCCACCAAAGGAACCCTTCCAATGCTCCACCAAAGGAACCCTTCCAATGCTCCACCAAAGGAACCCTTCCAATGCTCCACCAAAGGAACCCTTCCAATGCTCCACCAAAGGAACCCTACCACCAAGATCCACTAAGGAGTACCACGAATTGGTGAACTTTCTCTCGGTAGAATGATAGATCGGGGTCTCCTCCACCACCTCTCAAAGTATGAGCAAGATTGGTTGGGTGGATGAGGAGATCCCCTCAATTTTGAGCTCAACAACAATGGAGGAGAGAGAGAGAGAGAGAGAAGAGCTGGGACGGGCTGGAGAAGAAGGGGCCTTTATATAGGTCCCTCCAAATCCAACCGTTAGATGCAGTTTTTGCCTAAGCGGTACTACCGCTTCTGGAAGCGGTACTACCGCTCTGAGTTCGAATCCCCACTGAACTTGTCCACGTGGACACATCGCGGTACTACCGCTTGCGGTACCGCTCGAGGTACCGCAACAGGGTCCAGACCTTACTGAACTTGAAGCGGTACCGAAGCGGTACCACAGCGGTACGACCTTACTGAACGCGTTACGGTACTTGAGCGGTACCGTGGGCGGTACTACCGCTCAAGGTACCGTAACCTGTTCTGTGGGACATTTTCGCGTGCAATCCTCAGAGCGGTATCTCGGGCGGTACCAGTAGGGGTAGCAGTACTACCGCTCCTGGTACCGGTAGTACCGCTATGGCTAAAACAGCTTTTTCCTCTTTTCCTCTCCTACCATGTTACCTCGCGACACACACACAAAACCAGAAAGCCTAAGAACTACGCTTCGGTCTTCTGATCATAATGTGTTCGGCGAGGGTACCGTGCATCTTGCAAACCTATCAATGACAAACTTTGTGCACGGTTAGAATTGTTCGAGTGTTGTTATCAAACACACAAAACACGGGATATGGATCTTGCTCTTACAATCTCCCCCTTTTTGGTGTTTGATGACAACACACGAATTTGCAATAATTCATAGGATATTATGATACGGTATTTGGTTTGCAAAGGTAAATGAAGCTCCCCCTAGATGTGTGCATATTTAGAATATGCATTGGTATACAAATGCACACATCCTAGAGAGAAACTCCCCCTAGATTCTACAAACCAAGCACAAGTGCTAAGAAGAATACATGTCAAGATCATGTAGCACAAGTACACTATGGAGGCAAGTATATTTGCATATAGGGGAGTTTGGGTGAACCTTTTCATACCTTTGCCTTGAGAAAACCCAAACTCATAATAATAAGAGCCTCCATAGGAATGATGTAGCCAATCAAAGGATAAATCATGGAGACCATTAAGCTACGAACGATTAAGTCTTAATACAAACGGGGGGATCGGGAGATCCACAAATAGAGTAGCAAACACACATACGAATAAAGTTCCGAATAACTAGGGGAAGGTTTGATGCCAAGGCCGAAAGAACCAAAATGAAGCCACCAAGCCCTTGGCATCCCCATGCAAATTCCCGTCCTAATAGATCAACTTCTCCCCCTTTGGCATCGAGACACCAAAAAGGGAGAAGGAGCATACTAACGCCCCAAGGGAATCACTCGTCATCATCATCCTCGTCATCGTCATCCTCGTTCTCATCACCCTCATCCTCGACGTCCTCCTCCTCGTCATACTTGCCTTCATCATCATCTTCTTCTTGGGCAAGGCCCTTGCCTTGAGGTGGCTCGGGGATGGATTCCTCGGAGCTTGACCAAACGAGCTTCGACTTCCACTCGCCGGGAGGAGTGATGTTGTCCTCGGAGCCCTCGGAGACCGGAAGTTGCATGTGCCTCATCATCGCCTTTTGGCGTTGGCGGATCTTCTTGTTGTCGTGATGAGCTTGATACATCCTATCTTCAAGATCCCTTTTGAAGCAAAAGGATTTCTTGAGGCGAGCGGTGAGCTTGGCGAAGAGGCCCTTGGTCTTAACGGAGTTGGGCACATAGTCGGAGTCTTCGCTATCGGCCTCGTCTTCATCCTTGTCCTTGGGAGCTCCCTTGCCAAACCTTGGAAGGTCATGGTCCTTAACAAGAGGGCTCTTCTCTTTGTGGATAGTGACGTTGGGGCGGCATTGTTGAAGAAGGTCTCCACGGCCCTCTTGATCCCACTTGAGACAAATGAGCCTCATGAGGTAAGGAGCGTACTGAGGAAGCTTGCGAAGGAAGGCACAGTCACGCATCTCATGCCAAATGTAATCCATGACGTCCAGCTACTTGCCGCGGCCCCTCAACTCATGAGTGCGCACAAGGAGATTCACAAGGAACCCATGCACTTCATCATGGTTGGTATGCTTGGGGTTGATGGTGCTGCGGTAGGTGCGGTTCATGATGTCGTAGACAGGTAGAAGGCCTTTGGTGCTTCCACACAACATCCTCCCTCGAATGTAGAGATCGGCCATTTTCTCCTTGGCCATTGGCTTGGCTTGGAGATGAATCCGGAAGGTGTTTGAGTCGTCTTCGGGTAGCTCATAACCAATGCTTCTAGCAAAGTCTTGCCATGAGGCCTCCATCACATGCTCCCTTGTCATCCACTTTAAGGTGCGATAGCCTCCTTCATCCTCAAGAAAGACAACCGTGGCATAGAATTGGCAAATCACCTCCCTGGAAAAATCGTGAGAGAAGGTCATCAGAGGTATAAGTCCTTGTTCATCACATATCTCTAGTGCTTCTCCGAAGTAGTCGAGGTCGGAGTTGAGCTTGTCCATGCTGATGGAGTATTGGGGGCAACACTTGAACTCTTTGGCCCCATAGACCTCATTGTAGATCCTCTCTTGATTGACATGATGAAAATAGTTATTGGGGCATTGACGAGCATTTCTCGCCAGCAAATAAGGATTGCCCCCCTCACTTCCAAGAACTGGCCTTTCTTGACATCAAGCATTGATCTTTGAGGCCCCCTTGCCCCCGCTGCTGCTTCCCTCTGTCGCTTGGTGGTCCTTGTCGGCATAATCTCCTCTTGCTCGTCTTCATCTCGATGACGACGAGAGGATGGCTTGACCTTGCCACCACGGGTCTTAGGTGCTCCTGTGAATAGTAAAGGTTTGGGAGGGAATAGGGGATAAGTGCACAAGCCGTGAAATTAAGGATCAAAGAGGACACTAACAAGCAACATTGGTGACTCTAGACAGAGCGGTAGTACCGCAATTCTGATCCGGTAGTGCCGCTTTGACCGGTAGTACCGCTTGAGGATGAGCGGTACTACCGCTTAAGCTCAGCACATCCAGATCGAGATCAAGTTTCATGGCAAAATCGATCTAGTATCACACATTGTTGCTAGCTAGTATCCCTGCACATGTAGAGCTTCCAAGAAGGCTTCTCCACCATAAATCTCCATCAAACCCTAGCCTATGCATCTAGGGAGTCCAACACACCCTAGAGAGAGAGATTAGGGTTCATACCGGAGGACATGGCGGAGAAGGAGGTGGGGAAGCTTCTCCATGGAGGAGATTTGGCCGGCGGCAGCTGGAGGAGGAGATTGGGGCCGGTCTCCTCGAGGTCTTGAGGTTGGGAGCTCCTTTGCTTCGAGGTGGGCAGGGGATTTGTGGTGGTTTTTGGAAAAACGACCTTCCCGGTACCTCTTAGTCAAAAGATGCAAGTGGCAGTACCGCTCGTAAAAGCGGTAGTACCGCTTACCAGTACATACCGGTACTTAGGGCGGTAGTACCGGTCTGGGGATAATTTTCAGTTTCGTCAGATAACTGCCCCAGAGCGGTAGTACCGGCCTGAGAAGCGGTAGTACCGGCTTCCAAACTCAAAGACTCTCAGATTTTGGTGTAGACTTGTGCTTTAAGACTGAGTTGGCTTAAGAGATAGATGATGGCTTAGGATTAGATGATGGAACTGTTAAGGTACCACTCAACCAAGCTTGCAAGAGTCAAATCAAGAAAAGCCAAGCTTGGGTGAATCTCCCGAGAAGAAACAAAGAGAAAAGAAGAACCGAAAAACAAAAACACGAAGAGAAAGGAAAAGAAAACAAAAAAAAGAACACAGACTCCTCGATGAGGAGGTTTGGTGGCCGAAGCCACCGTGTAAGGGTTTGGTAGTGTGAGGTCGCGTAGAGACCTAGGACTCATGACTACAACTCAACATGAAGCTCATAGTCACTTGATTGACGAATGGCATATGCTTTGGGTTTCTTTGTGCATCATGGGGGAAGGGATAGCTCAATAAATTTAAACCGCACTCCCCCTCTGTTCATGCGTGCTTTACATCTAGACATATGGCACAAGAGTGGTATGAGTATCCACTTATGACACAATGTCCGGATGAGAAGCACAAAGGTAGAGAGGCAAACCTTGACGATCATCGATAGAGAGTGAGTCCATTGTCTTGTCGGGCACATTTGGGAAGAATTGATACTTGGGATTGCTATACCGTTGGACCCCATCATATCTTGCTCTTGAGTATGTCTTGTACTTTACTTGTATTATGAAAGAGTCTTGACACTTTAGCACCCCGGCGAGAATAGATCAAAAGGATAGGTTCTTGTGAGGTTCCTTGATCTCCATCATGATTTGGGTCCTCGCTGACAAGGTATCAACTTGTCAATGCCTATGGATTGTAGGCTAGGGTTTAGTTGGAAGTAGAGGGTAAGTAGATTTCGAAGGTTTCAGCCGAAAAGTACTCGACGATTATGAAAACTAGGGTTTGTAGACAATGATTCGATGATCTCCTCGTCCCTCGACTCCCCCTTTATATAGGAGGTGGAGCCGAGGGATTCGTGTAGTACAAATTACAGAGTCCGGGACGGTTTCTAACTCATCCCGCCAGATTACAGATAACACTTCCTATTACAACTCTTGACTTTCCTTGATATATCTTGGGCTCCCGAATCTTCTTATTCTTCGGGTAGTGGGCCTTCAGTAAACCCCGGGTACTATCTTCGGCAGGCCCATTTGGGATGCCTATGTCAGTAGCCCTCGAGATTTTGCTTGAATCGTAGAATCAGGGAAAATCTCCACTGTTTATTTTTATTCGAGAGCTTCAACTTTTTTATATTTCTTCACATAAAATTCTATATTGTACAGGGATAATGGTAGTTGGGGCTAGTTCATCTGACGGATCAGGTACTAGTTAACTGCTCTAGTGGCAATCCGCAAAAACCTACTTCAAAATCACGTCCCTGGACATGATCTCGGGATACTGGTGTAAACTTCGACAGGTGCCGCTTAAGGTCTTACCATTCTGTCGAGTCCCAGTCAAATTTATCGGGTACCTAACGCGTCCGTTAGGATTTTTCTTCGTATCTGTTGACACGGATAAAGGTAGCAGAGCGCAGTCTTTGGCGATGCCACGCCCAGCAGAACGGATCTGGGGTCTTACCTTCGCAAATTTGCGGCATTCAGAAATTGATCGCAACTTCGGCGTTCTGAGAATATATTGTCGAGTGCTTTTCCGGCTGTTGGAATGGCACATTTTATCGAGTCAAATATGACTTATATTGTTCTCCCGATGGGAGTATATGTAGAGTTAATTATAACTCGAAATATACTCTCTTGCTTTTCTATCTTTTATTTTTGAACTTCATCGGGTACGCGAACAGCGTTCCCGATGGGAGTAGCCCCCGAGGCTACAACCAAGAACTTGTGCTTGGTTGTAGGCTCCCGCAATTTCTATATTGCCATACTCGAAATTTTACTTTTTATCGAAGTAGCCCCCGAGCATTTGGGCAAAAACTTGTATTTGATCAAAGGCTCCCGAAGTATTTAATAATTCCTCCTGTCGCCAATCTTCTTTTATTTTTCTTGTCGACATGCTTCCCTTAAACAAAATTGCTTCATCTCTGTTTATAATCTTGATTTTTCTGCCTTGTGGGTCCATTGTTTCCACCATGTTGACACGTCGTGCAAGTGGGGGACACACGTCCTCCGCTTTTAAGGCGCACGTACGGTAACGCCTATCTCGGTAAAAATACCTTTTTACCCTTGTATCTAGAAGATCTTTTTTCACCACACGATTTCTTCATCCAACGGCGCACTGCTTCACCCGATTCTTATATAAACCTTTCTTCAACCTCCGTTCATCCCCTCGCTTGCGCCGCTCATCTGTTCCTCTTCGCAAAAGCTTCCCCTGCGCCCAACTCTCTCTAATCATCCGCACTCACGAGCATTGCTCTGCCCATTGCCGTTGATGCCACCGCGCACGCGACTCACTCGCCACAGTACTCCGGAATCCAAGATGGCCGCCGAGGATCTTGAGTGGGAGAGATCCAAAATCTCCAACCAGGACACCAACATGCTGAAGAGGCTTGGCCTCATGAAGAAGGAGGACGCCATCCGCTTTCCCAGCGAAGAAAGCTACCCCAAGCCTCCAATGGAGTACCGGGTTAGTTTTGTTGATCACCTCATCCGCGGCCTTTCGACCCCAATTCACGATTTCCTCCGCGGCCTTCTTTTCGTTTATGGGATTCAACTGCACCAGTTGACCCCCAATTCCATCCTTCACATTTCTATTTTCATCACACTTTGCGAATGCTTCCTCGGAATCCCTCCCAATTGGGCTCTGTGGAAACGCATTTTCTGCCTCCGCCGCAATGGCTCCCACAACGTCACTTATAACATAGGTGGCGTTGTTATCTGTGTTAAATGCGATGTCGATTATTTCGACGTCAAATTTCCTGATTCTGTCCAAGGATGGCGAAAAAAGTGGCTCTACATTCACGAAGAAAGCGCCAACTCCGTTGAACACAACATAATTCCTTTCGACGGAAGTGCCAGAATCCAGCGCCGCCGCTCCTGGGATGCCGAAGCTTCCGAGGAAGAGAAAAAGGCGACAGAGGCACTCATGTCTCGTATTCGTCAGCTTCAAAACACTCGAGGCAAAGAGCTGTCTGGTGTTCAAATCATCGCCTACTTCCTTAGGATTAGAGTGCAGCCTCTTCGTGCTCGCAAAAATCCCCTTTGGACGTATTCGGTAAAAATGACGCCAACAGAATCTCCGGTGATCTTTCCACCAAGGACTTGGAGAAGTTGATTCGAAGACTTTCTCGCCTGGGCAAAGATCCAATTCATTCCTCTTGTCGCGTGGAGCCGTACAGCTCCGCCAATCCACTCCCCGAGGTATTTTGTCTTCCCGAGTTTTTATCTTGTTCCGCACTTTCTCTGCATCTCGTTGTATTGTCATCTCTTTAATTTTCCTTTGGTCACTATTTTCTGAGAACCATCCTACTATGACCTCCCTTCCTCCTCTTCCGGAGGGTGGAGAAGTCGAAGAACAGGCCATCGTTGCCGAAGATACTCAAGGTTCTTCTATTCCTGAAAGTGAAGTCGCGGGTTCTCACAAATCTGCGGCTTCTCACGAAAAAGAAGTTGAGTCCGAAGCCGGTGAGTCGACGCAATCCCTTCCTCCTGCTTTGTTTCTCCAAGGAACAAAAGGAAAAGGACTGATGCCGAGGATTCTGGCACCTCTAAGGCTGAAGAAGTTGTTCCTTCTCATCCGAAGGCAGCTTACGATCCTTATGTTGAATCCCTCGTCAGCTCGTAAGTCGTCTTTATTTCTCCCTTTTTTTTTTTTTTACTCGAAATATTTATCTTGTCTTGCTTTTTATGCTGCCGATTTTTTGATCAACAGTGATGACGAGGAAGAAGTACCAACTACTGACGTGGCTCCTCGGACAAGCACGTCACGTCATCGTACTTGCTTCAGACACGCTAGTTGAAGGAGAAGAAACCTCGCCTCCTCAACAAAACGTCGTCACCACTACTCCACCATCAAGCCCCCTTGCTCCTTCACCAAAAAGGACAAGGGTTGAAAAGATTGTTGAACCTGCCCCTCGGTTGGGCGATTCGTCGACTCTGCTCTTAGATGATGTAAGCTTGTCGACATCTATATTTTCCTTATTTTGTTTTTTCACACCTTTTCTCTTTTTCATGCCGATGTTTCTCTTGCTGTGTTCACCTTGAACAGCCTATGATCAAAGATCTTCTCCGCATCGGTTCCCAATTTATTGGATACCGTGAATATGCTAACAGAGCCGAAGGTAACGAATTTTATACTTGCTGTTTTTCCTTGATTTTTTACTCCTGTTGCTTTTCGCGATTTTGATCTTTCTTCTCTCTCTTTTCCATATCTCGACAGAGAAACTTGCAGAGGCCAACGAACGCGCCGACGCACTTGCTCGAAAACTTGAGCAGAGTGAGGCGGCTCGCAAGAAAGCCGAACTCGCTGCTAGCAAAGCCAAGGCCGAAGCTGATGAAGCCAAGGCGAAAGCTGCTGGTGTCGAGGAACTGCAGAAAAAACTTGAGGATGCTACAGCTGCCTTGGATGAGCACAAAGCTGCGCAAGCTTCTCGTGAAGAAGGAATCCTCAAGCGCACGAAAACTCGTAGTCGCCGCACTTTCGATAATTTTGCTGATCCCTTCTATTTTTATGAGAATCGTTGTTTCTTGTCTTTTCACTAATGCTTTGTTTCCTTGACAGCCCAAACAAACCAGGATTTTGATCTGACGAATCCTGTCAATGACCCTGTCCTTGACGCACTTTCCTATCTGGAGCTTCATGGATCCGAGATTCGTGAAGGTGTGTCGAATGCTAGCGCAGTGTTGTCGGCATTGTTCCCCTACTTCTTCCCGAAGAAAGAGGAGCCTGCGACTTTCCTCAACCTTGCCAAGATGTTCAATACACCGGAAGACCTTGGACTGAAGATGCGCCAAGAAAATATGAAGGTTGCCATTGAGAACAACATCGCGTTGGTTGCTGACAGTCGACAGACTATTGACTGGATGAAAGTTGGCGACACCGAGCAAATAGAGCAGTCAAGGTGGAAGTCGCTGATTAAGGCAGCCAAGCCCAACACAAAGAAGATCTTGGCCTATCTCGGGATTAAGCCATCGTCGACTCCTAGCTCGTCAAGGCCGGAGGTCTAGTTGCATGCCTCTGTTTTTCTTTCTATTTCTTTTGCTCTTGTCGCCAAAGTAGTCATTTGGCGACACGTACTTCCTTAGCTTCACTGTAATGCCCTTGTAATTATTCCAAGAGATTAATGAAAACTCTATCTTTGCTTGTTGTTTGATGTTGTCTTGTTTAAATTTCAGTTGATATTTGATAACTATACTCCATCTTCCGCTCCTTCCAATGTTTCGCCTTCTTCTTCTCGCGCGAGGAGAGCTTTTGCTGATATCGCACTGTCGACGATACCTTGTCGCAAGAACTGGATGAACTTCGACAGCAACCGGTATGCGAAGAAACAAACACTTGTGATGATGGAGCAATCTCGTAAGTCATCTGAAGCCGAAAAAGTTGCTCTTCAGCAAGCTCGCGAGGCCGTGGCTGCTAAGGAAATTGCTGCTTCCGAGGCTGAAAAGGCGACTACTAGAGAAAATTTCATGCTCGAATTAATGAATGAAGCCAGTGCGGATATGTCGGGTATGCTTGTTTTATCCTCCGATATCTTTCATCTTCATGCTATGTCTCTTAAAGGTTTCCACTTCGTTGTTTTGATAGGTTCCTTTGCGATGCTCTGCCGAGGAAGAGAGGGTAAATGCTAGGACGAACCTCCTTGTTAACCTTTCCCTGGACCATGGTTCTTTGTTTTGGGCTACCCCAGAGAGGACCCGCCAAATTGTCAGATTTCAAGATCGCACCTCTCAAACTCGCGATTTTCTTGACTTCTGTACCAAGACCTTGTCCATGGTTTACAACTCCATGTTTCCTCGGAACGTCCAACCAAAAACTCTCCCTGAATTGATGGAAAGATTCAAGGATGCTGGCAGTATCCATGATTTTGTCAAAGCTCAACTGGTAGCTGGCGCCAGATTTGCTCTTATCATGCTCCAGATCTGCCACTCAAATCTTGACCTTACCCAAGTTGTCGCGAAAGTTCATCAAAAGGTAAAACGTCGAAGAGTTGGTGTTGATAGGATTAACACGAAGGTTACGCCTATAGCCGAAGAAATGATTGAGGACCTTCTTCGGATGGACGCCGACTTTTTTGCCGATGGCCATTATGCCGATTTTCTTGGTGCTGCTCCTGAAGAAAACAGAGTTACTCTTGATGACATATTGAATCAAGACTAGTTATTTTCCTCTTGTAGATACTTCTTCTTTGTAATCCATGACTATATTGTAAAGCAATCATTATATTTCTCTGTTCGTCTAGCCCCCGAGTGTTTCGGTGACTCTTTACTGTATTTATATATTGCGAGGTTTTGAACCAAGGCATTTATATGTTTATGGCGAATACGAGCCCCCGAGCTTCTTTATTGAGTACTATTTTGTATTTTTACTGACTCACGAGGTATTTTGATACCAAGGCAAGGTTTTTTCTTTTTTGATGGACTATATTGAAATTCGTCGGAGCGAAGACTTTGAACATGTCGATAAAGAGAAAGGTATATTGACACTATCTTTATTATATTGCAGCACCGCGAGCCCGCCTCATTAAAAACCTTCTCCGGCCCCACTCGGTGCCCCGAAAAAGGAAAAGAGTGCGTCTGAAAACTCGCGGGCGTTTCAGTACATTGAAGTTTTGCAAGGACTATATTTCGACTCTAGGCGTAGAACCGCTTTGAGTTGCGCCACGTTCCGGGGTTTGGCTCCTCCACCCCTGTCTTCTTGTCCTTTATCCTGTATGCTCCTCCTCCGATTACTTCCGTGACAATGTAAGGGCCAAGCCATGGTGACTCGAGTTTTTCATGACTTTTTTGCGTGAGCCGAAGAACTAGGTCTCCCACCTGAAAAGATCTTGGCCGCAAACGTCGACTGTGGTAATTCTTCAAGTCCTGTTGGTATTTGGTTACTCGAGACAATACTTCGTCTCGGGCTTCATCAAGTGCGTCCACGTCGTCTTCTAGTGCTTTTCTCGACACTTCTTCGTCATATTCGACGACACGTGGAGAGTTGTGCTCTATCTCGATTGGTAGTACTGCTTCTGCTCCATGAACCAGGAAAAACGGAGTTTCCTGTGTTGCTGTGTTTGGTGTTGTTCGGATGCTCCACAACACGCTTGGTAGTTCTTCTGGCCAGGTATGTCGAGCTTTTTCCAGTGGTCCTAATAAGCGCTTCTTGATGCCATTGCAGATTATACCATTGGCTTTCTCGACTTGCCCATTGGTTTGAGGATGTGCAACTGACGCAAAGTGCAACTTGATACCCACCTCTTCGCACTACTCTTTGTATTCGTGGGATGTGAAGTTCTGCCGTTGTACGTGACGATCTTGTGGGGCACTCCAAATCTGAAGACGAGGCCTTTTATAAATTTTACTGCGGATGCTCCGTCTGGTGAATTTATCGGCTTCGCTTCTATCCACTTTGTAAATTTGTCGACAGCTACTAGCATATACTCCTTTCCTCCTGGCCAGGATTTGTGTAACTTGCCCACCATATCAAGTCCCCATTGAGCAAAGGGCCATGACAATGGTATTGGTGCTAGCTCTGCTGCTGGAGAGTGAGGTTTTGCGGCAAACCTTTGACACGCGTCGCAAGTTCTTACTATGTCCTTGGCGTCCTCGATTGCTGTCAACCAGTAGAATCCTGCCCGAAAGACCTTGGCTGCAATAGCTCGACTACTCGCGTGGTGGCCACATATTCCTTCGTGTACGTCCTTCAGAATTATTCTTCCTTCTTCGGGTGTAACACACCTTTGCAAGACGCCTGAAATACTTCGCTTATACAATTCTCCTTTGACCACCGTGAAAGCTTTGGAGCGTCGAATTACTCGTCTTGCCTCAACTGGATCATCGGGTATTTCTTTCCTGAGGATGTATGATATGTACGGCTGCATCCACGGTATCTGTATCACCATGACCAGGTCCTGATCTTCTTCTTCTTCCACTTGCTTTTCCTTGGTAGCCCCCGAGGGTTTCTTCTCCTTCTTTTTTGATTTTGTCGACTTGGTGGATCTCTCTGTTATCTCTTCCCAGAATACACCTGGCGGGACTGCAAGGCATTGCGACCCGATGTTTGCAAGAACGTCGGCTTCGTCGTTGCTCAATCTACTAATATGATTAACTTCGCATCCATCGAACAACTTCTCGAGCTCGTTGTACACCTCCTTGTATGCCATCATGCTATCATTGACTGCGTCACATTGGTTCATAACTTGCTGAGCCACCAACTGTGAGTCGCCGAAGATTTTTAGTCGAGTTGCACCGCAGGCTTTCGCCATCTTCATCCCGTGTATGAGAGCCTCATATTCTGCTTCATTGTTAGATGCGTTAGGGAACGTCATCCGAAGGATGTACTTTAACTTGTCGCCTTCAGGTGATATGAGTACTACTCTGCGCCGACTCCTTCTAGTCTTTTGGACCCGTCAAAGTTCATGGTCCAGGTTCTCGACAAGTCTGGAGGTCCTGTATTTTGCAACTCCATCCACTCTGCAATGAAGTCCGGCAGTATTTGCGACTTGATTGCTTTTCTTTTTTCATACGTGATGTCCCAAGGGGAAAGTTCTATTCCCCAAAGGGAGACACGACCCGTAGCTTCTGGATTGTTCAATATATTTGACAAGGGAGCTTCATTGACCACTATGATCGGGTGTGCCGAAAAATAGTGGCGCAATTTTCGTGCTGTCGTGAACACTCCATATGCTATCTTTTGGTACTGAGGATACCTTTGTTTTGAGGGCGATAAAACTTCGCTAACGAAGTATACTGGCCTCTGCACGCCGTGGAGTTTTCCTTCTTCTTCCCTTTCAACAACTAGCACCGTGCTCACCACTTGGGGCGTGGCTGCGATATACAGCAGGAGAGGTTCCCTTTCTTTTGGCGCCACCAAAATTGGTGGTGTCGAGATTGTGCGCTTCAAATCCTCGAAAGCTCTGTCGGCTTCTTCGTTCCACTGGAATTTATCTCCTTGCTTTATCAAAGCGTAAAATGGTAACGCTTTTTCACCTAGCCTAGCGACGAATCTGCTCAAAGCTGCGACTCGCCCAGTTAGCTGTTGTATTTCTTTCAACTTCGTTGGCTTCCTCATTGTTACGATAGCTTGTATTTTGTCGGGATTTGCTTCGATCCCTCTTGCTGAAACTAGAAACCCCAGAAGTTCTCCTGCTGGGACGCCGAAAGAACACTTCGTCGGGTTCAGTTTGAGGCAGAACTTATCAAGGTTGTCGAAGGTTTCCTTGAGATCCTCGATCAGCGTTGCCCCCTTTTTTGATGTTATGACGACATCATCAATGTATACTTGCACGTTCTTCCCGATCTGTGTCGCCAAACACTTCTGCATCATCCTCTGATATGTTGCTCCCGCATTTTTTAAACCAAAGGGCATTGTTCTGTAGCAAAACACGCCGTAAGGTGTAATAAACGCGGTTTTTACTTCATCTTCTTCTTTCAATCTGATCTGGTTATAACCAGAATATGCATCCAGGAAGGAAAGACGTTCACATCCAGCCGTGGAGTCGATAATTTGATCGATCCTCGGGAGGGGAAAGTGATCCTTTGGACAATGTTTATTGAGACACGTAAAGTCGACGCACATGCGAAGGACCTTAGTGTTTTTCTTCGGCACCGACAGATTTGCTACCCATGTGGCTTCTGTGAATATCTCTTTGATAAAACCAGCTTCTTGTAGTCGATTGATTTCTGACAGCATGGCTTTGCGGTTTGGTTCCGAAAAACGCCGCAAAGGTTGTTTGATTGGTCTCGCTAGTGGATCCAAGTTTAGGTGGTGCTCGGCAAGTTCCCTGGGTACTCCTGGCATGTCAGCTGGACACCATGCGAAGATTTTCCAGTGCTCACGGAGGAACTCGACAAGCGCGCTTTCCTATGCGATATCCATGTCGTTTGCGATAGATGTCGTCTTTTTCGGGTCTGTCGGGTGAATCTGCACCTCTTTTGAATTTTTCTCAGTACTGAAAGTTGATTCTTTGTTTGGCCTTCCAACGTCTGGCAGTACGTCGTAATCAGTCATGCTTTTTGACGCCAAGTACTCAGCTTGCATCCCGAAAGTTTCTGACAACCGGTGGAAATCTTTGTCGCACTTATCGGCTAGGGCAAAGCTTCCTTTTACTGTGATTGGTCCCTTTGGTCCAGGCATCCTCCACAACAGGTATGTATAGTGTGGCACCGCCATAAATCTAGCATATGCTGGTCGTCCCAACAGAGCGTGGTACTGCGACGGAAAATCCACGACTTCAAATTCGAGCCTCTCGATTCTATAATTTTCTCGGGTCCCAAACTGAACGTCGAGATTGATCTTTCCCAATGGATAACTTGGTTTCTCCGGTGTGATGCCGTGGAACCTTGTGTCTGTTGGTTTCAAGTTTGCTAAGGATATGTTCATCTTCCTCAATGTATCTACATACATAAGGTTCAAGCTGCTGCCGCCGTCTATGAACACTCGAGAGACATCAAATCCCGCGATAAGCTGATTTGGCAGAATAAGTGCTTGGCCCCCACAGTCGAGGAACTTGCTGCGGATGATCTGCTATTGTGAAGCCGATATCTTGTCTGACCAATTAAGGTACTCAACTGTTGGGGGAGGCAGTTTCTCTGCCATAAACACTGTCGTGAGATTACTTTACGAGCTCTATTGGACGGCCTTCCCTTGAATCATCGACATCTGCTCCATTGGAGTTAGGATCAACATAAGGTGGTGGTGCAGGTGCTGCCGCTATTACGAGCTGATGCCGATTGTCGTCTGTAATCGCGGGAGGAGGCGGCAAGTGAATCTCGCTTACGGGTTCTCGAGGATTTCTCTGTGCTGCCCGCGTTAGCGTTTTACGCATACCGCAACATTGCCTGAAAATTTCGACAGTCTTTCTGCAAGTGCCCTGACTGTCTTTTACCGTTGCTGTCGAGGAAAAAGTGCATCTGGCACGGTCCATTCATCATCTCTTCAGGGGACACGAAAGGTCTTGGAAACCTAGGCCCGCTACTTTGCCTGTTGCGTGAATCATCCCTATTATCACTTCGCTGTTCATTGCTTCTCTGGTAATCATCTCTGTTGCTTCCTCCTGTATTTGTCCGAAAACCTGCCGAAATTTGTCCTGGAGCGTCGTAGTTCTGGTACTGCCGAGGAAATCTTCGCCTCGGTTGATAGTTTCGACCACGGTCCTCCTCTGGCGACCTGTGCCGTTTGTTGTGGACAGCGTCTTCTCCATCTGCCCATTTATTTGCTATCTCCATTAACGCGGATACTGTCTTTGGATTGGTCCTTCCCAAATCCTCGACAAAATCTCCACGCCTGACTCCTGCGACAAACGCATCTATCGCTCTCTCGTCAGATATATTTTCTGCTGAATTTTTGATGATATTCCACCTTTGGATGTACTTTCTCATTGGCTCATCTGGCTTTTGTCGACATGCTCTCAATTCCTCTAACGACGCGGGTTTTTTGCACGTGGATCTGAAGTTCTTGACGAACACGTCCTCGAAACTTTCCCAGCTGTCGATAGATCCTGGAGTGAGTTTCTTTATCCACGATCGTGCGGCTCCACTCAAATGCACCTGAATGCTTTGCATGGCTGTTGCCCTGGTTCCTCCCGTGAGCTTCACTGTCTCCAGATAGTCGACTAGCCAATCCTCTGGATCTTGAAGGCCGTCGAACTTTTTGAAATTGTCGGGTAGCTTGAATCCTGAAGGGACTCGAGTTTTTCGGACTCTCCTCGTGAAGCATGGCAAGCCGCACATATCTTCGTCGTTAAGCTCCGGAGATTGCCGATGATCCCTTCTGCTTTGTCGTGCTCTGTCGACTCTTGCTTGTGCTGCCGTATCTCTTGCTCCACTTGGTTCTTCAGGGGCTGCCGCCGTTGCTTGCCGCAGGTCGTGGACTATTTTGCCTTCTTTGTTCCTTCGGGAGGCGTTGAAACGAACGCTGTCCCCATAGCTCCAACTCCTGCTATCGCCATATTGTATAGTGTTTCCCTTGGATCACCTGGAGGTGGTTTAGACGCGAGGATAAAAGCTTGTGTCGCCATATACCCAGCTTCTGGTGTCTTAGGGATAATGTTTCCTCTTGTGTCTATCGACATAAAGGACATGTCGAGGTTTTGAACCAAGTGCTCTCTTTCCGCTTCGGGTATGTGTTGTAACCTTGATCTTCCTCTCTGCTCCGAGCCTCCTGTGGCTATCACCCGAAGTTCTAGATTGTCGACTCAGATCTGCCCTTCTCTGCTGGATGCGAAGGCTGCTTCCTTTCTCTGTTCAACTCACTGTCTCTGTTTTTCCAATTCCCTCGCAGCTCGTGCGAGCCTATATTGATATGCTTGCAATTCTTACGGTGTGGCTGTGGTAGCCATTGGTTCTGTGCCGTTCATAGCTCTCGCGGCTCTGTCCCACGCTGCTTGTGAAAGTTGAACTCTATCTCGCGGCTCGGCCCGACGTATTTGTTGCCCAGGCCTTGTCGCAGATTGGAGGGATCGACGTATGGATTTCCCAGACTGTCGAAAGCCTCAGATGTCTCCTCTTGATCTTCAATGGCATAAATCTGATGATACTTTGTACTCAGATCTATGTTGGGTTTGGTGGCATCATCGTTTAGATTGATGAAGACCTTGCCCACTGTGATAGATTTGTCGATGAAGTCATAGCTGTCGACATCGCTTGAGCCATCGCTTATATATGAGTCCGCAGATGACTCAAACGACATGTCGTTGAAGATCTTGGCGAGTTTCTCTCTTGTTCTGGTGCTGATGTAGCGTGTCGCCGAAGTTTCTTCTTCTCCTGACTCGGTTGACGACGCATAGCTTGAAAAATAGGAATCGACCTTCGACGATCCCGACGAAATCGGAACCTCGACACGATACGATCCTTCCTTCTCGATGCGAAAGTGAAACCTTCCGAACGTCATCTCTATGGGCTCCGCCAGATACGCATATGCATCCAAACGGGAGGGTGGGTGAGGAACAAAATCGACAAGACCAGCAGCGATCTGTTTACCTCGATCCATTGTGTTGCTTGCGGTTGACGATGTCGAAGATCTTGAACGTGCCATCGAGATCAGATCCTTACGCCTCTAATTCCCACAGACGGCGCCAATTGACAAGGTATCAACTTGTCAATGCCTATGGATTGTAGGCTAGGGTTTAGTTGGAAGTAGAGGGTAAGTAGATTTCGAAGGTTTCAGCCGAAAAGTACTCGACGATTATGAAAACTAGGGTTTGTAGACAATGATTCGATGATCTCCTCGTCCCTCGACTCCCCCTTTATATAGGAGGTGGAGCCGAGGGATTCGTGTAGTACAAATTACAGAGTCCGGGACGGTTTCTAACTCATCCCGCCAGATTACAGATAACACTTCCTATTACAACTCTTGACTTTCCTTGATATATCTTGGGCTCCCGAATCTTCTTATTCTTCGGGTAGTGGGCCTTCAGTAAACCCCGGGTACTATCTTCGGCAGGCCCATTTGGGATGCCTATGTCACTCGCCATGACCTCATTGTTGTTGATGCCGAACTTGAGGTTGTGGAAGAGGTGACCTAGCACTTGGTTGTCCAATGGAAGAGACTTGGCCTTGTGGTGTAGATGGCTCCACATAGGTGGAACTTCGTCCTTCCCCGATACTCATAGAAGGTAGCTTTTGAGATCGGCAAGTGCCAACACTCATCCTTCCTATGGTAATCGGGGGAATTGCATCTCCTTTCTCACAAGAAGCACTTCGCCTCCTTCAAAGAACTATCATATCCATCGAAATGTCTCATCACACACTACCACAAACCACGCAATAGACTCATACTCCATCATCATGTTTGAGTGTCTTCTTAGGTTTGTCTCTCACTTCCGGCAACCCTATGAGGTTAGGGTGTGAGTATGGCTAGGAGAAAAATAGTAGATTCCTTCTTTGCCAAAGAAGATACCCAAGATCTTGAGCACAAACTCCATTCCATTGTTGCTTCTTCTTGCAAGGACTTTGTCATAGAAATTGTATCGAAATTGTTTGAGAGACTTCATCATGGTTCATTTCCTTCAACACAATTCCTACAAAACAAAATCTCTACACAAAGAAGCAAATTCCATTAATCCTAGGCCGTGGCCTCTTGAAGAGACTAGCTCCACAAGAGGACCACTACATGTTCATAATAGTGGGTACAAAGACCCAAGAGTGTAAAGCAATGAACAAAAAGCACATATGTAAGAGTCTTGACAAGGTAGGACTTGATCACCACCTTGTCAAGGCTCCAATACCTTTGAGTTTGTTCGTGTTGTCGTCATGAGAAGATAGAGATGAGTGACTTGATGACGACAAAGAATTCCTTGCTTCCGGACATAAGACTTGTGGCTTCAAGATTAACCACCCAATAAGCATTTCCGAAAGCAAGGCCCTTCATGGATCAAGAGTTGGAAATAGGATCCCATTTTTCAATGGGCCCTTTCTTCATATTCTTTGCTTCATTGATCCTTCTTCCTCTCTCAATCTTCTTTGGCATAATTACCACTTCTCCTTCATTGCATAAGTCCTCGTGGGCTTCAATGACTCCTTCCAAGAATTGGATTTGGATTTGGAGACTCTCAATCTCGGACCTCAAGTTGTTAGCTTCATCTTCTCGATCCAATAGAGCTTCCTCAAGAAGAGAATTCCTTCTCAAGAGTGAATGTGTGTGTCTCTCTAAAGTGGCAATGTCGTCCTCATGATTACGACAAATGTAATCCTTGCTTGAGCGTTTGTATTCTTCTATGGCTTCATCTTGCATAAGCTTGATCACCATAAGTTTGTCCTTGCTTCTCTTAAGATAAGCAATTTCATCCTCATGGTTACAACAAGTGACCTTTTCTTTGCTCAAACGGATCCACTCCAACAAGGATTCATTTTGCCTCTCATTCACTTCGACTAGCTTGGCCTTGTGTTTCTTTAGAGTGGCAATCTCTTCTTCATGATCACAACATTGCACCTTCTCTTTACTCAAGCGATAGTATTCATCTAAGGCCTCCTCTTGAGTTGAGATGACATCCAGAACTTTGCATTGTGTTTTCTCAAGAAGCAAACTTCGTCAAGGAGCTTGTCACAACATGAATTAGGACCTTCATCTTCTTTCTTCTTGGCAAATGTTGCAACATCCTCAATTGACCATTCATGATCTTCTTCAAGATAATCCTTCTTTGTATTGAGTTTGTCCAACCAACCAAGAGCATAATCTCGGTCCTTGATGAGTTGGGAGATGAGAGAATTGTTGAAGTCTTCAAGAATAAGAGCACTAGTTTCAAGAGTCATACGCATGCACACTTCTTCCTCATAAGCTTGGGTGAGAGAGATAAGCTCCAATTCCTTCTTCTTTTCAAGCCCTTCATTTTCCACCATATGGTCTTCGTCTCCAAGCATATTAGGTCTAGGCTTCTCGGTGGAGGAGATCTTGGTGACGTCGTTGTTGAGGGATAGCTTGGAGGGCCCTTTTGGGAGAGATCTAAAGTTGCTCTTACGAATGAGGTATCCACCATTTAAGTCCCTTCTCTTGTAGATACAATCCGCAACGAAGTGACTTTTGTCGCGACAATTGTAGCAAGAGTTCTTTGGTCTTGAGTTTGGTTTCTTGTTTCCACTCCAAGGAAGGAGAGCATTGTAGAACTTTTTCTCGATCCAAAGGTCATCCACAAAAGTCGCTCCAAGATCTTGCATTTGCATGGCGAGAGCAATAAGGCGCCGGTACATCTCTTCGGGCGATTCTCCCTCCATCATGACAAAGTCGTTGGCCATCACTTCACTAAAATGAGAGCATTGGATACTCCCATTTCCAAGGAAGAGCTTGTCAAGTTCGTCCCAAGCTTCCTTGGCGGTCTTGAGCGAGTGGATATGAGCGTGGTCCTTGGGAGTAATGGCCAAGTGAATCATGTCGATGGCGATGGCGTTGAGTTGGTGGTCCACCACTTCCCTTCTTGTCAAGTTCATTGGGTCTTGTGGTGAATATCCTTCTTCAATGATACGCCAAAGCTCGGTAGAGGTGCTGCGCACATGAGAACGTATTAAGAGTTTCCAATCACCAAAGCTATTAGATTCAAGTAATGGTGGTAGACCATGAGTCAAGATGCAAGGCATGGGTATTGGGACACTTATGGCATAATCACTTGGTGGAGATACATCCTTCCCTTTTGATGAGGTGTCAACATCCTCAAGATCCTTTTCCCGATGTGAATTTGTTGATTGCTCAACAATCTCAACACAAGGAAAAGTGTTAACTTGTGGTGGGAAAACATTGACACCACTCTTAGTATCTATGATGGGGTTTGGTTTTGGAGTAATCAACTCCATCATCATAGCCTTCAATTGAGATACAATGAATGACTCCAATTTCTTGAGGTCATCCAAAGTAGCCGGAGTATTATCGGCACTTGATGATGGAGATGATTGCTCACGGGAAATGACTCCATTCACAACCACCTCTTGTTCAGCCATTTCTTAGGCGGTAAAGCCCGAGCAAGAAAACCTCGCTCTGAAACCACTTGAATGGATCGTAGCGAACAAGAGGGGGGTGAATGGCGCTACGGCAAGTTTTAACCATTTTCAATTTTAGCGCAACGGAAGGTAAAGGTGATAACTTGAGCAATAGTGGTGTTCCTACAATGATGCTGGGACAAGTGCAACAAGTAAAGGAAACAACAAGATAGTAAGAGTGAGGAGCGAGACAACCGGAGGGCGCGGAGGCGAGGCGAGGTTTGTTTACCGCAGTTCCTTCCACAATAGGAAGTACGTCTGTGTTGAGGAGGTGCTAGTCTCACACAAGAGACTAGACGGCCACACCACGAAGGAATGCCTCACCTTCTTCCTCGAGAGAGCTCCACGGAGGTGCTCTCCCTCTTCCTCTAAGGCACCGGTCAAGGCGGTGATTCCTTCACAAGGTTGGGGTGAGCTCCACACACAAGGATGCTCCCAACACCCTATGGAGCTAGTACATCACCAAGCTAGCTTCCATAGCTGCACATCTCCAATGCTCCACCATAGGAACCCTTCTCCAATGCTCCACCAAAGGAACCCTTCCAATGCTCCACCAAAGGAACCCTTCCAATGCTCCACCAAAGGAACCCTTCCAATGCTCCACCAAAGGAACCCTTCCAATGCTCCACCAAAGGAACTCTTCCAATGCTCCACCAAAGGAACCCTACCACCAAGATCCACTAAGGAGTACCACGAATAGGTGAACTTTATCTCGGTAGAATGATAGATCGGGGTCTCCTCCACCACCTCTCAAAGTATGAGCAAGATTGGTTGGGTGGATGAGGAGATCCCCTCAATTTTGAGCTCAGCAACAATGGAGGAGAGAGAGAGAGAAGAGCTGGGACGGGCTGGAGAAGAAGGGGCCTTTATATAGGTCCCTCCAAATCCAACCGTTAGATGATGTTTTTGCCTAAGCGGTACTACTGTCACACCCCAACTTTTTCAAACATGTTTAGTTGTCCTTATTGCAAAAAAATCAGGGGGAACAAAAACTTTTTCTAAGGACTAATTAGATGAATTGTCTTGATCTGTTTGCTAATAAATTGCTTTGATCTGTTGGTAGATGAAATTTCTTGATTTGGTTGTTGAGTTTTGTCTTGAGCTGCCTCAAAGAAAAACACCTCTAGTGGTAAAATCATCCTTGAATGCAATACTTGGGATCATCTACCACTTAATACATCCTTCTCTCTTACCCTAGTCAAAAACCCTTGACAATTCAAAATTTGGCTAAGTCCTTAATCTGTTTTCAGGTTCCATTTTTGAACCCCTGGATTAAGCTACCTCTTGCCATCTAAGGCAATGCACCTGGTCCTAGACCTACCTTGTCCTAAGCACTTCCCAACCATATCCTTGCATTAAACCAAATCCCTCTTATACTCTTTTATCCTTGTCTGTTTTGAGGCCAAGTCAAAAATCTATTTTTGGAAGGCTTAAAATGTTCAAACTTTGGCAGTTGATCTCTAAGCACCCTCAACAGTTTTTGGTGACCTCAATGCATGGATCTCATCGATGCAACACCCTCTAAAACTTCCATGTCTTGCATGTGCCTTGCTACCCTCACAATTCTTATTTTTTTCACTTGATCTTGCACCCTATCCAATGTTTAACCTCTAGATCACTTCTTTCTCTTTTAACTCTTTTTTTTTATTTTACTCCAAGTTTAACCTCCACAAAACCAAGAGTGACGATGATATCCACACTAGTAGGTCATCATCCACCCTTGAGGATACTTTTTATTTTTATTCTTCCTTTCTTTTGTAAGATTTCCCAAAACCCTACTAGTGTTCCTTTCTAGTTATAGCCATAAAATTATCTCTTGTTTCAACAAAACTTTCAAAATTATTTCCCCTACTAAAATGGAAGATGTGAGTGTTATCTTACAGCATCCCATTTCCACCCTAAAATTTTAGTGCTTTAACACATTTTGCTTTGGCTTTATATTAAAAGCTTGGTTTTATTACATATGCCATTCTTGCACTATGTGTTGCCAAATAAATTATGAGAATATTCTACTTAGAACATTCTATGCCTTAATACCTATTTTATTCAAATGATCATCTCTATGCCTCTACCTCAATTCAAATCTCCCCTTTCCTTCACAAATTCTTAACTCGAATCTTGACACTCTCAAATTACCATGTTAATCCCTCCATCACCTAGACTCCATTGTGGTCAACTTAGCTTACACCTTGGACCTTTGCCTTGCCCATTTTATGCATGTGTGTGGAGAGAAAGAAAGTGGCCGGCCATGTTGATCATGGTATTGTGCCATGCATTCCTCCTTTTGTCCCTCCCTCCTCTCTTACTCACCTTGGGAACTCACAAACCTGCACCCCTACTACCTCTAGCACCTCTGCATCCCCTCCTTCTTCCCATAGTCAAACCCTGCACTAGCCCCTCCATCATCTCTCCTCCTTCCCTATGCTATCAATGACATGAGCACATGTCCAAAGGCCCTATACCTGCACCCCTATGCCTATAACCTTGTCTCCAAGACTTCCCTAGCTCCCTAGACCCATGAGGAGTCTAGCACCCGAGCCCCAATGCTCCCCTTCATCAAAACCGAGCATGCCCACCGGTGGTCACCACGTTCTTGGGCAAGGAGGAAGCCAGCACCCCCAGCTCCCAAGGCTGCGCCATGATAGTGTCCTGGCATTCCCTTCCCCGAGGTACTTTCTCCCGAGACCCGCCCTTCCTTGTACCGCCACCGCACGCCTCGCCCAGCCATTGGCCACGGCCACCACCCGTCGCTCCCGACTCGGCTATAAAGAGCCCGCCTCTGTCATTCCTCTCCCTCACAGAAACCTCCCACTCCACCCCTCTCCCTTACCACCTCTCGCCAGGAGCCCTGCAGCACATCTCTGGCCGCTGCTTGCCGGATATGGACGCGCCGGCCATGGTCACCGCGAGGTGGCGGGTGAAGCTCGTGCTCACCCCGGCCCCGTTTTCCCCTCCCTCTTCCTTTCGAGACGTTCACCTCCTCTTTCCCTTCCTAACCAACCCTTTTTCGCCGCCCAGGACCGCCGGAGTCCGCCGCCATCGCCCTTGCCCGAGGACACTGCGAGGAAATCACCATCGGGACGAGATGCTGCGGAGGAGAGTTGGCCGCCGAGCTGCCCCTGTACGCGCGGCCGGACCGCCTTGATCCACCGCCGCCCGCCCCGACGACACCGATGACCGCCGCCCTCTCTCAGGTGAGCCCTGGCCGCTTGCCCTTCTTTTCCCGTCCGCCGCGCGCGAGCATAGTCGCCAGGAGGGAGACGACATGTTCGTCTCGTGCATGCATGGTCACATGGCCACGCTGGCCCATGCGGCCTGGCCCATCCGGGCCCCTCCTCCCTCTCCTTTCTTTTTATTTTTCTTCTCCACCGCCCACCTGGAAATATCCCTGGGCCGGCCCAAAACGAAACCCCCGCGCGGCCCAGCGGTTTCCCACCCTTTTCTGTTCGTTTTAAAATTTAAAACCTCGGTTAATTGACCCCAAAACCAGTGGCACTAAAACGTAAATAACTCGAGTTCTACAAACCCAAATTGAGTGAAACCAATTGCATTAGATCAGAATTTTCAATACCTTTCCATTGCCACTGACCTCATATTTATAGTATTTTTGTACGATTTTTAGTACATTAAACATGATCACTTCATCCTGTTTAGTGTTTGTAATTTTAAAAAAAATTGTAGGATTAATATTTTTGGATGAATCCAACTGTGTTGACCTTGTTTTGTTACTGGACATCTAGGAAAAATATTTATAGTCTCTGTTCTTTCATATTTATTTCTGTTAGTAATATGTGTGTATCACATGAAATGTTGTACCAAAACTATTGTTTATTTAAAATCTTTGACCAACTCTTTTTAGTAAAAATGGTCAACCTATTTTTTTGTTCTTGGGAAACAAACCTCTGCCTCCTAAACTCAGTTATTTTGTTTGCTCAAGTTTTCCAAGGGTGGGGTATATGGTTTACTTCTATTTTTGGGTGTGGTGTTTTGTTAACAAAATAAAAGAGAGAAATGATTTTCTACCTCTTAAAAAATGTTTAAAAATAAAAGGGGTTTTCTAATTTTTTTTTTGTTAAAGTTGTCTTGCAAGTACTATAAGTCCTTAGCATCTTCAAGATTAAACCTTACTTGAGTGGTTAACTTCGGATTGTTGCATGTTTGTTTTGTTGGTGCAATGTGTTGATTGTGTTCCTTTTATATTTTCCGGCGGTAGATGCGAACAATTTCCGGAGAAGAAGAAGAAGTGGAATCGGATGAGGATTTTATTTATATTGTTGGAGTTCTTATTTGAAGAATTTGAAGAAGTCCAGGGACAAATAAGCCAACCAAGGCAAGCCATTTTCCTTGATCCCTTGTTAATATATCCTTGTTGTGATTCTTTTAGTATCTTGTTCCCGCGTGTACCTTGGGTTCATTTAGTTCTCCTCTCTTGCGTACTTGTCTTCAAGTATGAAAGATTCACTTTGACAATTACATGCTCACCCCCAAGCATGTGAGTCCCCAAACCTCCCACCCTTGACATCACCCTCGTAGTGAAGAAGGGTTTGTTACCTTGAACTTGTTAATCTCATGATTATTTTCCATACATGCTCAATTCGAGTATGTGGACCACTTGACACCCTTGGTAGTATGATGGCTTCCATTATGCTATTGAATATCCTAGTTTCTCACATAAAACTATAGGTTGGGAAACCCTCAAGGTTTTGCCTTGTTGTAAAAGTTTTTGGATAAAACCTTGGGTAAATTGACATTACCCAAGTGAGGTTTTTAAGAATGAGTTGTTTTAAATGGAAGTGGCAAATGTGGTTGTGGTGGAAAGGCTAAGGTGGTTATAACTTGGGTTTTTGGAAAAACGACACAGATTCTATGTATTCGCCCGGAACAACCAACTAGCGCAACCACACTATCCAAAGTGGGCACGGGCTTAGTCTGTAGTTTCTTGAAATTGACGTGAGATACCTTCACCACTCTCTAGGAGGGTCACGATGACCTCTGACACTGGGTTGCGCTCTGAAGGAGGCAATACACTGCATTAACTTGCAGCCGGACGATTACTGAGGGTCTTCTGTCGTGGCGCCAGAGATACGCTCAAAAAGGAGGTATGCTGCCGGGGTGCCGGGAAGGGTTAAGCCCGCAGGGAAGGGCTCATGTTAAGGGAGACAGGCGAAAGACTATGACCGATTATCCGAGTTTCACATACTTTCGTATGACGATCCGGGGATGATCCCGACGGATTTATCGGTTCTTGTGGGGAAAGTGCGCAAACTCTGCAGAGTCAAAACTATTCGAATAGCCGCGTCCGCGGTCATGGACAGTTGGGATGGCCGTTACTTAGCTGTGTTGAGTTTTGTTTTAGAAAATGCTTTCCAAAGGAACAGTGGCGGAGCGTGAACAAAATATAAGAGGGGGCTGATTTCATACAAAACATCAGGCAAGCAGAAAATTTGAGAAGTCATGGAACAGATGTAAAGATAGTACTACATTGCATTGTCATGCTTACGTATCTTGTTCACACAAATACAATAGATATAACAGGTTAGAATATACCTGGGCATTGTGGACAAGTAATTATTGATGCTCCAAAAGAAAAGACCGAATATTTTGACCAAAAGACAACAAAACATGACCAATATCTAGCTAGAGAAATGTTGTTTGGTTCTTATTAGCTTTGAAGTGAGCAATTAAATTTTCATATGAAATTTCTGAAGAAATTCTCCATTCTATTTGTAGCAGCAGTTCCACCTACAAAGTGTACCTAAATCAAAAACTTGCTCATCTCGTTTTCTTTTAAGAAAAAGACTGCATGTTTGCTCATTGCTACCTGCAGACTGTAACAAAATCAAATAAAATGCATCAATTGAGCTAACCAGTGGAGTAATGGGCTTCTAAACTACCATTGCATCCCAATTCTCAACCGAAAAAGAAACAGATTTTAGAAGTACAAACCTAACCTGGGCGCTAGGGTCTCACGGCTGACCGGTGGCATGCGTGCAAGCGGTGGGTCGCTGGGCGTCGAGGCTGGGCGAAGCATGCGGCAGCCGCCCACGGTATTAGATCTCGGCGGTTGGTATGCTTGGGGTTGATGGTGCTGCGGTAGGTGCGGTTCATGATGTCGTAGACAGGTAGAAGGCCTTTGGTGCTTCCACACAACATCCTCCCTCGAATGTAGAGATCGGCCATTTTCTCCTTGGCCATTGGCTTGGCTTGGAGATGAATCCGGAAGGTGTTTGAGTCGTCTTCGGGTAGCTCATAACCAATGCTTCTAGCAAAGTCTTGCCATGAGGCCTCCATCACATGCTCCCTTGTCATCCACTTTAAGGTGCGATAGCCTCCTTCATCCTCAAGAAAGACAACCGTGGCATAGAATTGGCAAATCACCTCCCTGGAGAAATCATGAGAGAAGGTCATCAGAGGTATAAGTCCTTGTTCATCACATATCTCTAGTGCTTCTCCGAAGTAGTCGAGGTCGGAGTTGAGCTTGTCCATGCTGATGGAGTATTGGGGGCAACACTTGAACTCTTTGGCCCCATAGACCTCATTGTAGATCCTCTCTTGATTGACATGATGAAAATAGTTATTGGGGCATTGACGAGCATTTCTCAGCAGCAAATAAGGATTGCCCCCCTCACTTCCAAGAACTGGCCTTTCTTGACATCAAGCATTGATCTTTGAGGCCCCCTTGCCCCCGCTGCTGCTTCCCTCTGTCGCTTGGTGGTCCTTGTCGGCATAATCTCCTCTTGCTCGTCTTCATCTCGATGACGACGAGAGGATGGCTTGACCTTGCCACCACGGGTCTTAGGTGCTCCTGTGAATAGTAAAGGTTTGGGAGGGAATAGGGGATAAGTGCACAAGCCGTGAAATTAAGGATCAAAGAGGACACTAACAAGCAACATTGGTGACTCTAGACAGAGCGGTAGTACCGCAATTCTGATCCGGTAGTGCCGCTTTGACCGGTAGTACCGCTTGAGGATGAGCGGTACTACCGCTTAAGCTCAGCACATCCAGATCGAGATCAAGTTTCATGGCAAAATCGATCTAGTATCACACATTGTTGCTAGCTAGTATCCCTGCACATGTAGAGCTTCCAAGAAGGCTTCTCCACCATAAATCTCCATCAAACCCTAGCCTATGCATCTAGGGAGTCCAACACACCCTAGAGAGAGAGATTAGGGTTCATACCGGAGGACATGGCGGAGAAGGAGGTGGGGAAGCTTCTCCATGGAGGAGATTTGGCCGGCGGCGGCTGGAGGAGGAGATTGGGGCCGGTCTCCTCGAGGTCTTGAGGTTGGGAGCTCCTTTGCTTCGAGGTGGCCAGGGGATTTGTGGTGGTTTTTGGAAAAATGACCTTCCCGGTACCTCTTAGTCAAAAGATGCAAGCGGCAGTACCGCTCGTAAAAGCGGTAGTACCGCTTACCAGTACATACCGGTACTTAGGGCGGTAGTACCGGTCTGGGGATAATTTTCAGTTTCGTCAGATAACTGCCCCAGAGCGGTAGTACCGGCCTGAGAAGCGGTAGTACCGGCTTCCAAACTCAAAGACTCTCAGATTTTGGTGTAGACTTGTGCTTTAAGACTGAGTTGGCTTAAGAGATAGATGATGGCTTAGGATTAGATGATGGAACTGTTAAGGTACCACTCAACCAAGCTTGCAAGAGTCAAATCAAGAAAAGCCAAGCTTGGGTGAATCTCCCGAGAAGAAACAAAGAGAAAAGAAGAACCGAAAAACAAAAACACGAAGAGAAAGGAAAAGAAAACAAAAAAAAGAACACAGACTCCTCGATGAGGAGGTTTGGTGGCCGAAGCCACCGTGTAAGGGTTTGGTAGTGTGAGGTCGCGTAGAGACCTAGGACTCACGACTACAACTCAACATGAAGCTCATAGTCACTTGATTGACGAATGGCATATGCTTTGGGTTTCTTTGTGCATCATGGGGGAAGGGATAGCTCAATAAATTTAAACCGCACTCCCCCTCTGTTCATGCGTGCTTTACATCTAGACATATGGCACAAGAGTGGTATGAGTATCCACTTATGACACAATGTCCGGATGAGAAGCACAAAGGTAGAGAGGCAAACCTTGACGATCATCGATAGAGAGTGAGTCCATTGTCTTGTCGGGCACATTTGGGAAGAATTGATACTTGGGATTGCTATACCGTTGGACCCCATCATATCTTGCTCTTGAGTATGTCTTGTACTTTACTTGTATTATGAAAGAGTCTTGACACTTTAGCACCCCAGTGAGAATAGATCAAAAGGATAGGTTCTTGTGAGGTTCCTTGATCTCCATCATGATTTGGGTCCTCGCCATGACCTCATTGTTGTTGATGCCGAACTTGAGGTTGTGGAAGAGGTGACCTAGCACTTGGTTGTCCAATGGAAGAGACTTGGCCTTGTGGTGTAGATGGCTCCACATAGGTGGAACTTCGTCCTTCCCCGGTACTCATAGAAGGTAGCTTTTGAGATCGGCAAGTGCCAACACTCATCCTTCCTATGGTAATCGGGGGAATTGCATCTCATTTCTCACAAGAAGCACTTCGCCTCCTTCAAAGAACTATCATATCCATCGAAATGTCTCATCACACACTACCACAAACCACGCAATAGACTCATACTCCATCATCATGTTTGAGTGTCTTCTTAGGTTTGTCTCTCACTTCCGGCAACCCTATGAGGTTAGGGTGTGAGTATGGCTAGGAGAAAAATAGTAGATTCCTTCTTTGCCAAAGAAGATATCCAAGATCTTGAGCACAAACTCCGTTCCATTGTTGCTTCTTCTTGCAAGGACTTTGTCATAGAAATTGTATCGAAATTGTTTGAGAGACTTCATCGTGGTTCATTTCCTTCAACACAATTCCTACAAAACAAAATCTCTACACAAAGAAGCAAATTCCATTAATCCTAGGCCGTGGCCTCTTGAAGAGACTAGCTCCACAAGAGGACCACTACATGTTCATAATAGTGGGTACAAAGACCCAAGAGTGTAAAGCAATGAACAAAAAGCACATATGTAAGAGTCTTGACAAGGTAGGACTTGATCACCACCTTGTCAAGTCTCCAATACCTTTGAGTTTGTTCGTGTTGTCGTCATGAGAAGATAGAGATGAGTGACTTGATGACGACAAAGAATTCCTTGCTTCCGGACATAAGACTTGTGGCTTCAAGATTAACCACCCAATAAGCATTTCCGAAAGCAAGGCCCTTCATGGATCAAGAGTTGGAAATAGGATCCCATTTTTCAATGGGCCCTTTCTTCATATTCTTTGCTTCATTGATCCTTCTTCCTCTCTCAATCTTCTTTGGCATAATTACCACTTCTCCTTCATTGCATAAGTCCTCGTGGGCTTCAATGACTCCTTCCAAGAATTGGATTTGGATTTGGAGACTCTCAATCTCGGACCTCAAGTTGTTAGCTTCATCTTCTCGATCCAATAGAGCTTCCTCAAGAAGAGAATTCCTTCTCAAGAGTGAATGTGTGTGTCTCTCTAAAGTGGCAATGTCGTCCTCATGATTACGACAAATGTAATCCTTGCTTGAGCGTTTGTATTCTTCTATGGCTTCATCTTGCATAAGCTTGATCACCATAAGTTTGTCCTTGCTTCTCTTAAGATAAGCAATTTCATCCTCATGGTTACAACAAGTGACCTTTTCTTTGCTCAAACGGATCCACTCCAACAAGGATTCATTTTGCCTCTCATTCACTTCGACTAGCTTGGCCTTGTGTTTCTTTAGAGTGGCAATCTCTTCTTCATGATCACAACATTGCACCTTCTCTTTACTCAAGCGATAGTATTCATCTAAGGCCTCCTCTTGAGTTGAGATGACATCCAGAACTTTGCATTGTGTTTTCTCAAGAAGCAAACTTCGTCAAGGAGCTTGTCACAACATGAATTAGGACCTTCATCTTCTTTCTTCTTGGCAAATGTTGCAACATCCTCAATTGACCATTCATGATCTTCTTCAAGATAATCCTTCTTTGTATTGAGTTTGTCCAACCAACCAAGAGCATAATCTTGGTCCTTGATGAGTTGGGAGATGAGAGAATTGTTGAAGTCTTCAAGAATAAGAGCACTAGTTTCAAGAGTCATACGCATGCACACTTCTTCCTCATAAGCTTGGGTGAGAGAGATAAGCTCCAATTCCTTCTTCTTTTCAAGCCCTTCATTTTCCACCATATGGTCTTCGTCTCCAAGCATATTAGGTCTAGGCTTCTCGGTGGAGGAGATCTTGGTGACGTCGTTGTTGAGGGATAGCTTGGAGGGCCCTTTTGGGAGAGATCTAAAGTTGCTCTTACGAATGAGGTATCCACCATTTAAGTCCCTTCTCTTGTAGATACAATCCGCAACGAAGTGACTTTTGTCGCGACAATTGTAGCAAGAGTTCCTTGGTCTTGAGTTTGGTTTCTTGTTTCCACTCCAAGGAAGGAGAGCATTGTAGAACTTTTTCTCGATCCAAAGGTCATCCACAAAAGTCGCTCCAAGATCTTGCATTTGCATGGCGAGAGCAATAAGGCGCCGGTACATCTCTTCGGGCGATTCTCCCTCCATCATGACAAAGTCGTTGGCCATCACTTCACTAAAATGAGAGCATTGGATACTCCCATTTCCAAGGAAGAGCTTGTCAAGTTCGTCCCAAGCTTCCTTGGCGGTCTTGAGCGAGTGGATATGAGCGTGGTCCTTGGGAGTAATGGCCAAGTGAATCATGTCGATGGTGATGGCGTTGAGTTGGTGGTCCACCACTTCCCTTCTTGTCAAGTTCATTGGGTCTTGTGGTGAATATCCTTCTTCAATGATACGCCAAAGCTCGGTAGAGGTGCTGCGCACATGAGAACGTATTAAGAGTTTCCAATCACCAAAGCTATTAGATTCAAGTAATGGTGGTAGACCATGAGTCAAGATGCAAGGCATGGGTATTGGGACACTTATGGCATAATCACTTGGTGGAGATACATCCTTCCCTTTTGATGAGGTGTCAACATCCTCAAGATCCTTTTCCCGATGTGAATTTGTTGATTGCTCAACAATCTCAACACAAGGAAAAGTGTTAACTTGTGGTGGGAAAACATTGACACCACTCTTAGTATCTATGATGGGGTTTGGTTTTGGAGTAATCAACTCCATCATCATAGCCTTCAATTGAGATACAATGAATGACTCCAATTTCTTGAGGTCATCCAAAGTAGCCGGAGTATTATCGGCACTTGATGATGGAGATGATTGCTCACGGGAAAGGACTCCATTCACAACCACCTCTTGTTCAGCCATTTCTTAGGCGGTAAAGCCCGAGCAAGAAAACCTCGCTCTGATACCACTTGAATGGATCGTAGCGAACAAGAGGGGGGTGAATGGCGCTACGGCAAGTTTTAACCATTTTTTATTTTAGCGCAACGGAAGGTAAAGGTGATAACTTGAGCAATAGTGGTGTTCCTACAATGATGCTGGGACAAGTGCAACAAGTAAAGGAAACAACAAGATAGTAAGAGTGAGGAGCGAGACAACCGGAGGGCGCGGAGGCGAGGCGAGGTTTGTTTACCGCAGTTCCTTCCACAATAGGAAGTATGTCTGCGTTGAGGAGGTGCTAGTCTCACACAAGAGACTAGACGGCCACACCACGAAGGAATGCCTCACCTTCGTCCTCGAGAGAGCTCCACGGAGGTGCTCTCCCTCTTCCTCTAAGGCACCGGTCAAGGCGGTGATTCCTTCACAAGGTTGGGGTGAGCTCCACACACAAGGATGCTCCCAACACCCTATGGAGCTAGTACATCACCAAGCTAGCTTCCATAGCTGCACATCTCCAATGCTCCACCATAGGAACCCTTCTCCAATGCTCCACCAAAGGAACCCTTCCAATGCTCCACCAAAGGAACCCTTCCAATGCTCCACCAAAGGAACCCTTCCAATGCTCCACCAAAGGAACCCTTCCAATGCTCCACCAAAGGATACCTACCACCAAGATCCACTAAGGAGTACCACGAATAGGTGAACTTTATCTCGGTAGAATGATAGATCGGGGTCTCCTCCACCACCTCTCAAAGTATGAGCAAGATTGGTTGGGTGGATGAGGAGATCCCCTCAATTTTGAGCTCAGCAACAATGGAGGAGAGAGAGAGAGAAGAGCTGGGACGGGCTGGAGAAGAAGGGGCCTTTATATAGGTCCCTCCAAATCCAACCGTTAGATGATGTTTTTGCCTAAGCGGTACTACTGTCACACCCCAACTTTTTCAAACATGTTTAGTTGTCCTTATTGCAAAAAAATCAGGGGGAACAAAAACTTTTTCTAAGGACTAATTAGATGAATTGTCTTGATCTGTTTGCTAATAAATTGCTTTGATCTGTTGGTAGATGAAATGTCTTGATTTGGTTGTTGAGTTTTGTCTTGAGCTGCCTCAAAGAAAAACACCTCTAGTGGTAAAATCATCCTTGAATGCAATACTTGGGATCATCTACCACTTAATACATCCTTCTCTCTTACCCTAGTCAAAAACCCTTGACAATTCAAAATTTGGCTAAGTCCTTAATCTGTTTTCAGGTTACATTTTTGAACCCCTGGATTAAGCTACCTCTTGCCATCTAAGGCAATGCACCTGGTCCTAGACCTACCTTGTCCTAAGCACTTCCCAACCATATCCTTGCATTAAACCAAATCCCTCTTATACTCTTTTCTCCTTGTCTGTTTTGAGGCCAAGTCAAAAATCTATTTTGGCAGGCTTAAAATGTTCAAACTTTGGCAGTTGATCTCTAAGCACCCTCAACAGTTTTTGGTGACCTCAATGCATGGATCTCATCGATGCAACACCCTCTAAAACTTCCACGTCTTGCATGTGCCTTGCTACCCTCACAATTCTTATTTTTTTCACTTGATCTTGCACCCTATCCAATGTTTAACCTCTAGATCACTTCTTTCTCTTTTAACTTTTTTTTTTATTTTACTCCAAGTTTAACCTCCACAAAACCAAGAGTGATGATGATATCCACACTAGTAGGTCATCATCCACCCTTGAGGATACTTTTTATTTTTATTCTTCCTTTCTTTTGTAAGATTTCCCAAAACCCTACTAGTGTTCCTTTCTAGTTATAGCCATAAAATTATCTCTTGTTTCAACAAAACTTTCAAAATTATTTCCCCTACTAAAATGGAAGATGTGAGTGTTATCTTACAGCATCCCATTTCCACCCTAAAATTTTAGTGCTTTAACACATTTTGCTTTGGCTTTATATTAAAGCTTGGTTTTATTACATATGCCATTCTTGCACTATGTGTTGCCAAATAAATTATGAGAATATTCTACTTAGAATATTCTATGCCTTAAGACCTATTTTATTCAAATGATCATCTCTATGCCTCTACCTCAATTCAAATCTCCCCTTTCCTTCAAAAATTCTTAACTCGAATCTTGACACTCTCAAATTACCATGTTAATCCCTCCATCACCTAGACTCCATTGTGGTCATCTTAGCTTACACCTTGGACCTTTGCCTTGCCCATTTTATGCATGTGTGTGGAGAGAAAGAAAGTGGCCGGCCATGTTGATCATGGTATTGTGCCATGCATTCCTCCTTTCTCCCTCCCTCCTCTCTTACTCACCTTGGGAACTCACAAACCTGCACCCCTACTACCTCTAGCACCTCTGCATCCCCTCCTTCTTCCCATAGTCAAACCCTACACTAGCCCCTCCATCATCTCTCCTCCTTCCCTATGCTATCAATGACATGAGCACATGTCCAAAGGCCCTATACCTGCACCCCTATGCCTATAACCTTGTCTCCAAGACTTCCCTAGCTCCCTAGACCCATGAGGAGTCTAGCACCCGAGCCCCAATGCTCCCCTTCATCAAAACCGAGCATGCCCACCGGTGGTCACCACGTTCTTGGGCAAGGAGGAAGCCAGCACCCCCAGCTCCCAAGGCTGCGCCATGATAGTGTCCTGGCATTCCCTTCCCCGAGGTACTTTCTCCCGAGACCCGCCCTTCCTTGTACCGCCACCGCACGCTTCACCCTGCCACTGGCCACGGCCACCACCCGTCGCTCCCGACTCGGCTATAAAGAGCCCGCCTCTGTCGTTCCTCTCCCTCACAGAAACCTCCCACTCCACCCCTCTCCCTTACCACCTCTCGCCAGGAGCCCTGCAGCACATCTCTGGCCGCTGCTTGCCGGATATGGACGCGCCGGCCATGGTCACCGCGAGGTGGCGGGTGAAGCTCGTGCTCACCCCGGCCCCGTTTTCCCCTCCCTCTTCCTTTCGAGACGTTCACCTCCTCTTTCCCTTCCTAACCAACCCTTTTTCGCCGCCCAGGACCGCCGGAGTCCGCCGCCATCGCCCTTGCCCGAGGACACCGCGAGGAAATCACCATCGGGACGAGATGCTGCGGAGGAGAGTTGGCCGCCGAGCTGCCCCTGTACGCGCGGCCGGACCGCCTTGATCCACCGCCGCCCGCCCCGACGACACCGACGACCGCCGCCCTCTCTCAGGTGAGCCCTGGCCGCTTGCCCTTCTTTTCCCGTCTGCCGCGCGCGAGCATAGTCGCCAGGAGGGAGACGACATGTTCGTCTCGTGCATGCATGGTCACATGGCCACGCTGGCCCATGCGGCCTGGCCCACCCGGGCCCCTCCTCCCTCTCCTTTCTTTTTATTTTTCTTCTCCACCGCCCACTTGGAAATATCCCTGGGCCGGCCCAAAACGAAACCCCCGCGCGGCCCAGCGGTTTCCCACCCTTTTCTGTTCGTTTTAAAATTTAAAACCTTTGTTAATTGACCCCAAAACCAGTGGCACTAAAACGTAAATAACTCGAGTTCTACAAACCCAAATTGAGTGAAACCAATTGCATTAGATCAGAATTTTCAATACCTTTCCATTGCCACTGACCTCACATTTATAGTATTTTTGTACGATTTTTAGTACATTAAACATGATCACTTCATCCTGTTTAGTGTTTGTAATTTTTAAAAAAATTGTAGGATTAATATTTTTGGATGAATCCAACTGTGTTGACCTTGTTTTGTTACTGGACATCTAGGAAAAATATTTATAGTCTCTGTTCTTTCATATTTATTTCTGTTAGTAATATGTGTGTATCACATGAAATGTTGTACCAAAACTTTTGTTTATTTAAAATCTTTGACCAACTCTTTTTAGTAAAAATGGTCAACCTATTTTTTTGTTCTTGGAAAACAAACCTCTGCCTCCTAAACTCAGTTATTTTGTTTGATCAAGTTTTCCAAGGGTGGGGTATATGGTTTACTTCTATTTTTGGGTGTGGTGTTTTGTTAACAAAATAAAAGAGAGAAATGATTTTCTACCTCTTAAAAAATGTTTAAAAATAAAAGGGGTTTTCTAATTTTTTTTTTGTTAAAGTTGTCTTGCAAGTACTATAAGTCCTTAGCATCTTCAAGATTAGACCTTACTTGAGTGGTTAACTTCGGATTGTTGCATGTTTGTTTTGTTGGTGCAATGTGTTGATTGTGTTCCTTTTATATTTTCCGGCGGTAGATGCGAACAATTTCCGGAGAAGGAGAAGAAGTGGAATCGGACGAGGATTTTATTTATATTGTTGGAGTTCTTATTTGAAGAATTTGAAGAAGTCCAGGGACAAATAAGCCAACCAAGGCAAGCCATTTTCCTTGATCCCTTGTTAATATATCCTTGTTGTGATTCTTTTAGTATCTTGTTCCCGCGTGTACCTTGGGTTCATTTAGTTCTCCTCTCTTGCGTACTTGTCTTCAAGTATGAAAGATTCACTTTGACAATTACATGCTCACCCCCAAGCATGTGAGTCCCCAAACCTCCCACCCTTGACATCACCCTCGTAGTGAAGAAGGGTTTGTTACCTTGAACTTGTTAATCTCATGATTATTTTCCATACATGCTCAATTCGAGTATGTGTACCACTTGACACCCTTGGTAGTATGATGGCTTCCATTATGCTATTGAATATCCTAGTTTCTCACATAAAACTATAGGTTGGGAAACCCTCAAGGTTTTGCCTTGTTGTAAAAGTTTTTGGATAAAACCTTGGGTAAATTGACATTACCCAAGTGAGGTTTTTAAGAATGAGTTGTTTTAAATGGAAGTGGCAAATGTGGTTGTGGTGGAAAGGCTAAGGTGGTTATAACTTGGGTTTTTGGAAAAACGACACAGATTCTATGTATTCGCCCGGAACAACCAACTAGCGCAACCACACTATCCAAAGTGGGCACGGGCTTAGTCCGTAGTTTCTTGAAATTGGCGTGAGATACCTTTACCACTCTCTAGGAGGGTCACGATGACCTCTGACACCGGGTTGCGCTCTGAAGGAGGCAATACACTGCATTAACTTGCAGCCGGACGATTACTGAGGGTCTTCTGTCGTGGCGCCGGAGATACGCTAAAAAAGGAGGTATGCTGCCGGGGTGCCGGGAAGGGTTAAGCCCGCAGGGAAGGGCTCATGTTAAGGGAGACAGGCGAAAGACTATGACCGATTATCCGAGTTTCACATACTTTCGTATGACGATCCGGGGATGATCCCGGCGGATTTATCGGTTCTTGTGGGGAAAGTGCGCAAACTCTGCAGAGTCAAAACTATTCGAATAGCCGCGTCCGCGGTCATGGACAGTTGGGATGGCCGTTACTTAGCTGTGTTGAGTTTTGTTTTAGAAAATGCTTTCCAAAGGAACAGTGGCGGAGCGTGAACAAAATATAAGAGGGGGCTGATTTCATACAAAACATCAGGCAAGCAGAAAATTTGAGAAGTCATGGAACAGATGTAAAGATAGTACTACATTGCATTGTCATGCTTACGTATCTTGTTCACACAAATACAATAGATATAACAGGTTAGAATATACCTGGGCATTGTGGACAAGTAATTATTGATGCTCCAAAAGAAAAGACCGAATATTTTGACCAAAAGACAACAAAACATGACCAATATCTAGCTAGAGAAATGCTGTTTGGTTCTTATTAGCTTTGAAGTGAGCAATTAAATTTTCATATGAAATTTCTGAAGCAATTCTCCATTCTATTTGTAGCAGCAGTTCCACCTACAAAGTGTACCTAAATCAAAAACTTGCTCATCTCGTTTTCTTTTAAGAAAAAGACTGCATGTTTGCTCATTGCTACCTGCAGACTGTAACAAAATCAAATAAAATGCATCAATTGAGCTAACCAGTGGAGTAATGGGCTTCTAAACTACCATTGCATCCCAATTCTCAACCGAAAAAGAAACAGATTTTAGAAGTACAAACCTAACCTGGGCGCTAGGGTCTCACGGCTGACCGGTGGCATGCGTGCAAGCGGTGGGTCGCTGGGCGTCGAGGCTGGGCGAAGCATGCGGCAGCCGCCCACGGTGTTAGATCTCGGCGGTGCAGTGCCAAGAGGATGATCGACGGGCGAGGAGGGGGATCGACGGAATCCCTAGCGATTGGAGGAGCTCGCCATGGAGGGCGGCGGATGCGTGATGTGTTGGATGTTTGCCTGTTCACTTCCGTGGCTGACTGGGCAGAGGATGAGCGATATTGGGCTGGGTATTTTTTTTCATGGGCTGCGTTAGAATACCTAGTAAAAAGGAAATTCGGTTTTGGAAAGGGGGGGCAGCAGCCCACTTTCGCCTCCACGACGCTCCGCCCATGCAAAGGAAGGGAATGTGTTGGATGTACCGGAAGGGTACGGAAAGGCTTGTGCCGGCCATATGGAGATGGTCGAGGAAAATGAAACAAAAATTGGGTGACCCTTCCTAGTGTTTCATGTAGAGAGACTCTTCTTCAATAAAGATATATAGATGTCGTAGTCTATCTTTTGAAGTATCTTCTTTAACAAAGATATAGAGATGTCATAGGATTTCCATAGTGTCCCCATCAACTGAGATGTCGGGATGCTATATCCACAAGAGAAACTATTTCTCTTCCACATGCTATATCCACAAGAGAAACTATTTCTCTTCCACATGCTATATCCACAAGAGAAACTATTTCTCTTCCACATGCTATATCCAAAAGAGAAACTATTCTTCCTCTCTTGTCTTCTCTAGTTAGCATTGTTCTCACCTTCTTGATGGTTTGCGAGTACAATTCCAATGTACTCACGGCTTTGTCCCTGGCTATTTACTTGGCCAGACTTGAAGGAGTTCGACAGATGAAGAAGGAGTTGACGACGTCTATGCGAGCTACGAACGTTCTCCCAGTTAGTTGCCTGTAGGGTTAAGGCAGATGACTTGGGCTCTCCGCTGCTGAAGTGATTCCGCTACTCTGATGATTAGATTAGGCCCTCTGAGGCTATTATGTAAAGTTTGGTCATGTGACCTTATTGTAATTTTTCTTATTCCGTTTTGTAAAGGATGATGTAACTTTGATATCAGTTCGGTTATGTGTTCACGGTGCACTGATCATGGGATCGTGAACTGTATACATAACGGGTATTTCGGACAGTTAGTCCGGGGTCCCCACAGAGCTGGTATCAGAGCTATCCTGACTATAGGAGACCTTAGTTAGCATGGACGTTAGTCAGGGAACAAGTACTTGGTCAAAACTATTTACGAAACAAATTCTTTCTTTAGTCAGAAGCAAAGCTTCTACTCCTCTTATTTCTTCAAAACTTCTAAATTCTTATCTCTCCTCTTTATAAGAAGGTTTGGAAATTCTTACTCTATTGTCTCATCCACTTCAAACATACATGTTGGACGATGTCCCCAATCAGGCCAATGACTCAAACTCAAAGATGGATCAATCTCTCAGGAAGACTCATGTATCTCCAACAACAGCAATTGAAGATTGGAGGCCGACTTAGTGCACACATAAAGGGATAATAACGTCATGTCTTTGGTTGTCGCCAAAGTTTGTCGATAAGCTGACCTTGTTCCTCCAGGGACTTGCACCTTTTCGCAGTCGTCGGGGATCAAGCCCTCACTTCTTGACTAGTAATTTTTAGGCCAGCCACGAGAAGATCTCGACTTCGGGAGTACCTCAACAGCTACCCCTTCGAAGACCCCACATCCCCGTGATGTTGGACAAGAAGACTACACAATTTTAACCCCTGCATCAACATCGACGACTCAACACCATGCCACATCACCACCAACTGCTTCGAGAATCCTTGTTGAAGTCAATATCAACAAAATGAAGATGTCAGCATATGTGACCAACCCCAAACCTATAGGATGGATATGACAAACTCAATCGCTTTGATTGAGCTACCCCCACGTATTAGGTATTCCTAGATACTTAGAGTGCCTTGTCTGGTGTGATGATTGCGTGTAGTTCCCTAGTGTGTTACATACCTTGAGTGTCTTTTATCTGTTTGTTGTGTGTATGATTGTATTGGTCTTTAGGTCTAGAAAAAAAATACTCTTAGTGTGATAACCTAGCTAAGAAAGCCTCCCTAAGACGTTTTCACTGTTAGAATGCTAACTGTTAGTTGACTGGATAAGTTACGAAACGGTTCTAACTCTAGCCCATTAGCGGCTGTTTTTTTTTCGACCCTCAGAAAAACTAACCCAGACCTCTATCTACGCTAACTACCTTCAAGATCAACTGAAGCATTCTCTAACACGCCAATAAAGAGAAGCTCGTGCCTACAAGAGTGACTGCACCTCTGCGAGAAGACATACTAACTTGGTCTAACCATAGAGTACAATCGCGCTAACCCCAAGGATATCTTCTTGAAACCACCCTCTGACACACCTTCTAACAAGCTAAGTGAGCTACAACCTCGAAGCCAAGTTACCCTGCGTGGTTCACCTGGTCGTCATCAAGTGAAGCTCTTGAAGCTGATTTCAAGACTCAAGATTACGTGTATCTTACCCGCTCACTTCTTAACGGTTATAATTCAGCACCGACCCTCAAGCTGAAGATTGTCTTCGACGACCTCTGTTGCTGCTTCATATGGATACCAACCAGGCATTTCATCAACTTACTAACTCACCGCGCGTCCCATATTGTTTAGTTAACACCGTAAAGTGCCTCTTGAAGTTGTGGTCTGCACGTCGCCCCTGAAGATTCTTCAACTGAGTACAGAAGGTCGATGACTTCTTCAGAAGCCCCAGACAGAACCACAAGGCAGAAGCTCTGAGTTTTTCCAAAAGCACGATGAAAAATCTGAAGGGTGGAAGACTTCGTCTTCCACTGAAAGTTGGAGCTAACCCTAATTTTTTTTAAAACCTTTCTAAAACCCCATTGGAAACGTGGGATTGCACTAACCCCTCTTGAAGCCGTGGACAGCACAATGCCCTCTGAAGATGTTCGACTCAAGATGAGAGATCAATGACTTCTACAAAAAGCGCCCGACAAGACCCAGGGCTGAAGCTCTAAAGTTTTCAGGAACCCCGCTGAACAATCTTAAGGGTGGAAGACTTCGTCTTCCACTAAATTTAAGCTGACTCTAAAAAGCTTTCAACCCTTCTAAAGCACCGTTAGAGTGCACTAACTCTCCTAGAGTCTTGAACAACCGCTAGGATCGTGAAGAAGCTACACATCTAGCACCTGCATGGAGTAGTCAACCTCTTCACGAAGCTTGCCCTCGGCCAGAAGTTACCATGTCTCTCAGAAGCTGAAGTTGCAACCCTCTCAACAACGACACATCTACAGAAGAATGGATTCTAACTTTAGTAAAACTTTGCAAACCCTCTAGTTCTACGCTCAGTAATCTCGGGACGAGATTATTTTAAGGGTGGAAGATCTGTCACACCCCAACTTTTTCAAACATGTTTAGTTGTCCTTGTTGCAAAAAAATCAGGGGGAACAAAAACTTTTTCTAAGGACTAATTAGATGAATTGTCTTGATCTGTTTGCTAATAAATTGCTTTGATCTGTTGGTAGATGAAATGTCTTGATTTGGTTGTTGAGTTTTGTCTTGAGCTGCCTCAAAGAAAAACACCTCTAGTGGTAAAATCATCCTTGAATGCAATACTTGGGATCATCTACCACTTAATACATCCTTCTCTCTTACCCTAGTCAAAAACCCTTGACAATTCAAAATTTGGCTAAGTCCTTAATCTGTTTTCAGGTTCCATTTTTGAACCCCTGGATTAAGCTACCTCTTGCCATCTAAGGCAATGCACCTGGTCCTAGACCTACCTTGTCCTAAGCACTTCCCAACCATATCCTTGCATTAAACCAAATCCCTCTTATACTCTTTTATCCTTGTCTGTTTTGAGGCCAAGTCAAAAATCTATTTTTGGCAGGCTTAAAATGTTCAAACTTTGGCAGTTGATCTCTAAGCACCCTCAACAGTTTTTGGTGACCTCAATGCATGGATCTCATCGATGCAACACCCTCTAAAACTTCCACGTCTTGCATGTGCCTTGTTACCCTCACAATTCTTATTTTTTCACTTGATCTTGCACCCTATCCAATGTTTAACCTCTAGATCACTTCTTTCTCTTTTAACTCTTTTTTTTATTTTACTCCAAGTTTAACCTCCACAAAACCAAGAGTGATGATGATATCCACACTAGTAGGTCATCATCCACCCTTGAGGATACTTTTTATTTTTATTCTTCCTTTCTTTTGTAAGATTTCCCAAAACCCTACTAGTGTTCCTTTCTAGTTATAGCCATAAAATTATCTCTTGTTTCAACAAAACTTTCAAAATTATTTCCCCTACTAAAATGGAAGATGTGAGTGTTATCTTACAGCATCCCATTTCCACCCTAAAATTTTAGTGCTTTAACACATTTTGCTTTGGCTTTATATTAAAAGCTTGGTTTTATTAGATATGCCATTCTTGCACTATGTGTTGCCAAATAAATTATGAGAATATTCTACTTAGAACATTCTATGCCTTAATACCTATTTTATTCAAATGATCATCTCTATGCCTCTACCTCAATTCAAATCTCCCCTTTCCTTCACAAATTCTTAACTCGAATCTTGACACTCTCAAATTACCATGTTAATCCCTCCATCACCTAGACTCCATTGTGGTCAACTTAGCTTACACCTTGGACCTTTGCCTTGCCCATTTTATGCATGTGTGTGGAGAGAAAGAAAGTGTCCGGCCATGTTGATCATGGTATTGTGCCATGCATTCCTCCTTTCTCCCTCCCTCCTCTCTTACTCACCTTGGGAACTCACAAACCTGCACCCCTACTACCTCTAGCACCTCTGCATCCCCTCCTTCTTCCCATAGTCAAACCCTACACTAGCCCCTCCATCATCTCTCCTCCTTCCCTATGCTATCAATGACATGAGCAAATGTCCAAAGGCCCTATACCTGCACCCCTATGCCTATAACCTTGTCTCCAAGACTTCCCTGGCTCCCTAGACCCATGAGGAGTCTAGCACCCGAGCCCCAATGCTCCCCTTCATCAAAACCGAGCATGACCACCGTTGGTCACCACGTTCTTGGGCAAGGAGGAAGCCAGCACCCCCAGCTCCCAAGGCTGCGCCATGATAGTGTCCTGGCATTCCCTTCCCCGAGGTACTTTCTCCCGAGACCCGCCCTTCCTTGTACGGCCACCACACGCCTCGCCCTGCCATTGGCCACGGCCACCACCCGTCGCTCCCGACTCGGCTATAAAGAGCCCGCCTCTGTCATTCCTCTCCCTCACAGAAACCTCCCACTCCACCCCTCTCCCTTACCACCTCTCGCCAGGAGCCCTGCAGCACATCTCTGGCCGCTGCTTGCCGGATATGGACGCGCCGGCCATGGTCACCGCGAGGTGGCGGGTGAAGCTCGTGCTCACCCCGGCCCCGTTTTCCCCTCCCTCTTCCTTTCGAGACGTTCACCTCCTCTTTCCCTTCCTAACCAACCCTTTTTCGCCGCCCAGGACCGCCGGAGTCCGCCGCCATCGCCCTTGCCCGAGGACACCGCGAGGAAATCACCATCGGGACGAGATGCTGCGGAGGAGAGTTGGCCGCCGAGCTGCCCCTGTACGCGCGGCCGGACCGCCTTGATCCACCGCCGCCCGCCCCGACGACACCGACGACCGCCGCCCTCTCTCAGGTGAGCCCTGGCCGCTTGCCCTTCTTTTCCCGTCCGCCGCGCGCGAGCATAGACGCCAGGAGGGAGACGACCTGTTCGTCTCGTGCATGCATGGTCACATGGCCACGCTGGCCCATGCGGCCTGGCCCACCCGGGCCCCTCCTCCCTCTCCTTTCTTTTTATTTTTCTTCTCCACCGCCCACCTGGAAATATCCCTGGGCCGGCCCAAAACGAAACCCCCGCGCGGCCCAGCGGTTTCCCGCCCTTTTCTGTTCGTTTTAAAATTTAAAACCTCGGTTAATTGACCCCAAAACCAGTGGCACTAAAACGTAAATAACTCGAGTTCTACAAAGCCAAATTGAGTGAAACCAATTGCATTAGATCAGAATTTTCAATACCTTTCCATTGCCACTGACCTCATATTTTTAGTATTTTTGTACGATTTTTAGTACATTAAACATGATCACCGCATCCTGTTTAGTGTTTGTAATTTTAAAAAAAATTGTAGGATTAATATTTTTGGATGAATCCAATTGTGTTGACCTTATTTTGTTACTGGACATCTAGGAAAAATATTTATAGTCTCTGTTCTTGCATATTTATTTCTGTTAGTAATATGTGTGTATCACATGAAATGTTGTACCAAAACTTTTGTTTATTTAAAATCTTTGACCAACTCTTTTTAGTAAAAATGGTCAACCTATTTTTTTGTTCTTGGAAAACAAACCTCTGCCTCCTAAACTCAGTTATTTTGTTTGCTCAAGTTTTCCAAGGGTGGGGTATATGGTTTACTTCTATTTTTGGGTGTGGTGTTTTGTTAACAAAATAAAAGAGAGAAATGATTTTCTACCTCTTCAAAAATGTTTAAAAATAAAAGGGGTTTTCTAAAATTTTTTTTTGTTAAAGTTGTCTTGCAAGTACTATAAGTCCTTAGCATCTTCAAGATTAGACCTTACTTGAGTGGTTAACTTCGGATTGTTGCATGTTTGTTTTGTTGGTGCAATGTGTTGATTGTGTTCCTTTTATATTTTCCGGTGGTAGATGCGAACAATTTCCGGAGAAGAAGAAGAAGTGGAATCGGACGAGGATTTTATTTATATTGTTGGAGTTCTTATTTGAAGAATTTGAAGAAGTCCAGGGACAAATAAGCCAACCAAGGCAAGCCATTTTCCTTGATCCCTTGTTAATATATCCTTGTTGTGATTCTTTTAGTATCTTGTTCCCGCGTGTACCTTGGGTTCATTTAGTTCTCCTCTCTTGCGTACTTGTCTTCAAGTATGAAAGATTCACTTTGACAATTACATGCTCACCCCCAAGCATGTGAGTCCCCAAACCTCCCACCCTTGACATCACCCTCGTAGTGAAGAAGGGTTTGTTACCTTGAACTTGTTAATCTCATGATTATTTTCCATACATGCTCAATTCGAGTATGTGGACCACTTGACACCCTTGGTAGTATGATGGCTTCCATTATGCTATTGAATATCCTAGTTTCTCACATAAAACTATAGGTTGGGAAACCCTCAAGGTTTTGCCTTGTTGTAAAAGTTTTTGGATAAAACCTTGGGTAAATTGACATTACCCAAGTGAGGTTTTTAAGAATGAGTTGTTTTAAATGGAAGTGGAAAATGTGGTTGTGGTGGAAAGGCTAAGGTGGTTATAACTTGGGTTTTTGGAAAAATGACACAGATTCTATGTATTCGCCCGGAACAACCAACTAGCGCAACCACACTATCCAAAGTGGGCACGGGCTTAGTCCGTAGTTTGTTGAAATTGACGTGAGATACCTTCACCACTCTCTAGGAGGGTCACGATGACCTCTGACACCGGGTTGCGCTCTGAAGGAGGCAATACACTGCATTAACTTGCAGCCGGACGATTACTGAGGGTCTTCTGTCGTGGCGCCGGAGATACGCTAAAAAAGGAGGTATGCTGCCGGGGTGCCGGGAAGGGTTAAGCCCGCAGGGAAGGGCTCATGTTAAGGGAGACAGGCAAAAGACTATGACCGATTATCCGAGTTTCACATACTTTTGTATGACGATCCGGGGATGATCCCGGCGGATTTATCGGTTCTTGTGGGGAAAGTGCGCAAACTCTGCAGAGTCAAAACTATTTGAATAGCCGCGTCCGCGGTCATGGACAGTTGGGATGGCCATTACTTAGCTGTGTTGAGTTTTGTTTTAGAAAATGCTTTCCAAAGGAAGGGAATGTGTTGGATGTACCGGAAGGGTACGGAAAGGTTTGTGCCGACCATATGGAGATGGTCGAGGAAAATGAAACAAAAATTGGGTGACCCTTCCTAGTGTTTCATGTAGAGAGACTCTTCTTCAATAAAGATATATAGATGTCGTAGTCTATCTTTTGAAGTATCTTCTTTAACAAAGATATAGAGATGTCATAGGATTTCCATAGTGTCCCCATCAACTGAGATGTCGGGATGCTATATCCACAAGAGAAACTATTTCTCTTCCACATGCTATATCCACAAGAGAAACTATTTCTCTTCCACATGCTGTATCCACAAGAGAAACTATTTCTCTTCCACATGCTATATCCAAAAGAGAAACTATTCTTCCTCTCTTGTCTTCTCTAGTTAGCATTGTTCTCACCTTCTTGATGGTTTGCGAGTACAATTCCAATGTACTCACGGCTTTGTCCCTGGCTATTTACTTGGCCAGACTTGAAGGAGTTCGATAGATGAAGAAGGAGTTGACGACGTCTATGCGAGCTAGGAACGTTCTCCCAGTCAGTTGCCTGTAGGGTTAAGGCAGATGACTTGGGCTCTACGCTGCTGAAGTGATTCCGCTACTCTGATGATTAGATTAGGCCCTCTGAGGCTATTATGTAAAGTTTGGTCATGTGACCTTATTGTAATTTTTCTTATTCCGTTTTGTAAAGGATGATGTAACTTTGATATCAGTTCGGTTATGTGTTCACGGTGCACTGATCATGGGATCGTGAACTGTATACATAACGGGTATTTCGGACAGTTAGTCCGGGGTCCCCACAACTACCGCTTCTGGAAGCGGTACTACCGCTCTGAGTTCGAATCCCCACTGAACTTGTCCACGTGGACACATCGCGGTACTACCGCCGCAACAGGGTCCAGACCTTACTGGACTCGAAGCGGTACCGAAGCGGTACCACAGCGGTACGACCATAACGCGTTACGTTACTTGAGCGGTACCGTGGGCGGTACTACCGCTCTCAAGCGGTACTACCGCTCAAGGTACCGTAAAGGTACTGTAACCTGTTCTATGGGACATTTTCGCGTGCAATCCTCAGAGCGGTATCTCGGGCGGTACCAGTAGGGGTAGCGGTACTACCGCTCCTGGTACCGGTAGTACCTCTATGGCTAAAATAGCTTTTTCCTCTTTTCCTCTCCTACCATGTTACCTCGCGACACACACACAAAACCAGAAAGCCTAAGAACTACGCTTCGGTCTTCTGATCATAATGTGTTCGGCCAGGGTACCGTGCATCTTGAAACCTATCAATGACAAACTTTGTGCACGGTTAGAATTGTTCGAGTGTTGTTATCAAACACACAAAACACGGGATATGGATCTGGCTCTTACAGTTTGTACAAAGGTAGTGTCTTCTCGCCAAGGCGGCGATCAAACCTACTGATTGCAGCAACGCAACCAGTTAGTCGTTGCACATCTTTGAGACAAGTTGGCCTCTTGAATCATAGAATTGCCTTGATTTTTTTCTGGGTTTACTTCAATGCCTCTGTGAGATATACTGAAGCCAAAGAGTTTTCCGGCTGGTACGCCAAACACGCACTTCGGCGGATTCAACATCATCTTGTACCATTGGAGATTTTCAAAAGTTTCCGTGAGGTCGCTGATCAAGTCGGATCCTTTTCGGGTCATGACTGCGATGTCGTCGACGTAGGCGTGCACATTCCGGCCAATTTGGTCCTTCAGGCATCGCTGCATCGTACGTTGGCACATGCATTTTTCCAAAAGGCATGGTGACATAGCAGTAAGTGCCAAAGGGTGTGATGAACGAGGTCGCCTTTTGGTCGGTCTTCTTCATCCGGATCTGATGATACCCGGAATATGCGTCAAGAAAACACAGAAGTTCCACCCCTGCCGCCGAATCAATGACTTGGTCAATGCGCGGCAAGGGGAACGGATCTTTCGGACAATGCTTATTCAAGCCGGAGTAATCGATGCACATTCTTAGTATTTCAGAATTATTTTTTGGTACAAGGACGGGGTTTGCGACCCACTCAGTATGGATAACTTCTACTACAAATCCTGCCTCTAGTAACTTTGCTAATTCCATCCCTATGACGTGACGCTTCTTGTCTCCAAAGCGTCGCATAGCTTGCTTCACCAGTTTTGCACCCGGATTTATGTTGAGGTAGTGCTCGGCGAGTTCCCTTAGTACTCCGGACATGTCAGAAGGTTGCCATGCGAAGATATCCATGTTAGCTCGGACGAACTCGACAAGCGTGTCTTCCTATTTGGGTTCTAGGCCAGCTTCGACAAACACTTGCTTTGAATTGTTGCCTACTTTGTGGTCAACCTTCTTGGTGTCTATCGTGACCTTGAACGAAGTCTTCTGTTCGTAGACCTGCTTCTTGGTGGTATACATCTCATTTGGATCCACTGCGGCCATGTAGCCTTGCAGCTCCTCTTCAGATATTACAGATTCTGCAAAAGCAGCTTCGCCCACCTCGTATTCTCGAGCTTTTTTTGTAATCTCCGGACACGGTGATCATACCGTTAGGACCCAGAATCTTGAGCTTATTGTAGATGTAGCACGCCCTTGCATGGAACTTGTGGTAGGTGGGCCTGCCGAAAATGACATGGTAGGAGCTCTTAAAGGGCACAACCTCAAACGTGATCATCTCTTCGCGGAAATTATTAACATCGCCGAAGGCCACAGGAAGTTTGATGTTGCCAAGAGCGTTTTCCTTTTTACCCGGAACCATACCATGAAATTCAGTGATGCTGTACTTGAGCTGTTCCTTGGTAAGGTTCATCTTCTACAGAGTCTCCAGGTACATGATATTCAGGCTAGCATCATTGTCCATGAGGCACTTGGAGAAGTCAAACTTATCGATGCGGGGACTCACAACCAAAGCATAGCACTCTTTTGGGATGGCAGTACGATGATCCGTCCTGTCGAAGGTGCACGGGCTTTCCGACCACTTGACGTACTGTGGCACAGCCAGAAGCGTGGCGTTCAGGACCCGGAGGGCTGATTCCCATGACTTTTTTTCTATCGGGACATGCCTCCATGTGTGCTTCATAGGACGAACAAGCTAGTTGTCTCCCTCTATCGTTGATGTTTAATTAGCTCTAGTAGTATATTGTACTGTAGAGTAGCTTTCTCGTCATTGTCTGTCTTAGATAAGTGTAGCTATCTATGTGCCTATTCTGAACCTATCAACTACACTAGAAATCATAGAAGTATGGCATTAGTTTTTGCTTGAGAAAATCCAGCTTCCTAATATTTGTTTCATTACCTGTATATTTACAAAAATTTAAATGCTCCTTTGCATTGGTATTTTAGTTTTGACTGAATTAATCAATCAACTGGTTGTAGATGTCTGATGAGTTTGATGATGACACAATTGACCCCACTATTCTCTTTAGAAGATTACCTTGCACAACAAAATAATTTGAACAACTTTGCTATCCAAATAGCCTCAAACATTCATGATGCACTAGGAGATCCAAGTACTAAGCGTCGGTCAGCCCCTAGGATATATATTGAAACGAACCGAGAATTCTACAAAGACCGTCTCATATCAGATTACTTCTCTGATAATCCTGCCTATCCTGATTACTACTTTCGTAGAAGGTTCCGCATGCGAAGATCACTCTTTCGATGCATTGTGAACGCTCTTGGTGAGTGGTCTCCCTTCTTCACTCAAAGGATAGATGCCCTGGGACGTTCAAGCCTATCACCTTTGCAGAAGTGCACTGCAGCTATTCGTATGTTGGCGTATGGTGTTCCAGCTGATTAGCGACACCTATGCAAGTGGTCGTTGTGATAAACAACTATTGCAACAAGCTCTAGACCTGTACCACAGCCGCCATGGACACCAATTCATGTATGTGCACTGGTGGGAAGCTGTTAGAGATAGCCAAAAGTGGAAAATTCATGTCTACACTGAAGGAGACGGAACAAAGAGGTCACAAGCAGCACCAACTGAGAAAACTCCACATCCTACTGGCTGCAAGGCTGCCAAGAAAGCAAGAGAAAAGGACAAGGAAGCCCCTGCCGAGATAAATGGAATGAAAGAACAAATTGGGGCTTTTCTACAAGCTCAAGCTGAGACAAAGGTGCTAACTGAAGAGATGATGGAACTGCAGAGTCGGCTATCTTCTCAGAACCTAGAAGCTAATCGACTTGCATATGAGGCGGCAAAGGAGAGAACGGTCGCTAAGCTAGCGGAGGAAAGGACCAAGTTTTTTGACAAGTTCACCGAGATGTTGAATGCTGACACTACAAGAATGGATCCATGGGCAAAATAGATGCATGTGAGGGCTGTCACAAGGTTAGGAGACCAGCTTTTCAAGGAGGAATATGAGGTATATATGCTAAAGCTTGTTCCTATTTTAAAAATGCTCTAGTCATACAAATTTTTCTGTTTGTAAAATGCTCTAGGAAAGCTTTGTGCTATTGCAAACTATATACATCAAACTTTTCATCATTGATAATTGGTTCAGACCTAGGTGAACCATTAGGAAGTTGCTCATTCGATGGCATTGTTTATTTGTCACCATACTGATAAAGTGTATCTATTATGTGTCTAAAGACTCTCTTTGTTGTCACCTGACACTTGACCATGTGTTCCTGGTTACATTTCAGAAATTAGAAGTCAAGAGTGAGAAAGATATGGCAGGGAAGTCACCAGGAAGTCCCGAAGATATGAGACATTTTTTGTGATTCAAGTGAGCAGTCTGAATTTTGAGAATGGTGAACAATAGCTGTGATAAGTTGTGGTTTCTCAAGGACTTAACATACGTGACATGATTTTGCTGGTTTGTACTCAGAATTGTGCTACCATCTCTAGACTATCTGTTCTTTTTTTTTTGCATAATCTGGAGTGTGTTTGGATCAAATTTGAGACTAAGTTTGGTATTTTGCTAATTCCCTAAGTGATTTCATTTGAAACAAATGGTTGTATTGTTTGAAATGAGTATTTGCAGTGTGTCTGAAAATTTGGTCAGTACAAAAAGTAGGAGAATAACATCACATGCAGTAGCTTCCATTGGAGGCATATGTTCAACACAAGTAGCTTCATTCTATTTTGTGTATGTAGATGGCTGGGGCGACCACAACATACTGCCCCCATTGTACATGCCCTTACTTCCTAAACATCTTTTTTTTGGAAGAAAACATACTATTTAATACATAGATTGAAATTGCCGGCTGAGCTTTGCTAATATTGGAAGAGGAAAGTGGAAATAATGCTCTGCAAATGCAGGTGCAAGTGCTACAAGATCTACTTCTCATGGCTAAGCTCTGGAGTGAAATGACTAGCACATAATTTACACCTTTGGGTCATCCACATCTTACTTATAAACTGAAACTGGCTAATAGTTGCAATGATTGCCAAATTCCATTCAGTAGCATTAAGAAAGAGTGAATGGATCGGCGCGACTAGGGATGAATAGGTGCGACTAGGGGGGTGCAATGCAATAAGGCAAGTAAAGCAAGTAAATGAGCAAGTATGAGAGAACAAAACAACCGGATAGAAGCGGAGACGAGGCGATATGTTTTACTGTAGTTCCTCCCACAAGAGAGAGTACGTTTGTGTTGAGGAGGTGTGGACCACTAAGGTCCAACAGCCACTAAGGCTTCACCTTATTCCTCAAGGAAACCCCACAAAGTAGTTCCCTTTTCTCCACTAATAAAGCCGGTCGAGGCGGCTATTCCTTCACACAAGGTTGGCGCGAGCACCACAACATCGGAGGCTCCCAACACCATGGGATTAGCACAACCCAAGCTAGTCTCCATAGGAGCTCATCTCCAAGGGATTCCATGAGAGAAACTCTAACTACAAGATCCATAAAGGATTAAGTGGGATTGGGGGATCTTTCTTGGTGGGATGATGGATCGGGGTCTCCTCCACCACTCCTCAAAATATGATCTTGATTGGTTCGATGGGGAGGGAGATCCTCAAGGTTTGAGCTCTGCAGCAATGGAGGAGAGAGAGTGAAAATATGCTTAATCGAGCTAGGGAAGAAGAAACCTAATATATAGGGTCATTCCAAATCCAGCTGTTCCACAGATCCCGCACGATCGGTACTAATGCTCTAGCGAACGATACTACCGCATCTGTATGATTGTTACCCCAACAAACTGGGTAAGTCCAGTGATATGTCTCAAACGTATCTATAATTTCTTATGTTCCATGCTACTTTTATGATGATACTCACATGTTTTATACACACTTTATGTCATTATTATGCATTTTTCGGCACTAACCTATTGACAAGATGCCGAAGAGTCAGTTGTTGTTTTCTGCTGTTTCTGGTTTCAGAAATCCTACAAAGGAAATATTCTCGGAATTGGACGAAATCAACGCCCAGGATCTTATTTTTCCACGGAGCTTCCAGAAGACCGAAGAGCATACGAAGTGGGGCCACGAGGGCCCGTAACCATAGGGCGGCGCAGCCAGCATGGGGCCCGCGCTGGCCTATGGTGGGGGGCCCCTGCGCCGCCTCCAACTCTGCCCTTCCGCCTACTTATACTCTCCGTCGCGAAAACCCTATTACCGAGAGCCACGATACGGAAAACCTTCCAGAGACGCCGCCGCCGCCAATCCCATCTCGGGGGATTCAGGAGATCACCTCCGGCACCCTGCCGGAGAGGGGAATCATCTCCCGGAGGACTCTTCATCACCATGATCGCCTCCGGACTGATGTGTGAGTAGTTCATCCTTGGACTATGGGTCCATAGCAGTAGCTAGATGGTCGTCTTCTCCTAATTGTGCCATCATGTTAGATCTTGTGAGCTGCCTATCATGATCAAGATCATCTATTTGTAATGCTACATGTTGTGTTTGTTGGGATCCGATGAATATGGAATACTATGTCAAGTTGATCATCAATCTATCATATATGTGTAGTTTATGATCTTGCATGCTCTCTGTTGCTAGTAGAGGCTCTGGGCAAGTTGATACTTGTAACTCCAAGAGGGAGTATTTATGCTCGATAGTGGGTTCATGCCTCCATTGAATGCAGGACGGTGTGAGAAAGTTCTAAGGTTGTGGATGTGTTGTTGCCACTAGGGATAAAACATCGATGCTTTGTCTAAGGATATTTGTGTTGATTACATTAAGCACCATACTTAATGCAATTGTCTGTTGTTTGCAACTTAATACTGGAAGGGGTGCGGATGCTAACCCGAAGGTGGACTTTTTAGGCATAGATGCATGCTGGATAGCGGTCTATGTACTTTGTCGTAATGCCCAATTAAATCTCATAGTAGTCATCATGATATGTATGTGCATTGTTATGCCCTCTCTATTTGTCAATTGCCCAACTGTAATTTGTTCACCCAACATGCTATTTCTTATTGGAGAGACACCACTAGTGAACTGTGGACCCCGGTCCATTCTTTTACATCTGAATACAATCTACTGAAATCATTGTTCTCTACTGTTCTTTGCAAACAAACATCATTTTCCACACCATACGTTTAATCCTTTGTTTACAGCAAGCCGGTGAGATTGACAACCTCACTGTTAAGTTGGGGCAAAGTATTTGGATTGTGTTGTGCAGGTTCCACGTTGGCGCCGGAATCCCTGGTGTTGCGCCGCACTACACTCCGCCACCAACAACCTTCACGTGTTCCTTGACTCCTACTGGTTCGATAACCTTGGTTTCTTACTGAGGGAAAACTTGCTGCTGTATGCATCACACCTTCCTCTTGGGGTTCCCAACGGGCGTGTGCTTGACGCGTCATTAAGACTGTTTTCTGGCGCCGTTGCCGGGGAGATCAAGACACGCTGCAAGGGGAGTCTCCCACATCCAATCTCTTTACTTTGTTATTGTCTTGCTTTACTTTATTTTATTTACTGCTTTGTTTGCTTTCTATATCAAAAATACAAAAAAATTAGTTACTCTCTTTACTTTATTTACTGCTTTGTTTGCGTTCTCCATATCAAAACACAAAAAAATTAGTTACTTGCAGTTACTTTATTTACCTTTTGTTTATTTCATCATGTTTTCTCCTAAGTTCACTCTGAAAGATATACCGGTAGGACAAGGGTCTATCATTGGAAGAGATAATATAGAAGCATTTTTCACTCATGTTAGTACAGTTGAAGATTTTGAAGACAGACACTTGGTAGAACTTGCTCCTACTTATGAAATTGCTACTGCCTCTTTAGTACACATGTTGGAAGCTAGATTTGTTAATCTCAACCCTATAATGCAACGTATGTTTCTTACACTCTGTGATATGGAAGAAGGAGAAAAGAAAGATTTTGTTTTAGAAACCCTTCTTAAAGAATTCGGTGATGTAGCTAGAGAAGCTAGAAAAGTCTTTATTAAACATAAGATGCTTGACTTTTATACTAATTTTGCAAATACCCTTGAAAAGATGGATAAAGATAGACTAAATTACACTAATAAAGATGTGAGGGGGAGATTAAAGCACCAATACCTTGCAAGCTCTTAGGAATGTGCGAGGCACTAGAAAAGAATTTTGATTGGATTGTTCCGGAAAATTTATTTGAGGAGGATAGTAAGCCTAAAAGTAATGAAAGAGGAGCCTCTGAAACTTACATAGACAAGATACAATGCATAGTTGAGAAAACTCCAAACCCCTCTGTTGATGCTTCATCTCTTGATGTTACTTGATTCACACTTTCTGCGCCTAGCTGAAAGGCGTTAAAGAAAAGCTCTTATGGGAGACAACCCATTATTTTACTTCTGCACTTTTGTTTTATATTTGAGTCTTTGAAGTTGTTACTACTATAGCAACCTCTCCTTATCTTTATTTAATTGCATTGTTGTGCCAAGTAAAGTCTTTGATAGTAGGGTTGATACTAGATTTGGATTACTGCACAGAAACAGATTTCTTGCTGTCACGAAATTGAGTAGCCCTATCTGTAGGTAACTCAGAAAAATCTGCCAATTTACGTGCGTGATCCTCAGGTATGTACGCAACTTTCATTCAATTTGAGCTTTTTCATCTGAGCAACTTAAGTGCCCCAGAAAAATTTGTCTTTACGGACTGTTCTGTTTTGACAGATTCTGCCTTTTGTTTCGCATTGCCTGTTTTGCTATGTTGGATGGATTTCTTTGTTCCATTAAATTTCAGTAGCTTTGTGCAATGTCCAGAAGTGTTAAGAATAATTATGTCATCTCTGAATATGTGAATTTTTGATTATGCACTAACCCTCTAATGAGTTTGTTTTGAGTTTGGTGTGGAGGAAGTTTTCAAGGGTCAAGAGAGGAGGATGATACAATATGATCAAGAAGAGTGAAAATTCTAAGCTTGTGGATGCCCCCGTGGTTCATCCCTGCATATTTCAAGAAGACTCAAGCATCTAAGCTTGGGGATGCCCAAGGCATCCCTTCTTCATCGACAACTTATCAGGTCACCTCTATTGAAACTATATTTTTATTCCGTCACATCTTATGTGCTTTACTTGGAGCGTCTGTATGTTTTTATTTTTGTTTTTGTTTGCATAAAATCGGATCCTAGCATTCTTTGTTTGGGAGAGAGACACGCTCCGCTGTTGCATATGAACACTAGTGTTCTTAGCTTTACTTTTAATGTTCATGGCGAAGGTTGAAACTGCTTCTTTCATTGTTATATGGTTGGAAACAGAAAATGCTTCATGTGGTAATTGGTATAATGTCTTGAATAATTTGATACTTGGCAATTGTTGTGCTCAAATAGATCATGTTTAAGCTCTTGCATCATGTACTTTGCACCTATTATTGGAGAACTACCGTAGAGCTTGTTGACATTTGGTTTGCATGATTGGTCTCTCTAAAGTCTAGATATTTTCTGGTGAGGTGTTTGAACAACAAGGAAGACAGTGTAGAGTCTTATAATGCTTGCAATATGTTCTTATGTAAGTTTTGCTGTACCGGTTCATACTTGTGTTTGCTTCAAACAACCTTGCTAGCCAAAGCCTTGTATTGAGAGGGAATACTTCTCGTGCATCCAAATCCTTGAGCCAAAACCTATGCCATTTGTGTCCACCATACCTACCTACTACATGGTATTTTTCTGCCATTCCAAGTAAATACTTCATGTTCTACCTTTAAACAATTCAAAAGTTATTATCTCTTATTTGTGTCAATGTTTTATAGCTCATGAGGAAGTATGTGGTGTTTTATCTTTCAATCTTGTTGGGCAGACTTTCACCAATGGACTAGTGGCTTCATCCGCTTATCCAATAATTTTGCAAAAAGAGCTGGCAATGGGGTTCCCAGCCTCAATTAATTAACTTTCATTAATAATTCTCTTCACATGTTTTGCTCTGATTCATCAGTAAGCAGCTTGATTTTGCAAATAGACACTCCTCCATGGTATGTGAATGTTGGAAGGCACCCGATGATTCGGTTAGCCGTGGCTTGAGAAAGCAAAGGTTGAGAGGAGTGTCATCTCTAAATAAAACTAAAATAAATAGACACTCCTTCATGGTATGTGAATGATTGGAAGGCACCCGAGGATTAGCCATGGCTTGTGAAAGCAAAGGTTAGAAGGAGTGTCATCCATAAATAAAGAACTAACTAAAGTACATGTGTAAACAAAAGAGAAGAGGGATGATCTACCTTGCTGGTAGAGATAACGTCCTTCATGGGAGCCGCTCTTTGAAAGTCTATTTGATGAGGGGGTTAGAGTGCGCACTACCATTCTTTGACAACAACAAACACCTCTCAAAACTTTACTTTTATGCTCTCTTTATGATTTCAAAACTTGAAAAGCTCTAGCACATGATTTTATCCCTGCTTCCCTCTGCGAAGGGCCTTTCTTTTACTTTATGTTGAGTCAGTTTACCTACTTCTTTCTATCTTAGAAGCAAACACTTGTGTCAACTGTGTGCATTGATTCCTACATACTTGCTTATTTGCATTCATCATATTACTTTGTGTTGACAATTATCCATGAGATAAACATGTTGAAGTTAAAAGCAACTGCTGAAACTTATATCTTTCTTTGTGTTGCTTCAAAACTTTCTACTAAGAATCTATTGCTTCATGAGTTAACTCCTATGCAAGTCTTATTGATGCTTGTCTTGAAAGTACTATTCATGAAAAGTCTTTGCTATATGATTCAGTTGTTTAATCATTGTCTTTACCATTGCTTTGAATCACTGCATTCATCTCATATGCTTTACAATAGTATTGATCAAGATTATGATAGCATGTCACTTCAGAAATTATCCTTGTTATCGTTTACCTACTCGAGGGCGAGTAGGAACTAAGCTTGGGGATGCTTGATACGTCTCAAACGTATCTATAATTTCTTATGTTTCATGCTACTTTTATGATGATACTCACATGTTTTATACACACTTTATGTCATTATTATGCATTTTTCGGCACTAACCTATTGACAAGATGCCGAAGAGTCAGTTGTTGTTTTCTGCTGTTTCTGGTTTCAGAAATCCTACAAAGGAAATATTCTCGGAATTGGACGAAATCAACGCCCAGGATCTTATTTTTCCACGGAGCTTCCAGAAGACCGAAGAGCATACGAAGTGGGGCCACGAGGGCCCGTAACCATAGGGCGGCGCAGCCAGCATGGGGCCCGTGCCGGCCTATGGTGTGGGGCCCCTGCGCCGCCTCCAACTCTGCCCTTCCGCCTACTTATACTCTCCGTCGCGAAAACCCTATTACCGAGAGCCACGATACGGAAAACCTTCCAGAGACGCCGCCGCCGCCAATCCCATCTCGGGGGATTCAGGAGATCACCTCCGGCACCCTGCCGGAGAGGGAAATCATCTCCCGGAGGACTCTTCATCACCATGATCGCCTCCGGACTGATGTGTGAGTAGTTCATCCTTGGACTATGGGTCCATAGCAGTAGCTAGATGGTTGTCTTCTCCTAATTGTGCCATCATGTTAGATCTTGTGAGCTGCCTATCATGATCAAGATCATCTATTTGTAATGCTACATGTTGTGTTTGTTGGGATCCGATGAATATGGAATACTATGTCAAGTTGATTATCAATCTATCATATATGTGTTGTTTATGATCTTGCATGCTCTCCGTTGCTAGTAGAGGATCTGGCCAAGTTGATACTTGTAACTCCAAGAGGGAGTATTTATGCTCGATAGTGGGTTCATGCCTCCATTGAATCTGGGACAGTGACAGAAAGTTCTAAGGTTGTGGATGTGCTGTTGCCACTAGGGATAAAACATCGATGCTTTGTCTAAGGATATTTGTGTTGATTACATTGTGCACCATACTTAATGCAATTGTCTGTTGTTTGCAACTTAATACTGGAAGGGGTGCGGATGCTAACCCGAAGGTGGACTTTTTAGGCATAGATGCATGCTGGATAGCGGTCTATGCACTTTGTCGTAATGCCCAATTAAATCTCATAGTAGTCATCATGATATGTATGTGCATTGTTATGCCCTCTCTATTTGTCAATTGCCCAACTGTAATTTGTTCACCCAACATGCTATTTCTTATTGGAGAGACACCACTAGTGAACTGTTGAACCCGGTCCATTCTTTTACATCTGAATACAATCTACTGCAATCATTGTTCTCTACTGTTCTTCGCAAACAAACATCATTTTCCACACCATATGTTTAATCATTTGTTTACAGCAAGCCGGTGAGATTGACAACCTCACTGTTAAGTTGGGGCAAAGTATTTGGATTGTGTTGTGCAGGTTTCACGTTGGCGCCGGAATCCCTGGTGTTGCGCCGCACTACACTCCGCCACCAACAACCTTCACGTGTTCCTTGACTCCTACTGGTTCGATAACCTTGGTTTCTTACTGAGGGAAAACTTGCTGCTGTACGCATCACACCTTCCTCTTGGGGTTCCCAACGGGCGTGTGCTTGACGCGTCATCATCCAGCACGACTGGTACTACTGGGTCTAGTACCACTCGAGGTACCGACATATGGAAAATGCATACTGGATACCTTGCGGTACCTAAGCGGTAATAGGTGTGGAACTACCGTAATTTGGAATATAGATACAATACTTGACCGGTACCTCAAGCGGTACTTCCGGTATCGGTACCGAACAGGTACCGCACAGGTTCCAGGGGCTTCATGTCATATGGCCGGTATCGCCAGCGGTACCGTAAGAGGTAGTACTGGTTTCGCGGAAGAACCGGTAGTACCGTCACAGCGGTTCCAGGTGACGTGTACCTGGTGCTGAAGGCGGTAGCGGTACTACCGCTCTCAGCACCGGTACTACCCGGTCATGCGAAGACCGGATGATCTCCTCAGATTCTCGAATCCTCTACATCTATTACAACAAGACACATACACACAAGTAATAGAAAAAAACCTATCAGACTAAGCTAGCTATGATCTTGGTCTTCCAAACTCGAGTGAGACATGAGTGCACCATGTACCTACAAACATGTGAACGACTATACACACGGTGATGTTATATTCTAGTGTTGTCATCAAACACACAACGGAAGACTTTGCTCTTCCAATCTTCCCGTTTTTGGTGTTTGATGACAACACAAGAATCTCTAGATATTATGATAGGAACAAGGATTGAAAAATATCGACAGAGCTCCCCCTAGACGTGTGCATATTCGGAATATGTGTTTGAATACAAATACACAACATCCTAGATGTATAACTCCGCCTAGATTTTGCAAATTGATAACGTATGTAGCACAAATATATACAAGATACATAGCATATGAACCACTTGAGGCACCACACATAGATATATGGGGTTTGACTTTATTAGTCATACCTTTTCCTTGAGAAAAACCAAACCCAACTTGTGTGCCTCAAATGAGATGGTGTGGCCAATAGATAAGAATACCAAAATCCACATGATAGACACACCATAGCTAGTAGTTATTACAAGCCAAGGGGTCCATGGACCTAATAGAGTATCAACAAATAGATCAAAGTTTTGAGTAACTAGCGAATAAAAAAGATACCAAGGCCACGAAAACAAAAAAGAAGAAGCACCAAAGCCCCCCTTGGCATCAACCCTTGGCACCAAGGCCCTGGATCGGCGGGGCAGGGGCCACCAACGTGGCGATGGCCTGGGCTGGCGGCGGAGGGGCCACCGGCTTCGCTACGACCATAGGTGGCCAGGGTGGTCGTGCTGAGCGCGGCGGAAGCCTGCTTCCTCCTTGCTGGAGCGCCTCGCCGCCTTCATAGTGGGCATACGGCGGAGGGACCACCTTCATCGGCTTCAGATTCAGCTTCATCTTGGAGGAGTCCTTGCGCACCGCGTGTACACCGGCCTTGACGGGCACCTTTGCTGCTGGCTGAGTTTGGCTCGACGGAAGGCGGCATCCTACTCCCTGGACCACCACGTCGGAGAGGGCGGACGGCGGCGCAGCAACCGTCGGCTTCGTGAAGACCTTGCGGATGACGAAGTCCATGTTGGCGTCGGGGCATTCGAGCTTCTTGACGCGGCAGACCATCGACCCCTTGTGGAGCCGGTACTCCTTCATCATCCACCGCGTCGGCGCCCACACCACCGTGCCGTCGTCCTCCACCCGCGTCACGTGGAACGCGAACCTGCTCCGGTACGCGAACGTTTTGAAGTCCATCACGTACGGCTTCTCCTTGCCGTACCGCACCCAGCACCCGCCCGGCGCCGGCTGGATGCTGGCGGCGGCCTGCTCGCCGGCGAAGTAGCCCCACACCTCCCCGTGCTGCCCCCTGTGGCTGGGCTGGAAGGGGAGCGCGTTCGGGCTCGCGGCGAAGATGTCCACGCCCGCCGCGACGGTGCAGCCGCCGGGGAGGGCGCCGTTGGAGAGCTTGCCGCTGGCCGCGTTGCGGCCGAGGTACAGCGTGAGGAGCTGGCGGCCGGAGGTCTTGAACACCATTCCCGGCCGCACGCTCAGCCCGGCCGACGCCTCCTTTGCGATGGAGAATTGCGAACCCAAGGAGCGGAGGAGGGCAAGTTTGTTTGGGAGAAGACGCGTCCGATTGTCACGACGGGAGATTTTTGATAGGGGCTGGATTTATAATAGTGGTACGAAACCGGATAGCATCATGGCAGCTATGCTTAGAATCCTAGTCCGATGCAAATTCGAGATTTCAAACTGAATAGGCTTGCAAATTTGATCCATGTTCCAGACGGATTCGAGATCTAGGTGGGCTTTCAAATTTGGCAGCAGCCGCTAGAACGGTGGTGGTTCGGCCTTCTGTACCAGCTTAGGTTTTGATTCAAAACGATGTGCAGTTGTGGACAGCATTTTCCTTCGAAAAAAACGTAGCTACAAGATTGAAATTCGTCCAGGCTTTGCTAATATTGGAAGAGGAAAGTGGAAATAATGCTCTGCGAATGCAAGTGCTACAAGATCTACTTCTCGGCACAATTTGCTGTTGTACACACAATCATTTATAGTGAAATCACAACACTCTGGGCTTCTTCCCGTTAAAGCCAAACATTTTTACTTCTCATGGCTAAGCTCTGGAGTGAATAACATCATAGGTTTTCGGAAGGATATACCTTCTGAACTATCCTGCCAGTTTTCTTTCTGAACTGGCAGTTTTCTAAAATGTTGCCAAATCATTTTGCAGCTTGAATATGCTAAAGAACAGTAGAGGGAGGACAAGGCAGGTGGCAATTTGGCTCATAGGAGCAAATGCTCTCATTATACAATATAATTTAAAAAACAAATTTAAAAATGTTAAAAAATTCTGACATAATTTTTTGGTGTACATCGTGATATTCTATGTTAGTGCACAAGTTTTCGTGGAGAAACAACATTTTATGTGACGTGTACAAAAAAGACAAAAAAATGTCTTGTACGTAGTCGTGTTATAGCATCAAAAAATTTCTTTTTTACAGTAGCCACAAATTTTTTTAGTTTTTTTTTGAAAACTTGTGTACGAACATAAAATATGTAGATGTACATGGAAAATTTTATATTACAATTTTTTGACACATCGAAATGTACATTCACACAACGGGAGCAAATGCTCCTATGAGTCAAAGTGAATATCCCGAGGACAAGTCATTTTTGATACCATGAATGCTAGTTTCAGCAAGCTACTACTAACACATTGTTTGAAATCACGAAGGTCAGTCAGACATATATGCATGAACGTTAGAGCAAATGCAAGTATGGTGTTAATGGCCAGCATCTCTTCTTCACATATGCGCTAAGGCAGTTTTCAAAAAATATATGTTTTAGCTTCAAATTATGCAGATGTGAATACAGCGCTATTTTGCCTGGAAACTGCACCTCCTTGGCACATATAGTTGCTATAAGATCTGCTTGACATGGCTAAGCTCTGGCGAACAATGACTAGCACAAACTTGTCCTTATAAAGTGAAAATGAAAACTACCTAACACATCAAAGTGCTTCCCCAAGGAACTCCTGCAACCCTAAAAGAAATCCTTGCAATCTTGCAATACATTCACTCTGTAGCGCTTACACAGAAGTGTCTCCTAAGTCAGCTGAGTCCAATTCATATAAGCGCAAACAAATCAAAATTGTAAAAGCACAGAACAAACAAATAAGGAACCAATTCTCACCTCTAGAAGCTTTCTGCAATAGAGTTGTTGCTTACAAAATATGTATGAGCAAATATGTATAGGGAAAATTATTAGGTTTCTGAAGGATATACCTCCTTTTTATTCTAAGATATGAGAGATGCTGCAGGGGAGCTGATTCAGGATTACGATTATGCTTCGGACGACAGGAACCAATTAACCAATCTCAACTAGATCGAGTTTCCAATCCCAAAACTTAAAACTACAGGCACACAGTAGCTCTGAAGAAATCAACATGCAGTTGTCGCTACTCCTGTAAACTGCTACTCTTTGGCAAATGTGACTATAGACGGCTTTATTTTGCTGTTGCTGAAACTACAAAGTACAAACTTGGTCCTTACGAAATGGAAGTTGAAGTGCAATGACTATCAGAAACTTGGCCTTGTAAACTGAAACTAGCTAACACACCAAAGTGCTGCCCAAAAGAACTCTTGCAACCCTGAAGAAATCACTGCAATCTTGCAATACATCCAGTCAGCAGCACTTCTGCACCGAACAAACAAATGGAGAAGCATTTCTCACCTCTACAAGATTATGCACTATGTTTTGGTGCTTTCAAGTGATGTATGAACAAATATGTATAGAGACACTCACTAGTTTCTTGAAGGATTTACCTCCTGAATGGTTAAATTGTGCTTGGGACGACACGAACCAATCAACCAATCCTCGACTAGACCGAGTTTGCAATCCGAAAACTGAAAACCACAGATGCAACAGCTCTGAAGAAATCGACATGCAGTTGCGTAATGCTAGTATGCTACACCTGTACCGCTGCCTGTACGTACTCCACATCCACAGCAGGAGGTGCACCACCGCTCCTCGGCCGCGCCGGCGAGCGAGGCCACCCTATTTCCCCTCCGTGAGCGCCCGCAGGTCTAGCACCAACTCATCGAGTTCCTGGTCCACCACCTCCTCCTCCTCCTCGCTCTCGCTGCAGTAGACGGGCGGCGGCCGCGGCGGAGAGAGCGCCGCCTTCCTGAAGGCCTTGTGGACCACGAAGACCACGCCCGCCGCCTCGGGGTCGGGGTGCGCGGCGCGGAAGGCTGCCGCGTCCGTGTTGAGCCGGTACTCCTTCATCTGCCACCGCGTCGGCGCCGACACCGCGCCGCCCTTCCACGTGATGCGGTACGCGAACCTGCGCATGAACGCGACCGGCTCCCCGCCGCTGCCGCCGTCCTGGCCGTAGTACGCCTTCTCGCGGCCGTGCCGCACCCAGCACCCGCCCGGTGCGGGGCACTTCTTGCCGGCGGCGGGCCGGTCCGCGAAGAAGAAGCCCCACACCTCGCCGTCGTGCCTCCTGTGGATGCGCCAGAAGGGGAGCGCGCGCGGGCGCAGCGAGAAGACGTCCACGCCCTCGTCGATGAGGCCGGGGATGAGGAAGCCGTCGACGAGCTGACGGCCGCAGGGTTGGAACACGTAGCCTGCTCCCAGATCCACGGGCGCCATTGCCTTGCCCACGGAAGGCTGTGGAGCTTCTGGTTGTGGTAGATTTTGGGGGCAGAGAGGCTGCGGGAAATGTTGGGAGATTTCAGATACGGGTGACCCGTATTTATACATGGGGAGTCCAGAAGTCCACATGCAAATTGGACTCGGGAATGTCAAACTGACTGCTCGGCAAATTCCAATGATTAAAGCGTTTTTATTTTTCGTGTTTTGCATCAAAAATTACTTTAATTAAATATAGGAAATTTGCCCGTGCGTTGCGACGGGTGACGAAAAAGCGATGTAAGCAGCCACAAAAATTAAGTTATCGTTAGTTTTTGCATAGACAACTATTTAAATTTTGCTGTTTCATTCAAATTGACATATTATAATATATGTATACAAATGCAAAAAAAACTAATTCTCCTGTATGTAAATAAAAAAGTAAACAAATGTCTTATGTACAAATGCAAAACATACCGAAATCTTCTTGTATATAATCTATTATATGCATAGCTAGTGCCATATTCCATCTGTCTTAAATATATAAGTAAGGATGAAAATGGAGAAACCAAACCTCCTTTATGAATAAAATGAGAAGCTAAACTTGTCAAATAAGATCCTTTGCAACCTAAAGAGCACAAATTCTAAATAAAAATCTTATATTGATAATATCTTCTAATGCTTATTAATTGAACATTCATGCCATTATTCTTGCCTCGCTGTAAGGCTGTGAAGTATTGAAGTTTCACAAAGAAAAAATGTTGCAGAGAAATTGTATCATCATAAATACAGATATATGATATTTATGGGCAGTCAAGATCCTAGAAAGGTGCAACCAAATAAAAGCAATCATAGGCTGACTAAAGGCTCATGGCTATCTATATTGCAAATCGTTTATCTTAGCTACACATTTAGACATGTAGTACAGAGAAGCAACACCAAATTATATTATTCTCATCTAAAAAAAAAATTATATTATCCTCCAATCTGCATAGCTTTTATTGAATTGCATTGAAACAAATATTTTATGAATGGATTGAGGATCATCACCAAACATAACTAATTAAGCACTACCTACTATCGATGATTCTTTTGGTTAGAACGTCCGCTCTTTGTCAATGATCAACCAAGTGGACGTACTACCTCAAAAAAAAACCAAATGGACGTGCTCTGAACCAGGGCAGCTACCTGAACCAGAACTTGCGTCGTTACCCCTGCTGCTATCTGAACCTGCGCCCCTAGAGATGGATCTCGGGCTCGAGAACCGGGATGCCGAGAGTCACCGACGCACGATCGTTTCCCTTTGACCGTGTATGCCGCTGGCAGAGCCGACCGCTTCGCCAGGAACTGCTGCTTGTGCTACATCTGAACGTGCTGCTGCTCGCCGCTGGCCGCTCGGTGCCGACCCAGCCAAGCCGTGACCAGCTAGCAGTGCAGACCGCACCTTGCCATCGGCCAAGCCGTGACCAGCTAGCCGTGTGCAGGCTGCACCTTGCCATCGAGTTCCCCGTGCGCACCTGCTCGCTGCCCAAACGTGCCCATGCCTGAGCGCTTCTGTCAGCTATCCTGCGTGTCTGCGAAGTGCGAACTCCTCGCTCCTGAGCTGCCGCGCGCTGCTGCTGCCGCCCACGCGAGCGGCTCGCACGGCCTAGTTGTCGGCCGCCATGGCCGGGCTCCCGCTGGTCACACGCCGCTTCTGATCGCTGCACTGCCAAGTCGATCCTCGGGCATCGTCCGCACTCCACACGCTGAGAGAAACTTGCAGGATAGCGAGAGGCGATCCAAGGGGCGTTGGGGATATATCTGAGATGTGCCGTCACCGTTGCAGAACATATTTTTGACTTTTCTGGTGCATCAGTACGTGGCTTGCAGATGGCAGTAATGGAAAAACGGACATCATCGAGCAAGCGCGGTTGGTTTCCTGGCTTGCAGAACCACTCGTCTACTCCACAAGATACTTCTCGTTCCTGCCATTGACGTAGTGGTACTGGAAGCTTAATTTGCTGGTCGACGCCCCTCCCCGTCCACGAGACCACAACCTTGTTCAGAACGTCACCGAGAAGGAGTCATCATTAATTTTTCGTGTCTGCTTAGATCGATAAGGCAATGGATCCCATATTTATTGGCTCACGGAAGGCAAGGATAGGCTGGGTCGGGTATGATCAGGATTCTAAGGGGATTCTAAAGGTTTCATCTGTATCTTCTCTGAGTGGATCAAACATCTCAGATTCAGTACTACACGATGCGTATCCATCCGGTTCTTTTCTCGCAGGACTCTGCTAGCCAAACCGCGTACATAGGATACCATGCAGGAAGCCAGAACGAGCAGTCTGATCCGGAACTCCGGATTGAACTCTCCATCATCAACCGACTTGTGCGGCAGGAAATCAGCTGCCCGCAATACGGAAGTAAACTTGACGTACGAAACCAAAAGCGACGGACGAAAACGGACCGAACCAAGGAAACAGTTCTTCCTTTATTATTAGGTAAGATATAAAGTTTTTCTTAGTATAAAATTAGCATTATTAGAAAGTGTTTTCTAATATGAATTCAATAATATTTTTTTTTGAGGGGATGAATTCAATAATATTAATTGTGTATAATATAATCAAGACCTTGTTGCTCAATTTTCTCGGTTAAACTTTGTCTTAAAATACATGTGGGTGTTATTCATCGAAATATGTAATAGTAGGACAAGTGGGCAATTCTGGTCTTTTGAAACTTCTTTGTGCAAAGCTTGCAAGCACACTGATGGTGACTAGCAGCTAGCTCGATTGGGCGATTTACACAGAAATAACCCTTTTGTTAAACTATAGCACAGACTGATCCTCCGGCGAAACTATTTCACCAATCTAACCCTTTTGTGTGGCGCCCCTCTCATGGGCGCCATACATGCCCATGTGGCGCCCGTCCTGCCGGCGCCACACACCCATCCGACGTGGCCCGTCGACGCTGAGCTGGTGAGCTGATCCGACGTGGCAGCCCGTGTGGCGCCGCTCCCATCGGCGCCACACTGTGAAAATGTGGCGCCGCTCGGAAGGGCGCCACACATCCACTTAAGTGTGGCGCCCGAGCCGCCCCCAGCCCGACCCTCTTCTTCTTCTCTCTTCTCTGTTTCTTCAAGACTGCAAGGAGGCCGGCGGTTCCTCCTCCTCCCCCCTCTCCCCCCCACCAAATCCACCATCAAATCATCAGATCTGCCCGGCCAATCTCTTCCCCATCCATTCCTCAAGGTAATCCCCTTCGAATCCTTTCCATTCATCCACAAATTTCATAGATCTTGCTAGATTTGGACATGAACCCTAGACATGGATTTTTTTTTGGTGAACTCTATGTTGTAGTGTAGGTGTTGAAATTCATAGCCTCATGTATGCATGTGTTTGAACCATAGATTTGTTGAAACCTAGATATGAAATTTTACATGTATGTGTTGAAATCCTATGTATGTATGTGTTGAAATGTGTAATATTTGCCTAGCAAATGCATTGAAATGTGTTATAGTTGCGTAGTATTTGTGATGAAATAACTAATATTTGTTAGGAATGGCTTCTAATATGGTGTTTTATCCCTAGATATGAATGTATATGTATGTATATGCTGCATGTGTGATGGCTTATTTGGATATGTTATCATGTATGTGTTGCTCATATTTGTTAGGAATGGCTAATAATATGGTGTATTTGTGTAAACATGTAGGATGGCGTGGCTCCTAGATCAAGAGTATGACAGGAATCACCGGGCTTTTCATATGACAGAGAGGGGAACGGATCTTCACCCTTTGAAGATTCGGTACCATGGCACAGCTGATATGCCGTATGACGAGAGGTACACGAAGTTCATCCAGCCCACCGGTCTTCTCCCGTTCATCACGCTTGTAAGACGGGGGGGGGGGGGGGCTAAACATGAACGCCGCGGCACTCACCGCCCTTGTCGATCGGTGGAGGCCGGAGACGCACACCTTCCACTTGAGGGCCGGCGAGATGACCCCTACTCTTCAGGATGTCTCAATGATACTTGGACTTCCTATTCAGGGCGAGCCACTGTGTATGAACACAGCTTCTGATGGGTGGCGCGGACAGATGCAGGACCTTATTGGCATGGCTCCTCCGGCGTCAGAAAATCCAAAGGAGAGAGCTCCCGCCGGCGCACCTTTCGCTTGGATAAGGACTAACTTTGGAGAACTCCTGCCGGAAGGGGCCAACGAGGACAGTATCAGGACATACACCCGAGTGTACTTGTGGTACATGATCTCGAGGACTCTCTTTGCTGACAGTGGTGGGAAGTTGGCCCATTGGTGTTGGCTCAAGGCGCTTACGGTGTTGGAGCGCCGGTGGAGTTGGGGAACAGCGGCACTTGCCTACCTCTACCGACAGGTGATGATTTGTTGTATGTACTGTTGTTCTATAGTACTGTGCCTACCTCTACCTCTAACCAAATGTCTTATGTACGCAGTTGGACGACGCTTGTCGCAGGACTGGGAGCGGCGGTATTGGTGGATGCTTGCTCCTACTTTCCGTATGGAGCTGGGACCGCCTATCAGTTGGCCGGCCCAGGATACTCAAAGCGAGACCATGGCCTCATTACCGGCACAACCTTGATCGGGAGCCGACTTGGGCATATCTTTGGGACAATGTCTCGGAGATGACGAGCGACCCAAAGATCATGTATAGGCACTACACTGAGGAGTTGGATACTCTTACCGCTGAGCAGGTAACCGATTTTAATCCATCACTCTTTTGCAATGGGGACTTCATATTTTAGTCCAATTCCGCAATATTTGTATGTTGCAGGTGGATTGGGAGCCATATGGTACCTACTACCGTATTGGCGCGGGGATGGCTGACCTAAACCCCAAGTGCCTTGAGGAGGCGCGTTTCTGGCGTATGCGCTGCCCACTCATATGCATGTGGCTTGTTGAGTACCACCAGCCGCACAGAGTGATGAGGCAGTTTGGGCTGTATCAGGAGTGCCCACCTCAGTGGCAAGACACAGACCAGACGCTTCATAGGTAAACTTCTTGAATCATGTGATGGAAGCTTGTTGATTGAAGAGATAGAATCTAACTTCTTGATTCTTGCAGGCTTGATAGGCAGCGGCAGAGGAAGATCACAAATTGGCCTGACCATCATAGAGGCCACGTCACAGCGTTCCAACACTGTTTGGAAGAGGTACGGAATGCTGGCAATGTGGAGATTGTCCCCCACGACTTGGGCGCTTTCAACAACTATCTCCAATGGTTTCATGAAAGCACGCGTATCGAGCTAGTGAGACCCGTGTATGATGACGACATCTTGGACGACCCCATCGAGTTCGATGAGCTAGCGCAAAGCCAGCACGACACCTTTGCTCGCAGAGGAAGATCGACTTCTATTGCTTCCGAGTTGAACTTCGTGGTAATGTATTCTCTCGTTAGCTAGTACATCATCTACATTGGCATGTGATCGCTCAAATTTTCTATAATATGTTTGTCGCAGCGGTCTGAGATCCAAAAAACAGCTGAGGAGTGCGAGGTTGTTTGGGATCAGAGCCATACAGATGAGAAGCCTATCGGACCGATGCGGCATTTCATTAAGGTATGGTCACCAACATTCAATGTGAGCTACTGTGTTCGGGTGCCTTTGTAACCATGACTTCCACGACGCAGAACACTGCACGAAAGATGCGGCGGTTAGCCAACTTGCTAGGTTGCCGCGACACCGAAATTGCGGCTACATCCTCTTCTGAAGAAGCGGAGGTTTGGACTATTTTGTTACCACTCAAACATGTGCTTACTAGTTTCAACTTTTTGTAATCTCATGTGTTTGTGAAGATTCCTGACGACGACACCATCCTGAGTCAAGTCATTGCGAGTCAACGCAAGAAGCAAGCCACACGGTCTGCTTACCAGTTGAAGCCAAGGGGCAACGCTCCAAAACGATACACTTCGGACGATTATGTCAACCGAGGAAAGAAGGTTGTCATTGAGGAGGATGAGACGTCGCCGCGGAGATCAACTTTGAGGAAGATGAGGAACGACGAGCCGTTATCTTCAGAGGAGGAGGAGGAGCAGGAGCAGCAGGAGCAGGAGCAACAGCCACGGCAGCGGACGAAAAGGTTGGCCGTCCGGAAGCAGCCCGCGAGGAGGGGACGTCGCGGAGGATAGATGCATTTGCTAGTGTTGTGAACTCTATCTTCTTAAGTATCGTGTTGTGAACCCTATGTCATTTCGAACCATATCTCTATTGCTACGTGTTGTTTGAATCTATGTGCTAAGATGTGATCTTATGATGCGTGCTATGTGTATGTTCAATGTGTATGAAATTGCTATTGTTGTGTTGAAAACTGTTTAATTAAGGCAAGAGTTTTCATGTTTTTAACACAAGTCAACGTGTGGCGCCTCTCAGGCCGGCGCCACACATCACAGTGTGGCGCCTACGGCATCGGCACCACACGATGCAACTTATATGTCCACAACATCCAGGGGCTTCGGAAGTTTAGTCCTTAGCCGTTTTGGCGAGGCTGTTTGTGTGGCGCCGGTGACATTGGCGCCACACCTCACCGTGTGGCGCCCGTGGCATCGGCGCCACACAAACAGCCTCGCCAAAACGGCTAAGTCCCAGACGCTTTGTCTTACAGTATGTTTTGGGCAATTACAAGTGCATGTGTGGCGCCGATGGGAGCAGCGCCACACGGGCTGCCACGTCAGATCAGCTCACCAGCTCAGCGTCGACGGGCCACGTCGGATGGGTGTGTGGCGCCGGCAAGACGGGCGCCACATGGGCATGTGTGGCGCCCATGAGAGGGGCGCCACACAAAAGGGTTAGATTGGTGAAATAGTTTCGCCGGAGGGTCAGTCTGTGCTATAGTTTAACAAAAGGGTTATTTTTGTGTAAATCGCCAGCTCGATTGTATCCTGACTTTTGGTTGTTGGCCTGATGGCTGATCGGTTAGGTTTCATTTAAATTGAATATAAAGCCCTCCATTTTACCCAATAAAACAGGAAAACAAAAAATCTGGCCTCCTGAAACTTTATGCAATGATCAATAAATTCTGTCAAAAAAAAAAAGGGCACAAGATCATGTCGAGAACAAAAGCGCAGATGGTCAAACCTCTGGTTTTGGATTGTTGCAGTCTCCGGAAAAAATTTGGTGATCACCCAATCTCAAAACAGGAGACTAAGGCTATTCACAATGCATGGTTTCTTACCATGTTTTTATAGAAGAATTAAATCTTAAGAGACAACTACCACAATGTAGTGTCTCTTAGGGATGTTGTATTTAATAGCCATAAGGATCCCAATTGCATATCAATAGTGTAACCTATTTGTGGCATGAAGTAAGACATGTCCATATTTGACACACAAAGATAAAAAAAATGAATAAAACTTAACGATCTTCGTACAAAAGATTGATTTATAATATAGTATAATATAATTTGTGATGCACCAATTCATGAACATATACTATTTTGGCCTATATAACACATCAAATATAGTTCGGGATACATCAAGGAAAACTAAAACTTGTGACAATCTTTTTTCTCTTTACCATATTTTAGGCGTGTAAGCAGAAACCACAACGATGAGAAATTTACTGAAGTCTTGAGGAGAGTTCAACGAGCTTTTATTGGCATGTCGTACTTTGAAATTAAAAAATACCACAATTTTGATTTTGTACCTGTATAGTTCAAAGGTCATTTTGGTTGGTAGGACATTATATGTTGGAGAAAAGCCACCCTTATATATTCATCTTAGAATCTTTCCCTATGTATAACCTAGCTTCAACTTAGCTTATGGCCGTTGGATCTTCGGCGTGGGAGAACCTTGGAAAACTCTTTGTCACGTGTTCCCAACTTCAGCAACTTTAGCTTATCGTCCATAGACCAGTGAAGTTTGTTGTAATCACAAACATCATTACACTATTTTAATGTTTTTGATAGGAAACAACCATAAACATGTAGTACTACATATCAAAATATAGGTTATTTCTTTGTGACCAGTCAATTGAAAATTGACAGACAAATCAGTCAACTAAAAAATAAAAAAAAACAGCCAATTACACAAAAACAAATTAAATGAATACAATTGCAAGTTAACAATACAAATAAAACCAGTCTACACTAGTGGAAAAAAGGGCTTCCGTCCAGCCCCATTAGTCGCGAAACTATAGGAACCGCGACCAATGGGCTCTTTAGTCGCGGTTCGGGAGGCGAACCGCGACCAAAGGGCTGGGCCCAGCGCGCTCGGTGGCCAGCTGGTGGACGGGAGGGGCTTTAGTCGCGGTTGGCCAGGACAACCGCGACTAAAGCCCCTCCCCTATATATACCGTTCAGCCCACATCACTTAGCTATTTGGTGCCACTTCTCTTCACAAACTTCATAAGGGGGTGTAGGTTTGCTTTTGACTCCTCTTATGCACACAAGGTGTTTGATGAAATGCCCCAAGAGCATGAAACCAACATGATATGAAGTGTCGGAGCCACACTTGATCGAGCTTCCTCATTTATTTTTTCCTCCTCGATCACGGTTAGCAACTTGAACCTTTCATATGTGTCATTGATAAAATATGCATGTGTGTAGTTCATTGTTTAATTTCTATTTAATTTAACAAATGCATGATGGTTAATTATATATTTTATATTATAATAATGCAGATGAATCGGCAATGGATGTACGCTAATTGACTTTCCCGCGAATTCACTACGGGTTTGAAAGATTTCCTCGTAGTGGCTAATGCGAACAAGCAGGGGGGTTTTGTTATCTGTCCATGTGTTGGCTGTAAGAATCAGAAGGGTTACTCTTCCTCAAGGGAAGTTCACCTGCACCTGATTCGGCATGGTTTCATGCCAAGCTATAATTGTTGGACCAAGCATGGAGAAAGAGGGGTTATAATGGAAGAAGATGAAGAAGGGGATGATATCATCGATGACAACTATCTTGATCATTTCGATGATACTTTCATGGAGGATGCTGAAGGTGGGGAAGGTGAAGGGGAAGGTGATCAAGAAGAGGCACGTGATGAGCCCGCTGATGATCTTGGTCGGACCATTGCTGATGCACGGAGACGCTGCGAAACTGAAAAGGAGAGGGAGCATTTGGATCGCATGTTAGAGGATCACAAAAAGTCGCTGTACCCAGGATGCGATAATGGTCTGAAAAAGCTGGGCTCCACACTGGATTTGCTGAGATGGAAGGCACAGGAAGGTGTAGCTGACTCGGGATTTGAAAACTTGCTGAAAATGTTGAAGAATATGTTTCCAAAGAATAACGAGTTGCCCTCCAGTACGTACGAAGCAAAGAAGGTTGTCTGCCCTCTAGGTTTAGAGGTTCTGAAGATACATGCATGCATCAACGACTGCATCCTCTACCGCGGTGAATACGAGAATTTGAATGAATGTCCGGTATGCACTGCATTGCGTTATAAGATCAGAGGTGATGACCCTGGTGACGATGTTGAGGGCGAGAAACCCAGGAAGAAGGTTCCCGCCAAGGTGATGTGGTATGCTCCTATAATACCACGGTTGAAACGTCTGTTCAGGAACAAAGAGCATGCCAAGTTGTTGCGATGGCACAAAGAGGACCGTAAGTCGGACGGGGAGTTGAGACACCCCGCAGATGGAACGCAATGGAGAAAGATCGACAGAGAGTTTAAAGATTTTGCAGCTAACGCAAGGAACATAAGATTTGGTCTAAGTACAGATGGCATGAATCCTTTTGGCGAGCAGAGCTCCAGCCATAGCACCTGGCCCGTGACTCTATGCATCTACAACCTTCCTCCTTGGTTGTGCATGAAGCAGAAGTTCATTATGATGCCAGTGCTCATCCAAGGTCCGAAGCAACCCGGCAACGACATCGATGTGTACCTAAGGCCATTAGTTGATGAACTTTTACAGTTGTGGGGCAGACCTGGTGTCCGTGTGTGGGATGAGCACAAAGAAGAGGAATTTGACCTACGAGCGTTACTTTTCGTAACCATCAACGATTGGCCTGCTCTTAGTAACCTTTCGGGACTATCAAATAAGGGATACAATGCATGCACGCACTGCTTACATGAGACTGAAAGTGTACATTTGCCAAATTGTAAGAAGAACGTGTACCTTGGGCATCGTCGATTTCTTCCAAAAATTCATCCAGTAAGAAAGAGAGGCAAGCATTACAACGGCAAGGCAGATCACCGGCCGAAGCCTGCGGAACGCACTGGTGCTGAGGTATTTGATATGGTCAAGGATTTGAAAGTCATCTTTGGAAAGGGTCCTGGCGGACAATCAATTCCGAAGGGAGCTGACGGGCACGCACCCATGTGGAAGAAGAAATCTATATTCTGGGAGCTAGAATATTGGAAAGTCCTAGATGTCCGCTCTGCAATCGACGTGATGCATGTTACGAAGAATATTTGCGTGAACCTCCTAAGCTTCTTGGGCGTGTATGGGAAGACAAATGATACAAAGGAAGGACGGCAGGACCAACAACGTTTGAAAGACCCTGATGACCGGCATCCGGAATGGTTTCAAGGTCGTACCAGCTACGCTCTGACCAAAGAAGAGAAGGTCATCTTTTTTGAATGCCTGAGCAGTATGAAGGTCCCGTCTGGATTCTCGTCCAATATAAAGGGAATAATAAACATGGCGGAGAATAAGTTCCAAAATCTGAAGTCTCACGACTGCCACGTGATTATGACGCAATTGCTTCCGATTGCTTTGAGGGGGCTCCTGCCGGAAAATGTTCGAGTACCCATTGTAAAGATATGTGCATTCCTCAATGCAATCTCTCAGAAGGTAATCAATCCAGAAGTTCTACCACGGTTACAGAACGATGTGGTCCAATGTCTTGTCAGTTTCGAGTTGGTGTTCCCGCCATCCTTCTTCAACATTATGACGCACCTCCTGGTTCACCTAGTCGAAGAGATTTCCATTCTCGGTCATGTATTTCTACACAATATGTTCCCCTTCGAGAGGTTCATGAGAGTATTAAAGAAATATGTTCGTAACCGTGCTAGGCCAGAAGGAAGCATCGCCAAGGGCTATGGAAATGAGGAGGTAATTGAGTTTTGTGTTGACTTTTTTCCTGACCTTAAGCCGATTGGTCTTCCTCGATCGCGACACGAGGGGAGACTAAGTGGAAAAGGCACGATCGGAAGGAAATCAACGATATGTATGGACGGCCATTCTCTGACTGAAGCACACCACACAGTTCTGACCAATTCCAGCTTGGTGGCTCCGTACTTTGAGAAACACAAGAATATTTTACGCTCGGACAACCCGGGGAAGCCTGAATCCTGGATTAGGAAGGCCCACATGGAGACTTTCGGTAGTTGGTTGAGAAAATATTTAATGAATGACAATAAGGTTGTAGATCAGCTGTACATGTTGGCCAAGACACCATCTTCGACTATAACGACTTTCCAAGGGTACGAGATAAATGGGAATACATTTTACACGATCACCCAAGATAAAAAGAGCACCAACCAAAACAGTGGTGTCCACTTTGATGCAGCAACCGAGAATGGGCAAAAGGTCACATATTATGGTTACATAGAGAAGATATGGGAACTTGACTATGGACCCTCCTTTAAGGTCCCTTTGTTCCGGTGCAAATGGTTCAAGCTAACAGGAGGTGGGGTAAAGGTGGACCAACAATACGGAATGACAATGGTGGATTTCAACAATCTTGGTTACCTTGACGAACCATTCGTCCTAGCGAAAGATGTCGCTCAGGTTTTCTATGTCAAGGACATGAGTAGCAAACCGAGGAAACGGAAAGATAAGAAAACGATCAGTACATCATGCGATGATCCAAAGTGCCACATTGTTCTTTCAGGGAAAAGAAACATCGTGGGAGTGGAGGACAAGACAGACATGTCAGAAGATTATAATATGTTTGGTTAAATTCCGCCCTTCAAAGTGAACACCGACCCAAGCATTAAGTTAAATGATGAGGATGCTCCATGGATACGGCCCAATCGTAAGCAAGCAGGGACACAAGGGAAGAAATGATGTGTAATAATTTATTGTACCAAACTTTGTTGAATGGATCATGTGAATTATATTATCCGTGATGTGTTCTGGTGTCCATTTTCGAATGATTCGATTGATTCGAGATAGCACTGATGATACATGAAATTTGGAGTGATTTAGTCATACTCCTGCCTAGGCGTATAATATGCATACTCGTAGTCTTCATAGTCGCCGCCGTTGTACTGGTAGTCGTCGCCTTCTAAGTTGCCGCCGTCGTCGTCGCTGCTGTCGTCGCTGTCGTCGGCCGGCGCTCGTGGCTCGAACTGAGGCCAGCGCAGGCGGGGGATATCGCCGGCCGTGATGTAGTCCATGACACTCTGCAGAGTCCGGCCGTACCACCATAGCCGACGGCCGGCCTCGTGGAAGTTCCCAGGAGGCAGACCGTCCTCCTCATACCTGGCGAGCGCCCTCTCACGCCGATTGATGAAGAAGGCGTCCCAAGTATGCTGGTTATCGGGATGCCAGTGGGGATTCATCCGCTGCTCCGGCGTGAGCTCGAGGTAGTAGTGGTTCGTGATGGCCGCCCGGCGCGCAGTACCCTGAGGGAGGGGAGGGACCGGCACGCCGCCGGCGCTTAGGCTCCAGCCGGCGGGGACGCGGTAGCCCGGTGGGCAAGGGTAGTTCGAGGCGCAAAGCTCCTCCACCTGCTGGTAGGTTAGAGTGGGTGCGGTGGAAGCCATGAGAGAGCGATGAGAGATTGTAGAGATGTGATAATGCTGGCCAAGCCGGGCTACACATATGTAGTGAGAAATGGCGGGAAAAATGGGAGCGGGAAGACAGGAGGCGGGAAGAAAGTGGCGGGAAGAAAGAGGCGGGAAGACAGGAGGCGGGAAGAAAGTGGCGGGAAAAATGGGAGCGGGAAGACAGGAGGCGGGAAGAAAGTGGCGGGAAGAAAGAGGCGGGAAGAGGGGGTCGGCGGAAAGACAGAGGCGGGAAGAGGGGGCCGGCTGAAAGACAGAGGCGGGAAGAGGGGCCGACGGAAAGACAGAGGCGGGAAGAGGGGGCCGGCGCCGGAAAGACAGAGCCGCCTCCTTCGAATCTGGTCATGTATCTTAATTTTCAGTTGAGCTCTGTACTTTAATTTTAGTTCAATCGTAATAAATTTCGTGTCAACCACTTTATTGAACAAAAACAACCGACAACGACTTTATAAACTAAATTTAAACAAATAGAACCGACAACGACTTTATTGAAATTACAATAAAATAGATAAATTACTAGTCTAGTCTCTACTCGTCATCGGAGGTTGTCTCCGTCCAAATGTCATCCCACCGAGGGTCGTTTTCGGTCCAAGTTGTATTCGGGTTCTCGAGCTCGAAGGCGGCGACGGGCCGACGGTGGCGCCTGCTGGACCTGCGTTGTGCCCTAAGGTTAGCAAAGAATGCGTCGGTGTTGTCGACATCGTTGGGGAACTGCGCCCTCCACTAGCGCATCAACTGCTCGTCGCGCTCGGCGATGGCGATCCTGCGCTGCAACTGGCGGTGCCGGCGACGGTCCTCGTCGTCGACGAGGCACGGCGGTTGCGCGAGGAACTCCGCCTCCTCTAGCGATTCAACATCCGGGAAGTTCATGTCGCGCCCTGGCCGCCGAAAGCGCCACGCCGCCGCGTCGTAAGCGCGCGCCGCCAGCTCCGGCGTGTTGTACGTGCCGAGGGTGAGGCGGAAGCCACCGGCGCGTATCTCGGCGGTGAACCTACCGCTCGGACGCACTCGAACGCCACGGAAACCGGACGCCCCTCGACGACGTGGAGGCATCCCGGAGATGAATGAGCGGAGGCGGTGGCGACGTGTGGTTGCGCCCGCACTCGTTGCTCTATATAGCGCACGCGGGGCATGGCACGTGTAAGCCACGGCTACACACGTCGCACACCGGCGTCGGCGGGGCGAGGCACGTGGAAGCGGTGGCTACACGTCGCACGGGAAAAATATATGTAGTGAGAAATGGCGGGAAAAATGGGAGCGGGAAGACAGGAGGCGGGAAGAAAGTGGCGGGAAGAAAGAGGCGGGAAGAAAGTGGCGGGAAGAAAGAGGCGGGAAGAAAGAGGCGGGAAGACAGGGAAGAAATGGCGGGGAGAAGAGGAAGAAATGTAGTAAGATTTTTAAATGAATTAGTTTTTTTTCTGATTTTTTTGATACATTATTTGTATTTTTAAGATTTTTAAATGAACTAGTTTTATTTTTCTTTATTTTTTGATATATTATTTGTATTTTTCAGATTTGGAAATGAATTAGTTTTATTTTTCTGAATTTATTGATATATTATATGTATTTTTAAGATTTTTAAATGAATTAGTTTTATTTTTCTTTATTTTTTGATATATTATATGTATTTTTAACATATTGAAATGAATTAGTTTTATTTTTCTGATTTTGTTGATATATATTTTGTATTTTTAAGATTTTGAAATGAATTAGTTTTATTTTTCTGAATTTTTTGATATATTATTTGTATTTTTCACATTTAGAAATGAATTAGTTTTATTTTTCTAAATTTGTTGATATATTATTTTGTATTTTTCACATTAAGAAATGAATTAGTTTTACTTTTCTGAATTTTTTGATATATTATTTGTATTTTTCACATTTAGAAATGAATTAGTTTTATTTTTCTGAATTTGTTGATATATTATTTTGTATTTATAACATTTAGAAATGGAAATAATTTCGAAAAAGGCCTTTAGTCGCGGTTGGCCTGGCCAACCGCGACTAAAGCTCATTTCCGCGGGAACCGCAAAAACGGGCGAAAATTGGGCTTCAGTCGCGGTTGGTATGGCCAACCGCGACTAAAGGGTACCCTTTAGTCGCGGTTGGTGACCCCAACCGCGACTAAAGCCCCTTGCCTATAAAAACTCGCGTGCTCGCGCACGATCAGTTCATCTTCTTCATCGCGAACGCCGACAGGCTGATCTCCTGCGCCGTCGCCTCCTCGTCGCCCACGTCGTCTGCGCCGCCGTCGACTCCGCGCCGCCGCCTCCTCGTCGACTCCGCGTCGTACGTCGCCCTTCTCGCGCGCCGGCCGCCGTCGACGACCTCCCGGCCCGTACGTCGCCGCCCCGCGCCCACGGTATACGTACGTCGCGCGCGCGCCCGTCGCCCCCGTACGCGCTCCTCGTCGTCGCCGGCGCCGCCGCCGCAGTGAGAGAAGAGGAGAGATGTGCGCGCTAAGAGAGAGAGAAGAGAGAAGGCCGGCCGGCGGCCGCGCGCGGTGAGAGAGAGAGAGGGAGATGAGCCCCGGGCGGGGTTTTTTTTCTTTTTTTTTAGTTTTTCTGTTTTTTTGTTCTTTTTAATTTTAACTAGTTAATTAGTTTAACAAAAACGGTAAATTAACAAAAAAAAAGTAAAACTTGATAATTAACAAAAAAAGTAAAACTTGATGTGATAATTAACAAAAAAAGTAAAACTATATATATGATTACGCGCTATTAACAAAACAATATGTTAAGGAGGGTCGGGGCACCGATCGACCCCGCGTGTATACGGAGGGGGCGCCGCGTGTAAATTTGACTTAACAAAAAATTTGACTTAACAAAAAATTTGACTTAACAAAATTTCAATTCTAAATTTGACTTAACAAAAAATTCGCCACCGCCACCGCCCTCTCTCCTTTTGCCACCGCCGCCCCCCTTTCGCCACCGCCACCGCCCTCTCTCCTTTTGCCACCGCCAAATTAATTAGTTTTTACTACATATTTTTAGGACTGACATATGGCGGACGATAGAGCTGACCCGATTATGGACAACTATGATCAAGAAGCTGAAGAACATTTATTTGGCATCATAAAAGGCGATATTATTTATGTGCCGACCGAACAAGATGAAGAAGAGGATATTTCTTCTTATCTGAATCTTGACGGTCAAGATGAAGGCCGTCAGCAAGATGATGGGGAAGAAACGTCGATAAACGACGATCTTCAATTGCAAGTAGCAACCAGCTCCGGCGCCGAGGTATATATATACATTGAGCCTCTGGTGATACAAACTTACTGATTTGAATAAATATGTGTGTACTAACGCGCGCGACTCTCTTTCTTATTTTAGCCCTCGGCCGGATCGTCGAAACAATCGAGTACGTCGTCAAAGCGTGGCGCAACCAAGACGCTGAAACAAGGAGAAACATATACCATCGAGGTTGTCGACAGTGCAACCGGCAGGCCGCTGGAGCCCCGCAAGCACGCCACCAAGTTTATCAACCAATGCGGAGCCGTTGTTAGAGACAACGTCTCGATCACCCTCCAGGAGTGGAATGAGCCAAAGAAGGCACGTCTTGGTTTCACTTTTGTCGACAAGAGAACAAAAAAAGATTGCTTGAAAAAGCTTCTGGAACATTTCGTCCTACCTCCGGAATACCACAAGTTCGATGAGGAGGGTAACAAGATTGAGGAAGACAAGAAGAGGAGGAGGCTAGTCAAAGAGTTCGCTCTTCATAAGATGGCCGAAACATTCCGGAAATTCAAGCAAAATCTAGCCCGTGACTATGTCAACCAGAACAAGACTCCGGATTTCAAAGGACAATATGAGAAACTGAAACATGATAGGCCAGACTTTGTGAAGCAGAAGAAATCGGAGCAGTTCATTGAAATATCGAAAAAAATAAGGAAAATGCGGCTAAGAAGGAGTACAATCATATTATGGGGCCAGGAGGGTATCGCCTTTGGGAGCCTAGGTGGGAGAAGATGGAGAACGAGCTGAGGACGCGAGGAATCCGTCCAGGTACGGAGGGATGGGACCCAAGGGCCAAAAGCTGGTGGTACGGGCATGGGGGAATGCTAGACCCGGAGACAGGGGCGTGTGTTCACAAGAACAAAACGTTTAAACCCACCAAGTCCTTATTGACGCAATGAGGGATGCTCAACTGGGGAAGATCAAATTCAACAGAGAGAACAACGCGCTGACAAAAGCCCTCGGGAAACCTGAACACGGAGGACGTGTACGAGGCATGGGGAACATTCCGTGGAAAATAGGGTTCTCCCAGAACGATGACCCGTACGGTTACAAAAGCCGTAAGAGAAAGATGGATCGGGATGCAGATGTTATGGCGCGGTTGGTATCGGAATTCGATACGATGAAGAAAACCGTGAGTATACTAGTACAAGAAAGATCGGCAGCTGGGGCGCATGAAGATCATCCAGCGGATCTCGGAAGCCAGCCGCGGATGAGAAGCAGCGTGGCTTCCACGGAGAACCCGCCGGCTACTGATAATGCAACGGCGGTCGATATTACTGCACCGGAGCCTCCTCGCTACCCCGTGGACGATGTAAAGGAGATGAAAGAATGTCATCTGCATTATCCAATTGGGAACATGTCCACGAAGGTAGCCATCGGCAGTGCTTTACCATGTGAGCCTGGAGCACTCCACCACAACAACCCCATTCCAGATGGCTATGCTCGTGTCACGGTGGAGGAAATAGTCCCAGGGTTTGAGGAACTGGAGATTGACATTACTACACCCGAAGGGGAGAGAAGACTTGGAGGTGTCAAGCGCCAGTTCATTCTATGGAAAAAGAAGTTTATCAAGTTTCCAGACGAGGCGCCAAGGCAAACAAGTCCACCCCCCTCCGGTGGTGGTGGCGGTGGCGGCGGCGGTGGTGGTGGTGGTTCACCTACACCTCCTTCACGTCAGCCGACGCCGCCCCCCAATTCACCTCTGGCGGGTAAGCAGACGCCGCCCCCCAGTCCTCGTCCGGCGGGTGATCAGACGCCGCCCCCCAATCCACCTCCGGCGAAGAAGCAGAAGCAGTCCTGGGTTATTAACCCGGAGCCTTATGTACCTAGAACCACAAAGATACCAGAGCCATCACTGAAGCCTCTCATCCCGAGGCCTTGGGAACTTAGTGTAGAGGAAAATGCAGCGGTCGTGGCTGCTCAGCATGAGAAATGGAAGGAGGACTGCAAGAAGAAAAGAGAGTGCGAGCCCAAGCCAGTATTTTCTGACAAGCAAAAGCAGTGGGCTAAGTCATTTTTGAACACACCGTCCCAAGCCGCGAAGAATCTGCCTGACGACTATGCACGTGAACTTCGTAGGCAAGCACTCATGTTCAAGAGGAACAAAGAGTTGGCGGAGAAGACGGAGAAGAAAGCCTTGGAGGAGGCCGAGAAAAAATTAGAAAGTATAAAAGGGGGGAAAGAAGTTGCCCAGCTCGGGGAACAAAGTAAACAATCGATCGCCCCGCTCATATTGCAAGCCGCCGGTCCGGATGCCCCCGATATCATAGCAGCTGCGGCAGCACATGGATTGACTATAACGAGTGCCAGAGAACAAGCGGCCAACTTAGGTATCACTCTTCGTGCACTGTTAGGTCTTGATGAGGCGCCAATGAAGGACGTAGTATTTACATATGTGCCGAATGGGCCTCTCGTCGAGCCTGCGCAGGAAGAGGATCTACCTCGACAAATGACAGGTCTGCTAAATTGGTATAAGGGTTACATAAAACTTAAAAACGCCAAAGACTATATTTACGCGGAAGTTAGACATGAGCATCACTTCAAACATTACTATATAACAATTCATCGGAGTGAATTGTTCCAGCTGTTCAATCTGCGCGAGCTCGACAAATCTATCATCAGTTGCTACGTTCTGTAAGTGATTTATTAATTTCTACCGCATCTCGTTCATTGCCTGCACTATATATATATATATATATATATATATATATATATATATATATTGTCCTAACTATCTTGTTGTGTACGCTATTATGCAGAATGAAGAAGCGGGAAATGCGAATAAGGAGCATCCATGATGTTGGGTTCATTGACCCACACATCGTTAATTCATATGTGTTAGAACACCACCCCGCCGACGTGGAGGAAGACCTGTGGCGGTTTCTTAGAAAACAGGAACTCAAAAGTGATATTCTATTTCCTTACCATTTTGGGTGAGTGTTTCTGTCTTGAGCACATTCTCTTTTGTTTACTCCATGCATGGTATGTGGCTAATCGATGAGTTATGCATGACTGTGCGTGTATCGTGTCCGCAGGTTCCACTGGATTCTGCTAGTAATTCAATTTCACACCTCCACAGTTCTCGTCCACGACTCTCTGAATATGGATCCGGCGCTTTGGGCCGACATGAGAAAAATGATTCAAAAGTAATTATTTTCATTCATTTGCGCTCTATATCGATCGGCCTATTTCGTTCATTTCCTAATATCAAGTAATAACTAATTAATAACTCTCTTGTTCATTTAATTTTCTTTGCCTCGTAGGGTTTGGAGACGGTTCGTAGATGAAAAAGTCGGTGAATTCAAAAAAGAGCTACAATTTAAAAGGGCAGTGTCTGGGACTGGGGATATTCAGCCACCGGGGACCAATATATGTGGATACTATGTTTGTGAGAGGATCCGGAGATACACCACTGAGCGGCAGCCGTCTGAGAACAACATCAAGAGGAATAACCTCCGGAAGACGCTTAGTCCAGAAGCTCGCTTCCGACCACTTCAAGAGGAACTAGTTGGATGGTTCGCGAGGGAAGTCATCGATCCTAGAGGAGAACACTATGTAGAGGACGTAGAACTTCATATGCACTAAATTATGTATGGAAACTGCTTGTTCAAAATTGTATATGGTCATCCGATATTGAATATATATTGTATATTCCTCTTGAATTCTTTTTGGTTCTAATTTCAAATTTGTTTGAAATTGTACATTCATATGCATGTATGTAGTACCGTAGAATATGTGAAACTCCTTCAAAATTAAAACCCAAAAGAAATAAAACAATACAAATTAAAAAGAAACCAGGTTTAGGGGGGGGGGGGGGGCTAAAACCCTAAACCTGCGGCGGCCTTTAGTCGCGGTTGGCCAGGAGAACCGCGACTAAAGGTCCTCCGCCCCGACGGACTGCTGGCGGCCACGTGGACATGCCTTTAGTCGCGGTTCGTAAGGAACCGCGACTAAAGGGGGGCCTTTAGTCGCGCTTAATTGGTCGCAGTTGCGCAACCGCGACCAATGGCAGTTGCGAACCGCGACCGAAGCCCTTTTTTCTACCGGTGCTAGAAGTGAAATGGATGTAGATTAAGTAGTATGCAACTGCACAACAAAGATAATCAAGTAACTTCGTGATGAAAATCAGTCGACTGATTCAAAGAAAAAAGAGTCAAATGAGTAAAATAAATAAATTAGTAGACAAAGGTAAGGCAACACCGTAAAATATAACATTATTTCCTCTTCTCTTCACATAAGACGAATACTTTTATCTTTTGCACGATTTTAGCAGATTCATCAGTCACTTGTTGCACAGAATTACCGAAGTTTTTTATAACCAAACAGGGACAGTAATGTTCTATCTATGGTTCCACAACTTCCAAGCGAATGTTTCTGCAGGGTTCGAGATGAATCACGTACGAGTATGTATAACGACAGATGAGCCACACAGAAAGAAGGAAAATTACGATTCGGACGTTCGGGTCGTATTTGTTCAAAGAATGCAGCAAGAACCCAAGAAAATTCTCTGCAAAAACATTTACAGCGAGAACAATTAATTCCACAGTTCTACTGTACTAGTTTCTGCAATCGTGACAGTTACGGCGAGACACGAACCGACCTACAAAATCGAGCCCATTTCCGTGGGCGCGTCTCAAGCTAGCCTCAACAAAATCGAGGTCGGAATGTGTTTGTTCAGAGAATGCAACACGAATCGAAGAGAAATTATCTGCAATCGTGCTTCTCAAGTCTCAACAGAACCGAGCGCGCTTCGTGGGCAGCTCCTCGCCGGAGTAGCCACCTTCCTCGTCCGCGCTGGCGCTGGGGTAGTTGGAACCCGTGCTCTCGTCGTCGCTGGAGCGGGCAGACGGCGGAGGGACCGCGGGCTTGGTGAAGACCTTGCGGACCACGCAGTCCAAGTTCGCCTCGGGCCCCAGCCGCGCGCCGCGGAAGGCGGCGGCGCCCTTGTTGAGCCGGAACTCCGTCATGAGCCACGGCGACGACACCCACACCCCGGTGCCGCTGCCGCCGCCGCCGCCCTGCCAGATGGCGCTGTACCTGAACCTGCGTCGGAAGGCGACCGCCTCGCCCACGCCGTACGCCTTCTCGACGCCGTAGGGGAACCAGCGGCCGCCGGGCGCCGGGACCGTGGCCCGCGGGGCGGCGGGGGCGGGACGGGCGCCGAAGAAGTAGCACCACACCTCCCCGTGGTCCCTGCGGTGGTTGCGGCTGAAGGGGAGCGCGTCGGGGGTCGTGGCGAAGACGTCGACGCCCTCCGCCACCATGCCCGGGACGACGTAGCCGCCGAGCGCCTTGGGGACGAGGTAGTGCTCGATGAGGTCCCGGCCCTTGGGCCTGAACACGTAGCCCGATGGCAGGTTCGGCACGGGCGGCGGCGCCATTGGAAGGAATGACGAGTTGCGAAGCCGAAGTAGCTAGAAGCCGTGGCGGTTGTGGATTCTGTTTGATTTGGGGGAGAAGAGGAGTTCGGTTGGATTTTGGGGGAAAAGAGGATTCAGCCATTCAGGGGCTGTATTTATAGAAGCGTCGGCGGGACCGCACCCTGCGTCTGCTCCTGCTGCTGGATGGCCGTTTGGTGTTGGGGGATTTGGAGGATTACAAAACCAGAAACGTTTGTGGATTCATTGACCGTTCCTTTTGTAAAGCATTTATATTTGTTTTAAGAGCAGCTCTAACACTTAAAAACAAGAGTAGAGGGCACCGAAAATTCGGATGCAGGCTCATTTCAAGCTCGGATAAATTATACATATCCTGTATTTCTGAACTGAAAAACTCGAATTCAAATTTTGCGGGAGAATTCAACCGTCGAGTTCTTCCCAAGATCGCGTTCATCAATTCATTTCATTTCAGGATGATTTACATTAGACATTGCAAAATCAACACGATCAGACCTTAATTTGCGCAACCGCTAACCAAATTTACCAAAAAAAATTGGCCCTAGGATACCTCACGGGGGCATGTGGGCGATGTGGCGGTGGCCTCCTAGTCAAGCTCGACGCGCTTGATCTTGACACGGTGGATGGCGGTCTCCCGTTGGAACTCCTCGTACGCGCAGACCTGGTAGACGGTCCATTGCTCGTCTTTAGCCTCGCGTTGCTTCGCCTCCACCGCCTCACGCGCCGTGACGCGGATGAGCTCCTCGATGGCGGCCGCCTCTGCTTCATCGTTGAAGACCTTGGCTCTGGGCACCGTCGGGGCCATCGGCTCCTCTTCGACGGCCCATTCGTCCTCGGAAGGAGTGGGTGAGCAACAACAACAAGTACTGCAAGCAAGAACATGTTTTGTCAACAAGATTGGCAAGTCCTTAATGTTTAATGTTCTAATCTTCTACATTTGTGCAAGCATGTTAATATAGTGCTTTGATTTTTCTTTGATAATATTGTTAATGACAATAGATCATGAGTGTGTGTGTGTGTGTGTGTGTCTCAAGTTCACCCTAATCTCTTTGCTATCTTCTATATGCAAGCATGCCAAGATAATGTTTTGATCTTTATTTGATAATATCGTTAGTGCTAATAGATCATTTGGTCCTATATATATTTGAGATCATGGATCATGGAACAATATATCTAGAACTTTCATGTTCACGCTGATCTCTTTGTTAAAATAGCTAGTCTACACTACTGCACGTTACTAGAGGCCGTATAAACTGATGGGGCCAAACAGCGATTTTTTTTAAAATAATACGAATTATTTTATAATTTCTAGAAATATCACGCGTTTTGGATCATTTCCAGATATGTGACTCGGTCGGTTTCTAGTTGACCGATCGGCGTACCAAAAACCATTTAGGCTGTCGGCCCGGCAGTTCCTCTGCGCCGTCTCAGAAATTGGCTAGCAGTAGAACGATCGGCTAGCAGCAGGCCGATCGGTCAGCTAGCTGCCGACCAGCTATGCCTACTTTCACGGACTTGACAAGGTTATTTGTAATGCATGTAGAGTCCTGAGTGTTGTACTACTACATCTAATTTCTCATTAGGGCATCTCCAACGGTACGACGTATTTCGGATGCCGAAAATCTTCGCGCGCGTCCGTTTGCGTCGGGGATGGCTCCAGCAGCACGATGCATTTTTTTCGATTTTTCATTTTTATAACATTAAAACATAATATACATAGTAAAATAAAGGAAAATGAAAACCCTAAGAACATCTGCGCCTACAGATTCTCGTCGTCGTTGTCGATCACGACGAGCTCCGGTACCACCCACGGCTAGTTGGGAAGCGGCGGAACATACGCCAGTGCCGCCGGCGGTGGTGGAGGTGGAGGAGCCCACGCCGATGGTGGAGGTGGAGCAGCCCACGCCGGTGGGAGGTGGAGGCCCCCACGGGTTGTACGTCGGAGGTGGAGGCGGCGGTCAAAGGGGAAGTCCCTGTCGCCCAAGAAGCCCGTCCTCCTCCTCGGATCCTTCTTGGACTCGCAATAGGTGTGCCATTTATCGGAGTCGATGGCGTAGGCGGGATCAGCGTGGAGGTCCGGCGGAAGGTACCGCCGCCTGCGCCGAATCTCAGCGCTCCTATATGGATCGCTCTCAGGCACGGGCGGGACGGGAACTCGGAGGTAGCTCAGCCGCCAGCCGCATGTGCACGTCCCCCATCCGTCGCATGGCGTCCAGTTCGCGTGCATCAGCCGCACCACGCGGACGGGCAGTGACACCCTGTGCGGTCGCTCCGACTTAAGCAGCTCAAAGATCTCCCTATTAGCTGCTTAGTTGTGGGTGCCCCAGCGGCACGACGCATTTTTAGGTTTTTCCATTTTTGAACATAAAATCATAGTTTACATAGTAAAGAAAGGAAAATTAAAAATATATTTAACGCCTGCGCCTACTCCTCGTCGTCGTTGTCGAGCACGACGAAATCCGGTACCGGCCACAGCCACTTGGCAACCAGCGGAACATGCGTTCGATGCAGCCTTATGGCTCGCTGCCAGGCGGGCCTAGTGGAACAAGCGAGCGGTCACTTGGCTACGTCGTGTTTGCGTCTCTGATGGCCCGATCACTATGCGTCAGACCGCTGGATTTGGTTCCTAATGCATTTTAGGTCTGCGTGGCCGCAAAAAAATGCCCTAAGTTTGCTAACGCAGGTAGAGGTGACAGGATAAAATTTTGCTGACCTTTCAATGTCTTAAAACTAATCATGTAATCAATTTTTGATGTGGATGTCTCAAAACTAGCTGCATGCATAAGAGCATCTCCACTCGTCTCCCCGCAGAGCCCCCCACGGCCACTTTTTCATCCGGACGGCGAAAAACGGCCCAGTCAGGCCCCCGGTTCCTCGTTTTGATCCGGATTTGAGCCTATTTTCGTCCGGACTCCCCATGCCATCCCCGGCCCCCCGGGGAGCGCTCGGGGACTCCGGATGAAGCTAAACCAACCGCCCACGCCCACGTGTCTCCTCTTTCGTCCGGATTCCCCGAGCCGTCCTCTTTTTCCCCGAGAAACGCCGCTTGGGGAGCACACGACTGGAAATATACTGCCCCCCACGCCAAATCTTCCTCCAATCCGGACAAAAATTTCGCCGGATTTGGGCGTGGGGAGCGCCAACGAGTGGGGATGCTCTAAGCATGGTGCGTGCTGCGCCTCGCGCGCGCAGTGCTGATCGGTATCTGCTGTGCCGATCGGCCACCGGCGGGCCGATCAGTCACCTGTCAACCGATCGGCCAGATCAGCCAGATGGTGGGACCCAGGCCACCTGCAATCGGCTGTCAGTGCGCCGATCGGTTTTTTAACCGCCGATCGGTCGATCCGTGGCCGATCAAGTCACACTTTTGCAATTTTTTAAAAATGTGTGGCACTCCTGCATTTTATAAAATAATTCGCATTATTTAAAAAAAATTCGCGGCCAAACATACGTACTACACTTTTGAAATGGCAAACATAATTTCAACATAATGGCATAATTGTGACAATGTTATTGTATCGTTCTGTTTCTTCCAGCAATTGTCCACTTTCACATTTACCTTCCGCATAAAAAGAACACTGAACAAATATTTTTTCTTATCTTAGAATTACCTTTTATTTTTTTCATTTATGCATAAAATATGTAGTAAATAAAAAAATATAAGTGTTCTATTCGTGTTATTTTATATGTAATTGTAGCCTGCAACGATTGTATCACACCGCCTAAGTATCTTGGGCTGTTCTGCCTATCAAATGTGATTCTTTTATGCAATATAATCACCACGGTGCAAGGAAATAATTGAAAGTGTGTCCCCCTCTTTGTTGCAGTTCTCCTTTTTCACATTAGGATGACGGTGAATGTAAAGAAAGGACAGCTATGTTCCATGCTGCAAGTTCTATTGGCTCTTTCGAGAAAGGTGTATGCTCATTCTTCCATTTGTTTCATCTGGTTTTATTGTCCAAGCCAAATGTGATACAGGGAATTTCTATACGACATAAATAATTGCACATTTCATTGAGTTAGACCATCCTATGTTAATACACAAATTTATTCTGTTTTTACTAAGGTGACATATATTCAGTTAGTGTTATGTTTCAGATTATCTCCATTCTTATGTTCCGGTAGGTTGTAGTAGAAACAGTTGTTTTATGAAATATCTATCACATAATGAAGATTTCTATCTAGTGGGAATGCTCTAGAGCTTACAATCATGATTTAATTCTCTTGCTCATGCTCAGGTCTCTGCCTTTATTCTATCTAATGCAATATCTCTCGATCAACGGAAACTATCTAACATTGCAATGAGGTTGTTGTTGCATAGCCACTACAAATTTGTCTCCCATGTCAAATTTCAATTCATATTTAGTGTTCTACTTTTCGGGTAATGCATGTTCTCTGCCTCTGTGAGGTATATAGTGCCGGAGCTTGGGCTGATTCTTTGGGCTGAGAGGGGCCAAATTCAAGAATTGTTCATGGGCTAGGGGGGGGGGGGGCGCACCCCCCCCCCCTGAATTGGTTGATATATGTTACTTATCACTGCAGTATTTACTTTCATTTAAGTCAATGAAATATCAACATCCGTATGGAGCTTGAAGCCATGCCACATTTACTGTATATGCTTGACTGGGCCTTTGGATGAACGAAAATGAAGGATTGTTATTCATTTGGGGTACCACAAAAGAATCCTATATATGATGACATCTTAGTGTGTTTATTTAACCTAAAACAATTAGGCGAAGTCCCTAAATCAACTGAATATTGCAAAACTGCAAAGTTTTCACCCTTCACGAGTATAGTGTTAGCATAAAAATAGCAGCATACTATATTTTGTTCTTTTAATTGTTATAATTTTTAGTGGCATGCTCCATGTTTATGAGATGAGTGGCTTGATAATAGCTACATATTGTATAGGTAGAGGTTTATTCTTGATGATTGTGCCTCTACTTTTGTCGTCGCACTTCAGATAATGAGCATGTCTGATTTTTTCATATGGCATACTAAGTGTTTTACCCAGTCGACACTCTTAGTCCTCCGTTGTTGGTGGTTCTACTAATGCAAGATAACCAATTTGCTTGGCCTCGATTTCTTATCTCATGCTTTTCGTCCTTTTTTTTGAAGATGAACCATAATATATATATGCAAGCAAGCCGCCTCATTAAAAACCTTCCAGTCCCCTTAGGTACCCTGGTAAGGAAAAGAGTGCGTAAGAAACTTGCTGCTCAAAGAGTTACAGAATGGTTACATCAGGCAAAACAAAGCTAAGCACCTAAGGCTCATCGACCCGGTTACAATCCTTTCTAACTAAGCCCGCCAAAGCAGCAGGAACAGAATCTAGCATAGTTCCGGAATCACCCTTCTTGCCCAGCTGCGCCAATCCATGCGCTACCCTATTATTCCCCCGATCCACCTTCAAAACAGAAATGGATCGGAAGACCTTAAGCAGCTCCTGCCCTTCTCTATACAGGCACCAGCTCGATGATCTATCAGCCAGATTGTTCTTCATAACATCAGTGGTCCTTAGACAATCTGTCTCCAACACGGCAAATTCACATGACATGCCAATAAGATGATGTAATCCCGCGATACAAGCCAAGACTTCTGCTTCTTCAGCGCTCGAACACCATGGTAAATGCTTCCATTCCGATAACAGCGTGTAACCAGTATGGTCCCGAATGACAACGCCGATCCCTGCCCTACGGCTCGCTGCGTCCCATGCCGCATCAACATTGGCTTTGAGGGAGCCAATGGCTGGAGCTGTCCACCGGTTCACCACCGATAAACCCTCAGAACTATAAACAGGCGCATAACAAACCGGCGATTTCCCCTTCGGGTCCGACACCGTGCCACAAGCCGAGGTGAAACTATCCAGGTAGTTCCGTATAAAAGAAACCGAGGCAGAGACGGAGGCCCGTCCGTCACCATGAACGACATTATTCCGATGGTGCCAAACTCGCCAGAGAAGAAAAATGATCCTTGACCTTGCAGATTGAGATGAGTTACTAAGCAAAACAAGCAGCCAGTCTGTCCCTCTAAACAAAAAGGCCTCCTCACTAGGCAGATCCCAGAATTGTCTCATCCCTTCACGGAGAGCTCTCGCCAAAGTACAAGTAACAAGGGCGTGATGTTCATCTTCAGCTGCTACGCCACAGACAGTACACGTGCTGTCAACCTCTGGCATCCGCCGGTTAAGTCCCGAGCGAACAGCTAGGGTAGACGTTGCCGCTCTCCAAGCAAAAACCTTTAATTTGTTAGGAACCTTTGCTTTCCAGACAATATCCCAAATGCTCCGGTCTCCAGATGGGGCTGAACTACTCTGACCTGCACTCAGAGACTCAATCAAAGGCTGCATACCAAGTCTGTAGGCTGATCGAACTGAAAAAATCCCATTCCGTTCAGGTAGCCAAGAAATGAAATCGTCACAGGGCCTGGCCGGAAGATTTATAGCAAGAATAGCCGCCGCATCAATAGGTAGACAACATTCTCTAACCATCTGTTCATTCCAAGTTCTCGAGTATGGATCAATTAGCTCCGACACCCATCGCCGTCTCGAGTTGCCGCGTCTGCCAAGTAGTTTAGGGGCGTCCAGACGCGGTAGCCAGTTATCGCGAAAAATCCGAACACTAGAACCACAGCCAATCCGCCAAATCGCCCCTCTCTTTAGCAGTTCCAGGCCATGAACAATACCCTGCCAGGTCGGAGAAGTATTTTGGATAAACGAAGTGTCCATTAGGTGTGCAGACGGGTAGTACTTAGCCTTCAGCAGCCGAGCGCACAGACTATCTGGGTATTGGATTAGCCGCCAAGCTTGCCTAGCCAATAAGGCTTGATTAAACACTCTAAGATCCCTGAAACCAATACCGCCTTGAGATTTTGGTCTTGTCATTTTCTCCCACGACATCCAGTGCATTTTCCTCTTGTTCTCTTCATCTCCCCACCAAAAATCCTGAATAATTTTGGAAAGATCTTCTAACAGACCAGCCGGGAACCTGAAAACTCCCATAGCATAAGTGGTAAGAGATTGTAACACTGATTTGATAAGGACTTCCTTAGCACCGCTTGACATATATTTCTCACACCAGTCATTTGCACGCCTCGAAAATCTTCCTTTAATGGGCTTGAATTTGTCTCCTTTCATACCACCCTCTGGCACGGGAAGCCCCAAATATTTCTCCTCAAAAGTTTCCGTCTCAAATTTTAAGATGTCTTTAATCTCAAGTTGCACCTCAGGTGGACAGTGCTTCCCATAAAGAACCGAACATTTCCCCATACTAACCAGCTGGCCTGTGCTTCTCTCATAGTTGTCCAGTATACTCTTAACAATCTGGGCTTGCTCCACCGAACCCTCAAAAAAGAGGAGACTATCATCCGCGAAAAGGAGGTGCGAGATACCCGGAGCACGCCGACATATACGCAGATCACGAAGAGCACCCATCTCAATCTGTCTTTTAATCAACAAAGATAGACCATCAGCCACGAATAGAAACAAATATGGCGAAAGTGGATCACCTTGGCGAAGACCGCGAGTTGGGGAGAAGGAGTCCAACATATGTCCGTTAAAGCGAACTGAATAGCTGACAGTGGTAACACAAGCCATTACCCACTGAATCCATTGACTATGAAAGCCCATCTTCGCTAAAACCCCTTCCAGGAACCTCCAATCGACACGATCATAAGCTTTGGCCATATCCAACTTATATGCACAGAATTTTGCTCTAGCCGGAGACCCGGACTGAATAGTATGTATACACTCAAAGGCAACCAGGGCGTTGTCCGTAATCAACCTCCCAGGGACAAAGGCACTCTGCTCAGGAGAAATAATGTCTTGCAGAATGGGGCGAAGGCGATTCGCCAAACATTTGGAGACAACTTTATAAATAACATTACATAAACTTATGGGTCTAAAGTCCTTCAATTCCTCCGGGTCCTTCTTTTTTGGAATCATAACAATCGCTGTGTCATTCACTGCGTCAGGCATAACACCAGATGTGAAAAACTGTTGCACCGCCCTAACCACGTCATCCCTAAACAGGCCCCAATTACGTTGAAAAAAGTGCGCTGGAAAGCCATCCGGGCCAGGTGCCTTCAGAGGGCCGATCTGAAAAAGAGCGTCACTAATTTCTTTTTCTGAGAAACACTCACAGAGCTTAGTATTCATTTGATCATCCACACACTCCTGGACCAGATCAGTAATAATGGAAGGATCCAACTCTTCATCACGGGAAAAGAGAGACTGAAAGTAATTTCTGGCCATCGCCTCCATCTCCGCCATATCAACTGTAATCGAGCCATCAGACCGCTTAAGCAACCGAATTCTGTTCTTACGATGTCTCCTCGAAGCTTGCCGATGAAAGTATTTGGTATTCCTGTCTCCTTCCCTAAGCCAAGAAACCCTTGAACGTTGTAGCCATGCCATTTCTTCTCTATACAATAACTCATCCATCTCTCTTGCTAATCTAGTCTTCTCCAGTTCACTGGCAGTATTAGATCTTGTATTTAAATCCTCCATCAGAGTACGTTTCTTCTCCATCTCCTTTGGGAAATTTTTAAACTTATCAGATTTCCATCTATACAGATTGGACATCACATCATTGAGCACAGAATTTATGTCGCCAAGATCCTCACATGGAACCCGCTTAGACCAAGCTTCCTCCACCGCCGATGCAAGGGACGGTTCTCTTTCCCAACAAATCTCGTACCTACGTATAGGTCTCTCCGGCCTACCATAGGCAGGTTGGTCCTCTGAAAGCAACAAAGGACAATGGTCCGAACGAGACGATGATAGATGGCGTAGCCGAAAATCAGGGAACCGATCAGACCATGCCGGCGAAGCCACCGCCCGATCCAGACGGACTTTAACATTCCTATCTCCTCTCTGCTTATTATCAAACGTCCAGGGGGTACCAGAAAAGCCAATATCATGTAGATCGCAGTCCGATAAAACCGCTCGAAACTCCGCCATATGTCTCTCTGATCGTTTGGATTTAGAAAAATGTTCCTCCTGCCACATGGCTTCGTTGAAGTCGCCCAACACCAGCCAGGGTTCATTGGATCTATTCTTCAGTTGCCTCATTTTTGTCCACATAAGATGACGATCGCAAGGTTTTGGCTCACCATAAACAAAGGAACCTCTCCATTTACATACATAGGGACCTCCACTGACATGAACATCTATATGTCGATTACTGTAGGATAGGAGATCCACCGTAATGCCATCCTGCCAATACAGAGCCAGACCCCCTCCTTTCCCAACACCTTTAACCTGGTAGCAGCCTTCCATTCCGAGGCGGAACCGAAGGTTTCTCATTCTTTCCTCGCTCTGTCTAGTCTCACACAAGAAAATAATGCAGGGTTTATAAGACTGCACCAGGCAGTCAAGCTCTCGAACTGTCGCGGCTTGCCCTGCCCCACGACAGTTCCAGCCTAAAGTACACATTAGGCCCGGCGGTCCTCCTCGAGGGAGGCCGCCGATGGTGCCAGGTTGTTTCCAATAACATTCTCCTTTCGCTGTTTCTTATCCTTATTCTTAATATAAGCAGGTGGAGGTGGAGGTACAGGAGCAGCCTCGCTCCCCCCGCTAGTGTCCATCTTCTCCACTCCATCCACCGGCTCAACTCCGCCCAACTCCAACATTTTCCTTGCATCGCTCTCAGCATTGTTCTTGGTAGAATCATCAATAAGAGGCAGCTTTTCAGGACTAGAGGCAGTGTCCTTCTCGTCGTCTTCCTCAGTCAGGGCTGCTTCTTCAGAATTTCTTTTCCTCCCATTAGCGCTATTGGCCATCCCTCTACCAGCAAAACCTCCCCGAAACCGAGCTCTATCCATGGACTGACGCGGAGCAGGCATTGGTTAATTAGCCCTACGTGTCGCCAGCATCCACGTACCATACTGCAACTGTTTTTCCTCCCACACCCCATCACCGCACTCCTCATGGTCATGACCTATAAGCCCACACCTCTTACAGAAAAACGGCATTTTTTCATATTTAACCGCTAGCCTCTTCTTACCCTCCGGGGTAGTAAGGGAGACAAACCTCAGTAATGGTTTAGCAACCTCAATTCTGACCCTTAGTCTCACATAATTTCCTTCAAAAAACAACTTAGGTACCATCTGAACTTCTTTCACCTTGCCAATCCTTCGGGCTAGGTCATCCACCACCTCCTCCTTCCGGTATAGCTCCGGAATTCCATGAATTTGAGCCCAGACAAACAACCCACTGAACACGAACTCCGCTGGGTCACCGAGCCCATCGTAATCCTCCACTAGCAAACCCCAACCCCTAAACGTCCAGGGACCTTGATGAACAACCTTCTTCCAATCTGCCAGACAGTACATCTGGAATAAAAACAGGTTATCGCCCACCTCCCGGCAAACTGGGTCCTTTGCCAAACTCCAGACGCTCTTCATCTTCTCAAACAAAGCCTCTGAACTAAAAGATCTGGAGGTTTGAACTTTACCAATAGCAAGCCACCTCGCCGTTTTACGATACTCCTTCGCCGCCTCCACATCGACCACCACATCATCCAACTCCTCATCGTTCAGCTCTAGGTGGCTCAGCATGTCGTCGATCTCGCCTTCTTTACCTCCCGATCTGCCCTCCATATCCTGACCCGGATCTGCCATCCAACCGAAGCCGGCGTGACCAGAAAAGAACCAAGGAGACGACAGAGGAACACAAACAAGAACCAGAGAACTTGATCCTGGGCGATCAAGGGACCAGACCCAGGCAGGATCACCGCCGGACACGGAACAATCTCACAGGGCGATGGAGGCGCCGCCGGAGCACTAAACCCTAGATAGGGTAGGAAAACGTTTCGTCCTTATGACTGATGTATACACACTTTCTCAGTGAGCTCATGGTAGCAAACCAGTTTGCAACCCTTGGTCCTTCTATTGAAAACATATTAATTTTTGTCATGCAGGTTGTCATATCATCCATTTGAAGGAAAAGTTCCTCATTGTTTGATTTTATAGAATTATTTCTTATATGATGGTGACGATGATTGATGAATATGTTCCCTCTTCTAGATGGCTAAAAAAGAGCTGTTGATCTGAGGCTTACCATGTTCTGTATTTACTAACTATTCAGCAATAGATAGTCATCCGCAAGTATTGCAATCTGAAGCAAGAGAAAACTGTATGCCTACACAATTCAACACATCCAAGAGTACAAAGCAAGAGTGTTTTCTCACATCGTTTAGTAAAGGAAAAACAGGTATATACCGGCACCTAGTGACGCGGCCAAATCAAAATTGTTATATGCACCACAAGGGAAACAATACGCCAATGCAAAAAAATGGCGCGGCAAAACGTGCTTGCAAGCAATATCTGAGTATATCACACAAGGCCACAAGGGCAAGCAAATCAAAATGTTGTACTGTACAGGGCTTTGCACTTTGACAGAACCTTACGGCCGTAGGGATGTGAATGTTTTCTGATCAATGCCAGCGGATTCATGCTGCAAACGGAGATGCCTCCAGATCCAGAACATTACTGAAGAAATACACGGTTCAGACTTGGGACGATGAAACGAGACCTGCTACGGCGACAGGCAGGTGGCCACGTCGGCGGCGGGCGCAGTGGCGGATGGACCACTGGCAATGGAGCGGCCGGCTCCCCCGTTCACGCTGAACAAGGCAGGTGGCGGCGGTGGCGGCGTCGGCGGCGGAGGGATCATCGGCTCAGTGAAGACCTTGAGGACCACGAGGTCTATGTTGGCACCTGGGCCTTTCTTCTCATTTCGGACGGAGGGTGCGGCCTTGTTAATCCGATACTCTTTCATCAGCCACCGTGTCTGCTGCCACCCCACCACCATGCCGTCGCTGCCCACCAGCGCCGCATGGAACTTGAGCCTGCGTCGGAATACGAGGACCTCCCCGTTTTTGATGCGGTACTTCTTCTCGCCGTCGTACTGCACCACCCAGCAGCCGCCGTGCGCCGGCCGCAAACTGGGGGTGGGCTTGGCCGCGAAGAAGTAGCCCCACACCTCCCCGTTCGGCTTCCTGTGGCTGGGCGGGAAGGGCAGCGCGTCCGGGCTCACGGCGAAGACGTCCACGCCCTCCGCGACCAAGTTGGGGGTGACGGCTCTCACGAGGCGGCCGTAGAACGCCTTGGGGCGGAGGTAGTGTGTCATGATCGTAACGCCGCTGGGTACCTTGTTCGCTGGGAACCTGGGCACCACGGGTTCCATGTTCGCGTTGGGGCTGTCGGGCTGCGCGCGGCTCGTGCTGGCCCCGTTCTGGCTGGAGCACGCGGGAGGCGGTGGAGGGGCCATCGGCGTCGCGATGACCTGGGCATGCCGCCGAGGCCGAGGGGCCAGCAGCGTCGCGACGACCTTAGGTGGCGAGGGCGGTCTGATTGAGCGCGGCGGAAGGCTGCTTCCTCCTTCCTGGAACGACTCGCTGCTCTTGTCGTCCGTGGAGCGGGCAGGCGGCGGAGGGAGCGCGTTCTTGCTGTAGACCTTGTGGACCACGCAGTTCATGTTCGCCTTGGGTCCTGGCTGCGCGCCGTGGAAGGCGGCCGCGCCCTTGTTGAGCCGGAACTCCTTCATCAGCCAGTGCTTCGGCTCCCAATTGCGGCCGCTCTGCGACATGACGTGGTACCTGAACCTGCATCGGAGGGCGAGCGGCTGCCGCACGTCGTTGCTGTTCTCGTCGACGTACGCCTTATCTTTGCGGTACGGGAACATCGGGAACCAGCACCCGCCAGGCGCCGAGACCGGCCCACCGGCGGGACGGGCGCCGTAGAAGTAGCACCAAACCTCCCCGTGGTCCTTCCAGTGGGGGTGGGGGTGGCGGAGGAGCGCGTCGGGGGCCGCGGAGAAGACATCCACGCCCTCCGCCACGAGCCCGGGGATGACGTCGCCGCCGAGCGCCTTGGGGACGAGGAAGTGGTCGACGAGGTCCCGGCCCCTGGGCCTGAACACGATGCCCCCGTACGGCTGGTTCGGCACGGGCGGCGCCGCCATTGGAATGGCGAGTTGCGAAAGCGAAGTAGCTAGAAGCCGTGGCGGTTGTGGATTCTGTTGGATTTGGGGGAGAAGAGGAGTTCGGTTGGATTTGGAGGAGAAGAGGATTCGGGGCCTGTATTTATAGGCATGGGGGGTCGTTGTAGAAGCCGACGAGGCAAGCGGCCGGTCGAAGGAAATGCCTCCGCGTCGGCGGCACCGCGGCCTGCGTCTGCTCCTGCTGCTTGGCCATGAGCTGATGCCTGAGAGCATCTCCACTAGTCTCCCCACACAGCCCCCCACGGCCACTTTTTTTCATCCGGACGGCGAAAAACGGTCCAGTCAAGCCCCCGGTTCCTCGTTTTGGTTCGGATTTGAGCCTATTTTCGTCCGGACTTCCCATGCCATCCTCGGTTTCCCGGGGGTCTCCCGGGGACTCTGGATGAAGCTAAACCAACCGCCCACGTCCACGTATCTCCTCTTTCGTCCGGATTCCCCGAGCCATCCTCTTTTTCCCCGAGAAACGCCGCTTGGGGAGCACACGACTGGAAATATACTGCCCCCCAGGCCAAATTTTCGTCCAATCCGGACGAAAATTTCGCCGGATTTGGGCGTGAAGAGCGCCAACGAGTGGGGATGCTCTGAATCCTGATGTATGGCCGTTTGTGTTGGGTGCGTCGGACAGGATTTCGAAATTAGAAGCAGTACAAACATTCTTCTAATCCCCTAAATCCCTCGACAATGTTTGAAGCAGCACAAACATTTGTTGGAGTTGCTCTAAATGCTTTATTGCCAAAAAAGAACGGTCAAAAAATCCACAAACATTCTTCTAATTTTGAAATCCTCGCCATCGCCAAGGCGGATGATCACGCCATGGAGGCGTGGTGGGAGAACTTGGCACATGACGTGGTGTACGAGGTGCACTTCCTCGTGGAGAAGAGGACGCAACGGGAGGCCGAGAAGGTGACGAAGAGGGCAAACAAGGCATTAATTTTGGCGCAGCTCGATGGGGAGACTACCATCGCTGATGACAACCCAAGGTGGGCCAACCTTTGGTCGACCACCGATGTCAGTTCATCGACCGACGAAGAGTAGTTTAGAATTAACTTCATGTTTAATCATATTTTAAGTTTTAGAACATGTAATATATTTGATTTTCAATCTATGTAAAAAACTATCAGTTTTAGGCGTGCAACGTTGTTTGCCATGCTCCAGTAGACGCATAAAAGTTCCACGTGAGATATTGCCCGCGGGCTCCAACGCGCTATAAAACGCAGCAACGCCGAGCCAAAATATTTGAGAGCACCAAATAAAGAAGATACAACTCAGATCCTGGCACAAATTACAACGAGAGGTCTTCCTAGGATGCTCGGGAGTATCGACTGCATGCTTTAGGGTTGGAAATTTCCCATTTTCTTGGCAAGGCCTGTACAAGCACCAGAGAGTGCAATGTCATACTTGAGGCAGTGACTGACTATGACCTCTGTATTTTGCACATTTTGTTCGGCATGGAAGAAACTCACAACGACATTAACGTTGTGCAACGCTCTTCGGTGTTTACAAGGCTAGCTGAGTGACATGCTCTGCCAGTCAACTTCGAGATCAACGGCCACACATAAAACAAGAGGTACTATCTAGCCGAAGACAATTCCATATCCTGCTTTGGAGAAGGAATCTTCTTCTTCAACATGTGGTAAAGCCGTAACATAAATTACAGCGAGGGCACCAAATAAAGAAGATACAACTCGAATCCTGCCATAAATTACAGCGAGAGGTTTTCCTGGGATGCTTGAAAGTTGGGAGTATCACATGCATGCTCTGGGTTGGAAGAATTGTCCATTTTCTTGGCAAGGCATGTACAAGCACCACCAGAGAGTGCAATGTCATACTTGAGGCAGTGACTGATTATGACCTGTGTATTTTGCACACTTTGTTTGACATGGCAGAAACTCACAAAGACATTAACATCGTGCATCACTCTCCGGTGTTTGCAAGGCTAACTGAGGGACATGCTCTGACATTCAACTTCAAGATCAACGGCTACGCATACAACAAGAATACTATAGTATGCTACATTTGTGAAGACAATTCCAGATAATGCTTTGGAGAAGGAATCTTGTTTTTCAACATACAGGGAAGCATGTCGCAAGGATGTAGAGCAGACATTTGACGTGCTCCGGCAGCGTTATCATTGTTCGGTACCCTGCTCTCACCTGGTCGGAGTCTCTGATGTGGGAAGTGATGAACGCTTGTATGATCATGCACAACATGATCATTGAGAGTGAGCGTGATGCACCGGTGGATGATGACCATCCATTTGATTTTCAGGAATCTCTTTCTGAGACTGAGCATGCACCGACCCAGTTTGTTGTTTTCCTCCATATGCATGAAGAAATCCGAGATGTTGGTGTCCATACTCAACTACGGAATGATCTAGTTGAGCATTTGTGTGTGCGGAGATGAAATGCTGCATGATTCATTGCAATTTATTATTATTCTTGTATGAATAATTTAATTTATTTGTTTGAACTATTTGTGTGAAATATTTTGTATCTTTAACACTGTAAAAATATTGTTTTAATTGTTCAAACTGAAATGTTGTTCTTTCCTCCACAATTTTCCATTCCGCTATGGTGAGTCTCCTATAATGAATCCGGATTCCAAAATAGCTAATAGGAAAGTATCCTTGCCCGCAACCTAATAAATCAGCATACATGTCAGCATGATCCTTAGCTTCGTTGAAACAAAACAAATCACTTTTATGGAAGTTTACCTTTAGATCCGATAATTGCTCAAATGTTAAAAGTAGTAACTTGAGGTTTTTTGATTACTCGATGTCATGTGTTCCATAAAAAGAATTGTATCATCAAGATACTGAAGCATAGATAGTCCACCATCAACCAGATGAGGAATCGCACCTTCAATTTGGCCATGAGATTTTGCGCGTTCAATCATGACAGCGAGCATATCAGCCACTATGTTAAATAGCATTGGCGATGATGGATCACCTTATCTAAGCTCCCTTCTTGATTTGGAACTACTTGCCAACGTCTTTTTGACTTTAATAGCAACACTTTCTCCCGAGACAAAACTATGGATTAAAGCACACACTCATCTGAAAGACCTTTCATTTGAGGGTCTGCTGGAGGAAAGATCACTTCACCTTATCATAGGCCTTTTCGAAGTCAATCTTAAAATCACACCATTCATGTTTTTTTCGATGCAATTTATGAACTATTTCATGAAGGATAACCACCTCATCCAGGCTGTTACGCCCTTGCATAAAAGCAGTTTGTGATGGCCGAACCACATGGTCAGCCAGAGTGTTCAGCCTAAACATATCAACTTTAATAAAACTTTTGAAGCTAACATTAAGGAGACATATAGGCTGGTATTCCTGGATTCTTTCCGCTTCATTAATTTTAGGCAATAAATTAATTTCACCAAAGTTTAGGCGGAACAACTCTAGTTGTTCGGTATGGAGGTCACCAAATAAAGCAAGCAGGCCAGGCTTAACAACATCCCAGAAAACTGATAGAACTCAGCTGGGAAGTCATCTAGACCCGAAGCCTTATTGTGCTCCATTTGGAAAACCGCTTTACGTACTTCATCATCGGTGTAAGGTGTAGTAAGTAAGTTATTCTCCTTCTGGGGCATTTGGGGGATATCATCGGTTCTAGATTCACCCATTGAGAAATTTCCTTCCTCTAGAGCACCGAATAAACCCTTATAATAATTTGTGATGTAGGACTTTAGGTGCTCCTGGCCCTCAATCGTATCCTCCTCTGAAAGTACATCTATACATTTGGATATAAAATGCTAGTTTAATCAATAGATGAGCAAAAGAACAATAATTGGACATGCGGAATTACTTGTTAACAAAATGGAAACGGGAGCCTAGCTAAGAAGTTTCATCATGTATATGTTCCAACAAGTTTCTTTTAAAGATTAGCATATTCTAACACCAAAATTTATATTCCAAACTAGTTCCCAATACTATTATGTACATGTAAGTGTTAGAGCCTGATCAATCATTGTGAATGCACAATAATAAGTTGAACATGAATATGCTTCTAGTATCATTTTATCCATTTAATTCCTGTGACCATCGAATCTAATCATAAGGTGGGTAACTATAGAAACTTTTACAGAGTATTATGGAAACAACCTGCAATCACGAGACTGCTTGCCAAATTAATTCTAGGTAAGTATGTATTTAGCTTTAGGCCAGACATCATAATTTGAAGAGGTTGAACTCAAAACAATTTCATGTATACAATAGTCGAAAGTTAGCATCTGGCAGTTAAGTATCAAGATGTTTTCATTCCTAAAACACTAGAACATTTGCATAGTTTCATATTAATACTATGCCTTCCAAATACTGTTTACTGTAAAATAAATTTCAGATATTTCTTTATTCATCTTTTGTAACCCACTGTCTAACGATTTGAGGATGTAAGCAACTATCTTAATTAGCATGTCTTTTGGTAAATGGTATGGCGAAGGGAATGGAATTTAGCATATGACATGTTCAGAAAATAATTTTCATGATCAATATATGGAGTTTGTCAAAGGAACTTCTAAGTTTACCCACACGACGTATCTCTCCATCCACTCCGAAGACTTCTTGGCTTGGATTTCAGGCGAGAGTGAAAACAGTAAATAGGAGAGGATACTAGAATAAGATAAGATAAGCACATGTCTTTGATCTGTTCGACTTCTTTCCCAAATGATAATTTGCATTTGATCTTCTTTAGAGTATACCCTTCCCCTTTCTCCTGAGAGAAATGCTCAAGTTGATATTTCCACCTATGGCTTTCCTAAGTTGGGATAGACACTTTCCTAGATTGTGATATGAAGCACACTCAATAATTAGTCTAAGCGACCATATTAAGTTATATCTACATAATCACTTCTAAAGCATTCAACCAAAAAACCATCATTTCTTGAAGGAAAATTAAGCTTCAGAATTAGATACGCATTACTCAGATCTGATGACAGCTTCGGTTTATCTGCTGGAACTACTAATTATTTTCTAGTGAAAATGCAGCTAATGAATTTGCTGCACGATTTCTGACATGGGTAAGCTCTCGAGTGTTCTGTTTATCCCATGTGTCTTATACCAATATAAGCTGCTAATCGCATATATGAAACTGCTGCAGAAGAGAAGAAGAAAATGACACTGCCTCTCTTGCAGCAAAGCATTCATGAAGCAATAAAATGAGCTTGCAAGCAATATATGAATATATCACACAAGGGCAAGCAAATCAAAATGTTAAACTGTACAGGGCTTTGCACTTTGACAGAACAAATGCACTTTTAACCAAAAATCTGCGTACAGCTCATGAAAAGCTTGCGGCCGTAGGGATGTGAATGTTTTCTGATCAACAATGCCAGCGAATTCATGCTGCAAACGGAGATGCCTCCAGATCCAAAACATTACTGAAGAAATTTCGTGCGTGTATCATGTAGTCCTTGCAATTGTGGTTCAGACTTGGGACGATCAAACTAGACCTGCAACGGCGACAGGCAGGTGGCAGTGGCGGATGGGCCACCGGCAATGGAGCGGCGGGCTCTCAGGCTCACGGTGTCGTAGATGAACCAGGCAGGTGCCGGCGGTGGCGGTGGCGGCGGCAGAGGGACCATCGGCTGAGTGAAGACCTTGAGGACGACGAGGTCCGTGTTGGCACCTGGGCATTTCTCCTCCTCCGCTTTGCGGACCAAGGGCGCGGCCTTGTTCATCCGGTACTCTTTCATCAGCCACCGTGTCTGCTGCCACGCCACCACCATGCCGTCGCCGCCGTCCACCCGCGCCGACTGGAACGCGAAGCTGCGTCGGAAAAAGATGACCTCGCCGTTTTCCAGGACGTACCTCTTCTCGAGGCCGTACTGCATCCAGCGCCCGCCGTGCGCCAGCTGCGTACTGGTGGTGGGCTTCGCCGCGAAGAAGTAGCCCCACACCTCCCCGTTCCGCTCCGCGACGAAGGGCAGCGCCAGCGCGTCCGGGCTCACGGCGAAGACGTCCACGCCCTCCGCGACCAAGCCGGGGGTGACGGATGTCGGGAGCTGGCCGTAGAGCGCCATGGGGCCGAGGTAGTGGGTGACTACCATAGGAGCCGGGCGGCGCGCCCCGGCGGATTGGGCGATCGCCGGCTTCGCTCGGACCCTGCGCCACACCATGGGTCCTCCCATGTTCGCGTTGGGGCTGTCGGGCTGCGCGCGGCTCGAGGTGGCTTCGTCGCACGCGGGAGGCGGTGGGGCTATCGGCGTCGCGGTGACCTGGGCATGCGGCGGAGGGGCTACCGGCGTCGCGACGACCTTGGGTGGCCGGGCTGAGGGCCGCGGACGGCTGCTTCCTCCTCGCTGGGCCCTGGGCTTGGTGAAGACCTTGCGGACAACGCAGTCCATGTTCGCCTTGGGTCCTGGCTGCGCGCCGTGGAAGGCGGCGGCGCCTTTGTTGAGCCGGAACTCCGTCATCAGCCACGCCGTCGGCGCCCATACCACACTGCTGTCGCCGCCGCCACCCAACATTTCGTACCCGAACCTGCGTCGGAAGGCGATCGCCTCTCCCACGCCGTTCGCGCCGCTGCTGTACGCCTTCTCTCCGCCATACGGGAACCAGCGCCCGCCCAGCGCCGGGACCGGGGCTCCCTCGGCGGCGGGATGGTCGCCGAAGAAGTAGCACCACACCTTCCCGTGGTCCCTACAGCTGTAGCTGTAGTGGCGGAGCAAGAGGTCGTCGGGGGTCGTGGCGAAGACGTCGACGCCCTCCGCCACCAAACCCGGGACGACGTAGCCGCCGAGCGCCTTGGGGACGAGGTAGTGCTCGACGAGCTCCCGGCCCTTGGGCCTGAACACGGGCGGCGCCGCCATTTGGGAATGACGAGTTGGGGAAGCGAACTAGCTAGAAGCCGTGGCGGTTGTGGATTCTGTTGGATTTGGGGGAGAAGAGGAGTTCGATCGGTTGGATTTGGAGGAGAAGAGGATTTGGGGGCTGTATTTATAGACATGGGGAAGCCGACGAGGCAGCGGCCGGTCGGGTTGAAGGACATGCGTCGGCGGCACCACAGCCTGCGTCTTCTCCTGCTGCTTGGCCCTGAGCTGATGGATGGCCGTTGGTGGAAAGGGGTCGGAGAGGATTTCGAAATCAGAAGAACGTTTGTGGATTTCTTGACCGTACTTTTTGGTAAAGTATTTAGACCAACTCTGATGTCACCTTACCAAATAATTGGACAAAGAACACACCGTCTCTCTCTCATGTCCCCTTTCTGGGCGATTTCAAAATCCACCACCACCGCGCCCCACCTCTCGATCTCGCCGGCGGGAACTCGCGATGGCGGAGCTGAAGTGGTCGCTGGGGATGATGCCTTTCGAGGAGCTGAGGAAAATCGCTGAAGAAAGGGCCAAGCGGAGAGAGGAGGAGCAGGCGGCGGAGGAGCGGCGGCAAACAAAGCTGTCGAGGAAGATGTTGATGCTGCAGATATCGAGAAGATGGCGAAGGGGTGGCGGCCGCAGCTATCGGGACAAGGGATCGAGGAGCAGATCGTGGTGGCGCAGGGGATGCTGGATCTGAAGGATCCAGACGACCCGATGCGGGAGATGGCGCGACAAGGGCTCGAGGAACTGGAGGATATGCCGTGAGACAGCGAAGCTGGGGCACCTGGTCACCGCTGAGCGGTGCGGGCTCTGCCTCTGGGGGAATCGCAGAGATTCTCCTTGACTGGGCTTGTAAGGTTGATTCTGCTTCTGCGAGGGTCACGGAGGATTTGGAAGCATCTTCTTTCTCTGCACTGATTCTTATATTTTTGGGGTAGCACCGAGGAAATTGGCATTGCCAAAAATGGAGGAGGGAAAAGAGTTCTCTCGCAGGGTGTTCCATCGAAGGACGGAGAGCGAGAAGGTGATGAGAGAGGCTGCGGAAGGTCTGGAGCTGTTGAAGAAGACATCTGTGGGGATCATGGCACTACCTGCTCTGGCAAATCGAAGGATATCAGAGCTACTGGGGCCAAATCCTATCAGGCCGCCAACTCCAGCAGGATGGTCTCGGCCACCAAAGAAAGATTCAACATATGTCAGCAGCTCCTACGACCTAGAGAGGAGGCCGCCGCCGATGAAGCAGGGGGACCTGATATTGCAAGGTTCAAGCGCATCACCATGCACCTGTTAGGAGGGAAGAAGAAGGTGCAGTTCGAGGAACCCTTCAAGGAAGGGTGCAAGTAGATCCTCTGAAAGGTATTGTTGCGGTCAAAACCCACCGGCGGGCAGCGACGGGCAACACAGTAGAGCCGGGAACAACTTAGGGCTGCGGCTGGCCCTGGTCCCTCCGAGCGACGGCCCGCAAAGCCTCTGGTACACACGTCCGATGCTGGTGCAGGGCGTGCCACCTGACCTATACCTGGTCAGGAAGGTGATGGAGATGCCTCGCTTAGTTTCCTGCATGGCATACACGTAAACATTAAATACGAGCCTCGATCGGCTCTCAGGTTATCCTGTGAATCGGCTCAAGGAGCCGATCCACCCATGATTCGTACGAGGTGCACGAATATATGGTGGTCCTGCTTGATCAAGATGAAGCTAATGCGATCTACGACGATTTAGGGTTTTCACCGCATAATCGGATCATCCTACTCACGATTGGGCCTCGCGGCCACGCACGGTGATCGTAAGCCGATCCTAGACAAGGCCTAAAAACCAACACGAGGTTGATCCCCGGAACATCCTGTCTAGGACTAGCAAACGACACCCTACGTGCCGCTGGATCCTCCAACCCTTTGTAAGGCCTAACTATTGCAGATATTAAACTAATCCTTGAAGAACAAGGAGCAACCGTAACGGATCGGATCTACTAAATAATGATCAAGCGGGGTGCCGCCCCCACACCTAAGATAGGTGTGAGGGCGGCTAGATATGCAAGGGTTGCACTACGATAGCATATGATACGAAGAACAATGCTAACCCTAACATATCTAAGATAACTACGCTGTTCGCCATCAAAAAGGCTTCAGTACGAGCAACGCATGAACAACATAAAGCTTCTGCTGCCTAGATCGCAAGATGCGATCTAGGCAGCATGATGCTTACCGGTAGGAACCCTCGAGACGAAGGAGTTGGCGATACGCCGAGATTGATTTGTTGGTTGAACGTTGGTTGTTGTTTATTTCATAAACCCTAGATACATATTTATAGTCCAGGGGACTTTCTAACGTGGGAATAATCCCAACCGTGCACGAGGCCAACTCTAACTTCTAATCTAAGATGCAATCTACTATAACTAAAGATACACGGGCAATCTAGCCCAAATTCTTCGTGCAAGGCCGCTTCAGAGATCTTCCACGTGTAATCTTCCAAGCCCATCTCCCTTACGGCCCACCTCCTGATTTGGCCAAAATCTGGTGATAACACATGCCCCCCTGGTTTTGGCAATGATAATTTCAAAACCACTCTGTTTTTCCTTCGAAGGGTCATGTCGTGGCAGAGCAGACCTGTCGCAGTATTCTTCATCATGATGACCTGCCTTCTCAACTTCTCTGCACGATTTGACAATTTTGGCTCCATCCCCTCGGAAACTGCTTGAGCAATAAATTTCCACTAGGCTCCTTATTATTTAACCGTGCCGATTGATTAGCCCACTTCATCCCCTTCCTCTGTTCCAGCTATCGGCACCAAAAAACCCTCTTCCCCTGTAGCGATGTCTTCCTCTTCCTCTGTCTCCTCCGGCCTCTCCCTCCAATCCTTCTCTTCGAGCGAGCCGGAGTGGAACTCCGATCACGCGCCAGAGGGCGACCTGCCTCTGACCGATGGGGAAAAGGACCTCAAGTTCCTCATCGATGGGGAGCTGATAAGCGAAAGTGAAGACGACCTCCATCCCTGGGCGAAACCCACCTCCCCTGACGGGAAGGGGAAAGAAGTAGAGGAAGAGGAAGAAAAAGAGGAGGGCGGCCCCTCTTCCCCCGCTAAGCTTCTGCCGGCCAAGCGATTCCGCGCTTGGGCGGACAGCGAAGACGATGATGATGACGAGGAGGAAGAGGAGGAGGATGAATCCTCTTCCTCCATCGGGTATCCGCCGACCAAGCGCTTCCGCTCCTGGGCGGACAGCGAGGATGATGATGATGACGAGGAAGACGAAGCTCCGGCCAAGGGCTGGGGTAGCAGCGACGAGGAGCTTCCTGGGAGCAGCGCCGACGACATCGACGACGGCGACGATGAGGACAGCAACGACTAGTAGAGTAGGACTAGTAGTAGCAGTGCACTAGGCACCAGATCCCTCTTTTGAGAGCCATCGGCTCTTTCTTGTAAAGCCGCTCCTTTGAATTAATGAAAATTGTTCTTTCAATTCATCTTTCAATTAATCCAATTTCACTCCTTCCGCTTGTCATACCAAGACCGATAGCAACGTATCGGATTCCTTTTCCTTTGGACGCCCGTGAAGCCGGACTCAAATGTCGATTAGACCGTCAGTCAAGCACTTCTCAAATTCAGGCTGCGATTTGATATCTGACCATAATTTTTCGCAATCCCTTAGCCGATGACTACTCATCGGCTATTTTGAGAATCCAGTCCCTTTCCTTCTCTTGCAGCAACAGGACGGTCCAACCTGTAAAGCCGACGGCCTCCTTTTCCAGTTCCTCTCCGTAGCTTTAGCAGTTTTCTTTTGCAACACAGGCGCTTTCGAGAGAAGATCACGATGCGGGTCGATCGATGCGACTCCAATCGGCTCCCAAAACAGAACATCTACCAAGTTAGCTGCCCCCCGAGCCTTAATCAAGGCGAGAATACCGGCGAGGATGCACAGGTCATTGATCAGCTTTCTTCCACTGAACGCCGATGTTGTAAATGAAACACCAAACTGAAAACCATCTTGGCGAAAATGTGAACCTTGAGCACATAGCCAGTAGGTCTTGGTCTTGTGTAACTGTACTAGAGTCGATGGCTGCGCATCGGCTTCGTTTCTAATTTTGAAGTCGATGCCCTTGCATCGGCTGTATGTTGTTATGAAATTTTTTTTTACTGGCCGATTTTTCCTAATCGGCCCCTAATGTTTCACTGCACACATGTTTACACATGTTTATCTGCACATGTTCATCTGACTATATGCCCCCCGAGCCGAATCTGCCAGGTGACTGCAGATATCGGCTTTGTGGTTTAGCCAAGGCACTGTACTTGCACGTCGGCTCCGCGAGGATTCGTGCTGACTTTCATCCGCCGACGTGGCCGCTGCTCAGTAGATCGATGTTGAACACAAGCAGAACATGTGGTGAAGATAATTTTGGCCGATTGCTGGAATCGGCCTCCATATCGATTGAAGCGCTGACTGAAGGTTCTGTAATGCCCCTTCATAATTTTTGGGGCCGATCACAAGGATCAGCCTCGCCCCGTTTGCTCATCGGTTTGTTCTTGCTACTCGGTCAGACTGGTGGATAAAACCAGCCCAACCTCTGACTTTATCATGTTGATGCGCTTGCTGTCGTCCACCTTGAGTGCATCGTGTAATCGTGGAGCACTAAGCTCCGTCGGAAGGACGAGCACCATGTTTGTACCAGCCGATGTTTCATCGTCGGCTTTCCTTTGCTTGGGACGCCACTCCATTTTCCGTGGACGACCCTCTTCGTCCAGGGTTCGCTGAACTTTCACAGCCAGATCAGGTCGTGCCTTCCTTAGCGTATGCAAGTATAACCTTTCGGCTTCCTCCAGGCCGCGCAATCGCTGAACCCTGCGCTTTTGGGAACGGATGAGTCCATCAGGGCACCACCTTGGCCGGTGGTACCTGTCTTCTTCTTCTTCTTGTCCCTCGTCTTGTGAATCCTCGAGATCTTCCCATCGAGGGGACTCAGCGCGTCTGCTTTGTGGCGGGAGAGGCCCTAGGCGCTTGAACACGGACACGTTGGCTGCCTCCTTCTTCTTCTGGTTGCATTCTGGGCAATTGCCGATTGTGGGCAATCGGCTCATTCCTGAATCCCAGCAGTGTCTGAAGAAGGGGCAGTCCCAGTGCCTGTCGTTGCCGTTTTGCTCCCTTGATTTTCCTTTGGCACGGCGCTCGTGCTCCTCCTCATCGCGATCATGCCGACGATATCTTCTGGCTTCTCTAGCCAGACGATCTCTTTCATCATCATCACTGGATCGTCGGCGTTGGTCATACTGACTCACATACTTGTTGAGGAGGTGATCAGAGAGGGGTCGCTGATATCTTATGTTCTTTACTTCTCCCTCTGTGACGTAGCGCTTGCCATCATGACGGAGCCGATCGCGTGGAGCGGCCTCCTCTGTGTCCTTGCTACGAGAGCAGCTGCCCTCGTCTCCATCTTTGCCAGAGTGGTGCCCAGGTCCTACCATGTTGATGCTGAACGAGGATCCTGGCTGGCAACCTTCAGGGTAAGTGTATTCCACCATGTTAACGGCGGGGAAGGGTTGGGTGTCGACCTTCATGGCGTACTGGTTGAAAATCAGACGTCCTTTTTCTATCGCCATTTGGATCTACTGACGCCACACCCTGCAGTCGTTGGTGGCATGGGAGAGCGAGTTATGCCATTTGCAGTATGGCTTTCCGTTCAGCTCTTGTACCGTGGGGAATTTGAGACCTTCGGGAATCGTTAACTGTTTCTCCTTGAGCAGGAGGTCGAAGATTTGCTCAGTTTTGGTCACGTCAAAATCAAACCCCCTGGGCGGGCCTGGTGGCTTTACCCATTTGCAGGACACGGGGGTTGCCCCCCGAGTCCATTCAGCCACTGCTACCTCTTGATCTCCCGCAGAAACTTCGTCTTCCTGCCTCGACCAGGACTACGCACGCTTGAATTTGTCTGGTACAAGTCCGGGTGGCGCTGTTCATATGCCGACAGTTTACGAACCATGTGCGCCAGTGAGGGGTAGTCTGCTTGGGAGGCCATGTCCTTGAGCGGCGCTGCAAGGCCCGCTACTGCCAACTCGACTGCTTCCTTTTCAGTCACACGAACCGAATAACATCGGTTCCTAAGAGTCCTGAAGCGCTGGACGTATTCTGTCACGGTTTCTCCACGCTTCTGACGTGTTTGTGCTAGATCGGCAAGGCCAGACTCGGAAGCTTCTGAGTGGTACTACATATGGAACTGTTCTTCCAACTGCTTCCAAGTCCGGATCGAGTCTGGTGGCAACGAGGTGTACCACCCGAAAGCCGATCCCGTGAGGGACTGTGAGAAGAACCTCACGCGTAGTGGATCCGACACTGAGGCCGTTCCTAGCTGTGCCAAATATCGGCTCACGTGCTCGATGGAGCTGGAACCATCTGATCCACTGAATTTGGAGAAATCAGGGAGCCGATATTTAGGTGGTAGCGGGATCAACTCGTACTCGTCGGGGTACGGCTTGGAATAGCCGATTGCCCTTCTTTTCGGCACCATGCCGAACTGGTCTCTCAGTATGGTGCGATCTGATCATTGTCTTTGGTTTGTAGGGGTTGAACTCGAAGATTCGCCGGGGTGGCGTACTTAGCCAGCCATGCTTGCTTTTCCAGCTACGAGCCAGCTGCGGGAGCTGAGCTCGGAGGTTCGTCGGGGTGGCGTACTTAGTTAGCCACGTCTGCTTCTCAAGATCTGTCGCTGACGTACCTCCTATTTTCCCAGGAGTCCCTGATGTTGTGGCCTGGTTTGTGAGCGCCCAGTTACCGCAATCTGGCACATACGTGCACATGTACCCGTGAGGGATCTCCTTAGGCGCCTCATGCAAGAACTGGCAGTCACTAGGGTCACCACCGATCTTGTAGACGACGAATGCCGGTGAATTCGGCACTTCTGGTGCTGCCAACGCAAATGGCAGCGGTGGACGGGACTGGAGTGGCAGCTCTCCTTGATGCGTCCCGAGAGCTGGTCCTGACGGCGAGTACTGGTGCCTCATGATCTCCTGGATCACCCGAAGAGCGACACGCTCCAATGTGTTCACCAGGTTCTCAGAGTGGCGGTGTAGCGAGTGAGCCACCAAGTAGTTGATCTCCTGCCGCAGGGACCTGGTGTGTTCTTCTGACGGGGCAGAGAGGTCTATCCCATCGAGTGCACCATTAGGCGAGAACCCCTTCCACCTGATGCCATGTGAACGGGTTCTGTGGAAAGAGCCGATGAGGTCGGCTTCGAGGATGGCTTTGACCTCGTCATACTTCTTCTTGAGCTCGTCGGTCAGATCCTCGTACGTGACTGGCGTGCCGTCCGCCATCTCAGATGTAGATGGCGATGTGGTTGATGTAGACGCTTGTCCCACCGGGCGTGCCAGAATGTGTTGCGGTCAAAACCCACCGGCGGGCAGCGACGGGCAACACAGTAGAGCCGGGAACAACTTAGGGCTGCGGCTGGCCCTGGTCCCTCCGAGCGACGGCCCGCAAAGCCTGCTGGTCACACGTCCGATGCTGGTGCGGGCGTGCCACCTGACCTATGCACAGTCGGGAAGGTGATGGAGATGCCTCGCTTAGTTTCCTGCATGGCATACACGTAAACATTAAATACGAGCCTCGATCGGCTCTCAGGTTATCCTGTGAACCGGCTCAAGGAGCCGATCCACCCATGATTCGTACGAGGTGCACGAATATATGGTGGTCCTGCTTGATCAAGATGAAGCTAATGCGATCTACGACGATTTAGGGTTTTCACCGCATAATCGGATCATCCTACTCACGATTGGGCCTCGCGGCCACGCACGGTGATCGTAAGCCGATCCTAGACAAGGCCTAAAAACCAACACGAGGTTGATCCCCGGAACATCCTGTCTAGGACTAGCAAACGACACCCTACGTGCCGCTGGATCCTCCAACCCTTTGTAAGGCCTAACTATTGCAGATATTAAACTAATCCTTGAAGAACAAGGAGCAACCGTAACGGATCGGATCTACTAAATAATGATCAAGCGGGGTGCCGCCCCCACACCTAAGATAGGTGTGAGGGCGGCTAGATATGCAAGGGTTGCACTACGATAGCATATGATACGAAGAACAATGCTAACCCTAACATATCTAAGATAACTACGCTGCTCGCCATCAAAAAGGCTTCAGTACGAGCAACGCATGAACAACATAAAGCTTCTGCTGCCTAGATCGCAAGATGCGATCTAGGCAGCATGATGCTTACCGGTAGGAACCCTCGAGACGAAGGAGTTGGCGATGCGCCGAGATTGATTTGTTGGTTGAACGTTGGTTGTTGTTTATTTCATAAACCCTAGATACATATTTATAGTCCAGGGGACTTTCTAACGTGGGAATAATCCCAACCGTGCACGAGGCCAACTCTAACTTCTAATCTAAGATGCAATCTACTATAACTAAAGATACACGGGCAATCTAGCCCAAATTCTTCGTGCAAGGCCGCTTCAGAGATCTTCCACGTGTAATCTTCCAAGCCCATCTCCCTTACGGCCCACCTCCTGATTTGGCCAAAATCTGGTGATAACAGGTATGTGTTGCAAAAATTGCAGTGCAAATCGTTTTCATGTCCTTGAGCTATTTTTTGATGAGGAGAGTGAGATGGATGAAATTTTAGCTGATACAAATTGCTATGAAACTTCTCCTATCTGTTTTGGTGACTACCTTGCCATTGCAGTGGATAGGTGAGGCTCATATGAAAAAAAGGCATCAAGAAATAGAAAGGGTTTGTGGGTCAAAAAAGAAGAAAAATAACACTAGGAGAGAGAAACAAGCTCTGCTGACCTAGATCATAGAAGCAATGCTTCTTTGCAAACTAGGAATGCTGAGCATGTTGATGAATGCTATAGCAGAAGAAATGGATAACTGAGCATGTTGATGATGCTATAGCAGAAGAAAAGTTGTTAGGCAAAATCTAGATCCCTTATTGGAATCTAAAAGAGCATTAGGGATAGAGAAAAATTCTACGATGTTGCTTGGGGGAGCGATATGATGGCAATGGAGGCGGAGGAAACTATGGAAGAGAAGGAGGAGGGCCAAGCAGACAACAGAAATTTGGAGGATACATAGGTAACAATTTCCAGCGCCCACCCTTCTCTCGTCGTGGGCAATTTAGGGGAGGGGGAGGGAACCAGTACCAGAACAACCAGCGGTTTGGAGGAGGGTAGGGGCAGTTCAATAATCAGAATAGAGGGAAATATGGGCAAGAAACATGGCAGTTTACCAAGAATCAGAGTCAGAGAGGAAGAGCTGGTGATAGAGATCAATATCAGGGTTAGGGCAGAGCTTATGTGCAGAAGAGTGTGACAACTAGCTCGGGAGGGGTTTCAACTGGACATAACAAAGTGATTGATGAAAGGACTGTTTCTGCAACAACAGTAGATGCCTCTTCAGGAGCCACACAACAAATTCATATGGGCTCCAGCTCTGAGATAGATATAGTAGGGAAGAAAACAACACATAATGATAATCTTCTATGCAACAAGTGTGGAAAATGGGCATATTTCAAAGGATTGTACTAAGGAAATTGAATGTGTCAAGTGTGGCAAAGGACATCAGTCCATGAGATGTGTGATACGTCTCCGACGTATCGATAATTTCTTATGTTCTATGCCACATTATTGATGTTATCTACATGTTTTATGCACACTTTATGTCATATTCGTGCATTTTCTGGAACTAACCTATTAACAAGATGCCGAAGTGCAGGTTCACTTTTTTCTGCTGTTTTTGGTTTCAGAAATCCTAGTAACGAAATATTCTCGGAATCGGACGAAATCAACGCCCAAGTTCCTATTTTCACCGGAAGCATCCAGAACACACGAGAACCGCCAGAGAAGGGGGACAGGGCCACCAAACCACACCCCGGCGCGGCCAGGGGGGGCGCCCCCCTATGGTTTGGGCAGCCCGTGGCCCCTCCGACTCCGACTCTTCGCCTATTTGAGCCGTCGTGACCTAAAACTTCGACACCAATTGACGAAACTCCAGAAAGACTCCAGGGGCGCCGCCGCCATCGCGAAACTCCAATTCGGGGGACAGAACTCTGTTTTGGCACCCTGCCGGGACGGGGAATTGCCCCCGGAGCCATCTCCACCGCCGTCTTCACCGCCATCTTCACCGCCATCGCTGCCTCCATGATGAGGAGGGAGTAATCCACCCCCGAGGCTGAGGGCTCCGCTGTAGCTATGTGGTTAATCTCTCTCCCATGTACCTCAATACAATAATCTCATGAGCTGCTTTACATGATTGAGATTCATATGAGTTTTGTATCACTACTATTCTATGTGCTACTCTAGTGATGTTATTAAAGTAGTTCTATTCCTCCTGCACGATGTAATGGTGACAGTGTGTGCATCCGTGTTAGTACTTGGTTTATGCTATGATCATGATCTCTCGTAGATTATGAAGTTAACTATTGCTATGATAGTTTTGATGTGATCTATTCCTCCTACATATGCATGAAGGTGACAGTGTGCATGCTATGTTAGTACTTGGTTTAGTCTTTTGATCTATCTTACACTATAAGGTTACTAAAATATGAACAAATTGTGGAGCTTGTTAACTCCGGCATTGAGGGTTCGTGTAATCCTACGCAATGTGTTCATCATCCAACAAAAGTGTAGAGTATGCATTTATCTATTCTGTTATGTGATCAATGTTGAGAGTGTCCACTAGTGAAAGTATGATCCCTAGGCCTTGTTCCTAAATACTGCGTTACTACTGCTTGTTTCTTGTTTCTTGTGTTACTATCGCTGCAATACTACCACCATCAACTACACGCCAGCAAGCTATTTTACGCACCGTTGCTCTTGCTCATATATATTCATACCACCTGTATTTCACTATCTCTTCGCCGAACTAGTGCACCTATTTGGTGTGTTGGGGACACAAGAGACTTCTTGCTTTGTGGTTGCAGTGGTTGCATGAGAGGGATATCTTTGACCTCTTCCTCCACGAGTTCGATAAACCTTGGGTGATCCACTTAAGGGAAAACTTGCTGCTGTTCTACAAACCTCTGCTCTTGGAGGCCCAACAACATCTCTGAGAAAAGGAGGGGGCGTAGACATCAAGCTATTTTCTGGCGCCATTGCCGGGGAGGAAAGGTAAAAGGTACTCACACTCCGGACCTCGGCTACCAAGCTATTTTCCGGCGCATTGTAAGTACTCAAAGCTATTTCCTTTAGATTCTGCAATTGCATCTTTTTGTTTCTTGTTTACACTAGTTAGGCATAATGGAAAACAACAAAAAAATTGGTGAGCTTTTTAATCTTTTTCCTGATTTAGAATTGTTTGATGCGAAAATTAAAAAACCTATGGAACCTTATTTGCATGCTAGTAGCGATGTTATTAGTATGAATGCAATTACTGCTAATACTATGGATAAGTCTAAGCTTGGGGAAGCTAGTTTATATAAAATTAATCTTTTTTGCTCCTCAGCTTTGGAAGAAATATTTTGCTCTGATAATGCTTTATCTCCCATATGCGATAACTCTAATGATGCTTCTGATATTTTAAATCCACCTGCTGAAAGTATTCCGTATAAAATACCTATGAAAATTATTGAACGTGTTATGGACAACCACTATAAAGGGGATGGAACTGTCCATCCTAGAGATCATTTCTTGTTTTTGCACGAATTATGCGGGTTATTCAAGTGTGCAGGTATCTCTATGGATGAAGTGAGGAAGAAGCTATTCTCTGTTTATTTATGCAGTAAAGCGGCGCATTGGTATAAATTGTTGGAGAATAGACATTCTCTTGGTTGGGAGGAAATTGCATCTCTCTTTTATTCTAAATTTTATCCTCCTCATGAAGTGCATATTGATAGGAATTATATTTATAACTTTTATCCTCGTGATGGAGAGAGTATTTCTCAAGCGTGGGGGAGACTGAAGTCACTAATGCTCAAATGCCCCATTCATGAGCTCCCCCGTAATGTTATTGTTAACAATTTTTATGCGAGGCTTTCAGGACAACACAAGGACTATCTGGACGCGTGTTCGGAGGGATCTTTCACAAGCAAGGAGGTTGAAGCTAGGTGGGATCTTCTTGATCGGATTAAGGAGAACGCTGAAGGATGGGAGAACAATGAAGGTAAAGAGTCAGGTACAAATTATGATTATGAATGCATTGAAGCCTTTATGGATACCGATGAATTTCGAAATATGAGTGCTACTTATGGTCTTGACTCTCAAATTGCTGCAAATCTTTATAAAGCCTTTGCTTCCCATTTTGAATTGCCTAAAAAGAATTTTGATAAGTATCATGAACCTTTTAAAGAGGCTTGCATGAAGAATCAAATTGTTGTTAATTATTGCAATAAGCATGCTCAAACTCCTAAGAATGCTATTTCTTATAAGCATGTTAATTTTTGTGGAATGCATAAATCTTGTGGAATTAATCAAGTCAAAGATGAATATTGCATCCATCATATTAATGAAAAAACTAGAAAGTGGTTTAGGGCTCTAGATGATCTTGGTAAAAAAGTTTGTGCCCTCTATCCTTTTATTTGTGAAGTTTGCCATGAAGTGGGTCATTTTAATTTTCAATGCTCCTCCAATGATAATTTGAACCCAATGAGTGCTGCAAATTGGTATTATGATGATGAAATTACTTCTAATCAGCATGATGAACTTACTTTATTTTTGGGGTGTGAAGAACTGTCGAGAAAAATCTCTTTGTTACATATGAGTGATCTTGATATTGATGATGTCCTGCATGGGTGTTTTTCTTATTGCATTGATAATAGCCATACAAATACTTACATACAAAATATTTTAGAAGATGACACCTTGCCAAAATATGATAGGACCGCCATGTGTTTTGAGCTAATTAATGGAAAGGAGGAATCCTCCCAAGTTTCTTCTATTGTTTCTGAAAGTAAAACAGGTTATGCGGACAAGCTACCCTTCAAGCCTCTTCCTCCTAAAGAAGGGAACGAGGATAAGGAAGAGAAGAAGAAGAAGAAGAAGGGAACGAAGAAGAAGAAGAAGGAGAATAAAAAGAAAGAGGTAACGGCGTATCCCCGCGTGAATGAGATAACGCTAGGTAACCGTAAGTATGTTGCTCCTAATGATTATTGTGATAATGAATCTGAATATGATGATCTTCCTATGCCCTTTACATACATTAGCAATCATGATTTGAATGAGCACACTACTTTTGATATTGCAAATCTCTGGGAAATTAATTCTGAAAATGATGATGATAATAATTGCCATAGTGTCAGTGCTATCCATGCTTCCTCCCATAATGATATAGAAAGCTCTAAGCTTGGGGAAGAGGTGCTTGAAAATCCTTTAGCTACTGGTCATTATGTTCTTGATACATCTCCTTCCAATAACAATGATGGTGTGTATACAGATAAACCAACTGTGAAAGATAACTATTTTATTTCCTATGATGACAATGTGCCTCCGATCTTTGATGATTATTACAAAGAATGCTATGATATAGGTTCTAACTATCCTTATGAAACTTGTCATAGTCATGATTGGGTTACCAAAAACAATTCCCTTAATATACAACTTGTTTACCATGTTCAAATTCTTGATAATAATCTTGCTCCAATTACTATTAATGAGAATAACTCTTCTTATGCCAAATTTAATGATACTTCTATGCATATGAACCATGATAAGAATGTTTTAAGTGATGGGTATATTGTGGATTTCATCAATGATGCTACTGAAAGTTATTATGAGAGAGGGAAATATGGTCGTATGCATCTTAATAATATTAAGTTTCCCCTCTTTATGTTGAGAATCTTGAAGTTACTCGTGTTTTATCCTCTTATGCTTGTCACTTTGTTCTTCATGAATTCATTTGTGTACAAGATTCCTCTTCATAGGAAGCATGTTAGACTTAAATTTGTTTTGAATTTGCCTCTTGAAGCTCTCTTTTGCTTCAAATACTATTTCTTGCGAGTGCATCATTAAAACTGCCGAGCCCATCTTAATGGCTATAAAGAAAAGAACTTCTTGGGAGATAACCCATGTGTTATTTTGCTACAGTAATTTGTTTTATATTTGTGTCTTGGAAGTTGTTTACTACTGTAGCAACCTCTCCTTATCTTAGTTTTGTGTTTTGTTGTGCCAAGTGAAGCCTCTAATCGAAGGTTGATACTAGATTTGGATTTCTGCGCAGAAACAGATTTCTATCTGTCACGAATCTGGGCTGTTTTCTCTGTAGAAAAATCAGAAAAATATGCCAATTTACGGGCGTGTTCCTCAGATATGTACGCAACTTTCATTAGTTTTGAGTTTTCTGATCTGAGCAACGGAAGTATTTATTAGAAATTCGTCTTTACGGACTGTTCTGTTTTGACAGATTCTGCCTTTTATTTTGCATTGCTTCTTTCGCTGTGTTGGGTGGATTTCTTTGTTCCATTACCTTCCAGTAACTTTGAGCAATGTCCAGAAGTGTTAAGAATGATTGTGTCACCTCTGAACATGTGAGTTTTTGATTATGTACTAACCCCTCTAATGAAGTTTATGAGAAGTTTGGTGTGAAGGAAGTTTTCAAGGGTCAAGAGAGGAGGATGATATACTATGATCAAGAAGAGTGAAAGCTCTAAGCTTGGGGATGCCCCGGTGGTTCACCCCTGCATATATCAAGAAGACTCAAGCATCTAAGCTTGGGGATGCCCAAGGCATCCCCTTCTTCATCGACAAATTATCAGGTTCCTTCTCTTGAAACTATATTTTTATTCGGTCACATCTTATGTGCTTTTCTTGGAGCGTCAGTATGTTTCTTGTTTTTGTTTTTGTTGAATAAATGCTTGTGTGGGAGAGAGACACGCTCCGCTGGTTCGTATGAACACATGTGTTCTTAGCTTTTAATTTTCATGGCGAAGGTTGAAACTGCTTCGTTAATTATTATATGGTTGGAAACGGAAAATGATACATGTAGTAATTGCTATTAATGTCTTGGGTAATGTGATACTTGGCAATTGTTGTGCTCATGTTTAAGCTCTTGCATCATATACTTTGCACCCATTAATGAAGAAATACATAGAGCATGCTAAAATTTGGTTTGCATATTTGGTCTCTCTAAGGTCTAGATAATTTCTAGTATTGAGTTTGAACAACACGGAAGACGGTGTAGAGTCTTATAATGTTTACAATATGTCTTTTATGTGAGTTTTGCTGCACCGGTTCATCCTTGTGTTTGTTTCAAATAACCTTGCTAGCCTAAACCTTGTATCGAGAGGGAATACTTCTCATGCATCCAAAATACTTGAGCCAACCACTATGCCATTTGTGTCCACCATACCTACCTACTACATGGTATTTTCCGCCATTCCAAAGTAAATTGCTTGAGTGCTACCTTTAAATAATTCAAAATTTATCACCTCTGATTTGTGTCAATGTTTTATAGCTCATGAGGAAGTATGTGGTGTTTATCTTTCAATCTTGTTGGGCAACTTTCGCCAATGGACTAGTGGCTTCATCCGCTTATCCAATAATTTTGCAAAAAGAGCTGGCAATGGGATTCCCAGTCCCAAATTAATCAAACTAAATAGACACTCCTCCATGGTATGTGATTGTTGGACGGCACCCGAAGGATTCGGTTAGCCATGGCTTGAGAAAGCAAAGGTGGGGAGGAGTGTCATCACAATAAAACTAAAATAAAAAGGCACTCCTTCATGGTATGAGATTGTTGGCGGGCACCCGAGGATTCGGTTAGCCATGGTTTGTGAAAGAAAGGTTGGAAGGAGTGCCATCCAAAAATAAAATAAAATGGGAGCCGCTCTTTGAAGGTTTGTCTGGCAAGGGGGTTAGAGTACCCGCTACCATTCGTTGACAACAACATACACCTCTCAAAACTTTACTTTTATGCTCTCTATATGTTTTCAAAATAAAAGCTCTAGCACAAATATAGCAATCGATGCTTTCCTTTTTGAAGGACCATTCTTTTACTTTTATTGTTGAGTCAGTTCACCTATCTCTCTCTACCTCAAGAAGCAAACATTTGTGTGAACTGTGCATTGATTCTTACATACTTGCTTATTGCATTTGTTATATTGCTTTGCATTGACAATATCCATGAGATATACATGTTACAAGTTGAAAGCAACCGCTGAAACTTAATCTTCCATTGTGTTGCTTCAATACCTTTACTTTGAATTATTGCTTTATGAGTTAACTCTTATGTAAGACTTATTGATGCTTGTCTTGAAGTACTATTCATGAAAAGTCTTTGCTTTATGATTCAGTTGTTTACTCATGTCATTACCATTGTTTTGATCGCTGCATTCACTACATATGCTTTACAAATAGTATGATCAAGGTTATGATGGCATGTCACTCCAGAAATTATCTGTGTTATCGTTTTACTGCTGGACGAGCAGAACTAAGCTTGGGGATGCTGATACGTCTCCGACGTATCGATAATTTCTTATGTTCTATGCCACATTATTGATGTTATCTACATGTTTTATGCACACTTTATGTCATATTCGTGCATTTTCTGGAACTAACCTATTAACAAGATGCCGAAGTGCCGGTTCACATTTTCTGCTGTTTTTGGTTTCAGAAATCCTAGTAACGAAATATTCTCGGAATCGGACGAAATCAACGCCCAAGTTCCTATTTTCACCGGAAGCATCCAGAACACACGAGAACCGCCAGAGAAGGGGGACAGGGCCACCAAACCACACCCCGGCGCGGCCAGGGGGGGGGGGCGCCCCCCTATGGTTTGGGCAGCCCGTGGCCCCTCCGACTCCGACTCTTCGCCTATTTAAGCCGTCGTGACCTAAAACTTCGACACCAATTGACGAAACTCCAGAAAGACTCCAGGGGCGCCGCCGCCATCGCGAAACTCCAATTCGGGGGACAGAACTCTGTTTCGGCACCCTGCCGGGACGGGGAATTACCCCCGGAGCCATCTCCACCGCCGTCTTCACCGCCATCTTCACCGCCATCGCTGCCTCCATGATGAGGAGGGAGTAATCCACCCCCGAGGCTGAGGGCTCCGCTGTAGCTATGTGGTTAATCTCTCTCCCATGTATCTCAATACAATAATCTCATGAGCTGCTTTACATGATTGAGATTCATATGAGTTTTGTATCACTACTATTCTATGTGCTACTCTAGTGATGTTATTAAAGTAGTTCTATTCCTCCTGCACGATGTAATGGTGACAGTGTGTGCATCCGTGTTAGTACTTGGTTTATGCTATGATCATGATCTCTCGTAGATTATGAAGTTAACTATTGCTATGATAGTTTTGATGTGATCTATTCCTCCTACATATGCATGAAGGTGACAGTGTGCATGCTATGTTAGTACTTGGTTTAGTCTTTTGATCTATCTTACACTATAAGGTTACTAAAATATGAACAAATTGTGGAGCTTGTTAACTCCGGCATTGAGGGTTCGTGTAATCCTACGCAATGTGTTCATCATCCAACAAAAGTGTAGAGTATGCATTTATCTATTCTGTTATGTGATCAATGTTGAGAGTGTCCACTAGTGAAAGTATGATCCCTAGGCCTTGTTCCTAAATACTGTGTTACTACTGCTTGTTTACTGTTTTACTGTGTTACTACTGCTGCAATACTACCACCATCAACTACACGCCAGCAAGCTATTTTCTGGCACCGTTGCTACTGCTCATATATATTCATACCACCTGTATTTCACTATCTCTTCGCCGAACTAGTGCACCTATTTGGTGTGTTGGGGACACAAGAGACTTCTTGCTTTGTGGTTGCAGGGTTGCATGAGAGGGATATCTTTGACCTCTTCCTCCCTGAGTTCGATAAACCTTGGGTGATCCACTTAAGGGAAAACTTGCTGCTGTTCTACAAACCTCTGCTCTTGGAGGCCCAACACTGTCTACAGGAAAAGGAGGGGGCGTAGACATCAATGTGCTTGGTTGAAACAAAAGAAACCAACCGCAAATCTTGTTGGCTTTGGAGGACCTGGACTATGTTATTTTGTAGCTGAACATGCAAAAGAAAACTCTGGGGCCGAGGAGAAATGAAAGGCAATAGCAATAGTCAAAGTCCAAAAAGTGGACTTTCAAGTGGATGAGGAGCTACTGGTAATGTGTCTGGGGAGAACTTGCCCATGGAAATGGACCTGGCAAGCAAAAGAAGTTTCCACAGGGAGATTCTTGGTCAATTTTCCATATGCTGCAAGGATCAATGAGGTGTCAATCTATGACTGGGTCACATTAAGAGGTGCACATATCAAAACCAATGTGAAGCTATGGTCAGATGAAAACTTGGCAGCAGGAAAACTTAACACATTATGGGTAAGGGCTAAGAGAGTTCCAAAAACTCTGAAAAATTATCAGGGGATCTTTGAAGTGGGCTCAACCCCTGGGAAGGTAATTGAAGTGGACATGGAAACTTTCAGGAAAAATGGAAGCATCAGAATATTGGTTGGGGTGGTTAACCGCAAGAACATCCCTGCCATGGCTAAACTCACAACAAAGAAGTTGATGATCTACTATATCTACTTCCAAGTGGAACAGGTAGTGGAGGAAGGGTGGCGAAGGCTAGAGGAGGAATATATCCAAGAATTTGATGAAATGGAAGATACCCTATCACAAGAATTGGGAGACAGAGGTAGAAGAAACAAAGAACTGAAGAAAGTGAGCGAACTGATAAAGGAAGCCACACTAAAGCAAGTAAGCAAACTAGGAAGGCTTTGGAAGAAAGGGAAGAAGAAATGAAAAGGCAGAATGATCTTGATGCAATTGCCTTGGCAAGAAGGAAGATTATAGCTTCTTCACATGAGTCAAATCAGATACAAAGAAGGACTGAATTGATTGGGCAAACTGAGAGGGGGAAAGAAAATGATAGGAATGACTTGGTGGAGGAAACTAGTGATACATCGACTTTTGCTCTAGGTTTCTTTAACCTTCTATTAGGAGAGTCCTTCACAGCCCTTTATTAAACCAAACCAATATTTACAGCTTTATGTACAAAGTTAAAAGAAAAAAGAAAGCAAGAACCCTAAGGTAAGCTATCTAGCCATTGACAAATGGAAGGACTTACAGATCTCTTGACCCAATGCTTAAGCAAGGTTACATCACAAAAGAAACTAGCTTTCCATTATCTAAAAGATGACCTCTCATTTTGTAAGATCTAGCCATTCCTCTATTTTCAAAATATTCCAAGAAGCCAAAGTTGCAATCTCTGTAAAACATGGTCTTTAAACTTTCTTTTTGCAGAAGCAAGATTCTCCTGGATCCACCAATTCCTCCACTCCGCCTGAATGTACTTCCAAACTCTGTTGCTGATAGTACATGTGAAAATAAATGTTTCCAGCTCTCTAGAACGTATTCATGTCAAAGGAAATGGTCATTGTTATGTGTAACCTTCCAATGCCTCCTAAAGATCATGTCCTTCGTATCAATTCTGCTATTGAGGATTAGCCAAGCAAACAAGTTGTGCTTTGACATGCACTTGCTCTTCCATATCCAACTCGAAGGAATGTGATTTCGACACTGCTGGAAAATATTGATTATATAACACCTTAGGGACACAAATACCTTTATTCAGGTTGCACACCCAAGTATCCTTCTGTGTTGTCAACACAACATATTGCATCACAGTGTGCAACTCATTATACTCAACATAGGCCTTCCTAGAAACCAGAAAGAGGAAGATGAAATGCCTGAGATATGTTTTCATAGAACATGGAAGGTGACACCGAAACCAATTTATCCTTACCAAAAGAATACAACCTTGAATTTTTTGCTGATAACAACTCGTCTTGCCCTTAGATCACCCCAAAACAAAACAGAACCATTGTCATGCTTATAATTAGTCAAAATTCCTGAAATATCTGAAAGACCAATCACATTCTTCCACAAAAAAGAACCACTATGTACCATGACATGGGAAATTGGCTCATAGTAATAAGAATCTCCGACCAACTAAACCTAATGTAAGTCTACATTATTGTAAAGCTTATCAAGACGCTTTATTTTGGACCTCCATGTTAATAATCCCTAGACCACTTTTTTTCTTGCACACCATCCCATGCAGCTACACAGTTCACTCTCTTATTTACTTTTATCATTCCTACACACACATCTTTTTTTGACTTTATCAGGTGAGATGACACATAGAATATTTTTTCAAAAATCATTTATCTTGTAAAATGTGTGAGGGGTAAGGGTAAGCCTACCAGAAAAACGACTCTTACAGTGCGAGGCAATTTTTTAAATAATATGTTTTTTAACTTTTTTTAATAAATAATACGTGATTTCAATTTTTTTTGAATCTATGACTCCGTCAGCCGACCAGACGCCGATGGACAGATTGGTGGCCGTCCAGCCATGAAGCCTGGCAACGTGAAGATATACATAAAAAAAAAGCAACGATGAAGCAAACTGGTTTGCACCAAACTAGTACCCTGGTCGACATCTAGTCTGCCGATGGACAACTGGCCGGCCAACTGGGTCCTAGTTTTTTAATTACGTATTATTCATAAAAATGATGAAAAAATCGTATTTATTTTTAAAAATTGCCAATGTGAGAACACATTGATGTCTAAAACGACTTTATTATGGAAGCCATGATTCTGTTGAAAAAAATCCATGGTAGATAGCACATACTACCTCCGTCTATGAAAATTGTCTTTGATTTATTAAAATTTAGATATATCTAGATACTATTTAGTATGTAGATATATTCAAATTTAGTCAAATCTTCGATAAGTTTCATGAGACGGAGGGAGTATATCAATTAAGTCACAAATCTCTAATCAAAATTCAAAAATGCAAGGTCACAAATACATGAACGATAGATCTTGCCACAAGTACTAAATAATTATTTTTCTTGGCAGAAAAGTTACCTAATTTCTTTTGTGAATTTAGCCATGTGAGCTTTGCATTCGCCCTTTTCATTTTGAACATGTAGATACTCATAGCATGTTGTTAATTTTTTCAGAATTTCTTAAAAATATTTAATTTTAAATAGTCAAAAACTCACGTGTTGTACACTTGTACATAGGGGGAATTGTACAAGAAGGCGTATTCAGCACTTACGTGAGCGGCATCTTTTATCCTCTCGTCGGGCAACCAACGCCGCTCACTCCGGCTTCTCCAGTTCGCCTCCCTCGCCGTCGCCATGGCCGACACCAAGGCCCAACGCCGAGCACGGAGTCCCCCTACCAGTCCCACTCCCACATGGGCGCGACGGAGCGAAGCCCTAACCCACATCCTGACCGACCCCTCCCACTCGCCGTCGCTCCACTCGCAGCTCTTCTTGGCGTCCCGCGTCCCGTGCCCGCCCGGGGGCTCCTCGTACCCGCCCTTCCTCTGCCCCGGCGCGTCGCTCCTCCGGTGGGCCCTCGCCTCCGTCTTCATCCCGCGCGCCGCGCGCCTCGGCCTCCCGCCATCGTCTTGGCGCTCCCGGTGCCCCTTCCAGCTCCCGCCGCCGGTCGTGCCCTCCACCGCCATCGAGCCGGCGCCGGAGCGGTGGGGAGAGGCCGAGCTCCGGGGGTACGCGCAGCGGAGGCGGGCTCGGAGGGGGCCCATGAGAGTTCGGCCGCCGGTGTCCGTGGCGGGTATCGTGCTGACGACCGTGCCCAACTTCGTGATCATCGCGGTGATCATGCGCGAGCTCTTCTGGGTACGGCCCGGCCGCCTCTGAGCTACCGAGGTATGGACGGCACACTGACATTGCTTGATATAGAGTGGATAATGTGGATTCTTCCGCGGAAACCTCACGCCATCCGAGTCGATGTCAATCCCCTTTTCCGCGGGTAATGTGTTCGTCCGCACCTCGGAGTCCCTTCTTTCGACTACAATCCCGTTTCGGCTTCGATCCCCTATCTCTGTCCTCCAGCCCTCATAAATTCAGCTTTCCCCCCTCGTCGATTGTAGTAGCTGCGATCTCCTGGTGCGCCGATTCGATCTTCTCGCCCGGCGAACTGATCCACTGAGTCGACGCCGACGTGCCCGTTCAATCGCGTCGCGTCCCCGTCGCCAGTTTTGGCCATCTGAGACAATGTTTTCCTCGGGAAGATTCGGTTTCCGGCGAGCAAGCAACTTCGAGCAAACCTATCGCTGCTATTCATCGTCCTTCTTCAACAGGCCACAGCTGGAAGGCGGCGACAAGGTGATCATGCCGGCGTCTGCTCTGGCTCGCCTGGCTACCATGCGCATCGAGTACCCTATGCTGTTCGAGCTGCACAACGCCGCCGCCGAGCGGACTTCGCACTGCGGCGTGCTGGAGTTCGTGGCAGAGGAAGGCACGATCATCATGCCTTACTGGATGATGCAGAACATGCTCCTTCAGGATGGCGACACCGTGCGCGTCAGGAGTGCCACCCTGCCCAAGGGTACGTATGTGAAGCTGCAGCCTCACACGAGCGACTTTCTGGACATCTCGAATCCCAAGGCCATCTTGGAGAAGACTCTGAGGACTTTCTCTTGCTTAACCACGGGCAACAGCATCGTGGTGGCTTATAACAACAAACAGTACCACATTGATATTGTTGAAGCCAAGCCTGCTTCTGCAGTCAGCATTATCGAGACAGATTGCGAAGTGGACTTTGCTCCCCCTCTCGATTATAAAGAACCTGAGAAACCACAGCCAACCGTTGTTCCTGCAAGCAAGGAAGTTGCTCAAGATCAAGAAGCAAATGTTGAAGAAGATGAACCAAAATTTAAACCGTTTACTGGTTCGGCGAAACGGTTGGATGGTAAGATCTTAAAACAGCAAGCACCTGAAGTCCCTTCAGCTGCTGTGCCTGCACGTTCAGCACCTTCAGTCTCAAACAAAAGGGCAAATCAGCAAACTGCTGCACCTTCAGGAGCTAGCACTTCCACACGCCAGAAAACAGGAAAGCTTGTTTTTGGTTCAAGCGCAAGCAACAAGAAAGAAGCACAAGCACAAAAGGAGCCTGCTAAAGTGAGTGAGCCTCCAAAGAAGGAAGAACCGAAGTTCAACGCGTTCAGTGGAAAGAGCTACTCGTTGAAGAGTTAGCTGCTATCTATTACTACGGATAACTTGGAATAAAACATGTTATCTTGCTTGGAAGTTGTCTGCTCACTGTGGTAGCTGTAGACAATTTTTTTTTTCTTTTCCTGTAGACAGTTTTGTATCTTCACTTGGCATACATCTGAATCAGCAGCTGTGTGGTGGAAATAAAGTCTATAAATTCTTTGCTTCTGTCAATCTAGTACAAAACATTTCTCAAAAGAGATTAGTCATTGTTACTTTTAAAATCTTTGAATGCATGCTATTGGCAATATCTTTTTGTAAATGCGATGATATTTTAGTTGTCGATACATCCGAATCTAGAGAAAGTTGCGACGCTTATTTTAGAATGGGGGGAGTATATGTTTTTAGCTGCAGATGCTTCTGAACTAACCTTTCCAAAGCACCTACATCTAAGATATAGGCTTTAGCACGGTACTACTAGTACTAGGCATGTGATGTTAGTAATATATGTGGCATATCTAGGCCTAATGTAGATGATGAACACAGATCTGATTAACATTCATTGCAGTAATGTGGCACAACAGTATGTTACAGCTGACAGTATGCCTTTGCTACTTCATCGCAGGAGAAACTGTTATTCCTAGGTCAAGCAAGTAGCATATCATGAAGCCTAAATTTGGTCAAAATAATTGTCTGCGAACTTTATATGCAAAAACTTGCAACTTCTCAATTATATACATTTCACTTAATTGGTGCACATAATTTTTGAAATGTGCTGCTATCCGATTTCTGGTAGATAAAGAATCGGTGTTTATGATCGCCGACTTAGAAACAAGAATTTATTTCTTGGTCTAGGTCAGTACACGAGAACGAAGAAATCTTGGTAGAGTACATACTGTAGATGTATATATTTAGCTTTGGCTGTCTTTCGAGACAGCAGGTAATTTATGATGGTTTTTGTTATTACTGAATAGAACTGATGTAGCATGCAGGATCAGGAGGCACAAGGATCTCAACAACTGCATCTGGGTCACCTTGTGCATGGCTGGGAGCATCTCTGGCAACTCTCGGATGCACCACAGTTACCACTAACAATAAACCACTGGACCCTCCTCACGAGTGATACAGTACACCCAGAGCAGTGAAGTCGTTGGGCCAGTCAGTCAGTATTGCTCTGTCCTCACCAGGTCCTTCTTGTTGAACATTCTGACTGCCAGATGTGCGCTCCGGTAGGATCAACCAAAAGCTGCAAAGCATCCATTTTGGCAGTGATGCAAATGTTTCTGAACCACTCAGGTTCAAGATATTTGATATCATCCTGGGTTCTGATTGTTGTCGTGTTTGGGTACATCAGCATCGATTTTGCCAGGTCGGAAGCTGGATTTTTGGGTATGAAATCGAAGACGTGAAGAAGACTGGCTTTATATTATCTGTGTGCTACACTCCTTGTGCAAGTAGATCAGTCTCCATGCAACGCCTAGTTGCCAGAGGTGCCAAGATGTTTGCGGTTAGTGCTACTGAAAGGGAATTTATCAAGTGGCCCATCGTCATGACTTGTACCAGTAGCCTTTCAGTTCCTTCATTGCAAAACCTAACCAGGAAACTGTATCCAATGATTTGGACATCCACAGCAAATTCCTTGCAATGTCTGAAAGAACCTTCTCAATCTGTTTGACTGCACGCGGGTAGTGAGCTCTCTTTATAGACGACCCCAGAACCTCCTGTACCTCCTTTCTGAAGTTGATAATTGATTTGGCAGAGTTTTGCTGCTTCTGCTAACAAGACAGTATTCCAAATGGATAAACGAGGCAAGGAGAAGGTTCGCCGGTACAGAGCTTACGAGTAGGGAGCTCCAACTTGTTGGTGTCACTGGTTAGGTGAGATTTTGAGCTCTATTGTTCTTCGGTACCTTTATATACGATGTTCTCTGCACTGTGATGTCTGCACACAAAGAGGGACTCTTCCAGCCATGGCCTTGGTAAAACACTGGCAGTGCAGAAACAATCCATCATGCACAGTTTTTTTATTGATAATTATTGTTGATAGTCTAGTTATTGTTCATGGTCAGCAAGAGACCAATACGTTTGCCAGCTGCATCGAACACCAGCATGAGCCATTCCCATCTGTTGTCACTGGACCAGCATGAGCTCTACTGGTTTCCGGAGGTTGCAGCAACAGGGTAAAACACAAGGCTTCCGTCATCTTGCACGATGAGGAGAAACCTGCCATCCGTGGAGTTTGTCGCCATGAGCCGACTGCGGAGGCGGCGAAGCAGTTGAAAGGCAGGATGAGTTGCTCAAGGTGCCCTCTGGCAGAACCACCAGTGCAGCCCAGAGCATGTTATGTTAGTGTAGGCTGCAATGGTGGTGACTGGGGGATTCCATAGCTCACGGCTGGCAGAGTGGCAGGGAGAGCGCCCTATCAGATTGAGCTGCAGGCATTTAGTTCCAAAGACAAGCCCTGGGTTGTGTTCTGTAGTGAGGTTGAGAGGATTAGCATGAAAACCACGTGGGTGAGGGACTGAGGGTGATTTTGAGAACCGCACTGCTCTTTGCTCTCCTTGCAGCAGCAGCAGCTCTTGGTTGAGGCAGCAAGGGCATCTCCAACCGCGCGACCCAAACGGACGCGCTGGGCCGTCCGGTTTGGGCCGTTTGGGTGGCCGAGCGGACAACGGCCCGCGTCCGCGTGTCCGTTTGGGTTGCGCGCTGCGTCCAAACACGAAAACAAAAAAAGAGGCAAATTTAAACGAAATTTCATTCAACATATGCCCTATTTTGGGCAAATTTGTACATAGCCCTATTTTGGGCAAATAAACTACTTTTAAATTTAAACTAAAAACCCTCTATTAGGGTTTGGTCGGCGGCGCGGTGGCCGCCGGTGCGCCGCCTAGCCCCTGTGGGCATCGTCGGCGACGTCGTCGTCGTGGACGACGTCCTCGGGCGGCGAGGCGCTGGCTCGGCTCGACCGCGCGGGGACTCCGGCCACGGAGACCACGGGGCCTCCTCCCGAGCCGAGTGGGGGTCGGAGCCACCCGAGGATGCGGCGGCGCACGGAGCGGCGCCTCCTCCCGAGGCGGCTGCGCCCTCTCCCCGGAGGCGCGGCGCACAGCCTCTGGTGCCGCCGTTGCTCCGCGCGGCGCCGGCCTCTGCCGCCCGGCTGCTCCTCGCGGCGCTGGCCTCCTCCCGCCGCGCCGCCTCCTCCTCCTCCCGTCGCGCACAGCGGGCACAGGCGTAGAGCTCCCGACCCTCCGCCTCCTCGACCTCCCGCCGGGCCACCTCCTCCATCTCGGAGGTGCGAATGGCCGCATGGAGGTGCGGCCATTTCGCCTCCTCCTCCGCCGTCGAGATCATCAACGCGGCGCGGAGGTCGGGTCCTCCTCAGGGACTCGGGCTTCGGCTCGAGCGGGAGAGGTGGCGGTTGCGGCAATGCCGCACGCCGCGAGCGGCCTCTCGAATGTGGAGGCCGCCTCGGTTTCTTCCCGCGGCCCGCGGCGCCGGCGGGCGGCGGCGAGCTGCTCGTCGTCGTTGGCGAACCGTCGCTTGGCCATGGCGGCGGTTTCGGCTGCGGGGAGTGGAGTGGGGGCTGGAGGTGGAGGGCCGGGATCCCCTCCGGTCCCCATTTAATAGACTCCACGGTCGCAGACGAGTGGGCCCCGAGGGAGGCGAGGCGACGGCGAGCGAACGCGAGCGGACGGCGCGTGCCATCCGCGGCCACGCAAACCTAGCCCAGATTTGGGCCGGGTTTGCGTCGTTCCGGACGCCGCGGCCGTCCGCTTTTGCGGTGCGTCCCCGCGCTGGGCCACGTTTTTGTCCGGCTCGACCCATCCGGACGCGCGGGCGCGGTTTGGGTCGCGCGGTTGGAGATGCCCTAACCCCTGTCCACATTGTGAGGAGCATGGTTGACTTGGACTTTGCAGGTGACGGTTCCAAGATGGTGTTTTCTGGCTCAAATTAATCTCTTGCCTAAAATTCAGAAGACTTTGCAGGCCAGCTAGAGGAAGTCATTTTGGCCATACGACGCCCAAGCTAGTCACTCAAAATGACTCACCACAAACACGGCAACGATGAACCCATAACCATGTGCGTGAAGGCTGAGCTACTGTGAGCTGTGTAAATTGGATTGCTGTTGGCCGCAGGAAGTAGGGAAGTTGATACAGTTGCAATGGCGCCTTGAGCCTAGAGGGAGAATACATGGCATGTGGCAAACAGGATGCAGTACACAGAGCTACAGATGTGTGCAGGTGAAATCATCGGAACACACAGCGAGCTACTGTTGAAAACCAGTGAATCAGTATAAATGTAGCTAGTAACCTCGTGATTAAATCTGTTTCTGCAAGATTAATTGGCAAGGACGCCTTGAGAAAAATAGAAAAAAAACCTAGTATTTCTATCTAATTTATGTGCAAGGAACGACATTTGTGTTTGTGCGATTGCACTCGCTCTGGTGGTCCAGGGCTTTTGTTTTTGCTACTGTTGGGCGTGGCGACGACGAGGCCCAGTATGGGTGAGCCCACCGTGCTGGCCGACCCACCGCCGCTGCCGCTTCCGCTCCCGCTGGACGGGCCACCGGAGGTGGATGCCGAATCGCACCCAAGGCGCTGCCACCGCCGCCGTTTGTGGTGGTGGTCGTCCTCGGATTGGCACGGCGTCGCGGGCTCGTCCTCCTCCGCGACGTCCTCCACGCCGTCGTCGGGCGACCCTCCGGTGGACTGCACGATGCTGTAGAGCTCGACGATGCAGTCGTAGTTGTCGGCCCACCAGCGCTGCGCCGCGCGCGGCCCGTCGAACAGCTCCTCCCGGAAGCGCAGCTTGCGGAGGTGGTTGGTGCCGTCGGGGCGCGACACCAGCGTCATCAGCACCCCGGGCTCCGGCTCCGCCACCCACTCCCCGTCGCTGCCCTCCTCCTCTCCGGCGGCACGTTCCGCGGCCCCCGCCGCAGTGCCTTCCTCCTCCCCCTCCTCATCCTCCTCGGCGACGTCGGCCAGGGCAGATCGGCAGTTGTCGCAGTTTCGCGTAGGTCTCTTCCCTCCTCGCTCCTCTTCCGGCGCGATCTTGGCGGACGCTGACGTTGATGCCGCCGTGGCGATGTCCTTGTCCTGCATCTCCAGGTCCTCCTCTGCCTCCGCACCATTCCCTTGTCGACGCCGCCGTCGCGCCCGCGCCTTGGCCCCGCCGCCGCCCGGCTTCACCTTGAGCGACATGGCCTTCATCTGCGCACAGATCGGAGTGTCACAGACACAGACACGTCGATGCATCTCTGCATGCGCACGCGCATACAAAAAAATGGTGGAAGTGGGAGGACTGCTTACGTTCTTGGTGAGGTCCCTGATGATGCTGATGGTCCTGGTCCTGCCGCTGCCGCCGCCGCCATGGAAGCACGCGTGCATCTCGATCCAGGCCTCCACCCGACGCCCGACGCTTCACCTTCTCCTCCTACCTGGACGGCGTACCCCTGCTCTGCCCAGACTGCTGCTGTGCTCTGCTCCGAGGTCTGGCGGAAGGAAGGAGGTGGGGATTTGAAATGCGCGTGCGCAGAGCAGAGCAGAGGCGCAGGAGCAGCACGGGATTAACGGAAGGAGGAACGCGCGTGTCCATCTGATCCGAGGCAGCAGAGGCGCATTGCACTTAATGCGGAATTGCCAATATTGATGGCTGACATTTAGGGTTTCGAATCAGTACCGATGTACAGTACTGCTACTGGCCATGCATGGATAGCCGAAGCCGAAGCCCAACAAACAAACCTACCAACCCCCTCCGCGCGGTACGGCGGGATTTTGAATTGCTTCCTCTCCCGGCTCCCGGGTTTCACATTCATTCCATATCCAGACGTTGCGTCGTGTTGCCGTATGAACGTCCGTACGTTCTGCGCGCATCAATTAAGGACGGGATACGGGCCGGCCGGCCGGCGGGATACGCCTGAAACGTAAATTGCGCCAGCTCTCATACACCTCATGTACTCGCTTATATACGTGCGATCCAACACATCGACATTGAGGCTCTCCATCTTCCATGTTTGAACTGAACTGAAATTCACCGAGGGCCTCTTTGCTCAGCAAAGATTTGAAAATAAAACGGGAATTGTAAAATACAAGAACAGAAACGCTACGGCACTTGAAATCCTACATGAATCGAAAACGGATGAATTCACAGCATATATTATTTGGTTGCACTCAAGAAAAACACGTAAACTTTCTAGTAGGGATTGAGTACATGTCATAGTTTGCACCCACATGTAGCGATTTTTCCTAGATGTACAAATCCTACATATTGCATGATTGTAATGTACGGAAACAATCCGTAGGGATTTTGGAGGGTTTATTTGCTCGGACCAAATGAACTCTACTGAAACTAACTGGCATTATTTATCTCATTATTTATGAAATTTGGAGTTGTTGGTGAGCTCTTTACTTATATACATTTATGGGAGTACTTTGGAAAGCTCAAATAAACTAATACAATCGTCCTAAATATGATACCACCACTTCATGTAAAAGATCCAAACAAACGCACTGTAACAACATATTGGGCATGGGCAGACTGTTCCGCCTAGAAGTCCCGGGCCAGGCTGGGCCTAGGCCTGAATATTGACCCCGATGGTCCAAACCGGACCTAGGCCTGGGTTTTCTGTGAAATAGCTAAGAGATCTAGCCCATAGCATACGTCCCTACTAAGATCCTATTTCTAGCCAATCAATTGTTGTTACTTCTTCAAGGGTGTGTGTGTGCCTACTAGTAAGCAATTAAGAGGGCCAATTAGAATCCTTTGTGGCGTATTGTGAAGAAAAAACAACACGTTTATGAAGGCTAAAGATCAAGTAGCTACTACCTGTGAAGATCTACCTCTTAGTGGTCGTTATGGTCTAGTTATCCTAACTCAATGAAAAATAGACTGGTTTAGGTGACCAATGACTTGGTGTCCTTTGGACTTCGTGTTCTAACCTTCATCAACAAGTACCGTTGGATAGCGCCAACTATCTGGACCCAAATTAGAGAAGATTATTTTCAATATAGCATCATTAACTTCTAATCAGCAACCATTGTTCACATCCTCTTTTCTGCCTTTGAGTAGAGTTCCTCCATTTCATATATCTTCACAAGTTGAGCCTCTAGCTCATATCTGAGTGTCCATTCCTGAATGGTCATGTTCCTCAGCCTTTTTGTCAATTACCTCTATGCTTGCTTCTAATAAGATTGTCTTTACGGATACTGGCATCACTGTACACCAAAGCCAAAGTAAGATTCGTGGATGACTTTGATGAGCAGATAAACGAACCAATAATTTTGTCAATCTAGTGGGTGTTAACAGCAACAACCAAAACCTATTTGTACTGAACATTTTTTACTTCATCGCAAATTGTCCGGTACCATGTATACCTACCTTTTATGTCTTTCAAAATATAATCTTAGATATCAATTTTAGTTATTAATAGTAAACATACAGTGTAACCATACTTATGTATATTAATTATATATGTTGGTTATTATTATTGTTATTATTACCAAAAAATGCATTTTTGTGCTAAACTAAATTTAAATATTAATTCAAATGTTATGTATCTATTATAAATTAAGCTTAAATACATTTTTTTAATGGATCTCATCCAGAATATATGCAAAATAAAAATATTGTATTGCTCTAAAAATATGTATTGTGCTTAATGTACTACAATGCATTTATATGTGCCTTTATCCATAATATATTTAAATATTATATAACTTCGTAGAACGTTAAAGATCTTGCAAATAACTTGATAGAACGCCTTACTTATAATACCTTCAAGTTTAGGGAGAATTCTAGAGTGTATGATGTATAAATAAGTACATTGCCCTTAAGTATTGTTTGACACGGACACATCACCATGTACCTTCGATGTCGAGCGCGATACACAAGACATGTTGTTGGAGAAGGCTCGTTTGTAGCACGATACACATGACATCTAACAAGCGCTTTTGAAGACCTGAAACCCCATGCACCTGGGAAAGACCCATCACGACGCACGACCGTGATGGGCTTCCTTAGGTCAGTTCACCTTTCCCTAGAACTTCGTGGATCGAAGCTAGAAACTAGGATGAGATAGATTTGTAGACTGTGTTTTGTCATTGTATTTTTCAATTGGTTGTCACCCCTTACATATATAAAGAGAGTCTGGACTTTTCATGCAAGTATAATGTTTGGATTCACGTCCAAAATCCTAGTTTGGATCTAAAATTTCCAAATATGTTCGGTTTATAGTTGATTGGGGGGCCTCTTTAAGGTAGTGAACAACCTTGAATCAAAATTTTGTCATACGAACATTCGTTTTAATCATTTTTTTCATCCGAACCCTTAGTGAGGATCCTTCGACCTAGTTAATTAGGGCTCCTTTGATTCATAGGTTTTGTAAATGAATTGTGTAGGATTTAGATCCTATGGAAAATTTTTCCTATTCAAGTTGTTTGATTCATAAGAACAGATCCTATAGGAATTAATCATATAGAAATTTTGTAGTGTAAACCCTACAGAAAAAAAAAACCATTAGATCATACCTCATGAAAAATTCCTTTGCTACAATTAAACACACTTTATATTCCCATAGGATTTAAATGCGCATGACATCCCAACCCTTTGCTTTTACTATTCCTATGTTTTTTCCTATTCTATGAGTCAAAGGAGTCCTAATAGGAAATACTCATTCTAGGGCGTCATTATTTACAAAGCCTAGCTAGTGGCTAGTACTTGTACTAGTCGGTTTCTTTTATTCTGCATGTTTTGGCTGAAATTTTAACTTGACTTGTACATGTGCTAGTTAGCCACTGTTTCATCCATTGTTTTGGCTATACAAATTTCATTCGATCTTGGATTAAAATGCTTCAATATGTAAATTTCTTGTCTTGACGAGACACACAACTTTTGTTACTATTACCTTTTCATTTGAGTTCATCTTGAGGAAGCCCTATTGTAAGCCAAAAACAGTTGTCAACACATGCCCCTGTTTTTCGGCAACACTTGTGTACTAAAAAAATAACTTACACCATATTCTGTCTAAACACGATGTAAAAATTCAATCGGTCTTAGGGTAGTAACTTTATGTCGGCGACATATGATAAGGATGATAAAATATATACCGGTTGTATGTACTAAGGGTGATAATTATATATCGTTCATGTGTGTTTAAGCTTCTTTCCACACACTCGTGTAGAACTTTTTTAGATATTTCATTGAGGGCCTGAGGCAATAGTTTCCCCTCTATATAGACTCCACCAAATATGAATTTTCAGGAACCACTCTCACGACCTTGAAAGGTCCCTCTCAGCTCGAAGACCATTTGCCAAATTTTCTATGTTTTCACCCCAATTGGGAGAATAGCTTTCCAAACTAGATCGCCAACTTGAAAGCTCTTCAACTTCACCTTTTTGTTATAAGCTCTTGCTACCCGCAAGTCTCCTTCTATGTGTCTTAGATACTAGTGAGGAAAACACTATTAATTAGCATCACGTGAAATTTGGATACCAGTTGTGGGCCCCCACCGACGATTAGTAACACACCAGTGGTATTCAATACTGGTCACATCCCGCACGTGACTAGTAGTCACGTGCCCACCAAGCATACTTCTATTAGACACACCGGTTGCATGTTGCATGGCTTGCTACCGGTATATGGACCACTAGCACGCTTCCATTGCTTTATGGGGTTGAGCTTTTGTGAGGGTATGTTGCCAGTACTGTTGTCTGGGGGTTTTTTTTTCTCGTGAGCTGATTCTAGCTGACGTGACAATGTATTTATATTACATGCATAGGAGCTAGCTAGGATCATCACTCTTTACTCGATATCAATGGGAAAGGGATATGGAAACCTAACAACATATATACACATTTCACAAAATGTGCACCAGGAGATAGCATGACAATTTATAGTTTTGGAAAGCACAATCAGAAAGTTTTGGAAGAACATGGACAAAGTTTCTAATTATATAGCATTGACAGTTCCATACTTGCAACCTCTCATGCAGCGTGAAACTCTTCTTTCTTCTTAAGCACTTATGCCACCAAAAACGCGCGAATTTGCCCGCGGATCGCTACTAGTGCCTCCTTTGGCAGTGTCATTACATCGATGTTAGAATTATAGGTAAAAAACCTAAAAGGGTGCAGAGTATGAAAAATATACACTAAAAGATATAAAAGATATATAGAAGATGTTTGCATACCATATTAGATGGTGTATGTTTTAGCATTCCTCCCATTACAATATCCATATGATAGGCAACATAGAAGCCACATAACATGCTCTCATTAGGCTGCTCGTAGCACTGAGGCAACGAGCATAGACCTTTGATAAAAAAGGACCTACAGAGTGCTAGAAATTTTTCGAAATGGAAATTAATCAATATTTTGGCAAAACATTGGCAACTCAAATTTTTGTAAAAAAAAATACATTTTCCCATACCCACGGACCACAAGTACTATGCTTCAAATATAGTTGCAGCAGCCTCTCTGGCACAAAAATAGCCGTACAAAACAGTAGCAACAAATACACACAACAACAATATCAACAACAAGAGTAACAACAGTTTGAACCTTAAGACAAAATATTAATATTTTCGATATTGTTCAAACCTAAACCTAAACACAAACTGAGGCATTTCATCGAGCAAATGGAGAGTGTGGTTTCCCAGAGCGGGAGGAGAGGGGTCGAAAAAAGGAGGTGGCACTCACCCTGGCGTGGTATGGAGTTGTTGGTGTGGTGTGGTCGTTGCGGGCACGGCCCGCGTTCGTAGGGACAACGGTCATAGCCGGTTCATTACTAGCCATGGCAGTAAAACTAAGCTATTATTTAGTTCATGATCAATTTTAAGTAATAGAACATGTTAGTTTGCATTTCCTGTTCTATAGATGTTTGCATCAAAACTTCTATACGGACCATTCTTTGTTACAAAAGTAAAGCTTGCTATTGTGTAATTCATGCTAATTTTAAAGTTACTGAACATGTTGATCTGCATTATCTATACTACAAGTGATACATCACTATTTCTATATAGTTTGTCTTAAGCTACTAAAGTAACTACCTGCTACTAGTTCCTGCATGCTATTTTTCTGATATTCTTGAATAAAAATTTATTTTAATTCGTCACACTACTTTGATAATAATTTTGTGTGCCATCAGGTCTGATCCTTCAACAGTTATATAATTAACTTGCTTCTCTTACTTTGCATGGCGCTCACACATGGAACACTGAACATGTTGATTTGCCTTCTCTCTTCTACAAGTTTAAATGTGATGCCACTATATTCTGTATATGGTATGTCCCACGCTACAAGATTAACTATCCTCTATGTGTTGCTCACTATTAATTTTAAGTCCCTGGAAATACTGATTAGCATTCCCCGCCCAACAAAGTTTAAATTATAATTCCTATCTTCGTTCATGACTATTATTTTGTTCATGGACAATTGAAGTAATTAGACATATTGGTCTGCATTCCCTTCTCTATAGATAATTTGATCCATGAACGACACCATTGTGGTAAAGGTCTTAATTCCAGAGGAATCATTACTGCAAGACATAGAGGGGGAGGTCATAAGCGCCTATACCGTAAAATAGATTTTAGACGGAATCAAAAAGACATATCTGGTAGAATCGTAACCATAGAATACGGCCCTAATCGAAATGCATACATTTGTCTCATACACTATGGGGATGGTGAGAAGAGATATATTTTACATCCCAGAGAGGCTATAATTGGAGATACTATTGTTTCTGGTATAAAAGTTTCTATATCAATGGGAAATGCCCTGCCTTTGAGTGCGGTTTGAACTATTGATTTACGTAATTGGAAGTAACCAATTAGGTTTACGACGAAAAGAATCGATATATTCGCGAGATCCGGGTCGCAATTTGTATCGACTAAAGAAATAGTAGGAATCCCAAAAATGGCACATTCCCGAAGAGCTATATACTCTTTTTGCTGATCAAGGACGATCACAATGTCTGGCAATCTCGTCCAATATTTTATCCCGCCGAGATATCTTTGCAAGGTAGATAATTTTCTCTTCAAGATTGCCACATCTCTTTTTGGGAGATGTTGGATTTTTCCCATTTTTTCTTCTGCTCTTAAGTCTCTAAATTGAGAAAGTCTAGTTTTCGTTATCGACCAATTAGTTAACATACCACTGAACCACTTTTTATTAACATAATGACAACGAGCTCTTATTGCAGCTGATGCTACTAAATGGTATTCATGGACGAAAAGTGAGTTGTTTAGGTCCTGGAGGGTTGAAAGGGAGAACTTCAAGTTTTCGGAGCCGGGATATTCATCCGAGTCACTATGGGCGTATTTGTCCAATTGACATGTCTGAAGGAATCAATGTTGGACTTACTGGATCCTTAGCAATTCATGCGAGAATTAATCACTTGTGGGGATCCATAGAGAGCCCGTTTTACGAAATATCTGCAGAGAAAGCAAAAAACAAATCAAGACAGGTAGTTTATCTATCACCAGATAGATATGAATATAATATGATAACAGCAAGAAATTCTTTGTCCTTGAATCAAGGTATTCAGGAAGAGAAAATAACCTTGTTTCTGAGATACGAATCTTACCTCCCTCGGGCCTGCATGCTATTATGTACTAGATCATGGCAGTATTAAAGTCACTGAACATGTTGGTTCGGTAACCCTATACTACAACCATTATTATTTCTACCTGATACGTCCTAAGCTACACCAGTAAGTGCGTGCTAATCAAACTTGTAGCGCGTGGTTTCCTTTTCTTGATATCTTAAATTTTTAGGACTTTGTTTTAAACATAGTTGGTGCACAAACTAGATAAAAGATAGCAGAATCTGTTCATCGCAAAGTTGATCTTCATGATGTAGTTGTGTTTCTAGGTTTAAAAACGTTCAATTTGTCTAGGTTCTACTTGCAGTTGATGTGATGCTTAGTTAGTTTGTAAAGATCTTTTGCACATTATCTCGTCTTCGTTGGTTCTTGTGGTAAGTGAGCCAGTCGGGTTAAAATCACGTGCGACACAGATATGCTCAAATGTTAACGAGATGTTAATGGGCCGCATGTAATGGGCCAAACGGTCCCAAAATGCCCGGCCCGGCGATGACCCAACTAACGAAATGACACATGGGCTGACCCGCGAATGGTTAAAAGGTCTTACATGGCTAGCCTATTTACCGTAGCAGACCGCAAGTGGGCTAGCCCAATAAATCATAACAGACCTCATATGGCCTGGATCGACAAGTTAAATGTCTTTAGTGGGCCATCCCGATATATATACTTAGCGATCTTACCTAATGGACATGCCTAGCGAGTTGTCAATCTAAACAGGCCGATCCATTCTTCTTAAAGGAGTTGGCCCATTCTTACCAAATGGGTCGACATTCTAAAACTTAATGGGCCAACACATAAATTTATCGGACCTGCTAGCCAACATAAATGGGTCGGCCCACTCAACCAATTGATCGGTCAAATCAATTAAGTTAGGTGAGCTCACATACAAACTAAGTTGCACCGGTCAACAAGGTGATCGGTCAAACTGAGTAAATTGGCCAACCCATTTAGCATTTTGACCAGTCAAAGCAAGCAATTCGGCCCGACCCGCTTGCTAAAAGTGGACCGCCTAGTTAACAAGATGTTTGGTTAAACCAAGTTAGTTGGCCTAGCCCGCAAACTAAGTGCGCCGACCCAGTTAACAAGTTCACTGGTCAAACCAAGTCAGTTGGCCTGGCTTCCATACTAAGTGGTCGGCCCGGTAATCTTTATTGGGCCATCCTTCTTAAGGTGTGGTAAGCGTTTTGTAGGCCTGTCATCATCAACAGTCAACGGTCTCCCGAAAACTCCTTTTCCATGGTCTAATTTTTCGTAGCTAAAGGCCTCTCATCTGCCACAGAGCAAAAAATCCGAGGTAGATGATTGGGCGACGCAATATGCACCAGAGAACCCGTTTCGTCGGCTATGACTCATTAAACATGGAAAACACATCTTAGCCAACGATTTTTTTGCCGTGGTAGATAATGATTTTTTTTTGTAGTGTTCTCCGACGTTGCTCTGTCTAGGTGCGAATTTTGGTACATTGCTCTTAAGCACACAACAGGGGGTGGAGTCTCCTATAGAGAGAGATGTTGTCTGGATATGCCTGGTCCCCTTTTATAAAGTAGTATTGTAAAGTAGGGTTCCACGAAATGGGTCTCAATGGCCTAGTTAGCAAAGTACACGACACGTGTGCGATATTTACAAATGATTTGCATGTCCTAAAACATGTGTGCTATTGTAACACACGATTAATTTCTTAGTAACCATTTAAAATGTGATACCCAACGTGTATATATCTACTTTCATACAGATATCACCAATCACCATAATTTGACAAACAAAGTGTTCATGTAGCATGAACTAGAAAAACCAAATTTATTGCTAGTTATATTTGCCAACAGTTGGCAAATATAAGTATATAGTTCTTGTGGTTATTTCACAACACCCTAGATCACAAATTAAGTTTAGCACCGACAAGCGGCACACATCATAACACATTAACCCATTTACATCTCATATAGAGTTTATAACTAGGAGAACGACATTATTTTCAATGATGAACTCGAGCACACAGATTTTTTTCCTCGTGCAGTTCAAAGGCCTTCATAACATCAGCCTATCTAGTGGTTAAGATGCCAATATCCCTAGTTTTGACTACCTTCACCCAAACATATTTATCGGTCTCGATGAAGTGAGGGCACAATGTTTCCATTGGCAATCCATTTTCTTCAGTGTGAAAGTCCATGAGATACCCCCTTGTGTAGTTGACTGTTTTTTTAGTACTAAACTATAAATAAAATCATGAATATGTAGTTAATTACTAGTTATTTTATGTGCATTGTTAATAGAAAATTCCAAGTACCATTAAACATGACTTGCTATACTTACTTACCATCTTGTTTTTCCCAACGATCATATTTGACTTTATCATCCAGCAAACATACAAAGAAATGTAAAGAACACATTCATGCACGCGCCTCCTAAGCCAATTGAATTGTGACCTAGTCATCTCTAGGTAATTGGCATATATGATGTGACACTCAAACCATTTTTTCAGTTTAATATAAGGGCCTACATATAATATACACAACCATGAATAATTTATGCTAATTATAAGATAAATGTACATACAAGTCCACATAATGATTAGTCGAACCTCGAGGATAAACTTCGATTCGTTTGGGTTGTCGTATTCTGCACTGAACAAGACGCTCGTCATCAACATTGCTACCACTAGTAATGTCGATGCAAACCGTGGGCGCCATTCCTAGGTTATGAAAAGTGAACAATGAAAATCCTACATCTGAACAAAATGAAGAACCTACTAAACAAAAGCAAGAGTTGAAACAATAAAACCCTAATAAATCAGCTTAGCTTTCCTAGGGGAGGTTAATATCGATGTAAAGTAGTTGATGTAAAGTCGGTACAACTACTGTGTGGATCCGATGGATATCTAGTTTCACCTACACCTAGATATAGATAATCCCCTCGAATCGGATAAATATTGGAGGCTATTTCATGCCAAAGACGATCTAATACTAACCTTGTGTGCTGCAAATATGGAGTTGAGTAGGCATCTTCTTTGGTTCGTCGCACGTCACCCAAAGAAGAGAAGATGAGGATAGTGAAAAGGGGATATATGGTGTATGCTTCCATCAGTCGCCCACAAGTACTTAATAAAACAATGTGTGCGATGAAAGTATTTATTAATAATTATTTAGTCCCCAAAATTACTTAACTGATGGTACAAAATTACAAAACCGTTCTTTCCTAATATGTTTGAAAATTGTTTCGCAACCAATTTGGACAAAAATATGAGGGAAAACCTTACACACGACCAAAGTACAAAAAACGTCTGAGATAGCTATCAGGAAAAATGACAGCAGAAATAAGTAAATCGTAGGTAATTAAATACACATGATTTACCTATAATTTTTTTCGACAAAGAGTATATATTAATATAAGAGATACCAATTACACTCAACTTTTGCAACAACGCACTACCCTAGCGACATTACGGATACACACAGCCAAAAAAAAGAAAGAAGAATTACCAAAAAAGAAAAACCCGCTACAGTGATCTAATCCTTTAAACAATAGCACTAACACCACCATGACAGCACCAGAAGTTCAGCTTCTCCAAAAGTGACGCCTCCAAGAAGGTAACAGTGCACCAGCGTTGTCGTCGCCCGATCATAGATCTTTGGTTTTCACCCTGAAGAAAATCCTCACTCTCAAAACAATGCCTTCAACAAGAACATTGCCATTTGCCAGGCACAACCAATTAAGGCCAGACCTTCGATTTTTACCCTGAAAGGTAAGATTTTGAACTTCTCCTATGCAGTCACTCCCACTCGCATGCCGCTGATACGCGTGAAGCACACGTCCGTTGGGAACCCCAAGAGGAGGTGTGATGCGTACAGCAGCAAGTTTTTCCTCAGTAAGAAACCAAGGTTATCGAACCAGTAGGAGTCAAGGGCCACGTGAAGGTTGTTGCCGGAGGAGTGTAGTGCGGCGCAACACCAGGAATTCCGGCGCCAACGTGGAACCTGCACAACACAATCAAAATAATTTGCCCCAACTTAACAGTGAGGTTGTCAATCTCACCGGCTTGCTGTAAACAAAGGATTAAACGTATGGTGTGGAAAATGATGTTTGTTTCGAAGAACAATAGAGAACAATGTTTGCAGTAGATTGTATTCAGATGTAAAAGAATGGACCGGGGTCCACAGTTCACTAGTGGTGTCTCTCCAATAAGATAAATAGCATGTTGGGTGAACAAATTACAGTTGGGCAATTGACAAATAGAGAGGGCATAACAATGCACATACATATCATGATGACTACTATGAGATTTACTTAGGGCATTACGACAAGGTACATAGACCGCTATCCAGCATGCATCTATGCCTAAAAAGTCCACCTTCGGGTTAGCATCCGCACCCCTTCCAGTATTAAGTTGCAAACAACAGACAATTGCATTAAGTATGGTGCGTAATGTAATCAACACAAATATCCTTAGATAAAGCATCGATGTTTTATCCCTAGTGGCAACAGCACATCCACAACCTTAGAACTTTCTGTCACTGTCCCAGATTCAATGGAGGCATGAACCCACTATCGAGCATAAATACTCCCTCTTGGAGTTACAAGTATCAACTTGGCCAGAGCCTCTACTAGCAACGGAGAGCATGCAAGATCATAAACAACACATATATGATAGATTGATAATCAACTTGACATAGTATTCCATATTCATCGGATCCCAACAAACACAACATGTAGCATTACAAATAGCTGATCTTTATCATGATAGGCAGCTCACATAATCTAACATGATAGCACAATGAGGAGAAGACAACCATATAGCTACTGCTATGGACCCATAGTCCAAGGATGAACTACTCACACATCAGTCCGTAGACGATCATGGTGATGAAGAGTCCTCCGGGAGATGATTCCCCTCTCCGGCAGGGTGCCGGAGGCGATCTCCTGAATCCTCCGAGATGGGATTGGCGGCGGCAGCGTCTCTGGAACTATTTCCGTATCGTGGCTCTCGGAGATAGGGTTTTCGCGACGGAGAGTTTAAGTAGGCGGAAGGGCAGAGTTGGAGGCGGCGCAGGGGCCCCACACCATAGGCCGGCGCGGGCCCCATGCTGGCCGCGCCGCCCTATGGTTTGGGCGCCTCGTGGCCCCACTTCGTATGCTCTTCGGTCTTCTGGAAGCTCCGTGGAAAAATAAGACCCTGGGCGTTGATTTCGTCCAATTCCGAGAATATTTCCTTTGTAGGATTTCTGAAACCAAAAACAGCAGAAAACAGGCACTGGCGCTTCGGCATCTCGTTAATAGGTTAGTGCTGGAAAATGCATATAAATGATGTAAAGTATGTATAAAACATGTGAGTATTGTCATAAAAGTAGCATGGAACATAAGAAATTATAGATACGCTTGAGACGTATCAGCCGCTGCTCCAAAGACACCGATCACGAAGCGAATTCCTCCTCACCACCCAGACTTGAGACACCATTGCAAGACCACAGATCTCAGCTTCCATATCATTCTCCGCCACCACCACGAAACGAAACGTGCTCCATGATAATAACCGCCAGCAGAGCTTCGAAACGCTCCCACTGAAACCAAACGGCCAGAGTAAAAATATGGGTGCACTCGACCGAATTCCACCCGATCCGGCAACCTCCAGGCTTGAATCGCCCAATGGAGCGCCAGCGGAGCCTTCCGGAACATGACACATCTGCCAGATTGATGAGGACAAGCACCGGCAGATCTGCATCTTGGTGCGAGAAGAAATCTAAGGATCACCGCCATTATTCGCAAGACTAGCAGGTCCCCACACCGCTGGTCGTCTCCAAAGCTGAGAAGGCGGAAGAGGAACAAGGGGATCAGAGCACCGGCCTAACCCCACGATTACCAGATCGGGCCGCAGCCTCCACCGGATCTCGCAGGTCAGGGCACCTCCATGGGCGCCACACCCCTCCTCCTCAACGCCTCCCGCCGAAGATCCTTAGGCGCCGGCCATGAAGAACCGCGCCGCCCTGCGCCCCGGAGTCGGCCTCCCACTCCTCCCGTGAGGAGCCGTCGGGAAATGCCTTCCCTGCCGACGCCATCAGTCGAGGGGATGGGCGCCGCCACCGCCGCCATGGAGGGCAGCAGCGGCGGCCAGGATGGTGGCGTACGGCGGCGGGCGGCGATCGACTAGGGTTCCCCCGGAGTCGCTCGGGAGAGGAGCGACTCGGGAGGAATAATTTCCAACTAGATATACGACAACGATTCTTCCTTCCGGAATCGTTTGCAAAAAGTCACACATGGTCTTCATCTATCTTTCATGTGCTATATTTTCACGTTGCGAGCTGGCTGAGACTGGAATTTTTAGGGAGTTAGTGTTGTAACGTACAACACACACGAAAAAAAGCCTTTCGTGTATCATGAGATCGAGGCATTAAAAAATATGATCTGTACTAATGTCAGTTAGTGCGCATAATTATTTTAATTACTACATCTGTGTTCATTGTTTATCAACTATCTATTCAAATTAAATCATATTGCTGCTAGCCACAATGAGAGTATCATAAGTAATATTATGCATGCCATGTTGGCAAAAATCTAATATGGCTCACCAATTAATGAGGTGGGTGATGGGAGTGGTATCAAAATATGATACCGTATCATAGCACGTAAAACTAGAAAACTTAATGGTAAACACATCATGTACACAAATTTGCATTGAGATTCGACAAAACATTAAATATGATGATACAATGATACTATCTTCTGATACTATGCATTGTGGGGGTAGTATCATAAACTAGTATCATGTGCATGATACTACTGTATGATACTTCCCATTGTGACTAGTGGTAAATATCATGTAGTAGTATCATGCATATGATACTACTACATGATACTATCTCTATAATGGGCAGTATCATGAAGTAGTATCATAGTCATGTTATATTTATTGTTTTCTAGAATCTCAATGCAAATTTGCATACAAGATTTGTTGAGCATTAACTTTTCTCGTTATTTGCGCTACGATACGATATCTACCCATGTTACCCTAATCTCCTCTCCCCCCTTAATTAGCTGCCACATCAGCATTTTTGTGGAACCAATGTGCATGATACTTGCTATGATACTAACAGTATGGCTAGGCTTATATACTCAATATGTTGTAGTGTTGTCCATTAATTTATTATTTTTAACACAAAAACTAGTGTAGCATGCCTAACCGTGGATAGAACTCTTGCGGGAAACCAACCCCTTTCTCTCGGGCACCCCTAGCTAGCGCTCACCCGCCAAGAAAAGATGGAGCGGTCAGTTTCCAACCACTTTTTATTTCTATTTTAGGCAAATTTTGGACTGTAGCGCATGCTATTGAGGGAAAGTTTCGCATGCATACACAAACAAACGAATTTTCTGATGTCAGCCAGAATCTTTCCTAATTTAAAACATTTTATCTCCTAAATGAAAAATTAGATTTAAGATCCGCTTTCACCAACAAATCCGTCTCGACGAGATCTTCAAAATTAGCACCCATGTTAATATGTTTCGACAAACTTTTTTCTGGCTAAAAGTTATCAACCCTCTGTATTTAAAATAATCAACCCCTCCGTACTTGAGTGATCAATGGTAAATGTATAAAATTATCAGCCCAGGCTATTGAGGCAAAAGTTCTGCATGCATGCACAAATAGACGAATCTGCTGATGTCATCGAAATCTTTTCCAAATTTGAAAATTCAAAACATTTTAACTTTTACACGACAACTCTAAATTAAGATCACCTTTCACCAATAAATCCGTCTCGACGAGATCTTCAAAACTAGCACCCATATTGATATGTTTCGAGAAACTTTTTTTCGGGCTAAAAGTTATCAACCCTCTCTGTTTGAATAATCAACCCCTCCGTACTTAAGTGATCAACGGTGAATGCATAAAATTATCAACCTGGTGCAGGCTATTGAGGGAAAGTTGTGCATGCATGCACAAATAGACGAATCTGCTGATGTCAGCGGAATCTTTCCAAATTTGAAAATTCAAAACATTTTAACTTTCGAACAACAACTTCAAATTAAGATTCGCTTTCACCAATAAATCCGTCTCGACGAGATCTTCAAAACTAGCACCCATGTTGATATGTTTCGAGAAACTTTTTTTCGGGCTAAAAGTGATCAACCCTCATTGTTTGAATAATCAACCCCTCCGTACTTAAGTGATCAACGGTGAATGTATAAAATTATCAACCTGGTGCAGGCTATTGAGGGAAAGTTCTGCATGCATGCACAAATAGACGAATCTCCTGATGTCAGCGGAATCTTTTCCAAATTTGAAAATTCAAAACATTTTAACTTTCAAACGACAACTCCAAATTAAGATTCGCTTTCACCAATAAATCCGTCTCGACGAGATCTTCAAAACTAGCATCCATGTTGATATGTTTCGAGAAATTTTGTTTCGGACTAAAAGTTATCAACCCTCTGTGTTTGAATAATCAACTCCTCCGTACTTAATTGATCAACGGTGAATGTATAAAATTATCAACTCAAAGTTAAATTTATTTTAAACATTTTAGCGAATCTTTTTTTAGTTTAGAAGCTATTGATACGTCTCCAACGTATCGATAATTTCTTATGTTCCATGCTACTTTATTGATGATACCTACATGTTTTATGCATACTTTATGTCATATTTATGCATTTTCCGGCACTAACCTATTAATAAGATGCCGAAGAGCCAGTTGCTGTTTTCTGCTATTTTTGGTTTCAGAAATCCTAGTAAGGAAATATTCTCGGAATTGGACGAAATCAACGCCCAGGATCTTATTTTTCCACGAAGCTTCCAGAAGTCCGGAGAGGAAACGAAGTGGGGCGATGAGGCAGCCACACACCAGGGCGGCGCGGCCCAAGCCCTGGCCGCGCCGGCCTGTGGTGTGGGCCCCTCGTGGCGCCCCCTGACCTACCCTTCCGCCTACTTAAGCCTTCGTCGAGAATAACTCCAGTACCGAGAGCCACGATACGGAAAACCTTCCAGAGACGCCGCCGCCGCCAATCCCATCTCGGGGGATTCAGGAGATCACCTCCGGCACCCTGCCGGAGAGGGGAATCATCTTCCGGAGGACTCTTCACTGCCATGGTCGCCTCCGGAGTGATGCGTGAGTAGTTCACCCCTGGACTATGGGTCCATAGCAGTAGCTAGATGGTCGTCTTCTCCTAATTGTGCTATCATTGTTGGATCTTGTGAGCTGCCTAACATGATCAAGATCATCTATCTGTAATGCTACATGTTGTGTTTGTTGGGATCTGATGAATATGGAATACTATGCTATGTTGATTATCAATCTATCTATGTGTTGTTTATGATCTTGCATGCTCTCCGTTACTAGTAGAGGCTCTGGCCAAGTTTTTGCTTGTAACTCCAAGAGGGAGTATTTATGCTCGATAGTGGGTTCATGTCTCCATTAAATCCGGGGGAGTGACAGAAACCTCTAAGGTTGTGGATGTGCTGTTGCCACTAGGGATAAAAGATCAATGCTATGTCTAAGGATTTATTTGTTGATTACATTACGTACCATACTTAATGCAATTGTCTGTTGTTTGCAACTTAATACTGGAGGGGGTTCAGATGATAACCTGAAGGTGGACTTTTTAGGCATAGATGCATGCTGGATAGCGGTCTATGTACTTTGTCGTAATGCCCAATTAAATCTCACAATACTCATCATAACATGTATGTGCATGGTCATGCCCTCTTTATTTGTCAATTGCCCAACTGTAATTTGTTCACCCAACATGCTTATTGTTATGGGAGAGACACCTCTAGTGAACTGTGGACCCCGGTCCATTCTTTTACATTGAATACAATCTACTGCAATACTAGCTCTACTGTTCTCTGCAAACAATCATCATCCACACTATACATCTAATTCTTTGTTACAGCAAGCCAGTGGGATTGACAACCTCACTGTTACGTTGGGACGAAGTATCTTGGTTCTATTTTGCAGGTTCCACGTTGGCGCCGGAATCCCTGGTGTTGCGCCGCACTACACTCCGCCGCCATCAACCTTCAACGTGCTTCTTGGCTCCTACTGGTTCGATAAACCTTGGTTTCTTACTGAGGGAAAACTTGCCGCTGTACGCATCACACCTTCCTCTTGGGGTTCCCAACGGACGCGTGCTGTACGCGTATCAAGACTGTTTTCTGGCGCCGTTGCCGGGGAGATCAAGACACGCTGCAAAGGGAGTCTCCACCTCGAATCTCTTTACTTTGTTTTTGTCTTGCTTTACTTTTATTTACTTTCTTGTTTGCTGCATTATATCAAAACACAAAAAAATTAGTTGCTAGCTTTACTTTATTTAATGTCTTGTTTGCAATCTCCATATTAAAAACACAAAAAAATTAGTTACTTGCATTTACTTTATCTAGTTTGCTTTATTTGCTATTGCTAAAATGGGTACTCCTGAAAATACTAAGTTGTGTGACTTCACTACTACAAATAATAATGATTTCTTATGCACACCTATTGCTCCACCTGCTAGGCTGCTACTACAGCAGAATTCTTTGAAATTAAACCTGCTTTACTGAATCTTGTTATGAGAGAGCAATTTTCCGGTGTTAGTTCTGATGATGCTGCTGCCCATCTCAATAATTTTGTTGAACTATGTGAAATGCAAAAGTATAAGGATGTAGATGGTGACATTATAAAATTAAAATTGTTTCCTTTCTCATTAAGAGGAAGAGCTAAAGATTGGTTGCTATCTCTGCCTAAGAATAGTATTGATTCATGGACTAAATGCAAGGATGCTTTTATTGGTAGATATTATCCTCCTGCTAAAATTATATCTTTGAGAAGTAGCATAATGAATTTTAAACAATTGGATAATGAGCATGTTGCCCAAGCTTGGGAAAGAATGAAATCTTTGGTTAAAAATTGCCCAACCCATGGACTGACTACTTGGATGATCATCCAAACCTTTTATGCAGGATTGAATTTTTCTTCGTGGAACTTATTGGATTCAGCTGCTGGAGGTACTTTTATGTCCATCACTCTAGGCGACGCAACAAAGCTTCTTGATAATATGATGATTAATTACTCTGAATGGCACACGAAAAGAGCTCCACAAGGTAAGAAGGTAAATTCTGTCGAAGAAACCTCTTCCTTGAGTGATAAGATTGATGCTATTATGTCTATCCTTGTGAATGGTAGGACTAATGTTGATCCTAATAATGTTCCGTTAGCTTCATTGGTTGCTCAAGAAGAGCATGTTGATGTGAATTTCATTAAAAATAACAATTACAATAATTCTAGGCCATATCCTGCTAATGGTAACTCTTATGGTAGATATGTTTCACCTAATGAGGAAAAGATGTTAGAAATTGAAAGATCCACCAAGAGCTTTATGCAATCACAATATGAGCAAAATAAATTGTTTACTAAAACTATGAATGAACAATCTACCTTGTTGAAAAATATAGGAAATCAACTTGAAAATCTGAATATGGAGATCTCTGGGTTGCAAACTAAACTTGCAAATGCTGAAAACCGAATCTCATACATGTCTGCGTCACAATCTTCCTTAATTAATAAAATAGCTACTAAACCTGAGGATATTGATAATAAAATTGTTACTACAGCAAACGCCATCCAAGTTAGAATTAATGAGAATATAAGATTGATGGCCGAATTGCGTGCTAGGTGGGAAAAAGAAGAAAATGCTAAAGAAGATAATATAGCTAAAGTTTGGACTATTACCAACACTAGTAATGCTAATGCTTCACATGTTGCTACACCTCCTACTATTAATGGTAAAATAATTGGTGTTGGCAATGTTTCCACTTCTAATGCAAAGCGTGAAAAACTGCCTGAAACTCCTAAAACTGTTGAAACTGCCTGTGAAAAAACTACTGAAAATTTTTCCAACATTAGGGATAATGATCCCATTGCTTTAGATTATAATGGTTTGGATTTTGATGATTGTCACATCTCTGAAGTTATAAATTTCTTACAAAAACTTGCTAAGAGTCCTAATGCTAGTGCTATAAATTTGGCCTTTACAAAACATATTACAAATGCTCTCATGAAAGCTAGAGAAGAGAAATTAAATCGCGAAGCTTCTATTCCTAGGAATCTAGAGGATGGTTGGGAGCCCATCATTAAGATGAAGGTCGATGACTTTGATTGTAATACTTTGTGTGATCTTGGTGCAAGTATTTCCGTTATGCCTAGAAAAATCTATAATATGCTTGACTTGCTACCATTGAAAAATTGTTATTTGGATGTTAATCTTGCTGATAACTCTACAAAGAAACCTTTGGGGAGAGTTGATAATGTTCGCATTACCGTTAACAATAACCTTGTCCCCGTTGATTTTGTTGTCTTGGATATTGAATGCAATGCATCTTGTCCCATTATATTGGGAAGACCTTTTCTTCGAACTGCATGTTGGTGCTATTATTGATATGAAGGAAGGCAATATTAAATATCAATTTCCTCTCAAGAAAGGTATGGAACACTTCCCTATAAAGAGAATGAAGTTACCTTTTGATTCTATCATTAGAACAAATTATGATGTTGATGCTTCGTCTCTTGATAATACTTGATACACACTTTCTGCGCCTAGCTGAAAGGCGTTAAAGAAAAGCGCTTATGGGAGACAACCCATGATTTTACTACTGCACTTTTGTTTTATATTTGAGTCTTGGAAGTTGTTACTACTGTAGCAACATATCCTTATCTTAGTTTTGTTGCATTGTTGTGCCAAGTAAAGTCTTTGATAGTAAGGTTCATACTAGATTTGGATTACTGCGCAAAAACAAATTTCTTTGCTGTCACGTATCTGGGCATAATTCTCTGTAGGTAACTCAGAAAATTCTGAAAATTTACGTGAGTGATCCTCAGATATGTACGCAACTTTCATTAAATTTGAGCATTTTCATTTGAGCAAGTCTGGTGCCTCTTAGAAATTCATCTTTACGGACTGTTCTGTTTTGACAGATTCTGCATTTTATTTCGCATTGCCTGTTTTGCTATGTTTGATGGATTTTTCTATTCTATTAACTTTCAGTAGCTTTGTGCAATATCCAGAAGTGTTAAGAATAATTATGTCACCTCTGAACATGTGAATTTTGATTATGCACTAACCCTCTAATGAGTTGTTTTGAGTTTGGTGTGGAGGAAGTTTTCAAGGATCAAGAGAGGAGGATGATACAATATGATCAAGGAGAGTGAAAGCTCTAAGCTTGGGGATGCCCCGGTGGTTCACCCCTGCATATTTCAAGAAGACTCAAGTGTCTAAGCTTGGGGAAGGCATCCCCTTCTTCATCGACAACATTATGAGGTTCCTCTAATGAAACTATATTTTTATTCCATCGCATCTTATGCACTTTGCTTGGAGCATCTGTTTGTTTTTGTTTTTGTTTTGTTTGAATAAAGTTGGATCCTAGCATTCAATGTGTGGGAGAGAGACACGCTCCGCTGTTGCATATGGACAAATATGTCCTTAGGCTTTACTCATAATGTTCATGGCGAAGGTTGAATCTGCTTCGTTAAATTGTTATATGGTTGTAAACGGGAAATGCTACATGTAGTAATTGGTAAAATGTCTTGGATAATGTGATACTTGGCAATTGTTGTGCTCATGTTTAAGCTCTTGCATCATATACTTTGCACCTATTAGTGAAGAAATACATAGAGCTTGCTAAAATTTGGTTTACATAATTGGTCTCTCTAAGGTCTAGATAATTTCTAGTAAGGGTCGAACAACAAGGAAGACGGTGTAGAGTCTTATAATGCTTACAATATGTCTTTTATGTGAGTTTTGCTGCACCGGTTCATACTTGTGTTTGTTTCAAATAACCTTGCTAGCCTAAACCTTGTATCGAGAGGGAATACTTCTCATGCATCCAAAATCCTTGAGCCAACCACTATGCCATTTGTGTCCACCATACCTACCCACTACATGGTATTTCTTCGTCATTCCAAAGTAAATTGCTTGAGTGCTACCTTTAAAATTTCCATTATTCATCTTTGCAATATATAGCTCATGGGACAAATAGCCTAAAAACTATTGTGGTATTGAATATGTACTTATGCACTTGATCTCTTATTAAGTTGCTTGTTGTGCGATAACCATGTTCCTGGGGACGCCATCAACACTTTGTTGAATATCATGTGAGTTGCTATGCATGTCCGTCTTGTCTGAAGTAAGGGCGATTTACCATGAGTTGAATGGTTAGAGCATGCATATTGTTAGAGAAGAACATTGGGCCGCTAACTAAAGCCATGATCCATGGTGGAAGTTTCAGTTTTGGACAAATATCCTCAATCTCATATGAGAATATTAATTGTTGCTAAATGCTTATGCATTAAAGAGGAGTCCATTATCTGTTGTCTATGTTGTCCCGGTATGGATGTCTAAGTTGAGAATAATCAAAAGCGAGAAATCCAATGCGAGCTTTCTCCTTAGACCTTTGTACAGGCGGCATAGAGGTACCCCTTTGTGACACTTGGTTAAAACATATGTATTGCGATGATAATCCAGGTAATCCGAGCTAATTAGGACAAGGTGCGGGCACTATTGGTATACTATGCATGAGGCTTGCAACTTGTAGAATATAATTTACATAATACATATGCTTTATTACTACCGTTGACAAAATTGTTTCTTGTTTTCAAAACCAAAGCTCTAGCACAAATATAGCAATCAATGCTTCCCTCTGCGAAGGGCCTTTCTTTTACCTTTTATGTTGAGTCAGTTCACCTATTTCTCTCCACCTCAAGAAGCAAACACTTGTGTTAACTGTGCATTGATTCCTACATACTTGCATATTGCACTTGTTATATTACTTTACATTGACAATATCCATGAGATATACATGTTACAAGTTGAAAGCAACCGCTGAAACTTAATCTTCCTTTGTGTTGCTTCAATGCCTTTACTTTGAAATTATTGCTTTATGAGCTAACTCTTATGCAAGACTTATTGATGCTTGTCTTGAAAGTACTATTCATGAAAAGTCTTTGCTATATGATTCAATTGTTTACACATTGCATTACCATTGTTTCGAATCGCTGCATTCATTACATGTGCTTACAATAGTATGATCAAGATTATGATGGCATGTCACTTCAGAAATTATCTTTGTTATCGTTTACCTACTCGGGACGAGTAGGAACTAAGCTTGGGGATGCTGATACGTCTCTGATACTTCTCCGACGTATCGATAATTTCTTATGTTCCATGCCACATTATTGATGTTATCTACATGTTTTATGCACACTTTATGTCATATTCGTGCATTTTCTGGAACTAACCTATTAACAAGATGCCGAAGTGCCGATTCTTTGTTTCTGCTGTTTTTGGTTTCAGAAATCCTAGTAAGGAAATATTCTCGGAATTGGACGAAATCAACGCCAGGGTCCTATTTTGCCACGAAGCTTCCAGAAGACCGAAGAGGAGACGAAGTGGGGCCACGAGGCGGCCACACCCTAGGGCGGCGCGGCCCAGGTCTTGGCCGCGCCGACCTATAGTGTGGGCCCCTCGTGTGGCTCCCTGACCTGCCCTTCCGCCTACAAATAGCCTTCGTCGCGAAACCCCCAGTACCGAGAGCCACGATACGGAAAACCTTCCAGAGACGCCGCCGCCGCCAATCCCATCTCGGGGGATTCAGGAGATCGCCTCCGGCACCCTGCCGGAGAGGGGATTCATCTCCCGGAGGAATCTACGCCGCCATGGTCGCCTCCAGAGTGATGTGTGAGTAGTCTACCCCTGGACTATGGGTCCATAGCAGTAGCTAGATGGTTGTCTTCTCCTCATTGTGCTTAATTGTCGGGTCTTGTGAGCTGCCTAACATGATCAAGATCATCTATCTGTAATTCTATATGTTGCGTTTGTTGGGATCCGATGAATAGAGAATACTATGTTATGTTGATTATCAATTCATGTCTATGTGTTGTTTATGATCTTGCATGCTCTCCGTTACTAGTAGATGCTCTGGCCAAGTAGATGCTTGTAACTCCAAGAGGGAGTATTTATGCTCGATAGTGGGTTCATGTCTCCGTGAATCTGGGGAAGTGACAGAAATCTCTAAGATTATGGATGTGCTGTTGCCACTAGGGATAAAACATTGGTGCTATGTTCGAGGATGTAGTTACTGATTACATTACGCGCAATACTTAATGCAATTGTCTGTTGTTAGCAACTTAATACTGGAAGGGGTTCGGATGATAACCTGAAGGTGGACTTTTTAGGCATAGATGCATGCTGGATAGCGGTCTATGTACTTTGTCGTAATGCCCAATTAAATCTCACAATACTCATCATAATATGTATATGCATGGTCATGCCCTCTTTATTTGTCAATTGCCCAACTGTAATTTGTTCACCGAACATGCTGTTTATCTTATGGGAGAGACACCTCTAGTGAACTGTGGACCCCGGTCCAATTCTCTATACTGAAATACAATCTACTGCAATACTGTTCTACTGTTTTCTGTAAACAATCATCATCCACACTATACATCTAATCCTTTGTTACAGCAAGCCGGTGAGATTGACAACCTCACTGTTTCGTTGGGGCAAAGTACTTGGTTTGTGTTGTGCAGGTTCCACGTTGGCGCCGGAATCCCTGGTGTTGCGCCGCACTACATCTCGCCGCCATCAACCTTCAACGTGCTTCTTGGCTCCTACTGGTTCGATTAAACCTTGGTTTCATACTGAGGGAAAACTTGCCGCTGTACGCATCACACCTTCCTCTTGGGGTTCCCAACGGACGCGTCTTTGTACGCGTATCAAGCACTTTTTCTGGCGCCGTTGCCGGGGAGATCAAGACACGCTGCAAGGGGAGTCTCCACATCGCAATCTCTTTTACTTTGTTTTTGTCTTGCTTAGTTTTATTTACTACTTTGTTTGCTGCACTAAATCAAAATATAAAAAAATAGTTGCTAGTTTTACTTTATTTTCTATCTTGTTTGCTATATCAAAAACACAAAAAAATTAGTTACTTGCATTTACTTTATCTAGTTTGCTTTATTTACTGTTGCTAAAATGGGTACTCCTGAAAATACTAAGTTGTGTGACTTCACAACCACAAATAATAATGATTTCTTATGCACACCTATTGCTCCACCTGCTACTACAGCAGAATTCTTTGAAATTAAACCTGCTTTACTGAACCTTGTTATGCGAGAGCAATTTTCTGGTGTTAGTTCTGATGATGCTGCTGCCCATCTTAATAATTTTGTTGAACTATGTGAAATGCAAAAATATAAAGATGTAGATGGTGACATTATAAAATTAAAATTGTTCCCTTTCTTATTAAGAGGAAGAGCTAAATACTGGTTGCTATCTCTGCCTAAGAATAGTATTGATTCATGGACTAAATGCAAGGATGCTTTTATTGGTAGATATTATCCCCCTGCTAAAATTATATCTTTGAGGAGTAGCATAATGAATTTTAAACAATTAGATACTAAACATGTTGCACAAGCATGGGAGAGAATGAAATCTTTGGTTAAAAATTGCCCAACCCATGGACTGACTACTTGGATGATCATCCAAACCTTTTATGCAGGACTGAATTTTTCTTCGCGGAACCTATTGGATTCAGCTGCTGGAGGTACCTTTATGTCCATCACTCTTGGTGAAGCAACAAAGCTTCTTGATAATATGATGATCAACTACTCTGAATGGCACACGGAAAGAGCTCCACAAGGTAAGAAGGTAAATTCTGTCGAAGAAACCTCTTCCTTGAGTGATAAGATTGATGCTATTATGTCTATGCTTGTGAATGATAGGACTAATGTTGATCCTAATAATGTTCCGTTAGCTTCATTGGTAGCTCAAGAAGAACATGTTGATGTAAACTTCATTAAAAATAATAATTTCAACAACAATGCTTACCGGAACAATTCTAGTAACAACTATAGGCCATATCCTTATAATAATGGCAACGGCTATGGTAATTCTTATGGGAATTCTTACAACAATAATAGGAATTCACCCCCTGGACTTGAAGCCATGCTTAAAGAATTTATTAGTACACAAACTGCTTTTAACAAATCTGTTGAAGAAAAGTTTTGGAAAATTGATATACTTGCTTCTAAAGTCGATAGTCTTGCTGCTGATGTTGATCTCTTGAAATCGAAAATTATGCCTAATGAAAATCATCATAATAAAATTGTTACTACAGCAAATGCCATCCAAGTTAGAATTAATGAGAATATAAGATTGATGGCTGAATTGCGTGCTAGGTGGGAAAGAGAAGAAAATGAAAAAGAAGATAATATAGCTAAAGTTTGGACTATTACCACCACTAGTAATGCTAATGCTACACATGTTTCTGCACCTCCTACTATTAATGGTATAATAATTGGTGTTGGCAATGTTTCCACTTCTAATGCAAAGCGCGAGAAACTGCTCAAAGCTGCTAAAACCGCTCGAAATCGCCTCGTGATAAAACTGCTGAAATTTTTTCCAACATCGGGGATGATGATCCCATTGCTTTAGATTATAATGGTTTGAATTTTGATGATTGCCACATCTCTGAAGTTATAAAGTTCTTGCAAAAACTTGCTAAAAGTCCTAATGCTAGTGCTATAAATTTGGCTTTCACAAAACATATTACAAATGCTCTCATAAAAGCTAGAGAAGAGAAACTAGAACGCGAAGCTTCTATTCCTAGGAAGCTCGAAGATGGTTGGGAGCCCATCATTAAGATGAAGGTCAATGATTTTTATTGTAATGCTTTATGTGATCTTGGTGCAAGTATTTCCGTTATGCCTAAGAAAATCTATAATATGCTTGACTTGCCACCGCTGAAAAATTGTTATTTGGATGTTAATCTTGCTGATCATTCTACAAAGAAACCTTTGGGGAAAGTAGATAATGTTCGCATTACCGTTAACAATAACCTTGTCCCCGTTGATTTTGTTGTCTTGGATATTGAATGCAATGCATCTTGTACCATTATATTGGGAAGACTTTTTCTTCGAACTGTTGGTGCTATCATTGATATGAAGGAAGGTAATATAAAATATCAATTTCCTCTCAAGAAAGGTATGGAACACTTCCCTAGAAAGAGAATGAAGTTACCTTTTGATTCTATTATTAGAACAAATTATGATGTTGACACTTCGTCTCTTGATAACACTTGATACACACTTTCTGCGCCTAGCTGAAAGGCGTTAAAGAAAAGCGCTTATGGGAGACAACCCATGTTTTTACTACAGTACTTGGTTTTTATTTTTGTGTCTTGGAAGTTGTTTACTACTGTAGCAACCTCTCCTTATCTTAGTTTAGTGTTTTGTTGTGCCAAGTAAAGTCGTTGATAGTAAAGTTCATACTAGATTTGGATTACTGCGCAGAAACAGATTTCTTTGCTGTCACGAATCTGGGCTGTTTTCTCTGTAGGTAACTCAGAAAATTATGCCAATTTACGTGAGTGATCCTCAGATATGTACGCAACTTTCATTCAATTTGAGCATTGGAGAGTGGATTTGGTGAACAGGGGGATACGTGAGCACCCCCTGGCTGTCGTCCAAAGTGCTTCGAGATTCGGTTACTGTCAATGCGGCAGGTGTCTAATCGTTCGCATGTACAGTGCCTAATCTGAACTTCACGTGGCTTGCGGGACCCGCTTTACAACGAATGGCGTGCGAAACGTTAGCCGCTCCTGGCGGGAGCTCTTTTCCCGCGTGGTTATTTGGCGCCATCCAGTGAAAAAAGCGCGCGCAAGAGGCTGGGGACGAATCTTCTTTGTAGTCCTGTTTCCGTCGTGACTGCATCCGCCGGGCAAGACATTATAAAAACTGCGCTCTCTCTAAGATCAACCACCTCAGTTGATTTTTCTCATCGGCCACAAAACATATAAACTGCTCTCTCTCTCTCTCACACATAACCAGATCGGGAAAACACAGAGGAGGTCGCTGGAGTTGAGGTCACCGGCGAGGCGGCGACCGCCGCAGCAACCCCGTGCAACCAGCACCGCCGCCTCCCCTTGCCGCACGGCCTCCCCCACCTCGCCTCTCCTCTGATTCCCCCGCTGCCGGGGAGGACGCTCACCTCCACCACGAGCCCCTTCTCCATGGCGCGCCGCGGGGGGCGCCCAACTCCACTTCCGCGTCAGCCCCAAGCGGTGTGATGGCCGCTGAAGGCGGGCACCGCCCCGGATCCGGAGGCCATGTACCTGAACGGTCGGCCCAGACGGCGGCGAGCGGGTGGTGGCGTTGGTCGTAGATCCCATGGGCGCCGCCGCCGAGGGCATGGGTATCACCCGCCGCAAGGGGCTGCCGACACTCTGCTCGGTCGTCGCCAAATTAAACAGCAAGGAGGTATTTACATGGATCCATCCCCAGATGTAGCAATAGTAATCCCCTAGTTCTGGTACTGTGATTTTTACAGCAAGGATCCTGATTAGTAGGCCCCGGATGATTTTGAATGTAACAAATACGTAGTAGTTGGTAGCCCTATGATGCAAGAGTTGTCTGGCAGGTGGCTCGTCTCGTCTTTGAACTACAGAGGACATTTGCAAGCCAACAACCTGGACTACTGCACTGGGCTACCCAACTGTGTTGGCTAGGCATTGGCGATTTTCCAAACCTAATGGAAAACAAGGGACACGAATTGATTACTTACCAGCAATCTCTTTGTGCATTGGTAAGATTTTTCTGCTCCATATGATCCCTACACATAGATATGTTTCGATGTACCTTTTGTGCACAACACCCAATTGCACCCAGCATGATGTACCTTTTGTGCCTAACATCTTGTGTTTAACATATGGGATCTCCTTAATTTAACACATCCAATGATCATTTGTGTACCTTGTGGATTAGGCCATGGTGGCATAAGATGTATTTTTTGTACCACTGCCATGTAAATTTTCTGTAATGTCCATCGTAATATTACATCCTATCCTTTTTATTTTTGAGTTCATCAAGGTTCGATCCCATATCAATGACTTTGGATGTATATTCACCATATTTACATGTAACTTTTACTCAGTATTACATATACAAGATGGAACTTACAATTTGGAGGTAATACATCTAAGATAGAAGATTTCCAAGCTGAGAATGTAACTTTCATATGGACAATTTATCAGTAGGAGCAAATCACCAGATATGTAACATCCAATATCGAGATATTACATCTAAGATAGAAGATTTATTAACTGGTTCATATCGCCAGACCATTTAGAACTGTTCTTTTTTTAGTTTTTGTCAGCCAAAGATGTAACTACTAGTTTGTTTTTCAAGTTGCAACATAACCAGTACTACAACACATCAGGTAACACTATTTATTTTTCTGTATGTTGCAGGATGAAACCATAGCCCTATTTTGCCGGCAATACCGATGATGCATACGGTCACTCACTGCAGATATATGAAGGAAGTTGTTCGTCGACAACGGCTTTCATTTTCTTTGCATATTGAACAATATGCGAAAATATACATGTTTCGCTACAACTTAAAGCTGAAATTAATGATTTTCTAGATGTTTGTTGATCTCTAATAAGAGTGATGTATTGCAGCTGGTGGCCGGTGGCCGGAGTGCTCCAGTCTGTGCGTGGTGATACAGTAAAAGCGGTGTGACGAGCGGCTGGTGGCCGGTGGCCGGAGTGCTCCAGTCTGTGCGTGATACAGCGGCGGTACTGCAGCGACGACAAGCAAGTTGACGGCGGGAGTGCGGGTCTGCGGGCGGACGGCGGCGAGAGTGGGAGAAGGAGCTCCCGCGCCGGGCAGCGTGGTACGGAAGCACGAGGCAGCACGCATCGGCCGCCAGGCGCATGAGGTTACGCCCACCGGTGGCACCGTGCAAGAAGCTTTCTCGAGCCGCCGCGGCGGTGCATGTTCTAGGTTTGGGATTCAATTCTCGATTTGGTGATTTCTGTTTCGATCTCATGATGATATTAATCGGAAGAGTGATTTTGGTGATGACTATTTTGGTTTGGTCCGAAGTTTAGTCTACTATCTCATGTTAAATCTATTAATCGGAAGAGTGTTTGGCTGGGAAGCCATGGATGCTGGGTGGAAGAGTGGATGCGAGATGGAAGCTATATGTTGACTGGTTCGGTACTACAGTCAACTAAAAATAATCAACGTTGAAGGCTTATGAAGATACCTATCGCATGAGAGGATAAGGAGGAATATGTTATGGAATCCTTGACTGCACCGGGTCTCTGATCATGTGTTTGATTTGACATGTTCTGTACTCAGTTTGACTGTGACTGGGATACTTCCAACAAATGTGGGGTCCGCGCTCTGCAATGGACATGAGAACCGATGCTGCTCTATATTCACATACCATGAGTGCATGACGGCTCTAAAAAAAGAAGAGAGAAAGTGAGATGTGTACTGTTCATCGTCTCCTACCCTATGTAGAACATGGTGTGGAGTTACTATTCATCATCTCCTACCTACGGTGAGTTTATGTGCAAGTGAGTAAATTGGATTTGCGATATCGAGAAAAATCGGTAGATGAGAACAAAAAATATAATTAATGTAACCTATGAAAGACTAATTGAAGAAAATAAAAAAGCTGTATACTAAATGTTTTGACTGTTCTTGATGCCCATAACAAAAAATTGGAAATGTTAGCAGAGTGTGTATGGGAATAATGGTACATGAGAATAAGGTGTGCTACGGGTAAGGATGTTGCACCAGGATATGAGCAGCTAATGGGCATGCTTTGGTATGGCTTAACGAAAGTACTTGCTTGGGATGTGAGAAATGGAGGAAGCAAGTTGAAATAACGATGTTGAGGATGGGGGGTGGGGACGTGGATTGGGGTAGAGGTGTTTAAATCAAATGAGTATCATTCAGCATATGGGACCCACTGTTTGAATTCAAATGTGTGGGTCCAGACTGTGGGGTCCCACAATATGAATTCAAAATGATGGCAGCATACACAGTGTCCATCCGGGCCCACTTTTTGAATTCAAAATATGGGTCCACCATGGGTTTAGTGTGTGGTTAGGAGTCAATGTGGCTGACTAACCGGAATATGATGGTAACAAGGAATGGCTAATGGTGACACGTGTCAGCAGTTGAAGGGGTGCTCACGTATCCCCCTGTTCACCAGGCTTCATTTGTGATGCTTGGAATGAAGGATAGAAATTCTATGCTGAATACTTAATACATCTTTAATGAACTTTGTATGGTTGCATGTCTTTAAAGCAATAATTCATGAAAACTTCTAGCTTGTCTAACTCTTGCATTATCATCTCTTATATCAATATAGATACTTGCTTTGAATAATTTGATCTCAGCTCATATGCTTTACAATAGTATGATCAAGGTTATGATGGCATGTCACTCCAGAAATTATCTTTGTTTATCGTTTACCTGCTCGGGACGAGCAGGAACTAAGCTTGGGGATGCTGATACGTCTCCGACGTATCGATAATTTCTTATGTTCCATGCCACATTATTGATGTTATCTACATGTTTTATGCACACTTTATGTCATATTCGTGCATTTTCTGGAACTAACCTATTAACAAGATGCCGAAGTGCCGATTCTTTGTTCTGCTGTTTTTGGTTTCAGAAATCCTAGTAAGGAAATATTCTCGGAATTGGACGAAATCAACGCCCAGGGTCCTATTTTGCCACGAAGCTTCCAGAAGACCGAAGAGGAGACGAAGTGGGGCCACGAGGCGGCCACACCCTAGGGCGGCGCGGCCCAGGTCTTGGCCGCGCCGACCTATAGTGTGGGCCCCTCGTGTGGCCCCTGACCTGCCCTTCCGCCTACAAATAGCCTTCGTCGCGAAACCCCCAGTACCGAGAGCCACGATACGGAAAACCTTCCAGAGACGCCGCCGCCGCCAATCCCATCTCGGGGGATTCAGGAGATCGCCTCCGGCACCCTGCCGGAGAGGGGATTCATCTCCCGGAGGACTCTACGCCGCCATGGTCGCCTCCGGAGTGATGTGTGAGTAGTCTACCCCTGGACTATGGGTCCATAGCAGTAGCTAGATGGTTGTCTTCTCCTCATTGTGCTTAATTGTCGGGTCTTGTGAGCTGCCTAACATGATCAAGATCATCTATCTGTAATTCTATATGTTGCGTTTGTTGGGATCCGATGAATAGAGAATACTATGTTATGTTGATTATCAATTCATGTCTATGTGTTGTTTATGATCTTCCATGCTCTCCGTTACTACTAGATGCTCTGGCCAAGTAGATGCTTGTAACTCCAAGAGGGAGTATTTATGCTCGATAGTGGGTTCATGTCTCCGTGAATCTGGGGAAGTGACAGAAATCTCTAAGATTATGGATGTGCTGTTGCCACTAGGGATAAAACATTGGTGCTATGTTCGAGGATGTAGTTACTGATTACATTACGCGCAATACTTAATGCAATTGTCTGTTGTTAGCAACTTAATACTGGAAGGGGTTCGGATGATAACCTGAAGGTGGACTTTTTAGGCATAGATGCATGCTGGATAGCGGTCTATGTACTTTGTCGTAATGCCCAATTAAATCTCACAATACTCATCATAATATGTATGTGCATGGTCATGCCCTCTTTATTTGTCAATTGCCCAAATGTAATTTGTTCACCCAACATGCTGTTTATCTTATGGGAGAGACACCTCTAGTGAACTGTGGACCCCGGTCCAATTCTCTATACTGAAATACAATCTACTGCAATCTTGTTCTCTTGTTTTCTGCAAACAATCATCATCCACACTATACATCTAATCCTTTGTTACAGCAAGCCGGTGAGATTGACAACCTCACTGTTTCGTTGGGGCAAAGTACTTGGTTTGTGTTGTGCAGGTTCCACGTTGGCGCCGGAATCCCTGGTGTTGCGCCGCACTACATCTCGCCGCCATCAACCTTCAACGTGCTTCTTGGCTCCTACTGGTTCGATTAAACCTTGGTTTCATACTGAGGGAAAACTTGCCGCTGTACGCATCACACCTTCCTCTTGGGGTTCCCAACGGACGCGTGCTGTACGCGTATCAGTCTCCAACGTATCGATAATTTCTTATGTTCCATGCTACTTTATTGATGATACCTACATGTTTTATGCATACTTTATGTCATATTTATGCATTTTCTGACACTAACCTATTAATAAGATGCCGAAGAGCCAGTTGCTGTTTTCTGCTGTTTTTGGTTTCAGAAATCCTAGTAAGAAAATATTCTCGGAATTGGACGAAATCAACGCCCAGGATCTTATTTTTCCACGAAGCTTCCAGAAGTCCGGAGAGGAAACGAAGTGGGGCGACGAGGCAGCCACACACCAGGGCGGCGCGGCCCAAGCCCTGGCCGCGCCGGCCTGTGGTGTGGGCCCCTCGTGGCGCCCCCTGACCTACCCTTTCGCCTACTTAAGCCTTTGTCGAGAATAACTCCAGTACCGAGAGCCACGATACGGAAAACCTTCCAGAGACGCCGCCGCCGCCAATCCCATCTCGGGGGATTCAGGAGATCGCCTCCGGCACCCTGCCGGAGAGGGGAATCATATCCCGGAGGACTCTTCACCGCCATGGTCGCCTCCGGAGTGATGTGTGAGTAGTTCACCCCTGGACTATGGGTCCATAGCAGTAGCTAGATGGTCGTCTTCTCCTAATTGTGCTATCATTGTTGGATCTTGTGAGCTGCCTAACATGATCAAGATCATCTATCTGTAATGCTACATGTTGTATTTGTTGGGATCTGATGAATATGAAATACTATGCTATGTTGATTATCAATCTATCTATGTGTTGTTTATGATCTTGCATGCTCTCCGTTACTAGTAGAGGCTCTGGCCAAGTTTTTGCTTGTAACTCCAAGAGGGAGTATTTATGCTCGATAGTGGGTTCATGTCTCCATTAAATGCGGGGAGTGACAGAAACCTCTAAGGTTGTGGATGTGCTGTTGCCACTAGGGATAAAACATCAATGCTATGTCTAAGGATGTATTTGTTGATTACATTACGCACCATACTTAATGCAATTGTCTGTTGTTTGCAACTTAATACTGGAGGGGGTTCGGATGATAACCTGAAGGTGGAATTTTTAGGCATAGATGCATGCTGGATAGCGGTCTATATACTTTATCGTAATGCCCAATTAAATCTCACAATACTCATCATAACATGTATGTGCATGGTCATGCCCTCTTTATTTGTCAATTGCCCAACTGTAATTTGTTCACCCAACATGCTTATTGTTATGGGAGAGACACCTCTAGTGAACTGTGGACCCCGGTCCATTCTTTTACATTGAATACAATCTACTGCAATACTAGTTCTACTGTTCTCTGCAAACAATCATCATCCACACTATACATCTAATCTTTGTTACAGCAAGCCGGTGAGATTGACAACCTCACTGTTACGTTGGGACAAAGTATATTGGTTGTATTGTGCAGGTTCCACGTTGGCGCCGGAATCTCTGGTGTTGCGCCGCACTACACTCCGCCACCATCAACCTTCAACGTGCTTCTTGGCTCCTACTGGTTCGATAAACCTTGGTTTCTTACTGAGGGAAAACTTGCCGCTGTACGCATCACACCTTCCTCTTGGGGTTCCCAACGGACGCGTGCTGTACGCGTATCAGCTATCAACCCGGTGTCCTGTTATTTATCCACAATAAGTATAAATAACTATCAACCCTAAAAATCTAACTTCATTTCAAATATTTTGGCGACTTTTTTTAGTTTACAAGTTATCAACTCGGTGCCCCGTTATTTATCAATGGTAATTATAAAAAACTACAAACCCTAAAAAGTATTTCATTTAGAATATTTTAGCGAACATTTTTTTATTTTACAAGCTATGAACCCGGTGCCTCGTTATTTATCAACGGTAAATATAAATAAATAATAACCCTAAAAGTATTTCATTTAGAATATTTTAGCGACTCTCTTTTAGTTTAGAAGCTATCAACCCGGTGACCCGCTATTTATCAATGGTCAATATAAATAAATATCAACCCTAAAAATATAATTTAATTTAAAATATGTAGCAACTCTTTTTTTATTTACAAGTTATCAACCCGGTGCCCCGTTATTTATCAACGGTAAATAAAAATACCTAACAACCCTAAAAAGTAATTTTCATTTAGAATATTTTAGCAACTTTTGTTAGCTTACAACTTAAAACAGCACTTAATTTGAGTAGCAAGTGGTAGTTCATTTGAGTTGCAAGTGGATCTTCCCACCCGTTATTTTCCCCCTTAAAAACCACTGGCCCGAAAAAGGGAATTATAAAATTAATCCAAAAAAACATGAATTACCGTACGAAATAACAACATAAAGGGAATTGCAAAAAAAAGAGAATTGTCAAAAGGGAATTGCAAATAAAGAGAATTGAAAGTATGCGTCGTGCTGGAAAAAAGAGAGCGAGATGCTCTGTGCATGCATGCATCAACTTGTAAGAGCTAGCCTCGTGCTGAAAAGTTGGCTCATTAAATGCAAACCCATGAGATACTTTATGCATGCATGCAGTGTGAACGCTTTTGCCTATATGCAACTTGCAAATGGGAACGTGAGCTGTTAGTGTGAACACAAAGCTACATGTGAACGTAATTAAACACTACGAGACAAAAAAAGGGAATTGATTTCGTGCATGGCGCGAGCGCTGCCGCGCAAGGAAATAGATCGCTCGAGCGATCGTTTGCCAAGGAGGGAATTCGCTTTCTCTCCCCTCCTGCTCTCCCTCCCTCCCTCCTGATCCAAAATTTGTATTTCTGAAGTAGCTATCCATTGGCAGCCTGAAACGCATATCGTACAAGCTCAAGCTGTATTTCAAATCAATGACCAGGCGACCACAACATGCACCTTATTAAACCCAATATCGAATTGATCTTCGCTTCTCAAGCCACACCGAGGTTCGAAATCGAGCTGTTTCTCCACAAAATGCCCACTCTCCATAGCAGAATGGTCGCGCGCAGCCCGGACACCAACGATAAGCCCCTCTCCTCCACGGTGAAGATACCCCGCTGCAATTTGACTTGTCCTGTTTCATCGACGGCCACCTCGCAACCTCGTGAGTGAGTCCAGAAGCACCATGCGATCATCAATGCTATTGGTGTGAGCAGTGAAAAGTGCACAGAAAGCCTGTTTTTCCATGACATAGATAGTGATCGTCGCCTCCACGGTGTCTTTCAGATGAGCCAACCTGACCTCAATAGTGTTGTGCTTGCTCGGCACGACCACTGTTCTGGCCTGGCCATATTTACCATAGTCGGCAAGATTGTTGTATATAAAGACATTGTAGCATAAAGCTTCGTCTTCAGATGGTGTTCCGTTACCCTTGACTTTGAGATCAATCTCAAATGCACGGGGTCCCCTCAGCACAACCGCGCGGCTAGGGCCTGTAAGTTCCAAGAGTGAGTCCTGTACATGTGGGACAAACATACACGTACATGTGAACGATCATCTCTTCAATATGTTAAACGTGTAAAACACAATGCTACATAGAGAACATCTGGATTATCGATGACACTCATTCAGATTAACTATTCAGTATAGCAACAGAAGATTGCTAACATGAGATCAACATTATTGAACTTACCCGCAAAAAAAAAACATTATTGAACAAATGAAAGACAGTTTGATCTGTTTTTTTCTTTCATGAATCACTAAGGGTGTGTTTGGTAGCCTGTGTCACTTCAGATTCTTCTTCTCACTTGAGATATCTGACTTCATACAAGCTTGTCTGAGATTTTGTGATGTGTTTGGTAGTCTGTATGTGTTGAGAGGAGCTGAACTGATACTTTGTTTGGTTGATATGTATGGGTTGAGCTTGGCCCAAAAAGTAAGCAATTACAGAGAGGTCCTAACTATTACACAAAAGACCCTAAATAAAACAAAAAAAAAAGCAATCGGGCCCCTCATCTCCACCACGCCCAGGTCGTTGCTGGCGGTGGGCTGCAGGGCACCGGCGGCGGGCGGTGGCGCGCCGGCGCGACCTGCTACCTATGCTGGGGACGAGCTCGCCTTCGCCAGGCGCAGGCGCGAAGCCGCCGCCGCCCTGCTCCTGCTCGAGCTCGGGTCAGAGGTGTCGAGGTTGGGGAGGGTTCCGTGGCGAGGGAGCTCCGCCGGCCGGCGTCGAGGCGGGGGCGGCCGAGACGAGGGAGCTCGGGCCGAGGCGAGGCCAGCGTCAAGTTGAGGGGCGCGAGCGCGGGTAGAGCTCGGACTCGGTCATAGCGGCTCGTCCCCGTGGGCTGCGGGAGGACGAGGGCCGGAGCGGGAGGGTAAACTGCCTCGTCGACGGCGGCGGGCGGGGCACCGGCGACGGCGGTGGGCCGGGGGCACCGGCGACGGCGGTGGGCCGGAGGGCGCGGACGACGGCAGCTCCCGTACCTCCAGATGCAAACAAGAGAGAAGGGGGGAAATGAGAGGAAAAAAGGTGGGGGTGGGGGGTTTGGGGGTCTGCTGGGCTCTGCTACAGTGTTTTGCGGGTTGGGTTCAGCTTGGCCGGGTTGTGAAGCTCGATTTGAGCTTCTCATCCTGGCCTGACTGAGAGCTGTTTTTGGTATGAGGTGGGCACTGCTGAGCTGACCCGACCCGGGCTAACAAACAAGAAAACTTTGCTTAGGTTCGGTTGAGATGGGAATTTCTGAAGTGAGCCGGGCTACCAAACACACCCTAAATCTATTCACTCCAACATTTTTTTCTTCATGAAGCACTAAAACCATACATTCCAATATTTGCTAAAAAAAATGAACAAGTATGCAGACATAAACAATGCAGGGTAGGAGGGGAGATTTTGACCCTGATCCCCACCAGGCCACCAGTGTCCACGTACACACAGATTTCATTTTCAGTTGCCGCGTTCAAAAACATCGAAGTAAACGAGATGGAATAATCAAAGATATTTCCTTCTATATTTCGTGTTAGCACAGGTGATGCGGGATCATTTGGCAACAGAAATAATCAAAAGTAACTCGCTGGTACTACCTCCGATCCGATTTTATCGAAGCCGGACACCACATACGTATATGCTAGCATCGCCACCACTCCGCGTCGGTTAACGCAGAGTATAAAAGAACATAAAATAGACTAAGAACATGTCTAACATGCTCCTTATTTTTCTGCCCCTTAAAACGTGAATAGAGGGCCCTCTATTCACTTTCCGCCGGCCGAAAACTCGTCCGAGATAGCAGACCCCGTATCCCCACCCCATAAAACAGAATTCTGCGGAATATTTTGTTTTCAGCGGTGGCGCAGGAAAAACGGTTGGGAATTCTGAAATGTCCGCGCGCCCTAGTGAAATGGGATGAGGGGTTGACCCTGTATTCAGCCTCCCGCCCCGTACAAGTAAGGGGCGAAGAGTCACCCCGTAGCCAAAACTGTAAAAAATCGATGCGGAGACCTGTTTTACGGGGTCTGCTAGACGGCCGGGTAGCGTCCAACGCCTTATTTCGGCGGTTATTATAGTTTGGTCATTTTAAGGGGTCTGTTAGACAATGGAATCAAACCTTCAGCGAAATAAGGGTCTGAAAATTATCCCGGTCACGGCGAAAGAGGATGTTGCGCTTGCTATTCTTGTAGTCACGCACCGCAACTACTCCGTAGACGTCGAGAGGCCACTGGAGGGGATGAGAGATCCGGGTCACCTTCATGGCGTAGACCTGCAGGGTTGGCATGGTCCGAGCAAACTCCGGAATCCTGGGTCCGTCTGTGAATTCCATGTTTGGAAGATCCGCTGCAAAGCAAAATCCGATAAAAATCACGACGACGCGGGGACACGAGATTAGTTTTTTTTTTTTTTTGAGAAGTAGCCAGAGGTGAAGACGCACTCTCCGCGTTGAAGGAGATTCCGGTTCCGGCGCCGCAGCCATTGCCATTAAACCTCTCCCACTCCCAGAACTCGCAGTAGAGGTCGAGGACGTTAATATCCAGCAGGTCCGAGGGCGATATAGAGAAGTTGCGGAGGTCTGAGACTCTCTCGTCATGGTCCTTGGTGCCGCCGCCTTTGGCGAACCCCCGCGGATCCGGCCTCTTGGGGCCGCCAAGCACCGTCACTACCACCATATCCATCGCCGCAGGCAACGAATCTAGGTTTTTTTTTGTTTTTATTTGGGGCCGAGGACTTGTGGTGATTGACGGCTTGCCGTGATACTGTTCGATTGCTCTCCTCCAGGCGATCGGCCTCGTCGTCGAGCTCCCCGTGAAAGGCCCCTCCTCTTCCTTCCTTTCACATTTGAACAAATTCAAATATGAACAAATTTCAGATCCGATCAATTTTTAGTTCATTTTTTTCAAATTTGGACATTTTTCAAATATGGATAATTTCAAAGTTTGAAAATTTTCAAATCTCAACAACTTTAAAGTTCATTTTTAATTTGAATTTAAATTTAAATATTTATTCAAAATCCGCATACTTTTAGAAGTAAAAAAATATAAAAACAAAAAACGAAAAAGCGAAAAAAAGAGCGGGCGACATACCTGGGCGAGCGAAGCAAGATTATTGACGGACTACCTAGGCCGGCCGGAGTCGGTATTCGGGTGATACGTCCATCGTGCACGCTAGGAGCGTCCGATAGGGCACCCACCCAGAGCAGGAGAGCTCCAATGTGCCACCCAATGGTTCCACTCCACACCCATCGTTGGTTTTGGTGGGCCAGGCCCATATATGGATGTGTGGGTTCTTTGTTCGGGTTTTCGATTTTTCGTGTAGTATTTTTGGTCGTTCGTCTCCTTTTTTCAGTTTTAGATGGTTTCCCGAAAAGTATCCGAACATTTTTCAAAGTTTGAACATTTTAAAACTTAAACTTCTTTTGAAATAGAGCGATTTGCAAAATTGACCATTTTGCCAACACAAATATTTTTTGGAAAAAAGGACAGAAAACCACTTAAACTAGGAAAGAAACACAAAAATCGAACGAAACCGAAAAAATGGGTGGAATCGCTGACTCGCGATTTATGGGCCAGCCCCAATCCCCTGCGTGGATTTTTTGTGGCAAACATTAACCACCGACCTTGTCGTTCAAAGCAAGAGATCCACCACCAAATTTTTTTTCTTCTTTTTATTTTTATTTATATATATCCAACTTTTTTAGTTTTGAAATATTTAGTGTAATAAAAATATTCATATTTGAAAAAAAACATATTACATTTTTTTAAAATGTTCAAATTTGGAAAAATATTTAGATTTTGACATGTCCAGATTTCAAAAACTATTTAGACTTGAAAAATGTTCAGACTAAAAAAGGTTTGATTTCTAACAAATGATTTGGCTTAAAATTGGTTAAATTTAGTTTTATTTAATTTTTAAAACATTCAAAATAAAATAAAATAATTAATTAAAATAAATAAAAACGAAAATATAAAATAAAATATAAGAGAAAAGGAAAAACCAGACAATCAGGCCAGAAGGTTCGAGAACCTTTCGAAAAGAAAACAAAAAGTAGAGAGCCTACACCAACCCAGTTGAGCGATGGAGTTTAACGAACGAGCGTCGAATATGAATCACCCACCTTGCAAAGTAGAAAGAATAGTAATTCCAAATGTTCGGGTGAAAGTATCCCGTGGCAGCGAACTTAACATGAAACTACGTGTCCACACTATCATAATTTTTTGCAAAAATCTAACTTACAAGTTTTTTCAAAAGAACTTAAAATTCTAGCTTACAAGTTTTTTCAAAAATTTGAAAAAAGGATTGTGGGAGCTATTGTTTTTGTCCTAGTTTTCCTTCAATTTACCATGCTTCTTTTCTTGTCTAGATTCCCTCATAAGTAATATAATTTTTGTGCTTATATTTTATTATAATATAACAATCTTGCCGACTATGGTAAATATGGCCAGGCCAGAACAGTGGTCGTGCCGAGCAAGCACAACACTATTGAGGTCAGGTTGGCTCATCTGAAAGACACCGTGGAGGCGACGATCACTATATATATACACCAATCAGGGACATGGATGCACCACACGGTGTGCATAGGTTGGATGTCTCTCATCTCGTTAATGATCAACTCATGGCTGTAGCGTTCATTAGCCGCTAGCCGGCTGGAGATCAAGTCTCACATGAACTCCAAATGGATAGTGCTGTAGGTAATGCATGATAAGGGGCAAGAAGAACTAATTTAACGAACCGGAAGCATGAGTGCCAAATAATGGAAGAAATTTGTACTGATCCTTGATCTCATGCAAGAAGTGATTTGCTACTCGACATGATATATCCTTGCCGGTTACACGCTGGTACCTAAGCAAGAGGACGTCTTTGTGTGGCGCTGGTCAGCGGACCGGTTATTCTCCGTGAAGTCGGCTTACTCTGCTTTCTTCGTTGGGACCGTGGTGGCACCGATTGCTTCGGAGATTTGGCGTTCGAGGGCGCCGTATAGCTGCAAGTTTTTCGCTTGGTTGGTGTCCCGCAACAGGTGTTGGACGGCGGACAGGCTTCAGCGGCGCGGCTTGCCGAGGCCGGCTGCTTGCCCCCTTTGCGACCAGGAGACGTTCCAGCACCTCCTACTTGGTTGTGTGGTTGCTCGTGAGGTATGGGCTTGGGTGCTAGCACATTGGGGCAAGCTGGAGTGGATGCCCGGCGTGGACACAGGAGGTTGTGCCCTGGTGGACCTCGCTCAGTTGCACTAGTTCTGTGAGGAGGAATATGTGGACGGCTATCATTTTGGTTTTCTAGTGTATTTGGAGGCATCGGAACGAGGTGGTGTTTAATGGCGCCACCCCGGAAGCGGCGGCCATTAGGCATAGGATTAGGGAGGAGTACCAGAGATGGCGTGTAGCTAGGCTGTTCCGCTCGGAGTCCTTCGGATTTCCTGAGCCTTTTCCTTTCTCGTGGAGGGATGGAGATTAGGCTTTCGTTCAGAAGGGGAGCTGCCACCCCTTGTTGGCAGTGATACACGTGGCTCGAGCTTTCTTGCCATTTCTTCTATATGATTAGTACACCTTCCAGGGTGTATTCTCGAAAAATATTGCAGTACGAGGGTGGTGCAATGGAGGGGGAAGGGGACCAAGCATATGGGACACCTTCACTCACCGACACCCAGGCAAGAATATCACTTGTCTGAGCAAAATGTTTATGTATATCTTGGCCAGTAGTATATAGTCAGTCTTTTGTGTAGCCATTTTAACTACTACAAAGTTCTTGTCAGATCAAGTGATCAACAACTATAAAATCAACAGTTTTCTTCTAGTCCAATAGAACAAATAAAACAAGAGTTTAGGAGGTTCCGCATTTTTGAGGGATGGTGCGGAGTATGTCGTTTCGTTTCTACGGACTGTTGACGACAATGAGTCAAACCGTACTTGAGTCCATACGGGTTACATGTTTATATATGAGGCACAAAGGCCCAGTATTTGTTGGAGATATGCCCAAGAGGCAATAATAAAATGGTTATTATAATATATCTTTGAGTTTATGATAATGTTTACATACCATGCTATAATTGTATTAACCGAAACATCGATACATGTGTGTTATGTGAACAACAAGGAGTCCCTAGTAAGCCTCTTGTATAACTAGCTTGTTGATTAATAGATGATCATCGTTTCATGATCATGAACATTGGATGTTATTAATAACAAGGTTATGTCATTGATGAATGATGTAATGGACACACCCAATTAAGTGTAGCATAAGATCACGCCATTAAGTTATTTGCTATAAGCTTTCGATACATAGTTACCTAGTCCTTCGATCATGAGATCATGTAAATCACTTATACCGGAAGGGGTACTTTGATTACATCAAACGCCACTGCGTAAATGAGTGGTTATAAAGGTGGGATTAAGTATCTGGAAAGTATGAGTTAAGGCATATGGATCAACAGTGAGATTTGTCCATCCCGATGACGGATAGATATACTCTGGGCCCTCTCGGTGGAATGTCATCTAATTAGCTTGCAAGCATATGAATGGTTCATAAGAGACCACATACCACTGTACGAGTAAAGAATACTTGTCAGGAGAGGAGGTTGAACGAGGTATAGAGATACCGATGATCAAACCTCGGACAAGTAAAATATCGCGTGACAAAGGGAATCGGTATCGTATGTGAATGGTTCAATCGATCACTAAGTCATCGTTGAATATGTGGGAGCCATTATGGATCTCCAGATCACGCTATTGGTTATTGGTCGGAGAGAAGTCTCTACCATGTCTGCATAGTTCGCGAACCGTAGGGTGACACTTAAGGTTTGATGTCGTTTAAGTAGATATGGAATATGGAATGGAGTTCGAAGTTTTGTTCGAAGTCTCGGATTGGATCCAGGACATCACGAGGAGTTCCGGAATGGTCCGGAGAATAAGATTCATATATAGGAAGTCACTTTCCAAGTTTGGAAATGATCCGGTGCATTTATGGAAGGTTCTAGAAGGTTCTAGAAAAGTCCGTAAGAAATCACCATGGAAAGTGGAGTCCCGGAGGGACTCCATCTTGCATGGCCGGCCAAACCCTAAGGGGGAGGAGTCCCAGGTGGGCTCCACCTTGGTGGCCGGCCAACCCACCTCAAGGAAAGGTGGGAGCCCCACCTTGAGTAGGACTCACCCCTTGAGTAGGTTTCCCACTTTTGGGAGGTTTTGTTGTTGGGGTCTTATTCGAAGACTTGGACTACAACTCTTGGGGTTTTCCACCTATATAATGAGGAGCATAGGGGAGGGGCCGGCCACACCTTGCCACCCTTGGCCGCAGCCCCTAGTTGGCCGGCGCCCAAGCCCCCTCTCCCCAAACCCTAGCTACCTCTCCTCCACATACAACTCCCGCATACGCTTAGGCGAAGCCCTGCTGGAGTTCTCCATCACCACCGCCACCACGCCGTCGTGCTGCCGGGATTCCGAGGAGGATCTACTACTTCTGCTGCCCGCTGGAACGGGGAGAAGGACGTCGTCTTCATCAACACCGAACGTGTGACCGAGTACGGAGGTGCTGCCCGATTGTGGCACCGTCAAGATCTTCTATGCGCTTTTGAAAGCGGCAAGTGATCATCTTCTGCAACAACGAGATCTAATCTCGTAGGCTTTAGAAATCTTCAAGGGTTAGTCTCGTTCATTCCCTCGTTGCTACCGTCTTCTAGATTGCATCTTGGCTTGGATTGCGTTCTCGCGGTAGGAAATTTTTTGTTTTCTATGCTACGAATCCCATCAGTGGTATCAGAGCCATGTCTATGCATAGATTGGTTGCACGAGTAGAACACAATGGTTTTGTGGGCATTGATGCTTTGTTGTCTTTAGTTCGTGTACTTTGCATATTGCGGCATGGTGGGATGAAGCGGCTCGAGCTAACTTTACATGACCGCATTCATGAGACTTGCTCCACGTTCGACATGGAACTTGTATTGCATAAGTGGCTTTGCGGGTGTCTGTCTCTCCCACCATAGTGAAGATTCAATTTACTCTTTCTATTGACAACACTAGTATCACCGTTGTGGTTCATGTTCGTAGGTAGATTGGATCTTACTCGAAAACCCTAAACCACGTAAAATATGCAAACCAAATTAGAGACGTCTAACTTGTTTTTGCAGGGTTTGGTGATGTGATATGGCCATGATGTGATGATGAATATGTATGAGATGATCATTATTGTATTGTGGCAACCGGAAGGAACCTTATGGTTGTTTTTAAATTTCATGTTGAGTAGTATTTCAAAGTAGTTGTAATAGTTGCTACATGAGGTGAACAACCATGAAGACGACGCCATGGACCTTGACGCTACGCCGACGATGATGGAGATCATGCCCGTTGATGATGGAGATCATGTCCGTGCTTTGGAGATGAAGATCGAAGGCGCAAAGACTAAAGGGCCATATCATATCACATATGAATTGCATGTGATGTTAATCCTTTATGCATCTTACTTTGCTTAGAACGCGACGGTAGCATTATAAGATGATCCCTCACATTAATATCAAGATAATAAAGTGTTCTCCCCTCGTATGCACCGTTGATATAGTTCATTGTTTCGAAGCATCTCGTGATGATCGGATGTGATAGACTCAACGATTACATACAACGGGTGTAAGCCATGTTGCACACACGGAATACTTGGGTTTGCTTGATGAGCCTAGCATGTACAGACATGGTCTCCGGACAACGGAAACCGAAAGGTTGAACACGAGTCATATGGATGATATGATCAACATGTTGATGTTCACCATTGAAGCTACATCATCTCACGTGATGATCGGTTTTGGTGTAGTGGATTTGGATCGTGTACCACTTAACAACTATGAGGGATGTTGTATTAACTGGGAGTTCATTAGTAATTAGATTAAAACATGAACTAATTATCATAAACATAGTCTGAGTAGTATTTTGAATTAATTTTGTAGTATTGTCATCTGTTTTTCTTCCATGCGCTAGTCTTGTAATTGAGATAGAAATACTGTTAAAATCTGACAAGAAACTTTACGGACTGTTACCGTATTGTTAAAGAATCAAGAAATGATTAAGTCCTATTGCAAACTTTTAGTAAACCTCACATTGTTAATTCACGGAGCTATGGTTTCAATTAGTACCTAAAGTCATCTTGTCTCCGTGAAACTTGAAGTTCAAATATGTTTGAATAGTAAGGAGCTGAAAATTTTGTTTTCAGAAATAAGCAAGGTATGAGATATATGTGATATCTAAGACCTTATTGCAAGATGATAGAATATAATTTGGTGAGACTACATGAACTCATAAGTTTTATGGGAATGTACGAAGGTGAAGACGCAAGGCGTTCGAATCCTCCAACTATTGGGACACTAACGATATTCGCATATCCATGAAGTGATCATCCTTAGTATGCACCGTTGCTATGACTCGTAGTTTCGTAGCATCACGTGATGATCGGGTGTTATAGATTCTACGTGTGCATACAACGGGTGCAAGCCAGTTTTGCACATGCGAATACTAAGGTTAAACTTTACGAGCCTAGCATGTACAGACATGGTCTCGGAAAGTCGTCATGATGGTTAAAATTATGAGTGAAATTGTTCATCATATTACAAAGTTACTAATAGTGAAATCTGGAATACTTGTCATATGATGATCAACTTCAAAATAAGAACCTCAAGGTTATTGGTATTTGACCAACAAACCTAGAAGTTATTGAAGGTGAAGTGTTTTCTGAGAATGAGGAAAGCTAAAAGAGAAACTACAAAAGATATTTTGGCAGAAAGAAAGAAAAGACTAGAAAGTCTAGCTCAGGTGTATATAAATGATTTACATGTTATGGTTGTATTCCTTGTTTGGTCACATAATGAAATTCTTGGGTATTTGTACCAGGTTGGTTGGTATGAGATGTCATACAATACAACACAATACAAGAATACGATGGCCTAAGTGACTAATAAGGAATATGGTAATAATGCATGTCTGGAACATAATAAAGTGTTATCATGTTTGTCGTTGGCATTCTACCTAGCCCTTAGAATTTATAATAAAGAACTTAATAATTGTTATTTTCTCTGGTCAAATGAAAACAATGAGTTGTTCAAATTATGACATTACTCCATGTACGATGGATAAGTTATTATAAATCTTAATGGTGAAACACACACACATAATACTGACGCTAAAATGCCATAAGGCAAATGATTTGAATTCCACTTATTTGTGGAACCGCCATTTAGGTCATGTTAGAAAGGAACGCATGAAGGAACTCCATGCAAATGGATTTTTGGAGTCATTTAATTTTTGAATCGTTTGGCGCTTGCAAATCTTTTCTAAAGAGAATGACTAAAATACCGTTCATAGGCCAAGAGTTGAACGGGCAACTAACTTAGTGAAAACATACATGATGATATATGTGGTTCACTGGGCATAGTTGTGTGCGGGAGATTCTTCTACTTCATGAAAACTTTCAATAATGAATTTAGTATATATATGTGGATATATTCGATAAGGAAGAAGTTTGAAATATTTGAATGGATTCAAATAAATTTCAGCATGAAGTGGAAATCATCGTAATAGAAAAGTCAAATATCTATGATTGGATCATTGGGAAAATATTTGAATTACGAGTTTTAGCAAACATCTAAGGGAGTTATGAAATTGTTCTACAACTCACATTTCTTGGAGTATCATAGTGATGATATAGTATCCGAGAGATATATCCAAACCTTGTTGGGTTAATGATGAGATAAAAATAAAATGATGCCATTATATTTTTGTGGATTATGCTTTAGTGAATACCGCTTTTACACTAAATAGAGCATCATCATGATCTGTTAAAATGACACCATACGAGTTATGGCATGGGTATAAACCCTAATAGTCTTTTCTTTAAATTTTGGTCTAAGAGTTTACAACCAAAATCGGAAGAATGACTTTGTTGGTTATCCCAAAGTATTGATTGGGAAATCTTTCCACTATGGATACAAAGACAAAAGTGTTTGTCGATGTTTCTTATTTATTTCCAAGAAATTGTTTCTAGCGAAGTATTAGAGTGGGAGGACAATAGAATTTGATAAGGTTTATGAACCTGAGCATAATGATCAAAGTAGCGCAGCATCGGAATTGGTTCCGGAAGCGGCCACGACGATCATGGCTCCCATGACTACAAAGTGTTTTAGCCATGGAGATCGAAGTACATATTGAACCTTGTGGGTATGGTTTACTTTGTGATCAAATAAATGATTTGTAGACAAAGGATTGATTTTGAACAATGATAAACCAACTACAAACAAAGAAGTTATGATGGGCCCTGACTCCGTTAAAATGGCTATACGTCATGAAATCCTAGATGGATGAATACTTATTGAAAGTAAATGGATCTATGAAATTGATGAAGCTTGACTTGTTGAAAAGTTGTTTACGACAAAGTTCAAAGAGTTGACTACGATAAGATTAGATCTTCCGTAGCAATGCTTATAGTCTATGTGGATTAATCTAGTAATCACTACATATTTCTTTTATGAGATATGCTAGTAGGATGGCAAAATACATTACTTATTAGAAGTGTGTATTAAAGGTGTATACAAGATACAACCAAGAGTTTTGCTAGTCCATGGAATACTAGATAGGTATACGAACTTCAATTGGATGAAGTGAGTATCACAGAGTTGGAATCTTCACTGGATGAAATAGTCAAAGAGTTTTTGATTTCATCAGAAACGATGAAGATGCTTGCATTTGCAAGAAATTAAGTGGGAGCGCTGAGACATATTTATAATACTTATGTAGATGACATATAGTTGGTTATAAATGATGTAATTATATACTTGATTAAAAGGTTTCATTGAGAAATTAACTTCAATGAAAGGATATGGACTGAAACAAAATTAGTGTCAAGATCTATGAAGATAGATTGAAACACATAATAAGTTTAAGTCAAAGTACATAGAATGGATATTGAAGTAGTTCAATATAGAAATATTAAGTGTTCTTGTTATGTGAAGGTTTAACAAGACTTGAGTGTATCTGACACTCAATGAGTAAAAACACATGAGTGATTTTAGATCACGAATAATATGTACAAAATCAGATGTCCTGTGCTCTAAAATTTTATGAGCATGTACCAGAATGATTCATGTGATGATCATTGAAAAACAGTAAGAATATTCTTGAGTACTTAAGAAGAACCAAGGATATATAAAGTTTTGTATGGAGAAATGACAAACAAATCGCTGTAAGATGTTGCACCGATATTGCTTTTGTCACATATAAAATTTCAATCTCAAATTAGGCTAAGTGTTGTTTTAAAAGGTAGCACAATGAGCTAGAAGTTGTCTATGCTAGATTTAGATGAATTCTAAATATTGTGACGGATTCTACAAACGAAGGCAGAGTATGTCATTGTTTTGACAATGACTGAGGATGTTAAGTCAAGAGGTTCTTTGAGAACTTGGTGTAGTTCCGATAGTGTCAGAACTTTGAAGTTATATTGTGTATGACAATATTAATGACATATTTCAGACCGCGGAATTAAGGTTCCACCAGAATACCAAACATATTTAATGCCGACTCATTTGGAAATGAGCGATGCGTTGAGACGCAAATGAATTACAAAATACATACGTTTCTGAGCGTGTCAGATCCGTTGACTAAAACCTCTCCCGTGAGAAAAACATGATAAAACACCGGAAGGCCAAGGTGTTATATCTTTACAAATGTAAACTAGATTATTGACTCTAGTGCAAGTGGGAGACTGTTGGAGATATGCTCAAGAGGCAATAATAAAATGGTTATTATAATATATCTTTGAGTTTATGATAATGTTTACATACCATGCTATAATTGTATTAACCGAAACATTGATACATGTGTGTTATGTGAACAACAAGGAGTCCCTAGTAAGCCTCTTGTATAACTAGCTTGTTGATTAATAGATGATCATCGTTTCATGATCATGAACATTGGATGTTATTAATAACAAGGTTATGTCATTGATGAATGGACACACCCAATTAAGCGTAGCATAAGATCACATCATTAAGTTATTTGCTATAAGCTTTCGATACATAGTTACCTAGTCCTTCGATCATGAGATCATGTAAATCACTTATACCGGAAGGGTACTTTGATTACATCAAACGCCACTGCGTAAATGGGTGGTTATAAAGGTGGGATTAAGTATCTGGAAAGTATGAGTTGAGGCATATGGATCAAAAGTGAGATTTGTCCATCCCGATGACGGATAGATATACTCTGGGCCCTCTCGGTGGAATGTCATCTAATTAGCTTGCAAGCATATGAATGGTTCATAAGAGACCACATACCACTGTACGAGTAAAGAGTACTTGTCAGGAGAGGAGGTTGAACGAGGTATAGAGATACCGATGATCAAACCTCGGACAAGTAAAATATCGCGTGACAAAGGGAATCGGTATCGTATGTGAATGGTTCAATCGATCACTAAGTCATCGTTGAATATGTGGGAGCCATTATGGATCTCCAGATCCCGCTATTGGTTATTGGTTGGAGAGAAGTCTCAACCATGTCTGCATAGTTCGCGAACCGTAGGGTGACACACTTAAGGTTTGATGTCGTTTAAGTAGATATGGAATATGGAATGGAGTTCGAAGTTTTGTTCGGAGTCTCAGATTGGATCCAGGACATCACGAGGAGTTCCGGAATGGTCAGGAGAATAAGATTCATATATAGGAAGTCACTTTCCAAGTTTGGAAATGATCCGGTGCATTTATGGAAGGTTCTAGAAGGTTCTAGAAAAGTCCGGAAGAAATCACCATGGAAAGTGGAGTCCCGGAGGGACTCCATCTTGCATGGCCGGCCAAACCCTAAGGGGGAGGAGTCCCAGGCGGGCTCCACCTTGGTGGCCGGCCAACCCACCTCAAGGAAAGGTGGGAGCCCCACCTTGAGTAGGACTCCCCCCTTGAGTAGGTTTCCCAGTTTTGGGAGGTTTTGTTGTTGGGGTCTTATTCGAAGACTTGGACTACAACTCTTGGGGTTTTCCACCTATATAATGAGGAGCATAGGGGAGGGGCCGGCCACACCTTGCCACCCTTGGCCGCAGCCCCTAGTTGGCCGGCGCCCAAGCCCCCTCTCCCCAAACCCTAGCTACCTCTCCTCCACATACAACTCCCGCATACGCTTAGGCGAAGCCCTGCCGGAGTTCTCCATCACCACCGCCACCACGCCGTCGTGCTGCCGGGATTCCGAGGAGGATCTACTACTTCCGCTGCCCGCTGGGATGGGGAGAAGGACATCGTCTTCATCAACACCGAACGTGTGACCGAGTAAGGAGGTGCTGCCCGATTGTGGCACCATCAAGATCTTCTACGCGCTTTTGAAAACGGCAAGTTATCATCTTCTGCAACAACGAGATCTAATCTCGTAGGCTTTGGAAATCTTCAAGGGTTAGTCTCGTTCATCCCTTCGTTGCTACCGTCTTCTAGATTGCATCTTGGCTTGGATTGCGTTCTCGCGGTAGGAAATTTTTTGTTTTCTATGCTACGAATCCCATCAGTATTATACTTGTACAAGGAAAGGGTACATGTACCGTATAAGGTATAGAAGATACAGCCTATTACATTTAACACCCCCCTTAATCTAAACATTGGAAAGGTTTAGATTACGCTTAAACTCATCTAACTTCTTTACAGGAAGAGCTTTTGTGAAGCCATCTGCAACTTGATCTTTCCTTGAGACAAATCTGATATCCAGAAGATTTTTAGCAACCCTTTCTCTCACAAAGTGAAAATCTACCTCAATATGCTTGGTGCGTGACAAGGGATTAACTTGTCAATGCCTACGGGTTGTAGACTAGGGTTTAGTTAGAAGTAGAGGGCAAGTAGATCTCGAAGGTTTCAGCCGAAAAGTACTCGACGATATGAAAACTAGGGTTTGTGAGACAATGAATCGATGCTTTCTTTGTCCCTCGACTCCCCCTTATATAGGAGGTGGAGCCGAGGGATTCGTGATGTACAAGTTTTTTTTGACACCTTTACCGTAGGGGAATCCCCTACGGTGTAACGTGATGTACAAGTTACAGAGTCCGGGAAGGTTTCCAACTCCTCCCGTAATATTACAAGTGTTTTCTCCTAATACAACTCTAGCTTTCCTTAACTAGCAAGTTGGGCTTCCGAATTCTCCTTATCCTTCGGGTCGTGGGCCTTCAATAAACCCCGGGTACCATCTTCGGCAGGCCCATTGGGGATGCCTATGTCAGTAGCCCCCGAGATTTTGCTTGAAACGTAGAGTCAGGGAAAATCTCCATATTTATATTTATTCGATAACTCCAATCTTTACCACATATCTTTGCATACGAATTTCTATATTGTACAGGGATAATGGTAGTTGGGGCTAGTTCATCTGACGGATCAGGTACTAGTTAACTGCTCTAGTGGCAATCCGCAAAAACCTACTTCAAGATCACGTCCCTGGACATGATCTCGGGATACTGGTGTAAACTTCGACAGGTGCCGCTTAAGGTCTTACCATTCTGTCGAGTCCCAGTCATATTTATCGGGTACCTAACGCGTCTGTTAGGATTTTTCTTCATATCTGTTGATACGGAAAAAGATAGCAAACCGACGTCAGAGACGGCGCCACGCCACACAGAACGGATCCGGGGTCTTACCTTCGCAAAGTTTTGCGGCATTCAGAAATTGTTCGCAACTTTGGCATTCTGAGAATATATTGTCGAGTGCTTTTTTGGCTGTTGGAATAGCACACTTTATTGAGTCAACGGATGACTTATATTGCTTTCCCGATGGGAGTATATGTCGAGTTATTTATATAACTCGAAATATGCTCACTGTTTCTCTTTTTTTTTTATAATTTCATCGGGCACGCGAACAGCGTTCCCGATGGGAGTAGCCCCCGAGGCTACAGCCAAGGACTTGTGCTTGGGTGTAGGCTCCACGCCTTATGTCGCTATATTTTTCACCTGTCGCATAGTTTTTCAAATCTCTCGGGTGCGCGAACAGCGCTCCCGATGGGAGTAGCCCCCGAGGCTATGAGTAAATACTTGTATTTGATCATAGACTCTCGCCATTTCTATTTTGTCTTTCTCGAATTTTTCATTTTTCCAAAGTAGCCCCCGAGCATTTGATAAAAAAACTTGTATTTGATCAAAGGCTCTCAAATTGATCCATAATCTTCTGCTGTCGCCTTTTTTAGGAAGCTGTTGAGTCGAAATTTTCTCTTGCTAAGGTGACATCACTGCTGACGATAGCCACGACCGCTGTTCCTGGAAAACGCGAGAAGTTCTCTCTCACTGCCTAGCGGGCCCAAATTACGCATCGTATTGACACGTCGTGCAAGTGGGGGACACACGTCCTCCACTTTTCCTGGCGCACGTACTGTAGCTCCTGTGCTTTCGCGCCTGTATGAAATTACTTTTTACCCCTTGTCCACGTGTACACCATCTGTCCCGCAATCTCTCAATCCAACGGCGCGTCGATTCATCGCACCTCTATATAAAGGCATCGTCTTCCTCCTCTAGTCCGTTCGCTCGCGCCGCACCTCTGCTTCTCCTCTGCAAAATCCCCCATTGCTCCCATTGCTTCAAGCGCTCAACCACACTCACACCCTTCGCCGCCAAGCTCATTGATGCCGCCTCGCATCCGTTTGACTAGGCACAGCACTCCAGAGTCGAAGATGGCGACGGCGGATCTGGGAAGCGCCGAGTGGGAGAGATCCAAGATCTCTGCCCAAGACATCAATCTGCTGAAGAAGATGGGGTTCAACAAGAAGGAGAAATCGCTCCGCTTCCCCAAGGAGGAGAGCTATCCAAAGCCTCCAATCGAGTATCGGGTCAGTTTCGTTGACCACCTCATCCGAGGTCTTTCTCCCCCAATCCACGAGTTTCTTCGGGGTCTTCTGTTTGTCTATGGGCTTCAACTGCATCAGTTGACGCCCAATTCCATCCTCCACGTGTCGATTTTTATCACATTGTGTGAGTGCTTCCTCGGGGTCGAACCTAATTGGGCTCTGTGGAAGCGTGTCTTCTGCCTTCACCGTAATGGCTCCCACAACGTCGCCTACAACATTGGCGGCGTTGTTATCTGCGTTCGCTCTGACGTCGAATATTTCGACGTCAAATTCCCCGACTCTGTCCAAGGTTGGCGGAAGAAATGGCTGTATATCCACGAAGAAAGCTCCAATCCAGTGGAGGACAACATCGCCCCTTTCAACGGAGAGGCCAAAATCCTTCGCCGCCGTTCCTGGGATGCTGAAGCTACCGAAGTTGAGAAGTTGGCGACAGAAGCGCTGATGACTCGCATCCACGAGCTACAGAACACCCGCGGCAAGGAACTTTCGGGCATTGAGATTACTGCCTATTTCCTTAGGATTAGAGTGCAGCCTCTCCAGGCTTGCAAAAATCCCCTCTGGAAGTATGCTGGTGAAGAAGATGTCGACAGGCTCTCAAAAGACCTTCCTTTGAAGGATTTTGAAAAGCTTATCCGCAAAATCTCATCGCTCAACAAGAAGGATCTGTTATCACCAGATTTTGGTCAAATCCAGAGGTGGGCCGTAAAGGAGATGGGCTTGAAGGATTACACGTGGAGGATCTCTGAAACGGCCTTGCACGGAGGATTTGGGCTAGATTGCCCGTGTATCTTTAATTATAGTAGATTATATCTTAGATCAAAAGTTAGAGTTTGTATCGTGCACGGTGGGATATTCCCACGTTAGAAAGTCCGCTGGACTATAAATATGTATCTAGGGTTTATGGAATAAACAACAACTCACGTTCAACCCAAAACAAACCAATCTCGGCGCATCGCCAACTCCTTCGTCTCGAGGGTTTCTATCAGATAAGCGACATGCTGCCTAGATCGCATCTTGCGATCTAGGCAGCACAAGCTCCACGTTGTTCATGCGTTGCTCGTACTGAAGCGTCTTTGATGGCGAGCAACGTAGTTATCATAGATGTGTTAGGGTTAGCATGGTTCTTCGTATAACATGCTTACGTAGTGCAACCCTTGCATGTCTAGCCGCCCTCACACCTATCTCAGGTGTGGGGGCGGCACCCCGCTTGATCATTATTTAGTAGATCTGATCTGTTACGATTGCTCCTTGTTCTACAAGGATTAGTTTAATATCTGCAATAGTTAGGCCTTACAAAGGGGGGAGGATCCAGCGGCACGTAGGGTGGCGTTCGCAAGTCCTAAACAGGATGTTCCGAGGATCAACTTCATGTTGGTTTTTAGGCCTTGTTTAGGATCGGCTTACGATCACCGTGCGTGGCCGCGAGGCCCAACCTGGAGTAGGATGATCCGATTATGCGGTGAAAACCCTAAATCGTCGTAGATCTCATTAGCTTTATCTTGATCAAGCAGGATCACCATATATTCGTGCACCCCGTACGAATCATGGGTGGATCGGCTCTTTGAGCCGATTCACGAGATAACTGAGAGCCGATCGAGGCTCGTATTTAATGTTTACGTGTATGCCATGCAGGAAACTAAGCGAGGCATCCCCATCACCTTCCTGACCAGGTATAGGTCAGGTGGCACGCCCTTGCACTTCGCATCGCCGCGTGTGACCAGAAGAGCATTGCGGGCCGTCGCTCGGAGGGGTCTCAGCCAGCCGCAGCTCTAGGCTCTTCCCGGCTCTACTAGTGTTGACCGTCGTTGCCCGCCGGTGGGTTTTGCCAGTCAACACATTCTGGCACGCCCGGTGGGACAATCGTCTACATCAACCACATCGCCATCTACATCTGAGATGGCGGACGGTACGCCAGTTACCTACGAGGAGCTGCCTGACGAGCTCAAGAAGAGATATGGCGAGATCAAGGTCACCCTCGAAGCCGACCTCATCGGCTCTTTTCAGAGAACCCGTTCCCATGGCATCAGATGGAAGGGATTCTCACCGCAAGGTGCACTCGATGGGATAGATCTCTCTGCCCCGTCGGAGGAACGCACCAGGGGCCTGCGGCAGGAGATCAACTACTTGGTGGCTCACTCGCTACACCGCCACTCTGAAAACTTGGTCAACGTGTTGGAGCGTCTCGCTCTGCGCGTGATCCAGGAGATCATGAGCCACCAGTACTCGCCGTCAGGACCAGCTCTCGGGACGCATCAAGGAGAGTTGCCACTCCAGTCCCGTCCACCGCTGCCATATGCGTTGGCAGCACCAGCTGAAGTGCCGGCTACACCGGCATTCGTCGTCTACAAGATCGGTGGTGACCCTAGTGACTACCAGTTCTTGGCTGAGGCGCCTAAGGAGATCCCTCAAGGATACGCGTGCACGTATGTGCCAGATTGTGGCAACTGGCCACTCTCAAACCAGGCCACAACGTCAGGGACTCCGGCGCAAACAGGAGGAACGTCAGCAACAGAGCTTGAGAAGCAGACGTGGCTAACTAAGTACGCCACCCCGACGAAACTCCCGAGCCCAGCTCCTGGCAGGTTGGCTCGTGAGCTGGAAAAGCAAACATGGCTGGCTAAGTACGCCACCCGGCGAATCTTCGAGTGCAACTCCTGCAGCCAGCACGGCGGATCAGATCGGTACCATGCGAGAGACCAGTTCGGCATGGTGCCGAAAAGAAGGGCAATCGGCTATTCCAAGCCGTACCCCGACGAGTACGAGATGATCCCGCTGCCACCTAAATATCGGCTCCCTGACTTCTCCAAATTCAGTGGATCAGATGGCTCCAGCTCCATCGAGCACGTCGGCCGATATTTGGTGCAACTAGGACCGGCTTCAGTGTCGGATCAGCTACGCGTGAGGCTCTTTTCGCAGTCCCTCACGGGATCGGCTTTTGGATGGTACACCTCTTTGCCAGCAAACTCCATCCGGTCTTGGAAGCAATTGGAAGAGCAGTTCCATATGCAATACCATTCAGAAGCTTCCGAGTCTAGCATTGCCGATCTAGCACAACTACGTCAGAAGCGCGGAGAAACGGTGACAGAGTACATCCAGCGCTTCAGGAATCTTAGGAACCGATGTTATTCGGTTCGTATAAGCTGAAAAGGAAGCGATCGAGTTGGCGTAGCTGGCCTTGCAACACAGCTCAAGGACATGGCCTCCCAAGCAGATTATCCTCGCCGGCGCACATGGTTCGAAACTATCGGCATATGAACAGCGCCACCGGACCTGTACCAAGACAAGTTCAAGCGTGCGATAGTCCTGGTCGATGCGAGAGGAAGACGAAGTTCTGCGGGAGACCAGGAAGTAGCAGTGGCTGAGTGGACTCGGGGAGGAACCCCCGTGTCCTGCAAATGGGTAAAGCCACCAGGGCCGCCCAGGGGATTTGATTTTGACGTGACCAAGACTGAACAAATCTTCGACCTCCTGCTCAAGGAGAAACAGTTGACGATCCCTGAAGGTCTCAAGTTCCCCACGGCGCAAGAGCTAAACGGAAAGCCGTACTGCAAATTCCACAACTCGCTCTCCCATGCCACCAACGACTGCAGGGTGTGGCGTCAGCACATCCAAGCGGCGATAGAGAAGGGGCGTTTAATTTTCAACCAGTACGCCATGAAGGTCGACACCCAACCCTTCCCCGCCGTTAACATGGTGGAAGTCACCTACCCTGAGGGTTGCCAGCTAGGTCCCTCGTTCAGTATCAACATGGTAGGACCTGGAAACCACTCTGGCAAAGATGGAGATGAGGGCAGCTGCTCTCATAGCAAGGACACAGAGGAGGCCGCTCCACGCGATCGGCTCCATCATGATGGCAAGCGCTACGTCACAGAGGGAGAAGTGAAGAACATAAGATATCAACGACCTCTCTCTGATCACCTCCTCAACAAATATGTGAATCAGTATGACCACCGCCGACGGTCCAATTATGATGATGAAGGAGATCGTCTGGCTAGAGAAGCCAGAAGACATCGTCGGCAGGATCGCGATGAGGAGGAGCACGAGCGCCGTGCCACGGACACATCAAGGGGGCAAGATGACAACGCCAGACACTGGGACTGCCCTTTCTTCAGACACTGCTGGGATTCAGGAATGAGCCGATTGCCCACAATCGGCAACTGCCCAGAATGCAACCAGAAGAAGAAGGAGGCAGCCAACGTGTCTGTGTTCAAGCGCTTAGGGCCTCTCCCGCCACAGAGCAAACGTGCTGAGTCACCTCGTTGGGCAGATCTTGAGGATTCCGAAGACGAGGGACTAGAAGAAGAAGAAGACAGGTACCACCGTCCAAGGTGGTGCCCTGACGGACTCAGCCGTTCACAAAAACGCAGGGTTCAGCGGTTGCGCGGCCTGGAGGAAGCCGAAAGGTTATACCTGCATACGCTAAGGAAGGCACGGCCTGATCTGGCTGCGAAGGTTCAGCGAGCCCTGGATGAAGAGGGTCGTCCACGGAGAATGGAGTGGCGCCCCAAGCAAAAGAAAGCCAATGATGAAACATCGGCTGGCACAAACATGGTGCTCGTCTTGCCGACAGAGCTTAGTGCTCCACGATTATACGATGCACTCAAGGTGGACGACAGCAGGCGCATCAAGTCAGAGGTTGGGTTGGTTTTATCCAGCCTGACCGAGTAGCAAGATTAAACCAATGAGCAAACCGGGCGAGGCTGATCCTTGTGATCGGCCCCAAAAAATTTATGGAGGGACATTACAAAACCTTCATCGAACAAGCAATGTGGAGGCCGATTCCAGCAATCGGCCAAAATTATCCTCTGCACATATTCTGTTTGTGTTCAACAATGATCTACTGGGCAGCGGCCACGTCGGCAAATGAAAGTCAGCATGAATCTTCACGAAGCCGACGTGCAAGTGCAGTGCCCTGACTAACCATAAAAGCCGATATCTGCATTCATTTGGCAGATTCGGCTCGGGGGGCATATAGTCAGATGAACATGTGCAGGTAAACACGTGCAGACATGCGTGTAGTGGAACATTGGGGGCCGATTAAGAAAAATCGGCCAAATAAAAAAAAAAAATTCAGCCGATGCAGATATGTGGCCATCGACTCAAGAGGTACGATTGTTATGAGCAGAGGGTCAATGAAGCAGGTTTCCTTTTGCGAGTAATGTGCAGATCAGGTTAAGGATGGGTTGCATCAGATCCACCAAAGGAAGGGAGCCGATCTGACCCGCAAGGCGCGAAAAGTAGACTGAAGAAGCTCGGGGGGCAGCTCACCTTGGAGGTTCTCTGCTCTGGAGAGCCGATTTTGCTGAAATCGGCTGGTTCTGCATCACGACTTGGGAACCGATGGCGACACATTTGGTTAGTCCACTGATATGCTCGCCTTGATAGAGGCTCGGGGGGCAACTGATGGCGTAGAATCCCAGAGGTATCAACTTCAGCATCAAGTCGTTTCAGCAATGGTTCTGGGGCTCTCGTAAGAACGTCGATCTGCCTAGTTGTCCGCCAGAGCTCAAAGTCGTCAGTTGGGAAAAACAAAAAAAATGGATCGTGAAGGATTGATAAGTTAACGTCAGCTCTCGGGCATTGATCAAATTCACGATTGCTCCAACGTCAAAGGGATGAAGCATGGGACATTGAGAGACCGGTGCGTTGTCATCGGCTCGTTAGGCATCGGCTAAGTGACGATCGGCGGGGTCAGTATAAAAGGGAATCGGCTAAATTGGCATAAGAGAAATTGGCAAGATCAAATTGGGGAATTTCTTCATTGATAAACCAGATTTCTTACATAGAAGAGCTGATTGCTCTCAAAAGGGAGTACTAAGGGGATACATTGCCCCATCTACTGCTGCTGATCCTATTCTAGAGATCCTATTCTACGGGCCGTCACTGCCCTCGTCGTCACCATCATCAGCGCTGTCGGCGCTGCTCCCGGCGGGCTCGTCGTCGCTGCTGTAGCGGCCGCCGACAGGACCTTCGTTGTCCTCGTCCTCCACGTCGTCGTCGTCGTCGTCGCTATCATAGTCACTGAGGTTCCCTGGCCAGGGGCAGTGGCGCTTGGCCGGCGGCTCGTCGGAGGGGCTGTCGTCGTCGTCCTCCTCCTCCTCTTCCTCCGCCTCCACCTCGGAGGAGGTGAAGTCATCCCAGGAGAAGCGATCGTCATCGCTCTCCTCCTCCGATTCCCCGTTGGCGAGGAAGCGGAGGTCGCTCTCCCCGTCCGTCGAGGACTGATCATCCTCGGACCAGATGGAGAAGTCATGGTCTGACTCCTCCCCGGCCGCAATGGCGCGGCGGATGTTGGCCGCGTGGACCTCTTGTGGGCTTGGTGCTGGCATCGGCTCGGGGGAGGAAGAGGACTCAAAGGAAAGTCCCGACGAGGCGGAGGAAGAGGAAGACATGGTGCGCAGGAGGGTTTTTTGGGGTGCCGATGGCTAGAATAGAGGAAGGGGATAAAGATAACTAATCAGTCGGCACGGTTAAATAATGAGAAACCTGGTGGGAATTACTGCCATTACAGTTTCCGAAGGGGCGATGTCAGAGCTGTCAAATTTTGCAGAGAAGCTGAGAGGACAGGGCGTAATGATGACGGATGCTGCAAATGGCTCTGCTCTGCCGCGACATGTCCCTTCGAAAGAAAAACAGAATGGTTTTGGAATTATCATTGCCAAAACCAGGGGGGCATGTGTTATCACCAGATTTTGGTCAAATCCAGAGGTGGGCCATAAAGGAGATGGGCTTGAAGGATTACACGTGGAGGATCTCTGAAACGGCCTTGCACGGAGGATTTGGGCTAGATTGCCCGTGTATCTTTAATTATAGTAGATTATATCTTAGATCAAAAGTTAGAGTTTGTATCGTGCACGGTGGGATATTCCCACGTTAGAAAGTCCGCTGGACTATAAATATGTATCTAGGGTTTATGGAATAAACAACAACTCACGTTCAACCCAAAACAAACCAATCTCGGCGCATCGCCAACTCCTTCGTCTCGAGGGTTTCTATCAGATAAGCGACATGCTGCCTAGATCGCATCTTGCGATCTAGGCAGCACAAGCTCCACGTTGTTCATGCGTTGCTCGTACTGAAGCGTCTTTGATGGCGAGCAACGTAGTTATCATAGATGTGTTAGGGTTAGCATGGTTCTTCGTATAACATGCTTACGTAGTGCAACCCTTGCATGTCTAGCCGCCCTCACACCTATCTCAGGTGTGGGGGCGGCACCCCGCTTGATCATTATTTAGTAGATCTGATCTGTTACGATTGCTCCTTGTTCTACAAGGATTAGTTTAATATCTGCAATAGTTAGGCCTTACAAAGGGGGGGAGGATCCAGCGGCACGTAGGGTGGCGTTCGCAAGTCCTAAACAGGATGTTCCGAGGATCAACTTCATGTTGGTTTTTAGGCCTTGTTTAGGATCGGCTTACGATCACCGTGCGTGGCCGCGAGGCCCAACCTGGAGTAGGATGATCCGATTATGCGGTGAAAGCCCTAAATCGTCGTAGATCTCATTAGCTTTATCTTGATCAAGCAGGATCACCATATATTCGTGCACCCCGTACGAATCATGGGTGGATCGGCTCTTTGAGCTGATTCACAGGATAACCTGAGAGCCGATCGAGGCTCGTATTTAATGTTTACGTGAATGCCATGCAGGAAACTAAGCGAGGCATCCCCATCACCTTCCTGACCAGGTATAGGTCAGGTGGCACGCCCTTGCACTTCGCATCGCCGCGTGTGACCAGAAGAGCATTGCGGGCCGTCGCTCGGAGGGGTCTCAGCCAGCCGCAGCTCTAGGCTCTTCCCGGCTCTACTAGTGTTGACCGTCGTTGCCCGCCGGTGGGTTTTGGCAGTCAACAGGATCCAATTCCATCTTCTTGCCGCATTACGCCATATAGTGGCGCCAATCCTCTTCCCGAGGTAATTTTTCCTCTTAGTTGCTATATTGTCTCCTCGAGTTTTAATATTTATCGACTACTGTCTTGCTAGCTTCTTTTGCATAACTTCTTTTTTATCGACACTTTTTCTCAGAACCACCCTGTTCTCGCTTCTCTTCCTCCTCTTCCTGAGGGTGGAGAAGTTGAAGACTGTACTGTTGTCGATGATGACAACCAAGGCACCTCGCATCCTGAAAGTGAAGTCGCGGGTTCTCACAAATCCGCGGCTTCTTCTGAAAAAGACGCCGAGTCTGAGGCCACCGCCTCTGTAAGGATTCGTTGCAAAGAAAACAAAAAATTTCCTACCGCGAGAACGCAATCCAAGCCAAGATGCAATCTAGAAGACGGGAGCAACGAGGGGATGATCAAGACTAACCCTTGAAGATTTCCAAAGCCTATAAGAGTAGGCTCTTATTGCTGCGGTAGACGATCACTTGCCGCTTGCAAAAGTGCGTAGAAGATCTTGATCACGGTGCCACGATCGGGCAGCACCTCCGTACTCGGTCACACGTTCGGTGTTGATGACGACGTCCTTCCCCCCGTTCCAGCGGGCAGCGGAAGTAGTAGATCCTCCTCGGAATCCCGGCAGCACGACGGCGTGGTGGCGGTGTTGATGGAGATCTCCAGCGGAGCTTCGCTAAGCATATGCGGGAGAGGTGGTGGAGGAGGGGTGCTAGGGTTTGGGAAGAGGGGCGCCGGCTAGGGCACCCTTGAGGGGTGCGGCCATGGTGGTGGCTTGAGTGGCCGGCTAGCCCCTCTCTCCCCCTCTTTATATAGGTGGAAGCCCCAAGGTTTAGGTCAAAGTGTCCGAATAAGACCCCAACAAAAACCTTCCAAGTGTCCAAACCTAGGGGGAGTGGGACTCCCCCCTTTCCTTGGTGGGGTGGCCGGCCACCATGGTGGGGAGTCCACTTGGGACTCCTCCTCCCTTAGGCTGGCCGGCCAAGGTGGGTGGAGTCCCTCTGGGACTCCACCTTCCATCCTTATTTCTTCCGGACTTTTCTAGAACCTTCTAGAACCTTCCGTAGAACTTTCCGGATCATTTTAAATCTTATAAAATGACTTCCTATATATGAATCTTATTCTCCGGACCATTCCGGAACTCCTCGTGATGTCCTGGAACCCATCCGAGACTCCGAACAAAACTTCGAACTCCATTCCATATTCCATATCTACTTAAACGACATCAAACCTTAAGTGTGTCACCCTACGGTTCGTGAACTATGTAGACATGGTTGAGACTTCTCTCTGACCAATAACCAATAGCGGGATCTAGAGATCCATAATGGCTCCCACATATTCAACGATGACTTAGTGATCGAATGAACCATTCACATACGATACCGATTCCCTTTGTCACACGATATTTTACTTGTCCGAGGTTTGACCATCAGTATCTCTATACCTTGTTCAACCTCATCTCATGACAAGTACTCTTTACTCGTACCATGGTATGTGGTCTCTTATGAACCTATTCATATGCTTGCAAGCTATTAGACGACATTCCACCGAGAGGGCCCAGAGTATATCTATCCGTCATCGGGATGGACAAATCCCACTGTTGATCCATATGCCTCAACTCATACTTTCCGGATACTTAATCCCACCTTTATAACCACCCATTTACGCAGTGGCGTTTGATGTAATCAAAGTACCTTTCCGGTATAAGTGATTTATATGATCTCATGGTTATAAGGACTAGGTAACTATGTATCGAAAGCTTATAGCAAATAACTTAATGACGTGACCTTATGCTACGCTTAATTGGGTGTGTCCATTATATCATTCACATAATGACATAACCTTGTTATTAATAACATCCAATGTTCATGATCATGAAACGATGATCATCTATTAATCAACAAGCTAGTTATACAAGAGGCTTACTAGGGACTCCTTGTTGTTCACATAACACACATGTATCAATGTTTCGGTTAATACAATTATAGAATGGTATGTAAACATTATCATAAACACAAAGATATTATAATAACCATTTTATTATTGCCTCTTGGGCATATCTCCAACAGCCTCGACACACTCCCTTCCTCCTGCTGTTTCTCCAAGGAACAAGAGGAAGAGGGATGAAGTCGAAGATTCCAGCACCTCCAAAGCCGAAGAAGCTGGTCCTTCAGATAAGAAGGCAGCTTTCAATCCATACGATGATGCCCTCATCAGCTCGTAAGTTACCCTTTGCTTCTTACTGTTTTGCTCTTAACATTTTTTGTCTATCTTGCTTCTTATATCGTCGCCATTTTACTGCAGTGGTGACGAGAAAGAGGCGCAAGCTATTGACGCGACTGCTCGAACGAGTACGTCGCGTACTTTAGTTGTTTCTGAAGTGCAAGTTGAAGGAGAAGAATCTTCGCCTCCTCAACAAAACACCGATCAGCCGACCCCTCCTGCAAGCCCCCTTGTTGCTTCGCCAAAAAGGGCAAGGGTTGAGTCAATCACGGAGCCTGCCTTACAATTGGGTGGCTCCACGACTCCTCTTTTAGATGATGTAAGTCCCTAAGTACTTTCCGATGCTATCGACTTTTTTCATTGTTTGCTTCTTTTTTGCTTTGTGCTGTCGAGCTTTTGACTATATTGATGCCTTCTTTCTCTATCTTTCTTTATCAGCCTTTGATTAAGGAATTCATCCGCTTCGGTGCCCAATTCGTCGGGTACCGTGAATATGCTAGCAAAGCTGAAGGTAATATTTTTCTGCTTCTCCTGGACCATGACTTCTCACTCCTTTCTTGTCGTGATTTTGACTAGTTTTGACTACTTTGGCAGAAAAACTTGCGGAAGCCAACAAGCGTGCTGATGCACTTGCTCAAAAATTGGAGCAAAGTGAAAAGGCTCGTAAGAAGGCTGAATCAGATGTTAAGAAGGCCAAGGCAGATGCTGAAAAGGCCAAGGCAGATGCTGCTGGTGTTGAAGATCTTCGGAAGAGGCTTCACGACGCAGAAACTGCTTTGAGCGACAAATTAGCTGAGCAAGCTGCTCGAGAGGAAAAGATCCTCAGTCGCTTGGAGGTACAGAGTCGACGTTTCGTTAGTAATTGCTCGAATCCTTGTGTATTTCCTCGGGTTACTTCACATTTTCCGAGCATTCTTTATTTACGAGCTACCCTTTGCTTGTTTTCAGGGAGAACTCATCAAGAATACGAAGTGGATGGTCCTGAAGGCGACGAGCTTCTCGACGTGCTGACCCTTCTTGAAATCCATGGGGATGAAGCACGCGAAGGCCTTGCTGATGCTGAGGCAGGTCTGTCGAAGCTTTTCCCCTACTTCTTCCCGAAGAAAGAGGAGCCCAACACTTTTGTTGCTCTTGCCAAAGGCTTCAACGTGCCGGAAGATCTTGGGCTCAAACTTCGCCAAGAGGGCCTGAAAGTTGGCGTAGAGGGCACTATCGCGCTGATTGCTGATAGCCAGCAAAATGTCGACTGGGCCAAGGTTGGCGACATAGGGCAGATGGAAACGAAGAAGTGGCAATCTCTAATTAGAGCTGCCAAACCTCCCTCAAAGCCAATCCTTGCCTACCTTGGTGTTAAACCAACTCCTGCTCCAAGCGCATCCAAGCCGGAGGTCAAGTAGACCACCCTTTCTTTCTTTTCTTTTTTTTCTTTTGATGCTGTCGCCAAAGTAGCTTTGGCGACACCTAGCACACTAGTTTGTTAGGGCTTTCTCCATTGTAATGTCTTGTAAATATTCTAAAAATCAATGGAATTCTATCTTGCTTGATGATTGATGTCGAGCCTTTTCTTTCAGTTGATGTTCGATAACTATACTCCAACTCCTGCTCCTTCCGATGTTTTGCTTACCTCTTCTCGCTCGAAGAAAGCACTTGTGAATAGTGAACTTGATGAAGATTCCTCGAGTAAGAGTTTATCGCAAGACTTGGAAGAACTTCGTCAACAACTTCAGCATGCGAAGAAGCAAACACTTGTGATGATGGAGCAATCTCGCAAGGCATCCGAAAAAGAGAAAATTGCACTTCAACAAGCTCGAGAAGCCATAGCTGCCAAGGAAGCCGCCGTTTCTGAAGCTGAAAATGTAGGGATACGTTGCATAGAAAACAAAAAATTTCCTACCGTGAACACGCAATCCAAGCCAAGATGCAATCTAGAAGACGGTAGCAACGAGGGGATTATCGAGTCTCACCCTTGAAGAGATTCCAAAGCCTACAAGATGAGGCTCTTGTTGCTGCGGTAGACGTTCACTTGCCGCTTGCAAAAGCGCGTAGAAGATCTTGATCACGGCGCCACGAACGGGCAGCACCTCCGTACTCGGTCACACGTTCGGTTGTTGATGAAGACGACGTCCACCTCCCGTTCCAGCGGGCAGCGGAAGTAGTAGCTCCTCTTGAATCCGACAGCTCGACGGCGTGGTGTCAGTGGTGGTGGAGAAATCCGGCGGAGCTTCGCTAAGCGTGCGGGATGTGGTGGAGGAGAGAGGGCCGCTAGGGTTTGGGAGAGGGGGGCGCCGGCCACTAGGGGGTGCGGCCACCTTGTGGTCTTGGGGTGGCCGGCCCCCTCCCCTTGGCCCTCATTATATAGGTGGAACACCCAAGAGTTGGTCTACAAGTCTTCGAATAAGACCCCAAACCAAAACCTTCCATATCACATGAAACCTACCCAAGCTAGGACTCCCACTAGAGGTGGGATTCCCACCCTTCCTTGGGAGGGGGTGGCCGGCCCCCTTAGGGGAGTCCACTTGGGACTCCTCGCCCTTTATGGTTGGCCGGCCATGGTGGTGGAGTCCCTTTGGGACTCCGCCTTCCAAAGTGGTTTCTTCCGGACTTTTCTAGAACCTTCTAGAACCTTCCATAGAACCTTTCGGATCATTTTAAATCTTATAAAATGACTTCCTATATATGAATCTTATTCTCCGGACCATTCCGAAACTCCTCGTGATGTCCGGGATCTCATCCGGGACTCCGAACAAATATTCGAACTCCATTCCATATTCAAGTTCTACCATTTCAACATCCAACTTTAAGTGTGTCACCCTACAGTTCGTGAACTATGCGGACATGGTTGAGTACTCACTCCGACCAATAACCAATAGCGGGATCTGGAGATCCATAATGGCTCCCACATATTCAACGATGACTTTAGTGATCGAATGAACCATTCACATACGATACGAATTCCCTTTGTCACACGATATTTTACTTGTCCGAGGTTTGATCATCGGTATCACTCTATACCTTGTTCAACCTCGTCTCCTGACAAGTACTCTTTACTCGTACCGTGGTATGTGGTCTCTTATGAACTCATTCATATGCTTGCAAGACATTAGACGACATTCCACCGAGAGGGCCCAGAGTATATCTATCCGTCATCGGGATGAACAAATCCCACTGTTGATCCATATGCCTCAACTCATACTTTCTGGATACTTAATCCCACCTTTATAACCACCCATTTACGCAGTGGCGTTTGATGTAATCAAAGTACCTTTCCGGTATAAGTGATTTACATGATCTCATGGTCATAAGGACTAGGTAACTATGTATCGAAAGCTTATAGCAAATAACTTAATGACGTGATCTTGTGCTACGCTTAATTGGGTGTGTCCATTACATCATTCATACAATGATATAACCTTGTTATTAATAACATCCAATGTTCATGATTATGAAACTAATCATCCATTAATCAACAAGCTAGTTAAGAGGCATACTAGGGACTCTTTGTTGTTTACATATCACACATGTATCAATGTTTCGGTTAATACAATTATAGCATGGTATATAAACATTTATCATAAACATAAAGATATATAATAACCACTTTTATTATTGCCTCTTGGGCATATCTCCTTCAGTCTCCCACTTGCACTAGAGTCAATAATCTAGATTACATTGTAAGGTACCTAACACCCATGGCATTCTGGTGTTGGTCATGCTTTGCCCTAGGGAGAGCTTTAGTCAACGGATCTGCACATTCAGATCAGTGTGTACTTTGCAAATCTTTACTTCTCCATCTTCGATGTACTCGCGAATCGAGTGGTAACGCAGCTTGATATGCTTCAGCCTCTTGTGTGACCTTGGTTCTTGTGCATTGGCGATGGCACCCATGTTGTCACAGTAGATGACTAGTGGGTCCAATGCACTAGGAACCACACCGAGCTCTACAATGAACCTCTTCATCCATACCGCTTCTGATGAAGCCTCTGAAGTCGCTATGTACTCTGATTCTGTTGAAGACTTCGCCACCGTGCACTGCTTCGAGCTTGCCCAGCTTACTGCAGCACCATTCAATATAAACACGTACCCAGACTGTGACTTAGAGTCATCAGGATCAGTGTTCCAACTTGCATCGGTGTAACCTCTTACAACGAGCTCTTGGTCACCTCCATAACAAAGAAACATATCCTTAGTTTTTTTCAAGTACTTCAGGATATTCTTGACCACTGTCCAGTGTTCCATTCCTGGATCACTTTGATATATGCTAGTCAAACTAACAGCATGTGCTATATCCAGTCTAGTACATAGCATGGCATACATGATAGATCCTACTGCCGAGGCATAGGGGATATTACTCATCCTTTCTCTTTCTTCTGCCGTAGCCGGTCCTTGAGTCTTACTCGAGACCTTGCCTGGTAACATAGGTAAGAACCCTTTCTTACTTTCGTCCATTCTAAACTTCTTTAGAATCTTGTCCAGGTATGTACTCTGTGATAGCCCTATTAGGCGTCTTGATCTATCTCTATAAATCTTGATGCCTAATATATACGATGCTTCACCAAGGTCTTTCATTGAAAAACTATTATTCAAATAACCTTTTACACTGCTTAATAGTTCTATATCATTCCGAATCAATAATATGTCATATACATATAATATTAGGAATGCTACAGAGCTCCCACTCACTTTCTTCTAAATACAGGCCTCTCCATGACACTGTATAAACCCGAAGTCTTTGATCACCTTATCAAAGCATCGGTTCCAACTTCTTGATGCTTGCTTCAGTCCATTGGTTTGTACCATATACAACTCTTCCTCAATGTCTCCATTAAGGAACGCCGTTTTGACATCTATCTGCCAAATCTCATAATCGAAAAATGCAGCTATTGCTAACAAAATCCTCATAGATTTTAGCTTCGCTACAGGTGAGAAAGTCTCATCGTAGTCAACTCCTTGAATTTGTCGGAAACCCTTTCCGACAAGTCGAGCTTTATAGACAGTAATATTACCATCAGCATCTGTTTTTCTCTTGAAGATCCATTTATTCTCGACAGCCTTGCGGCTATCAGGTAAGTCTACCAAAGTCCATACTTTGTTATCATACATGGATCCCATTTCGGATTTCATGGCTTCTTGCCATTTGTTGGAATCTGGGCTCATCATCGCTTCTTCATACGTCGCAGGGTCCTCATCATTGTTATCCACAATCATGACATTTAGACAAGGATCATACCAATAAGGAGTGGCACGTTCCCTTGTCGATCTACGAGGTTCAGTAGTTTCCTCGTTCAAAGTTTCATGATCATTATCATTAGCTTCCTCTGTTGCCGGTGTAGGCGGTACAGGTATAACTTCCGGTACTGCGCTACTCTGATCAACGAGTATAGATTCATCAATCTCATCGAGATCTACTTTTCTTCCAGTCACTTCTTTAGTGAGAAATTCTTTCTCAAGAAAAGTTCCGTTCTTAGCAACAAAGATTTTGCCTTCGGATCTGTGATAGAAAGTGTACCCTATAGTTTCCTTAGGGTATCCTATGAAGACGCATTTCTCCGCTTTGGGTTCTAGCTTGTCCGGTTGTAACTTCTTTACATAGGCTTCGCAACCCCAAACTTTAAGGAACCATGACTTAGGTTTCTTATTAAACCATAATTCATACGGTGTCGTTTCTACGGATTTTGATGGTGCTCTATTTAAAGTGAATGCGGCTGTCTCTAATGCATAACTCCAAAATGATAACGGCAAATCAGTAAGAGACATCATAGAACGAACCATATCTAAGAGAGTTCGATTACGACATTCGGACACACCGTTTCATTGTGGTGTTCCCGGCGGTGTCAATTGTGAAAGTATTCCGCATTTCTTTAAATGCATGCCAAATTCATAACTCAGATATTCACCTCCACGATCAGATCGTAGAAATTTAATCTTCTTGTTACGTTGATTTTGTACTTCACTTTGGAATTCCTTAAACTTCTCGAAAGTTTCGGATTTATGTTTCATGAAATAGATATACCCATATCTACTCAGATCATCTGTGAAGGTTAGAACATAACGATAACCACCGCGCGATGCTACACTCATTGGTCCGCATACATCGGTATGTATGATTTCCAATAAGTCAGTAGCTCGCTCCATCATACCAGAAAATGGAGTCTTAGTCATTTTTCCCATTAGACATGCTTCGCATCTATCAAGTGACTCAAAGTCAAGTGATTCAAGTAATCCATCGGTATGGAGTTTCTTCATGCGTTTCACTCCAATATGACCAAGACGACAGTGCCACATATAAGTAGAATTATCATTCAATTTAATTCGCTTAGCATCAATGTTATGTATATGCGTATCACTACTATCGAGATCTAACAGAAATAAGCCATTCTTTTCAGGTGCTCGACCATAAAAGATATTATTCATAAAAATAGAACAACCATTATTCTCATACTTGAATGAATAACCATCTTGCATTAAACAAGATCCAGATATAATGTTCATGCTCAACGCGGGTACAAAATAACAATTATTTAGGCTTAAAACTAATCCCGAAGGTAGATGTAGAGGAAGTGTGCCGACAGCGATCACATCGACTTTGGATCCGTTTCCAACGCGCATCGTCACTTCATCTTTCAATAGTCTTCGTTTATTCTTTAGTTCCTGTTTCGAGTTACAAATATGAGCAACCGAACCAGTATCAAATACCCGGGTACTAGAACGAGAACCAGTGAGATAAACATCTATAACATGTATATCAGATATACCTTCTTTCTTCTTCTTGACAAGACCGCTCTTCAGATCAGCCAGATACTTGGAGCAATTACGCTTCCAGTGTCCCTTCTCCTTGCAGTAATAGCACTCAGCATCAGGCTTAGGGCCGTTCTTAGGTTTCATAGGAGGCGTGGCAGCTTTCTTGCCACCCTTCTTGAATTTCCCCTTAGACTTGCCCTGTTTCTTGAAACTGGTGGTCTTGTTGACCATCAACACTTGGTGCTCTTTCTTGATCTCAATCTCAGCAGCTTTTAGCATGCCAAAGAGTTCAGGTAACTCCTTGTTCATGTTCTGCATATTGTAGTTCATCACAAAGTTCTTGTAACTTGGTGGCAGTGATTGAAGGACACGATTAATTCCCAGTCTGTTAGGAATCACTATTCCCAAGTCACTGAGTTTCTTCGCATGCCCGGTCATGGCGAGCATGTGCTCACTAACGGAGCTGCCTTCTTCCATCATACAGCTGAAGAAATGTTTCGATGCTTCATAGCATTCCACGGCCGCATGAGTCTCAAATATAGCTTTCAGCTCATTCATCAACTCATGAGGATCGTGGTGCTCAAACCGTTTTTGAAGATCGGATTCCAGACTGCACAGGATGGCACACTGAACTTGAGAGTACCAAGTTTTTCGAGTCGCGTAAACAGCGTTTACTTCATCGGTTTCAGTTTCTGCAGGAGGGTCACCTAGCGGTGCATCAAGCATATATTGCAGATTTCCGCCAGAGAGGAAGATCCTCACATGACGGAACCAGTCGGTGAAGTTGCTACCATTGCTCTTAAGTTTTTCTTTCTCTAGGAACTGGTTAAAATTGATTGGGGATGCCATCTCTTCAACATATATTTGCAAAAGTTTAGACTAAGTTTATGACAAATTGAGTTCAAATTTTAATTCAACATAATTAAAAATCTAGGGGAACTCCCACTCAAAACAATATCCCTCGCATTGTCTTAGTGATCACACGAACCAAATCCACCGCACCTAAGTTCGATCATCACGAGACAAGGTGTGATTTCAATGGCGAACACTCAAAGTGTTCATCATATCAACCATATGATTCATGCTCTACCTTTCGGTATCATGTGTTCCGAGACCATGTATGTACATGCTAGGCTCGTCAAGGCCACCTTAGTATCCGCATGTGCAAAACTGTCTTGCACCCGTTGTATGCACTTGTTGATTCTATCACACCCGATCATCACGAGATGCTTCGAAACGACAAGTCTTGGCAACGGTGCTACTAAGGATGAACACTTTATTATCTTGAGATTTTAGTGAGGGATCATCTTATAATGCTACCGTCGCGATCTAAGCAAAATAAGATGCATAAAAAGGATTAACATCACATGCAGTTCATATGTGATATGATATGGCCCTTTTATCTTTGCGCCTTTGATCTTCATCTCCAAAGCACGGACATGATCTCCATCATCTTCGGTGTAGCGTCAAGGTCAATGGCGCCGTCTTCATGATTGTCCTCCATGTAGCAACTATTACAACTACTTTGAAATACTACTCAACATGAAATTTAAAGACAACCATAAGGCTCCTGCCGGTTGCCACAATACAATAATGATCATCTCATACATATTCATCATCATATTATGGCCATATCACATCACCAGACCCTGCAAAAACAAGTTAGACGTCTCTAATTTGGTTTGCATATTTTACGTGGTTTAGGGTTTTCAGGAGAGATCTAATCTACCTACGAACATGAACCACAACGTTGATACTAGTGTTGTCAATAGAAGAGTAAATTGAATCTTCACTATAGTAGGAGAGACAGACACCCGCAAAGCCTCTTATGCAATACAAGTTGCATGTCGAACGAGGAACAAGTCTCATGAACGCGGTCATGTAAAGTTAGTCCCAGCCGCTTCATCCCACTATGCCACAAAGATGCAAAGTACTCAAACTAAAGATAACAAGAGCATCAACGCCCACAAAACCATTGTGTTCTACTCGTGCAACCATCTATGCATAGACACGGCTCTGATACCACTGTAGGGATACGTTGCATAGAAAACAAAAAATTTCCTACCGCGAACACGCAATCCAAGCCAAGATGCAATCTAGAAGACGGTAGCACGAGGGGATTATCGAGTCTCACCCTTGAAGAGATTCCAAAGCCTACAAGATGAGGCTCTTGTTGCTGCGGTAGACGTTCACTTGCCGCTTGCAAAAGCGCGTAGAAGATCTTGATCACGGCGCCACGAACGGGCAGCACCTCCGTACTCGGTCACACGTTCGGTTGTTGATGAAGACGACGTCCACCTCCCGTTCCAGCGGGCAGCGGTAGTAGTAGCTCCTCTTGAATCCGACAGCACGACGGCGTGGTGTCGGTGGTGGTGGAGAAATCCGGCGGAGCTTCGCTAAGCGTGCGGGATGTGGTGGAGGAGAGAGGGCCGCTAGGGTTTGGGAGAGGGGGGCGCCGACCACTAGGGGGTGCGGCCACCTTGTGGTCTTGGGGTGGCCGGCCCCCTCCCCTTGGCCCTCATTATATAGGTGGAACACCCAAGAGTTGGTCTACAAGTCTTCGAATAAGACCCCAAACCAAAACCTTCCATATCACATGAAACCTACCCAAGCTAGGACTCCCACTAGAGGTGGGATTCCCACCCTTCCTTGGGAGGGGGTGGCCGGCCCCCTTAGGGGAGTCCACTTGGGACTCCTCCCCCTTTATGGTTGGCCGGCCATGGTGGTGGAGTCCCTTTGGGACTCCGCCTTCCAAAGTGGTTTCTTCCAGACTTTTCTAGAACCTTCTAGAACCTTCCATAGAACCTTCCGGATCATTTTAAATCTTATAAAATGACTTCCTATATATGCATCTTATTCTCCGGACCATTCCGGAACTCCTCGTGATGTCCGGGATCTCATCCGGGACTTCGAACAAATATTCGAACTCCATTCCATATTCAAGTTCTACCATTTCAACATCCAACTTTAAGTGTGTCACCCTACGGTTCGTGAACTATGCGGACATGGTTGAGTACTCACTCCGACCAATAACCAATAGCGGGATCTGGAGATCCATAATGGCTCCCACATATTCAACGATGACTTTAGTGATCGAATGAACCATTCACATACGATACGAATTCCCTTTGTCACACGATATTTTACTTGTCCGAGGTTTGATCATCGGTATCACTCTATACCTTGTTCAACCTCGTCTCCTGACAAGTACTCTTTACTCGTACCGTGGTATGTGGTCTCTTATGAACTCATTCATATGCTTGCAAGACATTAGACGACATTCCACCGAGAGGGCCCAGAGTATATCTATCCGTCATCGGGATGGAGAAATCCCACTGTTGATCCATATGCCTCAACTCATACTTTCCGGATACTTAATCCCACCTTTATAACCACCCATTTACGCAGTGGCGTTTGATGTAATCAAAGTACCTTTCCGGTATAAGTGATTTACATGATCTCATGGTCATAAGGACTAGGTAACTATGTATCGAAAGCTTATAGCAAATAACTTAATGACGTGATCTTATGCTACGCTTAATTGGGTGTGTCCATTACATCATTCATACAATGATATAACCTTGTTATTAATAACATCCAATGTTCATGATTATGAAACTAATCATCCATTAATCAACAAGCTAGTTAAGAGGCATACTAGGGACTCTTTGTTGTTTACGTATCACACATGTATCAATGTTTCGGTTAATACAATTATAGCATGGTATATAAACATTTATCATAAACATAAAGATATATAATAACCACTTTTATTATTGCCTCTTGGGCATATCTCCTTGAGAAAAGGCAACCACTCGAGAGAATTGTATGCTCGAACTGATGAATGAAGCCAGTGTGGATATGTCAGGTATGCTTTTTCAACCCAGAACTTCCTCTATCTTTCTGCTGTATCCTTTTTTGAATTTCTCGTGCCGTCGCCAAATAGGTTCCTTTCTCGACGCTGCTGCTGAAGATGAAAGGGTAAACGTAAGGACAAATCTTCTCGTTAACCTTTCTCTTGACCACGGTTCTTTGTTCTGGGCCACTCCAGAGCGGACCCGATAGATTGTCAGGTTTCAAGACCGCGCCTGTCAGGTTCGCGAGTTCCTTGATTTCTGCACTAGAACATTGTCCCTTGTTTACAAGACGATGTTTCCTCGGGACGAGGCGCCCGACACTCTTCTTGGTTTGATAGAAAAGTTTCGGGATGCACCTCGTATTCATAACACTGTACGAGCTCAGTTGACTGCTGGAGCAAGATTCGCCATGATCATGATACAGATCTGTCATCGAAAATTAGACCTGACGACGATTGTCTCCAAATGCCTGGCCAAGCAATCGAAGCGAAAAAGTAACGTCGACAAAATCAATGACATTGTGACTCCTGTAGCCGAAGAAATGATGGACGAACTTCTTTGGATGGACTCTGAATTCTTTGTCAAGGGGAGCTATGCTGATCATACGATGACTGCTACAAATAACAAAGGTCTATCCATAGATAGTATATTAGGCATTGACTGAGTTGTACTATATTGCGAGAAATCATGTCTATATTTTTTGTCGAATTCTTTGTGTTAATGAAGTTGTCTATATTGTGAAGTGTAATCTATATTGCGAAGCCCCCGAGCCTTTGGCCGGAGCCTATACTATTTTTTCGTCTCGATGAATTTACTATTTTGCGAGAATATATATATTTTGATGTCGTGGGTTATGAGCCCCCGAGCCTGTCGACGAAAAAGATGTATGTCACCAATATCTTTCACTATATTGCAGCACCGCAAGTCCGCCTCATTAAAAACCTTCCCAGCCCCACTCGGTGCCCTGAAAAGGAAAAGAGTGCGTCTGAAAACTCGCGGGCGTTTCAGTACATTGTATTTTTACAAAGGAGGACTATATTTCGACTCTAAGCGTAGAACCGCCTGAGTTGCGCCACGTTCCAGGGATTTTTCTCGGGAACCCCTGTCTTCTTGTCCTTGATCCTGTATGCTCCTCCTTCGATTACTTCTGTGATGATATAAGGGCCAAGCCATGGCGACTCGAGTTTTTCAGTACTCTGTTGATTGAGCCGTAGGACTAGATCTCCGACCTGAAAGGATCTTGGCCGCAGTCGTCGACTGTGGTAGTTTTCAGGTCTTGCTGGTACTTGGTGACCTGTGATAGTACTTTGTCTCGAGCTTCATCGAGTGCATCTACATCGTCCTCTAATGCTCTTCTTGAAGTTTCTTCATCATACGCTGTGAATCTTGGGGAATCATGCTCTATTTCGATCGGTAGTACTGCCTCAGCTCCATGGACCAGAAAGAACGGAGTTTCCTGTGTCGCTGTATTTGGCATTGTTCGAATACTCCATAAAACACTTGGCAACTCTTCTGGCCAAGTATGTCGAGCCTTTTCAAGCAGTCCTAGCAGGCGCTTCTTAATACCGTTGCAGATGATACCATTGGCTTTCTCGACTTGACCATTGGTTTGCGGGTGCCCAACTGACGCGAAGTGCAATTTTATGCCTACTTCTGCGCAGTATGCCTTGAATTCCTTGGACGTGAAGTTACTGCCATTGTCTGTGACGATGCTATGAGGTACTCCAAATCGAAAAACAATGCTCTTCACGAATTTTATTGCTGACGCTGCATCTGGTGAATTTATCGGTTTCGCTTCTATCCACTTGGTGAATTTGTCGACAACAACAAGCATATACTCATAGCCTCCTGGCGAGGCCTTGTGTAACTTTCCCACCATATCGAGACCCCATTGAGCAAAGGGCCAAGACAATGGTATTGGCAACAGCTCTGCTGCTGGAGAGTGGGGTTTTGCGGCGAATCTCTGGCACGCGTCGCAGGTTCGTACTATCTCCTTTGCGTCCTCGATTGCTGTCAACCAGTAAAATCCAGCCCGAAAAACCTTGGCCGCAATGGCTCGACTGCTCGCGTGATGACCACATATTCCCTCGTGTACATCTTTTAAGATTGCTCATCCTTCTTCGGGTGTGACGCACCGTTGTAGCACGCCCGAAATACTGCGCTTGTATAACTCCCCTTTGACCACTGTAAAGGCTTTTGATCGTCGAATAACTCGCCTTGCTTCAACCGGGTCGTCGGGTATTTCTTTCCTTAAGATATATGATATGTATGCTTGCATCCATGGGACCTCCACCATCATCACCAGCTCCTGGTCCTCTGCTTCTTCTGGTGCTTCTTTGAGAGCCGTCGAAGTTTTCTCCTCCTTCTCCTTCTTCTGCGCCTTCTTTGGTTTGGTGGATCTCTCGGTTATCTCTTCCCAAAACACTCCTGGTGGAGTTGCGAGGCACTGCGACCCGATGTTTGGAAGAACGTCAGCTTCATCATTACTCAGCCTGCTGATGTGATTGACTTCACACCCATCAAATAACTTCTCGAGCTCGTTGTACACTTCCTTGTATGCCACCATGCTGTCATTGACTGCATCACATTGGTTCATGACTTGCTGAGCCACCAATTGTGAGTCGCCAAAGATTTTTAATCGGGTTGCACCACAAGCTTTCGCCATCTTCATCCCGTGTATGAGAGCTTCATATTCTGCTTCATTGTTAGATGCGTTTGGGAACGTCATCCGTAGGACGTACTTCAGTTTGTCGCCTTCAGGTGATATAAGTATCACGCCTGCACTAGCTCCTTCTACCCTCTTGGACCCGTCAAAGTTCATAGTCCAAGTTCTCGATAAATCTGGGGGTCCTGTATTCTGCAGCTCCATCCACTCTGCGATGAAATCTGGCAAAATTTGCGACTTTATTGCTTTTCTTTTTTCATACGTGATGTCCCGAGGAGAAAGTTCTATTCGCCAAAGGGAGACACGTCCTGTAGCTTCTGGATTGTTTAGTATATTTGATAGAGGTGCTTCATTGACCACTATTATCGGGTGTGCCGAAAAATAGTGGCGCAATTTTCTTGCTGTTGTGAACACTCCATATGCTAACTTCTGGTACTGCGGGTACCGCTGTTTTGAAGGCGATAAAACTTCACTAATAAAATATACCGGCCTTTGCACTCCATGGAGTTTTCCTTCTTCTTCTCTTTCGACGACTAGCGCCGTGCTGACCACCTGAGGTGTGGCTGCAATGTATAACAAGAGAGGTTCCTTCTCTTTCGGCGCCACCAAGATTGGTGGTGTCGAAATTGTGTGTTTTAGATCCTCAAAGGCTCTATCTGCCTCGTCATTCCACTGGAATTTCTCTCCTTGCTTCATTAAAGCGTAGAACGGTAACGCCTTAACTCCTAGCCTAGCGACGAATCTGCTTAAAGCTACGACTCGTCCAGTTAGCTGCTGTATTTCTTTCAACTTTGTTGGCTTTCTCATTGTTACAATAGCTTGGATTTTTTCAGGATTAGCTTCAATCCCTCTCGCTGAGACTAGGAACCCGAGAAGTTCTCCTACAGGGACGCCGAAAGAACACTTCGTTGGGTTCAGCTTGAGGCAAAACTTGTCGAGGTTGTCGAAAGTTTCCTTCAGGTCCTCGATTAGTGTTGTCCCCTTTTTTGAAGTTATCACGACATCATCAATGTAGACTTGTACGTTTTTCCCGATCTGTGTTGCTAAGCATTTCTGCATCATCCTCTGGTACGTTGCTCCCGCGTTTTTCAGACCAAAAGACATTGTTCTATAGCAAAACACGCCATAGGGTGTGATGAACGCTGTTTTGACCTCATCCTCTTCTTTCAATCTGATCTGGTTATAACCAGAATATGTATCCAGGAAGGAAAGACGTTCACATCCTGCCGTGGAGTCGATAATTTGATCGATCCTCGGGAGGGAAAAGTGATCCTTTGGACAGTGTTTGTTGAGACACGTAAAGTCGACACACATGTGAAGGACTTTAGTGTTTTTCTTCGGAACCAACACTGGATTTGCAACCCAGGTGGCCTCTGTATGCAGCTCCTTAATGAAACCAGCTTCTCTCAGTCGATCAATCTCTGACAGCATAGCTTTGCGATTTGGCTCTGAAAAACGCCGCAAAGGTTGTTTTATTGGTCTCGCTAACGGATCAAAGTTTAGGTGGTGCTCGGCAAGTTCACTGGGTACTCCTGGCATGTCAGCTGGACACCATGCGAAGATTTTCCAGTGCTCACAGAGGAACTCGACGAGCGCGCTTTCCTATGCGAGGTCCATGTCTGTCGCAATGGACGTCGTCTTTTTTGGATCTGTCGGGTGAATCTGCACCTCCTTAGAATTTTTCTCAGTATTAAAGGATGATTCTTTGTTGGGCCTTCCTACATCTGGCAGCACATCATAATCAGTCGTGAGCCTTGACGTCATGTACTCTGCTTGCATCCCGAAGGTTTCTGATAGTCGATGAAAATCCTTGTCACACTTATCGGCTAGCGCGAAGCTTCCTTTGACTGTGATTGGTCCCTTAGGTCCAGGCATCCTCCACAACAGGTACATGTAATGTGGTACTACCATAAACCTAGCATATGCTGGTCGTCCCAACAAAGCGTGGTACTGTGATGGGAAATCCACGACTTCAAATTCCAGCCTCTCTATTCTGTAGTTTTCTCGGGTCCCAAACTGGACGTCGAGATTGATCTTCCCCAACGGATAACTTGGCTTCTCCGTTGTGATGCCATGCAAACGTGTGTCAGTTGGTTTCAGATTCGCTAGAGATATATTCATCTTCTTTAGTGTATCTGCATACATAAGGTTTAAACTGCTGCCTCCATCTATGAATACTCAAGATACGTCGAATCCTGCAATTACTGCTGGTAAGATAAGTGCTGACTGCCCTGGTCGAGGAACTTGCTGTGGATGATCCGCTATTGTGAAGCCAATGTCTTGCCCTGACCAATTAAGGTACAGAACCGTTGGTGAAGGCATTTTCTCTGCCATGAACACCTGTCGCGAGATTACTTTCTAAGCTCTATTGGATGGCCTGCCTTTCTAAATCATCGAGACCGCTCCGTTGGAATTGGGATCAACGTAAGGTGGTGGTGCAGGTGCTGCCGCTATTCTGAGCTGGTGTCGATTTTCGTCCGTAATTGCGGGAGGAGGTGGCAAGTGGATCTCACTCCTGGGCCCTTGAGGGTTTCTATGTGTTGCCTGGGCATTGGCGTGCCCTGCCCACCTTAACATTGCCTGAAAATTTCGGCAATCCTTTTGCAAGTGTCCTGACTGCCTCTTTCCGTTGTTGTCGAGATAAAAATGCATCTGACATGGCCCGTTCATCATCTCCTCGGGGGACACGAAAGGTCTCTGGAACCTTGGCCCAATATTTTGCCTATTGTTTCGGGAGTCATCTCTGTTGTCGCCTCGCTGCTTGTTGCTCCTTTGATAGTCATCTCTATTGTTTCCTCTGGCACTTGCTCGAAATCTAGCCGAAATTTGCCCAGGAGCATCATAACTCGAGTACTGCCGAGGAAATCGTTGCCTATTTTGATAATTTCGACCGTGATCCTCCTCTGGTGACCTATGGTGTTTGTTGTGAACAACATCTTCTCCATCTGCCCATCTGTTTGCTATCTCCATTAATGCGGATACTGTCTTTGGGTTAGTTCTCCCCAAGTCCTCGACAAAATCTCCTCGCCTGATTCCTGCGACAAACGCATCTATCGCTCTCTCATCAGATATATTCTCTGCCGAGTTTTTAATGATATTCCACCTTTGGATGTACTTTCTCATTGACTCGTCTAGCTTTTGTCGACACGCCCTCAGTTCCTCTAATGATGCAGGTTTTTTGCAAGTGGACCAGAAATTCTTGACGAACACATCATCGAAGCTATCCCAGCTGTCGATGGATCCTGGAGGAAGCTTCTTTATCCAAGATCGCGCAGCTCCACTCAAATGTACCTGGATGCTCTGCATAGCTGTTGCTCTGGTTCCTCCTGTTAGCTTCACCGTCTCGAGGTAATCAACTAGCCAATCCTCTGGATGCCTATGTCAGTGCGGGCATGAAACACTGGATTTGCAGATAGATAAGTGGCACCTAGATTATCACACCATAAAACATGGCCTTTGTCTCACCCGAACACCAAGTTCACCAAGGAGAGCTTCAACCCAAATTAATTCTGCTGTAGCATTTGCAAGAGCTTTGTATTCAGCCTCAGTACTAGATCCTGATACTGTTTCTTGTTTTCTGCATGGAAAAAAATAGCGCGCTATTTCGACGCTAATAGCACGCTATAGCGTTTCTAGATAGTCCACGCTACATCATTTCGGCGCTATAGCGTGCTATTAGCACGCTATAGCACGCTAATAGCGTATTTTTCGGCCGACGCTATTTTGCTATAGCGCGCTATTTTTTTCCTTGGTTTTCTGGCACTCCAAGATACCAAATTTGGTCCAACAAATATAGCAAAACCACCAGTAGATCGCCTATCATCAATAGAGCCTGCCCAATCTGCATCAGAAAAGGCAATAAGGAGAATAGATGAAGACTTAACAAATGTGATTCCAGTCTTTAAAGTATCTTGTATATATCTAAGAATACGTTTCACTGCAGACCAATGTTCTGTAGTAGGAGCATGAAGAAACTAGCAGACTTTGTTAACAGAATAACACAAATCTGGACGTGTTAATGTCAAGTACTCTAATCCTCCAACAATACTACGATACTGAGTACTATCTTCAGGCCCCAAAGGTGTACCATCATGAAGAGACAACTGTTCTGTAGATGATAAAGGCATAGGTGTAGCCTTGTAGGGATTCGTAGCATAGAAAACAAAAATTTTCCTACCGCAAGAACGAAAACCAAGCCAAGATGCAATCTAGAAGATGGTAGCAACGAGGGGATCACGAGACTAACCCTTGAAGATTTCCAAAGCCTACGAGATTAGATCTCGTTGTTGCAGAAGATGATCACTTGCCGCTTTCAAAAGCGCGTAGAAGATCTTGACGGTGCCACAATCGGGCAGCACCTCCGTACTCGGTCACACGTTCGGTGTTGATGAAGACGACGTCCTTCTCCCCGTTCCAGCGGGCAGCGGAAGTAGTAGATCCTCCTCGGAATCCCGGCAGCACGACGACGTGGTGGCGGTAGTGGTGGAGAACTCCGGCAGGGCTTCGCCTATGCGCTGCGGGAGTATTATGTGGAGGAGGAGAGGCTAGGGTTTGGGGAGAGGGAGGGGCACTTGGGCGCCGGCCCTTGGATGCCCTAGGTGGTGCGGCCAAGCCATGGGCAGCCCCCTCCCTCTCCTCCTCATTATATAGGTGGAACCCCAAGGGTTTGCCCAAAGTCTTCGAATAAGACCCCAACAGAAAAACTGCCTTATGGACAAAACCTAGAGGGACAGGGACTCTCCCCTTCCCCCTTTACTTGGCCGGCCAAGGAGGTGGAGTCCACCATGGACTCCACCCTCCCACTTGGTTGGCTGGTTAGGGTTTGTGGAGTCCCTCCGGGGCTCCTCCTTCCATAGTGATTTATTCCGGATAATTCTAGAAACCACCTTCCATAAATTCACCGGATTATTTCCAAACTTGGAAAGTGACTTCCTATATACGAATCTTATTCTTCGGACCATTCCGGAACTCCTCGTGATGTCCTGGATCCCATCCGAGACTCCGAACAAAAACTTCGAACTCCATTCCTTATTCCATATCTACTTAAACGACATCAAACATTAAGTGTGTCACCCTACGGTTCGCGAACTATGCAGACATGGTTGAGACTTCTCTCTAACCAATAACCAATAGCGGGATCTGGAGATCCATAATGGCTCCCACATATTCAACGATGACTTTAGTGATCGCTTGAACCATTTACATACGATACCGATTCCCTTTGTCACAAGATATTTTACTTGTCCGAGGTTTGATCATCGGTATCTCTATACCTCGTTCAATCTCGTCTCATGACAAGTACTCTTTACTCGTACCGTGGTATGTGGTCTCTTATGAACCATTCATATGCTTGCAAGCTAATTAGACGACATTCCACCGAGAGGGTCCAGAGTATATCTATCTGTCATCGAGATGGACAAATCCCACTGTTGATCCATATGCCTCAACTCATACTTTCCGAATTCCTAATCCCACCTTTATAACCACCCATTTACGCAGTGGCGTTTGATGTAATCAAAGTACCCTTCCAACATAAGTGATTTACATGATCTCATGGTCGAAGGACTAGGTAACTATGTATCGAAAGCTTATAGCAAATGAACTTAATGACGTGATCTTATGCTACGCTTAATTGGGTGTGTCCATTACATCATTCATATAATGACATAACCTTGTTATTAATAACATCCAATGTTCATGATCATGAAACTATGATCATCTATTAATCAACAAGCTAGTTATACAAGAGACTTACTAGGGACTCCTTGTTGTTCACATAACACACATGTATCAATGTTTCGGTTAATACAATTATAGCATGGTGTGTAAACATTATCATAAACTCAAAGATATTTTATAATAACCATTTTATTATTGCCTCTTGGGCATATCTCCAACAAGCCTTGCAGTCACGCATGCCAACTTTTGTTAATAGATCAATAGCATATTTTTCCTGTGTTAGAACCAATCCATTGTTCACCTTCTTGACTTCAATGCCAAGAAAGTAGTGTAAGTCTCCTAAATCTTTAATGGCAAAATTCTTGTTGAGATCTCGAAGCAGAATATCAATGGTATCATCAGAAGAACTAGTTACTATAATATCATCAACATAGATCAACACATAGATAATGATACATGATCTGTTATAGAGAAACAATGAAGTATCAGCCTTGAAAGGAAGAAAACCAAGGTCACTCAACTTTGCACTGAGTCTAGAGTACCATGCTCGAGGTACCTATTTCAGTCCATACAAAGCCTTGTCAAGTTTGTAAATATAGTGCAGAGCGTGAGAGTCCTCAAAACCTGGAGGTTGTCGCATATAAACTTCCTCTTCCAGAACACCATGAAGAAAAGCGTTCTTGACGTCTAGCGGCCGTAGACTCCAACCTCGAGACACAGAGATAGACAAAACAATTCTGATGGTAGCAATTTTAACCACAGGACTAAAGGTATCCTCATAATCAATACCATATCTTTGCTTGAATCCTTTTGCAACTAATCTTGCTTTATATCTATCAATAGTCCCATCTGCTTTCTTCTTTATGCGATACACCCACTTGCAATCAATTAAGTTTCTGCTTCTGTTAGGAGGAACAAGATGCCAAGTTTTGTTTTCAATTAAAGCATCATACTCTTCTTGCATAGCTTGAGACCACCTTGCATCAGTCAGAGCTTCCTTATGTGTGCATGGTTCACCTGTAGATGAGAACATACCATATCGAACAGTTCCATCAGTATATTTCTTTGGATTACGTATACCTTTCTGAAGACGTGTACGAACTCCAACATTCTGCACCGCAACATTCTGTACCGGTGGATCAGCTATGCTTGAGCTTGAGTCACTAGTATTATCAACATCATTATCATTGTTATTTTCTTCAACCAATTCTTCTTCAGCAGCATTTTCTCCCCCACCACTTCCAGCCACAGATGATCCAGAAGCTGCATGTACAGGGGACAGAGAACTACTGCTGCTGTCAGGGGACAGAGAACTGCTGCTGCTGTCAGCTTCCCTGCTCCTGCTGTTGTCGTTGTCGGTGGCTGCACCACGTGGAGCGCTGCCACGGGCGGAGCCAGGAGAAAGCGGAGGGGAGGCTCGGTCGCCACGCGCTCCCGCCTCGGAAGATGGGGACGATGACCGCGTGTGTGGAGAGGGCACGCGTGAGTCCGCCTCGGGATCGGTGCGCCCAGACGGATCAGCCTGGGGATCCTGACGCCCAGGGGAATGTCGGACAAAATCCGCATGGGAATCAGCACCTGTTTCATCTTCTTTTGCATGAAATTCAAAAGAGAATTCTGGGCTGTTTGAAGGAACATTTTCACCGGCATTTGTTTCTGCTGCTTTGGCAACCTGTTGCACATCAGTAATAGGCACAATAACAGGCACATGGTTATCAATATTTTGTGTACCCTTTGGTAGAAGTAAAATTTGTTGTTTGAGAAGAGCACCGGCATTAGGATGAAGGGAGGCAAAAGGGAAAACGTTTTCATCAAACACAACATGACGAGAGATATAGATTCTTCCAGTCGAGATATCAAGACACTTAACACCCTTGTGAAGAGGATTGTACCCAAGGAAAACACATCGTTTGGAACGGAAAGCAAGTTTTCGCTTATTGTAAGGGCGAAGATCAGGCCAACAAGCACAGCCAAAAGTTCGAAGGGCATCATAGTTTGGTGTAACATGAAGAAGACGTTTAGTAGGAGTTTCAAAATTCAAAACTTTGCTAGGGAGTAAGTTGATCAGAAAAGTGGCAGTGATAAAGGCCTCATCCCAAAACTTTAAGGGCATGTAAGCATTTGCAAGAAGTGCAAGACCAACTTCAACAATGTGACGATGTTTTCTCTCAGCAGAACCATTTTGTTGATGAGCATGTGGACATGATACATGATGAGTAATGCCAACTTTCTGAAAGAACCCATTTAATTTCTCATATTCGCCTCTCCAATTAGTTTGCATGGTAATGATTTTTCTATCAAACTTGCATTCAACATATTGTTGATAATTGAGGAAAGCTTGATAAACATCAGAACGCTTCTTAAGAAAATATATCGAAGTAAATTTACTAAAATCATCGATAAAGCTTACATAGTATGCATGTTTTCCCATAGAGAGAGGGGCTGAAAGGACACAGATGTCGCCTAGAGGGGGGGTGAATAGGCGGTTTAAAACTTTACGATATGGGCTTAACAAATGCGGAATAAAACTAGCATTTACTTTGTCAAGCCCAAAGCCTATATATTATGGTTCACCTATGTGCACCAACAACTTATTCTAAGCAATGGTTCACCTATGTGCACCAACAACTTAAGCTAAGCAATGCAAGCAACTTATGAGATAGCAAGATATATATATATATATATATATATAACTTCAAGCACGATGGCTATCACAAGGTAAAGTGCATAAGTAAATAGCTCGGGTATAGAGATAACCGAGGCACGCGGGAGACGAAGATTTATCCCGAAGTTCACACTCTTGCGAGTGCTAATCTCCGTTGGAGAGGTGCGGTGGCTGATACGTCTCCAACGTATCGATAATTTCTTATGTTCCATGCTACTTTATTGATGATACCTACATGTTTTATGTATACTTTATGTCATATTTATGCATTTTCCGGCACTAACCTATTAACAAGATGCCGAAGAGCCAGTTGCTGTTTTCTGCTGTTTTTGGTTTCAGAAATCCTAGTAAGGAAATATTCTCGGAATTGGACGAAATCAACGCCAAGGATCTTATTTTTCCACGAAGCTTCCAGAACACCGGGGGAGATACGAAGTGGGGCGACGAGGCAGCCACACACTAGGGCGGCGCGGCCCAAGCCCTGGCCGCGCCGGCCTGTTGTGTGGGCCCCTCGCGTCGCCCCTAAACCTACCTCTCCGACTATAAGAAGCCTTCGTCGACAATAACTCCAGTACCGAGAGCCACGATATGGAAAACCTTCCAGAGATGCCGCCGCCGCCAATCCCATCTCGGGGGATTCAGGAGATTGCCTCCGGCACCCTGCCGGAGAGGGGAATCATCTCCCGGAGGACTCTTCACCGCAATGGTCTCCTCCGGAGTGATGTGTGAGTAGTTCACCCCTGGACTATGGGTCCATAGCAGTAGCTAGATGGTTGTCTTCTCCTAATTGTGCTATCATTGTTGGATCTTGTGAGCTGCCTAACATGATCAAGATCATCTATCTGTAATGCTACATGTTGCGTTTGTTGGGATCTGATGAATATGGAATACTATGCTATGTTGATTATCAATCTATTATCTATGTGTTGTTTATGATCTTGCATGCTCTCCGTTGCTAGTAGAGGCTCTGGCCAAGTTTTTGCTTGTAACTCCAAGAGGGAGTATTTATGCTCGATAGTGGGTTCATGTCTCCATTAAATCTGGGGGAGTGACAGAAACCTCTAAGGTTGTGGATGTGCTGTTGCCACTAGGGATAAAACATCAATGCTATGTCTAAGGATATATTTGTTGATTACATTACGCACCATATACTTAATGCAATTGTCTGTTGTTTGCAACTTAATACTGGAGGGGGTTCGGATGATAACCTGAAGGTGGACTTTTTAGGCATAGATGCATGCTGGATAGCGGTCTATGTACTTTGTCGTAATGCCCAATTAAATCTCACAATACTCATCATAACATGTATGTGCATGGTCATGCCCTCTTTATTTGTCAATTGCCCAACTGTAATTTGTTCACCCAACATGCTTATTCTTATGGGAGAGACACCTCTAGTGAACTGTGGACCCCGGTCCATTCTTTTACATCGAATACAATCTACTGCAATACTCGTTCTACTGTTCTCTACAAACATCATCATCCACACTATACATCTAATCCTTTGTTACAGCAAGCCGGTGAGATTGACAACCTCACTGTTACGTTGGGACAAAGTACTTTGGTTGTGTTGTGCAGGTTCCATGTTGGCGCCGGAATCCCTGGTGTTGCGCCGCACTACACTCCGCCACCATCAACCTTCAACGTGCTTCTTGGCTCCTACTGGTTCGATAAACCTTGGTTTCTTACTGAGGGAAAACTTGCTGCTGTACGCATCACACCTTCCTCTTGGGGTTCCCAACGGACGCGTGCTGTACGCGTATCAGTGGCTTAGTGCTCCCGAACGCCACAAGAGGCTCACCTTGAGGTGTGGTTGCTCGATGCACACCAACGCCACAAAAGCCTCACCCCAAGATGCAGTAATCACACCACACACCGAACGCCACGAAGGCGCCTCACCTTATTCTCCGGTGACCCTCGCCACAAAGGCCTAGGTCACGGTTCCACTAAGGGATTTCCTTCGAGGCGGAAACCGGGCCTTACACAAAGATTGGGGCACACATCCACAACTTAATTGGAGGCTCCCAACAAATCACCACAAAGGCCTAGAATCCGTCTAGGGTTGCAAGAACCCAAGAGTAACAACCTTCTTGTCTTCACCACCATGAATCACCGTGGAGAACTCAAACCTATGCACCAAATGCAATGGCAAGAACACCACAAAGATGCTCAAGTCCTTCTCTCTCAAATTCCAACAAAACTACAAAAGCTATTGGGGGAATAAGAGAGGAAGAACAAAGAGGAGAACACAAAATTCTCCAAGATCTAGATCCCAAAGATTCACTCACAAAGAGATGAGTTGGTTTGGTCAAAGTGTGGATCTGGATCTCCTCTCTCTTTTCCCTCAAAAGGGGGCAAGAATCATGGAGGGATAGAGAGATATGGCAAGATTCTCAAGATCAACAATGGAGGAGAGAGAGAGTAGAAGAAGCACTTGTTCCAATGGGGAAGAAAGCTATTTAAATGAGAAGATGCTCCAGATCTGACCGTTATGCACGTTTTTGTATAACACCGGAAGTTCCGGCCACAGGGGCCGGAAGTTCCGGCTGGATCCCTTCGCACATGTGCAGCTGATGGACTGAGTGTGGGCGGAACTTCCGGTGACCGGAAGTTCCGGCCAATTTCCGGCCTACTTCCGGAATAGCGCGGAAACCATACTGGAACCATCTGCGAGCAAAAACGATGTTTCCGGAACTTGGCCGGAAGTAGGGCGGAAGTTCCGCTGGCCGGAACTTCCGGCCTACTTCCGCCGAGTATAATGAGAGAGGCGCGGAGATGCTGTTGACAGGAGCATCTGGGCGGAACTTCCGCCAGTAGAGGCCGGAACTTCCGCCAGGAGCAAAAGACATATCGGAAAAACCTCCAACCTCGAAAATGCAATAAGTCCAGTTAGGAAACTCGGATTTAAGTGAAACCAATTTTGTTGGAAAGAGGACAACAAGAGCTACCCAACATGAGAAACCGAGAAATATGGAAATCAGCGGGGGTGATTTTCTATTATTTTTGGAGGTGCAATACCTCAACATGAGAAACCGAGAAAATCACCAAACACGAAAACGCAACAAGTGATCTATGCAAAATCCGTTCTCGATGAACTAGAGCTTGTAATTAGAATAAGCACAAGCTCTAAAACATCACATGGATAAGATCCAAATAACAACCAAGAAAGGTGATGCAAGGATGCAAAGGTTAGAGCTCTCCGAAGGATACGATCTAGTTACTCACTCGAGAGCCCTCTTGATAGTACGGCAACTAAACTATAAACCGGTATCCAACTACACCATGAGACCGGTGAGAAAGAAACCCTATCAAGAGCAAACCTTAACCTTGCGCATTCCACTTGAGCTTGATGATGATGGTCTTGACCGCAACAAGATGGAACGCCTTTCTTGATTGTGCTTGCTAGATGAATTCATGCGAAATGCTCCCCTATACTCCACTATGGGAGAGCTTCTTCTTCGGTGCGTCTTCACATATCCATGATCACCATATGGATGGAAAGCTTCAAGCATATGATATCTTCGAGTTGGCTCATCTTGAACTTGCACTTCATTTCTTCATTCTTCATCATGTTGATGTCTTGAAGAACTTGAGGGCTCACTTCATCTTCATCTTCAAGACATACTTAACTTGCACTTCATTTCTTCATTCTTCATCATGTTGATGTCTTGAAGAACTTGAGGGCTCACTTCATCTTCATCTTCAAGACATACTTGACACTTGATCTTCTTCATTAGCTTCTTATTGCAATCTTGAAGCCAACCTATGGTTCAAGCATTGCCTATGGACAACTCCTACAAATATAACTCAATGCAAACATTAATCCATAGGGATTGTCATTAATTACCAAAACCACACATGGGGCTCCATGCACTTTCAGGGGAAGGACCTCATACATCAGAAAATACTTGCTCCAAGGGAGCAGTAGAGACACTAGACGAAACAGGGTATGGCAACTGATGACTCTTGGCTAACTGACAAGAATCACAAACATATGGAGTACTCTCTGGGGTGTAAGCTATTTTATTTCTCCTAAGAACTTGCTGAACCACAAATGAAGAAGGATGTCCTAAACGGCGATGCCATGTAGATGATGATGGATTTATTGTGAAGAAGGCGTGTTTGGAGGTCTCATGAAACATGGGCACCAGGGGATAGAGACCACCCCAACAAGGGCCTCTAAACAGAACTCTTCGTGTTGCTTGGTTCTTGATTAAAAAGAAGAAAGGATGAAACTCAATAAACACATGATTGTCAAGAGTAAAACGATGAATGGATAAAAGATTCTTGGATGCATTTAGAACATGAAGGATATTGTTGAGATCAAAAGAACCATGAGGTGTACGCAAAATTGAATTACCAATGTGACTAATGTGCATACCTGTACCTTCAGCGGTGCGAACATTGTCTGTCCCATGATACTTGTTGGCGATGAGGAGCTTATTCAACTCGCTGATAATGTGATCAGTAGCACCGGAGTCAGCATACCAATTTGTGTCAACCCCATAGGATGCAAGGTGTGCTCCCTTTTCTGCATCATCCCTTTTCTTCTTGTCATCAGAGTAGCGCCACCAACACTCATTTGCAGGGTGGCCATGTTTCTTGCAGATTTGACATTCAGTGTCAACATACCTGGTGGGTACACAGTCACGGCGCCCACCATCATTGCGCATGTCACGACGCTCATCCCGGCGATCACCACGGCGATCACCATCACGGCTGTCATCACGTCTCCAGGGGCGATCATCACCACGACGATCATCACGTCTCCAGGGCCGATCATCATCACGGCGCCATGTACCACGGTCATCATCCCGCTCACGGTGGCGGTCACCACCACCACCTCCATGATAGCGATCACCACCACCACGAGAGGGAGGAGAGTAACAGCGAGAGGGAGGAGGTGGAGTGCGGCCACGTGGTGGCACATATCCACGGCGAGCAAGATTGGCGGAGGAAACAAACATGACGTTCTCCTCAACACCATTGCGCATATCATACCCACATATTTGCTCATAGAAATCATCAATAGTAGTACTCGAATTTCCATGGACCGAGGTAATAAGGGAGTTGTATTCGACCTTGTCTAGACCATGCAGAAGATAGCCTAGTAGCTCATCACCTCCAACCGGTTTTCCAAGTGCTGAAAGTTTTGACGCAAAACCTTTCATCTTGGTGTAGTATTGATCTGCTGTCATGGTAAGCTTCTTGGTATCATTGAGCTTCTCCCTCAGATGTTATGCCTTGGTACGAGACGCTGTTTTGAACACAACATTGACAGTGGCCCAAGCCATGGCTGTAGTATCCATGCCAAGAGCGCGAGAGAGAATCTTCGGCGACAACGAATTTAGAAGAAAATGCAGCACCTTCTGATCACGGGCTATCCAAGTCAACTATGCAGGATTGTCAACTTGTACCTTCTTCCCGTCTGAGTCATCCACTTCAATGGTTTTGGCAGGTCCAGCATCTGAACCATCGAGCATGCCCATGACGTTGGCACCGCGGAACACAGGAACAATCAGAGCCTGCCATAGCAAAAAGTTGTTCCGTGTGAGGAGTTGGGACGGCGGGCTGCCCAGGGCAGCAGCCATAGCTGAAACGGACGATGATGAACTCATGACCGTATGTGGGATCAATGTTGTCTTCTACGACAGAGGCGAGACACGGCGACGAAACAGACGGCGGCAGCAGGGACGAGACCAACAACATCAGCAATAGAACGTCGACGGGGCTGGCAATCACAGATCGATGAAGAACGACGAGGGTTTTAGTGGTGTTTGGTGATCGCGACGGCTGGGTTCGGCAGCGGATGAGATCGGGTTTTTCTGGACAAGTTTCTGGTTTGGGTTTTGGTTGGTTGTCTGATTGTCTGATTGTATGGCGGCAGCGGTGGAGATGAACTCGGCTGTAGCAGCGGTGTAGGTGCTTGTACAACGGCGGTGGCGGCTGAAGAGCGGCGGCGGCGGCAGCTAGATCAACGGAAGAGTCACTCTGATACCATGAAAGATTGCTTCACTAGCCAATTAAACCAAAAGTCCGAACTGATGGAAAGAGACTAGGCAGTGTATTTATATTCAACACTCCCCCTCACGTCTAGGATTTTTTATAGTCCTTAGCGTGGGTTCAGTGCGGGCCGCAAAATCTTTTTCCGTTTGTTTTTAAAACTGCGTGAGCAGGGTCTTGAATTTGAGACCTCTTGGCTTTGATACCATGTTGACGACAATGAGTCAAACTGTACTTGAGTCCATACGGGTTACATGTTTATATATGAGGCACAAATGCTCAGTATTGTACTTGTACAAGGAAAGGGTATATGTACCGTATAAGGTACAGAAGCTATAGCCTATTACATTTAACATGGACATATACAGGTGTGTAACATATCCATATTTAAAATAAATAATGCATTGTATAAGCTACGAAAAAACACATAATTGCGCCTCAAAAAGACCAAAAAACTCGATTTTACATCTCATGTTTTTTTTGTGTGTGTGAAGATCTCATCTGAGAAGCTAAATTGATGGAACTTTGTACGCATACACTAGACATGCATATCTACTTGTATATACTTTATCAGACTCTTTTGTTATAAAAGGATACGATTTAAAAAAAAAACCGAGCTCTCGGGTGAATTGACAACTTGCGAATGGATCCGAGAATCCCAAACGCAGACAAACGCTTGGCTAAAGTCATCATAGAAGGAGTCCTGCAGACATCGTAGTACATATAACGTGAATCTACTACTTGCGAACAAAAACATGGCTAAAGTGGACAACACAAACCATACCAATATCATCCTAAATCAGACAAGCAATACATTGCAAGTGTGGATAACACAAACCCTAGCAAAATCACGGCAACTCAACATATTTGGGACAAACAAGAAACCAGAAATGTGGCAACCTAGCAAGATCATGATAACTCGGCACAATCGTGACTAACCCCAGCAACAAGATCAAACCCTACCCAAGATCCGATAACTCCTAACCTAGATCTAAACATAACCGAGGCACCTGGGTGAGGGAATCCTTACTGTCATCGCCGGAGGTGAAGAAGTACACCAGGAAGAAGATGAAGCCTCCCAGATGCAGTCGTCGCCGCCGCCGACCGGAGATGTGTGCGCCTCTTACCTGCTTGCCGACGGGAGGAGGAGCTCGAAATTTGAGGGGAGAGTGGAGGATGGGGTAGAAGCGATGGGGCGCGGCGGGAGGTGACGGAATCCTTCCCGCCCCCCTTTTCGCTTTTCGCCGATGCGCACAGCGGTGCCCGCCATCTCCCTCGTCGTCTCCGCTGTCCGCTGAAGATTGCCTTTTGCATCAGCTTCATCCGAGATTTAGATGGCTCGCTAGACACGGCCGATTCGGGTGTTCCTCCAGGGCTTGATGAAGGTGCTTTAATATCCGGTTAACGCAACTACGTAGACGAGGCTAGGCAACCAAACGGATCAAAAATTATTGGGCTGATGCGAGCCAAAGCGAGGCCATACAACCAAACGCGTCACGCGTCCTAGAGATCGACAACACTACTGAGCTTTTACAATAGTCACAAGTTCTATTTGGTGGAATTGCAGTAGTCAGCACAGCGAAAGTGATTATACAGAGCATCTCGTATAGGAGATCTCGCCATCCTAGAAGTCCTTTGCCCCCACGGCGTCGACGCGGACTATGCACACCGTGCGTCGCATCCAATGTCCCCGATTGGTGTACATAGAATCAATCTCGTCCAACTTCCGCTATACCTTCGAGCCTTCTCTGTGGCTGCATTCACCTAACTAGATCGGCGATTTATCACAGCAATGGTTGCATATGACTCAATATAGCACTAGGCGCCCACGTGATGAACAAAAGAGCCATGCGGAAAGTCGACGCAGAGTTTATTGTCCACCTTACCTACTCCCTCTTTGTTGTAACCGAGTGGAGAATTTTGGCTGAGATACTATCGTGTGGAAGCTCGCCAATGATGGTAGCTACTCAACAAAATTGGCGTACCTTGAGTGCATCTAAAGTGCAGTTTTTTCATGGCTGATCCTACAAAATCGGGTATGCATATGGACGTCGGATAGGCTCGCACAAGAAAATGACAAAACTATGGTCTTTGCAAGCTTTGCAATCAACACTATGAATCTACATGACACTATTCAAGTGCCATTTCTCAACCTGTGTTTGGTTCAATTTAAAGTCTTGGCTTGATCTACATGACACTGACCCATCAAGTTGGCAGGGTTGTTCGTTCCGTCAAGAATTGGAGAATTATGATGATACACAAGAGAGGGCTATCAAAAGAGACAATGGCCTGGCTCGCAATGCTTGTCCTTTGGAAGATTTGGAAGGAAATAAACGCCTAGGTTTTCCGTAATAAACATGTGATTGTCACTATGCTTGTTTTGAAAATAGAAGAGGCGGCAGCTATGCGGTGCCTTGCCGGCCCTAAGGCTTAAGTAGTGTATAATGCTGCAAAAGTACCTCTCTTGTATTTGTGGTCTCGCCCTTTTTTAGCCAAGATGGGGGTTGTATTGAAAAACTTCTCCTTAATCAATGAAAATGGTAAATCTTTTTTCTGGTTTTAAAAATATGAATATCAGAAAAATTGAAAAAAATATTAATGTACCAAATGATTTATCCCACAAATATGGATAATATCAATTTTAAATACGTTTATTCTGAGTTACAAAAAAAATGACAAACATGTGGATCTAAAATGTATATTTTAAAATCTTTAAATTTGGGTTTTGTTATTTTTGTGTAGCACACGATACAATGAATTTCGCATTGAAAGTTTTAGATCTAGGGAACCAAAAATACTTTGCTTGAACTGCCAGCCTAATCTCAGGGCATGGTAGATGCGGTTAGCTAGCCGCGTGCATTCTAACCGACCTAATCGTCGTCGATCGGTGAGAACATTATTGTGCAGTTCTGTTTAGGCGTATATATATGTGGTGCCAAGCCTATGACACGGAGCAAGCAGCCATATATCAGCTGATCGCACATTCGCGCACCACCTTGGTTCTAGGAGCATTGGTGATGCCAGGTCGCTTCGTCCTCCCGTTTCTCCTGCTGGTCGTTGCTTCCGGCGCCCATGACGACGCCGGCCGGCCACCCATAGACCGGAGAAGCTTCCCCAAGGGGTTCGTCTTCGGGACGGCCTCGTCGGCCTATCAGGTATCAGGTTTCCACAATTCCACTTGTCTTCCATCTCGTTACTGATCAAGTGATCAGCTGATGGCTGTAGCGTTCATTAGCTGCTAGCCGGCCGGAGATCGTCTCGCAGGAACGCCAAATGGATAGTGCGCTGTAGGTAATGCATGACAGGGGCAAGAACAATTAATTAAACGAACTGGAAGCATGAGTGCGAAATTAAATTAATAAAATCAATTTGTACTGATCCTTGATCTTAAATTAAACGAACTGGAAGCATGAGTACTGATCCTTGATCTTAAATTAGTGCTCAAAATTAAAGGATCACATGCATGCATGCATGTGTATGTTGTTTTGTGTAAGTGATTAACTACTCCACATGAATGCAGTACGAGGGTGGTGCAATGGAGGGGGGCAGGGGACCAAGCATATGGGACACCTTCACTCACCGACATCCAGGCAAGCATATACATCTGCTAAACGAAACTTATATCACTTGTGTTAGCAAAAGTTTACGTATATCTTGGCCAGTAATAGAATATAGTCAACCTTTTGTGTAGCCATTTGAACCACTCCAAAGTTTTTGGTACATCAAGTGATCAACAACTATAAAATCAACATGTTTTTCTTCTAGTGGAAAAAACAGAGAAAACAAAAATCAAGGAGGTTCCACGTTTTTAAGAGATGGTGTGGAGTGTGTCGTTTTAGGTCTTTGTCTCTGGGAAGCCCGGATTTTTTTAGCAAAAGTTCAAAAATGATATTTAGAAGTTTTGAAAAATTCTGAATTCGCTTATATGGATATATACAGCTGGTGTGTAACATAAATTTATTTAAGATAAATAATACATTGTATTGGCTACGCAAAAAAAAAACGACGAAAGTGTGCCAAAAGACCAAAAAGCTCGATTTTCCATCTCATGTTTGTTTTTTGCGTGTAGATCACATTGAGAAGCTTTGTTGGCGGAAAATTTACGCACATTCTAGACACGTATATATATCTACCTGTATATAATTTATCAGACACTTTTGACTTATAAAAAGATAGGATTTGAAAAAACCAACATCCCTAGTACACCCCATCTTAACGTGTAATTACCAACTAGGTCTCTATCCCTGATTAATAATAATGTAAATATAGATGTAACAATGAAGTTAAATTATGTTGCCTCTTAAAAAAATATTATAATTAAAATAATCAATTAATATTTTCCTTGCTTTACTGACAAATGGTTTTGGCAGATAAAATTTCTGACAAAAGTAATGGGGACGTGGCAGACGATTCCTACCACCTTTACAAGGTAGGGATACAGTGTTCTAGTTTAGCTGTACTGCTTATTCGTGGGATCCTTAATTTAAAGCATTTTCGTAACTTATATATATGCTGAAAATTTTAGATTTAGAGCACACACAATCGCAGTATCGTCAATTTTCAGTTCCAATCCAGCGAAAAAAAAAAACTAACACTGATTTAAACTTCCCAAAAAAACGCAGGAAGATGTACGCCTCATGATGGATATGGGAATGGATGCATACAGGTTCTCTATCTCGTGGACACGAATTCTTCCAAGTATGACCATATAAGCATTGATGCGTCCTCTTCTTTCTTGGTCTAGAGTAGAAGATTGTGCATATAATCCACATTATAATTCACCGCTTGTTCATACCGACCTCAATGTCTGAATACATGACAGGAGGAACTCTGCAAGGTGGGGTCAACAGGGAAGGCGTCAAATATTACAACAACTTGATCGATGAGCTCCTGTCCAGAGGTAAATACGTATAATTTCATAATTTCATTATTTATTTATTCATTATCCAATGCTTTTAACCTGCAAGTAGCATCATGTACATTCTTTATTTTCACTAGACGATCCTTAAGATTTTGAAATCTTTATATATTTGCAGGGGTGCAGCCATTTGTGACCCTTTTCCACTGGGACTCTCCTCAGACATTGGAAGATAAATATGGAGGATTTCTTAATCCTAGTATCATGTACATCGAAATTATCATTATTCCAGCCTGCGTACGGAAAATAACTAACTGACAAGCTGATACACTGGTGCAGAAATGACTTCAAGGACTATGCTGAAGTGTGCTTTAGAGAGTTCGGAGATCGAGTGAAGCACTGGATCACGTTCAACGAGCCCACGCAGTTCTGCGTTGGCGGGTACGCAAGTGGCACGTCAGCGCCAGGGCGTTGCTCGCCGTGGGAGAAGGGAAAATGCAGCGCCGGGGATTCAGGAAGGGAGCCTTACACCGCAGGCCATCACCTGCTGCTCGCTCATGCAGCGGTCGTCAGACTGTACAAGGAGAAATACCAGGTGACCTTTTAATCATCTTCCATCATCGAAGAAGCCGGAGCCTTGATTATTTTGAAGTTAAAGTGAATCCACGAATGCATATAAAACGCAGGTTGTTCAGAAGGGGGAGATTGGAATAACTTTGGTCTCAAGCTGGTATGTTCCCTTCTCACGTTCGAACTCCGACAGTGATGCAGCGATACGCGCCATAGACTTCAATCTTGGATGGTAAATTTCCTTGGGACTCTCACAAGTTTCACTGCCAAGGTCTAGAGAGAATTAGCAAACTGATCTTACTCCTAGGGATGGCCCTGTAGGTTTATGGACCCGCTCGCCAGAGGAGACTACCCCCAAAGCATGAGAGCATTGGTCGGAAACCGACTTCCGCGGTTCAGCAAAGAACAATCTGAACTGCTCAAGGGCGCGTTCGACTTTATTGGACTCAACTATTACACTTCGAGCTATGCTGGTAATCTTCCTCCACCCAATGGCTTGAAGAACAGCTACAATACTGATGCCCGAGCTAATGTTACAAGTGAGTTATGTATCAGTGGTGGTTTATTCTATCTACTTTTCTGTTCTTCGTTTACCAGTCCAATATAAATGGTGATTTTTCAGCATACCGCAATATAGTTTGTGTATACTAATGTTTCCCAGTTTTGTACATGTGTCAGGTGTTCGGAATGGTGTCCCTATAGGTCCTCGGGTAATTTCCATGTTTTTTTTGTTCCCACATTATGTGTGTGGTAATTCACTTCAGTAAATAAGACGCATATGTATGTAGGCTGCTTCACCTTGGCTCTACGTCTATCCTCGAGGGCTTCGTGAGCTGGTGCTTTATATCAAGGATAACTATGGCAATCCTGCCATCTACATCACCGAAAACGGTGAGTGTATTTTCCTGTCCTAGAAAGAACCAAACTGAAACCTATCTGAAAACTAACTGTCTCTGAAATTTAGGCGTCGATGAAGCCAACGACAAGAGCTTACCGCTAGAGGAATCCCTGAAGGACTACGCCAGGATAGAGTACCACCACAAGCATCTTATTGCTCTGATGAGCGCCATAAGGTCGCCCAGATCAGCAGAGTCTGACATCATTAAAACTCTGTCAACAAGTTTCAAATATGACATCACTCAAACTCTGTTAACAAGCTTCAAACCTGACGTTACTGACTTACAGGGATGGCGCAAACGTTAAGGGGTACTTTGCATGGTCTCTGCTTGACGACTTCGAGTGGTCGAGCGGATACACTGTGCGGTTCGGGTTAAACTTCGTGGACTACAACGATGGGCTGAAGCGTTACCCCAAGCTCTCCGCCCACTGGTTTAAGAAGTTCCTGAAGAGATGAAGTATTTTTCAGTTACAAGGAACACACAATATGCGAAGTGTGTGCTGCAATAAATCGTGATCTGAACCCGAAAAATTAAAACAAATAAGTCATGTATCGAGTACCGAGTTGTAACTTGGGAAGATGAGTGAAGGAGGTGCTCTTGAACTAGTACAGTGTGTTGACGTTGTGGCTATCTAGTTAACTGATTTATTCCATGCATGGTTTTACTAATATCACGTAAAAACGACCAACCAGCTAGTTTTGAACATTAATTCTCCGCGACGACATGATATCTTGCACAGGGAACCTCTGCCTCCCGGGTCGCTCGCGCGGGCGACAGCCAAACCCTAGGAACCACCCCCCGCTCTCCTCCCTCCCTGGCGGCGCCCGGCCGCAGAAGGCGGAGGGCTGCGTGCGTGGCGCACCCCGACGGAGCTTCTTCATGCGGAGAGGCGACGTCGCGCGGATAGCGCGGCTGCGAGGCGGCGTGGTAAAGGAGCGGCAGATGCGGGCTTCGGCGCGGTGGTGCGGCGCGCCATCTGGTGGCGGTGGCGGTGCGCCTGCTGGTGGCGGCGCCCGGGCCCGATCTGGGCCCGACCTGGGCGGGCCACGACCACGACGCGTGTGGTGACCCGGCATACCACTGCATGGTGTAGTATGCAAGTCTGATATAACACCAATGAAACACCGTTTCACTAGTATTATATCGCTCAGAGTGGTACAACAGAAACATATGCGGGTCCACGGCATGTCTATAGAATTACATACAGACTCTGTTACATAAGATCAGCACATCCTCCTACTTTACAATGAGGTAAATCTGCAAATAAACTCCAGAAGAACGACTCGTAGTCTAATCCTATCACGAACTCTATTTGTAGAGTATTTGACTAGCTATAGGGTCTATGAATAGATTCTAACTAAATAGGATCTAGGTTTAGGAAGCTAGTTCCTTTCTATTGCTAATCTAGGTTTTCTCCTGGCTGGATGTGGTATCTGACTCCTCTGGCATGTTCCTGCTCCTTGAAGTAATTATTGACTCCTCGGCCTTCGAGTTGCACTGTAGATCCTCCTTCGATGCCTTCATATCTAAGCAGGGGATTTAAGAGTGGGATGAGTACGAGCGTACTCAACAAGTTCATTATAGGAAAGAGGTGTTTAATGCACTAGCTACAGCATTAGACCAGAAAGTCTAATACCAATGCAAGTTTTCATAACCATTTCTTCAAAAGGTTGCTTTTATTCAGAAGAACTATGTCCGTCAGCCTTCACCGGTTTACTAGAACTTCATGGAGCTCCTTTCCGGCCGCGTTCGCAGTTCCATATCCCGGAGGTGTGTTGCTTTACCCATAAGAGATCTTAACCTTGGTGCCAACCGAGCACGTTACCCGTCCACACTTCCTTTGGTGTGAGGCCCGGTATAAGGTCATAGCCAATCATATTCCTCCGCTACCTCGCACACCCACCCTTTGTTGCAAACCCCGACCCTGGGTCCTCGTCGGTCCACTTACACCACTTAAGGACGGACCCCGACCACGACGACAGTCTGGGATCGAACCAAACTCCTTCGCCGGCAGCTGCAACCCATCATAGACTACATTACCGTGGGGAATTAGAAGGGGATCCCCACCCACCAATTGTTCCGCAAGCAGCAACCGCTACGGTAAGCAACAGCTATACCGTGGGGAATTAGAAGGGGCTCCCCACCCACCAATTGCTCCGCAAGATACAACCGCTACGGTAAGCGCATCCGTTGATGTACAAGAGGTGGAAATACGATTGACTATTCCGTCCCACTCCAGATCTTATGGTTAACACGGGTATTACGGCACAAGAATCACTGGACGACATTTGTTGTTTAATCCTAGATGGATATAAACCCTTGCAATGGAACCTCCACCATATCAACACAATCCATGGTTCCATTGCCCACCACATAGTCATATTCATAGTTATGAAAATAGTGGTTTTGCTTTTTATGCAATAGTGATAAACATAGTACTTTGCAAGTAATTTGGTAAAAATACTCAAATGGCATGAGCAAGTGTTGAGCTTGCCTTTCTTGACTGCAAGATTATGCAGGCAAGGTCTTCGATACGCAATAACTCTAAATTCTGAAATAGCATCATCGTCCGGTAAGGACGATGTTTAAAAGATTGGCAAGGATGCAATAATGCATAAGTATGAGATGCAATCGCTCTAAGCGTGACCTAACCCCGATGATTTAGGATCGGTGAGTTGTAATGATTGGTTCAGGGTGTGTTGCACTTTTAGGGCGATTCACAAACAAGGTTCTTATTCAGGTAGGATTACTTGGTATCATGGACAGGTAGATAATAAAGCATAGTAATCAATTGAGCACACAGAGAATGATGGCATACTGTTAACATGTAAAGAACAGTTGTCAGTTTTAGTACTATATGGCATGGTTAATGATTAATTATCATATACTTCAAAAGAATAACTTTTGAAGAACATGTTCTTTAATGAAGAACAAGTATGATAATTAGGTTTGTGGAGTTCTATGGTTTTCTATGGTTCTAATTGGTTTCTGGAGTAAGTAGTAGATGGATCACAACATAGTTGGATTCATCAGCAACTAGGCTTGATTGGTTTTACTTAAGCATAAGCAACTTAAGCAATTAATTATACAGGGTTGTTATCATGGTGGTTTCATCTTGCTGGTGATAGCTAGCTAGGGTTTATAGGTCCTTATAAGGAGGGTTGATGATGATTTTTTATTTACTTCAAAATAATAGCTTTTGAAGAACATACTTCTTAAATAATAAGAAGTATATCAATTAGGGTTGAGGTGGTCCAGGGTTGGCTATTGGATCTACTAAGTAAGGAATGGTGGTTTCCTAAATAGGATGGTTAATAATTATCTCACACTAATAGGGTTTAGTGGAGTATGGTTAGGTAATGCAAGATAATGGGTAGGGTTGCTATTAGGGTTCATCACAATGGTGTGATGCTAAATAGGGATAACACGGATGATGGCTTTGGTAATAGGATCTAGGGTTTTCACTTGGTTGACCCTACCTGATTAGTTAGGTCTGATGAGGCTGAACACATGGGATACCCATATATTAGTGATAGGTCTTCTACATTTTATGTGGTCAAGACAAGTATTTAGTTGCTACTATGGTTCTATGCTTTGAAAGGAGGTACCATGATCACATGTTCTAACCTAGGGTTTAGGTTATAAGCAAATTAAGATTCATACGAATTAATGGAGCTAGGATTTGGTGCATAATTGTATTTGGGTTTTAGGGTTCCACATAAAATTATGAGGTTATCACTTGGTTTATAATGGAACTAGGGTTTCCTAATTACCCTATAATTATTGGATTAATAACTTCATTAATAAAGTTGAAGTTATTAATAACTTTGAAATAAAAATAATATTAGATTTGATATTTTATTATTTTTAAACAATTAATAATTAAGGTATTTATTAATCAGGGATTAAATCCTTCTAATAAGGATTTAACAAATCAACAATTAAATAAAATTAGTTTTATTGTTTTATTTATTTATTTACTGGTTTTTATTTAATTTAAAAAGTTGTTCTAATTATTGAATTTTAATAGCATTTAGAATTAAAATAAAAGGCTTAAATAACAAGTATTAAATAATTGAATTTTTATTAAAAATAAAAAAATTATTTTATATTTTTATTGGGTAGAGTTTATTTTTAGGAACATTTTAATATCTCATTTGTATTTTTCTGAGTAAGTATGAATTTTATATGAATTTGCAAAGTTGCAGTATTTATTGGATTTGAATTTGAAACGAATTGGCTAAACACACCCGGGCTAGTGTTACCCAGAGTCCCTGACGAGTGGGCCACTGGTCCATGTCAGTAGCCACGTCGGTTTTGACTGGGTCAAAATCGATGACTGGGCAGAGGAGCACCTCGCCGGCGGCTAGTCTACCACGTCGCCGACGATGTAGTGCACCCCTAGATGCGCGGCTATGATCTAACGATTCAGCGCGACGAGGTGAACCAAATGGTGCTGGCGCCGCTCTGAATGGGTCACCGGAGCATGCCCGACGGTGAGGTACCGCGGCGGCGCACTCTGGCCATCTCACAACATTGAGCTACGGGGTGCGCAGGGATGCAAAAGTTAGCTCTGGAGGTACGCAAGATTACCAGGAACGCGATGATGAGGTCAGAGAAGCTCGTCGTGGTCTGGTTCGCCGGAATTTCGTGTCGCCGGCATTCGGGAAGATGAGCTCGTCGGCGTCGATTTCGAGCACAGCGGTTCGATTCCTTCCGTGGGCGCAGCAAGTTGAGGACGGCGGTTGCGCTGGTGTACTCGGATTGGCTCGGGGAGGCCTCGTTCACCGGCGATAATGGGGACTAGGGCGGCCAGAGTTTCGACGGGGGGGAAATTTGAGCAGAGGGAGAAGGAGGTCAGGCTAGGGTTCGTCCGAGAGCTTTATACTGCTCGAGAGCACACCTCGCCACGCAGCTGGGCGAGGAGACGACGACAGCGACAAGGAGAATCGGGTCACGGTGTTGTGTTGTCGACCATGCGCGACGAAGGGATGAGGACGACCCTCTCTCTGTTTTAATTTGATGAAGGGGTATCTCGGGCTGAGTTGGGCTGTGCTGGGCCAGTGCTGATGGGCTCCTGCTGGGCTGCTCGGCTAGCTGCTGTTGGACTGCTTGGTGGGCTGTCACGGCCAGGTAAGCTAGGTAAGGTTTTTCTCCTCTTTCTCTTTTTCTGTTTTCATTTTCTGTTTTGTATTTATATTTTCTATATTGTTAATTTAAGTACTGTTCTGAATTCAAATATTTGTAAACTTTATAATTTAAATTCAAGTGAGATGCACTCCAGGCACTGAAAAGGATGATGTTATAAACTAGAAAATTTATTATGATACTAAGACATTGGTTTATTAAATGTTATGAGAGTTTGGAAATGGCATCTTTATAGACATAATTTCCAATTATCAATTTAGGGTGGTCCCACTATTTTTAAATAGGCCCTTCTAAGAACCTTTTGACAATTAAGTTTTTGTTACCTTGCAAGAAACAATTTACAAGGCATAATTCCTTATTTAGTTTCTTATTTGAGAATTTGATCTCATGACATTATTTCATATACATAATGATGTGTTAATGAATTTGGAAACTCTGTTTGAACTCCTACCAAGTTTAGTATTTATTTTGTAGTTTAGTAACACCTTAATTACCTAGAGTAGATACTACTCTCATCTTGGTTTGGTCTTGGTTGTTAAGATAAGTGGTTGATCACCACCATAGGTTTACATTATAGGATTTAGCACTAGGTGCTTCTTATGTTCAATAATTGAAGCATAAGGTATTAATGAGGATGCAATTCTGGTTATAGAGATGAGATGACACTATAGTGCATTGGCTAGGGTTTAATCTCCCCTAACCATGGTAATATGGTTACTTGGTTAGTTGTTTCTGTTCTACTTTAATTACTAAGGACTTAAGAATTGTTTTTATCTTATACCAACAGATTTCTATTATATCCTAAATCTATGGTTAAAGTAACTAAAGTTGTTATAGTTCTTTTTTATAATTAACTTTGGTCATATGGATGGATGTTTTCTCACCATATTAAAGTATAGAGTTTGACTCTAAAGGTTTTCTTGTGGTTCTTAAGTGAAGAGTAAGTGGAATGTAGATGTGGTAGGGTTCTACTTATGATCACAAAGTGGTTCACAAGTTAAGGTTAGGATATAAGCCTAGGGTTGCTTACTATTGATCTCCCTATAATTTCAGGTTGTGAATGATATCTACTTATCCTATTAGGTTTTAACTTATCCTCACATACATCAAGAGCATGATCATGGATTAGTCATGATCAACTTGTTCTTAATATCTCTACCTCAAGTTCTTAGGGTTTATGATCATCACTCAATTTATAATGATCAAGGTTTGGCTTCCTAAGTTATCTCTCAAGAATTAGGTTTCTCACACCCATGATCAAGCATTGTCTTGATCAATTAAGGTATAGCTCTTCTAATTTACCTTCTTGAATGGGATTACTATGGTTGCCTCTAAAGTTTATATTCCAGGAGAATGTCTGAGATATTATGTTAGGGTTCTACTTAATCAATGATGATTTAATCATCTGGTTATATAGATAGTTCTCTTCCCCAAGTCCAAGTGTTGCCTCATTAACTTGAGTGTAACACCATAACTTGAGCTCTCTTATATAGGAATGGATTATTCTAGGTTTTATGGTATGTTCACAAGATCTCATTAGATAGTAAAGGGTTAAGTCTCCACCTAGATGCTTAGTTGAATTAGTTGCTACTTTACTTCATCAACTCATGGATATGATCTTACTCCATTTGGTATTGGCTAGCTCACCACTCCCAAATGAAATGGTTTAACTCCTAATACTTTGGTTCAATGGTTGTCCTTTATTCTTAAATAGGTAAAGCTAAGATTGGTATGAGTGGTCTCTCTCTCATTTGGGAAAGGACTTTAATACTAATCTAAGTTTAGGCTCCATAGAGAATGATGTGATCATCAATATCTATGTTTAACATAATTGGGTTCTCTCTCTAGGGATGATCTGGAATAATATTCTAGGGTTTCTCTTTAAAGGTGATGGTTTGAATACATGGATGTATATCCAAGGTTCAGTTCAAGGTTTATCATTGATCCTCTAATAAGTAACATGGAACTCTTACTTCTCTAGGTTTGATGTATATTAATATGTAGTAGAGAGGAACATATATTTCTAGAGTTGATCTCTTTGTTATGTTTCCAAGAATGGAGTAAAATGGATACCATGAGGTTCATGGTAGGATCAAGGATTAGTTTTAAGACATGGAGAAGATAAGTGAAGAATAGTTTCTCCAATTATTGTTACTTGATTTTCCAATTAGATGGATGTTCATATGTTATGGCAAGGAATATCATGTTGTGATCTTTAATAAGATCAAGTATTTGATCCTTGATTAATAAGTTCTTTTGTTGATTTTAATTCCATTTGATCTAACCCCTTAGATCAAATTATCTCTACCCAAAACAAGGTTTTAGCAAAGTCACATTGAGGTTTATAGCGCTTGACTTGATGAGCTACTTCAATTCCACCAAGGTCAAGTGAAACTTCAGTTACTGTGATTGTTTTACTTTAAAGCGCGAAAATTCCCCAGATTTTCTATGCATGAATGCAATGCACACATCTGTTTCCTCTATTTTTGTAACCCCATTACCTGGGATATTACAGTCTCTACCCCTTAAACTAAACTTCGTCCTCGAATTTGAACTCTCTCACGTTTCCGAAGTGTGGATCTGACTTGTGCAGACTACGACTTTTCTCGAACTCCGTATTGATCTCACTAGATATAATTGAATATATCCCTTGTCCAGATTCTTCCTGGAATCCATTAGGGTTTGTCTCTGAACCATGGTTCTTACTTTGATTCTTTGATTTCTTCCAACTCTATAAGCTTGTTTCCTTTCTCATTGAAGATTCAATGATTGAGACTTCTTCTGGTGCTACTAGTCTTATTTGAAGGCTAATTTGATAATAAACTCCTAATTGATAAATAGGTCTTTGTTTTCCCTTACTACCAAAACTGCAATAATGGTACTAAGTAAGGTACTTACTATGGAATTGGTCGTGATGGTTTATTTCCATAAGAATGGCTTGGACTCATTTAGTCCATCCAATCATGGATTAAAGCTGATACCTATCACTATTTTTAATTTTTATTGGTTCCATGAAAGGAATCATTCTATTAGTCTGTGGTTCTAGTATGGTCAATTTCCTTCGGTCTTTGGCCTTCTTGAGCGGTGTTTGGTCTATGGTATTTTCTTCGTCCAACTTCTTTATGCTTAACTTACTTGAGCTTTCGTACTTCTGAGTAAATACTACTCACTTTCTCAAGTTATAGTCCACTTCTTACTTCCTCGAGGTATAAACCTCGGCTTCTGGTCTGACATACTTCTGAAAGTAGTGTTCAACAATCTTATAAAAATAAGATCGAACTTTCTCTCAATTCAGACCTTCTGCTTCTATCTAGCTTAAATTATTGAGTCATTGTACATCCAACTTAATCTTTACTCTACCCCTTAGAGTTTTCTTATGCTCTTCAACTCCTTTTCTTCCAACTATGGAACTTATGATTAGAATATTGGTCTGGGTCTCACTTATGGTTTGTATTCTTCTAAGGTTTTGTGAAGAATCTTTGTGGTGTATCCACTCAATTGTGGACATCCAATGTGAATCCTTCGACTAAATGATTATAGGTCATTGTTATTTGGCTAAGAAAATTTTATTTGTTCACAACTTCTTGGTACAAATAATCCAATGGTGGACTACTTGATACCAATTGTGGCTATTTGTTATCTAAAATGGCTTCTATTATAGGTTTTGATCAACTGTATGAGACATCCTCTAATTTATCTTGCAGTATTGATACTATACCAATTGTGGTCTTCTAATACTAACTGTGGTCTTCTTATCTTTGCTATGGTTTCATCGGTCATCTACCTTCTATCAGGGTTTATTTTGCAAGAAAACCACTATGAATATAGTATCCAAAGTGATTTCCCATGCATTCCCTCTTCTATATTGATTATGGATCTGCTTGAGCTTCACCATAATCACCAGATTTCTCACCTTCATGCTTCTTATGTACTAAAGTACTCCTCTGTTGAAGCTAAGCGTGAGTTTTGATTGGTACTTCCTTCTGAATATTGTGGTTGCTTCCCACAACTTTGTTTCCTTTATCTGATGAACCTTCATCTTGTCTTCAGAATCTTCAGAATTCGTCACTTCCTCACACGAATACCATTACCCTCTAGATCTATAGCATCAAGTAAGGACTTGATATTGCAACATGCATTTGCATACCAAAGTCAAACTTCATGTATGGATCTAGTCAAACAATGAAAATCCAATAAAATCCATGAAGATTCAGCTTTGTGTTTATAATACACATCATCATAAGCCTGAATAAAATAGTTGAGTAAGACATCTCTAAACATCAGGCTCTGATGTGTAGTATATAACACCACATAAGATAGGTTTATATCGTGGTACTTAGCACGAATATATGGAATTCTACTATTTGTCTCAACCTTTACCTTAATTGCACATTTGCAATGAGATAACTTGGAACAAAGTGATTTGGGATGGTTAAGGTTAACCTAATTTTGTTTGGAAGTACTAACAAAATATTATACCATATATAAGTGTTATTGAGGACTATTTTGTATGATACCACTTGTTCTAATATGGTTACTCTGAATACATATTTATAGGATATAGTTCCTATACCTCTAAGCGTTTCTACCATAAGCATATGGTCATGATGTGCTTGGCACACTTCCCATATTTTTGGAACACAGTTCTTGCACTATTGTCTGGCTTCTTATTGTTCTCCTCCTAAATGTCTATGATGTTCTATTCTATCACATAATGATTCTCAGGTGAATCATATATAATTAGCAACTCTACCATGTAAGTAGGCATATATTATTCCTATCCCTCTTCCTTAGTTTCCATGATTGACCCATCATGGTCTATACTACCTCATATCACTTGTTTTTAGCACTTACTATCAGTTATTTCACAAGTTTGGATAATTTATTATTTACTTACCCATTACTTGTATTGGTTTACATCTTTTAATAGGATATTTTCCTTATACACATATCTTCATTACTTGATATCACTCCTATTACAGTTCCGGATAATTCTTACTTAACCAAAACATATGTTGGTACACATCTTCCAATAGGATATCTTCCTTATGGTTGTATCCTCTCTTTGGACTACCATGTATTGTATACCAACTGTGATCTACTCATCTATTGTTTTAAGAACTTATTGATGTGCTACATGTTTAGGATTAGCTAACTTCACTTAGGAAAGATAGATAAGAAGGTTGACTTAAGCGTGTCAGGATTATTCTCAAGTGAATATCCATCTCAAGTCATAAGAATATTTGGTTTACCTAAGACAACTTCCTATAGACACTACCAATCCTATAGGTCTCCTTTAAAGGGTTTCAATCCTAGGGTCAAAGCATTTGCTCTGATACCAACTGTGGTGACCCGGCATACCACTGCATGGTGTAGTATGCAAGTCTGATATAACACCAATGAAACACTGTTTCACTAGTATTATATCGCTCAGAGTGGTACAACAGAAACATATGCGGGTCCAAGGCATGTCTATAGAATTACATACAGACTCTGTTACATAAGATCAGCATAGCCTCCTACTTTACAATGAGGTAAATCTGCAAATAAACTCCAAAAGAACGACTCGTAGTCTAATCCTATCACGAACTCTATTTGTAGAGTATTTGACTAGCTATAGGGGCTATGAATAGATTCTAGCTAAATAGGATCTAGGTTTAGGAAGCTAGTTCCTTTCTATTGCTAATCTAGGTTTTCTCCTGGCTGGATGTGGTATCTGACTCCTCTGGCATGTTCCTGCTCCTTGAAGTAATTATTGACTCCTCGGCCTTCGAGTTGCACTGTAGATCCTCCTTCGATGCCTCCATATCTAAGCAGGGGATTTAAGAGTGGGATGAGTACGAGCGTACTCAACAAGTTCATTATAGGAAAGAGGTGTTTAATGCACTAGCTACAGCATTAGACCAGAAAGTCTAATACCAATGCAAGTTTTCATAACCATTTCTTCAAAAGGTTGCTTTTATTCAGAAGAACTATGTCCGTCAGCCTTCACCGGTTTACTAGAACTTCATGGAGCTCCTTTCCGGCAGCGTTCGTAGTTCCATATCCCGGAACAGGGAGTGACAGGTCACGATTCATTACACTCTGCAGAGGTGTGTTGCTTTACCCATAAGAGATTTTAACCTTGGTGTCAACCGAGCACGTTACCCGTCCACACTTCCTTTGGTGTGAGGCCCGGTATAAGGTCATAGCCAATCATATTCCTCCGCTACCTCGCACACCCACCCTTTGTTGCAAACCCCGACCCTGGGTCCTCGTCGGTCCACTTACACCACTTAAGGATGGACCCCGACCACGACGACAGTCTGGGATCGAACCAAACTCCTTCGCCGGCAGCTGCAACCCATCATAGACCACATTACCGTGGGGAATTAGAAGGGGATCCCCACCCACCAATTGTTCCGCAAGCAACAACCGCTACGGTAAGCAACAGCTATACCGTGGGGAATTAGAAGGGGCTCCCCACCCACCAATTGCTCCGCAAGATACAACCGCTACGGTAAGCGCATCTGTTGATGTACAAGAGGTGGAAATACGATTGACTATTCCGTCCCACTCCAGATCTTATGGTTAACACGGGTATTACGGCACAAGAATCACTGGACGACATTTGTTGTTTAATCCTAGATGGATATAAACCCTTGCAATGGAACCTCCACCATATCAACACAATCCATGGTTCCATTGCCCACCACATGGTCATATTCATAGTTATGAAAATAGTGGTTTTGCTTTTTATGCAATAGTGATAAACATAGTACTTTGCAAGTAATTTGGTAAAAATACTCAAATGGCATGAGCAAGTGATGAACTTGCCTTTCTTGACTGCAAGATTATGCAGGCAAGGTCTTCGATACGCAATAACTCTAAATTCTGAAATAGCATCATCGTCCGGTAAGGACGATGTTTAAAAGATTGGCAAGGATGCAATAATGCACAAGTATGAGATGCAATCGCTCTAAGCGTGACCTAACCCCGATGATTTAGGATCAGTGAGTTGTAATGATTGGTTCAGGGTGTGTTGCACTTTTAGAGTGATTCACAAACAAGGTTCTTATTCAGGTAGGATTACTTGGTATCATGGACAGGTAGATAATAAAGCATAGTAATCAATTGAGCACACAGAGAATGATAATTGGCATAATGTTAACATGTAAAGAACAGTTGTCAGTTTTAGTACTATATGGCATGGTTAATGATTAATTATCATATACTTCAAAAGAATAACTTTTGAAGAACATGTTCTTTAATGAAGAACAAGTATGATAATTAGGTTTGTGGAGTTCTATGGTTTTCTATGGTTCTAATTGGTTTCTGGAGTAAGTAGTAGATGGATCACAACATAGTTGGATTCATCAGCAACTAGGCTTGATTGGTTTTACTTAAGCATAAGCAACTTAAGCAATTAATTATACAGGGTTGTTATCATGGTGGTTTCATCTTGCTGGTGATAGCTACCTAGGGTTTATAGGTCCTTATAAGGAGGGTTGATGATGATTTTTTATTTACTTCAAAAGAATAGCTTTTGAAGAACATACTTCTTAAATAATAAGAAGTATATCAATTAGGGTTGAGGTGGTCCAGGGTTGGCTATTGGATCTACTAAGTAAGGAATGGTTGTTTCCTAAATAGGATGATTAATAATTATCTCACACTAATAGGGTTTAGTGGAGTATGGTTAGGTAATGCAAGATAATGGATAGGGTTGCTATTAGGGTTCATCACAATGGTGTGATGCTAAATAGGGATAACACGGATGATGGCTTTGGTAATAGGATCTAGGGTTTTCACTTGGTTGACCCTACCTGATTAGTTAGGTCTGATGAGGCTGAACACATGGGATACCCATATATTAGTGATAGGTCTTCTACATTTTATGTGGCCATGACAAGTATTTAGTTGCTACTATGGTTCTATGCTTTGAAAGAAGGTACCATGATCACATGTTCTAACCTAGGGTTTAGGTTAGAAGCAAATTAAGATTCATATGAATTAATGGAGCTAGGATTTGGTGCATAATTGAATTTGGGTTTTAGGGTTCCACATAAAATTATGAGGTTATCACTTGGTTTATAATGGAACAAGGGTTTCCTAATTACCCTATAATTATTGGATTAATAACTTCATTAATAAAGTTGAAGTTATTAATAACTTTGAAATAAAAATAATATTAGATTTGATATTTTATTATTTTTAAACAATTAATAATTAAGGTATTTATTAATCAGGGTTTAAATCCTTCTAATAAGGATTTAACAAATCAACAATTAAATAAAATTAGTTTTATTGTTTTATTTATTTATTTACTGGTTTTTATTTAATTTAAAAAGTTGTTCTAATTATTGAATTTTAATAGCATTTAGAATTAAAATGAAAGGCTTAAATAACAAGTATTAAATAATTGAATTTTTATTAAAAATAAAATTTTCATTTTATATTTTTATTGGGTAGAGTTTATTTTTAGGAACATTTTAATATCTCATTTGTATTTTTCTGAGTAAGTATGAATTTTATATGAATTTGCAAAGTTGTAGTATTTATTGGATTTGAATTTGAAACGAATTGGCTAAACACACCCGGGCTAGTGTTACCCAGAGTCCCTGACGAGTGGGCCACTGGTCCATGTCAGCAGCCACGTCGGTTTTGACTGGGTCAAAATCGATGACTGGGCAGAGGAGCACCTCGCCGGCGGCAAGTCTACCACGTCGCCAACGATGTAGTGCACCCCTAGATGCGCGGCTATGATCTAACGATTCAGCGCGACGAGGTGAACCAAATGGTGGTGGCGCCGCTCTGAATGGGTCACCGGAGCATGCCCGACGATGAGGTACCGCGGCGGCGCACTCCGGCCATCTCACAACATTGAGCTACGGGATGCGCAGGGATGCAATAGTTAGCTCTGGAGGTGCGCAAGATTACCAGGAACGCGATGATGAGGTCGGAGAAGCTCGCCGTGGTCTGGTTCGCCGGAATTTTGTGTCGCCGGCCTTCGGGAAGATGAGCTTGTCGGCGTCGATTTCGAGCACGGCGCCTCGATTCCTTCCGTGGGCGTAGCAAGTTGAGGACGGCGGTTGCGCTGGTGTACTCGGATTGGCTCGGGGAGGCCTCATTCACCGGCGATAATGGGGACTAGGGCGGCCAGGGTTTCGACAGGGGGGGAAATTTGAGCAGAGGGAGAAGGAGGTCGGGCTAGGGTTCGTCCGAGAGCTTTATACTGCTCGAGAGCACACCTCGCCACGCAGCTGGGCGAGGAGACGACGACAGCGACGAGGAGAATCGGGTCACGGTGTTGTGCTGTCGACCATGCGCGACGAAGGGATGAGGACGACCCTCTCTCTGTTTTAATTTGACGAAGGGGTATCTCGGGCTGAGTTGGGCTGTGCTGGGCCAGTGCTGATGGGCTCCTGCTGGCCTGCTCGGCTAGCTGCTGTTGGACTGCTTGGTGGGCTGTCACGGCCAGGTAAGCTAGGTAAGGTTTTTCTCCTCTTTCTCTTTTTCTGTTTTCATTTTTTGTTTTGTATTTCTATTTTCTATATTGTTAATTTAAGTACTGTTCTGAATTCAAATATTTTGTAAACTTTATAATTTAAATTCAAGTGAGATGCACTCCAGGCACTGAAAAGGTTGATGTTATAAACTAGAAAATTTATTATGATACTAAGACATTGGTTTATTAAATGTTATGAGAGTTTGGAAATGGCATCTTTATAGACATAATTTCCAATTATCAATTTAGGCTGGTCCAACTATTTTTAAATAGGCCCTTCTAAGAACCTTTTGACAATTAAGTTTTTGTTACCTTGCAAGAAACAATTTACAAGGCATAATTCCTTATTTAGTTTCTTATTTGAGAATTTGATCTCATGACATTATTTCATATACATAATGATGTGTTAATGAATTTGGAAACTCTGTTTGAACTCCTACCAAGTTTAGTATTTATTTTGTAGTTTAGTAACACCTTAATTACCTAGAGTAGATACTACTCTCATCTTGGTTTGGTCTTGGTTGTTAAGATAAGTGGTTGATCACCACCATAGGTTTAAATTATAGGATTTAGCACTAGGTGCTTCTTATGTTCAATAATTGAAGCATAAGGTATTAATGAGGATGCAATTCTGGTTATAGAGATGAGATGACACTATAGTGCATTGGCTAGGGTTTAATCTCCCCTAACCATGGTAATATGGTTACTTGGTTAGTTGTTTCTGTTCTACTTTAATTACTAAGGACTTAAGAATTGTTTTTATCTTATACCAACAGATTTCTATTATATCCTAAATCTATGGTTAAAGTAACTAAAGTTGTTATAGTTCTTTTTTATAATTAACTTTGGTCATATGGATGGATGTTTTCTCACCATATTAAAGTATAGAGTTTGACTCTAAAGGTTTTCTTGTGGTTCTTAAGTGAAGAATAAGTGGAATGTAGATGTGGTAGGGTTCTACTTATGATCACAAAGTGGTTCACAAGTTAAGGTTAGGATATAAGCCTAGGGTTGCTTACTATTGATCTCCCTATAATTTCATGTTGTGAATGATATCTACTTATCCTATTAGGTTTTAACTTATCCTCACATACATCAAGAGCATGATCATGGATTAGGCATGATCAACTTGTTCTTAATATCTCTACCTCAAGTTCTTAGGGTTTATGATCATCACTCAATTTATAATGATCAAGGTTTGGCTTCCTAAGTTATCTCTCAAGAATTAGGTTTCTCACACCCATGATCAAGCATTGTCTTGATCAATTAAGGTATAGCTCTTCTAATTTACCTTCTTGAATGGGATTACTATGGTTGCCTCTAAAGTTTATATTCCAGGAGAATGTCTGCGATATTATGTTAGGGTTCTACTTAATCAATGATGATTTAATCATCTGATTATATAGATAGTTCTCTTCCCCAAGTCCAAGTGTTGCCTCATTAACTTGAGTGTAACACCATAACTTGAGCTCTCTTATATAGGAATGGATTATTCTAGGTTTATGGTATGTTCACAAGATCTCATTAGATAGTAAAGGGTTAAGTCTCCACCTAGATGCTTAGTTGAATTAGTTGCTACTTTACTTCATCAACTCATGGATATGATCTTACTCCATTTGGTATTGGCTAGCTCACCACTCCCAAATGAAATGGTTTAACTCCTAATACTTTAGTTCAATGGTTGTCATTTATTCTTAAATAGGTAAAGCTAAGATTGGTATGAGTGGTCTCTCTCTCATTTGGGGAAGGACTTTAATTCTAATCTAAGTTTAGGCTCCATAGAGAATGATATGATCATCAATATCTATGTTTAACATAATTGGGTTCTCTCTCTAGGGATGGTCTGGAATAATATTCTAGGGTTTCTCTTTAAAGGTGATGGTTTGAATACATGGATGTATATCCAAGGTTCAGTTCAAGGTTTATCATTGATCCTCTAATAAGTAACATAGAACTCTTACTTCTCTAGGTTTGATGTATATTAATATGTAGTAGAGAGGAACATATATTTCTAGAGTTGATCTCTTTGTTATGTTTCCAAGAATGGAGTAAAATGGATACCATGAGGTTCATGGTAGGATCAAGGATTAGTTTTAAGACATGGAGAAGATAAGTGAAGAATAGTTTCTCCAATTATTGTTACTTGATTTTCCAATTAGATGGATGTTCATATGTTATGGCAAGGAATATCATGTTGTGATCTTTAATAAGATCAAGTAGTTGATCCTTGATTAATAAGTTCTTGTGTTGATTTTAATTCCATTTGATCTAACCCCTTAGATCAAATTATCTCTACCCAAAACAAGGTTTTAGCAAAGTCACATTGAGGTTTATATCGCTTGACTTGATGAGCTACTTCAATTCCACCAAGGTCAAGAAACTTCAGTTACTGTGACTGTTTTACTTTAAAGCGCGAAAATTCCCCAGATTTTCTATGCATGAATGCAATGCACACATCTGTTTCCTCTATTTTTGTAACCCCATTACCTGGGATATTACAACGCGTCCATGCGACGTCGCTGGCGGCGGGACCTGTTGGCTGCCCCTCCCGCTATCTCCCTCCTCCCACCCTCCTCCTGTCCGTCGCTAGTCAAGGTCGCCCGGCGTGCGAACATGCGAGTAGCGGCAGCTGCTCTGCTATGCCCCGGCGAATCCCGGTGGCGGAAGCTGCGGGCCAGTGCGGCGACGACCATTGTCCGCGGCAGCGCAGTGGAGGCACTCGCCTGCTCGACGCACCCCGGCGGTGGCTGTTGGCGCTGCACGGGTCAATGCCCCCTCCTGCAAAGACAAGTTCCTAGGCTTCCCCCCTGCGTGCAGATCTTCTCTGGCGGCTTACTTCGTCTATTCCGGTATGCCTTGCATCGAACGGTCTTCGAAGGTCCTCGTTCTTGGGTCGGGGTGAAATCCCTGCGAGCAGCGGCCTACGCGGCAGCGGCCTACGCTGTCAACGGCGACGCCCGAGGGCGCCGTTACCTCTTTGGAGGCATTGGCATGACTCTGATCGGACCTCCTCCTCGAGCACCGGGGGAAACTCCAGGTCCGGCCTATCGAACCGGGCAGCGGCGGCATCTCAGCGTCGCTCCCTTCTTGAAGGCGTTGCCTTGGCTGCGAGTGGAGTACCAGATGCGGCTTTTGGAGGTTGATGATGCGTCTCCGGAGTAGTGTGCCACACAGGGGGTGGACGTATGGCGCGCAACATCTGCCAACGGGAGCTCTTCACCGACATTTCTACACCAGTTCCTGCCGAAGCCCTGCCTCTCACCTGCCGACCTCTAGGCACAATGGGTGCGAGATACGTCAGCTTAGGCAGCCATGGAGATGAAACGTCCCCGGAGGCTTCTTGCTACGGCGGTGTCGCTGCCCTGCTGCCCCGAGCCCGTTGCCTCGCCATTCTTGGTTGGAGGCTAGGCTTGGCGAGGCCTAATGTCTCTGTGTTTGTGGTTTGTAGAGAGCACCTCCTTATCAAGTTGTAGTTGTTTGGCGAGGACGGTCGTGTGTGTATGTGTCGTATGTGTATGTCCCTCCTTCTAGAGGTTGTACCCCGATGTTTTCTTCCTGTTCAATGAAATGAAACGCAAAATATCTTGCGTTTTCTCGAAAAGATATCTTGCAAAATAAAATCACCTGGTCACCATCCTACGAGTGATTTCTTTAGGGAAAATTCCGTTGAGCTCCTCCACCTTTCGAGTAACGTGATGCATGAAGTCCGGGTGTTTGAATTATCAAGTCTCCACGACTCCTCCAGGTCGACAACATATATAAAGCTTACACGGTCATCTCAAGAACTTCGTAGTCTATACTGCAGGGAGTGCAGGATCACCCTTCAGAAACTAGATATGATTAAAGATGTTACCAATCATGCATGGTTCGTGCCAGTTTCTAAAAAGAATTCACACATCCAATTAAAATAGTATGAGATTTATGTTTTAGATGAAATAATTTGCACGGCTTTATATATTACACCGAAGGCCCAAACAGCCTAGTGCTGACAAATGGAGCGCGGGCTACATGCACATGTAGCCCAGTATTTTAAGAAAAACGTATTAAAATTTTCAAAAAATTCTGAAATTTGTGTACCAATACATAAAGATGATCTCTATGATGTGTAAACATTTGTTGAAAATACACTCCAACTTTCAGCGGCACAAAATTCACAAAAATGTGGCAATAAGTAGGCATTCAAGATCGATTTTGATTTTCTTATTTGTCTTTCTTTTTGTGTAGGTCACAGATGAAAACACAATTTCTTAAAATTTTATATGTACATGATAAACATATATGTTTTTTATATTCTGTTCTTCAAATCTTTTGCGGCTTATTCCATATGCCAAACCATTGGGAAAAGATCTGTTGCTAAATGAGCGAGATGCAAAGGTATTTGTATGTGTACTTTACCTTTATGTTTTTTTTGTAATTTATGATAATTTGTATGGACTAATATTTTCATTGAGTTTTTGTGTGAAGGAATACTCCATAGTTTTTGCTTGAAGATCATACGTTGGATTCAAGATATGTGATGTCAAGAGAAAAGCTTTGGCTCGAAGTCGGTGTCACAATCCTCCAAGGCTCATGAGTTGAGCTATTAGTGACCAAGACCTAAAGCATGCAATCAACGAAAGTGTGCCGGCTTGAATAAAGCATGAGCATCGTTATCAAGGTCAAGCGAAATGCGGCTAATTCTTTCGCCCTCTTATAGTGTTGGGTCACGATGTGAAAAGAAAGAGGAAGAGCTCACGGAGTTCAAAAGAGCGCTCGAGGACGGAGCTCGGAAAAGCGCAACAATGTATACTCTCCTCTTTTCGGGTTTTCTGAGTATAGAACCCTGCACTATTAAGAGGGGATCGGAGTCGTTATTTGGTTCTTTGGCTCAAATCACGTTTCTCTTTCATCCCATTCGTTTGGCATGTTTCATCTATTTTATCCTTTCCACCACATGTCGCCTTTGATTCTCTCTTTTCCGCATATCCAAAGGTGGCTCGTTTTTACTCGGCGTTTGCTATTTCTTTTCTACTATTTTTTTGTTCGCCACAAAAATATTCCGCCTTTTGATTCCATCTTGTTCTCCATAATATTCCGCTCTCGCTCTCTTCAATATTTGGCTTCGCAAAACAGGCTCAAAGCTTGCTCCGCTTTTTGCTAAGTAAAAAAAAAATTAAAAAAGAGGGCAAAACAGCAGGAGCTAGGCCAACACGATCTGTCCGGTCAAACCGACTGGCCGTGTATTCTTTTTCCTACTGTCTTGCAGCTGCTCCTTTCTCTCAGTATGAGCACATGCGCGCTGCTGCTCCTTTCTTTTTCTCTGTGTTCCCGTACGCGCGCGCAACCCGCGCGGCCACGTCGATCCCATCGCCGCTCGCTCCATCGCATCGCCCGACCGCGCCGCTGGCCCCGCTTGCTTTTTCCGCGTCCGCTCTCCCCGCCCATCCCGTCGCTCCGCTCGATCCCCACGCCCGCGCGCGCCTCCTTTTTTTTCCGCCTACGCCACGCTGGTCCACGCGCTGCGCTGCCCGCTCCTCTCTCTCGCCTCGCTGCCCGCTCCTCTCTCTCACGCGCCAGGCCGCCGATCTGGTTCCAGGAAGTTCGACCGGTATGACCGAGGTCACGGCCGGTCGTACCGGTTGGTTCTTCTGTTTTCTTACTAGGGTTTCTTCATCCCCAAGAACTAATAGAACTACTCACACATGCATGGAGACAATCAATAACATCATCATAATCTTATGGAGAAAACTAAAGGAATGAAACGAATTTGAATACAAATCCGCAATAGCAATCAAGATTACAACTATGGTTGGAGGATGATGATGGTGAAGGTGTAGCGATTGATGATGATGAAGGGGATGATGCATTGTCCTCCGAGGATACACGTAGCAGCCCGGATCTTGTCTTCTTCAAATTCCTTCTTGAGATCTGATCAGGGGCGGCGTTTCTCTGTTTCGCAGAGCTGTGTGTGTCTGATCGCTGATCCGTATATGGGAGGTGAAAGTATTTAACAAGGTGGTGCTTCTGGAGGATGGTACATGCGGATGGTACGGGCGGGCCTTGCCCGTACTGATGCATGTTAAAGCTACTGGAAGTTATCCACGCATTGTCCTTTCGCCCAGGTGCATGCTTAAGTGCAAAAATAATTTCTATCACGTCCAAATGCCAAAAAATGACAGTTTTCATTGATATTTCATCATTGACTTATTATTTTGAGATCCTGTGTAGGTAAGCATAAAAGGACGCAGTAGCGCGGTGAAATACAAAAATCGTATCACTACTCAATGATATCTTGATAAAATAATTATGCAAAAACATGCTAAAAATGCGCTCATCATATGACCACCTAATATCATGTACGAATGACACTGTCGATGCGTGTTCGAAGAGTCTCCGGTGAGGGGTGCCTCACGAAGAGGAGAGAGAGAGAGAGAGGAGGAGCCATACGACGAGGAGTCACCGGGACATGGTCATACGAGTTACCCAGCTCCAAACCTCGCAACGGCGGCAAGATCCTACGTGTTACTATAATTCACTACAAGGCAACAAGTGCAGATTACAATGAGTTGTGTCTTCGCCTTAAGGTTCCCAGGATCCGGCTTATAAAGCCGCCAAGATCTAGGATTTACATACATGAGTCCAAGCCGGGCTCTATTAGCTCTGACCTGATTAGTACAACCTACTATACAAGGAAGGTTCCGGTTGTCCTACGTCGGCTGGATCCAGCTCAGGATGACCATGCCAGATTCGGTTAGATCTCATGTACCTGGACTCTTCGTCTTGGATTAATCAGCAACTGGGCCGCCCAGATATGCCATAGAGGCCCACTCACCATCTGTGGGTGACATAGGCATCCCCAATGGGTCTGTCGAAGATAGTACCCGGGGTTTACTGAAGGCCCACTACCCGAAGAATAAGAAGATTCGGAAGCCCAAGATATTATTAAGGAAAGCTAGAGTTGTAATAGGAAGCATTATTTGTAATCTTGCGGGATGAGTTAGAAACCTTCCCGGACTCTGTAACTTGTACAATACAAATCCCTCGGCTCCGCCTCCTATATAAGGGGGAGTCGAGGGACAAAGAAATCATCAAATCATTGTTTCTCAAACCCTAGTTTCATAATCGTCGAGTACTTTTCGGCTGAAACCTTCGAGATCTACTTGCCCTCTACTTCCAACTAAATCCTAGTCTACAACCCGTAGGCATTGACAAGTTAATACCTTGTCAATTGGCGCCATCTGTGGGAACTAGAGGCGTCAAGGATCCGATCTCGATGGCACGTTCAAGATCGTCGAATTCATCAACCGCAAGCAACGCGATGGATCGAGGTAAACAGATCGCAACTAGTCTTGTCGATTTTGTTCCTCACCCGCCCTCCCGTTTGGATGCATATGCGTATCTGGAGGAGCCTATGGAGATGACGTTTGGAAGATTTCACTTTCGCGTCGAGAAAGAGGGATCGTATCGTGTCGAAATTCCGATTTCGTCGGGATCGTCGGCGGTCGATTCCGATTTTTTAAGCTATACATCGTCAACCGAATCAGGAGAGGAAGAAACTTCGTCGTCACGCTTCATCAGCACCAGGGCAAGAGAAAAACTTGCCAAGATCTTCAGCGACATGTCGTTTGAGTCATCTGCGGACTCCTATATAAGTGATGGCTCAAGCAGTGTCGACAGCTACAACTTCATCGACAAATCTACTACAGTGGGGAAGGTCTTCGCCAATCTTCATGATGGTGTCACCAAACCCAACATAGATCTGAATACAAAGTATCATCAGATTTATGTCATCGGAGAGCCAAGTCGTGATCAGGAGGAAACATCTGAGGCTTTCGACGTTTTCGGAAATCCATACATCGATCCCTCTGATTTGCGACGAGGCCTAGGCAATAAATATATCGGGCCACAGCCGCGAGACAGAGTCCAACTCCCGCAAGCAGCATGGGATAGAGCCGCAAGGGCTATGGATGGCTCAGAACCAATGGCCACCACAGCCACGCAAGAAGAATTACAAGCATATCAATATAGGCTCGCACGAGCTGCAAGGGAATTGGAAAAACAGACAGCTGAGCTAAACAGAAGAAAGGAGACAGCCTCTGCATCAAGTAGGCGAAGGGCAGAGCTGAGTCGACAATCTAGAACTTCGGGTGATAGCCACAGGGAAGCTCGGAACAGAGCAAGATCAAGGTTGCAAAACGTACCTGAAGGAGAAAGAGAGCACTTAGTTCAAAACCTCGACATGTCTTTTATGTCGATAGACACGAGAGGGAACATCATCCCCAAGACACCAGAAGCTGGGTATATGGCGACACAAGCTTTCATCCTTGCATCCAGGCCACCACCAGGAGATCCAAGGGAGGCACTGTATAACATGGCAATGGCAGGAGTTGGAGCCATGGGGACGGCATTTGTATCAACACCTCCCGAAGGAACAGCAAGGCAAAATAGTCCACGACCTGCGGCAGCAACAGCAGCAGCTCCCGAAGGACCAAGTGGAGCAAGAGACAAGGCAGCACAAGCAAGGGTCGACAGAGCGCGACAAAGCAGAAGGGAACATCGGCAGTCCCCAGAACTAAAGGACGAGGATATGTGTGGTTTGCCATGCTTCACGAGGAGAGTTCGAAAAACTCGAGTCCCCTCGGGATTCAAGTTACCTGATAACTTCAAGAAATTCGACGGCCTTCAGGATCCAGAGGATTGGCTAGTTGATTATCTCGAGACGGTGAAACTCACAGGAGGAACCAGAGCAACAGCTATGCAAAGTATCCAGGTGCATTTGAGTGGAGCTGCACGATCTTGGATAAAGAAACTTCCTCCAGGATCTATCGACAGCTTGGATAGCTTCGAGGACGTGTTCGTCAAGAATTTCCGGTCCACATGCAAAAAACCTGCATCATTAGAGGAATTGAGAGCGTGCCGACAAAAGCCAGACGAGCCAATGAGAAAGTATATCCAAAGGTGGAATATCATCAAAAACTCGGCAGAAAATATATCTGACGAGAGAGCAATAGATGCGTTTGTCGCAGGGATCAGGCGTGGAGATTTTGTCGAGGATTTGGGGAGGACCAATCCAAAGACAATATCCGCGTTAATGGAAATAGCAAACAGATGGGCAGATGGAGAAGATGCTGTTCACAACAAACGGCATAGATCGCCAGAGGAAGACCGCGGTCGAAACTATCAACCAAGGCGACGATTTCCTCGGCAGTACTCGAGCTATGATGCTCCAGGACAAATCGCGGCTGGTTTCCAAGCAAGCGCAGGAGGAAACAACAGAGATGAGTACCAGAGAAGCAACGAGCAACGAGGCGACAATAGAGATGACTCTCGAAACAATAGGCAAAATAGCGGGCCAAGGTTCCAGAGGCCCTTCGTGTCTCCCGAAGAGATGATGAACGGGCCGTGTCAGATGCACTTTTTTCTCGACGGCAACGGAAAAAGACAGTCAGGACATCTGCAGAAGGATTGTCGCAATTTTCAGGCAATGCTAAGGTATGCAGGGCATGCTAATGCTCAGGCAGCACAGAGAAATCCTCGAGAACCCAGGAGTGAGATTCACTTGCCACCTCCTCCCGCGATTACGGACGACAATCGACATCAGCTCAGAATAGCGGCAGCACCTCCACCACCGCCTTACGTGGATCCTAACTCTAACGGAGCGGTCTCGATGATTCAGAAGGGAAGGCCATCCAATAAAGCTCAGAAAGTAATCTCGCGGCAGGTGTTTATGGCAGAAAAAATGCCTCCACCAACAGTCGAGTATCTTAATTGGTCAGGGCAAGACATCGGCTTCACCATAGCGGATCATCCACAGCAAGTTCCTCGACCAGGGCAGTCAGCACTCATACTACCAGCGGTCATCGCAGGATTTGACGTATCTCGCGTGTTTATAGATGGCGACAGCAGCTTAAACCTTATGTACGCAGATACATTAAGGAAGATGAACATATCCCAAGCAAACCTGAAGCCAACAGACACGAGATTTCACGGTATCACACCAGAGAAGCCAAGCTATCCGCTGGGGAAGATTAATCTCGATGTTCAGTTTGGGACCCGAGAAAATTATAGAATCGAGAAGTTGGAGTTTGAAGTCGTAGATTTCCCGTCACAGTACCACGCTCTGTTGGGACGACCAGCATATGCTAGATTTATGGCGGTACCACATTACACGTACCTGTTGTGGAGTATGCCTGGACCTAATGGACCAATCACAGTCAAAGGAAGCTTCGCCCTAGCCGATAAATGTGATAAGGATTTTCATCGAATATCAGAAACTTTCGGGATGCAAGCTGAGTATTTGGCGTCAAGGCTCATGACTGACTACGAAGCGCTGCCAGACGTTGGAAGGCCAAATAAAGAATCAACTTTCAATACTGAGAAAAATTCTAAGGAGGTGCAGATTCACCCGACAGACCCAAAAAAGACGACGTCCATCGCAAACGACATGGACCTCGCATAGGAAAGCGCTCGTCGAGTTCCTCTGTGAGAACTAGAAAATCTTCGCATGGTGTCCAGCTGACATGCCAGGAGTACCCAGGGAACTTGCCGAGCACCACCTAAACTTGGATCCACTAGCGAGACCAATCAAACAACCTTTGCGACGTTTTTCGTAACCAAACCGCAAGGCTATGCTGTCAGAAATTGATCGACTAAGAGAAGCTGGTTTTATCAAGGAGCTGCACACAGAGGCCACATGGGTAGCAAAACCAGTGTTGGTGCCGAAGAAAAACACTAAGGTCCTTCGCATGTGCGTCGACTTTACGTGTCTCAATAAACATTGCCCAAAGGATCACTTTCCCCTCCCGAGGATCGACCAAATTATCGACTCCACGGCAGGATGTGAACGTCTTTCCTTTTTGGACGCATATTCTGGTTATAACCAGATCAGGTTAAAAGAAGAAGATGAAGTAAAAACAGCGTTCATCACACCTTACGGCGTGTTTTGCTACAGAACAATGCCCTTTGGTCTGAAAAACGCGGGAGCAACGTATCAGAGGATGATGCAGAAGTGTTTGGCAACACAGATTGGGAAAAATGTGCAAGTATACATCGACGATGTCGTCATAACGTCAAAAAAGGGGGCAACGCTGATCGAGGATCTCAAGGAAACCTTTGACAACCTCGACAAATTCTGCCTCAAGCTGAACCCGACGAAGTGCTCCTTCGGCGTCCCAGCAGGAGAACTTCTTGGGTTTCTAGTTTCAGCAAGAGGGATTGAAGCAAATCCCGACAAAATACAAGCTATCGTAACAATGAGGAAGCCAACAAAGTTGAAAGAAATACAGCAATTAACTAGGCGAGTCGCAGCTTTAAGCAGATTCGTCGCCAGGCTGGGAGAAAAAGCGTTACCGTTCTACGCCTTAATAAAGCAAGGGGAGAAATTCCAGTGGAACGAAGAAGCCGATAGAGCTTTCGAGGATTTGAAATGCACAATCTCGACACCACCAATCCTGGTGGCGCCGAAGGAAAAGGAACCTCTCCTGCTGTACATTGCAGCCACACCCCAGGTGGTTAGCACGGTGCTAGTCGTCGAAAGAGAAGAAGAAGGGAAACTCCATGGAGTGCAAAGGCCGGTATATTTCATCAGTGAAATTTTATCGCCTTCCAAACAGCGGTACCCGCAGTACCAGAAACTAGCATATGGAGTGATTACAACGGCAAGAAAGTTGCGCCACTATTTTTTGGCACACCCGATAATAGTAGTCAATGAAGCACCTCTCTCAAATATACTGAACAATCCAGAAGCTACAGGGCGTGTCTCCCTTTGGGGAATAGAACTTTCCCCTCGGGACATCACGTATGAAAAAAGAAAGGCAATCAAGTCGCAAGTTTTGCCAGATTTCATTGCAGAGTGGATGGAGCTGCAAAACACAGGACCCCCAGATTTGTCGAGAACTTGGACCATGAACTTTGATGGATCCAAGAGAGTAGAAGGAGCTGGCGCAGGAGTAATACTCATATCACCCGAAGGCGACAAGTTAAAGTATGTCCTACGGATGACGTTCCCAAACGCATCCAACAATGAAGCAGAATATGAAGCCCTCATACACGGGATAAAGACGGCGAAAGCTTGCGGTGCAACTCGACTAAAAATCTTTGGCGACTCACAATTGGTGGCTCAGCAAGTTATGAACCAATGTGATGCAGTCAATGATAGCATGATAGCATATAAGGAGGTGTACAATGAGCTCGAGAAGATGTTTGATGGATGCGAGGTAAATCACATCAGTAGGTTGAGCAATGATGAAGCCGACGTTCTCGCAAACATCGGGTCGCAATGCCTTCCAATCCCGCCAGGTGTATTTTGGGAAGAAATAGCGGAGAGATCCACAAAGCCGAGGAAGGCGCAGAAAAAAGCAAAGGAAGAAAAAACTTCGGCGCCCCTCAAAGAAGCCGTGGAGGACGAAGAGGACCAAGAGCTTGTGATGATGGTAGAAGTTCCTTGGATGCAAGCGTACATATCATATATCCTTAGAAAAGAAATACCCGACGATCCAGTTGTGGCAAGGCGAATTATTCGACGGTCCAAAGCTTTCACAGTGGTCAAAGGGGAGTTATACAAGCGAAATATTTCAGGCGTCCTGCAAAGGTGCGTCACACCCGAAGAAGGAAGGATAATCCTAAAGGATGTGCATGAAGGAATATGTGGCCACCACGCGAGCAGCCGAGCTATTGCAGCCAAGGTTTTTCGGGCAGGAATTTACTGGTTGACAACAATCGAGGATGCAAAAGAGATAGTACGAACCTGCGATGCGTGCCAGAGATTCGCCGCAAAACCTCACTCTCCGGCGGCAGAGCTGATGCCAATACCACTGTCGTGGCCCTTTGCCCAATGGGGACTCGATATGGTGGGCAAGTTGCACAAAGCTTCACCAGGAGGATATGAGTACCTGTTGGTTGCTGTCGACAAATTCACCAAGTGGGTAGAAGCGAAGCCAATAAATTCACCAGATGCAGCGTCGGCAATAAAGTTTGTGAAAGGCCTCGTTTTTCGGTTTGGAGTGCCTCATAGCATTGTCACAGACAACGGTACTAATTTTACAGCTAAGGAGTTCAAGGCATACTGCGCAGAAGTAGGCATTAAATTGCACTTCGCGTCAGTAGGACATCCACAAACCAATGGACAAGTCGAAAAAGCCAATGACATTATCTGCAATGGTATTAAAAAATATCTACTAGGACCGCTTGAAAAAGCTCGGCATACCTGGCCAGAAGAATTGCCAAGTGTTTTGTGGAGCATCCGAACAACACCAAATACGGCAACACAAGAAACTCCGTTCTTCCTCGTCCACGGAGCGGAAGCAGTACTACCAATTGAAATAGAGCATGATTCTCCAAGAGTAACAGAGTATGATGAGGAAACATCACGAAAAGCTCGGGACGACGATATGGATGCACTCGACAAAGCCCGAGATGAAGTACTATCACGAGTTACCAAGTACCACCAGGACCTGAAAAACTACCACAGTCGACGATTGCGGCCCAGATCTTTTCAGGTCAGCGATTTGGTCCTACGGCTTAACCAGCAAAGTACTGAAAAGCTCGAGTCACCATGGTTGGGACCTTACGTCGTCACGGAAGTTATCGACGGAGGAGCTTACAGGATCAAGGACAAGAAGACAGGGGTTCCCGAGAAAAACCCCTGGAACGTGGCACAGCTCAGGCGGTTCTATGCTTAGAGTTGAAATATAGTCCTCCTCTGTAAAAATACAATGTACTGAAACGCCCGCGAGTTTTTAGACGCACTCTTTTCCTTTTCGGGGCACCGAGTGGGGCCGGAAAGGTTTTTAATGAGGCGGGCTCGCGGTGCTGCAATATAATAAAGATAGTGGAGATATACTTCTTATTCTTCGACACGCCCGGAGGCTCAACGCTTTCAAGTTACAAAATATATACAATATAGATAAACTAGACTTACCGAAATATTTCGCCTTGGTACAAGAATACCTCGCTAAATAGAACATCGGGAGCTAACAACTATAAATATAGTATACTCGTAAAAATCCTATTGCTTTGGTCTGAAAACCTCGCAACAAAAATATAGAACTTCGCCACCAAGACACTCGGGGGCTCGTAACCCATCGACGGAAAAATAAATATATCTTCTTACAACAAGAGAAAAATCTTTGAGATAGCAAAACAGTATAAACTCCAGCCAGAGGCTCGGGGGCTCCAACAATATAGGCTACTTTATAGTATAAACAAATTCTTCGGAACAAAAAGAGATCGACAAGATATATACATAATTTCTCGCAATATAGTACAGCTCAGTTTAGGCCTAATATACTATCTATGGATAAACCTTTGGTTGTCTTGTGCTCAACATAGGTCCCCTTGACGAAGAATTCTGAATCCATCCGAAGAAGTTCATCCATCATCGTCTCAGCCACAGGAGTAACCATCTCATTGATTGAGTCAATGTTATTTTTTCGCCGCGATTTCTTGGCCAAGCAATCAGCAACAATCTTCGCCAGGTCCAACTTGGGATGGCAAATGTGTATCATAATCATGGCGAACCTTGCTCCAGCAGTCAATTGAGCCCGCACAAAATTATGAATGCGAGGGGCATCTCTAAATTTCTCCATCAGTCCAAGAAGAGTTTCGGGAGCCTCATCTCGAGGAAATAAAGTCTTGTAAACAAGGGTTAAGGTTCTCGTGCAGAAATTGAGAAATTCGCGCACCTGACAAGCGCGATCTTGGAACCTGACAATTTGCTGGGTTCGCTCAGGGGTGGCCCAGAATAGACAGCCATGGTTAAGAGAAAGATTGACGAGGAGATTCGTTCTGACATTCACTCTTTCATCTTCAGCGGCAGCGTCGAGAACCGAGCCTATTAAGCGACAAAGCAAGAAATCTAAGGAGAGGCACAGTAAAACAAAAAAGAAGCAGTGTGAGGTTGGAAAAACATACCTAGCATATCCGCGCTAGCTTCAGTCATTAGCTCGAGCATGCTATTTTCTCGAGTAGTGGCTTTCTCAGCTTCCGACACAGCAGCATCCTTGGCAGCTATGGCCTCTTTTGCTTGTTGGAGAGCAATTGCCTCTCTCGGATGCTTTTCGAGATTGTTCCATCATTGCCGGAGTTTGTTTTTTCATGGATTGAAGTTGTTGATGAAGTTCTTGCAAATCTTGCGACAAATGTTTGCTTGAAGAACCTTCGATGAGGTTATCATCGACCAGTGTTTTCTTCGAGAAGGAGGAAGCAGGAGAAGTATCGGCAGGATGAGGATTGGCAGAGTAGTTATCAAATATCAACTAGAAAAGAAAATTTCAATATCAAATGATTGCACAAGATAGAATCCCATTGATCTTCAGGAAATTTACATGGATATTACAGAAGGGGTTCTTCAAAGGGACTACTAAGGTAATTGTCGCCAAAGCTAATATGGCGACAATAGCTAAAGAAACAGAAAAAATAAAAAGAAGGGGCATTCAACTAGACCTCCGGCTTTGATGAGCTAGGAGTTGAAGATGGCTTGATTACGAGATAGGCCAGGATTTTCTTCGTGTTGGGCTTTGCCGCCCTGATCAGCGATCGCCATTGTGTTTGCTCTATCTGTTCTGTGTTGCCTACTTTCGCCCAGTCGATAGTTTGTTGGCTGTCGGCAACCAAGGCGACAGTACTTTCGACAACAATCTTCATGTTTTCTTGGCGCATCTTCAGTCCAAGATCCTCTGGTGGGTTGAAGTCCTTGGCAAGAGCAAGGAAAGTCTTGGGTTCCGCTTTCTTCGGGAAGAAGTAGGGGAATAGCCGTGACAATCCTGCGTCAGCCTGTTCAATGCCTTCGCGAGCTTCGGTTCCATTAAGCTCAAGGACAGAGAGCGCGTCAAGAAGAGGATCGTTGTCGGGATCTTCAAGCTCAAATTCTTGGTTTGTTTTACCTATCGCAGAAAATATAGGTTGGTCGACAGCAAGTAAAGAAAAGCAAGTCTAAGAAAAATAGAATGGATCGACAAAATTACCGACAAAGCGCCGAATCTGCGTGTTCAAGCGCTTGATGATCGCCTTCTCACGAGTAGCCTACGCGGCTTTGTGCTCGTTCAAAGCAGTTTCAACATCATCAAGTCTTTTTTGCAGATCTTCGACACCAGCAGCTTCTGCCTTGGCCTTATCAGCCTCCGCTTTAGCTTTACTAGCATCAAGTTCAGCCTTCTTGCGAGCCGCTTCACTTTGCTCTAATTTCTGAGCAAGCGTGTCGACAAGCTTGTTGGCTTCCGCAAGTTTTTCTGCCAAAATAGTTAAGAATCGTCAAAATTGCGACAAAACAGGAGCAAGAAGTTATAAACAAGGGCCAGCAAAGAATTATTACCTTCAGTCTTGCTGGCATACTCACGGTACCCAATGAATTGGGCACCGATGCGGAAAAGCTCTTTGATCATAGGCTATCAAAGAAGGAAAAAAGAAAGAAAACGTCGGTATGGGGAAAATATGATGGCATAAAGAAGCAAACAGAGGAAATATAGACAGTGACAAGAAAATTAAGAACTTACATCATCCAAGAGAGGATTAGATGAGCTACCCAATTGGAGGGTAGGCTCCAGGATTGTTTCAACTCTTGTCCTTTTTGGTGAAGGGACAAGGGGGCTTGAAGGAGGAGTAGGAGCGCCGACGTTTTTTTGAGGAGGCGAGGATTCCTCTCCTTCGACTGGCGTCTCTGAAACAACTAGAGTATGTGACGTACTCTTCCGAGCAGCCACATCAACAGCTGGTACTTCTTCCTCATCATCACTGCGATTAAATGTCGGCAGCATAAAAAGCAAGATAGACAAAAATCTTCGAGTACAAAAATAAAGGGAAATAAAAGGTAACTTACGAGCTGATGAGGGCTTCGAGGTATGGGTCATAAGCTGCCTTCTGACGTGAAGGAACAGCTTCTTCGGCTTTGGAGGTGCCGGAATCTTCGACATCATCCCTTTTCCTTTTGTTCCTTGGAGAAAAAGCAGGAGGAGGAGATTGTGCCGATGCAGTGCCTTCAGAAGATCCCGCAGATTTTTGAGAATCTACGGGTTCATTCACAAAAGAGGGGCCATCTTGGTTGTCGTCGGTGACAACGGCCCTTTCATCGACTTCTCCACCTTCAGGAAGGGGAGGAAGCGAGACAAGATTTGGATGGTTCTATATAAAAAACAGGGGAAGATGTCAAAAAAGGAGTTACAAAAAAGATAGAAAGGCAATAACAAATCAATCGACAAAGTTTACCTTGGGAAGCGCATTGGTGGCGCTGTACGGTTTTACACGACAAGAAGAAGGGACAGGATCTTTTTTGCTGAGGGAGGAGATTTTTCGGACAAGCTTCTCTAAGTCCTTGACCTCTAAATCCGCCGACAACCGATCTGCGTCCTTGTCGCCAGCGTACTTCCAGAGAGGGAATTTGCGAGCCTGAAGAGGCTGCACTCTGGTTCTAAGAAAATACGCTGTGATCTGAATACCTGACAGCTCTTTGCCGCGAGTATTCTGCAACTCATGGATGCGAGTCATCTGGGCTTCTGTCGATATTTTTTCTTCTTCGGTAGCCTCTGCATCCCAGGAGCGGCGACGAAGGATTTTCTCGGCACCATCGAAAGGGGGGATGTTGTCTTCATCACATCCATGGTTCTCCTCTTGAATGTACAACCACTTCTTGCGCCACCCTTGAACTGAGTCAGGGAGTTTGACGTCGAAGTAATCGACTGTGGGGCGAACGGAAATAACAACGCCGCCTATATTATAGGCGACATTGGGAGAGCCATTGCGGCGACAAAAGAAAATGCGCTTCCATAGCGCCCAGTTAGGCTGGACGCCAAGGAAGGCCTCGCAGAGGGTGATAAAAATGGAGATATGAAGGATAGAATTGGGCGTGAGGTGGTGAAGTTGCAGACCATAAACAAAAAGCAGTCCGCGGAGGAAAGGATGAATGGGGGCGGAAAGACCGCGAATGAGATGGTCGACGAAACTTACCCGATACCCCATTGGAGGGGTTGGGTAGCTTTCTTCACTAGGGAAGCACAGCGCCTTGGGCTTCTTGCTGATCCCCAGCTTCTTCAAGAGATTGATGTCCTGGGTGGAAATTTTGGACCTTTCCCACTCCGCGCTCCCCAGATCTACGGCAGCCATTGATGACTCTGGCGTGCTGTGTTTGGTCAACCGACGAGGTGGCATCAACAATGGCGCGGGAATGCAGTTTGGAGAAGATGAGCTCAGGGAGTTGCGGGGCGCAGGAGGAAGTTTTGCAGAGGAAAGCAGGGGAACGGCGCGAGCGGAAGTGCTCGAGGAAGAAGAAGGGGATCTTATATAGAGGTGCGGTGAAGCGGCGGACCGTTGGATGGAAAAAGTGTGCGGCAGATGATAACCACGTGGAAACAAGGGTAAAAAAGTATTTTAACATTGGAGAAGTTACGGTACGTGCGCCAGGAAAAGCGGAGGACGTGTGTCCCCCACCTGCACGACGTGTCAAGATAATGGATAAATTGGGCCCGCAAGGCAGTGGGAGAGGACTTCTCGCGATTTTCGGACTTGCAATCGTGGCTATCGTCAGCAATAACGTCACTTTAGCAGGAGAAAAATTCGACTCAACAGCTGCATAAAAAGGCGACATGCAAAAATATTGGAGAGCCTTTGATCAAATACAAGTTTTTGATCAAATGCTCGGGGGCTACTTTTAAAAAAAATGAAAGGATCAAGAAAGACAAAGTAGAAATGGCGTGAGCCTATGATCAAATACAAATATTTGCTCATAGCCTCGGGGGCTACTCCCATCGGGAGCGCTGTTCGCGCACCCGAGAAATTGTAAAACTTCGGGAGAGAAAGAAAATATAGCGGCATGAGACGTGGAGCCCACAGCCAAGCACAAGTCCTTGGTTGTAGCCTCGAGGGCTACTCCCATCGGGAATGCTGTTCGCGTGCCCGATGAAATTATAAAAAAGAAAGAAAGAACGAGAAGAAGAAAGATAGAAAAGCAAAAGAGTATATTTCGAGTTATAAATAACTCTACATATACTCCCATCGGGAGAGCAATATAAGTCATCCGTTGACTCAATAAAATGTACCATTCCAACAGCCGAATAAGCACTCGACAATATATTCTCAGAACGCCAAAGTTGCGATCAATTTCTGAATGCCGCAAAACTTTGCGAAGGTAAGACCCCAGATCCGTTCTGTGTGGCGTAGCGCTGTCTCTGACGTCGGTTTGCTACTTTTATCCGTATCAACAGATACGAAGAAAAATCCTAACGGACGCGTTAGGTACCCGATAAATATGACTGGGACTCGACGGAATGGTAAGACCTTAAGCGGCACTTGTCGAAGTTTACACCAGTATCCCGAGATCATGTCCAGGGACGTGATCTTGAAGTAGGTTTTTGCGGATTGCCACTAGAGCAGTTAACTAGTACCTGATCCGTTAGATGAACTAGCCTCAACTACCATTATCCCTGTACAATATAGAAATTTATGTGAAGAAATATAGAAAAGTTTTAAGATGTCGATTAAAAATAAACAGTGGAGATTTTCCCTGACTCTACGATTCAAGCAAAATCTCGGGGGCTACTGACATAGGCATCCCCAATGGGCCTGCCGAAGATAGTACCCGGGGTTTACTGAAGGCCCACTACCCGAAGAATAAGAAGATTCGGAAGCCCAAGATATTATTAAGGAAAGCTAGAGTTGTAATAGGAAGCATTATTTGTAATCTTGCGGGATGAGTTAGAAACCTTCCCGGACTCTGTAACTTGTACAATACGAATCCCTCGGCTCCGCCTCCTATATAAGGGGGAGTCGAGGGACAAAGAAATCATCGAATCATTGTTTCTCAAACCCTAGTTTCATAATCGTCGAGTGCTTTTCGGCTGAAACCTTCGAGATCTACTTGCCCTCTACTTCCAACTAAACCCTAGTCTACAACCCGTAGGCATTGACAAGTTAATACCTTGTCAGTGGGCAACCCGGTCTTGCCGGAATCAGACCATGTCGGTGACATACCTATGAAGTATATCCACAACAGACACATATAACTATTTAATATAATTCATGTATAAATATATTTCTCTGGATATTAGTTCCTACATTTCAAAATAGTTGACCGCCAAACGTCTGTAACCAAGGCTTTATGTACAAAAATAAAATTGGTTATTAATAGCACAAAAATATAAAATGAAACTATTAGTAATATTTTTTTCGTATCCGTGTATTTAGGTGAAAATAAACCAGTGAAACATTACTGTCAATATTTCAAAGTACTGGCATCCTAATAAGTGTGTAGTCAAACTTCTCTAAGCTCAGCCATCTATTAAAATTTCTTTTATCGAAGTCTATGAATACCGTAGTGATAAATAGATCTTGAAATTAAAAGAGAGAGAGATATGTGTTAGTTTCTACCCGTTTTCTAATAAGTGCGGGGGCACTCTCTGGTCATACCGAGTGCCCACCTCTTTTCATCGTCCGATGGACATCTTGTGGCTCAAAGACGTGACACGACTAGGTCCTTAGAGAATCTCGTTCCCCTTCATCTCTCCCAGGTGGGGCTTTTCTGGTCCACTCGTTTTTATCCCCACTCCACAACCTCCGTCGGCTACCTCCCGACCTGCCTCCATCGCCGCCAACTCCCCTCAGGCTGCCCCTGATTCCCCGCCTCCACACGCGCTGCAGGGCCCATCCCCATGGCGCGCCACCGGGAGGGTGCCCATCTCCACACGCGCGCTGCAGGACTCCATCTCCATGGCGCGACATCGGTACGCCCAACTCCACCGCCCTGCACGCCCCGTCTCCATGGTGCCGCCTGGGGAGAACGCCCACACTCCACAGGTGCTGCAGGCCCCCTGTTCCCATGGCGCGGCGCCGGAAAGGGCCTCTCCCAACCGCGCGCTGTATGGCCTCCGTCTCCGTTCGCGCCGCCGGGAAGGGCCTTGCCTCCACCGTGCACCCCTTGACCCTCTTTCATGGTCCAGCAAGTGGACTCGACGCGATCTCATGTCGATGTATTTTTTTGGTGCATATGTGCACTTTTTTTCTACATCCCATCACTGATATTTTTCAATTTTTTACATTCTCAATTGAAATCATAAGCACTAGTATTTTCTGGGATGTATTTTTAATCTATTTTTACATCTAGAGATATTTTTCTTACATCTAGAACAATGTAATTAGTGGATTTTTTCTTTTTCTACATCCGAGATCTGGAAATATTACTTTCCCCCAGATATAGATATAAGAACAGTAGCTTCTCCAGATCTTTTTTTCCGACATCCACGCTGACATTTTTTACATCCTCAGTTAGAATCACAAATACTAGAATATTTTTTGAGATGTAATTTTATGAAGTTAAACTTTAATTTCTTACATTCCAGTATTTGTTCTGGATTTAAGGAATCAAAGGAGAACATAGCAGATGCATTTAATTTTTATATGCGTGAATTTATACATAATCAAGAGTACGTTTTTTTTCCTGTCATGAACTTGCCACGGAGTCGAGGAACGATAATGTAGGAGATGAAATATGACTTTCTATTTTTGGACCACCGGGATGTTAGACTAATTTATTTCCTAATTTGGGTGGGGCACTCCGGTAGACTAACTAGTGCTATAGCACCGCGTAGCAACGTCCTAGTTTCTATGCACACGACGATGATTTTTGGAACCAGACAACCTGTGAGGATCAAATCGTGAGAATTGAGATTAGCTTGAAGATTAGCTTTTAATATGTCGTGTCTCAAATGCAGGAAAGTTACCATATATACGAGATAAATTTTGTTACAGAGATCAACCAAAACCTGTTGTAGTTAATTGCAAAATACCCCAGAATTTTTAAATATATTCCTTACAAATAAAAAGATAATTCACCAGGTTTGACTTTCTAACTCTACATCGCACGAGAAATCTAAGACCATCATCGAGTTCGTCTCATTGAGCTGATCGCAGTTATCTATAAAATAGTTCAATTCCTAGTTTCGACATACCGTGTAAATTTAGTAAATCTAGGACTTTAGATTTTATTTAGCATGTAAACTAAAACCTCTCCGGACTGAAGAAAAAAAACAAATAAATACTCCAGCCCTAGTGCACACGCCGCCGCCGCAGGAAGACCGCCAATCGCCCTCACCGCTGTTCGAATACGAATCACAGGCTCCAGCCTGGACGGAGTCTCTAGCCGGAACTGCATTTCTTTTTCCCTCCAGCTAGCTAGCGATTGATCTGTCTGAAAGTGGGTAGCACTAGTACTGTAGTACATGGAAATTTTGCTTCAGCCTTGACGTCGCTGGTGTAGGGGCGTATGATTTTATCCGGTGGTAGTTTGGATCAAAGAAATCTGATACATATCAAGACCATGTAGACCCATTAATTCCTACGGAATTGCTAGTTCTAAGGCACTTAGATGGTTGTGAGATATTAACGTTAAGAGCATTTCCAGTCGCGTTCCCCAAATCGTCCTCTAAACGGCGCCGGATTGAGCGTTTAGGGGACGTATTTCATTCGTGCCGCGTTTGGGGGACGTCGCTCCCCAGCCCCGTACCCCAAACACCGCCCCCAAACATTAAACTCTTTACTAATATTTAAATCGGTGCAACATAAATAAATTATATATAAAATTTCTAAAAAACATAATTAAATTGCATATAAAATATTTTAAACTACTTATTCTTCTTCTTCTTCTTCTTCTTCTTTGATGATGGCTCCGCCTTGTCGTCGTCATCACGGTGATGCTTCCTGCTCGTCACCTCTTCCGAAGAGGCGGTGTCGGCCGACGCGTTGGAGGAACTTGTGTCCTCCTCGTCATTGCCGGTGCTCGTCGGCTGCGCCTTGGCCTTGGCCTTGGCCTTGGCCTTCGCGTTCGCATCCGCCTTCGCACGGGCCTCCTCCTCCTCCTCCTCTGACCCTTCATCCTTCGCGTCCTCCTCCATGACCTGCCATTCCTCGGTGCTGTCAACTGGCGGCGGGGAATCGTCGACGCTGCTGGGCATCCCGTTGTCCCACCAATGGCGCCATCCTGGAGGCTTGCCCTCGCTGGAGGTGTCAGATGGAAGTTCAGGATGTAGCTCATCGTCGTGAGGAGAAGCTTGGATGAATGGCGGCCGGTTGAAGATCTGAAAGCGCCTACGTATGGGTCTTATTGAGTGCGGATGAACGGCGGCGCAGAAGTCGAAGAGAGCGACGGTTGCTCTTCCGAGGAGTCCGCGCTCCATTCCGGCGGTTGGCGCGTCGGTCGACGCGATTGCCAATGCAACCGTTCCGCTTCCCGGCAACTGCACCGTAGTTACGTAGGCGGCGGTTGTGCGTCCGAGCCGCTGACGCATCGGCCCCGCGCCTCCTCGCCTCTCATTTCGTTGTGACCGGCGTGCCCGGAGCATCCCCTATGTAGCAGAGACGGGCTAGGGGCGCCGGACACCGTATTGGGCCGCGCCGGACAATAATGGCGTTTAGGACGCGCGGCTGGGAAAGTTTTTTTTGTCCGGTGCGCTCTAAATCGCTTTGGGGATGGTTTGGGGGACGCGACTGGAGATGCTCTAAGATCCATGCCTGCTCTATCAAACTAGTAAGTGGTATTACTCGAGGTCGTACATGGGTATGCTGGGTTTTGGTTGGGCCTTTTGTCCTCTACTTGTCTCACTGACACGGCCCATGCTTTTTTGAGAGAGACTTGGCCCATGTTACGTATATTGTTTGCATGGATAGTTGATAAGATCGGTGCTCTTTTTTATCCTCATTTCATTTCATTTTTTGAGCATAATTGTTTTTTTTTTGCTTTTATTATAATGTTGTTAGTTTTGAGTTTGATTGTTTATGTGTTGTAAACTTGTAACTGAGAGTTTTTCTATTACATGTATGCTGAAACTGAGGCTTTTTTTTTTTCGCTTGCGCCTAGGATGCAAATATATTCGTAATTACACATGGATTGCAACTAAGATTTTTTTTGTACTTTATTCTGGTTAAGCATATGTTGCAAGTTTTCAACTGAGATTTTTCTAGTTACAAATAAGATACGACTCAGGTTGCAACCAAAATTTTCTCAATTGCACATTGGTTGCAATTGAGATTTTCTTCTATAGATCTTCCCAGTAGCACACGGGTTGCAACTAAGATTTCCCAGTTAGTTGCACATAGGCTGTAATTAAGATTTTTTTAGTAGTCTTAGTGCTGTAACTGAGATTTTCCTAGTTACACGTTGGTTGCATGTGAGATTTTTTCTGCATAGTTTTCCGATTGCACGTTGGTCGCAACTAATATATTTCTAGTCGTACATTGATTGGAACTAATATTTCTCGATTGCACATAGATTGTAACTAAGATTTTCCATTTGCAAAATCGTTGTTATAGAGATTTTACAAGTTATATATGGGTCGAAGAGTGTATTTTTCCTAGTTTAACATAGGGTGCAACTAAGAATTTTACGATTGCACACAGAATATAACTGAGATTTGCTCAATTGCGCATATGTTGCAACTAAGATTTATCCAGCTACATACCTAGCCAAATAATCAGTTGCAAGTTGTGTGTAATTATATGTTTTATCGTCGCATGATGATTTATAGTTGAAAAATCGTCGCGTGCTCCATGAGGCCTATCAACACGTACATGACAAAAGCCCACGTAAAAGAAGAAGACCAGCAACGGGCAACTCGAAGAGGCCCAGGAAAAGAAACATCGCGTACATATCTGGTAACTTAAGGATTAACATACGGTGAGAGACCCTTTCGTTCCCTTTCTTTCCACCTAACGTACTTTAGCAATTTAGAATAACTTCAAAATAACTGACATAATTTTTTATTTTTCCTGATCAGAAAAATATATGAAAAAGAAAGGAGGTAGAAATTTTTTGGGATTTATGGTTAAAGAAGAAAAAGAAGAAAACTGTAGGTGGCTTTTCAAGTCCGCCGTCAAATCACAGGGCTCAACCCTGGACAGACGGTGGAAACTACCAAGCTGGAGTACGGTAGGGGCAGAGGGAATTTCCGGTGGAGCGGTGAAATGTAGCAGAGGCGAAAAGGGAGGCGAACGTTTTGCCGACGCTGGTTCCGGCGACTCCTCTTCCCCAAGAGCTTCGTGCTCTTCGGTGGAAGGGGGTCAATGGATCTGGCGCTTGGCTGTGTATAGTTGTAGTCTAGGTTTAGACTATTTAGCTTGGCTTTCCGGCGTTCATCGCCGCGCTCCGGCGGGGATGGCGTCGCCGTCAAATAAAATTCCTCCAGATCCGAGTCAAGCGAGGCTTCTTCCGGCAACGCCGCGCGCGGATCTGGTGGTGGTGTGCTCGGGCTGGGCTGGCAAGGCGACGGCGTAGGCCAAGCCCTGGCTTTTTGTGCTTCGGATCCGCTGTCGCCGCGGCAGAGTGATCTCCGACTCTGCTCGTGGATCCGGGAGCTTCTGCAGGAGCTTCATGGCCGGTGCTGGTTTCGCCTGCGCCGGAGCTCGGGTGACCTGGTGCCTTGGAGCAAGGTTTGTGGCTCGAGGTGGCGGATCCGGTGATGCTCCGTCGACGTGCTCGATGGGGGCGACCGGTTTCGAAGCTGAGCAAGCACGGGGTATTCCCCGGTCGACATGCCACAACGGATGCGCCTCGCCGGTCACGGCGGGGATCTTCTTCGACTCACAAAGCCAGATATTGGCGATGGTGCGACCTCGGCTGTTGGGATTGATGGTGGCTCGCGGCCTATTCCGGCGTCCTCTGGCGGCGGCGGCTGGTCGTGGCCTTGATGTCGGCAGGCAGAAAGATCTGGCAGGGTCCTGATTGTAATTTTTTCTTTCTTCAGGGGTCTTTCTGCGTTTGTTCCTGGTCTCTTGTGTCTTCTCGAGCGTTCTCGAGATTTCTGCGTTGTATCACATTTGTATGAATACTTGGTAATGCAGTAATCTTTCTCAAAAAAAAAACTTAAGGATTAACGTAAATCACTCGAAGTCGCTATGACTGATGCTGGCCGACTGATAATTAATAATTCTCAGTCAACTAAGATCTTAATTTATAATCGTTTCTCTTTACGAATTTGAGTATAACTCCATAATACGAAGTTCTGGTTATTCTTGTCGCTAGCTGATCCTGGTAATTTTGTACATGATGGCATCTGATGGTAATCTCGTCTAAGAATTTTGGGTATACATGCACTAAGCTTTGGAGCAGTCAAATCAGTAGAATTTTTAGAAATAATATGCATGCGGTCCTGATGGTTAACGCGATAGAATAACAAGCACCAGAACAAGTACGGTTTAGAAGCTATCATCATGTTATACACTAGTAGAAAAAGAGGCTTCCATCCGTCCCCATTAGTTCCCAAAATATAGGAACCGCGACTAAAGGGGTCTTTAGTCGCGGTTCGGAAGGCGAACCGCGACTAAAGACCTGGGCCCAGCGCGCTCGGTGGCCAGCTGGTGGAGGGTAGGAGCTTGGCCAACCGCGACTAAAGGTCCTCAGGTCTGGCCCGAAGGCCTTTAGTCGCGGTTGGCTAGGCCAACCGGGACTAAATGCCCATCCCTATAAAAGGCAGCTCAGCTCACTTCACTTAGCCATTTGGTGCCACTTCTCTTCACAATCTTCACAAGGGGTGTTGGGTTTGCTTTTGGTTCCTCTTATGCACACAAGGTGTTCGATGAAATGCCCGAGAGCATGAAACAAATATGATATGAAGTGTCCGAGCCACACTTGAGCTTTCTCATTTATTTTTCCTCCTCGATCACGGTTAGCAACTTGAACCTTTCATGTGTCATTGATAAAATATGCATGTGTGTAGTTCATTGTTTAATTTCTATTATTTCTAGCTAGTTAGTTTAACAAATGCATGATGGTTAATTATATACTTTATATAATAATAATGCAGATGAATCGGCAATGGATGTATGGTAACCGACTCTCCGGCGAGTTAACTACGGGTTTGAAAGATTTCCTCGTAGTGGCTAATGCGAACAAGCATGGGGGTTTTGTTATCTGTCCATGTGTTGGCTGTAAGAATCAGAAGGGTTACTCTTCCTCAGGAGAAGTTCACCTGCACCTGCTTCGGCACGGTTTCATTCCAAGCTATAATTGTTGGACCAAACATGGAGAAAGAGGGGTTATAATGGAAGAAGATGAAGAAGGGGATGATATCATCGATGACAACTATCCTGATCATTTCGGTGATACTTTCATGGAGGATGCTGAAGGTGGGGAAGGTGAAGGAGAAGGTGAAGAAGAGGCACGTGATGAGCCCGCTGATGATCTTGGTCGGACCATTGCTGATGCACGGAGAGGCTGCGAAAATGAAAAGGAGAGGAAGAATTTGGATCGCATGTTAGAGGATCACAAAAAGTCGCTTTACCCCGGATGCGATAATGGTCTGAAAAAGCTGGGCTGCACACTGGATTTGCTGAAATGGAAGGCACAAGAAGGTCTATCTGACTCGGGATTTGAAAATTTGCTGAAAATGATGAAGAATATGTTTCCAAAGAATAACGAGTTGCCCGCCAGTACGTACGAAGCAAAGAAGGTTGTCTGCCCTCTAGGTTTAGAGGTTCTGTAGATACATGCATTCTTTAACGACTGCATCCTCTACCGCGGTGTATACGAGAATTTGAATGAATGCCCGGTATGCACTGCATTGCGTTATAAGATTAGAGGCGATGACCCTGGTGACGATGTTGAGGGCGAGAAACCCAGGAAGAGGGTTCCCGCCAAGGTGATGTGGTATGCTCCTATAATACCACGGTTGAAACGTCTCTTTAGGAACAAAGAGCATGCCAAGTTGTTGCGATGACACAAAGAAGACCGTAAGTCGGACGGGGAGTTGAGACACCCCGCAGATGGAACGCAATGGAGAAAGATCGACAGAGAGTTCAAAGATTTTGAAGCTAACGCAAGGAACATAAGATTTGGTCTAAGTACAGATGGCATGAATCCTTTTGGCGAGCAGAGCTCCAGCCATAGCACCTGGCCCGTGACTCTATGCATCTACAACCTTCCTCCTTGGTTGTGCATGAAGCGGAAGTTCATTATGATGCCAGTGCTCATCCAAGGTCCAAAACAACCCGGCAACGACATCGATGTGTACCTAAGGCCATTAATTGATGAACTTTTATAGTTGTGGGGCAGACCTGGTGTACGTGTGTGGGATGAGCACAAAGAAGAGGAATTTGACCTACGAGCGTTGCTTTTCGTAACCATCAATGATTGGCCTGCTGATGTCTACCAACGCTTCTTTTCCTGTAGACAGTGTTGGGCCTCCAAGAGCAGAGGTTTGTAGAATAGCAGCAAGTTTTCCCTTAAGTGGATCACCCAAGGTTTATCGAACTTAGGGAGGAAGAGGTCAAAGATATCCCTCTCAAGCAACCCTGCGATCACAATGCAAAAAAGTCTCTTGTGTCCCCAACACACCCAATACACTTGTCAGATGTATAGGTGCACTAGTTCGGCGAAGAGATAGTGAAATACAGGTGGTATGAATGTATATGAGCAGTAGTAACGGCGCCAGAAAATACTTGCTGGCGTGCAGTTGACGTGGGAGATATTGCAGGAAGTAGAGATGCAGTAAAACAGTAAACAAGCAGTGATTGCAGTATTTGGAAACAAGCCCTAGGGATCATACTTTCACTAGTGGACACTCTCAACATTGATCACATAATAAAACCACTCTACACTCTCTTGTTGGATGATGAACACCATTAATTGTGTAGGGCTACAAGAGCACCTCAATGCCGGAGTTAACAAGCTCCACAACATTCGATATTCATATTTAAATAACCTTAGAGTGCATGATAGACCAACGCAATTATACCGAGTACTAACATAGCATGCACACTGTCACCAACAGACTATGAAAGGAGGAATAGATCACATCAATACTATCATAGTAATAGTTAACTCCATAATCTAGAGATCACAATCATAAACTACGCCAAGTACTACATGATGCACACACTGTCACCATTACATCATGGAGGAGGAATAGAGTACTTTAATAACATCACTAGAGTAGCACATAGATTAATAGTGATACAAAACTCATATGAATCTCAATCATGTAAGGTAGCTCATGAGATCATTGTATTGAAGTACATGAGAGAGAGATTAACCACATAGCTACCGGTACAGCCCTTAGCCTCGAGGGAGAACTAATCCCTCCTCATGGGAGACAGCAGCGGTGATGAAGATGGCGGTGGTGTCGATGGAGATGCCTTCCGGGGGCACTTCCCCGTCCCGGCGGCGTGCCGGAACAGAGACTCCTGTCCCCCAGATCTTGGCTTCGCGATGGCGGCGGCTCTGGAAGGTTTCTCGTACCGTGGCTTATTCGTCCAAAGTTTTTAGGTCAGGAGGCTTCTTATAGGCGGAGAGTCGGAGTCGGAAGGGTTACGGGGCGCCACACAATAGGGGGGCGCGCCCCCCTTGGGCCGCGCCGCCACCCTGTGTGGTGGGCCTGTGGCTCTCCTCTGGTCCCTCTCGGGTGTTCTGGAAGCTTCGTGGAATTTTAAGATGATGGGCGTTGATTTCGTCCAATTCCGAGAATATTTCCTTACTAGGATTTCTGAAACCAAAAACAGCAGAAAACAGGAACTGGCACTTCGGCATCTCGTCAATAGGTTAGTTCCGGAAAACGCATAAAATGATCATAAAGTGTGAACAAAACATGTAGGTATTGTCATAAAACAAGCATGGAACATAAGAAATTATCGATACGTTGGAGACGTATCACCTGCTCTTAGTAACCTTTCGGGACAGACAAATAAGGGATACAATGCATGCATGCACGCACTGCTTACATGAGACTGAAAGTGTATATTTGGCAAATTGTAAGAAGAACGTGTACCTGGGGAATCGTCGATTTCTTCACCGACATCATAACGTAAGAAACAAAGGCAAGCATTACAACGGCAAGGCAGATCACCGGTCGAAGCCTGCAGAACGTACTGTTGCTGACGTATTTGATATGGTCAAGGATTTGAAAGTCATCTTTGGAAAGGGTCCTAGCGGACAATCAGTTCCGGAGGGAGCTGACGGGCACGCACCCATGTGGAAGAAGAAATCTATATTTCGGGAGCTACAATATTGGAAAGTCCTAGATGTCCGCTCTGCAATCGACGTGATGCATGTTACGAAGAATATTTGCGTGAACCTGCTAAGCTTCTTGGGCGTGTATGGGAAGACAAATGATACAAAGGAAGCACGGCAGGACCGGCAACATTTGAAAGACCCTGATGACCGGCATCCAGAATGGTTTCAAGGTCGTGCCAGCTACGCTCTTACCAAATAAGAGAAGGTCATCTTTTTTGAATGCATGAGCAGTATGAAGGTCCCGTCTGGCTTCTCGTTGAATATAAAGGGAATAATAAACATGGCGGAGAAAAAGTTCCAAAACCTGAAGTCTCACGACTGCCACGTGATTATGACGCAATTGCTTCCGATTGCTTTGAGGGGGCTCCTACCGGAAAATGTTCGAGTAGCCATTGTGAAGCTATGTGCATTCCTCAATGCAATCTCTCAGAAGGTAATCAATCCAGAAGATCTACCACGGTTACAGAACGATGTGGTCCACTTGTCAGTTTCGAGTTGGTGTTCCCGCCATCCTTCTTCAATATTATGACGCACCTCCTGGTTCACCTAGTCAAAGAGATTTCCATTCTCTGTCCTGTATTTCTACACAATATGTTCCCCTTTGAGAGGTTCATGGGAGTATTAAAGAAATATGTTCGTAACCGTGCTAGGCCAGAAGGAAGCATCGCCAAGGGCTATGGAAATGAGGAGGTAATTGAGTTTTCTGTTGACTTCGTTCCTGACCTTAAGTCGATTGGTCTTCCTCGATCGCGGAACGAGGGGAGACTAAGTGGAAAAGGCACGATCGGAAGAAAATCAACGATATGTATGGACGGCCATTCTATGACTGAAGCACACCTCACAGTTCTGACCAATTCCAGCTTGGTGGCTCCGTAATTCGAGAAACACAAGAATATTTTACGCTCGGACAACCCGGGGAAGCCTGAATCCTGGATTAGAAAGGCCCACATGGAGACTTTCAGCAGTTGGTTGTGAAAACATTTAATGAATGACAATGATGTTGGAGATCAGCTGTACATGTTGGCCAAGACACCATCTTCGACTATAACGACTTTCCAAGGGTACGAGATAAATGGGAATACATTTTACACGATCGCCCAAGATAAAAAGAGCACCAACCAAAACAGTGGTGTCCGCTTTGATGCAGGAACCGAGAATGGGCAAAAGGTCACATATTATGGTTACATAGAGGAGATATGGGAACTTGACTATGGACCCTCCTTTAAGGTCCCTTTGTTCCGGTGCAAATGGTTCAAGCTAACAGGAGGTGGGGTAAAGGTGGACCAGCAATACAGAATGACAATGGTGGATTTCAACAATCTTGGTTACCTTGACGAACGATTCGTCCTATCCAAAGATGTCGCTCAGGTTTTCTATGTGAAGGACATGAGTAGCAAACCGAGGAAACGGAAAGATAAGAAAGCGATCAGTACATCATGCGATGATCCAAGGCGCCACATTGTTCTTTCAGGGAAAAGAAACATCGTGGGAGTGGAGGACAAGACAGACATGTCAGAAGATTATAATATGTTTGGTGAAATTCCGCCCTTCAAAGTGAACACTGACCCAAGCATTAAGTTAAATGATGAGGATGCTCCATGGATACGGCACAATCGTAAGCAAGCAGGGACACAAGGGAAGAAATGATGTGTAATAATTTATTGTACCAAACTTTGTTGAATGAATCATGTGAATTATATTATCTGTGATGTGTTTTGGTCTCCATTTTCGAATGATTCGAGATACCACTGATGATACATGAAATTTGGAGTGATTTTAGTCATACTCCTGCCTAGGCGTATAATATGCATACTCGTAGTCTTCATAGTCGTCGCCGTTGTACTTGTAGTTGTCACCTTCTAAGTTGCCGCCATCGTCGTCGCTGCCGTCATCGCTGTCGTCGGGCGGTGCTCGTGGCTCGAACTGAGGGTAGCGCAGGCGGGGGATATCGCCGGCCGTGATGTAGTCCAACCATAATATGCAAAGAATGAGTGATGCCGGTATACCTCCCCCCCAAGCTTAGGCTTTTGGCCTAAGTGGAGTTCAACCCCAGCGAGGGTCGCTGTTCCACGCCGGTGGATCATACATGGCGTAGTCATAGTGAGGTCCCTCTGCAGAAGAAAAGGGTGGAGGTTCCACATGTCCAAAATGTTGATGCGAAGAACTTGCTGCATCGGATGACGAGTCGAGGTGTTCCTCGGCCTCCTCCGTGTTGTCTCTTGCATGATGGCCTCCTCCCTCTATGTATGCATTCAGTGCACCTTCCGTGACTGACCAATCCTCCCTGGAATCAAGGTTAAATAGAACAGGCGCAGACAATCTTACTAGTTTCTCAGTTTTCTTAGTCATTCTCCAAGCTTTCTTATAAAATGTCATCTTGTAAAACAGGTTACCCAAATTAGATGAATCAGAAACAAATTCATGTTTAATCATGGAGACTATGTCAAGTTTTTCTATGGGAAGTTGAATATCAAGATGGTGAGGTTCTACACCATGCAAAGCTAGTAAACGAGAGGCGATGAGACCTCCACAAATTCCACCCTTCTCACGGTTAGTAGCAAGTCTATAAGCTATCAACGCACCCAAATTATAAGCCTTATTACTTTGCAATGCAGCAGCTAGAAAAGCTAAATCCTGGATAGATAATTTACTTGCATACTTTCTAGCAAGAACGCACTTAGTAATGAAATAAGCAAAGTAGCGAATAGCTGGGAGTTGAATGCTACTGATTTTACCACCATCCTCTGAGAAGCTCCTTCCATGACAAATCATCTTGAAGAGGTTCAAGAGCTCTCGCGGCGATCCCCTTATCTTCTCGCATGATCCCCATTGCGGCACTCTAATTGCTGTACAAAAATCATCGAATGGCAAGTTGACAGTTTTATTATAAATTTTGTACTGAACCATGGGGTTAGATTGCGGCCAATTGAACATAAAATCCTGCACAACAGACATAGTCAATTTTGCATACTGGCATGGTTCTCCGTCAACAAAATCATTCAACCCTGCACGAGAAATTAGATTCTGAACATCTCCCAAAATTCCTGCACTTCTCATGAAATCTGTGCACAGGTAGTAAGAGGGGTATACTCCCTCTTCGCGATTCACTCTCATGACTTGTTGCACCTCCAATTCTTGTTGGTTTAGTTGATGTCTATTCCACTCCATTTTCTGAAATTTTTCAACAAACATTATAAAATTTGATTTGGCGACATATAATTGAGGGAAACTACCATAGGAACTTGCTAGAGTACTAATCATGCATCAAAACTAGTTTATACAACTTAGAACAAGCATGCAAGCTCACTAAACATGTTACCTAAAGTAGCAAAATATTCAAGATATACTCAACCAAACAAAATTCTACTTGGATAATCGGAGGAGTCACATACCGGAGAGCAAATGTGCCAAATTTCAGACAGAAATCTGGGCTGAGCAAAGAGATCGAGAAATCTTGAGCTCTTGAGCAGAAACGCGAGTGAGAGGAAACTGGTGCGAGTTTTTTCGGGAGAGAGAAGAGAGTGGGAGGAAGAGATAAAGAAGTGGGGCAAGGAGGAGCCCACACACCAGGGTGGTGCGCCCCCCTTCCAGGCCGTGCCGGCCTGTGGGGTGCCACCCTGGGGTGCCCCACTGGTCATCCCCAGGTGCTCCCAGGTGCATCTTCAAAAAATAAGACCAACGGTATAATTTTTGTGAAGTTTTGAAAACATTGAAAAATGCACATTTCTGGGTATTAAATTTATTATTACTGGGCAGAAAAAGATTTTGAAATTTCTATACAACTAAGGAACTTTGCAAATCAAAAGTGCTACAGCAAGTAAAACAAGTGGAGGAAGAAAGAGATGTTGTTTACCTCCTCTATGCATATAAAAAGTATTTGTTAACAAGGTTGATCAAGTCTTGCCACAAAATAAATTTTACATAGCATAAGAAGAAATAAACCTCAAATCAATCATGTTACCTTGAATTGTATTGATATGGATCCAATCATAAGATTTTGATATCCCTCTTTAGGCTCATATATAGGACAATCAATAGTTCCAACTTTGATAGTTCTCACATTAGAAATAGTATTAACTCCACATACTTTATCAATCTTCTTGGGGAAATAGACGGTATGCTCCTTGTCATCAACATTGAAAGTAACTTTTCCTTTATTGCAATCAATAACAGCCCCTGCGGTGTTAAGAAAAGGTCTCCCAAGAATAATAGACATATTATCATCTTCAGGCATTTCCAACATAACAAAATCAGTTAATATCAAGCAGTTATTAGTAACTTGAACAGGAACATCCTCACATATACCAACAGGAATAGCAGTAGATTTATCATCCATTTGCAAAGATATATCAGTAGGTATCAACTTATCTAAATAAAGTCTCTTGTAAAGAGAAAAAGGCATAACACTAACACCCGCTCCCAAATCACATAGAGCAGTTCTAACATAATTATTCTTAATAGAACAAGGAATAGTAGGTATACCTGGGTCGCCCAACTTCTTTGGAACTTTCCATTGAAAGAGTAATTAGCAAGCATAGTGGAAATCTCCTCATTGGTGATTTTCCTTTTGTTAGTGACAATATCTTTCATATACCTTGAATAAGGAGGCAATTTAATAGCATCAGTCAAAGGGATTTGCAAGAATAAAGGTTTCATCCAATCGCAAAATTTATTATAGTGTTCTTCTTCCTTTGATTTTAGTTTCTTAGCAGGAAAAGGCATTTGCTTTTGTACCCAAGGTTCCCTTTCATTACCATGTTTCTTAGCAATAAAATCTTCTTTAGTATACTTTTTATTTTTAGCATGCTTTTCAGGTTCATCTTGAACTTCTTCTTTATCATAAGCATCTTTCTTATCATTATCATTATCATTATCATGTTCATTACCACTTTCAGTTTCAGCATCAGAAATAGAAATACTATTAGGATCATTAACAGGTTCAGAGGATTCTACAACATTTTTATGTTTCTTCTTCTTTTTCTTAGAAGGAGAACTAGGTTCAATTCGTTGAGAATCTTGTTCAACTCTTTTGGGGTGCCCTTCAGGATATAGAGGATCCTGGGTAGAAACACCGCCTCTAGTTGTTACTTCATAAGCATGTTTCTCTTTAAAATTATTTTTAAGCAAGTCATTTTGCACTTTAGTGAGTTGATCAATTTGAGTATGAACCATTTGAAAATGTTTAACAAGCATCTTAACATCATTGGAGGTTCTCTCCACAATATCATGCAAATTGCTAATAGCTTGAGAATTTTCCATTAGATGATTCTCTACTCTCATATTAAAATTTTCTTGCTTAACAATATAATTATCAAACTTATCTAAGAATTGAGCAGGAGGTTTTGAATACGGAATATCTTCCCTAGTAAAGCGTTGAAGGGAGTTTACCTCAATCATGGATGAAGGGGGAATTATCTCACATATATCTTCTATGGGAGGTAAATTCTTCACATCTTCGGATTTAATACCTTTCTCCTTAAGAGACTTCTTGGCTTCCCTCATATCTTCATCATTTAATTTAATCAAACCCCTCTTCTTCAATATCGGCGTCGGCGTTGGTTCAGGTGTATTCCAATCATCATGATTCTGGCCTATTTTAGCCAATAATTCTTCAGCTTCGTCTGGAGTTCTTTTCCTGAAAACACAACCAGCACAACTATCCAAATATGCTCTAGACTCAATGGTTAGTCCACTATAAAATATATCAAGTAAATCATGCTTTTCCAAATCATGTCCAGGTCGAGCTCTGATAAGAGAGCAAAATCTTGCCCATGCTTCTGGCAATTTCTCTCTATCTTCCTGGTCAAAGCTATAAATTTTCTGTAAAGCAGCATGTTGAGCACTAGCAGGAAAGTATTTCCGAAAGAAAACATCAAGCAAATCACCTGGACTTTTAATAGAACCAGGAGGCAAATTATTATACCAAGTTTTAGCATCATCCTTTAATGAGAAAGGAAAAATTTTAGCAACAAAATAAGTACGCATCTTGACATCATCAGAAAACAAGCTACTCATAGAAGAAAGTTCATTCATATGTTCTACAGCACTTTCTTTTTCAGTACCACAAAAGGGTGTTTTCTCAACAATAGCTATATGAGATAGATCAAGAGAAAAATCATAATCTTTATCCTTAATGCATATAGGAGATGTGGCAAATTTAGGATCAGGAGATAGTTTATGTCTAACAGTATATTGTGCGAGAAACTTTTTAATTTTTCTTGCATCAGCAGTAGCATTGCATCTATTAATAAAATCATCATTAAGCTCCACATAATCTTCATCAGGATCATCACTAGAATAATCAAGTTCAGGTGAATTAACAGGTGTAGCAGCATTAGGAGTTTCAGTATTTTCAATTTGTCTAGATCTAGCAATTGTAGCATCTAGAAAAGATCCCAATGAACCACTATCATCAAGCACAGCAGAAACATTATCAATATTATGAGAGTTTTCAGATTCAGCAGAAGTACCAGCAAGTGAAGCTTGTGGCGGTGAAACAAGTTGACTCATCACAGATGGTGAATCAAGAGCAGCAGAGGTACTCAGAGTTGTACCTTTTCTTGTAGTGGATGGTAATATGGCGACTTTAGGATCGCGAGATTTACCCATGATGGAGAATTGCAGCGAACAATATCAATCCAAGTGAACCTCCAAATAAAGCTATGCTCCCCGGCAACGGTGCCATAAAATAGTCTTGATGACCCACAAGTATAGGGGATCACAACAGTCTTCGCTGGAAGTAAAAACCAATTTATTGATTCGACACAAGGGGAGACAAAGAATACTTGAAAGCCTTAACAGCGGAGTTGTCAATTTAGCTGCACCTGGAAACAGACTTGCTCGCAAGAGTTTATCGATAATGTGAGTTTATAGCAGTAGCAGTAGTGAAATAACAGCAGCAGAGTAACAAAGACAGCAGTAGTGATTATAGTAAACAGCATGATTAAAATACTGTAGGCACAGGGATGGATGACGTGCGTTGCATGGATGAGAGAAACTCATGTAACAATCAAAGCAGGGCATTTGCAGATAATAATAAAACGGTGTCCAAGTACAAAGCAATCCATAGGCATGTGTTCCGTATATAGTTGTACGTGCTCGCAATGAGAAACTTGCACAACATCTTTTGTCCTACCAGCCGGTGGCAGCCGGGCCTCTAGGGAATCTACTGGATATTAAGGTACTCCTTTTAATAGAGTACCGGAGCAAAGCATTAACACTCCGTGAACACATGTGATCCTCACATCACCGCCATCCCCTCCGGTTGTCCCGATTTCTGTCACTTCGGGGCCTTTGGTCCCGGACAGCAACATGTGTATACAACTTGCAGGTAAGATCATAAAACAATGCATATCATGATGAAATAATAACATGTTCAGATCTGAGATCATGGCACTCGGGCCCTAGTGACAAGCATTAAGCATAACAAGTTGCAACAATATCATCAAAGTACCAATTACGGACACTAGACACTATGCCCTAACAATCTTATGCTATTACATGACCAATCTCATCCAATCCCTACCATCCCCTTCAGCCTACAGCGGGGGAATTACTCACACATGGATGGGGGAAGCATTGCTGGTCGATGGAGAGGTGTCGGTGGTGATGATGGCGATGATCTCCTCCAATTCCCCATCCCGGCGGAGTGCCAGAACGGAGTTTCTGATCCCCGAGACGGAGTTTCGCGATGTGGCGGCGTTCTGGAGGGTTTCTGGCGACTTCGACTTCGTCCTCGCGTTTTTTAGATCGAACCCTTTAAGTAGTCCAGAGGAGGGCGTCGGAGGCCAGCCGAGGGGGCCACACACTAGGGCGGCGCGCCCCCCTGGGCCGCGCCGGCCTGGTGTGTGGGGCCCTCGGGCCTCCACCTGGCTTGCCCTTCCGGCTCCCTGAGTCTTCTAGTAAAATAGGCCCTTTGGTATAAATTCCGAGGATTTTCCCGAAAGTTGAATTTCTGCACAAAAACAAGACACCAGAGCAATTCTGCTGAAAACAGCGTTAGTCCGTGTTAGTTGTATCCAAAATACACAAATTAGAGGCAAAACAATAGCAAAAGTGTTCGGGAAAGTAGATAAGTTTTGGACGTATCAGTAGTTCACCCCTGGACTATGGGTCCATAGCAGTAGCTAGATAGTCGTCTTCTCCTCATTGTGCTATCATTGTTGGATCTTGTGAGTTGCCTAACATGATCAAGATCATCTATTTGTAATGCTACATGTTGCGTTTGTTGGGATCCGATGAATATTGAATGCTATGTTATGATTATTATCAATCTATCATCTATGTGTTGTTTATGATCTTGCATGCTCTCTGTTATTAGTAGAGGCTCTAGCCAAGTCGTTACTTGTAACTCCAAGAGGGAGTATTTATGCTCGATAGTGGGTTCATGCCTCCATTAAATCTGGGATAGTGACAAAAAGTTCTAAGGTTGTGGATGTGCTGTTGCCACTAGGGATAAAACATCAATGCTATGTCTAAGGATGTATTTGTTGATTACATTACGCACCATACTTAATGCAATTGTCTGTTGTTTGCAACTTAATACTGGAAGGGGTTCAGATGATAACCTGAAGGTGGACTTTTTAGGCATAGATGCATGCTGGATAGCGGTCTATGTACTTTGTCGTAATGCCCAATTGAATTTCACACTACTCATCATAACATGTATGCATTGTCATGCTATCTTTATTTGTCAATTGCCCAACTGTAATTTGTTCACCCAACATGCTATTTATCTTATGGGAGAGACACCACTAGTGAACTGTGGACCCTGGTCCATTCTTTTACATCGAATACAATCTACTGCAATACTCGTTCTACTGTTTTCTGCAAACATCATCATCCACACTATACATCTAATCCTTTGTTACAGCAAGCCGGTGAGATTGACAACCTCACTGTTAAGTTGGGGCAAAGTATCTTGGTTGTGTTGTGCAGGTTCCACGTTGGCGCCGGAATCCCTGGTGTTGCTCCACACTACACTCCGCCGCCATCAACCTTCAACGTGCTTCTTGACTCCTACTGGTTCGATAACCTTGGTTTCTTACCGAGGGAAAAACTTGCCGTTGTACGCATCATACCTTCCTCTTGGGGTTCCCAACGGACGTGTGCTTTACCGTCACAAGCAGCAAGGCTCCGGTGTAGTAATATCGATCGTCGGTGCATTAGCACCAGCCAGGGCTAGCAAGGGTGCATTAGCATCAGCCGGCGGGGCCTCCGTAGAAGCCACACTGCTTCTCCGCTGCTGGCTTCCGATATCAGCTGGATGATCTTCATGCGTCCCAGCTGCCGATCTTTATTGTACTAGTACATGAAACATTTTCTTCATTTCATAGAATTCCGATGCCAAGTGCGCCACAACATCTGCATCCCGATCCATCTTTCTCTTACGGCTTCTGTAACTGTACGGGTCATTTTCCTGGGAAAACCCTACTTTCCACGGAATGGCGCCTTTGCCTCGTACACGTCCTCCGTGTTTAGGATTCCCGAGGGCAAATGTCAGCGCGTCGTTCTCTCTGTTGAACCTGATCTTCCCCTCTTGAGCTTTGGTCATTGCTTCAATAAGGGCTTCGGTGGGTTTAAACTTTGTCTGTCGGTGAACACACTCCCCTGTCACCGGGTCTAACGATCCCCCATGCCCGTACCACCAGCTTTTGGCCCTTAGGTCCCATCCCTCTGTACCTAGAGGGATTCTCGCTGCCTCAGGTCGTCCTCCATCTTCTGCCACTTAGGCTCCGAAAGGCGGTATCCTCCTGGACCCATAATATGATTGTACGTTTTCTTAGCCGCATTTACCTTATTTTTTCCAGTATGGCCTTGAATTGCTCCGACTGCTTTTGCCTCACAAATTCGGGCCAATCATCTTTCAGCTTCTCATACTGTCCATTGAAATCCGGAGTCTTCCCATTCTTGACATATTTATCCGCTAAATTTTTCTTGTAGGTCCGGAATGCTTCTGCCATGTTCTGAAGAGCGAACTCTTTGACTACCCTCCTCCTCCGACGTCCCTCCTCTACCTCATTCCCCTGTTCATCGTATTTGTTCCCGCCTCCTGTCTTCCCTGTCTTCCCGCCTCCTGTCTTCCCGCTCCCATTTTTCCCGCCATTTGTCACTACATATATGTAGCCCGGCTTGGCCAGCATTATCACATCTCTACAATCTCTCATCATTCTCTCATGGCTTCCACCGTACCCACTCTAACCTACCAGCAGGTGGAGAAGCTTTGCGCCTCGAACTACCCTTTCCCACCGGGCTACCGCGTCCCCGCCGGCTGGAGCCTAAGCGCCGGAGGCGTGCCGGTCCCTCCCGTCCCTCAGGGTACTGCGCGCCGGGGGGACATCATGAACCACTACTACCTCGACCTCACGCCGGAGCAGCGGATGAATCCCCGCTGGCATCTCGATAACCAGCATACTTGGGACGCCTTCTTCATCAATCGGCGTGAGAGGGCGCTCGCCAGGTATGAGGAGGACGGTCTGCCTCATGGGAACTTCCACGAGGCCGGCCGTCGGCTATGGTGGTATGGCCGGACTCTACAAAGCGTCATGCTGGATACTTGTATATACTTGTTTAGTTTCTTTAAGTGGTTTTCTAATGAGAGGGAGATGATATTTTGGGAAGTGCTGCCTGAAAACAGATTCTGGACTGTTACCGAAAAAATTCTCAAAAATAGGCAGAACATTATTTTGCGAAGCCAAGTTTTGTGCATGTTCCCCAGGTTGTTATCTAACTTTCATTAGTTGAACACTTTTCGATTTGAGCAGCGGAAGAATTTCTTAAAAATCGATTACTGTACTGCTGTCAAGATTGACGAATTCCTGCTGCTTTATGTTTATGTGACTTTTCTAGTTTCCATCTTCTTGTTTTTGTTTTGTTTCTTTCCTAAAACACAAAAAGACCAAAAATATTTCTGTTGTTTCTCTTCACCATTTGTTTATTTTGGTTTCTTGCATTTATTTTGCTTATTTGCTATCGTTGGCTTGCTATAAGAAAATCCAAAAAGATTTTGCTTTGTTTGCTTGTTTCCTTTTGTTCTTGTTTCCAATTCGAGAACACCAAAAATATTTGCTGTTCTTCTTTGGTTTTGTAAAGTTCATTATGATTTCAATGGTCTTCGGTGGCTGGAGCGTGGTTTTCATTCCATATTATTCAAGCTACACAAGTGAAAGGCAATAATGACGATCTACGACAATTCGACTGTGGTGAGAGGCTGGTATGAACTCTATTTGTTTTCATTTTTGTACATATACTCATCCATGTGAGCATGCTTAGTTGGTTCATGTGAGGTATATGTCATTTAAGAAAGTCCAGTAGTTCATGATCTCTCATGTTTAGCTCCAATTTATTAATATGAGTAGCATGTCATGGATGTTTGCTTGCATTGTTTTATTCATAAATAGGTATGATATTGTGGTATCCTCCTCTGAATAATTCATTTGAATCGACTTGGCACATGCTCACGCATGCATATGACTGAACAAAAGTCAATTAAGCCTCTATGATTTACATTGCTTCAGAGTTCTTGTATCACTTTTATGCCTCCGTTAATTTATTTTGCCGCAAGCATGATTATGACAGTGACTGCTCTCTTGATTTGTCGCTCCCCAGTCTATTGCTAGCCTTCACTTGTACTGAGTGGGAACGCTGCTCGTGCTTCCAAACCCCTGAAAACCAAGTTGTTCCAAAGTGTCCACCATAAATACCTATGCATGGCATTTCAAACCATTCCAAGTAAATTCTCATGCGCTACCTTTAAACCTTCAAAATGCTTCTCAATTTGTGTAATGTTTTATAGCTCATGAGGAAGTATGTGGTGTTTATCTTTCGACCTTGTCATTTACTTTTGACGGACTTTCATAATAAGAGCTGGCAACGGGGTGCCCAGCCCCAATTAATAACTTCATTAATAATTCTCTTCACTTGTTTTGCTCTGATTCATCAGTAAGCAACTTAATTTTGCAAATAGACACTCCTCCATGGTATGAGATTGATGGAAGGCACCCGAGGATTCGGTTAGCCATGGCTTGTGTAAGCAAAGGTTGGGAGGAGTGTCGCCCATAATAAAACTAAAGTACATGTGTAAACAAAAGAGAAGAGGGATGATCTACCTTGCTGGTGGAAATAACGTCCTTCATGGGAGCCGCTCTTGAAAGTCTGGTTGGCGAGGTAGTTGGTGTACCCATTACCATTCGTTGACAACAACAAACACCTCTCAAAATAATTTTACTCCTGTTTTAAAAATGAAAAGCTCTAGCGCATGTTAATCCCTGCTTCCCTCTACGAAGGGTCAATCTTTTACTTTTATGTTGTGTCTCCATCCTTTCTTTGAGCACTTTCTTGAGATCACAACTGTCATTCTTAGTATAATATGCTTGTCCCAAAATATGATTGACCGTGGTATAACTTTGATGCTTTTATCTTTGACAATCTCTATTTCTAGTCTTTCTATGAACCTCAGAGGTGCCTGGGCATTTATGTTTTGATGTTCAAATTCGGGCAAGCGAGATACCACTTTATCATACTCTTTTATGAACATTGCAATCCTGCTTATAGACATGATTCATGATGCTTATTATTAATTGTTGGTACCTTTCCATGATTGACATAGCTGTTAGATGATCTTAATTGCATATATCTTATTATGAACTGCCTAAGTGTTAGCCATATCATGAGAATATTTACATCATATGAGCAAATGTGTTCGTGAAAGTTCTTTTATCGCACTCAGTTGTTAACTGAATTGCTTGAGGACAAGCAATAAGCTAAGCTTGGGGGGAGTTGATACGTCCAAAACGTATCTACTTTCCCGGACACTTTTGCTACTGTTTTGCCTCTAATTTGTGTATTTTGGATACAACTAACACGGACTAACGCTGTTTTCAGCAGAATTGCTCTGGTGTCTTGTTTTTGTGCAGAAATTCAACTTTCAGGAAAATCCTCGGAATTTATACCAAAGGGCCTATTTTACCAGAAGACTCAGGGAGCCGGAAGGGCAAGCCAGGTGGAGGCCCGAGGGCCCCACACACCAGGCCGGCGCGGCCCAGGGGGGCGCCGCCCTAGTGTGTGGCCCCCTCGGCTGGCCTTCGACGCCCTCCTCTGGACTACTTAAAGGGTTCGATCTAAAAAACGCGAGGACGAAGTCGAAGTCGCCAGAAACCCTCCAGAACGCCGCCACATCGCGAAACTCCGTCTCGGGGATCAGAAACTCCGTTCTGGCACTCCGCCGGGATGGGGAATTGGAGGAGATCATCCCATCATCACCACCGACGCCTCTCCATCGACCAGCAATGTTTCCCCCATCCATGTGTGAGTAATTCCCCCGCTGTAGGCTGAAGGGGATGGTAGGGATTGTATGAGATTGGTCATGTAATAGCATAAGATTGTTAGGGCATAGTGCCTAGTGTCCGTAATTGGTACTTTGATGATATTGTTGCCACTTGTTATGTTTAATGCTTGTCACTAGGGCCCGAGTGCCATGATCTCAGATCTGAACATGTTATTATTTCATCATGATATGCATTGTTTTATGATCTTACCTGCAAGTTGTATACACATGTCGCTGTCCGGAACCAAAGGCCCCGAAGTGACAGAAATCGGGACAACCGGAGGGGATGGCGGTGATGTGAGGATCACATGTGTTCACGGAGTGTTAATGCTTTGCTCCGGTACTCTATTAAAAGGAGTACCTTAATATCCAGTAGATTCCCTGGAGGCCCGGCTGCCACCGGCTGGTAGGACAAAAGATGTTGTGCAAGTTTCTCATTGCGAGCACGTACGACTATATACGGAACACATGCCTATGGATTGCTTTGTACTTGGACAACCGTTTTATTTTTATCTGCAAATGCCCTGCTTTGAGTGTTACATGAGTTTCTCTCATCCATGCAACGCCTGTCATCCATCCCTGTGCCTACAGTATTTTAATCCTGCTGTTTACTATAATCACTACTGCTGTCTTTGTTACTCTGCTGCTGTTATTTCACTACTGCTACTGCTATAAAATGTTACTACTGATAAACTCTTGCGAGCAAGTCTGTTTCCAGGTGCAGCTGAATTGACAACTCCACTGTTAAGGCTTTCAAGTATTCTTTGTCTCCCCTTGTGTCGAATCAATAAATTGGGTTTTACTTCCCACGAAGACTGTTGCGATCCCCTATACTTGTGGGTCATCAACTACTCACACATCACTCCGGAGGCGACCATGGCGGTGAAGAGTCCTCCGGGAGATGATTCCCCTCTCCGGCAGGGTGCCGGAGGCGATCTCCTGAATCCCCCGAGATGGGATTGGCGGCGGCGGCGTCTCTGGAAGGTTTTCCGTATCGTGGCTCTCGGTACTGGAACTATTATCGACGAAGGCTTATGTAGCCGGAAGGATAGGTAAGGAGGCGCCACGAGAGCCCCACACGCTAGGGTCGTGCGGCCCAAGCCTTGGCCGTGCCGCCCTGTTATGTGGGCGCCTCGTCGCCCCACTTCATTTCCCTTTCGGTGTTTGATACGTCTCCAACATATCGATAATTTCTTATGTTCCATGCTTGTTTTATGATGATACACACATGTTTTATACATACTTTATGTCATATTTATGCATTTTCCGGCACTAACCTATTGACGAGATGCCGAAGAGCCAGATGCTGTTTTCTGTTGTTTTTGGTTTCAGACTAGTAAGGAAATATTCTCGGAATTGGACGAAATCAATGCCCAGGATCTTATTTTTCTATGAAGCTTCCAGAAGTCCGAAAGGGAAACGAAGTGGGGCGAAGAGGTGACGCCACACTAGGGTGGCGCGGCCCAGGTGCTGGCCGCGCGGCCCTAGCGTGTGGGCCCCTCGTGGCGCCCCCTGACCTACCCTTCCGCCTACATAAGCCTTCGTAGAGAATAACTCCAGCACCGAGAGCCACGATACGGAAAACCTTCCAGAGACGCCTCCGCCGCCAATCCCATCTCGGGGGATTCAGGAGATCGCCTCCGGCACCCTGCCGGAGAGGGGAATCATCTCCCGGAGGACTCTTCACCGTCATGGTCGCCTCCGGAGTGATGTGTGAGTAGTTCACCCCTGGACTATGGGTCCATAGCAGTAGCTAGATGGTCGTCTTCTCCTAATTGTGCTATCATTGTTGGATCTTGTGAGCTGCCTAACATGACCAAGATCATCTATTTGTAATGCTACATGTTGCGTTTGTTGGGATCTGATGAATAGTGAATGCTATGTTATGTTGATTATCAATCTATTATCTATATGTTGTTTATGATCTTGCATGCTCTCCGTTATTAGTAGAGGATCTGGCCAAGTTGATACTTGTAACTCCAAGAGGGAGTATTTATGCTCGATAGTGGGTACATGCCTCCATTAAATCTGGGACAGTGACAGAAAGTTCTAAGGTTGTGGATGTGCTGTTGCCACTAGGGATAAAACATCAATGCTATGTCTAAGGATGTATTTTTTGATTACATTACGAACCATACTTAATGAAATTGTCTGTTGTTTGCAACTTAATACTGGAGGGGTTTCGGATGATAACCTGAAGGTGGACTTTTTAGGCATAGATGCATGCTGGATAGCGGTCTATGTACTTTGTCGTAATGCCCAATTGAATCTCACAATACTCAATATAACATGTATGTGCATGGTCATGCCCTCTTTATTTGTCAATTGCCCAACTGTAATTTGTTCACCCAACATGCTATTTATCTTATGGGAGAGACACCACTAGTGAACTGTGGACCCCGGTCCATTCTTTTACATCGAATACAATCTGCAATACTTGTTCTACTGTTCTCTGCAAACAATCATCATCCACACTATACATCTAATCCTTTGTTACAGCAAGCCGGTGAGATTGACAACCTCACTGTCACGTTGGGGCAAAGTAATTTGGTTGTGTTGTGCAGGTTCCACGTTGGCGCCGGAATCCCTGGTGTTGCGCCGCACTACACTCCGCCGCCATCAACCTTGAACGTGCTTCTTGGCTCCTACTGGTTCGATAAACCTTGGTTTCTTACTGAGGGAAAACTTGCCGCTGTACGCCTCACACCTTCCTCTTGGGGTTCCCAACGGACGCGTGCTGTACGCATATCAAGCACTTTTTCTGGCGCCGTTGCCGGGGAGATCAAGACACACTGCAAGGGGAGTCTCCACCTCCAATCTCATTATTTTGTTTTTGTCTTGCTTTATTTTTATTTACTACTTTGTTTGCTGCATTATATCAAAACACAAAAAAAATTAGTTGCTAGCTTTACTTTATTTGCAATCTTGTTCTCCATATTAAAAACACAAAAAAATTAGTTACTTGCATTTACTTTATCTAGTTTGCTTTATTTACTATTGCTAAAATGGGTACTCCTGAAAATACTAAGTTGTGTGAATTCACAAACACAAATAATAATGATTTCTTATGCACACCTATTGCTCCACCTGCTACTACAGCAGAATTCTTTGAAATTAAACCTGCTTTACTGAATCTTGTTATGATAGAGCAATTTTCTGGTGTTAGTTCTGATGATGCTACTGCCCATCTTAATAATTTTGTTGAACTATGTGAAATGCAAAAGTATAAGGATGTAGATGGTGACATTATAAAATTAAAATTGTTTCCTTTCTCCTTAAGAGGAAGAGCTAAAGATTGGTTGCTATCTCTGCCTAAGAATAGTATTGATTCATGGACTAAATGTAAGGATGCTTTCATTGGTAGATATTATCCTCCTGCTAAAATTATATCTTTGAGAAGTAGCATAATGAATTTTAAGAAATTAGATACTGAGCTTGTTGCCCAAGCATGGAAAAGAATGAAATCTTTGGTTAAAAATTTCCCTACCCATGGACTGACTACTTGGATGATCATCCAAACCTTTTATGCAGGACTGAATTTTTCTTCACGGAACCTGTTGGATTCAGCTGCTGGAGGTACCTTTATGTCCATCACTCTAGGCGCCGCAACAAAGCTTCTTGATAATATGATGATTAATTACTCTGAATGGCACACGGAAAGAGCTCCATAAGGTAAGAAGGTAAATTCTGTTGAAGAAACCTCCTCCTTGAGTGATAACATTGATGCTATTATGTCTATGCTTGTGAATGGTAGGACTAATGTTGATCCTAATAATGTTCCGTTAGCTTCATTGGTTGCTCAAGAAGAACATGTTGATGTGAACTTCATTAAAAGTAACAATTACAATAACTCTAGGCCATATCCTGCTAATGGTAACTCTTATGGTAGATATGTTTCACCTAATGAGGAAAAGATGTTAGAAATTGAAAGATCTACTAAGAGCTTTATGCAATCCCAATATGAGCAAAATAAATTGTTTACTAAAACTATGAATGAACAATCTACGTTGTTGAAAAATATAGGAAATCAACTTGAAAATCTGAATATGGAGATCCCTGGGTTGCAAACTAAACTTGCAAATGCTGAAAACCGAATCTCATACATGTCTGCGTCACAATCTTCCTTAATTAATAAAATGGCTGCTAAACCTGAGGATATTGATAATAAAATTGTTACTACAGCAAATGCCATCCAAGTTAAAATTAATGAGAATATAAGATTGATGGCCGAATTGCGTGCTAGGTGGGAAAAAGAAGAAAATGCTAAAGAAGACAATATAGTTAAAGTTTGGACTATTACCACCACTAGTAATGCTAATGCTCCACATGTTGCCGCACCTCCTACTATCAATGGTAAAATAATTGGTGTTGGCAATGTTTCCACTTATAATGCAAAGCCTGCAAAACTGCCGGAACCTGCTAAAACTGCTTGTGATAAAACTGCTGAAATTTTTTCCAACGTTGGGGATAATGATCCCATTGCTTTAGATCATAATGGTTTAGATTTTGATGATTGTCACATCTCTGAAGTTATAAAGTTCTTACAAAAACTTGCTAAAAGTCCTAATGCTAGTGCTATAAATTTGGCCTTTACAAAACATATTACGAATGCTCTCATAAAAGCTAGAGAAGAGAAATTGGAACGCGAAGCTTCTATTCCTAGGAAGTTAGAGGATGGTTGGGAGCCCATCATTAAGATGAAGGTCAATGACTTTGATTGTAATGCTTTATGTGATCTTGGTGCAAGTATTTCCGTTATGCCTAGGAAAATCTATAATATGCTTGACTTGCCACCATTGAAAAATTGTTATTTGGATGTTAATCTTGCTGATAACTCTACAAAGAAACCTTTGGGGAGAGTTGATAATATTCGCATTACTGTTAACAATAACCTTGTCCCCGTTGATTTTGTTGTCTTGGATATTGAATGCAATGCATCTTGTCCCATTATATTGGGAAAACCTTTTCTTCGAACTGTTGGTGCTATTATTGACATGAAGGAAGGTAATATTAAATATCAATTTCCTCTCAAAAAAGGTATGGAACACTTACCTAGAAAGAGAATGAAGTTACCTTTTGATTCTATCATTAGAACAAATTACGATGTTAATGCTTCATCTCTTGATAACACTTGATACACACTTTCTGCGCCTAGCTGAAAGGCGTTAAAGAAAAGCGCTTATGGGAGACAACCCATGATTTTACTACATCACTTTTGTTTTATATTTGAGTCTTGGAAGTTGTTACTACTGTAGCAACCTCTCCTTATCTTAATTTTGTTGCATTGTTGTGCCAAGTAAAGTCTTTGATAGTAAGGTTCATACTAGATTTGGATTACTGCGCAGAAACAGATTTCTTGCTGTCACGAATTTGAGCAGTAGGCTCTGTAGGTAACTCAGAAAATTCTGCCAATTTACGTGAGTGATCCTCAGATATGTACGCAACTTTCATTCAATTTGAGCATTTTCATCTGAGCAAGTCTGGTGCACCTAAAAAAATTCGTCTTTATGTACTGTTCTGTTTTGACAGATTCTGCCTTTTATTTCGCATTGCCTGTTTTGCTATGTTTGATGGATTTCTTTATTCCATTAACTTTCAGTAGCTTTGTGCAATATCCAGAAGTCTTAAGAATGATTATGTCACCTCTGAACATGTGAATTTTGATTATGCACTAACCCTCTAATGAGTTGTTTTGAGTTTGGTGTGGAGGAAGTTTTCAAGGATCAAGAGAGGAGGATGATACAATATGATCAAGGAGAGTGAAAGCTCTAAGCTTGGGGATGCCCCGGTGGTTCATTCCTGCATATTTCAAGAAGACTCAAGCATCTAAGCTTGGGGATGCCCAAGGCATCCCCTTCTTCATCGACAACATTATCAGGTTCCTCTAGTGAAACTATATTTTTATTCCATCACATCTTATGTGCTTTACTTGGAGCGTCTGTATGTTTTTGTTTTTTGCTTTTTTGAATAAAGTTGGATCCTAGCATTCATTGTGTGTGAGAGAGACACGCTCCGCTGTTGCATATGGACAAATATGTCCTTAGGCTTTACTCATAATATTCATGGCGAAGGTTGAAACTGCTTCGTTAAATTGTTATATGGATGGAAACGGGAAATGCTACATGTGGTAATTGGTATAATATCTTGAATAATGTGATACTTGGCAATTGTTGTGCTCATGTTTAAGCTCTTGCATCATATACTTTGCACCTATTAGTGAAGAAATACATAGAGCTTGCTAAAATTTGGTTTGCATGATTGGTCTCTCTAAGGTCTAGATATTTTCTAGTAAGGGTCGAACAACAAGGAAGACGGTGTAGAGTCTTATAATGCTTACAATATGTCTTTTATGTGAGTTTTGCTGTACCGGTTCATACTTGTGTTTGTCTCAAATAACCTTGCTATCCTAAGCCTTGTATTGAGAGGGAATACTTCTCATGCATCCAAAATCCTTGAGCCAAACACTATGCCACTTGTGTCCACCATACCTACCTACTACATGGTATTTCTCCGCCATTCCAAAGTAAATTGCTTGAGTTCTACCTTTAAATTTCCATTCTTCGCCTTTGCAATATATAGCTCATGGGACAAATAGCCTAAAAACTATTGTGGTATTGAATATGTACTTATGCATCTTATCTCTTATAAGTTGCTTGTTGAGCGATAACCATGTTCCTGGGGACGCCATCAACTACCCTTTGTTGAATATCATGTGAGTTGCTATGCATGTTCGTCTTGTCTGAAGTAAGGGCGATTTACCATGAGTTGAATGGTTTGAGTATGCATATTGTTAGAGAAGAACATTGGGACGCTAACTAAAGCCATGATTCATGGTGGAAGTTTCAGTTTTGGACAACAATCCTCAATCTCTTATGAGAATATTATTTGTTGCTAACTGCTTATGCATTAAAGAGGAGTCCATTATCTGTTGTCTATGTTGTCCCGGTATGGATGTCTAAGTTGAGAATAATCAAAAGCGAGAAATCCAGCGCGAGCTTTCTCCTTAGACCTTTGTACAGGCGGCATAGAGGTACCCCTTTGTGATACTTGGTTAAAACATATGTATTGCGATGATAATCCAGGTAATCCGAGCTAATTAGGACAAGGTGCGGGCACTATTGGTAATCTATGCATGAGGCTTGCAACTTGTAGGATATAATTTACATAATACATATGCTTTATTACTACCGTTGACAAAATTGTTTCTTGTTTTCAAAATAAAAGCTCTAGCACAAATATAGCAATCGATGCTTCCCTCTGCGAAGGGCCTTTCTTCTACTTTTATGTTGAGTCAGTTTACCCACTTCTCTCCATCTTAAGAAACAAGCACTTGTGTTAACTGTGCATTGATTCTTACATACTTGCTTATTGCACTTATTATATTACTTTATGTTGACAATATCCATGAGATATACATGTTACAAGTTGAAAGCAACCGCTGAAACTTAATCTTCCTTTGTGTTGCTTCAATGCCTCTACTATGAATTTATTGCTTTATGAGTTAACTCTTATGCAAGACTTATTGATGCTTGTCTTGAAAGTACTATTCATGAAAAGTCTTTGTTATATGATTCAATTGTTTACTCATTGTCTTTATCATTGCTTCGAATCGCTGCATTCATTACATGTACTTACAATAGTATTGATCAAGATTATGATGGCATGTTGATACGTCCAAAACGTATCTACTTTCCCGAACACTTTTGCTATTGTTTTGCCTCTAATTTGTGTATTTTGGATGCAACTAACACGGACTAACGCTGTTTTCAGCAGAACTGCTCTGGTGTCTCGTTTTTGTGCAGAAATCCAACTTTCAGGAAAATCCTCGGAATTTATGCCGAAGGCCCTATTTTCCCAGAATACTGACGGAGCCAGAAGGACAGGTCAGGTGGAGGCCCGAGGGCCGCACACCATAAGGCGGCGCGGCCCAGGGGGGCCCGCGCGGCCCTGTGGTGTGGCCCCCTCGGCTGGCCTCCGATGCCCTCCTTCGGACTATATAATGCCTTCGACCTAAAAACGCACGGAGAGAAGTCGAAGTTGCCAGAAAGCCTCCAGAATGCCGCCACATCGCGAAACTCCATCGCGGGAGCCAGAAGTCTCCGTTCTGGCACTCCGCCGGGACGGGGAATTGGAGGAGATCATCGCCATCATCACCACCGATGCCTCTCCATCAACCAGCCATATTTCCCCATCCATGAGTGAGTAATTCCCCCGCTGTAGGCCGAAGGGGATGGTAGGGATTGGATGAGATTGGTCATGTAATAGCATAAGATTGTTAGGGCATAGTGCCTAGTGTCCGTAATTGGTACTTTGATGATATTGTTGCAACTTGTTATGCTTAATGCTTGTCACTAGGGCCCGAGTGCCATGATCTCAGATCTGAACATGTTATTGTTTCATCATGATATTCATTGTTTATGGTCTTACCTGCAAGTTGTATACACATGTCGCTGTCCGGAACCGATGGCCCCGAAGTGACAGAAATCGGGACAACCGGAGGGGATGGTAGTGATGTGAGGATCACATGTGTTCACGGAGTGTTAATTCTTTGCTCCGGTACTCTATTAAAAGGAGTACCTTAATATCCAGTAGATTCCCTTGAGGCCCGGCTGCCACCGGCTGGTAGGACAAAAGATGTTGTGCAAGTTTCTCATTGCGAGCACGTACGACTATAATTGGAACACATGCCTATTGATTGCTTTGTACTTGGACACCGTTTTATTATTATCTGCAAATGCCCTGCTATGATTTACATGAGTTTCTCTCATCCATGCAACGCCCGTCATCCGTCCCCGTGCCTACAGTATTTTAATCCTGCTGTTTACTATAATCACTACTGCTGTCTCTGTTAATCTGCTGCTGTTATTTCACTACTGCTACTGCTATAAAACTGTTACTACTGATAAACTCTTGCGAGCAAGTCTGTTTCCAGGTGCAGCTGAATTGACAACTCCGCTGTTAAGGCTTCCAAGTGTTCTTTGTCTCCCCTTGTGTCGAATCAATAAATTGGGTTATACTACCCGCGAAGACTGCTGCGATCCCCTATACTTGTGGGTCATCAAGACTGTTTTCTGGTGCCGTTGCCGGGGAGCATAGCTTTATTTGGAAGTTCACTTGGATTGATATTGTTCGCTGCAAATTCTCCATCATGGGTAAAGCTCGCAATTCTAAAGTCGCCATATTACCATCCACTACAAGAAAAGGTACAACTCTGAGTACCTCTGCTACACTTGATTCACCATCTGTGATAAGTCAACTCGTTTCACCGCCACAAGCTGGTACGTCTGCTGAATCTCAAAACTCTCATAATATTGATAATATTTCTACTGTGCTTGATGATAATGGTTCGTTGGGATCCTTTCTAGATGCTACAATTGCTAGGTCTAGACAAATTGAAAATGCTGAAACTCCTAATGAAAATGCCACTACACCTGTTAGTTCACCTGAACTTGATTATTCTAGTGATGATCCTGATGAAGATTATGTGGAGCTTAATGATGATTTTATTAATAGATGCAATGCTACTGATGCAAGAAACATTAAAAAGTTTCTCACACAATATACTGTTAGACATAAGCTATCTCCTGATCCTGAATTTGCCACATCTCCTATATGCATTAAGGATAAATATTATGATTTTTCTCTTGATCTATCTCATATAGCTATTGTAGAGAAAGCACCCTTTTGTGGTACTAAAAAAGAAAGTGCTGTAGAACACATGAATGAACTTTTTTCTCTGATGATGTCAAGATGCGTACTTACTTTGTCATTAAAATTTTTCCTTTCTCATTAAAGGATGATGCTAAAACTTGGTATAATAATTTTCCTCCTGGTTCTATTAAAAGTCCATCTGACTTGCGTGATGTTTTCTTTCGAAAATACTTTCCTGCTAGTGCTCAACATGCTGCTTTACAGAGAATTTACAGATTTGATCAGGGAGATGAAGAGAAATTGCCTGCGGCATGGGCAAGATTTTGTTCTCTTATCAGAGCTCGACCTGGACATGATTTAGAAAAGAATGATCTACTTGATATATTTTATAGTGGACTAACCATTGAATCTAGAGCATATTTGGATAGTTGTGCTGGTTGTGTTTTCAGGAAAAGAACTCCAGACAAAGATGAAGAATTATTGGCTAGAATAAGCCGGAATCATGATGATTGGGATACACCTGAACCAACTCCAACGCCAATATTGAAGAAGAGGGGTTTAATTGAATTGAATGATGAAGATATGCGGGAAGCTAAGAAGTCTCTCAAGGAGAAAGGTATTAAATCCGAAGATGTGAAGAATCTACCTCCCATAGAGGATATATGTGAGATAATTCCCCCTTCACCCATGATTGAGGTAAACTCCCTTCAACGCTTTACTAGGGAAGATATTCCGTATTCAAAACCTCCTACGCAATGCTTAGATGAGTTTGATAATTATATTGTTAATCAAGAAAATTTTAATATGAGAGTAGAGAATCATCTAATGGAAAATTCTCAAGCTATTAGCAATTTGCATGATATTGTGGAGAGAACCTCCAATGATGTTAAGATGCTTGTTAAACATTTTCAAATGATTCAAACTCAAATTGATCAACTCACTAAAGTGCAAAATGACTTGCTAAATAGTAATTCTAAAGAGAAACATGCTTATGAAGTAACAACTAGAGGTGGTGTCTCTACCCAGGATCCTCTATATCCTGAAGGGCATCCTAAAAGAATTGAACAAGATTCTCAACGCATTGAACCTAGTGCTCCTTCTAAGAAGAAAAAGAAGAAGAAACATAAAAATGTTGTAGAATCCTCTGAACCTGTTAATGATCCTAATAGTATTTCTATTTCCGATGCTGAAACTGAAAGTGGAAATGAACATGATAATGATAATGATAATAATAAGAATGATGCTTCTGATAAAGAAGAGGTAGAAGATGAACCTGAAAAGCATGATAAAAATAAAAGTATACTAAAGAAGATTTTATTGCTAAGAAACATGGTAACGAAAGAGAACCTTGGGTGCAAAAGCAAATGCCTTTTCCTGCTAAGAAACTAAAATCAAAGGAAGAAGAACACTATAATAAATTTTGTGATTGGATGAAACCTTTATTCTTGCAAATCCCTTTGACTGATGCTATTAAATTGCCTCCTTATTCAAAGTATATGAAAGATATTGTTACTAACAAAAGGAAAATCCCCAATGAGGAGATTTCCACTATGCTTGCTAATTACTCTTTCAATGGCAAAGTGCCGAAGAAGTTGGGCGACCCCGGTATACCTACTATTCCTAGTTCTATTAAGAATAATTATGTTAAAACTGCTCTATGTGACTTGGGAGCCGGTGTTAGTGTTATGCCTTTTTCTCTTTATAAGAGGCTTTATCTAGATAAGTTGATACCTACTGATATATCTTTGCAAATGGCTGATAAATCTATTGCTATTCCTGTTGGTATATGTGAGGATGTTCCTGTTCAAGTTACTAATAACTGCTTGATATTAACTGATTTTGTTGTGTTGGAAATGCCTGAAGATGATAATATGTCTATTATTCTTGGGAGACCTTTTCTTAACACCGCAGGGGCTGTTATTGATTGCAATAAAGGAAAGGTTACTTTTAATGTTGATGATAAGGAGCATACCGTTTATTTCCCCAAGAGGATTGACAAAGTATGTGGAGTCAATACTATTTCTAATGTGAGAACTATCAAAATTGGAACTATCGATTGTCCTATATATGAGCCTAAAGAAGGTTATCAAAATCTTATGATTGGATCCATATCAATACAATTCAAGGTAACATGATTGATTTGAGGTTTATTTCTTCTTATGTTATGTAAAAATTATTCGGTGGCAAGACTTGATCAACCTTGTTAACGAATACCTTTTATATGCATAGAGGAGGTTAACAACATCTCTTTCTTCCTCCACTTGTCTTATTTGCTGTAGCGCTTTTGATTTGCAAAGTTCCTTAGTTAATTAGAGATTTCAAAATTTTTCCTGTCCAGTAATAATAAACTTAATACCCAGAAATGTGCATTTTTCAAAGTTTTCAAAAATTCACAAAATTATACCGTTGGTCCTATTTTTCGAAGAGGCACCTGGGAGCACCAGAGGATGACCAGTGGGGCACCCCAGGGGGCCACCCCACCAGCCGGCGCGGCCAAGGAGGGGGGCGCGCCACCTTGTGGTGTGGGCCCCTCCTTGCCCCACTACTTCATCTTTTTCTCCCAGAATCTTCTCTCTCCCGAAAAAACTCGAACCAGCTTTCTCTCACTCGCATTTTTCCTCAAGAGCTCAGGATTTTTCGATCTCTTTGCTCAGCCCAGATTTCTGTCTGAAATTTGGCACATTTGCTCTCCGGTATGTGACTCCTCCGATTATCCAAATAGAATTTTGTTTGGTTGAGTATATCTTGAATATTTTGCTGCTGTAGGTAACATGTTTAGTGAGCTTGCATGTTTGTTCTAAGTTGTATAAACTAGTTTTGATGCATGATTAGTACTCTAGCAAGTTCCTATAGTAGTCCCCCTTGATTATATATCACCAAATCAAGTTTTATATCACTTGTTGAAAAATTTCAGAAAAGAAAGATGAAGAAGTTCAACTTTGGAGAATTGTTCAAGAGAGGAACAACCAGCACCGGGAGGCCTTCTAGGACCGCCACCTGACTTAGGCGATCCTACAATGAGGATATCATCGCGCCTAGCTTCGCGCCCGAGGAAGACAATGGGGCTCCTAATGCTTCGTCCTTCCCATGTTTTGATTTTCTGACAAATGCAGGGATATTGGATGATTTCTTCACCCTTGTCAATAGGGCGGGTTTAGCCACCTACGTGGGAGATGAAAGAGAGCAATATTACATGCTCACCAAAATCTTCGTCGAGAGCTTCAAGTTCCACAACACGCAATATGAGCCGACAGTTGCATTCAAGATCTATGGTAATCCTGTTACTATGGAATTGGAAGAATTTTGTCGTGCATTGGATATTGCCCCTGTAGGTACAGCAAGGAGGATTGATGACAACCCCTGGGACCTGTTGGAGCTCTATCAAGGGATCACCGATGATGATTGTCGCACCATTCAGCGTGGCAAGATAAGGAACATTCAACTCCCCGCCATTAAATATTTTGCGTATTACATTGCTGCCAGCATTCTTGGTAGGGAGAACACTAGCAATATTTCTAGTTACCATATTGCTTTCTTGAATATTGCACTTACTGGACGGACATCTTATCATCTTGGTTCTCTTATTGCTCGCCGCCTGTCTAATAGGGGGCCTATTTTTGGAGGAACTACTGCACTGCGCGTTTTAACACATTTAAGGCTTCCTCTTGATCCTAATGATGTGCCATTAACCCCTAGGAGGCTTGATATTGCTGCTATGAAAAGCCATCATTTTATTACCACTGATTCCACTTTAGATAACATGGTCTATAGAATGTTGTTTGCTGACGGGGATGAGAAGGAAATCCCTCTTCCCCAGCCGGGTTTGTTCAGTATTGACAAGGAACCATGGTCGCGCACTAAGGAGGAGGTGGATGAACATATGAAGATACAAGACTTCCATCAGCAGCATGACTCCGAGGACGCCGAGCCCTCCTACGATTACACCGTCACGTATCTGGGTGCTTCTTCTAGCACATGCCCGGAATATGATCCATCTTCGTCGTACTATGGAGATACTACCTCATGGCCTCGATGGGATTGAACTCCACTTAGGCCAAAAGCCTAAGCTTGGGGGGAGGTATACCGGCATCACTCATTCTTTGCATATTATGGTTGCTGGATACTTGTACATACTTGTTTAGTTGCTTTGAGTGGTTTTCTAATGAGAGGAAGATGATATTTGGGGAAGTGCTACTTGAAAACAGATTCTGGACTTTTACCGAAAAAATTTCCAAAATTAGCCAGAACAGTATTTTGCGAAGCCAATTTTTGTGCATGTTCCCCAGGTTGTTATCTAACTTTCATTAGTTGAACACTTTTCGATTTGAGCAGTGGAAGAATTTATTAAAAATCGGGTACTGTACTGCTGTCAAGTTTGACGAATTTCTGCTGCTTTGTGTTTATGTGACTTTTCTAGTTTGCCAATTCTTGTTTTCGCTTTGTTTCCTTCCCAAAACACAAAAAGACCAAAAATATTTCTGTTGTTTCTCTTCATAATTTGTTTGCTTTGGTTTCTTGCATTTATTTCGCTTTATTTGCTATTGCTAGTTTGCTACAAGAAAACCCAAAAAGATTTTGCTTTGTTTGCTTGTTTCCTTTTGTTCTTGTTTCCAATTCGAAAACACCAAAAATATTAGCTGTTCTTCTTTGGTTTGTAAAGTTCATCATGAGTTCAATGGTCTTCGGTGGCTGGAGCGTGGTTTTCATTTCATATTATCCAAGCTACACAAGTGAAAGGCAATAATGACGATCTACGACAATTGGATTGTGGTGAGAGGCTGGTATGAACTCTATTTGTTTTCATTTTTGTACATATACTCATCCATGTGAGCATGCTTAGTTGGTTCATGTGAGGTATATGTTATTTGAGAAAGTCTAGTAGTTCATGATCTCTCATGATTAGCTCCAATTTATTAATATGAGTAGCATGTCATGGATGTTTGCTTGCATTGTTTTATTCATAAGTAAGTATGGCATTGTGGTATCCTCCTCTGAATAATTCATTTATATCGACTTGGCATATGCTCACGCATGCATATGACTGAACAAATGTCAATTAAGCCTCAATGATTTACATTGCTTTTTTAGATAATAGGCAATAGCTTGCCCGACTTTAAATTAATAAAGCCACGAAGGTAACAATTCAGGTACAACTGCTGGGCATTACAGCTTGGCCACACATAACAGAGCACCAAAGAAAAAGATTCCAACGATCACAACGTAACAAGCAACACAAAAACCAGGGAGACTCCCCGCCGTCTTGGCCGTCCAGGTACCCGTTCCGTGGCCGGCCTACTCCTTCACGACGGCGTTGGCTTGAGCGCCGCGTACAGCTCCCTTAGCTCGCGTGCTATCCAGCTTAAGCCCTCCTTTTCTCTTGGCTTGCATTTTAGGCTCCACAGCTGCAAAAAAATGATGATTTTGAAAATAATGTCAGCTGGGTTAGCAATAGTTTTCTTTTCAATGGCAAGTTTATTGCGCACATTTCACAAAGCCCAAGATTGGGCAAGGAACAGGATCCACAGTAATTTTTTGGGGTAACCCGAGAAGCTAGACAGGATGTCGTGGAATTGGGCAAAATTGGTGGGGCACCAGTTGCACCCGAGCATCTGGCGCGTGACGGACCACGCAAAGATCGCCAAGGAGCAGGAGAAGAAGATATGGCTAGCGTCCTCAGGCGCCCCGCACAATGGGCAGAGTCCATTGGAGGGGCCGTGGCGAGCACGAATCTGTAGTCCCGAAGGTAGCTTATCTAGCGCCAGCTGCCAGGAGAAGATTTTGATTTTGAGCGGGACCGGGGCTTCCCACATGTCTTTGAAGTGGGCAATAGACGTGCCTCGCGAAAGCATCGAGTACATGGACTTCACAGAGTAGGATCCGGACTGTTCCAGGTGCCAGGAAATCTGGTCTTGACCCTCGGTGAGAATAACTTCCACTAAGGTATTTTGAAGCTCGACCCATTGACGCAGGCCCTCTGGATCAAGAGAACGGCGGAAGCGAACTTGTATAGAGTCTTGGAGAAACGCGTCAGCAACCGTAATATCTTGATTGTCACAAATGGCATACAACATAGGAAAGGATTCTAGGAGGGGGCCCCTCCCCCACCACCAGTCCTTCCAGAAACTGGTTCTAATGCCGTTCCGCACCTTGTGCTTTGCGCCAGCCTTAAACAGATGCTTGATCTTGTGAAGGCTTTTCCAGAAAGGTGACCCTCCCTGACCTGAGCCCGCAAACAGGTCGGAGGCGTCCGCATACTTAGCACGAAGGATACGGGCCCAAATCGTGTCCTCATCCTGATATAGCCTCCAAAGCCATTTCAGAAGCAGCGCCAAATTCATCTTTTTGGTATTGAGCAACCCAAGGCCTCCCACTTCCTTAGGTCTGCACACAGTTGGCCAGTTCACAAGATGGTACTTCCTTTTTGGTCCCGCGCCTTCCCAGAAGAACTTAGAGCGGTGCGAGTCAAACCTCGCATGAATCCCGTCATGGAGGAGGAACAGACCCATGGCATATATTGGTAGATTATCTAGGCACGCATTGGAGAGGATGAGTCGTCCCCCTGATGACATCAACCTTCCCAGCCACGGTTCGATTTTGGTAGCGAGTTTCCTCACCAAGAAGAGCCACTGTTCCAGGGTAAGTTTCCTGTCCGAGATAGGGAGACCCAGGTAAATGAAGGGGAAGGTGCCTAGCTTGCAGTTTAGCTTGTTAGCGATATCCGTTCGCTCCTCGAACCTCTGTCCCATCACAAACACCTCACTCTTGTGGTAATTTATCTTGAGCCCAGACATATCCTCAAAACACATCAGAAGAAACTTGAGATTGGCAATGTCCTCATCGGAACCCTGGATGAGGATGAGCGTATCGTCTGCGTATTGAAGATGGGAGACGCCCCCGGGCAGAAGGTGCGAAGCCAGGCCGTGAATATGACCGGCCTTGGCAGCAGCAGTGAGAATACCCGACAAGGCCTCGCCAATGAAGTTGAACAGCAGCGGTGAGAGGGGATCTCCCTGTCGAACCCCTCTCTTATTCCTGAAAAACGGCCCCACTTCACCGTTGATCGAGATAGCCGTTTGTCCCCCAGAGACAAGCTGAGAAATCCTATGGATGTAGCCTTCGTCAAAACCTTTGCAACGCAGTACTTCCCCCAGGAAGTCCCAATTCACTCTGTCGTAGGCCTTTTCGAAGTCAAGTTTGAGAAGCACCCCATTGTGCTTTCTCTTCCTCAAGTCATGAATGATTTCCAGCAGAGCCAGCGGACCATCAAGGATGTTTCTTCCTTTTATAAAGGCAGTTTGATTGGGGGATAAGATCCTATGCGCAATCGGATCCAACCTAGTAGCATATGCTTTGGAGACTATCTTAAAAATCACGTTGATCAAGGCAATCGGTCTGTATTGCGTGATTTGGTCTGCGCCCGGAACTTTTGGAATAAGAGATAGAATTCCGAAGTTAAGCCTAGAGATGTCAATGCGCCCCAGCACAAAGTCGTTGAGAATGTGTAGAACCCCAAGTTTGACCTGCGGCCAGAATTTCTTGAAGAAAACAACTGGAAAGCCGTCCGGGCCCGGGGCGGTGTCCGTCTTCATGTCTTTAACGATGGCTTCGAGCTCAGACTCAGAGAAGGTATAGGTCAAGTTCACGTTCTCTTCCTCTGAGACCCTATTGTACCTATCCCAGGTATCTGGCGCCAACCCACAAACCCTTGGAGCGGACGAGCCAAGGAGGTTCCTGTAGAAATCATATACGTGTTGTTGGATGAGCTTCGGGTATGTGATTGTCCCGCTATCCGAGATCAGAGCAGATATATTACATTTCCTTCTTCTGCCGTTGGCGACTGCGTGAAAGTATGCTGTGTTCGCGTCTCCCTGCAGCGCCCACTTAACTCTGCCCCGCTGCCTCCAGTGCTCCTCTTCCATCTTATAGATGTGCAGCAGCTGTTCTTCCAGGTGATATCTAGATGCCCAGGCGTCTTCGTCAAGGCCCGAAGAGTCTGCCAGGACGTCGAGCTGGGCAATCTGCGTCAAGAGTGACAACTTTGTGGCCTTGGAATCCCTACCAAGGTTCTGGTTCCAGCCCCGCAAGTATTGTCTTATTCCCGTCGACATGAAGGACCACCAGTCAATGATGTCACGGCCACCTACTTTGGACAGCAACCTGTCCCAGGTTAGCTGCATAAGCGGGACAAAGTCGGGGCGCTCGAACCAGCTAGTCTCGAAGAAGAAACGGTTGGAACGTATGGGGAAACCCTCCCCGGTATCAAAGACCAGCGGCGTGTGATCAGACCCTAGGCTGGTTTCAGCAGCGAGCGAGCAAAGAGGGAAAATGGCCTCGAAGGATGCGGACACAAAAACTCTATCAAGAGCAGAGCGAACAGGGTTCAGCTGATGGTTAGACCATGTAAAACGCGCCCCCGTGCGCGGAATTTCCCTAAGAGCCCAAGAGGCAATGCTGTTGTTGAATAGATCCATGAGGGTCCAGTTAAGATTGTCGTTGTTCTTGTCTTCAGCCACTCTGATAAGGTTGAAATCCCCTCCCATGAGAATCGGAAGGTCACAGTTGGCGATCTTGTCCGTAATCTCGGCCAGGAACCCCCTGGAGCGAGCATGGTCCGCAGGACCATAGATACCAATGACCTCAATCTTCTTCTTGGTAGCCCGATGAAGGATAGAAAGGCTGAGAAAGAATTGACCCCTGTCCATTCTCCCCACCTCAAACATACTGTCCCTAACTCCCAGGAGCATGCCTCCCGAATGGCCATTCGCCGGGAGCCAGGTCCAGAAAAATTTCTCGCCAACTTCAAGGCTGGCAAGTTCGGCGTCCGTGAAGTCTTGTTTGATGGTTTCTTGCAGCAGAACCAGATCAATATGGTGTAGCCTGAGGTAATCTTTGAGCAGGGTTCGCCTCCCCCTACGGCCGAACCCTCTGATATTCCAGAAAAGGGCTCTCATTGGCGAACCAGGCTAAGCGCCCGTGCTTGGCGGGTTAGCGGTCGGTGCCCAACAGGAGTGGGTCTGCGGGCTATTCTCTTCTTTTTGGGAGCAGTCTTCTTAACTTTGCCAGAGCCCGAGGTTGGCTCCCCCTCGGGGCCTCCCTCTGGGCAAGTACTTTCCTCCCCATGGTCAGTACTTGCCCGAGCAGCTTCTTCCTTGGCTTTTGCCGTCTCCTCTTCTATCTTCCTTCTGGCTGCGAGCAGTTCAGCTTGGGCGCGTTCACGAGCTTGGAGCAGAGCCACCGCTTGGGCAGGGGATCCGTCCGAGGACTTGAACAGGATACAACTGTCTCTGGCCACCTTAACGAGATGCTCTACCGAAGAAGCTTGGAAAGCAACAAAGGAAGAGGAGGGGAAAGAGTTACCTGGTGCAGGAGTGACGGAGGACGGGGTAGCAGCAACTTCATTGTCGGCCGGGGAGGCGGATGGTTCGATGGAGACCTTGGCCATGGAATTCTTCTCCGCAGTGGCCCGCATGGCGCGCTCCAGCACTGGGCCCTCAGTGGCCCCTTTAGCTCTCGCGCTTTTGCGAAGGGCTTCCGCTGGCGGGGCTCTAGAGCGTGGTGCACGGGCCACCGCAGCCCCCAGAGCTGGGATGGGTGCGTCCAGCATCAGGAGTTGGCCCGAGGAAGTCGAGCCACCCAACGAGATCGCAGGAGCTTGATGCAGGGCCAGAGGCGGGGTAGACACAGGCGTCTCCTTCGAGGGCTCCGATTCCGCCGCTTCCAGCATCAGCTTTCTAGACGGGCGATCATGGTTGCTCTTGCTCCTGCGTTCGCTGTTTCTCCGGTACTCCTGGTCAGAGGAAGCAGAGGGAGGAGAGCTCCAACCCACCTCCTCCCTATCCGCATCAGACAGTCTCAGGGCCTTGCCAGGCGTCGGAGAAACCCTTTCCTCCGACGACAGGTCAACAGGTAAATCTAGCTGCAGAGGCGAGTCACTAACAGAGGCTTCAGGAGACTTGAGCTTGGAATGAGAAGGGAGCGAAGCCTTGATGATTTGTGCCACCAGGGGGAAAATGTTTCCAGAGGGGGTCAGATTAGATCCATACTGGCTGCGGGCAGAGTCCGGGATGGAGAGGATTGGGTCCGCGACACTATCAGGAGGGGAGATCGACGAGAGCAGCGCTGCCTCCATCGGAACAGATTTACGTGGTCCACCCCCTCCTGCACCAGGAGCTGAGGCGGAAGAACGCTTGTCCTTCTGGTGCTTTCCCCACCTCCCGTCCCAGCGGTCTTCGTCAGTCTCTTCGCAGTCGTCATCTCTTTCCCCGATGTCGTCGCCAGGAGGGAAAGGAGGGAAACGCGGCGGAGCCCGAGGGGGAGAGTCTTCAGCAGCAGCGTTCTCGCGGAGGATCTTGATGCGGTATCCTTGTAAGTTGACGAAGAGAGTAATGAACTCTGGAAGCACATCTCCCTTGCGGCAACCAAACGACATTCTGACCGGCGCCTCCAGGTGGTCCAGGGAGGCCTCGTCCACCGAAATAGGTCGAGCCACCTCCCGAGTGGACAGCAGCAGACGTTCCGCCATGCGGAGGGGAGGCGGCACCCCCAGCAGCTTGACCCAGACCTCCTCCAGAGTCTCAGACGCAAGTGGGTCACCCAGCGGAACGGAGACCAACGCCTTGATTTTGCTCGTCGGCAGGGTAAGACCGCCCCCACGGATCGCAATACGAAGACTTTCTTTGGATGGGAAGACAACAGCAAAATCCGAGGCTGAAAGCTGTCGCACCTGCCAGTTCCAGTTCTCGTCAACCAGGTCTTTGAACTCCTCTTCGACTTCATCTTCTGAAAGGCGCCCCCCGTCCAGGATAACGGTGGCCGAGTTGGAGGCCGGGCGCTGTAGTTCTTCTTCAGGAACATCGATGCCGAGGAACCCCTGGCGTCCTCCACCGTAACCTGCCCAGTATGGGGCCAGAACCTTGGCGAAGGCAGCGCACATGGCCGAGAGATGGCCAACCTTCTTACAATTGACGCAGAAAGGCTCGTCAGTGCAGTCCGCCTGAATGTGCCCTTGTTTGCCGCAGTTGTAACAAGTGATATGTGCTGCATCTGGGTTTGCAACAGCGGCCTCCCCCGAGCCGGTGCCATCCCCAAGATGCGAAGAAGCGGAAGGGCCTTGGGTAGCGTTGGGCTGACGGAGATTCCTCCGACCCGCATTCTTCCCAGAAGCGCGGCCACGAGGAGGAGGTGGAGGGGGCGGAGGGGCACGGGCGTCCTGCCGTGAGCGCTCCCCCTCGGAACGCCACGACGAGGAGCCCGCCCGGTCGAGGTCGCGGTCGCGCTGGCGCTGCTGACGGCGGTGTTCCTCCTGCTCGCGGTCGAGCTTCTGCCGAAGATCTTGCTCGCGGTTACGGGAGAAGCCGCCTTGGTAGTCATCGTACGAGCGCTTGCCGTAGGAGGAGCGATCTCGATCCATGGGAGCAAGGTGGGGAACAAGGGCGCCGGAGATGGGGTCGCGGTGGCAGGAGAGGAGCTTGGCGGCGTGACGGTTGCGGCGGATGTCTCGATCGGAAGCAGGGAGGGCAAGTGTGAGATCTAGGGTTTGTGGTGGAAGCCAAAACCACTTAAGACCCGACGGCGGGAGGGTAAAAACGTCCACAGCAGAAACCCTAGACTCGGAAGGCCGCACATCCTCACCTGAGGCCACGTGGCGGAGATCCAACGGTTCAGACGAGAGGGTAGAGCTGTCCAGCGGAAGAGCGGGAGGTTGGGCCGGCCCACGCGGCCCCACCCCCAACGAAGATCGCACCTGGGCCTCCCTAGCAGGCCTGCTTCCCTGGGCCGGCCCACCAGGCCCCGCGCGACACAGGTCAGGGCTCCCCCCACTGGGGGCAAACCCTAGAGGCGGCGGCGGCGCCGCCCTCGGCTCCGGCCGCCCTGGGCACGGAGGAAGCGCCAGAACAAGGGCGCCGACACGGATCGACGACGGACCCGCCCCCTGGCCACCGAATCCCCCGGCGGCCGGGGAACTCCTTCCCCGATCCTGGACCCCAGGGAGCGGAGGGAAGTGGGCAGACCCCAACGGCGGCGGCGGCGGCTTCGGAGCAGAGGAACGAGGCTCGGGGCTCCCCTCCCTTGGGGAAGCGGACGCAGGCGACGGCGACGGCGCCCTCCCTGCCGGATCTGGCCAGAATCTCCCCAGATTCAGCGCAGAGGCAGGCGGCGGCGGCGAAGACACGTCGGCGACCGAAGAGCAGAGGTCCGAGTCTGAGTCCTCGACCTCAGAGCAGACGGGGGAGAGGACAGCAAACCTGTTGCCTTGACGAGCCGACGTCCGGCGACCCCCCTGGGTGCGGCCAGAGCGACGGCGGTGGCGCTCCGGGAGGGCAAGTTCCCAATCGCCTCCCGAGTCGCCAGAGCAGACGTGGCGCTTCGTGAGACACATCCACATGTGTGGATTTACTGAACAAAAGTCAATTAAGCCTCTATGATTTACATTGCTTCAGAGTTCTTGTATCACTTTTATGCCTCCGTTAATTTATTTTGCCGCAAGCATGATTATGACAGTTACTGCTCTCTTGATTTGTCGCTCCCTAGTCTTTTGCTAGCCTTCACTTGTACTGAGCGGGAACGCTGCTCGTGCTTCCAAACACCTGAAAACCAAGTTGTTCCAAAGTGTCCACCATAAATACCTATGCATGGCATTTCAAACCATTCCAAGTAAATTCTCATGCGCTACCTTTAAAACCTTCGAAATGCTTCTCAATTTGTGTTAATGTTTCATAGCTCATGAGGAAGTATGTGGTGTTTAGCTTTCAACCTTGTCATTTATTTTTGACGGACTCTCATATGGACTAGTGGCACATCCGCTTATCCAATAATTTTGCAAAAAGAGCTGGCAATGGGATTCCCAGTCCCGAATTAATTAATCTAAATAGACACTCCTCCATGGTATGTGATTGTTGGATGGCACCCGAAGGATTCGGTTAGCCATGGCTTGTGTAAGCAAAGGTTGGGGGGAGTGTCATCATAATAAAACTAAAATAAAAAGGCACTCCTTCATGGTATGTGATTGTTGGCAGGCACCCGAGGATTCGGTTAGCCATGGTTTGTGTAAGAAAGGTTGGAAGGAGTGCCGCATAAACATAAAAATAATTCATGGGAGCCGCTCTTGGGAGTCCGGTTGGCGAGGTAGTTGGTGTACCCATTACCATTCGTTGACAACAACAAACACCTCTCAAAATAATTTTACTCCTGATTTAAAAAATGAAAAGCTCTAGCGCATGTTAATCCCTGCTTCCCTCTGCGAAGGGTCAATCTTTTACTTTTGTGTTGTGTCTCCATTATTTCTTTGAGCACTATCTTGAGAGCACAACTGTCATTCTTAGTATAATATGCTTGTCTCAAAATATGATTGATTGTGGTATAACTTTGATGCTTTTATCTTTGACAATCACTACTTCTAGTCTTTCTATGAACTCCAGAGGTGCCCGGGCATTTATGTTTTGCCAATCAAATACAGGCAAGCGAGATACCACTTTATCATACTCTCTTATGAACATTGCAATCCTGCTTATATACATGATTCGTGATGCTTATTATTAATTGTTGGTACCTCTTCATGATTGGCGTAGCTATTAGATGATCTTATTTGTATGCATCTCATTATGAACTGCTTAAGTATTAGCCATATCATGAGAATATATACATCATATGAGCAAATGTGTTCGTGAAAGTTCTTTTATCGCTTAGTTGTTAACTGAATTGCTTGAGGACAAGCAATAAGCTAAGCTTGGGGGGAGTTGATACGTCCAAAATGTATCTACTTTCCCGAACACTTTTGTTATTGTTTTGCCTCTAATTTGTGTATTTTGGATGCAACTAACACGGACTAACACTGTTTTCAGCAGAACTGCTCTGGTGTCTCGTTTTTGTGCAGAAATCCAACTTTCAGGAAAATCCTCAGAATTTATGCAGAAGGCCCTATTTTCCCAGAATACTGACGGAGCCAGAAGGACAGGTTAGGTGGAGGCCCGAGGGCCCCACACCATAAGGCGGCGCGGCCCAGGGGGGGGCCCGCGCGGCCCTGTGGTGTGGCCCCCTCGGCCGGCCTCCGACGCCCTCCTTCGGACTATATAATGCCTTCGACCTAAAAACGCACGAAGAGAAGTCGAAGTCGCAAGAAAGCCTCCAGAACACCGCCACATCGCGAAACTCCGTCGCGGGAGCCAGAAGTCTCCGTTCTGGCACTCCGCCGGGACGGGGAATTGGAGGAGATCATCGCCATCATCACCACCGACGCCTGTCCATCAACCAGCCATGTTTCCCCCATCCATGAGTGAGTAATTCCCCCGCTGTAGGCCGAAGGGGATGGTAGGGATTGGATGAGATTGGTCATGTAATAGCATAAGATTGTTAGGGCATAGTGCCTAGTGTCCGTAATTGGTACTTTGATGATATTGTTGCAACTTGTTATGCTTAATGCTTGTCACTAGGGCCCGAGTGCCATGATCTCAGATCTGAACATGTTATTGTTTCATCATGATATTCATTGTTTATGGTCTTACCTGCAAGTTGTATACACATGTCGCTGTCCGGAACCGATGGCCCCGAAGTGACAGAAATCGGGACAACCGGAGGGGATGGTAGTGATGTGAGGATCACATGTGTTCACAGAGTGTTAATGCTTTGCTCCGGTACTCTATTAAAAGGAGTACCTTAATATCCAGTAGATTCCCTTGAGGCCCGGCTGCCACCGGCTGGTAGGACAAAAGATGTTGTGCAAGTTTCTCATTGCGAGCACGTACGACTATAATTGGAACACATGCCTATTGATTGCTTTGTACTTGGACACCATTTTATTATTATCTGCAAATGCCCTGCTATGATTTACATGAGTTTCTCTCATCCATGCAACGCCCGTCATCCGTCCCCGTGCCTACAGTATTTTAATCCTGCTGTTTACTATAATCACTACTGCTGTCTCTATTACTCTGCTGCTGTTATTTCACTACTGCTACTGCTATAAAACTATTACTACTGATAAACTCTTGCGAGCAAGTCTGTTTCCAGGTGCAGCTGAATTGACAACTCCGCTGTTAAGGCTTCCAAGTGTTCTTTGTCTCCCCTTGTGTCGAATCAATAAATTGGGTTATACTACCCGCGAAGACTGCTGCGATCCCCTATACTTGTGGGTCATCACATGTCACTTCAGAAATTATCTTTGTTATCGTTTACCTACTCGGGACAAGTAGGAAGTAAGCTTGGGGATGCTGATACGTCTCCAACGTATCGATAATTTCTTATGTTCCATGCTTGTTTTATGATGATACACACATGTTTTATACATACTTTATGTCATATTTATGCATTTCCGGCACTAACCTATTGACGAGATGCCGAAGAGCCAGTTGCTGTTTTCTGCTGTTTTTGGTTTCAGAAATCCTAGTAAGGAAATATTCTCGGAATTGGACGAAATCAACGCCCAGGATCTTATTTTTCCACGAAGCTTCCAGAAGTCCGAAAGGGAAACGAAGTGGGGCGACGAGGTGACGCCACACTAGGGCGGCGCGACCCAGGTGCTGGCCGTGCGGCCCTAGGTGTGGGCCCCTCATGGCGCCCCCTGACCTACCCTTCCGCCTACATAAGCCTTCGTCGAGAATAACTCCAGTACCGAGAGCCACGATACGGAAAACCTTCCAGAGACTCCGCCGCCGCCAATCCCATATCGGGGGATTCAGGAGATCGCCTCCGGCACCCTGCCGGAGAGGGGAATCATCTCCCGGAGGACTCTTCACCGCCATGGTCGCCTCCGGAGTGATGTGTGAGTAGTTCACCCCTGGACTATTGGTCCATAGCAGTAGCTAGATGGTCGTCTTCTCCTAATTGTGCTATCATTGTTGGATCTTGTGAGCTGCCTAACATGATCAAGATCATCTATTTGTAATGCTACATGTTGCATTTGTTGGGATCCGATGAATAGTGAATGCTATGTTATGTTGATTATCAATCTATTATCTATGTGTTGTTTATGATCTTGCATGCTCTCTAAAAAATTAGTAGAGGATCTGGCCAAGTTGATACTTGTAACTCCAAGAGGGAGTATTTATGCTCGATAGTGGGTAATGCCTCCATTAAATCTGGGACAGTGACAGAAAGTTCTAAGGTTGTGGATGTGCTGTTGCCACTAGGGATAAAACATCAATGCTATGTCTAAGGATGTATTTGTTGATTACATTACGCACCATACTTAATGCAATTGTCTATTGTTTGCAACTTAATATTGGAGGGGGTTCGGATGATAACCTGAAGGTGGACTTTTTAGGCATAGATGCATGCTGGATAGCGGTCTATGTACTTTGTCGTAATGCCCAATTGAATCTCACAATACTCATCATAACATGTATGTGCATGGGCATGCCCTCTTTATTTGTCAATTGCCCAACTGTAATTTGTTCACCCAACATGCTATTTATCTTATGGGAGAGACACCACTAGTGAACTGTGGACCCCGGTCCATTCTTTTACATCGAATACAATCTACTGCAATACTTGTTCTACTGTTCTCTGCAAACAATCATCATCCACACTATACATCTAATCCTTTGTTACAGCAAGCCGGTGAGATTGACAACCTCACTGTCATGTTGGGGCAAAGTAATTTGGTTGTGTTGTGTGATACGTCTCCAAAGTATCGATAATTTCTTATGTTCTATGCTACTTTATTGATGATACCTACATATTTTATACATACTTTATGTCATATTTATGCATTTTCCGGCACTAACCTATTAACGAGATGCCGAAGAGCCAGTTGTTGTTTTCTGCTGTTTTTGGTTTCAGAAATCCTAGTAAGGAAATATTCTCGGAATTGGACGAAATCAACGCCCAGGATCTTATTTTTCCACGAAGCTTCCAGAACACCGGGGGAGATACGAAGTGGGGCGACGAGGCGACGCCACACCAGGGCGGCGCGGCCCAGGCCCTGGCCGCGCCGGCCTGTGGTGTGGGCCCCTCGTGGCGCCCCCTGACCTACCCTTCCGCCTACATAAGCCTTCGTCGAGAATAACTCCAGTACCGAGAGCCACGATACGGAAAACCTTCCAGAGGCGCCGCCGCCGCCAATCCCATCTCGGGGGATTCAGGAGATTGTCTCCGGCACCCTGCCGGAGAGGGGAATCATCTCCCGGAGGACTCTTCACCGCCATGGTCGCCTCCGGAGTGATGTGTGAGTAGTTCACCCCTGGACTATGGGTCCATAGCAGTAGCTAGATGGTCGTCTTCTCCTAATTGTGCTATCATTGTTGGATCTTGTGAGCTGCCTAACATGATCAAGATCATCTATCTGTAATGCTACATGTTGCGTTTGTTGGGATCCGATGAATAATGAATGCTATGTTATGTTGATTATCAATCTATCATCTATGTGTTGTTTATGATCTTGCATGCTCTCCGTTGCTAGTAGAGGCTCTAGCCAAGTTTTTGCTTGTAACTCCAAGAGGGAGTATTTATGCTCGATAGTGGGTTCATGTCTCCATTAAATCTGGGGGAGTGACAGAAACCTCTAAGGTTGTGGATGTGCTGTTGCCACTAGGGATAAAACATCAATGCTATGCCTAAGGATATATTTATTGATTACATTACGCACCATACTTAATGCAATTGTCTGTTGTTTGCAACTTAATACTGGAGGGGGTTCGGATGATAACCTGAAGGTGGACTTTTTAGGCATAGATGCATGCTGGATAGCGGTCTATGTACTTTGTCGTAATGCCCAATTAAATCTCACAATACTCATCATAACATGTATGTGCATGGTCATGCCCTCTGATGTCTATGCCCCCTCCTTTTCCTGTAGACAGTGTTGGGGCTCCAAGAGCAGAGGTTTGTAGAACAGCAGCAAGTTTCCCTTAAGTGGATCACCCAAGGTTTATCGATCTCAGGGAGGAAGAGGTCAAAGATATCCCTCTCATGCAACCCTGCAACCACAAAGCAAGAAGTCTCTTGTGTCCCCAATACACCTAATAGGTGCACTAGTTCGGCGAAGAGATAGTGAAATACAGGTGGTATGAATATATATATGAGCAGTAGCAACGGCACCAGAAAAGTGCTTTGCCCAGGACAGTAAACAAGCAGTAGTAACGCAGTAAAACAGTAAACAAGCAGCGATAGCAGTATTTAGGAACAAGGCCTAGGGATCATACTTTCACTAGTGGACACTCTCAACATTGATCACATAACAGAATAGATAAATGCATACTCTACACTCTTGTTGGATGATGAACACCATTGCGTAGGATTACACGAACCCTCAATGCCGGAGTTAACAAGCTCCACAATTCAATGTTCATATTTAAATAACCTTAGAGTGCATGAAAGATCAACACGACTAAACCAAGTACTAACATAGCATGCACACTGTCACCTTCACACTATGTAGGAGGAATAGATCACATCAATACCATCATAGCAATAGTTAACTTCATAATCTACAAGAGATCATAATCATAGCATACGCCAAGTACTAACACGGATGCACATACTGTCACCATTACACCGTGCAGGAGGAATAAACTACTTTAATAACATCACTAGAGTAGCATGCAGATATATTGTGATACAAAACACATTGCAATCATAAAGAGATATAAATAAGCACTTCACTATGCCATTCATAACAGTGAATAAGTATTCTGTGAAATATAGCCTAAGAGACCCACACGGTGCACACACTGTCACCTTTACACACGTGGGACAAGGAGTCTCCGGAGATCACATAAGTAAAATTCACTTGACTAGCATAACGACATCTAGATTACAAGCATCATCATATGAATCTCAATCATGTAAGGCAGCTCATGAGATTATTGTATTGAAGTACATAGGAGAGAGATGAACCACATAGCTACCGGTACAGCCCCAAGCCTCGATGGAGAACTACTCCCTCCTCATGGGAGACAGCAGCGGTGATGAAGATGGCGGTGGTGTCGATGGAGGAGCCTTCCGGGGGCACTTCCCCGTCCTGGCGGCGTGCCGGAACAGAGACTCCTGTCCCCCAGATCTTGGCTTCGCGATGGCGGCGGCTCTGGAAGGTTTCTCGTACTGTGGCTTTTCGTATCGAGGTTTTAGGTCCAGGGGCTTTATATAGGCGAAGAGGCGGCGTCAGGAGGTCGAAGGGGCGCCGACACTATAGGGGGGCGCGGCCCCCCCCCTTGGCCGCGCCGGCCTAGGGTTCGGTGGGCCTGTGCCCCCTCTCCGACTCTTCTTCGGTGTTCTGGAGCCTTCCGGGAAAAATAGGAGGTTTGGCGTTGATTTCGTCCAATTCCGAGAATATTGTCCGAATAGCCTTTCTGGAACCAAAAACAGCAGAAAACAGCAACTGGCCCTTCGGCATCTCGTCAATAGGTTAGTTCCGGAAAATGCATAAATATGATGTAAAGTATGCATAAAACATGTAGATATCATCAATAATGTGGCATGGAACATAAGAAATTATCGATACGTCGGAGACGTATCAGCATCCCCAAGCTTAGTTTTTGCTCGTCCCGAGCAGGTAAATGATAAACAAAGATAATTTCTGGAGTGACATGCCATCATAACTTTGATCATACTATTTGTAAGCATATGTAATGAATGCAGCGATCAAAACAATGGTAAATGACATGAGTAAACAAATGAATCATATAGCAAAGACTTTTCATGAATAGTACTTCAAGACAAGCATCAATAAGTCTTGTATAAGAGTTAACTCATAAAGCAATAATTCATAGTAGAAGCGTTGAAGCAACACAAAGGAAGATTAAGTTTCAGCGGTTGCTTTCAACTTGTAACATGTATATCTCATGGATAGTTGTCAACATAGAGTAATATAACAAATGCAATATGCGAGTATGTAGGAATCAATGCACAGTTCACACAAGTGTTTGCTTCTTGAGATGGAGAGAAATAGGTGAACTGACTCAACATAAAAGTAGAAGAAAGGTCCTTCAAAGAGGAAAAGCATCGATTTCTATATTTGTGCTAGAGCTTTGGTTTTGAAAACAAGAAACAATTTTGTCAACGGTAGTAATAAAGCATATGTATCATGTAAATTATATCTTACAAGTTGCAAGCCTCATGCATAGTATACTAATAGTGCCCGCACCTTGTCCTAATTAGCTTGGACTACCGGGATCATCGCAATGCACATGTTTTAACCAAGTGTCACAAAGGGGTACCTCTATGCCGCCTGTACAAAGGTCTAAGGAGAAAGCTCGCATCGGATTTCTCGCTATTGATTATTCTCAACTTAGACATCCATACCGGGACAACATAGACAACAGATAATGGACTCCTCTTTTATGCATAAGCATGTAGCAACAATTATTTTTCTCATATGAGATTGAGGATATACGTCCAAAACTGAAACTTCCACCATGGATCATGGCTTTAGTTAGCGGCCCAATGTTCTTCTCTAACAATATGCATGCTCTAACCATAAGGTGGTAGATCACTCTTACTTCAGACAAGACGAACATGCATAGCAACTCACATGAAATTCAACAAAGAGTAGTTGATGGCGTCCCCAGTGAACATGGTTATCGCACAACGAGCAACTTAATAAGAGATAAAGTGCATAAGTACATATTCAATACCACAATAGTTTTTAAGCTATTTGTCCCATGAGCTATATATTGTAAAGGTAGAGGAATAGAAATTTAAAGGTAGCACTCAAGCAATTTACTTTGGAATGGCGGAGAAATACCATGTAGTAGGTAGGTATGGTGGACACAAATGGCATAGTGGTTGGCTCAAGTATTTGGATGCATGAGAAGTATTCCCTCTCGATACAAGGTTTAGGATAGCAAGGCTATTTGAAACAAACACAAGGATGAAGTGGTGCAGCAAAACTCACATAAAAGACATATTGAAAACATTATAAAACTCTACACCGTCTTCCTTGTTGTTCAAACTCAATACTAGAAATTATCTAGACTTTAGAGAGACCAAATATGCAAACCAAATTTTAGCATGCTCTATGTATTTCTTCATTAATAGGTGCAAAGTATATGATGCAAGAGCTTAAACATGAGCACAACAATTGCCAAGTATCACATTATCCAAGACATTCTACCAATTACTACATGTAGCATTTTCCGTTTCCAACCATATAACAATTAACGAAGCAGTTTCAACCTTCGCCATGAAAATTAAAAGCTAAGAACACATGTGTTCATATGAACCAGCGGAGCATGTCTCTCTCCCACACAAGCATTTATTCAAACAAGAACAAAAACAAGAAACATACAGACGCTCCAAGTAAAGTACATAAGATGTGACCGAATAAAAATATAGTTTCAAGAGAAGGAACCTGATAATTTGTCGATGAAGAAGGGGATGCCTTGGGCATCCCCAAGCTTAGACGCTTGAGTCTTCTTGAAATATGTAGGGGTGAACCACCGGGGCATCCCCAAGCTTAGACTTTTCACTCTTCTTGATCGTAGTATATCATCCTCCTCTCTTGACCCTTGAAAACTTCCTTCACACCAAACTCGAAACAAACTCATTAGAGGGTTAGTGCACAATCAAAATATACATGTTCAGAGGTGACATAATCATTCTTAACACTTCTGGACATTGCACAAAGCTACTGAAAGTCAATGGAATCGAAATATCCATCGAACATAACAAAACTGGCAATGCGAAATAAAAGACAGAATCTGTCAAAAACAGAACAGTTCGTATTGACGAATTTTATTGGGGTACCAGACTTGCTCAAATGAAAATGCTCAAATTGAATGAAAGTTGCGTACATATCTGAGGATCACTCACGTAAATTGGCTTAATTTTCTGAGTTACCTACAGAGAATTTAGCCCAGATTCGTTACAGCAAAGAAATCTGTTTCTCCACAGTAATCCAAATCTAGTATGAACTTTTCTATCAATGACTTTACTTGGCACAACAAAACACAAAACTAAGATAAGGAGAGGTTGCTACAGTAGTAAACAACTTCCAAGACACAAATATAAAACAAAGTACTGTAGCAAAATAATACATGGGTTATCTCCCAAGAAGTTCTTTCTTTATAGCCATTAAGATGGGCTCAGCAGTTTTGGTGATGCACCCGCAAGAAATAGTATTTGAAGCAAAAGAGAGCTTCAAGAGGAAAATTCAAAACACATTTAAGCCTAACATGCTTCCTATGCAGAGGAATTTTGTACACAAATGAATTCATGAAGAACAAAGTGACAAGCATAAGAGGATAAAACACGAGTAACTTCAAGATTCTCAACATAAAGAGGGGAAACTTAATATTATTAAGATGCATATAACCATATTTCCCTCTCTCATAATAACTTTCAGTAGCATCATTGATGAAATCCACAATATACCCATCACTTAAAACATTCTTATCATGGTTCATATGCATAGAAGTATCATTAATTTTGGCATAAGGAGAGTTCTTTTCATTAATAGTAATTGGAGCAGGATTATTATCAAGAATTTGAACATGGTAAACAAGTTGCATATTAAGGGAATTGTTTTTGGTAACCCAATCATGACTATGACAAGTTTCATAAGGATAGTTAGAACCTATATCATAGCATTCTTTGTAATAATCATCAGAGATCGGAGGCACAGTGTAATCATAGGCAATAGAATAGTTATCTTTCACAGTCGGTTTATCTGTGTCCACACCATCATTGGTATTAGAAGGAGATGTATCACGAACATAATGACCAGTAGCTAAAGGATTTTCAAACACCTCTTTCCCAAGCTTAGAGCTTTCTATATCATTATGGGAGGAAGCATGGATAGCACTGACACTATGGCAATTATTATCATCTTCAGAATTAGTTTCCCAGAGATTTGTAATATCAAAAGTAGTGTGCTCATTCAAATCATGATCGCTAATGTATATAAAGGGCATAGGAAGATCATCGTATTCAGATTCATTATCACAATAATCATTAGGAGCAACATACTTACGGTTACCTAGCGTTATCTCATTCACGCGGGGATACGCCGTTACCTCTTTCTTTTTATTCTCCTTCTTCTTCTTCTTCTTCGTTCCCTTCTTCTTCTTCTTCTCTTCCTTCTCCTCGTTCCTTTCTTTAGGAGGAAGAGGCTTGAAGGGTGGCTTGTCCGCATAACCTGATTTACCTTCAGAAACAATAGAAGAAACTTGGGAGGATCCCTCCTTTTCATTAATTAGTTGAAAACACACAGCGGTCCTATCATATTTTGGCAAGGTGTCATCTTCTAAAATATTTTGTATGTAAGTATTTGTATGGCTATTATCAATGCAATAAGAAAAACACCCATGCAGGACATCATCAATATCAAGATCACTCATATGTAACAAAGAGATTTTTCTCGACAGTTCTTCACACCCCAAAAATAAAGTAAGTTCATCATGCTGATTAGGAGTAATTTCATCATCACAATACAAATTTGCAGCACTCATTGGGTTCAAATTATCATTGGAGGAGCATTGAAAATTAAAATGACCCACTTCATGGCAAACTTCAGAAATAAAAGGATAGAGGGCACAAACTTTTTTACCAAGATCATCTAGAGCCCTAAACCACTTTCTAGTTTTTTCATTAGCATGATGGATACAATATTCATCTTTGATTTGATTAATTCCACAAGGTCTATGTATTCCACAAAAATTAACATGCTTATAGGAAATAGCATTCCTAGGAGTTTGAGCATGCTTATTGCAATAATTAACAACAATTTCATTCTTCATGCAAGCCTCTTTAAAAGGTTCATGATACTTATCAAAATTCTTCTTAGGCAATTCAAAATGAGAAGCAAAGGATTTATAAAGATTTGCAGCAACTTGAGAGTCAAGACCATAAGTAGCACTCATATTTCGAAATTTATCAGTATCCATAAAAGTTTCAATGCATTCATAATCATAGTTTATACCTGATTCTTTACCTTTGTCGTTCTCCCAATCTTCAGCGTTCTCCTGAATCCGATTAAGAAGGTCCCATTTAAACTCTTCTTCATTGCGCGTGAATGATCCAGAACAAGCAGTATCCAGCAAGGTTTTATCTTGAAAAGAAAGTCTTGCATAGAAATTATCAATGATGATATTACCAGGAAGCTCATGATTGGGGCATTTGAGCATTAAAGACTTCAATCTCTCCCATGCTTGGGCAATACTCTCTCCATCATGAGGCTAGAAATTATATATTCGGTTTCGGTCTTTGTGAATTTCACTTGGAGGATAGAATTTAGAATAAAATAGAGGCACAATATCCTTCCAATCAAGAGAATGCTCATCCTTCAGCAGTTTATACCAATGCGCCGCTTTACCAAACAACGACATAGAGAATAATTTCTTCTTCACTTCATCCATAGAGATACCTGCACACTTGAATAACCCGCATAATTCATGCAAAAAGAGTTAATGATCTCCAGGATGGACAGTTCCATCCCCTTCATAGCGGTTATCCACAACACGTTCAATAATTTTCATAGGGATTTTATATGGAATACTTTCAGTAGGTGCATTTAAAATATCACAAGCATCATTAGAGTTATTGCATATGGGAGACAAAGTATTATCAGAGCAAATTTTCTCCCCTAAAGATGGGAAGCTAAAAAGATCACAAAAACTAGCTTCCCCAAGCTTAGACTTCTCCATAGCATTAGCAGTAATTGCATTCATACTAATAACATCGCTACTAGCATGCAAATAAGGTTCCATAGGTTTTTTAATTTTCGCATCAAACAATTCTAAATCAGGAAAAAGATTAAAAAGCTCACCAATTTTTTTGTTGTTTTCCATTATGCCTAACTAGTGAAAATAAAAACAAGAAACAAAAAGATGCAATTGCAGAATCTAAAGGAGATAGCTTCGAGCACTCACACACCGGCAACAGTGCTAGGAAATAGCTTAGTAGTCGGAGGATGTGAATACCTTTTACCTTACCTCCCCGGCAACGGCGCCAGAAAATAGCTTGATGTCTACGCCCCCTCCTTTTCCTGTAGACAGTGTTGGGCCTCCAAGAGCAGAGGTTTGTAGAACAGCAGCAAGTTTCCCTTAAGTGGATCACCCAAGGTTTATCGATCTCAGGGAGGAAGAGGTCAAAGATATCCCTCTCATGCAACCCTGCAACCACAAAGCAAGAAGTCTCTTGTGTCCCCAACACACCTAATAGGTGCACTAGTTCGGCGAAGAGATAGTGAAATACAGGTGGTATGAATATATATATGAGCAGTAGCAACGGCACTAGAAAAGTGCTTTGCCCAGGACAGTAAACAAGCAGTAGTAACGCAGCAGTAGTAACGCAGTAAAACAGTAAACAAGCAGCGATAGCAGTATTTAGGAACAAGGCCTAGGGATCATACTTTCACTAGTGGACACTCTCAACATTGATCACATAACAGAATAGATAAATGCATACTCTACACTCTTGTTGGATGATGAACACCATTGCGTAGGATTACACGAACCCTCAATGCCGGAGTTAACAAGCTCCACAATTCAATGTTCATATTTAAATAACCTTAGAGTGCATGAAAGATCAACACGACTAAACCAAGTACTAACATAGCATGCACACTGTCACCTTCACACTATGTAGGAGGAATAGATCACATCAATACCATCATAGCAATAGTTAACTTCATAATCTACAAGAGATTATAATCATAGCATATGCCAAGTACTAACACGGATGCACACACTGTCACCATTACACCGTGCAGGAGGAATAAACTACTTTAATAACATCAGTAGAGTAGCATGCAGATATATTGTGATACAAAACACATTGCAATCATAAAGAGATATAAATAAGCACTTCACTATGCCATTCATAACAGTGAATAAGTATTCTGTGAAATATAGCCTAAGAGACCCACACGGTGCACACACTGTCACCTTTACACACGTGGGACAAGGAGTCTCCGGAGATCACATAAGTAAAATTCACTTGACTAGCATAACGACATCTAGATTACAAGCATCATCATATGAATCTCAATCATGTAAGGCAGCTCATGAGATTATTGTATTGAAGTACATAGGAGAGAGATGAACCACATAGCTACCGGTACAGCCCCGAGCCTCGATGGAGAACTACTCCCTCCTCATGGGAGACAGCAGCGGTGATGAAGATGGCGGTGGTGTCAATGGAGGAGCCTTCCGGGGGCACTTCCCCGTCCCGGCGGCGTGCCGGAACAGAGACTCCTGTCCCCCAGATCTTGGCTTCGCGATGGCGGCGGCTCTGGAAGGTTTCTCGTACCGTGGCTTTTCGTATCGAGGTTTTAGGTCCAGGGGCTTTATATAGGCGAAGAGGCGGCGTCAGGAGGTCGAAGGGGCGCCGACACTATAGGGGGGCGCGGGCCCCCCCTTGGCCGCGCCGGCCTAGGGTTTGGTGGGCCTGTGCCCCCTCTCCGACTCTTCTTCGGTGTTCTGGAGCCTTCCGGGAAAAATAGGAGGTTTGGCGTTGATTTCGTCCAATTCCGAGAATATTGCCCGAACAGCCTTTCTGGAACCAAAAACAGCAGAAAATAGCAACTGGCCCTTCGGCATCTCGTCAATAGGTTAGTTCCGGAAAAAGCATAAATATGATGTAAAGTATGCATAAAACATGTAGATATCATCAATAATGTGGCATGGAACATAAGAAATTATCGATACGTCGGAGACGTATCACCCTCTTTATTTGTCAATTGCCCAACTGTAATTTGTTCACCCAACATGCTTATTCTTATCGGAGAGACACCTCTAGTGAACTATGGACCCCGGTCCATTCTTTTACATCGAATACAATCTACTGCAATACTCGTTCTACTGTTTTCTGCAAACAATCATCATCCACACTATACATCTAATCCTTTGTTACAGCAAGCCGGTGAGATTGCCAACCTCACTATTACGTTGGGACAAAGTACTTTGGTTGTGTTGTGCAGATTCCACATTGGCGCCGGAATCCCTGGTGTTGCGCCGCACTACACTCCGCCGCCATCAACCTTCAACGTGCTTCTTGGCTCCTACTGGTTTGATAAACCTTGGTTTCTTACTGATGGAAAACCTGCCGATGTACGCATCACACCTTCCTCTTGGGGTTCCCAACGGACGCGTGCTGTACGCGTATCAGTGTTCTGGAAGCTTCGTGGAAAAATAAGATCCTGGGCGTTGATTTCGTCCAATTCCGAGAATATTTCCTTACTAGGATTTCTGAAACCAAAAACAGCAGAAAACAGCAACTGGCTCTTCGGCATCTTGTTAATAGGTTAGTGCCGGAAAATGCATAAACATGACATAAAGTATGTATAAAACATGTGAGTATCATCAATAAAGTAGCATGGAGCATAAGAAATTATAGATACGTTTGAGACGTATCAAGCATCCCCAAGCTTAGTTCCTACTCATCCCGAGTAGGTAAACGATAACAAAGATAATTTCTGAAGTGACATGCTATCATAATCTTGATCAATACTATTGTAAGCACATGTAATGAATGCAGCGATCCGAAGAAATGGTAAAGAAAATGAGTAAACAACTGAATCATATAGCAAAGACTTTTCATGAATAGTACTTTCAAGACAAGCATCAATAAGTCTTGCATAATAGTTAACTCATAAAGCAATAAATTCATAGTAAAGGCATTGAAGCAACACAAAGGAAGATTAAGTTTCAGCGGTTGCTTTCAACTTGTAACATGTATATCTCATGGATATTGTCAACATAAAGTAATATAATAAGTGCAATAAGCAAGTATATAAGAATCAATGCACAGTTAACACAAGTGTTTGCTTCTTAAGATGGAAGGAAATGGGTAAACTGACTCAACATAAAAGTAGAAGAATAACCCTTCGCAGAGGGAAGCATCGATTGCTATATTTGTGCTAGAGCTTTTATTTTGAAAACAAGAAACAATTTTGTCAACGGTAGTAATAAAGCATATGTATTATGTAAATTATATCCTACAAGTTGTAAGCCTCATGCATAGATTACCAATAGTGCCCGCACCTTGTCCTAATTAGCTCGCATTTTCATGGATTATCATCGCAATACATATGTTTTAACCAAGTATCACAAAGGGGTACCTCTATGCCGCCTGTACAAAGGTCTAAGGAGAAAGCTCGCATTGGATTTCTCGCTTTTGATTATTCTCAACTTAGACATCCATACCGGGACAACATAGACAACAGATAATGGACTCCTCTTTAATGCATAAGCATTCAACAACAAATAATATTCTCATAAGAGATTGAGGATGGTTGTCCAAAACTGAAACTTCCACCATGGATCATGGCTTTAGTTAGCGGCCCAATGCTCTTCTCTAACAATATGCATACTCAAACCATTCAACTCATGATAAATCACCCTTACTTCAGACAAGACGAACATGCATAGTAACTCACATGATATTCAACAAAGGGTAGTTGATGGCGTCCCCAGGAACATGGTTATCGCTCAACAAGCAACTTAATAAGAAATAAGATGCATAAGTACATATTCAATACCACAATAGTTTTTAGGCTATTTGTCCCATGAGCTATATATTGCAAGGATAAAGGATAGAAATTTAAAGGTAGCACTCAAGCAATTTACTTTGGAATGGCGGAGAAATACCATGTAGTAGGTAGGTATGGTGGACACAAATGGCATAGTATTTGGCTCAAGGATTTTGGATGCATGAGAAGTAATCCCTCTCAATACAAGGCTTAGGCTAGCAAGGTTATTTGAAGCAAACACAAGTATGAACCGGTACAGCAAAACTCACATAAGAACATATTGCAAGCATTATAAGACTCTACACTGTCTTCCTTGTTGTTCAAACCCTTGCTAGAAAATATCTAGACCTTAGAGAGACCAATCATGCAAACCAAATTTTAGCAAGCTCTATGTATTTCTTCACTAATAGGTGCAAAGTATATGATGCAAGAGCTTAAACATGATCCATATGAGCACAACAATTGCCAAGTATCAAATTATTCAAGACATTCTACCAATTACCACATGTAGTATTTCCCGTTTCCAACCATATAACAATTAACGAAGCAGATTCAACCTTCACCATGAACATTATGAGTAAAGCTAAGGACATATTTGTCCATATGCAACAGCGGAGCGTGTCTCTCTCCCACACAATGAATGCTAAGATCCAACTTTATTCAAACAAAACAAAAATAAAAGCATACAGACGCTCCAAGCAAAGCACATAAGATGTGATGGAATAAAAATATAGTTTCACTAGAGGAACCTAATAATGTTGTGGATGAAGAAGGGGATGCCTTGGGCATCCCCAAGCTTAGATGCTTGACTCTTCTTGAAATATGCAGGGATGAACCACGGGGGCATCCCCAAGCTTAGAGCTTTCACTCTCCTTGATCATGTTGTATCATCCTCCTCTCTTGATCCTTGAAAACTTCCTCCACACCAAACTCAAAACAACTCATTAGAGGGTTAGTGCATAATCAAAATTCACATGTTCAGAGGTGACATAATCATTATTAACACTTCTGGACATTGCACAAAGCTACTGAAAGTTAATGGAATAAAGAAATCCATCAATCATAGCAAAACATGCAATGCGAAATAAAAGGCAAAATCTGTCAAAACAGAACAGTCCGTAAAGATGATTTTTTTAGGTGCACCAGACTTGCTGAAATGAAAATGCTCAAATTGAATTAAAGTTGCGTACATATCTGTGGATCACTCACGTAAATTGGCAGATTTTTCTGAGTTACCTACAGAGACTACTGCTCAAATTCGTGACAGCAAGAAATCTGTTTCTGCGCAGCAATCCAAATCTAGTATGAACCTTACTATCAAAGACTTTACTTGGCACAACAATGCAAAAAAATTAAGATAAGGAGATGTTGCTACAGTAGTAACAACTTCCAAGACTCAAATATACAACAAAAGTGCAGAAGTAAAATCATGTGTTGTCTCCCATAAGCGCTTTTCTTTAACGCCTTTCAGCTAGGCGCAGAAAGTGTGTATCAGGTATTATCAAGAGACGAAGCATCAACATCATAATTTGTTCTAATAATAGAATCAAAAGGTAACTTCATTCTCTTTCTAGGGAAGTGTTCCATACCTTTCTTGAGAGGAAATTGATATTTAATATTACCTTCCTTCATATCAATAATAGCACCAATAGTTCGAAGAAAAGGTCTTCCCAATATAATGGGACAAGATGCATTGCATTCAATATCCAACAGAACAAAATCAACGGGGAAAAGGTTATTGTTAACCGTAATGCGAACATTATCAATCCTCCCCAAAGGTTTCTTTGTAGAGTTATCAGCAAGATTAACATCCAAATAACAATTTTTCAATGGTGGCAAGTCAAGCATGTTATAGATTTTCCTAGGCATAACGGAAATACTTGCACCAAGATCACATAAAGCATTACAATCAAAGTCATTGACCTTCATCTTAATGATGGGCTCCCAACCATCTTCTAACTTCCTAGGAATAGAAGCTTCACGATTTAATTTCTCTTCTCTAGCTTTTATGAGAGCATTTGTAATATGTTTTGTAAAGGCCAAATTTATAGCACTAGCATTAGGACTTTTAGCAAGTTTTTGTAAGAACTTTATAACTTCAGAGATGTGACAATCATCAAAATCTAAACCATTATGATCTAAAGCAATGGGATCATTGTCCCCAACATTGGAAAAAATTTCAGCAGTTTTATCACAAGCAATTTCAGCAGTTTTAGCAGGTTCCGGTAGTTTTGCAGGCTTTGCATTAGAAGTGGAAACATTGCCAACACCAATTATTTTACCATTGATAGTAGGAGGTGTAGCAACATGTGAAGCATTAGCATTACTAGTGGTGGTAATTGTCCAAACTTTAGCTACATTATTATCTTTAGCATTTTCTTCTTTTTCCCACCTAGCACACAATTCGGCCATCAATCTTATATTCTCATTAATTCTAACTTGGATGGCGTTTGCTGTAGCAAATGACTTAATATCTTTAGTTTAATTAGGCATAACTTTCGATTTCAAAAGATCAACATCAGCAGCAAGACTATCGACTTTAGAAGCAAGTATATCAATTTTCCCAAACTTTTCTTCAACAGATTTGTTAAAAGCAGTTTGTGTACTAATAAATTCTTTAAGCATGGCTTCAAGTCCAGGGGGTGTATTCCTATTATTGTTGTAAGAATTCCCATAAGAATTACCACAACCGTTACCATTATTATAAGGATATGGCCTATAGTTGTTACTAGAATTATTCCGATAAGCATTGTTGTTGAAATTATTATTTTTAATGAAGTTCAAATCAAAATGTTCTTCTTGGGCAACCAATGAAGCTAATGGAACATTATTAGGATCAACATTGGATCTACCATTCACAAGCATAGACATAATAGCATCAATCTTATCATTCAAGGAAGAGGTTTCTTCAACAGAATTTACCTTCTTACCTTGTGGAGCTCTTTCCGTGTGCCATTTATCAAGAAGCTTTGTTGCGGTGCCTAGAGTGATGGACATAAAGGTACCTCCAGCAGCTGAATCCAATAGGTTCCGCGAAGAAAAATTCAGTCCTGCATAAAAGGTTTGGATGATCATCCAAGTAGTCAGTCCATGGGTTGGGCAATTTTTAACCAAAGATTTCATTCTTTCCCATGCTTGGGAAACATGCTCATTATCCAATTGCTTAAAATTCATTATACTACTTCTCAAAGATATAATTTTAGCAGGAGGATAATATCTACCAATGAAAGCATCCTTACATTTAGTCCATGAATCAATACTATTCTTAGGCAGAGATAGCAACCAATCTTTAGCTCGTCCTCTTAATGAGAAAGGAAACAATTTTAATTTTATAATGTCACCATCTACATCCTTATACTTTTGCATCTCACATAGTTCAACAAAATTATTAAGATGGGCAGCAGCATCATCAGAACTAACACCAGAAAATTGCTCTCTCATAACAAGATTTAGTAAAGCAGGTTTAATTTCAAAGAATTCTGCTGTAGAAGCAGGTGGAGCAATAGGTGTGCATAAGAAATCATTATTATTTGTGTTTATGAAGTCACACAACTTAGTATTTTCAGGAGTACCCATTTTAGCAATAGTAAATAAAACAAACTAGATAAAGTAAATGCAAGTAACTAATTTTTTTGTGTTTTTAATATGGAGAACGCAAACAAGATAATAAATAAAGTAAAGCTAGCAACTAATTTTTTTGTGTTTTGTTTTAGTGCAGCAAACAAAGTAGTAAATAAAGTAAAGCAAGGCAAAAACAAAGTAAAGAGATTGGAAGTGGAGACTCCCCTTGCAGCGTGTCTTGATCTCCTCGGCAACGGCGCCAGAAAAAGCTTTGCTGCTTGTGACGGTAAAGCACACGTCCGTTGGGAACCCCAAGAGGAAGGTATGATGCGTACAGCGGCAAGTTATTCCCTCAGTAAGAAATCAAGGTTATCGAACCAGTAGGAGTCAAGAAGCACGTTGAAGGTTGATGGCGGCGGAGTGTAGTGTGGCGCAACACCAGGGATTCCGGCGCCAACGTGTAACCTGCACAACACAACCAAGATACTTTGCCCCAACTTAACAGTGAGGTTGTCAATCTCACCGGCTTGCTGTAACAAAGGATTAGATGTATAGTGTGGATGATGATGTTTGCAGAAAACAGTAGAACGAGTATTGCAGTAGATTGTATTCGATGTAAAAGAATGGACCGGGGTCCACAGTTCACTAGTGGTGTCTCTCCCATAAGATAAATAGCATGTTGGGTGAACAAATTACAGTTGGGCAATTGACAAATAAAGATAGCATGACAATGCACATACATGTTATGATGAGTAGTGTGAAATTCAATTGGGCATTATGACAAAGTACATAGACCGCTATCCAGCATGCATCTATGCCTAAAAAGTCCACCTTCAGGTTATCATCTGAACCCCTTCCAGTATTAAGTTGCAAACAACAGACAATTGCATTAAATATGGTGCGTAATGTAATCAACAAATACATCCTTAGACATAGCATTGATGTTTTATCCCTAGTGGCAACAGCACATCCACAACCTTAGAACTTTACATCACCGTCCCAGATTTAATGGAGGCATGAACCCACTATCGAGCATAAATACTCCCTCTTGGAGTTACAAGTAACGACTTGGCCAGAGCCTCTACTAATAACGGAGAGCATGCAAGATCATAAACAACACATAGATGATAGATTGATAATCAACATAACATAGAATTCAATATTCATCGGATCCCAACAAACGCAACATGTAGCATTACAAATAGATGATCTTGATCATGTTAGGCAGCTCACAAGATCCAACAATGATAGCACAATAAGGAGAAGACGGCCATCTAGCTACTGCTATGGACCCATAGTCTAGGGGTGAACTACTCACACATCACTCCGGAGGCGACCATGGCGGTGAAGAGTCCTCCGGGAGATGATTCCCCTCTCCGGCAGGGTGCCGGAGGCGATCTCCTGAATCCCCCGAGATGGGATTGGCGGCGTCTCTGGAAGGTTTTCCGTATCGTGGCTCTCGGTACTGGAACTATTATCGACGAAAGCTTATGTAGGCGGAAGGGTAGGTCAGGAGGCGCCACGAGGGCCCCACACGCTAGGGCCGCGCGGCCCAAGCCTTGGCCGCGCCGCCCTATTGTGTGGGCGCCTCATCGCCCCACTTCGTTTCCCTTTCGGTGTTCTGGAAGCTTCGTGGAAAAATAAGATCCTGGGCGTTGATTTCGTCCAATTCCGAGAATATTTCCTTACTAGGATTTCTGAAACCAAAAACAGCAGAAAACAGCAACTGGCTCTTCGGCATCTTGTTAATAGGTTAGTGCCAGAAAATGCATAAATATGACATAAAGTATGTATAAAACATGTGAGTATCATGAATAAAGTAGCATGGAGCATAAGAAATTATAGATACGTTTGAGACGTATCAAGCCTCCTCGCTACCCCGTGGACGATGTAAAGGAGATGAAACAATGTGATCTGCATTATCTAATGGGGAACATTTCCATGAAGGTATCCATCGGCACTGCTTTACCCTGTATACCTGGAGCACTCCACCACAAAAACCCTATTGAAGATGGTTATGCTCGTGTCACGGTGGAAGACATAGTCCAAGGGTTTGAGGACCTGGAGATTGACATAGCCACACCCGAAGGGGAGAAAAGACTTGGAGATGTCAAGCGTGAGTTCATTCTATGGAAAAATAAGTTCATCAAGTTTCCAGGCGAGGCGCCAAGGCCAACAAGTCCACCCCCCTCCGGTGGTGGTGGTGGTGGTGGTGGCGGCGGTGGTGGTGGTGGTTCACCTACACCTCCTTCACGTCAGCTGACGCCCCCCCAATCCACCTCCGGCGGGTAAGCAGACGCCGCCCCCAGTCCGCCTCGGGCGGGTACGCCGCCCCCCAATCCACCTCCAGCGAAGAAGCAGAAGCAGTCCTGGACTATTAACCCGGACCCTTATGTACCTAAGACCACAAAGGTACCGGAGCCATCACTGAAGCCTCTCCACCCAAGGCCTTGGGAACGTAGTGTCGAGGAAACTGACGCGGCCGCGGCTGCTCAGCATGAGAAATGGAAGGCGGAAATGAAGGCGAAAAGAGAGCCTGAGCCCAAGCCAGTATTTTCTGAGAAGGAAAAGAAGTGGGCTAAGTCATTTTTGAGCACACCGTCCCAAGCCGAGAAGAATATGCCTGACGACTATGGACGTGAACTTCGTAGGCAAGCACTCATGTTGAAGTAGAAGAAAGACTTGGCGGACAAGGAGAAGAAAGCCTTGGACAAGGAGAAGAAAAGCGGGAAACAAGTTGCCTAACTCGGGGAACAAAATAAACAATCGACCCCCCCCCCCCCCGCTCATAGTGAAAGCCGCCGGTCCGGATGCTGAACTAATGGACCCCGCTATCATAGAAGCTGCGGCAGCACAGGGAATGACTGTAACGGGTGCTAGAGAAAAAGCGGCCGAGATCGGTATGACTCTTCGTGCAGTGTTAGGCCTTGAGGAGGCGCCAATGAGTGAGGTAGCAATTACATATGTGCCGAATGGGCCTCTCGTTGAGCCTGCGCAGGAAGAGGATCTACCAGCACAAATACAAAATCTGCTACGTTGGTACAAGGGTTACATAAAAAATAACGCCGGCAAAGAATATATTTATGCGGAAGTTAGACATGAGCATCACTTCAAACATTACTATGTAACAGTTCATCTGAGTGAATTGTTCAGCTGTTCAATCTGCGCGAGCTCGAAAAATCTATCATCAGTTGCTACGTTCTGTAAGTGATTTATTTCTACCACATCTCGTTCATTATTGTCTGCACTATATATATTGTCCTAACTATATTGTTGTGTACGCTATTATGCAGAATGAAGATTGGGAAATGCCAAAAAAGGAACATCCATGATGTTGGGTTCATTGACCCGCACATCGTTAATGGATATGTGTTAGAAAAACACCCCCGCGACATGGAGCAAGACCTGTTTGATTATCTTACAAAGCAGCAGCTCAAAAGTGAAATTCTATTTCCTTACCATTTTAGGTGAGTGTTTCTGTCTTGAGCACATTCTCTTTTGTTTACTCCATGCATGGTATTTCTAATCGATGAGTTATGCATGATTGTGCATGTATAGTGTCCGCATGTTCCACTGGATTCTGCTCATAACTGAATTTCACACCTCCAGAGTTCTCGTCATGGACTCTCTGAATATGGATCCAAAGCTTTGGGCCAACATGAGAAATATGATGCAAAAGTAATTATTTTCAATCATTTGCGCTCTATATCGATCGGCCTCTTTCGTTCATTTCCTAATATCAAGTAACTAATAACTCCCGAAGGCCTCTCGAATTTGTTCTACGGTAGAAGCTTTGAACGTAGACCCGGATACAAATCTTTCACTCACTGAAAAGTGAAAACCTTAATAACTCCCTTGTTCATTTAATTTTCTTTGCCCTGTAGGGTTTGGAGATGGTTCACAGATGAAACGGTTGGTGAATTCAAAAAAGAGCTAGCATTTAGAAAGGTACTGTCTGGGGATGTTCAGCCACCGGGGACCAATCTATGTGGATATTATGTTTGTGAGTTCATCCGGAGATACACCTCTGAGCGGAAGCCGTCGGAGAACAACGTCAAGAGGAATAACTTGCGGAAGACGCTTAGTCCAGAAGCTCGCTTCCGACCAATTCAAGAGGAACTAGCAGGATTTTTGATGAGGGAAGTCCTCCATCCTAAAGGAGAACACTATTACGAGGATGTAGAACTTCTGATGCCGTAAATTATGTGTGGAAATTTGTTCGAAATTGTATATGGTCATCCGAGATTGAATATATATTGTTTACTCCTCTTGAATTCTTCTTGGTTCTAATTTCAAACTTGTTTGAAATTGTACATTCATATGCATGTATATAGTAGCGTAGAATATGTGAAACTTCTTCAAAATTAAAATAAAACACAAAATAAAACATAAAAGAAATAAAACAATACAAATTGAAAAGAAACCAGATTTAGGGGGAGGGGGCTAAAACCCTAACCTGCGGAGGCCTTTAGTCGCGGTTGGCCAGGAGAACCGCCACTAAAGGTCCTCCGCCCCGACGGACGGCTGGCGCCCACGTGGATGGGCCTTTAGTCGCGGTTCGTAAGCAACCGCGACTACAGGGGGGGGGGGGGCTTTAGTCCCGCATATTTAATCCCGGTTGCGCAACCGGGATTATTGGCCCTTTTTCTACTAGTGATATTATCATGGTACATGTATAGCTTTTTTCTTAGCGCGGTTTTATACACAGGTCTGATGATTTTCGGTGACAAAATTAGTTCTCATGTTGATCGTTGCGGTTAAGGCAAGTACATTTGTTCGCATGCTGCCCCGATAGTCTTATTAGTTGTTTCCGTAGTATTGGAGTCTAGTATTGGAGCCTTTTGCACGACTTGGTGAGCCTTTGGTTGCTCTAGTTTTAAAACTTGGCTTTTTAAATATTTATGCACTATGTGATCTGTCCGGATTATTATCTATGTTATCAAAGTAAATCTTCTGTGTTATACTTGTTGTGTATGTCCTTGAGATCTCTATGTCCTTCAAAACAAACGATATATGTTGAAATCTATAATTTTGTTTTAGTTTGGTGAAATTTATATAGGTGTGGTAGCACTGCCTGGTGTTCAGAAATTTGGGGTGTTACATTAACGTGCATGCATGCATGATATCATGTTTTCTCCTTCCCTCATGAATATTTGTCACTGAATGTTGACAAAACTACCACATGGTACATTAACTTCTTGGTTAACTTCTTAATTAAATATAGTCGTACATACTTAATTAGTTCCCTAATTTTATTTGGTGATCGTATGAATTTTCCTTATGAGTTTTGAGTTTTATAAAATATTGGAATTAAGGGTAATAATTTTGAATATTCTATGCTTCATGTTTTCTCCAAAACATGTGGCTTGTACTTTGATAATATATATGGATATTAAAATATAGCATATATGTTGGTTTTACTTTATAGTAAAAAATCTATTAAAATATTGTTCAAATTTCAAATATATATTGGTTGCTGAAGGTTCTGTCAAGCATATTCACCATTGTTTAATGTTTTGTAATCATTCTAATATCTAATTTCTCATAAAGTGTACACTATTTTTCCTATAGATTTCTAATAGTTTCTATATTAGAAAAAATAGATTATTGATATGCACCTACGCAACAGAATAGATAAATTTGCACACAAAGTCACCTTAATTAACTCACAATACACATTAGTAATGGGGGCGTATGAGGTGCAAATGAAGAAAATCTGAAAATCTGAAAATTTTCCTTACAGCCATCCGATTCTGGGCCAATGGCTATGATTTTCAAGACTAGTCTCTCATGTCTGAAGTTGGCATTTTGCAAAACAACGCCCGCAACCCATTAAACCCTTTACATAGAACCCCTCCAGAATTTTTCCTCCCTGGAATCATCATCGTGCCCTTCCTCTGTGTGCGATAACAATTACAATTTCTGTCTAACGATGAAGAACACAAGCAAGAAAATTCACGACTGCTGATACAAATTCGTGGATTCCGATATAAGCAATATATATACATTGTGGACAATTTAAATCTAAAAACCAAATAAACACATGCATGTGGAACAACAACCGGATCTAAAACATAATTTCTCTGAACATCACTGCGGACGAATCCTAAGAACAAACTGTAAACTCCCCGTAAAAATGGGAACTCGAAGAAACGAGAAAATACAGAGTTGTATCCCTCGATTTAGTTTCGATCTATACTAGATGACCACAGCTCCATGGAAAGATGGCACGGCTAGATTTGACGAGCTGTTAACCGACGGGGCGGCCCTGCCGAAGTATATTTGCCCATTGGTCGGATCTAAGAGAGAAGTGCCTATAACGAAACCAGAAAAACCGTATGTGGAAAAGCCTACCCCGATGTGCCTCATCGGGTAGGGGTCTTGTTATATTTATAGTGTACAAAGTACGGTTACAATACGTATACGAATACGTATACAAATATAATTCTAACACCCTCCCTCAATCTCAACTAGGGAAAGATTGAGATTGCGCTTACAATGATCATACAAAGGTAAAGGGAGAGGCTTAGTAAAAATATCAGCAACTTGATCCTTCGATGAGATGAACCGAATCTGTAGTTGCTTCCGAGACACGCGCTCGCGGACAAAGTGAAAATCAACTTCAATATGCTTTGTCCTTGCATGAAAAACTGGATTAGATGACAAATATGTAGCACCAATATTGTCACACCAGAGTATCGGAGGCCGAATTTGAGCAACACCAAGCTCCTTCAGTAATGACTATACCTAAATAAGCTCAGTTGTGGCATTACCAAGAGCCTTGTATTCTGACTCTGTACTAGACCGAGAGACAGTAGACTGCTTGCGAGCACTCCAGGCGATCAAATTACCTCCATAGAAGATAGCATACCCTCCCGTGGATCACCTATCATCTGCATTGCCAGCCCAATCTGCATCTGAGAAGGCTGAAAGCAGTGTAGAGGAGGATGAATCGAAACACCAAGCCAGTGTCAACTGTGTAACGAACATAGCGGAGAATACGCTTAACTGCTGACCAATGTGGTGTGCGAGGCTCATGAAGATATTGACACACCTTGTTCACCACAAAAGACAAATCAGGTCGTGTCATAGTCAGATACTGAAGTCCACCAACAAGACTGCGGTACTGAGTAGCCTCCTCAGCAGAGAGCAAATCACCATCAGTACTGCAAAGGCGCTCAGAAGATGCCATGGGTGTAGTCACAGGAGTGCACTTCAACATGCCCGCACGAGTAAGAAGCTCAAGTGCATACTTACGCTGTCGAAGGAGAAGACTGCCAGATGAGAGCGAGGACACCTCAATAGCCAGAAAATAATGCAGTACCCCAAGATACTTGACAGAGAACTCAGAGCGAAGCTGACTGATCAACTTAGGAATAGCAACAGCTGTAGAACTGAGAACTATGATATCAGCAACATAAATCAACAGATAGACTGTAATACCAGAATGTCGAAGGACAAACAGCGACGTATCAGTCACAGAAGGAGAGAATCCCAATGACCCAAGAACAGAGCTGAGACGAGCATGCCATGCACGAGGTGCTTGCTTCAGTCCATATAATGATCTGATGAGCTTGCAGTAATGAGCAGGTTTATCAGGATCAACAAAATCAGGCGGTTGACGCATATATACCTCTTCATCCAAATAACCATTGAGAAAGGTGTTATGAATATCAAGCTGACGAAGATGCCATTTGTGAGAAAGAGCCATGGCAAGCAACAGACGAATAGTAGCTGGCTTGACTACAGGACTCAAAGTCTCATCATAATCTAGTCCATAACGCTGCTTGTACCCTTTTGCAACAAGACATGCCTTGTACATCTCAATAGAACCATCCGCATGAAGTTTCACCTTGAACACCCATCGAGAGTCAATTAAATTCACACCAGAGACAGGAGGAACCAAGCGCCAAGTCTGATTAGCCTGAAGAGCAGAGAACTCAGTCTCCATAGCAGCACGCCAGTGGGAAGTGCGAAGAGCTTCTTTGTAATCACGTGGCTCCTAAGTATGCTTCAATGCTGCATGAGCTGCAATGTAACACCCCAAATTTCAATAAAAAGAAAGTTATAAGAATTCCAGAATTCAAAATTCAGAGCCAACAAAAACTATTATTTGCATATAGTGCCATGCATAGGACTTGTGCATTTGAGTGATATGCCATGATGATTGTTATCTTGTTCATGTGCTAAACCCTAAAACCCTAATGTGATCAAGTGAAGATCACAAACCAAATAAATCAAAAAGAGAAAGAAATCAAATGAGAGAAAAACCCTAAAAACCCTCACATATGGTTTATGCCATTTTTCCAAATCTTTACCCTAGACAATTTTGGTCTTCACCATTAGTTGAATTATGTTACTAAACACTTATTACAACTTTTGGAATCAAATAAACACAAAACAAATCAAATTCAAACTCAAATTGGGATCACATATGATAATGGTCAAATCTGCCATTTATAGTCTGATCCCTACTTTGAGCCCTTGCAAGTCAAAATGTTCAAACTAAACTTTGCCAATTCTTTGCACCTCATCCAAGAGCACATCAAGGTGAACAACTTTGGTAAAGACCACCATGCCAAATTCACTTTGTATAAAATTCTATGCCCATGTAAAGTGGCAACTTTTTATTAAGTGGAACAATCTCCCACTTAGCAATTTTTTGCAATTATTTGAATTGGACAATTCCACCACCACCTCTCATTGTCTCTGGTCATTTACCACTCAACCAAATACAACTTTTCCAAATCTTGCAACCATTTGAACTCATTCAAATTTGGACAATATTTGCAAATTCCAAATATGGAACAATGCAACACTATTTCAAATAGTGATCTACTCAACCCTAACCTGCCCCAAACTACCCTACATGGTCCCCTGGTTCCCTCTCTACCTAAATGCACCATAGTAACCCTAAGAGAGGAGGGCTAGCATGCATGTGCATAACCATGCCGGCCATGCCGCACCTCCTCTCCTCTCCATCGTCGACCACCCTGGCCCTGGTGCCCCCACTCGCCACCACACCTCCCTACACCTCCCTAGCCACGCCACTGTCAAGCTCGACGACGACCAACGCCGGAGAATGCGCGCCCAGAACGCGCCAGTATGCCGCTCACGTCGCGCGTGTGCACGCCGCGGGCATCACTGGCCACGCGCCACCCCACCAGCTCCCTCTCGCTCTGGCCCCTCCAGCAATGAGTTGAGCACCGCAGCGCCACCTCAGACCCACCAGACACGCGCAGAGCAGCGACCCTGGACCACCGCTGCCGGAGATGACGACACGATCCCGTAGACGCCGCCGCAGACACGGAAGGAATGCGAGAGCTCTAGCCGCCGCCCGACCAAGCTGTCGCCACCACTAGCTTCGCCTGGACGTGTAGAACACTGCTGCGCCACCGCCTAGCCCCAACGCTCGCTGGAATCGCCGCGAGCATGTCGACCTCGACTCTGCCCCGCAGCACACCTGTGTCTCTATAAATACCGGCCTCCCCTGAGCAATCTGAGCACCACACCATCCTCTCCTCCCATCCCTGATTCTCCACCACCACTCCACCCATCGAATCGAAGCCGGAGCAGCGCCAATCGAGCGATCGGAGCCGCGGAAGCCCTGGTGCAATCGCCATTGATCCAGGCCTCCTCGAGCTGTGCCACTGCTACAGGCTTCTTCCCCTTCATCGACAACCTCGAACGGAACACCGCCGCCGCTCGCCGGACCCACGGTTCGCCCTCCGACCCCCTAGGCTCGCCGCGCCACTATCCCTCTCTCGCCGGAGAATACGATGCACTGGCACCGTCCGATCCTGTTTTAACCCAACGCCCCTCTTTAATCCATACCGATTCGGGTTTAACAGCCGCTGACATGCGAGACCCACTCTGTCAGCAAGCCCAAGCGCACCAGCTGCGTTACTGGGCCGATTTGCTATGTTTTGAATCGTTTCGGCCCAAACTAGTTTCCCGCCAGCCCATTAATTCAAATCTAGTTTAATTCAAATTCAATTCAAATCAATACTGGCTCCAACTTTGAAAATTAATAGAATCTTTTTGGCTTGGCCAAATTTAGCAAATTTTATATTGTTGGAAAGCTATGGAAAAGTTCTAAAACATGCCACTGGTCCCACTTCAAGATCTGTTGTAGAAATAAAATGATAAAAAGATGAAGGCAGGGACTTTTCACATTCAATTAATTATTAAAAATCAACCAAAATAGATATTAAGTTAATTTCAACTCCAATAGCTCACATTTAACTTACACTAATTGTTTCTGCAAGAAAATGGTGTGGTCACTTTGTATGATCATGCCCTAGTTAAATAATGGGCTATATGACTAGATTACTTAAGTGATATTGTCCAAAACTATTATGCAAATCATATGAAGTATTTTACTCCATTTAAATCTCATCCCAAGTCATTTCATATGAAGTGTGAACCCCTGGTTAAATACTCTCACATGAAATACTTGGAGATTTTAAATCAATTGTAGGATTATTAAATGGTATGAGGTGGTCTACCTCATTTAAATCATTTTCTCAAATGATGATAATGAATGGTTGACTTAGGTCAATATAAATTCATGCAGGATTGTTTGAGAAATTAAATCTTAAGAAGATTTCAATGAGAGGAAATTATTTCTCAAGAACCCTATGGAAACTATCATTTACATATAAGAGGGAATTCAATTTTCTCAAGCAACACAACCAATGCACCCTAATTATATTAATGGTGTTCTTAGGATAGTTTGTGTGAATATATGTGATGTTTGGAATAGCCACTGAATTAGTGAGTGATTATACTCGTATTCAAATTTAGATGCTAGCACCGGAGAATACCCGGAGGAAGAAGGTTGCTACCAAGAGGAGGAGGAGGAGAACTTTGAGAACTACCAAGGCAAGCTAATATTCTTGCAAAGTGCAAAGCCCCTTGGGGCAAGGCACCATTAGTCTTACCTTTCTTATCATAAGCCTATCCCAAGTTTCTACCTTACAAGTTTTTACTTGTTTTCTTAAAGAGTTACTTTTATAGTTAACTTTGGTCAAAGTGAAAGAAGGTTAACAGAGTGGCAAAGTTAGTCTCAAGCTAGCAAAGCAAGTAGCACCCCTCATGATTAGAGATAGAGCTAACTATTAAAATTTGACTACTCTATATGGGAACTTGTGAATTTGGAAATGAATTTGAAACCTTGGAATGATGCGTCATTCCATTGAATGAATTTTGAAGGTGAATGTGACCAAGAGAAGATGGTGATTTTTGATAAAACTGATATTGGTTTGAATGCGATACCTTTCCAATATTGAGTACCCCCACAATACCTGATTATGGGTAGGGCTTAACTGGAAATTTATGCATCTTAGTATGGGTTCCCTCTGAACACACATCATAGGGGTTATGCCGAGGCTGCCTCCGTTGTTGAGAAATGAGGTGAATTGAGGTGAATTGTATGGCCAAGCCCTGTGCAGTTCCCAGGTTGACAGTTGGTCTTCACTGGGAGGCCAAGCTCATGGGTAGAGGTGCTCATACTAGGATTTATAAGTGAAAGGTTATGGTTGATGATCCGTGTACTGTGTTACGATGATTCGGGGTAATCCCGACGGATGAAATCAAATGTTGTGGCACAAGTGTGCAACCTCTGCAGAGTGTCAATCTGTTCGAATAGCCGTGTCCACGGATATGGACGGTTGGAAGGGCCATACAGTTTCCGATGTCAAATTCTTGAAAATGTTGGTGAAATGAATGGAGAATTGGTGACTTGATTTTTGAATCATAACAATGTTGTGGGAATGACACTAATGTTCCCACTTGAGTTAGCCTAGCACATGAATAAGCTTTTCTCAAATACTTGTGAACTAAAATTGGCTTTATGCAAATAAACTAGAGCTTAGCACCATTACTAGAAATGTCTAGCACTTACACTAGTATTAGTTTGCGAGTACTTAAGTACTCACTGCTTTGTCCCTGGCTATTCAAATGGCCAGAGTATGAAGATGAACAAGGAGATGACCAGCAGGACGCCTACGACAACTAGGAGTCTTCCAACACCAAGCGTTGGCCTGTGGACTAGAGAGTCCCTTTTTCTTTACGCTTCCGCTATGAACTTGTGTTTGTTCGTTGATCAATAGATCAACTATTTGTGTAATATGGATCATGTGATTCTAATTGTAAGACAATATGGTTTGTAATGAATGATGACTATGATACTTAACTATTATGCCTCGCAACAACAATATTCCTGGGATTGCGATGTATGACATAATAGGCATCCGGACTTAAAAACCCGGGTGTTCAAAAGTTGGTATCAGAGCCATTGTTTGACCTTAGAAGACCCTAGTTAGAATGGACATGCAGAAAAACTTAATTTTGAAATCAAATGAAGAGACTATTTGTGAAAATTTACTACACTCTTGTCTTTGAGACTTTTCAAAATTTGATGAATCATGTTCTTTCTTATTTGAATCTACTTAAAATTTTGCCACACTTGTTCACTCTATAACTTACTCATCCATTTCGCTTTCAGATGGAGCCGAATGAACCCATCAACACCAAGTTCTACCAGCTTGGGAATGGGGGAAGCTTGATCTTCGAGCACGACCTCAACGCTGTCTCGGACTTCCATGGGCGCCCCCACCCCGAGTTTCACGGGATTCAGCTGGACGACACCCCCGAAGGAGAGTTGCAGTGGGTGATCACTGCCGACTTGAGGGGAAAGATGGAGCCTCCCACCTCGGGGAGGATCCTCTTCTCCTTCCGTGAGAGCAACTGGCTCGACGGACTCGCACGTGGCCTTCCGGAGGCACTTGCGCGCCTCTGTGGACAGAACGTGGTGCGCATCCTCGCTTTGCGCTTCGCGCATCTCGTGAGGCGTGATGCCTGATGGCGTGTAACTCACACGTTCGTTGGGAACCCCAAGAGGAAGGTATGATGCGCACAGCAGCAAGTTTTCCCTCAGAAAGAAACCAAGGTTTATCGAACCAGGAGGAGCCAAGAAGCACGTTGAAGGTTGATGGCGGCGGGATGTAGTGCGGCGCAACACCAGGGATTCCGGCGCCAACGTGGAACCTGCACAACACAACCAAAGTACTTTGCCCCAACAAAACAGTGAGGTTGTCAATCTCACCGGCTTGCTGTAACAAAGGATTAACCGTATTGTGTGGAAGATGATTGTTTGCAGAAAACAGTAGAACAAGTATTGCAGTAGATTGTATTTCAGTAAAGAGAATTGGACCGGGGTCCACAGTTCACTAGAGGTGTCTCTCCCATAAGATAAACAGCATGTTGGGTGAACAAATTACAGTTGGGCAATTGACAAATAAAGAGAGCATGACCATGCACATACATATCATGATGAGTATAGTGAGATTTAATTGGGCATTACGACAAAGTACATAGACCGCCATCCAACTGCATCTATGCCTAAAAAGTCCACCTTCAGGTTATCATCCGAACCCCCTCCAGTATTAAGTTGCAAAGCAACAGACAATTGCATTAAGTATGGTGCGTAATGTAATCAACAACTACATCCTTAGACATAGCATCAATGTTTTATCCCTAGTGGCAACAGCACAACACAACCTTAGAACTTTCTGTCATTGTCCCAGGTGTCAATGCAGGCATGAACCCACTATCGAGCATAAGTACTCCCTCTTGGAGTTACAAGCATCTACTTGGCCAGAGCATCTACTAGTAACGGAAAGCATGCAAGATCATAAACAACACGTAGATATAACTTTGATAATCAACATAACAAGTATTCTCTATTCATCGGATCCCAACAAACGCAACATATAAAATTACAGATAGATGATCTTTATCATGTTAGGCAGCTCACAAGATCCGACAATGATAGCACAATGGGGAGAAGACAACCATCTAGCTACTGCTATGGACCCATAGTCCAGGGGTAGACTACTCACACATCACACCGGAGGCGACCATGGCGGTGTAGAGTCCTCCGGGAGATGATTCCCCTCTCCGGCAGGGTGCCGGAGGCGATCTCCTGGATCCCCCGAGATGGGATCGGCGGCGGCGGCGTCTCTGGAAGGTTTTCCGTATCGTGGCTCTCGGTACTGGGGGTTTCGTCACGGAGGCTATTTGTAGGCGGAAGGGCAAGTCAGGGGGGCACACGAGGGCTCCAGATGACAGGGCCGCGCAGCCCAACCCTAGGCCGCGCCGCCCTGTAGTCCGGGCGCCTCATGGCCCCACTTCGTTTCGTCTTCGGTCTTCTGGAAGCTTCGTGGAAAAATAGGCCCCTGGGCGTTGATTTCGTCCAATTCCGAGAATATTTCCTTACTAGGATTTCTGAAACCAAAAACAGCAGAAAACAGCAACTGGCACTTCGGCATCTTGTTAATAGGTTAGTTCCAGAAAATGCACGAATATGACATAAAGTGTGCATAAAACATGTAGATAACATAAATAATGTGGCATGGAACATAAGAAATTATCGATATGTTGGAGACGTATCAGCATCCCCAAGCTTAGTTCTGCTCGTCCCGAGCAGGTAAAACGATAACACAGATAATTTCTGGAGTGACATGCCATCATAATCTTGATCATACTATTTGTAAAGCATATGTAGTGAATGCAGCGATCAAAACAATGTATATGACATGAGTAAACAAGTGAATCATAAAGCAAAGACTTTTCATGAATAGCACTTCAAGACAAGCATTAATAAGTCTTGCATAAGAGTTAACTCATAAAGCAATAATTCAAAGTAAAGGCATTGAAGCAACACAAAAGAAGATTAAGTTTCAGCGGTTGCTTTCAACTTGTAACATGTATATCTCATGGATATTGTCAACATAGAGTAGTATAATAAGTGCAATAAGCAAGTATGTAGGAATCAATGCATAGTTCACACAAGTGTTTGCTTCTTTAGGTGGAGAGAAATAGGTGAACTGACTCAACATTGAAAATAAAAGAATGGTCCTCCATAGAGGAAAAGCATCGATTGCTATATTTGTGCTAGAGCTTTGATTTTGAAAACATGAAACAATTTTGTCAACGGTAGTAATAAAGCATATGCATCATGTAAATTATATCTTATAAGTTGCAAGCCTCATGCATAGTGTACTAATAGTGCCCGCACCTTGTCCTAATTAGCTTGGACTACCGGATCATCACAATGCACTGTTTTTACCAAGTGTCACAAAGGGGTACCTCTATGCCGCCTGTACAAAGGTCTAAGGAGAAAGCTCGCATTGGATTTCTCGCTATTGATTATTCTTCAACTTAGACATCCATACCGGGACAACATAGACAACAGATAATGGACTCCTCTTTTATGCATAAGCATATAACAACAATTAATAATTTTCTCATTTGAGATTGAGGATATATGTCCAAAACTGAAACTTCCACCATGGATCATGGCTTTAGTTAGCGGCCCAATGTTCTTCTCTAACATATGCATGCTTAACCATAAGGTGGTAGATCTCTCTTACTTCAAACAAGACGGACATGCATAGCAACTCACATGAAATTCAACAAGAGTAGTTGATGGCGTCCCCAGTGAACATGGTTATCGCACAACAAGCAAGTTAATAAGAGATAAAGTGCATAATTACATATTCAATACCACAATAGTTTTTAAGCTATTTGTCCCATGAGCTATATATTGCAAAGGTGAATGATGGAATTTTAAAGGTAGCACTCAAGCAATTTACTTTGGAATGGCGGGAAATACCATGTAGTAGGTAGGTATGGTGGACACAAATGGCATAGTGGTTGGCTCAAGTATTTTGGATGCATGAGAAGTATTCCCTCTCGATACAAGGTTTAGGCTAGCAAGGCTTATTTGAAACAAACACAAGGATGAACCGGTGCAGCAAAACTCACATAAAAGACATATTGAAAACATTATAAGACTCTACACCGTCTTCCTTGTTGTTCAAACTCAATACTAGAAATTATCTAGACCTTAGAGAAACCAAATATGCAAACCAAATTTTAGCATGCTCTATGTATTTCTTCATTAATGGGTGCAAAGCATATGATGCAAGAGCTTAATCATGAGCACAACAATTGCCAAGTATCACATTACCCAAGACATTTATAGCAATTACTACATGTATCATTTTCCAATTCCAACCATATAACAATTTAACGAAGGAGAAACTTCGCCATGAATACTATGAGTAGAAACCAAGGACATACTTGTCCATATGCTACAGCGGAGCGTGTCTCTCTCCCATAAAGTGAATGCTAGGATCCATTTTATTCAAACAAAACAAAAAACAAAAACAAAACGACGCTCCAAGAAAAAGCACATAAGATGTGATGGAATAAAAATATAGTTTCAGGGGAGGAACCTGATAATGTTGTCGATGAAGAAGGGGATGCCTTGGGCATCCCCAAGCTTAGACGCTTGAGTCTTCTTAATATATGCAGGGGTGAACCACCGGGGCATCCCCAAGCTTAGAGCTTTCACTCTCCTTGATCATGTTGCATCATACTCCTCTCTTGATCCTTGAAAACTTCCTCCACACCAAACACGAAACAACTCATTAGAGGGTTAGTGCACAATATAAATTGACATATTCAGAGGTGACACAATCATTCTTAACACTTCTGGACATTGCATAATGCTACTGGACATTAGTGGATCAAAGAAATTCATCCAACATAGCAAAAGAGGCAATGCGAAATAAAAGGCAGAATCTGTCAAAACAGAACAGTTCGTATTGACGAATTTTAAAATGGCACCAGACTTGCTCAAATGAAAATGCTCAAATTGAATGAAAGTTGCGTACATATCTGAGGATCATGCACGTAAATTGGCTTAATTTTCTGAGCTACCTACAGGGAGGTAGACCCAGATTCGTGACAGCAAAGAAATCTGGAACTGTGCAGTAATCCAAATCTAGTACTTACTTTTCTAACAACGGCTTAACTTGGCACAACAAAACACAAAACTAAGATAAGGAGAGGTTGCTACAGTAGTAAACAACTTCCAAGACACAAAATAAAAACAAAGTACTGTAGGTAAAAACATGGGTTGTCTCCCATAAGCGCTTTTCTTTAACGCCTTTCAGCTAGGTGCAGAAAGTGTGTATCAAGTATTATCGAGAGACGAAGTGTCAACCTTACCTTGGGCTTTACCTTTACCTTTCTTATTGTTTTTCTTCCCCTTTGGTTTAGGAAATATATGATTTCCCCCCGGTATAGAGGTGAATTTCAGAGTGCCTTCTCCAACATCAATGACTGCTCCCAATAGCTTCAGCAGGGATCTTCCGAGTGTGAGTTTTCCTGTTTCAATAACAAGATAATCAATGGATATTGTCCTTCCAAGAATGGTTGTATGCACACCTGCGGCTATTATAGTAGAGTTATCAATGAGAGTTATTTCTTCTCCTCCTTCATCAATTCCCCAAAGTTTCAAAGATTTATAAATACTTTCAGGCATAAGGCAAAATTCACACATAATATCACAGTAGGCATGGAGAGTTCGATCACCGATAACAATTTTAACAGCACGATCCCACAATGAGAGTTTAGAGTTCACTAAAACTTGTTCAAGACGATTACGAACGTGGCAATAGTTATCATTCAAGCGAGATGTACTTATCTCGAGATTATTTAATCTACTATATATGCTAGTGAGGGCTGAATCAAAGTTATTAGCTGAATCATGTGACGCAACCAACTTCTTTATGGCATTAAAAGCTTGATCCCCATTGCAATGAAGGAAATCTCCTCCCACTAAAGTATCCAAAGCATATCTATAGCGAACCATAAGACCAAAATAAAAATTACTAAGGAGCAAACTTAGAGTCATTTGAGGTTCAGTTTTACGATAAGAAGTAAAAATTCTAGACCAAGCATCCTTAAAACTCTCCTCATCCCCTTGTTTAAAAGTGAAGACTAATTCTTCAGGCGAAGAAGTAACAGGTTCAGAGCTAGACATGGTAACAAAAGTAACTAATTTTTTTTTGTGTTTTTGATATAGAGTGCAAGACAATAAATAAAGCAAACTAGATAAAGTAAATGCAAGTAACTAAATTTTTTTTTTGTGTTTTTGATATAGCAAACAAGATAGCAAATAAAGTAAAACTAGCAACTAATTTTTTTGTATTTTGATTTAGTGCAGCAAACAAAGTAGTAAATAAAACTAAGCAAGACAAAAACAAAGTAAATAGATTGAGAAGTGGAGACTCCCCTTGCAGCGTGTCTTGATCTCCCCGGCAACGGCGCCAGAAAAAGAGCTTGATGGCGTGTAACTCACACGTTCGTTGGGAACCCCAAGAGGAAGGTATGATGCGCATGACAGCAAGTTTTCCCTCGAGAAAGAAACCAAGGTTTATCGAACCAGGAGGAGCCAAGAAGCACGTTGAAGGTTGATGGCGGCGGGATGTAGTGCGGCGCAACACCAGAGATTCCGGCGCCAACGTGGAACCTGCACAACACAACCAAAGTACTTTGCCCCAACGAAACAGTGAGGTTGTCAATCTCACCGGCTTGCTGTAACAAAGGATTAACCGTATTGTGTGGAAGATGATTGTTTGCAGAAAACAGTAGAACAAGTATTGCAGTAGATTGTATTTCAGTAAAGAGAATTGGACCGGGGTCCACAGTCCACTAGAAGTGTCTCTCCCATAAGATAAACAGCATGTTGGGTGAACAAATTACAGTTGGGCAATTGACAAATAAAGAGAGCATGACCATGCACATACATATCATGATGAGTATAGTGAGATTTAATTGGGCATTACGACAAAGTACATAGACCGCCATCCAACTGCATCTATGCCTAAAAAGTCCACCTTCAGGTTATCATCCGAACCCCCTCCAGTATTAAGTTGCAAAGCAACAGACAATTGCATTAAGTATGGTGTGTAATGTAATCAACAACTACATCCTTAGACATAGCATCAATGTTTTATCCCTAGTGGCAACAGCACAACACAACCTTAGAACTTTCTGCCATCCTTTGTCCCGGTGTCAATGCAGGCATGAACCCACTATCGAGCATAAGTACTCCCTCTTGGAGTTACAAGCATCTACTTGGCCAGAGCATCTACTAGTAACGGAAAGCATGCAAGATCATAAACAACACATAGATATAACTTTGATAATCAACATAACAAGTATTCTCTATTCATCGGATCCCAACAAACGCAACATATAGAATTACAGATAGATGATCTTGATCATGTTAGGCAGCTCACAAGATCCGACAATGATAGCACAATGGGGAGAAGACAACCATCTAGCTACTGCTATGGACCCATAGTCCAGGGGTAGACTACTCACACATCACACCGGAGGCGACCATGGCAGCATAGAGTCCTCCGGGAGATGATTCCCCTCTCCGGCAGGGTGCCGGAGGCGATCTCCTGGATCCCCCGAGATGGGATCGGCGGCGGCGGCGTCTCTGGAAGGTTTTCCGTATCGTGGCTCTCGGTACTGGGGGTTTCGTCACGGAGGCTATTTGTAGGCGGAAGGGCAAGTCAGGGGGGCCCAACCCTAGGCCGCGCCGCCCTGTAGTCCGGGCGCCTCGTGGCCCCACTTCGTTTCGTCTTCGGTCTTCTGGAAGCTTCGTGGAAAAATAGGCCCCTGGGCGTTGATTTCGTCCAATTCCGAGAATATTTCCTTACTAGGATTTCTGAAACCAAAAACAGCAGAAAATAGCAACTGGCACTTCGGCATCTTTGTTAATAGGTTAGTTCCAGAAAATGCACGAATATGACATAAAGTGTGCATAAAACATGTAGATAACATCAATAATGTGGCATGGAACATAAGAAATTATCGATACGTTGGAGACGTATCAATGCCATGGGAGTGCCCATGGAGCTGCAGCCGCACCCGGAGTTGAGGCACCATGCTGAGCACCTGAACTTCAAGCTCTACCAGACTCAGAAGGACCTCGACGCCACTCGCGCTTCCGCGAACCAGACCCACGCTCACATCATCGAGCAGGGTGAGGCGATCAAGCTCCTCAACAACGACCGCAAGACCCTTCGCCAGCAGCGTGCCAAGAAGGACGCTACGATTGTGCGCCTTCGCGCCAAGATAGCATCTCTTGAGGCCACTGTCAAGGCCCAGGAGGATCAGCTGAGAGAGATGGAGGAGGATGATGGAGGTATCGACCTTCAGGGAGGAGGAGCCTTCCTAAGCGACGACGACGACTTTGAGGAGGACGAGTTCACCGAGGAGGAGGACTACGAGTTCCTGGAGGCAGGACCTGACGACTACGTCCCAATCGACGTCGAGGATGAGGAGTAGTTGCACTAGTTTTCACTTATGTAGGTGTGAGTTGTATCCCGCCCATTGTATCGTAGCATGAGAATGGTTCTTAAAACCATTGGAGTATGAGTGTGTTAGTTTGTAATGTGTGTTGAATGAATGAATGAATGTTGTGTTTGTCATGAAAAGACTTCAAGTTTCAAATTTTATGAACTTACTGAAAATAAACCATAGAAATTTCCCTCTTATCTCATGATCTTCTCTATATTCAGATGGCCCCTCTCAATCGCACCAACAATGATGCGATGATGAAACTGCTGCAAACCCTGCTCGCCGACAGGGAGACTGAAAGAGCTGAACGCCAAGCCAACATCGCAGCACTGCAAAACCTTGCAAACTAAGGCCATGGAAATCATGATCATCCCGGATCCAAGCTCAAGAACTTTCAGAACACCAATCCTCCGGTGTTTAGCAAGACTGAAGAACCACTCGACGCTGACGACTGGATCCAGACTATGGAGAACAACTTGGAAGTAGCTGGAGTGGAAGCCAATGAGATGGTCTTGTTTGCAACCCACTATCTTGCTGGACCAGCCCGAGCCTGGTGGACAAGCACCCGTGCCATGAACGGAGGCCAATTCATGACTTGGGCAGACTTCAAGCTCAAGTTTAGCAAGTACCATGTACCCCCGGGTCTTATCAAGAAGATGAGGGATGAGTTCCGTGAACTGAAGCAAGGTCGCTTGACGGTGGTAGAATACCGCGACAAGTTCCTTACACTGTCAAGGTACGCCCCCGACGAGACCGACACCACTGAGAAGAGGCAGGAGAGATTCCTGAACGGACTGCATGATGAGATGCCGACTATCCTCGTCAACATCCCCTTCGCAGACCTTGAAGCCCTTGTTGACTCCGCCATCCAGATGGAGGGCAAGCTGAACCAAGCCAATGAGAACCGCAAGCGCCGTATGATGCACTAGAGTGGGCCTAGCAATGCCCCGAAGTATCGCCCCAGCTCAAGCAGAGGTTTTACTCCGAGAAACAACAACAAGTCCCAGATGCAGAACTCGCGCCCCGGTTATCAGAACCGGAGTGGAGGAAACTCCAAGCCAGGAGGCTACAACAACAACAACTACAACAACAACAACTTCAACCGCGCTCCGCCCAGAGCCCCCAACAACAACAACAACACCAACACCGCCCCCAGAACCGGAAGCAACGCCATCCCCGTTGCAACCAAGGACAAGGCCACCATCACTTGTTATGAGTGTGGTGTAGTGGGGCACTACTCCAACGAGTGTCCCAAGAGGCTCGCCAAGCTCGCAGGCAACACCGCTGCACCTGCTCAGCAGCAACGCCGTGTCTCCACCGGCAAGAAGTTCGCCCCCAACAACCCCAATAACCGCAACGGCCATCTCTACCACATGAACGCTGAAGAAGCCCAGGAAGCACCAGATGTTGTACTGGGTATGTTTTCTGTCAACCACATCCCTGCTAGAGTGTTGTTTGATTCCGGAGCATCTCATTCGTTTGTCACTGAAGACTTTGCATCAACAAGTAAAATTCAACCTATCAGTTTGACGCATGTTATGATAGTTCAAATTCCCGGATCAACCACCAAAGCCAGAAAATTTTGCAAAAATGTACCCATCAAAATCCATGACGTAGATTTCTATGCCAATCTCATCATTCTGGGAACCAAAGGTTTGGAAGTCGTACTAGGAATGGATTGGATGTCAAAACACCATGGATTGATTGACTGTGCCAAGAAAGCCATCACCATGACTAGCAGCACCGGTATCCTAGTAGAACATGTTGACATAGGCATCCCAAATGGGCCTGCCGAAGATGGTACCCGGGGTTTACTGGAGGCCCACTACCCGAAGAATAAGAAGATCCGAGAGCCCAAGCTATATTAAGAAAAGTTAAGAGTTGTAATAGGAAGTGTTATTTGTAATCTGGCGGGATGAGTTAGAAACCGTCCCGGACTCTGTAACTTGTATAGCACGAATCCCTCGGCTCCACCTCCTATATAAAGGGGGAGTCGAGGGACGAAGAAGGAATCGAATCATTGTCTACAAACCCTAGTTTTCATAATCGTCGAGTACTTTTCAGCTGAAACCTTCGAGATCTACTTACCCTCTACTTCCAACTAAACCCTAGCCTACAATCCATAGGCATTGACAAGTTGATACCTTGTCAATTGGCGCCGTCTGTGGGGACTAGAGGCGTAAGGATCTGATCTCGATGGCACGCTCAAGATCTTCGACATTGTCAACCGCAAGCAACACAATGGATCGAGGTTTCACTTTCGCGTCGAGAAGGAGGGATCGTATCGTGTCGAAATTCCGATTTCGTCGGGATCGTCGGCGGTCGATTCTGATTTTTCAAGCTATGCATCGTCAACCGAGTCAGGAGAAGAAGAAACTTCGGCGACACGCTACGTCAGCACCAGAGCAAGAGAGAAACTCGCCAAGATCTTTAGCGACATGTCGTTTGAGTCATCTGCGGACTCATATATAAGCGATGGCTCCAGCGATGTCGACAGCTATGACTTCATCGACAAATCTATCACAGTGGGCAAGGTCTTCATCAATCTCAACGATGATGTCACCAAACCCAACATAGATCTGAGTACAAAGTATCATCAGATTTATGCCATTGAAGATCAAGAGGAAACATCTGAGGCTTTCGACGATCTGGGAAATCCATACGTCGATCCCTCCAATCTGCGACAAGGCCTGGGCAACAAATACGTCGGGCCAGAGCCGCGAGATAGAGTTCAACTTTCACAAGCAGCGTGGGACAGAGCCGCGAGAGCTATGAACGGTACAGAACCAATGGCTACCACGGCCACACCAGAGGAATTACAAGCATATCAATATAGGCTCGCACGAGCTGCCAGGGAATTGGAAAAACAGACAGCTGAGTTGAACAGGAGAAAGGAGGCAGCTTACGCATCCAGGCGGGGAGAAGGGCAGATCTAAGTCGACAATCTAGAACTACGGGTGATAGCCACAGGGAGGCGCGGAACAGAGCAAGATCAAGGCTGCAACACATACCCGAAGCAGAAAGAGAGCACTTGGTCCAAAACCTCGACATGTCCTTCATGTCGATAGATACAAGAGGAAACATCATCCCTAAGACACCAGAGGCTGGGTATATGGCGACACATGCTTTTATCCTTGCATCTAAACCACCTCCAGGTGATCCAAGGGAAACACTGTACAATATGGCGGTAGCAGGAGTTGGAGCTATGGGGACAGCGTTTGTATCAACGCCTCCCGAAGGAGCGGCAAGGCAAAATAGTCCACGACTGCAGCAGCAACGGCGGCCTTTGAAGGACCAAGTGGAGCAAGGGACACAGCAGCACAAGCAAGGGTCGACGAGCACGACAAAGCGAAGGGATCATCGGCAATCTCCAGAACTTAACGACGAGGATATGTGCGGCTTACCATGCTTCACGAGGAGAGTCCGAAAAACTCGAGTCCCCTCAGGATTCAAGTTACCCGATAATTTCAAGAAGTTCGACGGCCTCCAAGATCCAGAGGATTGGCTAGTCGACTATCTGGAGACGGTGAAGCTGACAGGAGGAACCAGGGCAACAGCTATGCAAAGCATCCAGGTGCATTTGAGTGGAGCCGCACGATCTTGGATAAAGAAACTCACTCCAGGATCCATCGACAGCTGGGAAAGTTTCGAGGACGTGTTCGTCAAGAACTTCAGATCCACGTGCAAAAAACCCGCGTCGTTAGAAGAGTTGAGAGCATGTCGACAAAAGCCGGATGAGCCAATGAGAAAGTACATCCAAAGGTGGAATATCATCAAAAACTCGGCAGAAAATATATCTGATGAGAGAGCAATAGATGCGTTTGTCGCAGGAGTCAGGCGTGGAGATTTTGTCGAGGACTTGGGAAGGACCAATCCAAAGACAGTATCCGCGTTAATGGAGATAGCAAATAAATGGGCAGATGGAGAAGACGCTGTCCATAACAAACGGCACAGGTCGCCAGAGGAGGACCGTGGTCGAAACTATCAACCGAGGCGAAGATTTCCTCGGCAGTACCAGAACTATGACGCTCCAAGACAAATTTCGGCAGGTTTTCGGACAAATACAGGAGGAAGCAACAGAGATGATTACCAGAGAAGCAATGAACAGCGAGGTGATAACAGGGATGATTCACGCAATAGGCAAAATAGCGGGCCTAGGTTCCCAAGGCCTTTCGTATCCCCTGAAGAGATGATGAATGGACCGTGCCAGATGCACTTTTTCCTCGACAGCAACGGTAAAAGACAGTCAGGGCACTTGCAGAAAGACTGTCGAAATTTTCAGGCAATGTTGCGGTATGCAGAGAACGCTAACGCGCGGGCAGCACAGAGAAATCCTCGAGAACCCAGAAGCGAGATTCACTTGCCGCCTCCTCCCGCGATTACAGAGGACAATCGGCATCAGCTCAGAATAGCGGCAGCACCTCCACCACCACCTTATGTTGATCCTAACTCCAACGGAGCAGTGTCGATGATTCAGAAAGGAAGGCCGTCCAATAGAGCTCAGAAAGTAATCTCACGACAGGTGTTTATGGCAGAGAAAATGCCTCCACCAACAGTTGAGTACCTTAATTGGTCAGGACAAGATATCGGCTTCACAATAGCAGATCATCCGCAGCAAGTTCCTCGACCAGGGCAGTCAGCACTTATCCTGCCAGCAGTTATCGCGGGATTTGATGTCTCTCGAGTGTTCATAGACGGCGGCAGCAGCTTAAACCTTATGTATGCAGATACATTGAGGAAGATGAACATATCCCTAGCAAACTTGAAACCAACAGACACAAGGTTCCACGGCATCACACCGGAGAAACCAAGTTATCCTTTGGGGAAGATCAATCTCGACGTTCAATTTGGGACCCGAGAAAATTATAGAATCGAGAGGCTCGAATTTGAAGTCGTGGATTTTCCGTCGCAATACCACGCTCTGTTGGGACGACCAGCATATGCTAGATTTATGGCGGTGCCACACTATACATACCTGTTGTGGAGGATGCCCGGACCAAAGGGACCAATCACGATCAAAGGAAGCTTCGCCTTAGCCGAAAAGTGCGACAAGGATTTTCACCGGCTGTCGAAACTTTCGGGATGCAAGCTGAGTACTTAGCGTCAAAAAGCATGACCGATTACGACGTCTTGCCCGGACGTTGGAAGGCCAAACAAAGAATTAACTTTCAGTACCGAGAAAAATTCAAAAGAAGTGCAGATTCACCCGACAGACCCGAAAAAGACGACATCTATTGCAAACGACATGGATATCGCATAGGAAAGCGCGCTCGTTGAGTTCCTCCGTGAGAACTGGAAAATCTTCGCATGGTGTCCAGCTGACATGCCAGGAGTACCCAGGGAACTTGCCGAGCACCACCTAAACTTGGATCCAGTAGCGAGACCAATCAAACAACCTTTGCGGCGTTTTTCGGAACCAAACCGCAAGGCCATGCTGTCAGAAATCAATCGACTACGAGAAGCTGGTTTTATCAAAGAGATATTCATAGAAGCCACATGGGTAGCAAACCCGGTCTTTGGTGCCGAAGAAAAACACTAAGGTCCTTCGCATGTGCGTCGACTTTACGTGTCTCAATAAACATTGTCCAAAGGATCACTTTCCCCTCCCGAGGATCGATCAAATTATCGACTCCACGGCTGGATGTGAACGTCTTTCCTTCCTGGATGCATATTCTGGTTATAACCAGATCAGATTGAAAGAAGAAGATGAAGTAAAGACCGCGTTTATTACACCTTACGGCGTGTTTTGCTACAGAACAATGCCCTTCGGTCTAAAAAATGCGGGAGCAACATATCAGAGAATGATGCAGAAGTGTTTGGCGACACAGATCGGAAAAAATGTGCAAGTATACATCGACGATGTCATCATAACGTCAAAAAAGGGGACAACACTGATCGAGGATCTCAAAGAAACTTTTGACAACCTCGACAAATTCTGCCTGAAGCTGAACCCGACGAAGTGTTCCTTTGGCGTCCCAAAGCAGGAGAACTTCTGGGGTTTCTAGTCTCAGCAAGAGGGATTGAAGCAAATCCCGACAAAATACAAGCTATCGTAACAATGAGGAAGCCAACAAAGTTGAAGGAGATACAACAACTAACGGGGCGAGTCGCAGCTTTGAGCAGATTCGTCGCTAGGCTGGGAGAAAAAGCGTTACCATTCTACGCTCTGATAAAGCAAGGAGATAAATTCCAGTGGAACGAAGAAGCCGACAGAGCTTTCGAGGATTTGAAGCACACAATCTCGACACCACCAATTTTGGTGGCGCCAAAAGAACGGGAACCCCTCCTGCTGTATATCGCAGCCACGCCCCAAGTGGTGAGCACGGTGCTAGTTGTCGAAAGGGAAGAAGAAGGAAAACTCCATGGCGTGCAGAGGCCAGTATACTTCGTCGGCGAAGTTTTATCACCTTCAAAACAAAGGTACCCTCAGTACCAAAAGATAGCATATGGAGTGTTCACAACAGCACGAAAATTGCGCCACTATTTTTCGGCACACCCGATCATAGTGGTCAATGAAGCTCCCTTGTCAAATATACTGAACAATCCAGAAGCTACGGGTCGTGTCTCCCTTTGGGGAATAGAACTTTCCCCTCGGGACATCACGTATGAAAAAAGGAAAGCAATCAAGTCGCAAGTACTGCCGGACTTCATCGCAGAGTGGATGGAGTTGCAAAACACAGGACCTCCAGACTTGTCGAGAACCTGGACCATGAACTTTGATGGGTCCAAAAGACTAGAAGGAGCTGGCGCAGGAGTAGTACTCATATCACCTGAAGGCGACAAGTTGAAGTACATCCTTCGGATGACGTTCCCTAACGCATCCAACAATGAAGCAGAATATGAGGCTCTCATACACGGGATGAAGATGGCGAAAGCCTGCGGTGCAACTCGACTAAAAATCTTTGGCGACTCACAGTTGGTGGCTCAGCAAGTTATGAACCAATGTGACGCAGTCAATGATAGCATGATGGCATACAAGGAGGTGTACAACGAGCTCGAGAAGTTGTTCGATGGATGCGAAGTAAATCATATTAGTAGATTGAGCAACGACGAAGCCGACGTTCTTGCAAACATCGGGTCGCAATGCCTTGCAGTCCCGCCAGGTGTATTCTGGGAAGAGATAACAGAGAGATCCACCAAGTCGACAAAATCGAAAAAGAAGGAGAAGAAACCCTCGGGGGCTACCAAGGAAAAGCAAGAGGAAGAAGAAGAAGATCAGGACCTGGTCATGGTGATACAGATACCGTGGATGCAGCCGTACATATCATACATCCTCAGGAAAGAAATACCCGACGATCCAGTTGAGGCAAGACGAGTAATTCGACGCTCCAAAGCTTTCACGGTGGTCAAAGGAGAATTGTATAAGCGAAGTATTTCAGGCGTCTTGCAAAGGTGTGTTACACCCGAAGAAGGAAGAATAATTCTGAAGGACGTACACGAAGGAATATGTGGCCACCACGCAAGTAGTCGAGCTATTGCAGCCAAGGTTTTTCGGGCAGGATTCTACTGGTTGACAGCAATCGAGGACGCCAAGGACATAGTAAGAACTTGCGACGCGTGTCAAAGGTTTGCCGCAAAACCTCACTCTCCAGCAGCAGAGCTAGCACCAATACCATTGTCATGGCCCTTTGCTCAATGGGGACTTGATATGGTGGGCAAGTTACACAAATCCTGGCCAGGAGGAAAGGAGTATATGCTAGTAGCTGTCGACAAATTTACAAAGTGGATAGAGGCGAAGCCGATAAATTCACCAGACGGAGCATCCGCAGTAAAATTCATAAAAGGCCTCGTCTTCAGATTTGGAGTGCCCCACAGCATCGTCACAGACAACGGCAGTAACTTCACATCCCGTGAATTCAAAGATTATTGCGAAGAGGTGGGTATCAAGTTGCACTTTGCGTCAGTTGCACATCCTCAAACCAATGGGCAAGTCGAGAAAGCCAATGGCATCATCTGCAATGGCATCAAGAAACGCTTGTTAGGACCACTAGAGAAAGCTCGACATACCTGGCCAGAAGAACTACCAAGTGTGTTGTGGAGCATCCGAACAACACCAAACACAGCAACACAAGAAACTCCGTTTTTCTTGGTTCATGGAGCAGAAGCAGTATTACCAATCGAGATAGAGCACAACTCTCCACGCGTCGTCGAATACGACGAAGAAGTGTTGAGAAAAGCGCTAGAAGATGATGTCGATGCACTTGATGAAGCTCGAGATGAAGTACTGTCTCGGGTAACCAAATATCAACAGGACTTGAAGAATTACCACAGTCGACGTTTGCGGCCAAGATCTTTCCAGGTGGGAGACTTAGTTCTTCGGCTCACGCAAAAAAGTCATGAAAAACTCGAGTCACCGTGGCTTGGCCCTTACATTGTCACGGAAGTAATCGGAGGAGGAGCATACAGGATAAAGGACAAGAAGACAGGGGTGGAGGAGCCAAACCCCTGGAACGTGGCGCAACTCAGGCGGTTCTATGCCTAGAGTCGAAATATAGTCCTTGTAAAACTTCAATGTACTGAAACGCCCGCGAGTTTTCAGACGCACTCTTTTCCTTTTTCGGGGCACCGAGTGGGGCCGGGAAAGTTTTTTAATGAGGCGGGATCGCGGTGCTGCAATATAATAAAGATAGTGTCAATATACCTTTCTCTTTATCGACATATTCAAAGTCTTCGCTCCGACGAATTTCAATACAGTTCATCAAAAAAGAAAAAACCTTGCCTTAGTATTAAAATACCTCGTGAGTCAGTAAAAATACAAAATAGTACTCAATAAAGAAGCTCGGGGGCTCATATTCGCCATAAATACATAAATGCCTTGGTTCAAAACCTCGCAATATACAAATACAGTAAAGAGTCACCGAAATACTCGGGGGCTAGACAAACATACAAATATAATGGTTGCTTCACAATATAATCACAGTCATGGGTTACAAAGAAGAATTATCTACAGGAGGAAAATAACTAGTCTTGATTCAGTATGTCATCAAGGGTAACTCTGTTTTCTTCAGGAGCAGCGCCAAGAAAATCAGCATAGTGACCATCGGCAAAAAAGTCGACGTCCATCCGAAGAAGGTCTTCAATCATTTCTTCGGCTACAGGCGAAACCTTCGTGTTAATTCGGTCAATACCAACTCTTCGACGTTTTACCTTCGATGAACTTTCGCGACAACTTGGGTAAGGTCAAGATTTGAGTGGCAGATCCGGAGCATGATAAGAGCAAATCTGGGCGCCGGCTACGGTTGAGCTTTGACAAAATCATGGATACTGCGAGCATCCTTGAATCTTTCCATCAATTCAGGAAGAGTTTTTGGTTGGACGTTCAGGAAACATGGAGTTGTAAACCATGGACAAGGTCTTGGTACGAAGTCAAGGAAATCGCGAGTTTGAGAGGTGCGATCTTGAAATCGACAATTTGGCGGGTCCTCTCACGGGGTAGCCCAAAACAAAGAACCATGGTCCAGGGAAAGGTTAACAAGGAGGTTCGTCCTAGCATTTACCCTCTCTTCCTCGGCAGCAGCATCAGTAAAGGAACCTATCAAAACAACGAAGTGGAAACCTTTAAGAGACATAGCATGAAAATGAAAGATATCGGAGGATGAAACAAGCATACCCGACATATCTGCACTGGCCTCATTCATTAATTCGAGCATGAAATTTTCTCGAGTAGTTGCCTTTTCAGCCTCGGAAGCAGCAATTTCCTTAGCAGCCACGGCCTCGCGAGCTTGCTGAAGAGCAATTTTTTCGGCTTCAGATGACTTACGAGATTGCTCCATCATCACAAGTGTTTGCTTCTTCGCATACTGAAGTTGCTGTCAAAGTTCATCCAGTTCTTGCAACAAGGTATCGTCGACAGGTGCAGTATCAGCAAAAGCTCTCCTCGAGCGAGAAGAAGAAGGCGAAATATTGGGAGGAGCGGAAGATGGAGTATAGTTATCAAATATCAACTGAAATTTAAACAAGACAACATCAAACAGCAAGCAAAGATAGAGTTTTTCATTAATTTCTCGGAATAATTACAAAGGCATTACAGAAGAGCTAAGGAAGTACGTGTCGCCAAATGACTACTTTGGCGACAAGAGCAAAAGAAACATAGAAAGAAAAACAAAGGCATGCAACTAGACCTCCGGCCTTGATGAGCTAGGAGTCGACGCTGGTTTAATCCCGAGATAGGCCAAGATCTTCTTTGTATTGGGCTTGGCTGCCTTAATCAGCGACTTCCACCTTGATTGCTCTATCTGCTCGGTGTCGCCAACTTTCATCCAGTCAATAGTCTGTTGACTGTCAGCAACCAAAGCGACAGTGTTTTCAATGGCAACCTTCATATTTTCTTGGCGCATCTTCAGTCCAAGGTCTTCCGGTGAATTGAACATCTTGGCAAGGTTAAGGAAAGTCGCGGGCTCCTCTTTCTTCGGGAAGAAGTAGGGGAACAATGCCGACAATACCGCATTAGCATTTGACACGCCCTCACGAATCTCGGACCCATGAAGCTCCAGATAAGAAAGTGCGTCAAGGAGAGGGTCATCGACAGGATTCGTCAGATCAAAGTCTTGGTTTGTTTGGGCTGTCAAGGAAACAAAGCGTTGGTCAAGCAACAAGAAACAATGATTCTCATAAAAATAGAAGGGGTCAGCAATATTACTGAAAGTGCGGCGACTTTGGGTTTTCAGGCGCTTGAGGATCCCTTGTTCACGAGAAGCTTGCGCAGCTTTGTGCTCGTCTAAGGCAGATGTAGCATCCTCAAGTTTTTTCTGCAGATCCTCGACACCAGCAGCTTTCGCCTTGGCTTCATCAGCTTCGGCCTTGGCTTCGCTAGCAGCGAGTTCGGCTTTCTTGCGAGCCGCTTCACTTTGCTCAAGTTTTTGAGCAAGTGCGTCGGCACGTTCGTTGGCCTCTGCAAGTTTCTCTGTCGAGATATGAAAAAAAGAGAGAAGAAAGATCAAAAATCGCGACAAGCAACAGGAGCAAAAAGTCAAGGAAAAACGGCAAGTATAAAAGTCGTTACCTTCGGCTCTGTTAGCATATTCACGGTACCCAATAAATTGGGATCCGATGCGGAGAAGCTCTTTGATCATGGGCTATTCAAGACGAACACAGCAAGAGAAACATCGGCATGAAAAAGAGAGTGAAGGCGTAAAAAAACAAAATAAGGAAAATATAGATGTCGACAAGCTTACATCATCTAAGAGCAGAGTCGACGAACTGCCCAACTGAGGGGCAGGTTCAACAATCTTTTCAACCCTTGACCTTTTTGGTGAAGGAGCAAGGGGGCTTGCTGGTGGAGTTGTGGTGACGACGTTTTGTTGAGGAGGCGAGGTTTCTTCTCCTTCAACTAGCGTGTCTGAGGCAAGTACAGTACGTGACGTGCTTGTCCGAGGAGCCACGTCAGTAGTTGGTACTTCTTCCTCGTCATCACTGTTGATCAAAAAATCGGCAGCATAAAAAGCAAGGCAAGATAAATATTTCGAGTACAAAAATAGGGAGAAATAAAGACGACTTACGAGCTGACGAGGGATTCAATATAAGGATCATAAGCTGCCTTCGGATGAGAAGGAACAACTTCTTCAGCCTTAGAGGTGCCAGAATCCTCGGCATCATTCCTTTTCCTTTTGTTCCTTGGAGAAACAGCAGGAGGAAGGGATTGCGTCGACTCACTGGCTTCAGACTCAATTTCTTTTTCACGGGAAGCCGCAGATTTGTGAGAACCCGCGACTTCACTTTCGGGAATAGAAGAACCTTGAGTATCTTCGGCAACGATAGCCTGTTCTTCGACTTCTCCATCCTCAGGAAGAGGAGGAAGGGAAGTCATAGTAGGATGGTTCTGTAAAAAATAATGACAAAAGGAAAATTAAAGAGATACCAATACAATGAGATGCAGAGAAAGTGCGGAACAAGACAGAAACTCGAGAAGACAAAATACCTCGGGGAGTGGATTGGCGGAGCTGTATGGTTCCACGCGACAAGAGGAAGGAATAGGGTCCTTACCCAGGCGAGAAACTCTTCGAATCAACTTCTCCAAGTCTTTTGCAGAAAGATCACTGGAGATTCTGTTGGCGTCGTTTTCACCAGAATATGTCCAAAGGGGATTTTTGCGAGCCTGAAGAGGCTGCACTCTAATCCTAAGGAAGTAGGCAGTGATTTGAACACCAGATAGCTCTTTGCCTCGAGTGTTTTGAAGCTGATGAATACGAGACATGAGTGCCTCTGTCGCCTTTTTCTCTTCTTCGGAAGCTTCGGCATCCTAGGAGCGGCGACGCTGAATTCTGGCACTTCCGTCGAAAGGAATTATGTTGTGTTCAACAGAGTTGGCGCTTTCTTCGTGAATGTAGAGCCACTTTTTGCGCCATCCTTGGACAGAATCAGGAAATTTGACGTCGAAATAATCGACATCAGTTCGGACACAGATAACAACGCCGCCTATGTTATAAGTGACGTTGTGGGAGCCATTGCGGCGGAGGCAGAAAATGCGTTTCCACAGAGCCCAATTAGGAGGGATTCCGAGGAAGCATTCGCAGAGTGTGATGAAAATGGAAATGTGGAGGATGGAATTGGGGGTCAACTGGTGCAGTTGAATCCCGTAAACAAAAAGAAGGCCGCGGAGGAAATCATGAATTGGGGCCGAAAGGCCGCGGATGAGGTGATCAACGAAACTAACCCGGTACTCCATGGGAGGCTTGGGGTAGCTTTCTTCGCTGGGAAAGCGGATGGCGTCTTCCTTCTTCATGAGGCCAAGCCTCTTCAGCATGTTGGTGTCCTGGTTGGAGATTTTAGATCTCTCCCACTCAAGATCCTCGGCGGCCATCTTGGATTCCGGAGTACTGTGGCGAGTGAGTCGCGTGCGTGGTGGCATCAACGGCAATGGGCAGAGCAATGTTCGTGAGTGCGGAAGATCAGAGAGAGTTGGGCGCAGAGGAAGCTTTTGCGAAGAGGAACAGATGAGCGGCGCAAGCGAGGGAGCGAACGGAGGTTGAAGAAAGGTTTATATAAGAATCGGGTGAAGCAGTGCGCCGTTGGATGAAGAAATCGTGTGGTGAAAAAAGATCTTCTAGATACAAGGGTAAAAAGGTATTTTTACTGAGATAGGCGTTACCGTACGTGCGCCAGAAAAAGCGGAGGACGTGTGTCCCCCACTTGCACGACGTGTCAACATGGTGGAAACAATGGACCCACAAGGCAGAAAAATCAAGACTACTAACAGAGATGAAGCAATTTTGTTTAAGGGAAGCATGTCGACAAGAAAAATAAAAGAAGATTGGCGACAGGAGGAATTATTAAATACTTCGGGAGCCTTTGATCAAATACAAGTTTTTGCCCAAACGCTCGGGGGCTACTTCGATAAAAAGTAAAATTTCGAGTATGGCAATATAGAAATTGCGGGAGCCTACAACCAAGCACAAGTCCTTGGTTGTAGCCTCGGGGGCTACTCCCATCGGGAGCGCTGTTCGCGCACCCGAGAGATAAAAAAAGAAGAGAGAGATCATATTGGGAAATAATGACAATATAGCGACAAGGTGGACTAAAATGTCGAGCCTACAACCAAGCACAAGTTCTTGGTTGTAGCCTCGGGGGCTACTCCCATCGGGAACGCTGTTCGCGTGCCCGATGAAATTAACAAAGGAAAAATAGAAAAGCAAGAGAGTATATTTCGAGTTATAACTAACTCTACATATACTCCCATCGGGAGAGCAATATAAATCATATTTGACTCGATAAAATGTGCCATTCCAACAGCCGGAAAAGCACTCGACAATATATTCTCAGAACGCCAAAGTTGCGATCAATTTCTGAATGCCGCAAATTTGCGAAGGTAAGACCCCAGATCCGTTCTGCTGGGCGTGGCATCGCCGAAGACTGCGCTCTGCTACTTTTATCCGTATCAACAGATACGAAGAAAAATCCTAACGGACGCGTTAGGTACCCGATAAATTTGACTGGGACTCGACAGAATGGTAAGACTTTAAGCGGCACCTGTCGAAGTTTACACCAGTATCCCGAGATCATGTCCAGGGACGTGATTTTGAAGTAGGTTTTTGCGGATTGCCACTAGAGCAGTTAACTAGTACCTGATCCGTCAGATGAACTAGCCCCAACTACCATTATCCCTATACAATATAGAATTTTATGTGAGGAAATATAAAAAAAAAGTTAAAGCTTTCGAATAAAAATAAACAGTGGAGATTTTCCCTGATTCTACGATTCAAGCAAAATCTCGGGGGCTACTGACATAGGCATCCCAAATGGGCCTGCCGAAGATGGTACCCGGGGTTTACTGGAGGCCCACTACCCAAAGAATAAGAAGATCCGAGAGCCCAAGCTATATTAAGGAAAGTTAAGAGTTGTAATAGGAAGTGTTATTTGTAATCTGGCGGGATGAGTTAGAAACCGTCCCGGACTCTGTAACTTGTATAGCACGAATCCCTCGGCTCCACCTCCTATATAAAGGAGGAGTCGAGGGACGAAGAAGGAATCGAATCATTGTCTACAAACCCTAGTTTTCATAATCGTCGAGTACTTTTCGGCTGAAACCTTCGAGATCTACTTACCCTCTACTTCCAACTAAACCCTAGCCTACAATCCATAGGCATTGACAAGTTGATACCTTGTCACATGTCTCTGAAAGACTACCCAGAAAATTCACCTGCAACCAAAGTGTAGCCAAGCCAACTCTGGATCAAATCAGGGTCGTCTGTCGATACCCTGATGTGTTTCCGGATGATCTACCCGGTATGCCCCCGGATCGGGATATCGAGTTTATCATCGAGTTAATCCCCGGAACTGGACCTATAGTACAAAGAGCCTATAGCATGAACCCAACTGAGCTTGTGGAGCTGAAGAAACAGATAGATGATATGTTAGCCAAAGGTCTGATTCGACCTAGTGCATCCCCCTGGAGATCACCTGTTTTGTTTGTGGACAAGAAGGATGGTGCCACTCGTTTATGTACGGACTATCGTAAGCTTAACGATGTCACCATCAAGAACAAATACCCCCTACCCAAAATAGAAGACCTGTTTGACCAGTTGACAGGAGCCAAAGTTTTCTCCAAGATAGACCTTAGAACTGGATATCATCAGCTGAAGATTCGCGCCACCGACATTCCAAAGACTTTCTTTACCACCAGATATGGGTTGTATGAGTACAACGTCATGTCGTTTGGGTTAACCAATGCCCCCGCTTATTTCATGAATCTCATGAATAAGATCTTCATGAACTTTTTGGACAAGTTTGTCGTAGTCTTCATCGACGACATTCTTATCTACTCCAAGTCCGAAGAGGAACATGAACATCATTTGGAGACTGTCCTAGAAACCCTTAGACACCACCAGTTGTATGCCAAGTTCAGCAAGTCTGAGTTTTGGTTGGAGGAAGTAGGATTCCTGGGACACATCTTGTCTGCAGGAGGAATTGCAGTAGATCCCACCAAGATCAAAACTGTTATGGAATGGCAAGCCCCAACCACCCAAACCGAGGTCCGCGCTTTTCTTGGATTAGCCGGATATTACCGCAGATTTGTAGAAGGCTTTTCGAGCATCGCTCGACCAATGACCCAACTGCTGAAGAAGGACAAGAAGTTCGAGTGGACTGACAAATGTGAAGAGAGCTTCCAACCGCTCAAGAGTAGACTGACATCAGCCCCAATCCTGATCATGCCAGACATCACCAAGCCATTTGACGTATATTGCGACGCCTCCAAGATTGGTCTTGGATGTGTGCTTATGCAAGAAGGCAAAGTCATATCTTACCTTTCAAGACAGCTGAAGCAACATGAGCAGAACTACCCAACCCATGACCTCGAGCTCGCAGCCGTTGTCCTAGCCTTGAAAGTTTGGCATCATTACCTCATGGGTAATCGATGCGAGATCTACTCCGACCACAAGAGCCTGAAATATATCTTCACCCAGAAGGAGCTGAACATGAGGCAACGCCGATGGATTGAATTGATCAAGGATTACGACATGGAGATTCACTACCACCCCAGCAAGGCCAATGTGGTAGCGGATGCTTTGAGTCGACTGCCGTGTCAGTTGAACTCCATGATCGCAATCGAGCAGCCCAGCCTGTATCAAGAGTTTGAACAGTTTCGACTAGAGCTCGTTAGTGAAGGATTCCTAGCCAGCATAGAGCTTCAACCCACCTTGGTTAGCCAGATCAAGGAAGCCCAGAAAGACAACGCTAGCATCGACGGAATCAAGAAACAGATAGCCGCAGGAAAAGCACCAGGATTCACCGTAGATGAAGCCGGAGTTCTTTGGTACAAAGAACGCCTTTGTGTACCATCGGACTCAGACTTGAAGCAAGTCATCCTGCAAGAAGCCCATGACACCCTTTACTCAATCCACCCCGGAGGTACCAAGATGTATCAAGACCTGAAGGAGCAATTCTGGTGGCATGGAATGAAGAGAGAAATCGGCAGCTACATCGCCAAGTGTGACATCTGTCAGAGAGTCAAGGCAGAACATGAGCGACCAGCATGACTGCTACAGCCACTGCAGATTCCAGAATGGAAGTGGGACTCCGTAGGAATGGACTTTATCACCGGTTTGCCCAAATCCAGCAAAGGCAATGATTCAATATGGGTAGTTGTCGATAGACTGACCAAGGTAGCCCATTTCATCGCCGTCAAGACCACATACCAAGGCCCAAAGTTAGCTGAATTGGACATCTCCAGAATAGTCGCCCTGCACGGAACCCCGAAATCGATAGTGTCAGATAGAGGATCACAGTTCACCTCAAGATTTTGGCAGAAAGTGCACGAAGGACTAGGAACCCGTCTGAATTTCAGCACCGCCTATCACCCACAGACCGACGGACAGACTGAGAGAGTCAACCAGATATTGGAGGACATGCTGAGAGCATGTGTACTAGAATATGGATCCAAATGGGAAGACTGCCTGCCTTACGCAGAATTCTCTTACAACAACAGCTATCAAGCCAGCCTACAGATGGCCCCCTTTGAAGCCTTGTACGGAAGGAAATGCCGTACCCCTCTGAATTGGTCGGAAGTCGGAGAAAGCCAAGTCTTTGGACCGGATGTTCTTCGTGAAGCCGAAGAGAAAGTACACAAGATCCTCGAGTACCTCAAGACGGCGCAATCAAGACAGAAGAGCTACTCCGACAAGAGACGCCGGGAGATGACCTTCGAGATCGGAGACTTCGTCTATCTCAAGGTCTCCCCCTTGAAAGGAATGCAGAGATTTCAGCTGAAGGGAAAGCTCGCACCCCGATATGTCGGACCCTTCAAAGTTCTGAGTCGCCGAGGCGAAGTATCTTATCAACTGGAGCTACCCGAAGAGATGTCGGCTGTGCATGATGTGTTTCACATCTCACTCCTCCGGAAGTGCCTTGAAGTCCCTGAGAAGACCGAAGTGTTCAAGAACATCGATCACCGATCGGTGGAAATCAACAAGGACCTGACGTACCGCGAAGTGCCGATTCGCATCCTGGAGGAAGCTTACCGAACCACCCGCACCCGAAGCATCAAGTTCCTGACGATTCAGTGGAGCAACCATACCGAAGATGAAGCCACTTGGGAACGTGAAGACTTCATGAAGAAGGAGTACCCAGATCTCTTTAGTACCTAACTTTCTTTTAGATCTCGGGACAAGATCTTTTGTAAGGGGGAAGGGTTTGTAACACCCCAAATTTCAATAAAAGGAAAGTTAGAAGAATTCCAGAATTCAAAATTCAGAGCCAACAAAAACTTTTATTTGCATATAGTGTCATGCATAGGACTTGTGCATTTGAGTGATATGCCATGATGATTGTTATCTTGTTCATGTGCTAAACCCTAAAACCCTAATGTGATCAAGTGAAGATCACAAACCAAATAAATCAAAAAGAGAAAGAAATCTAATAAGAGAAAAACCCTAAAAACCCTCACATATGGTTTATGCCATTTTTCCAAATCTTTACCCTAGACCATTGTGGTCTTCAGCATTAGTTGAATTATGTTACTAAACAATTATTACAACTTTTGGAATCAAAGAAACACAAAACAAATCAAATTCAAACTCAAATTGGGATCACATATGATAATGGTCAAATCTGCCATTGATAGTATGATCCCTACTTTGAGCCCTTGCAAGTCAAAATGTTCAAACTAAACTTTGCCAATTCTTTGCACCTAATCCAAGAGCACATCAAGGTGAACAACTTTGGTAAAGACCACCATGCCAAATTCACTTTGTATAAAATTCTATGCCCATGTAAAGTGGGAACTTTTGATTAAGTGGAACAATCTCCCAGTTAGCAATTTTTTGCAATTATTTGAATTGGACAATTCCACCACCACCTCTCATTGTCTCTGATAATTTACCAATCAACCAAATACAACTTTTCCAAATCTTGCAACCATTTGAACTCATTCAAATTTGGACAATATTTGCAAATTCCAAATATGGAACAATGCAACACTATTTCAAATAGTGATCTACTCAACCCTAACCTGCCCCAAACTACCCTACATGGTCCCCTGGTTCCCTCTCTACCTAAATGCACCATAGTAACCCTAAGAGAGGAGGGCTAGCATGCATGTGCATGACCATGCCGGCCATGCCGCACCTCCTTTCCTCTCCATCGTCGACCACCCTGGCCCTGGTGCCCCCACTCGCCACCACACCTCCCTACACCTCCCTAGCCACGCCACTGTCAAGCTCGACGACGACCAACGCCAGAGAACGCGCGCCCAGAACGCGCCAGTATGCCGCTCACGTCGCGCGTGTGCACACCGCGGGCATCACTGGCCACGCGCCACCCCACCAGCTCCCTCTCGCTCTGGCCCCTCCAGCAACGAGTTGAGCACCGCAGCGCCACCTCAGACCCACCAGACACACGCAGAGCAGCGACCCTGGACCGCCGCCGCCGGAGACGACGACACGATCCCGTAGACACCGTCGCAGACACGAAAGGAATGCGAGAGCTCTAGCCGCCGCCCGACCATGATGTCGCCACCACTAGCTTCGCCTGGACGTGTAGAACACTGCTGCCCCACCGCCTAGCCCCAACGCTTGCCGGAATCGCCGCGAGCATGTCGACCTCGACTCTGCCCCGCAGCACACCTGCGTCTCTATAAATACCGGCCTCCCCTGAGCAATCTGAGCACCACACCATCCTCTCCTCCCATCCCTGATTCTCCACCACCACTCCACCCATCGAATCGAAGCCGGAGCAGCGCCAATCGAGCGATCGGAGCCGCGGAAGCCCTGGTGCAATCGCCATTGATCCAGGCCTCCTCGAGCTGCGCCACTGCTACAGGCTTCTTCCCCTTCATCGACAACCTCGAACGGAACACCGCCGCCGCTCGCCGGACCCACGGTTCGCCCTCCGACCCCCTAGGCTCGCCACGCCAGTAGCCCTCTCTCGCCGGAGAAGACGATGCACTGGCACCGTCCGATCCTGTTTTAATCCAACACCCCTCTTTAATCCATACCGATTCGGGTTTAACAGCCGCTGGCATGCGGGACCCACTCTGTCAGCAAGCCCAAGCGCACCAGCTGCGTTACTGGGCCGATTTGCTGTGTTTTGAATCGTTTCGGCCCAAACTAGTTTCCCGCCAGCCCATTAATTCAAATCTAGTTTAATTCAAATTCAATTCAAATCAATACTGGCTCCAACTTTGAAAATTAATAGAATCTGTTTGGCTCGGCCAAATTTAGCAAATTTTATATTGTTGGAAAGCTATGGAAAAGTTCTACAACATGCCACTGGTCCCAGTTCAAGATCTGCTGTAGAAATAAAATGATAAAAATATGAAGGCAGGGACTTTTTCACATTCAATTAATTATTAAAAATCAACCAAAATAGATATTTAGTTAATTTCAACTCCAATAGCTCACATTTAACTTACACTAATTGTTTCTGCAAGAAAATGGTGTGGTCACTTTGTATGATCATGCCCTAGTTAAATAATGGGCTATATGACTAGATTACTTAAGTGATATTGTCCAAAACTATTATGCAAATCATATAAAGTATTTTACTTCATTTAAATCTCATCCCAAGTCATTTCATATGAAGTGTGAACCCCTGGTTAAATACTCTCACATGAAATACTTGGAGATTTTAAATCAATTGTAGGATTATTAAATGGTATGAGGTGGTCTACCTCATTTAAATCATTTTCTCAAATGATGATAATGAATGGTTGACTTAGGTCAATATAAATTCATGCAGGATTGTTTGAGAAATTAAATCTTAAGAAGATTTCAATGAGAGAAAATTATTTCTCAAGAACCCTATGGAAACTATCATTTACATATAAGAGGGAATTCAATTTTCTCAAGCAACACAACCAATGCACCCTAATTATATTAATGGTGTGCTTAGAATAGTTTGTGTGAACATATGTGATGTTTGGAATAGCCACTGAATTAGTGAGTGATTATACTCGTATTCAAATTTAGACGCTAGCACCGGAGAATACCCGGAGGAAGAAGGTTGCTACCAAGAGGAGGAGGAGGAGAACTTTGAGAACCACCAAGGCAAGCTAATATTCTTGCAAAGTGCAAAGCCCCTTGGGGCAAGGCACCATTAGTCTTACCTTTCTTATCATAAGCCTATCCCAAGTTTCTACCTTACCAGTTGTTACTTGTTTTCTTAAAGAGTTACTTTTATAGTTAACTTTGGTCAAAGTGAAAGAAGGTTAACAGAGTGGCAAAGTTAGTCTCAAGCTAGCAAAGCAAGTAGCACCCCTCATGATTAGAGCTAGTGCTAACTATTAAAATTTGACTACTCTAGATGGGAACTTGTGAATTTGGAAATGAATTTGAAACCTTGGAATGATGCGTCATTCCATTGAATGAATTTTGAAGGTGAATGTGACCAAGAGAAGATGGTGATTTTTGATAAAACTGATATTGGTTTGAATGCGATACCTTTCCAATATTGAGTACCCCCACAATACCTGATTATGGGTAGGGCTTAACTGGAAATTTATGCATCTTAGTATGGGTTCCCTCTGAACACACATCATAGGGGTTATGCCGAGGCTGCCTCCGTTTTTGAGAAATGAGGTGAATTGAGGTGAATTGTACGGCCAAGCCCTGTGCAGTTCCCAGGTTGAAAGTTGGTCTTCACTGGGAGGCCAAGCTCATGGGGAGAGGTGCTCATACTAGGATTTATAAGTGAAAGGTTAAGGTTGATGATCCGCGTACTGTGTTACGATGATTCGGGGTAATCCCGACGGATGAAATCAAATGTTGTGGCACAAGTGTGCAACCTCTGCAGAGCGTCAATCTATTCGAATAGCCGTGTCCACGGATACGGACGGTTGGAAGGGCCATACAGTTTCCGATGTCAAATTCTTGAAAATGTTGGTGAAATGAATGGAGAATTGGTGACTTGATTTTTGAATCATAACAATGTTGTGGGAATGACACTAATGTTCCCACTTGAGTTAGCCTAGCACATGAATAAGCTTTTCTCAAATACTTGTGAACTAAAATTGGCTTTATGCAAATAAACTAGAGCTTAGCACCATTACTAGAAATGTCTAGCACTTACACTAGTATTAGTTTGCGAGTACTTAAGTACTCACGGCTTTGTCCCTGGCTATTCAAATGGCCAGAGTATGAAGATGAACAAGGAGATGACCAGCAGGACGCCTACGACAACTAGGAGTCTTCCAACGTCAAGCGTTGGCCTGTGGACTAGAGAGTCCCTTTTTCTTTACGCTTCCGCTATGAACTTGTAATTGTTCGTTGATCAATAGATCAACTATTCGTGTAATATGGATCATGTGATTCCAATTGTAAGACAATATGGTTTGTAATGAATGATGACTATGATACTTAACTATTATGCCTCGCAACAACAATATTCCTGGGATTGCGATGTATGACATAATAGGCTTCCGGACTTAAAAACCCGGGTGTTGACATGCAAGTACACAAGTCCAGGCAACTGTCCCATCAGTACGCTTTTTAGGCTGATGAATGTCGTGACGCTGACGTGTCATGGGTCCAGTCAGCGGAGGAGGAGCTGATGATGTGACTACAGGCGTTGTTGTATCTGCTGCTGTAGAGACATGAACTGTTGTATCTGCTACTAAAGAAGGTTCCTCGTCAGGCGTGTCAGGCGAAGATGCGGCATCTGCTTCTGCGTCAGGCATGGTAGGCCGGAGGGTGTGCATGCACGCAGCTGCTCAGGGAGTGCCGGCTGCACGGACGGGCGCGCCATGCCATTGGTCATGGACGAGACGGGGTAGGGGCCTGGCGATGAGACGGGGCAGGGGCCTGGCGCTGTCGGCTGCAGCATGGACGGACGCGCCACGCTAGCGGACGTGGATGAGACGGCGCATGCGCCAGGCGCTGTCGGCTGCAGCGTGGACGGTGCCTCTCCTGGCGGGATAGGACAGGAGCCCAAGGTGGAGCTAGGCTCGGCTGGCCTGCTGCCTGAGGCGGAGCCGAGTGCAGGTGAAAATCCTGCTGTGCATGGCTGCACGCAGCTCGGTGCAATGCCATGCAAGCCATAATCAATGTGAGCAGTTGGTCCTGGAGTGAAAACGTCAAGGCGACTCCCGTGTCCGATACCTGCACCATGGTCAGCAAGCAAGGGCAAGGCATGTGCAGCATCCATAAAGTGGTCAGCTGAAAGTAAAGATGACTCCAAAACAGGTGGTAGATCATGAGAGTTTGGCATGTTCGCAAAGGGAAAAACGTTCTCGTCAAAAACAACATCTCTAGATATGTAGACACAGTTAGACGGAAGATGAAGACATTTGTATCCCTTGTGAAGAGAACTATAGCCCAGGAACACACACTTCTTCGAACGAAAATCAAGCTTATGATTATTATAGGGTCGAAGGTGTGGCCAGCAAGCACACCCAAACACCTTAAAAAAGGTATAGTCAGGTGTTTCATTGAGAAGTCGCTGAAGAGGTGTTTTCATCGCAATGGTGCGACTCGGAAGCCTGCTGATAAGAAAACAAGCAGTAGCGAAAGCATCATTCCAATAACACAAAGGAACATATGCATGTGCTAATAAAGTAAGACCGGTTTCAACTATGTGACGGTGCTTACGCTCAACAGTGCCGTTTTGTTGGTGTGTATGGGGAAAAGACACACGATGTGAGACACCCAAGTTGTGAAAGAAAGGATGGAGTTTTTCACACTCCCCACCCCAATCAATTTGCACATGAATAATTTTGCGATTTAGGAGACGTTCAACATGTTTTTGGAATCGGAGAAACACATCATAGACATCAGATTTATGTTTGAGTAAATAGAGCCAAGTGAATCGACTGTAAGCATCAACAAAACTCAGATAAAAGCTATGTCCACTAACAGAGGTTTGGGCAGGACCCCACACATCAGAATAAATAATCTCTAATGGAAACTGTGTTACACGGGTAGACAAAGAGAAGGGCAACTGTTGGCTCTTCCCTTGCTGACATGCATCACAAACAGACTCAATTTTATTGGACTCATGTGTAGATGGTAACTCATGACTACTAAGAACATGTTGAAAGACTTGTAATGCTGGATGTCCTAGACGATGATGCCACATATCACGCGACACTTTGACACTGGAGAGGGCTTGCTTGATGACAGGTGCTTTAATCTCATAGAGACCTCCACTGCAACGACCTCTAAGAATGGGTGCTCTCGTGTCCAGGTCCTTTACAAAATGATCATGAGGATGAAGTTCAATGAACACATTATTATCATGGGAAAGCTTACTCATAGATAGCAAATTTCGAGTGGCTTTAGGAACATGAAGGACATTATTTAGAGCTAGAGACCTAGAAGACGGAGTGGATAAAATAGCTTGACCAACATTATGAATGTGCATACCTGTTCCATTAGCTGTATGGACCTGATCGGTGCCGTGGTAGGGCTCGTGGGATGTAAGTTTGTCAAGCTCACTAGTAATGTAGTGAGTGGCACCGGAGTCCGCATACCACGTCGGGTCTACGGACTGAGAAGCACCCTGAGAGCCATGAGAGGCAGACATCGCCATAGCAAGCTGCTTTTCTGTAACGCTCCCGTCATTGCCAAGACCCAGAAAATCACGGTTGAACCTCTTGTAACATCGAGAGGCCACATGACACGGAGTCCCACACAGCTGACACACGACAGGTGTACGCCCACCATTTTGCTTGGGCGCGGTGGCTGCAGGTGTGGTCTTGGCGGAGGGCGTCGGGGGCCGAGGTCCACCATGACCGGCCCCATAGGCAGCGGCAGGTGCAGGAGGTGCACCAAGGTGTGCAGCAGGGTACTGTGAGGAGCCACTGGAGCGACGCTGAGCGAATTTGCGCTGTTCTGTAGCCTGAAGTTGAGAGAACAGGTCACGAATTGCTATAGGAGTGGTACGATTCGTCACCACTTGGTAGAGTGCATCATACTCTTCATCAAGTCCAGCAAGTATATAGGAGACAAACTCCGCATCGCGCAGGGGCTCGCCAATGCTGGTGAGGGAATCTGAGAGGGCCTTCATCTGATGAAAATAAGTGTTGACGGTCTTGTTTCCTTTCTTCAGTTTAGCCATCTCCTGTCGAATCGCAGAGGACCGAGCAATAGAAGTGGAGGCAAAGGCTCCACTTAGGGTCTCCCAAGCCTCACGAGAGGTACCCGAAAACATGATCCTGCCTAGGACGCCTTCAGTCATCGAGGAGACAAACCCAGAGAGAATAGCTTGATCCTTCTGAGTCCAGTGTTGGTGAGCCGGATTTGGCGCATGATGCATAGCACCGGCATGAGAAACAACAACATGAGGACTAGGGCACGGAAGGGAGCCATCAACATATCCCATGAGCATATGAATGCAAAGAAGCGGTCCAACTTGAGCACGCCAGAACAGATAATTCTCGCTTGTCAACTTGATGGTGATCGACGAGGCGATAGTAACAACCGGTGGCAAGCCATGTGCTGGGAACGGTTGATGATGGAAACCTTGCTGAAATGGAGGCACTTGCATGGGCGATGGAGGAGCAGCAGGGCCCGACGGCAATGGTGGAGTAGAGCCATACGATGACAAGGCTAGTGCTGTGGTCGGCCCCGGTGTGCCAAACCCTGAGGCAGGTGGCGCCATGGAAGGAGGCACATAGTATCCAGGGTATCCGCCCGGGTAATACCCAGGGTATGCTGGGAAGTGTCCCTGGCCACCGGCGCCTTGACCGAGAGAGGCGGCAACCAACGCCGCGTCGGTGTAGAGGGCAGGCCCCGGCGGCCCCGCGGGAAACATAGAGCCGCGCGTATCCTTGACCTAGGTTTGCGCCGCCGTCTTCCGCTGCCGCCGGCGTCCTCCCGCGGGGCCGCCGGGGCCTGCCCTCTACATTCGGAAAGAAAGTAGCGTCAACATTTATTTTGTATGTGTACGGATCCGGCCTGATCCAGATAGAATCTTTGGCTTGGAAGCTATTTCAGCACCGTAATAGTTATGCACCAATCCTGCAATAGCAAACGTTGTTCTTGCCGGAGTAGCTACCGATTCCCCTTTTTAATTTCTCGTCTTTGCCACCATATGTACCAATCTGAAACTGCGATAAGTTCTTTAATCCCCACTGAGCTGATCGGAGAAAGCATATGCAAATCTCCACATAGAAGACCCTCTAGCACAACTGAACCAGAGCGGTCAACAAGGGCTGGTTTCCATGCAAAGCCCGCCAAACAAAGATTTGAATTTTACTCGGCACTTACAATTTCCATACCTGCTCCTACACCAGATTATGTGATGATGCACTTTGATCTGCTGCTCGGTCCAGTTTATGTCCATGAAGATGGTTCCGCTGAGTATAATATGATGATCGAACAGAGAAACAATGTGATTTTCTCATATGCCAGGCTATAAAGTCTTCATTTAAATTTTCACTCAAAGGGATCCGCAATATTCTGACGGCATCAATTGGATTAAAAATATCTCGGATCATATCTGAATCCTACTGCAAGGAGACCGGATCAATAAGAATCAACCTAATGCCTAAAAAAAACATATTGGTACTATTTTTAATATAGGACTGTGCTAATAAGGGCATGTTCTCTAGATTGACGATCTGTAGAGACAGATTAAATATAGCAACCATATGCATGCAATCTATTGCCACCTAAGATTCGTTTTATTTTTTATAATTTAAAATGTTTTATTTCTTGAACATTAAATGGAAATTCAGATCCGTCTTAACGGTTAGCTTCTTCAGGACGGGTTCTTAAAAATTAGATCCCTTACTGATATATTTTGATAATTTTTTCGCAAACCTAGCTGCTAGATTAAAGTCGCTTGCTCACCAGGTTAGCTAAAGTTGGTTACCATATTAAAATTACTGGATTTTTGAATAAAAATAGAGTTGATCGGATACTCTCTCTCTAAATATGTAGGTCATTTTTATACAAAAAACATTAAAAAATTATCTGTTTACTGTTATGTCAACTACAGTTTTATAACCTGGCAACTGAAGTCTCAAAAAAATGCCATAGAAACCTATTGTGATCTTGTTTTAAAGCCATCATCGATAAAACATATAATTATTTGGATTAACGGTTTAAGAAAAGATTTACTTTAAATTTTTGGATTGTCGAAGGATTCCTTGCATGCATGTAGTTCTTGGACCATCCGCTCTATAAGTGACGGCATGCTAACGACTGCCATCACATGGAGAAGATTAATAGGGCACGTTCCCTAAGTAGAATATACAGGGCTATACATGTACTTTTATTATAAATCTCTATTTTTCTCATGTTTTTATCTAATATATGCGTGATGTCATTTAGGTTAGACAAACAGGTGCATGGCTCCTCTTTAAAGAAAGGCAAATTCCTTCTATTACCTTGAGTATCAATTCTTCTACAAAATCTTTTAGGATTAAGGGCTTATTTGGATTTTGCCAAACCATGTCACACTTTTTGTGCCAAAAGTGTGGCGCGCCACAACTCCAGTGGCGAGAAAAGTGTGCACCATATTTGCGGAAAGACTTCGTAAAATATTATGTGTATGATATGTGGGGCAGTGTGCTAAACTTGTGGCACACAAATGAGGCATAGAACCAAGCACTAGACTAAGAGAGTTTAACATGTGTAACATGTGGTGTGACAAGGTGGGCTCAACAGAACGTAAGTGTGTTAGTGTGTACGTGATAAAGTAAAACTTGACTAAACTCTACTAAATATTTTGAAGAGAAAACATTAGCATTAAAGTGTCTTAAATCAAGAAAGGAAAAATATGGAAGTGCATGATCTAGCCAGTTCAACCATAAGACCGATCTAATAGAAGAGAGCTATGCAATTATATCCAACACCTCCCCTCACATCTAAGCCGGTGGTTCTTTTTTTTAGATCTCGCACGAGCCTTTAGACGTGTATCCTTGATTTTTTTAGGGAGATCGCAAATAATTATTTTAAATACTGGGCTGGCTAGGATTTGAACCTAGGACCATGTAGCTCTCATACCATGTGGAATTTCATGATTTAGCCAGTTCAACCATAAGACCGATCTGATAGAAGAGGGCTGGTAAATTTTGTTCAAGAATAAAATCCCTCTTGGGTAGCCTCATTGAGCGGCTCCGGAGGCGAGGAAACCCTAGGAAAAAGTCGTTCCTCGATCTCCTCTCCTCGGCTACTAGCGACACGCCTTGAAGGCCCCCCACCCCATACGAGTGGAGGAGGGACATCATCTAGGAGGCGCATGAAGTCTATGTGTCCAGTGGAGGTCTCAAAGGCGCTTGCTAGAGCACGGCGGGGGACATTAGGGTGAGGAGGAGCTCAACGAGGAAGGATGTAGCGAGTTGCGGCATAGTGTGGTGGAGCTATGGTGCGGCCTGGAGGCGGCGGCATGAGCCCAAGGTCATCGAGGAGGCTCGGACAGGAAGGAGTTCCTGGCTAGCAGTGGTTGGACCCTCGCGTTGCGGGCGAGTAACGATGTCCCTCCTGTGATGGCCGTCGTGGGTGTTGGAGGATGGTCTAGGCCTGATATCTGGTCGGAGGGGCTGGGGATGTTGCTTCCTGGATGTTGCCTGGTTTTGGCGATGACCTTGCGGGTCGTCCTGCCTCCGCCGGAGGTGGGGACGTTGTGGATCCTTGCCTGGGTGGAGGTGGAAGATGGACCGGGCTCTTGACTGTGTGGGGTGCTGGAGGCCATGGTTCTGTGTCTATGACAGGTTGAAGTTACGGTAATTGCGATGTAAGCTTACTTGGATAGTGTTGTCCCAACCCTCGTTGGCGGGGAGATGTGCGACGATATAGATGAAAATCCCGCATGGCTATTGTTGGGACAGCGGGAACGACACCCGAGGTTGTCGTTTTTCTTGTTGGAGGCATCGTCGAGGTGTGTTGGCATCTTCCTCATTCTCTTATGGTGTTGATGGCGTCTTCGATGTCGCTCCTCTATTGGGAGTATCACGTTTGGAGACATGGCTTGGAGGCCCTCTATTGCGCTCCTCCGGTGCTCGTCGTTGTCCAGCGTTGTTTCAACAAGGCTGCTATGTATGGCATAGCCAACGAGTCCTAGACGATGCCCTCTCGGACCGACCAAGTTCCTCCGTCTATCTCGTTGAGATGGTTCTATTTTCTTGCTTAGGACATGTTTTTCTTGTTGTGTTGTTTTGCCCGTGGTGGCTGTTTTATACTAGCTGGTGTGGAGTGGCGCTAACAAGCGAGTGTAGTTTTTTTTACTCAAATCTATGCCTTCAATAAAAATATGATATGCCTTTGATGTACTCTTAAATAAAAAAAAGTATGTCAAATCATTATGTTTGTATTCATGATGAAATATACTTTCATATTTTATTTATGTATTTATTTATTATTTCAAATGTTTATAGGATTTGTAAATTCTTGGACAAAGATAATTAAGTTTAACTTCTAAAATCCTAATACGCGTTGTAAGAAGAATGGGGGGCTACTCTACCAGAACAAGTTGCACTGTCAGACAGCAACAGATTCAGATTTAATCTATTCACCGGTCTATATATTTAGTGCCAAGGTGAGCTTCTTACGCAGTGACAAGGCCTGCAAGCCTGCAATAGGTCCACAGCGACGACCCGATCACCCCATACATGGCTGCAGGAGAGCTGGCGACGATGCCGGCTGGTGCTGTCCTCATATTTCTCCTTCTGGCTGTCGCTTCCGCTGCCTACGACGGCTTCGGATCGGAGTCGGTAAGCCGGAGGAGCTTCCCCAAGGGCTTCCTCTTCGGGACGGCCTCCTCGTCCTACCAGGTTTCCACTTCTTTCCTCCACTGATTCAAGCATAGCATACATTGTTCGCTTTCCTTTCTCCGATCAGCACAATCTGATGGATGGTGGCAAGTACATGTATGGAAGCTGTATCATGAATAAGCTGTTACTCCTTCCTAATGTTAGAGGTTATAGTTACGAATGCTTTTGTTAGAAGTTAACACAGAGAAGTTCTAGGTAAATACTAGACAGGAATCATGAATGACCGAATGCTAGAAAAAGTGGGAGAAAATATTTCTCAAGTTCCAGCATTATGACTTGCCGACTTGGTCCATCGATACTTGATCTGATCGAAGAAGTAATATCATATATTCAGTTCTGGATCTGGTCTCATATATGCACATGCATCTGGCACACAACTGCAGTATGAGGGTGGTGCGATGGAGGGAGGCAGGGGACCAAGCATCTGGGACAACTTCACTCACCAATACCCAGGCATGTATACATCTGCAACACGCAGTAAACGGAGAATAGTATCATTAGATTTATTATATAATTTATTTTCATACTATCATAATCTTCTAATCTATACCTAATAATAAAGCAAAAAGGGTTTCCGTCGTCCGTTTATTTTTTTCCCGATTTTGCCCTTCCACCGAACACTAATTTACCCACCAATGCCATTATTAAGTGAAAATAACGGTTCAAAAAGAAAAACGGAACTTCCTCATCTACCTATCAATTCCCCGATCGTGTCCAGCGGCCACCATGGCGCGGCTCCGCACCGGCAGCACCGCGCCTCGCCCGATGTAGAGGGAGCCGCAGAGGCAGCAGGGACCGACGGCTTCAAGATCACCGTCACCATGGATGCCCACTGTCAACACCCGGATTTTTAAGTCCGGATGCCTATTATGTCATACATCGCAATCCCAGGAAATTGTTGTTGCGAGGCATAATAGTTAAGTATCACAGTCATCATTCATTACAAACCATAATGTCTTACAACTTGGAATCACATGATCCATATTACACAAATAGTTGACCTAATGATCAACGAACAAACACAAGTTCATAGCGGAAGCGTAAGATACAAGGACTCTCTAGTCCACAGGCCAACGCTTGACGTTAGAAGCTCCTAGTTGTGGTAGACGTCCTGCTGATCGTCATCCTCGTACTGCTGCTCGGCTTCATATTCTGGCCATTTGAATAGCCAGGGACAAAGCCGTGAGTACTTTATGTACTCGCAATCTAATACTAATGTAAGTACTAACATTACTATTGAAGGTGTTCTAAGCTCTAAGTTTATTTGCATAAAGCCAATTTTATTTTATAAACACTTTTGTAAACAACTCCTCATGTGCTAACTAACTCAAGTGGGAACATTAGTGTCATTCCCACAACTCAATTGTGATTCAAAGTCAAAGTCACCGATTAAGTTCAAGTTCAAAAACACCGGTCACATAGATATAAAGTTCTGATGACGAAAACAGAATGGCCTTTCCAATTGTCCATATCCGCGGACGCGGCTATTCGAATAGTTCTACACTCTGCAGAGGTCGCACACTTGTGCCACAACATTTGATTACATCCGTCAGGGATAAAACCCTGAATAATCGTAGCTCAGTACGCGGATCATCAACCGTTAACCTTTCACTTACACACCCTAGTATAGGCACCTCTCCCCATGAGCTTGGCCTCCCGGTGAAAACCAACTGTTAACCCGGGAACTGCACAGGGCTTGGCCGTACAATTCACCTTCAATTCACATCATTTCTCAACAACGGAGGCAGCCTCAAGCATAACCCCTATGATGTGTGTTCAGAGGGAACCCATACTAAGACACATAAATTTCCAGCTAAGCCTTACCCATAATCAGGTATTGTGGGGGTACTTAATATTGGTAAGGTATCGCATCCAACTCAATCATCAGTTTTTATCCAAAATCACCAAGTCAACTTCAGTGTCATATTCACCTTCAAAATCTGTCAATGGAAATGACTAATCATTCCAAGGTTTTCACCATCATCATTTCATCAACACATGTTCCCATCTAGAGTAGTCATTTTAAATTTAGCTCTAGCCACTATGTGTGAGGGGTGCTAAGTATTTGCTTTGCTTCTAGGCTAAGTTTGATACTCTTGTACTCACTCCATACTAACCCAGTAAATCATAAATCAAAAAGTACTTTGATAAAACAAAAGTAAATAAAGCTTGTAAAGTAAAAACTGGGAGATAGGATCATAAGCATAAAGTAAATGGGGTAATGCCTTGCTCATGGTGAGCTTTGCACTTTGCAAGAGTATTATCTTGCCTTGGTTGGGAAACTGGTCAAAGTGGTCTTCTTCTTCTTGGAAGTAGACCTCCTCCTCCTCCTGGTACTCCTCGGTACTAGCGTCTAAAATACGAATACGGAGTACACAATCATCACACCAAACTAATCTACTAAACTATGCACAAACATGGTTCACACACTTAAACTTGCATCACCTATTACTATTATGTTGGGGGAGAGGTTTTTCTTATTAGTTAAGAAAAATAATTTCCTCTCATACTAAACTTAATTGTTACTTTGCATAATTCAGAGAAATAATTTCCTCTCATTATCTTATTAAGATTTAATTTCTCTTATGCATAATATGTGACCTAGGTTGACCCAAGTCAACCTCTTCACACTTATCATTTGGAGAAAAAGATTTAAATGAGGTGAGCACCTCATACCATTTAATTCTATCATAACAAAGATTTAATATCACCCACAATCCCTATGGGACCTAAATAACCAGAGTCTCCACTTCATTTGGAATTGGTGGTGACAAGATTTAAATGAGAGAAAACTCCCTCATAAGATTTCTTAATAGTTTTGGACAAAATCTTTGACTAGAAATAGCCATAAGGGCATTTAAAACAACTAAGCCATGATCCTTCAAAGTAGGCATGGCATATTTTTGTAGAAACAATTAGTATAAGTGAAAAGTGAATTAATGGAGGTGGAATTTACTGAAAAGCATTTATGGTTGATTTTTAAGAATTATTATAAGACAGAAAAGTCTCTGCCTTGTTTATTTTGTCACTTTAATTCTACAAAAGATCTAGGGTTCTATCCAGTGGCATTGTGTAGATAAATTCATAAGGTTTCCAAAAATATAAAGTTTGTAAAATTTGGCCCAGTAGATTAGTCCCTATTGAATTTCAAAGTTTGCATCAGATTGTATATTTCATCTAATTTCCAAATTTGAATTCAAACGGTGGGCTTCGCGCGGGAAAAGAACTTGGGCTGCGGAGAGAAAAAGAGTTGGGCCGGCCCACTTCGCGTCCAGCGCGAGCAGGCCGTCTGACGGCGGGTCCCACTTGTCAGTGTGTTTTACTCACCGAACCGGTACGGGGAAGGAGAGGCGTTGGATCAGGCGATGATCTAACGGCCAGGGGTTGTCGTCGTCGACGGCGAGAAGCAGTGGCGAGCGCGGCGGCAGCAGGGGGTCGGAGGGGTCGTCGGAGCTCCGGCGGTCGTCGGAGTGGTGCGCCGCGACGTTGTCGACGACGGTGAAGCGCCTGGAAGCAGTGGCGCGTCCTGGGGCGGCCTCCTTTTCCGGCGAGCTTCGGCTACGGGCGGCGGCAGCGAGCTAGCAATTGCGGCGGTGCAGTGGCTAAAAGATGAAATTGAGGCGGCGAGGAGAACTGTGGTGAGGTGGGGAAGAGATTGGCGTGCTCAGTTTGGGGCGCGGAGTGCTCCTTTTATAGCGGTTCCGAGCAGCGGCGGGTGGTCACGGTGATGACGGCCATGGCGCTCTCCCGTCGATCAACGGCGTGGGCGAGGGTATGGCTTGGCTCAGACAGGCTCAGGGAGCGTCACGGTGTGCTCAGAACAGTTTTCGGTGGTCAAGCATAGTGGCGCGCGTCACGCGTCCGTGGGCACTGTGGCGGACGTCGTCGTCCTCCTCGACGGCGACAGGGCACGGGAAGGCTCGTGGTGGTGTCTGGCGGGGTCCTGGTGCTGAGGCGAGTCGTCCTGCAGGCGCTGGTGGCGAGGGACGGGCTGAGGCGACGAGGCGCAGCGCGCTCTGGCGCGTCCAGGGCTGGCGCCATGAGCGTCCTGGAGCGTGTGTGTGCACGCCTGGGCGCGTCTGGCCACGTCGACGCCCGCGTGTGCACGCGTCGGGGTGACCATGGGGAGGCACGGGCAGGTTCAGGGGAGTGCAGGGAGCGTCCAGGACATGGTGGTGCATCTCTGAGGTGAGAGGGGAGAGAGAGGGCATGGGATGGCCATGCCATGCCACGGCATGGTCATGCCATTGTCATGGTGAGCAAGTGGAGAGGTTGGCAGGGCTTGGCACTGGTGCTAGGATGTGTGATGAAGCTCCAGAGCTGCAGAGAGGTCAAGGTTGGACCAAGTCCAAGTAGAAAATGAGGTATGGGCTCAATTTGATTCCCTGCATACAAGGTGTTCGACAGAATGCCCGCAAGAAAGTTATTTTTGAATTTTGAAAATCTTTTTGGTGGGTTGTAATCATATATTAGAGGGAGCATTTTGGTGGTGGTGGTGGTCAAAATGGAATTGATATGCAAAATCACATTTTGCATATGATCTTGTTTATGTGAAAAAGTTCCAACTTTGCTTGCTTCCCATTCGAAATTGGTGATGAATTTGGGGTGGTGGTTTTGGGCAAAGTTGTAGTGCTTGATGTTGTCTTGGATGAGGTGAAAAGATTTGACCAAGGGTAGAAGTGAAAACTCAAAAGCCAGGGGCTCAAAGTGAGCATCAGACTAAAAATGGCACATGTGACCATATTGCATGTGACTTGGAATTTGAATTTGATTTTTGGTTTGAATTGAGTTGGCTTGATTCCAAAGGTGTTAATAAGTGTTTATTAACCATTTACAAGTAATGGTGCAAACCAAATTGGCCTAGATTAAGTATTTGCAAAAATGGCATAGGCCTTATGTGAGAGTGAAATGGATTTTTGGGATTTCTTTTATATTGCAATTTTAATTGGCTAAGGGTGATCAAGTGATCATTTCTAGGGTTTTAGATTGAAAGAGAACACATAAGCAAACATCATGGCAATTGCACACTCAAAATAAAAAAAAGGTGATCTATATGCATAAACCTATATGATGAGAAAAAGTTTTTGTTAACCCTGATTTTTGGGAGTTCTTGAATTTCTCCCTTGTTCATTTTATTGAAAATTGGGATGTTACAAACCCTTCCCCCTTACAAAAGATCTCGTCCCGAGATCTAGAGAAAACTAGGTACTAAAGAGATGTGGGTATTCCTTCTTCATATCTTCCTCGCGTTCCCAAGTTGCTTCTTCTTCGGTGTGGTTACTCCATTGTATCTTCAGGAACTTGATACTTCTGGTGCGGGTGGTCCTGAATGCTTCTTCCAGGATGCGAATAGGCACTTCGCGGTAGGTTAGGTCCTTGTTGATATCAATGGCTCTGTGGTCGATGTTCTTAAATACTTCGGTCTTCTCAGGCACTTCTAGACACTTCCGAAGCAGTGAGATGTGAAACACATTGTGTACGGCAGACATCTCTTCCGGTAGTTCCAACTGATATGAGACTTCTCCTCGGCGATCCAGAATCTTGAATGGTCCGACATATCTGGGGGCGAGCTTTCCTTTGAGTTGGAATCTCTGCATTCCTTTGAGGGGTGAGACTTTGAGATACACAAAATCTCCGATCTCGAATGTCATCTCTCGGCGTCTCTTGTCGGCGCAGCTCTTTTGTCTTGATTGGGCGGTCTTGAGGTAGTCGCGGATCTTGTGCACCTTCTCTTCGGCTTCGCGGAGAACGTCGGGGCCGAAGACTTGACTATCTCAGATTTCCGACCAGTTCAGAGGGGTACGGCATTTCCTTCCGTACAGGGCTTCAAAGGGGGCCATCTGTAAGCTGGCTTGATAGCTATTGTTGTAGGAGAATTCTGCGTATGGTAGGCAGTCTTCCCATTTGGATCCGTACTCTAGCACACAGGCTCTCAACATATCTTCTAGTATCTGGTTGACTCTCTCAGTCTGTCCGTCAGTCTGTGGGTGGTATGCTGTGCTGAAATTCAGACGGGTTCCTAGTCCTTCATGCACTTTCTGCCAGAATCTTGAGGTGAATTGTGATCCTCTATCTGACACAATTGACTTCGGGGTTCCGTGCAGGCTGACTATTCTGGATATGTATAACTCAGCTAGCTTTGGGCCTTGGTATGTGGTCTTGACGGGGATGAAATGTGCAACCTTGGTTAACCTATCGATGACTACCCAAATGGAGTCATTTCCTCGGCTAGATTTGGGCAATCCTGTGATAAAGTCCATACCGACAGAATCCCATTTCCACTCCGGAATCTGTAAGGGTTGCAACAGTCCTGCGGGTCGTTGATGTTCTGCTTTGACTCGCTGACAGATATCACACTTGGCGATGTAGCTTCCTATCTCTCGCTTCATTCCGTGCCACCAGAATTGTTCCTTCAGGTCTTGGTACATCTTGGTTCCTCCGGGGTGGATTGAATAAAGGGTGTCATGGGCTTCTTGTAGAATGACTTGCTTCAAGTCAGAATCCGATGGTACGCAGAGACGTTCTTTGTACCAAAGAATTCCGGCTTCGTCTACGGTGAATCCTGGTGCCTTTCCTGCAGCTATTTGACTCTTTATTCCGTCAATGCTGGCATTTCCCTTCTGGGCTTCCTTTATCTGGCTCATCAAAGTGGGTTGGAGTTCAATGCTGGCGAGGAATCCTTCGCTCACTAGCTCTAGTCTGAATTGTTCAAACTCTTGGTACAGGCTGGGTTGCTCTATTGCGATCATGGAGTTCAACTGACACGGCAGTCTGCTCAAGGCATCCGCTACCACATTGGCCTTGCCGGGGTGGTAGTGAATTTCCATGTCGTAATCCTTGATTAATTCAATCCATCTGCGCTGTCTCATGTTCAGCTCCTTCTGGGTGAAAATGTACTTCAGGCTCTTGTGATCTGAATATATCTCGCATCGATTACCCATGAGGTAATGACGCCAAACCTTCAGGGCTAACACTACCGCTGCTAACTCCAAGTCATGAGTTGGATAGTTCTGTTCATGTTGCTTCAGTTGCCTTGATAGGTAGGATATCACCTTGCCTTCTTGCATCAACACACATCCGAGACCAGTCTTGGATGCATCACAATAGACATCAAATGGCTTGGTGACATCGGGCATGATCAAAATTGGGGCTGTGGTTAATCTGAGCTTGAGTAGCTGAAAGCTTTCTTCACATTTGTCATTCCAGTCAAATTTCCGGTCCTTCTTCAGCAGTTGAGTCATTGGTCTTGCGATGCTTGAGAATCCTTCAACGAATCGGCGGTAATATCCCGCCAATCCTAGAAATGCTCAGACTTCAGTCTGGGTGGTTGGGGCTTTCCATTCCTCAACAGTTTTGATTTTTGCGGGATCTACCGCAATTCCTCCTGCAGACAAGATGTGTCCCAGGAATCCCACTTCTCTTAACCAAAACTCACATTTGCTAAACTTGGCGTACAACTGATGTTGCCTAAGGGTTTCTAGAACCACTTCCAAATGTTGCTCATGTTCTTCTTCTGATTTGGAGTAGATAAGGATGTCGTCGATGAAGACAACGACAAACTTATCCAGAAATTCCATAAATATCTTATTCATGAGATTCATGAAGTAAGCGGGGGCATTGGTCAGTCCAAAGGACATGACATTGTACTCATACAGTCCATATCTGGTGGTAAAGGCAGTCTTTGGAATATCTGTTGCTCGGATCTTCAGTTGATGGTAACCTGTCCTCAGATCAATCTTTGAGAAAACTTGGGCACCGGTTAGCTGGTCAAACAGGTCTTCTATCTTTGGTAAGGGATATTTGTTCTTGATGGTGACATCGTTAAGCTTACGATAATCCGTAACCAAACGAGTGGCACCGTCCTTTTTATCCACAAACAAAACTGGTGATCTCCAAGGCGACGCACTTGGTCGAATCAGACCTTTGTACAGCATATCATCCAGTTGCTTTTTCAGTTCCATCAGTTCTGCGGGGTTCATGCTGTAGGCTCTCTGGGCTATAGGTCCCGTTCCAGGGATTAACTCGATGATGAACTCGATATCCCGATCTGGGGGCATACCGGGTAGATCATCCGGAAACACATCAGGGTATCGACAGACGACCCTGATTTGATCCAGAGTTGGCTTGGCTACACTTTGGTTGCAGGTAAATTTTCTGGGTAGTTTTTCAGATAAGTGTTCTATTATTATTCCGGTGCTACTTGTCATGGTGATGGCCTTCTTGGCGCAGTCTATCAATCCATGATGTTTCGCCATCCAGTCCATACCCAGGACTACTTCCAATCCTTTTGTTCCCAGAACAATCAAGTTTGCATAAAAGTCTATTTCATGGATTCTGATGGGTACATCTTTGCAAAATTTTCTAGCTTTAGTTGTTGATCCAGGTATTTGAACTACCATGACATGTTTCAAGCTGATTGGTTGAATCTTACTAGTGCACACAAAATCTTCTGTAACGAACGAATGCGATGCTCCAGAATCAAACAACACTCTTGCTGGTATTGAGTTAACAGAGAACATACCCAGCACCACGTCAGGTGCTTCCTGGGCTTCCTCAGCATTCATGTGGTAGAGGCGACCTCCGCAGTTGTTCGGGTTGTTGGGGGCGAACTTCTTGCCGGTGGAGACACGGCGTTGCTGCTGAGCAGGTGGTGCGGGGTTGCCTGCGAGCTTGGCGAGCCTCTTGGGACACTCATTGGAGTAATGCCCCACTACACCACATTCATAGCAAGTGATGGTGGTCTTGTCTTGCTTGTTCGCGACGGGGATTGCATTGCTCCCGGTCCTTGGTGCGGTGTTGGTGTTGTTGTTGCTGTTGTTGTTGTTGGGGGCTCTCGGCGGAGCACGGTTGAAGTTGTTGTTGGTGTTGTAGTGGCCTCCTGGCCTGGGGTTTCCTCCACTCCGGTTCTGATAAACCGGACGTGACATCTGTGCATTGGGCTTGTTGGTCCTGAAACCTCCTCCTGAGTTGGGGCGATACCTTGGGGCATTGCTAGGCCCACTTTGATTCATCATGCGGCGCTTGCGGTTCTCGCTGGCTTGGTGCAGTTTGCCTTCCATCTGGATGGCGGAGTCAACGAGGGCCTCGAGGTCGGCAAAGGGGATGTTGATCAACACAGTCTGCATCTCATCATGCAGTCCGTTCAGGAACCTTTCCTTCCTCTTCTCAGTAGTGTCGGTCTCATCCGGGGCGTACCTTGACAGTGTGAGAAACTTGTCGCGGTATTCCACCACGGACATCCGGCCTTGCTTCAGTTCATGGAACTCATCTCTCATCTTCTTTATCAGACCCGGGGGCACATGGTACTTGCTGAACTTGAGCTTGAAATCAGTCCAAGTCATGAACTGTCCCGCGTTCATGGCACGGGTGCTTGTCCACCAAGCTCTTGCTGGTCCTGCTAAGTAGTGCGTGGCAAACAGCACTTTCTCATTCTCTTCCACTCCAGCTACTTCTAGATTGTTCTCCATAGTTTGGAGCCAATCATCTGCATCAAGGGGTTCCTCAGTCTTGCTGAAAACTGGCGGGTTGGTATTCTGGAAGTTCTTGAGCTTGGATCCTGGATGATCATGGTGGCCTTGGTTGTTGTTGACAAGCTGTTGGAGTGCTGCAATGTTGGCTTGCCTTTCAGCTCTTTCTGCTTCTCTATCTTCCAGCATAACTTGCAACATCTGCATCATAGCATCTTGATTCGTGTTGCGAGTTGGAGGGGCCATCTGAGTATTGAGATGGATTATGAGATAAGAGGGAAATTTTCTATGGCTTGTTTTGTGTTTGAGTTCAAAAGCTTAAAACTTGAAGTCTTTTCATGATGACACAAACATACATTCATTCATAACAAACAACACATATTACAAGCTAGCACACTAAGGGTTTTAAGAACCCTTCTTCTCCAAGCTACGATACATGGGGCGGGATACAACTCACACCTACGATAGTGCATAAGTGAACTACTCCTCATCCTCATCAACATCGATGGGGGTGTGGTCATCATCTTCATCGTCCAGGAAGTCGTAGTCTTCCCCCTCGGTGTTCTCATCCTCCTCGAAGTCGTTGTCGTCACTCAGGTAGTTGCTTCCTCCCTGAATGTCTTCTCCATCTTCCTCCATCTTCTTCATCTGCTCCTCCTGGGCCTTGACAGTGGCCTCGAGTGCGGCTATCTTCGCGCGGAGGCGGGTGATAGTGGCATCCTTCTTTGCGCGCTGCTGGCGGAGAGTCCTGCGGTCCTTGGCGAGCATCTTGATGCAGTCGCCTTGCTCGATGATGCGGGCGTGAGTCTGGTTGGCGTACTCACGGGAGTGGTCGAGATCCTGCTGAGTGTGGTACAGCATGAAGTCGAGATGCTCCACATGGTGCTTCAGCTCCGGGTGGGATGACATGTCCATGGGCTCTCCAGCAGAGTTACGCCTCGCGAGGTGAGAAAAGCGAGGGTGCTTGAGTGCCTCCCCGCTCATCCCGCACAGGCGTGCGAGTCCCTCCTGAAGTCCGCGAGCAAGTCCGTCCAGCCAGTTGCTTTCCATGAAGGAGAAGAGGATCCTCTCAGAAGTGGGAGGCTCCATCTTGCCCCGCAAGTCAGCGGTGATGATCCACTGCAGCTCGCCTCCTGGCTGGTTCGCGATCTGCGATCCATGGAACTCTGGGTGCGGGCGACCAAGGTGGTCGGACAGGGCGTTGAGGTCGTGCTCGAAGATCAAGCTTCCCCCATTCCCAAGCTGGTAAAACTTCGTGTTCACGGGCTCCATCTGAAAGTGAAGTAAAGGATTAAGTTAGAGAAGTGAACAAGTGTGGCAAAATTTTAGTTATATTTCTAAGGAAGAGCATGACTTTTTGTTTTTCCAAAGAGCTCAAGGAGAAGACAAAGATTAAAATTTTCAGAAATACTTCATTCTTTTTTGAAACTCAATTTTTCAGAACGTCCATTTCTAACTAGGGTCTCCTAAGGTCAAACAATGGCTCTGATACCAACTTGTCAACACCCGGATTTTTAAGTCCGGATGCCTATTATGTCATACATCGCAATCCCAGGAAATTGTTGTTGCGAGGCATAATAGTTAAGTATCACAGTCATCATTCATTACAAACCATAATGTCTTACAACTTGGAATCACATGATCCATATTACACAAATAGTTGACCTAATGATCAACGAACAAACACAAGTTCATAGCGGAAGCGTAAGATACAAGGACTCTCTAGTCCACAGGCCAACGCTTGACGTTAGAAGCTCCTAGTTGTGGTAGACGTCCTGCTGATCGTCATCCTCGTACTGCTGCTCGGCTTCATATTCTGGCCATTTGAATAGCCAGGGACAAAGCCGTGAGTACTTTATGTACTCGCAATCTAATACTAATGTAAGTACTAACATTACTATTGAAGGTGTTCTAAGCTCTAAGTTTATTTGCATAAAGCCAATTTTATTTTATAAACACTTTTGTAAACAACTCCTCATGTGCTAACTAACTCAAGTGGGAACATTAGTGTCATTCCCACAACTCAATTGTGATTCAAAGTCAAAGTCACCGATTAAGTTCAAGTTCAAAAACACCGGTCACATAGATATAAAGTTCTGATGACGAAAACAGAATGGCCTTTCCAATTGTCCATATCCGCGGACGCGGCTATTCGAATAGTTCTACACTCTGCAGAGGTCGCACACTTGTGCCACAACATTTGATTACATCCGTCAGGGATAAAACCCTGAATAATCGTAGCTCAGTACGCGGATCCTCAACATTTAACGTTTCACTTAAACACCCTATTATAGGCACCGCTCCCCATGAGCTTGGCCTCCGGTGAAAACCAACCGTTAACCCGGAATCGCACAGGCTTGGCCGTACAATTCACCTTCAATTCACATCATTTCTCAACAACGGAGGCAGCCTCAAGCATAACCCCTATGATGTGTGTTCAGAGGGAACCCATACTAAGACACATAAATTTCCAGCTAAGCCTTACCCATAATCAGGTATTGTGGGGGTACTTAATATTGGTAAGGTATCGCATCCAACTCAATCATCAGTTTTTATCCAAAATCACCAAGTCAACTTCAGTGTCATATTCACCTTCAAAATCTGTCAATGGAAATGACTAATCATTCCAAGGTTTTCACCATCATCATTTCATCAACACATGTTCCCATCTAGAGTAGTCATTTTAAATTTAGCTCTAGCCACTATGTGTGAGGGGTGCTAAGTATTTGCTTTGCTTCTAGGCTAAGTTTGATACTCTTGTACTCACTCCATACTAACCCAGTAAATCATAAATCAAAAAGTACTTTGATAAAACAAAAGTAAATAAAGCTTGTAAAGTAAAAACTGGGAGATAGGATCATAAGCATAAAGTAAATGGGGTAATGCCTTGCTCATGGTGAGCTTTGCACTTTGCAAGAGTATTATCTTGCCTTGGTTGGGAAACTGGTCAAAGTGGTCTTCTTCTTCTTGGAAGTAGACCTCCTCCTCCTCCTGGTACTCCTCGGTACTAGCGTCTAAAATACGAATACGGAGTACACAATCATCACACCAAACTAATCTACTAAACTATGCACAAACATGGTTCACACACTTAAACTTGCATCACCTATTACTATTATGTTGGGGGAGAGGTTTTTCTTATTAGTTAAGAAAAATAATTTCCTCTCATACTAAACTTAATTGTTACTTTGCATAATTCAGAGAAATAATTTCCTCTCATTATCTTATTAAGATTTAATTTCTCTTATGCATAATATGTGACCTAGGTTGACCCAAGTCAACCTCTTCACACTTATCATTTGGAGAAAAAGATTTAAATGAGGTGAGCACCTCATACCATTTAATTCTATCATAACAAAGATTTAATATCACCCACAATCCCTATGGGACCTAAATAACCAGAGTCTCCACTTCATTTGGAATTGGTGGTGACAAGATTTAAATGAGAGAAAACTCCCTCATAAGATTTCTTAATAGTTTTGGACAAAATCTTTGACTAGAAATAGCCATAAGGGCATTTAAAACAACTAAGCCATGATCCTTCAAAGTAGGCATGGCATATTTTTGTAGAAACAATTAGTATAAGTGAAAAGTGAATTAATGGAGGTGGAATTTACTGAAAAGCATTTATGGTTGATTTTTAAGAATTATTATAAGACAGAAAAGTCTCTGCCTTGTTTATTTTGTCACTTTAATTCTACAAAAGATCTAGGGTTCTATCCAGTGGCATTGTGTAGATAAATTCATAAGGTTTCCAAAAATATAAAGTTTGTAAAATTTGGCCCAGTAGATTAGTCCCTATTGAATTTCAAAGTTTGCATCAGATTGTATATTTCATCTAATTTCCAAATTTGAATTCAAACGGTGGGCTTCGCGCGGGAAAAGAACTTGGGCTGCGGAGAGAAAAAGAGTTGGGCCGGCCCACTTCGCGTCCAGCGCGAGCAGGCCGTCTGACGGCGGGTCCCACTTGTCAGTGTGTTTTACTCACCGAACCGGTACAGGGAAGGAGAGGCGTTGGATCAGGCGATGATCTAACGGCCAGGGTTGTCGTCGTCGACGGCGAGAAGCGATGGCAGCGCGGCGGCAGCAGGGGGTCGGAGGGGTCGTCGGAGCTCCGGCGGTCGTCGGAGTGGTGCGCCGCGACGTTGTCGACGACGGTGAAGCGCCTGGAAGCAGCGGCGCGTCCTGGGGCGGCCTCCTTCTCCGGCGAGCTTCGGCTACGGGCGGCGGCAGCGAGCTAGCAATTGCGGCGGTGCGGTGGCTAAAAGATGAAATTGAGGCGGCGAGGAGAACTGTGGTGAGGTGGGGAAGAGATTGGCGTGCTCAGTTTGGGGCGCGGAGTGCTCCTTTTATAGCGGTTCCGAGCAGCGGCGGGTGGTCACGGTGACGACGGCCATGGCGCTCTCCCGTCGATCAACGGCGTGGGCGAGGGTATGGCTTGGCTCAGACGAGCTCGGGGAGCATCACGGTGTGCTCGTAACAGTTTTCGGTGGTCAAGCATAGTGGCGCGCGTCACGCGTCCGTGGGCACCGTGGCGGACGTCGTCGTCCTCCTCGACGGCGACAGGGCACGGGAAGGCTCGTGGTGGTGTCGGCGGGGTCCCGGTGCCGAGGCGAGTCGTCCTGCAGCGCCGGTGGCGAGGGACGGGCCGAGGCGACGAGGCGCGGCCGCGCTCGGCGCGTCCGGGCCGGCGCCATGAGCGTCCTGGAGCGTGTGTGTGCACGCCTGGGCGCGTCTGGCCACGTCGACGCCCGCGTGTGCACGCGTCGGGGTGACCATGGGGAGGCACGGGCAGGTTCAGGGGAGTGCAGGGAGCGTCCAGGACATGGTGGTGCATATCTGAGGTGAGAGGGGAGAGAGAGGGCATGGGATGGCCATGCCATGCCACTAAGATGGTCATGCCATTGTCATGGTGAGCAAGTGGAGAGGTTGGCAGGGCTTGGCACTGGTGCTAGGATGTGTGATGAAGCTCCAGAGCTGCAGAGAGGTCAAGGTTGGACCAAGTCCAAGTAGAAAATGAGGTATGGGCTCAATTTGATTCCCTGCATACAAGGTGTTCGACAGAATGCCCGCAAGAAAGTTATTTTTGAATTTTGAAAATCTTTTTGGTGGGTTGTAATCATATATTAGAGGGAGCATTTTGGTGGTGGTGGTGGTCAAAATGGAATTGATATGCAAAATCACATTTTGCATATGATCTTGTTTATGTGAAAAAGTTCCAACTTTGCTTGCTTCCCATTCGAAATTGGTGATGAATTTGGGGTGGTGGTTTTGGGCAAAGTTGTAGTGCTTGATGTTGTCTTGGATGAGGTGAAAAGATTTGACCAAGGGTAGAAGTGAAAACTCAAAAGCCAGGGGCTCAAAGTGAGCATCAGACTAAAAATGGCACATGTGACCATATTGCATGTGACTTGGAATTTGAATTTGATTTTTGGTTTGAATTGAGTTGGCTTGATTCCAAAGGTGTTAATAAGTGTTTATTAACCATTTACAAGTAATGGTGCAAACCAAATTGGCCTAGATTAAGTATTTGCAAAAATGGCATAGGCCTTATGTGAGAGTGAAATGGATTTTTGGGATTTCTTTTATATTGCAATTTTAATTGGCTAAGGGTGATCAAGTGATCATTTCTAGGGTTTTAGATTGAAAGAGAACACATAAGCAAACATCATGGCAATTGCACACTCAAAATAAAAAAAAAGGTGATCTATATGCATAAACCTATATGATGAGAAAAAGTTTTTGTTAACCCTGATTTTTGGGAGTTCTTGAATTTCTCCCTTGTTCATTTTATTGAAAATTGGGATGTTACACCCACACCTGGTCAACAAGGCCTCTGCCCCAACCCACGATCAGAGACCAGGAGCCCAGCGGCTGCGAGTTCATGGTCAGAAGCACAGATGGCGGCCGAAGGGAGACGAGCACCTTCAGGCGGGCTACAAGATGGCGCTGTTGCGCGACTTCCTCGAGTTGCTGCACGCGTTCCTCTACGACCCCGGAAGGAAACGCCGGCGGGGTGAGCCGCTCCTACAGCCGCTCTGGAGGGCTCCGGCCAGGGGGCTCGCCCGCAGAGGATGAAGGTCGCGAGTTAAACTCGTCTGAACCGGGACAGAAATAGCTAGGAGAAGGTGCTCGAAGCACAACAATCAACAATACGAGCTCGTCCTCTAGATTGGAGAGCATGGACGTTCTCGTGCGGTCGTGCCCGATCTTGAACTAATGAGATAGTGCTAAAAATCCAACCGAGAGTGGAATGGGCGGTGAATTTGGGATCCCAAATTACAGTATTCTTGATTTCATACAAAAATTGGTGTCCAATTGAGATTTTGGTGGGAGGCTGAGAGACTTGGCAGAGGATTTGGGGAAGAAACGGAATTTGACGAATTGAAGAATATTGGTGGGTCTCAGTGAGGGTGGCCCACTGGCCCTCTGCGCTGCTCTGTGTCCCTTTGCCTCAGGCATTGCACGCACGCCAAACGCTCAGCACAGCTGTAACTGCTGCCCAATCCATCTTCTAATCCTTTATAGATTCGCAGCTGAAGTCCAGGAGAAGTTCAGATACAGGAGCTCAATATCCCTTTAACTGGGACCAGGTCGGCCATGATCCTCTCCATGCAAGCTTGCTTTTCTCACTAATTTTGAACATTTAGCCTCATTTGGAGCGCATGCACTCGCGCACTTGAGCCTCTTCGGAGCAACAGTGTGATTGTTGCTCAGAACGCAGACGAGCGTTGCGGGCGGTCCTGGATCCTTCCTCCTTCATTGAACTATTTGTTTCATTTAGCCTTGGGCGTGTGTGTGTTATCACTGGGTACTGATCAAGAATTGGATTCAACCTCTTCAAAATTGGGATGGCGGCAGTTCCATGAAATTTCTCGGTCTCTCCCCTGACGCTCTGTAACCCAATCCACTTATCTACTTCTTACCGCTACACACATAGAGCCTCATGCTACTCTCTTGCAATACTTGAGGTTTGTGGATTGAAGTGTATATTTCTTGGCTGCAGCGAACGGAGATCCGACGACCATCACAGACCGGGTTCAGGGCTTCAGGAAGCTCATGTTGAGCTTGCTTCAGTTTTTTGATTTACTTTGCAGCCCTCTACCTTTTAACATTAACTTGCGAGCAAAAAATAATATATGTGTAAGCTACGAATACAGTGATCACCGATCAATGATATTCCATTATTTCTTTTGTATAATTGGGAATAAGTTGGAGAAACTCAATTCGGCATTCGGGTGCATATGCTTCCTCTACAAAAAAAAAAGATATATTTCAAAGTGTCAAAAAATATTGCCAAAAAATTCTACATGGACATCTTGATAATATGCATGTGTTTGTCAAGTTTCGTGGAAAATCAAGAATTTTTGTGGTCCAGGTAAAAAAGAGAAAATTTATCTTCTGAAATGACTTATTTTTAGCTCCAAATTTTATCATTTTACACACGCCACACGACAAGTTAATTTTTCATTAAACAACTTTGTGAGCGTGTATCACGTGAAGATGTATCTGCGAATTTATGTTTCAACTTTTTTGACATTTCAAAATTTATCTAAGGTGCATTTCAAAATAAAGAGAGCATATGCTCTCATGTGCCAAAACATCACTCCCGATAAGTTGCGTTAAAAAGTTGGTGTTGATATTATATAAACATCCGATGTTTGGTAGGTAAAGTTGGGCCGTAGCAACGCACGGGTTTTGTGCTAGTTCTATACTAACATGTTGAGCCAAAATAATGGTCAAACTGCGTGTTTGGTGTTAACATGTCTGAAAGGTCATTTATTAGGAACAGAGTAGTACTAGTATTTCAGTACTGTACTACTAGTCTGCATTTCAGTAGTAGACTATTCTATATTTATTGGTCAATGTTAAACTTCTTAATTTCACGAACTATATAGAAAAAGTTGTCATTATAATCTCAAACCAATATCGTTAGAAAGATCATGAAATTGTTTTCATATTGTGTGTAGTTATTTATGTTTTTCTATATAGTTAGTTAAACTTTAAATAATTTGCTTTGACCGAAAACTATATACATCTTATTTTGGCATAGAGTTGAACTCGCGACCCTTTGGAATCAACAGCACACCAAGCCAACACGCACGCCACACAAGATTTATGTATATTACATCATGCGTCGCCTATTTGACCAAATACTAGAGTTCAGATTCAAATGTAGCCGAAATATTTTGGTCGGTATCATTTATTCTCGGGGGGTAACGAGATTATCGGTTTCCGCCAAAATTTCGGAAATTCTGGCAGAGCGGAGTAGTGAAGTTAAATATTCCTTTCATCAAATGAACATCAGTGAGCATTGTTTTTCCCCCATAAAAAGCGGAATAGCTTTTGCAGATAAAGTTGCCGACAGAAGCAACGGGGATGTGGCAGTGGACTCTTACCATCTTTACAAGGTATGGATATAGCGATTTTAGTTTGGATGACTTAGTCTTTCTTGACATTTTAGAATCCCCTAAGTTATATACTCAAAAGATCAATACCCGCAAAAAAAGATTGATAGTACAATCTCACAATGACAAAAGAATTGAATATTAGTTCCATTAATCATGCAATATTGATCTAGGTAGTGCTGATCACAAATTCTGAAAACCTCAGGAAGATGTGCGCCTCATGAAGGATATGGGAGTGGATGCATACAGGTTCTCCATCTCATGGACAAGAATTCTTCCAGGTAACGATATCTTTCAATCGAGATACGTTTTACCTCTTCTTTTCTCTGGATAAAGATTCTGCAAATCCTCCACATGCTAAGTTGATAGCATGTTCACATTGACCTTAATGAATGCATGTCAGATGGGAGTCTGAGAGGTGGAGTGAACAAAGAAGGCATCAAATATTATAATAACTTGATTAATGAGCTACTATCCAAAGGTAAAGTATCTAACAATCATCAGAACTTAATTATTTCTTATCAAATAATGGTATCAATCTGCAGACTGCACTGACATCATGCTCGTTATTTATTCCACCACTAGATTAATCTTTATATATTTGCAGGGTTGCAGCCATTTGTGACCCTTTTTCACTGGGATTCACCTCTGGCGTTGGAAGATGAATATGAAGGATTTCTTAACCCTAATACTATGTGAGTGGTAAAAGTATCACGAATACCTTTATGCATTTACTTGGAGAAATAAGTAGATAATGAGACATTGATGGAGTATAGTTTGGGATTTTAATATTGTCGGCCAGCAGGAAAATCTTAAGTGTCGTCTAGAAGCAAGTCATTGTCAAATGGGAAATTCTAATCAAATCATCAAAATAAGTCAAGATAAACCCAAGTAAAAGAAGATTCACTAGGGGCAGCATGAGTAAGTTAGTCCAACATGCATGAAGTTATCGTTCTCCCTCTCTACCTACTCCACCATGGGCATCGATCCATTGTAAATAGCCAAGAAATTCTGAGCGTGCGACGTTTTGGAGTTGGGGCTGCATGGAGCCCGATATTCTGAAACAATGGAAAACGGTATTCTAAAATTGTCAAGAAATTCTTGGAAAAACAATCTGTATCTCACAGATGTATTCCACAAGTGTTAAAATTTTAATATGAAATACTTCTATCTTCTAGGCTAAACAAAAAAATTATGCGTTCCTAGGATATCTCTATCTGGACATGTAGAATTTTGTTTCAGAACTTTTTGAAGTTCTAAAACCCAATTTTGAATTCCAAAAATAACTTGCTCCAGTGGCCCGAGCTCTTTTTTTTTTAAAGAAACTCTCCTCTATATAATCTCCTGCACAGGGGCATGTAATTAAGATAATCCACGAGGGAACAAGTACAAAATATCTCTCAAAATATGGATAGACCATGCTCCATGCATGACAGAGATAACCCAGAAATGTTCAATAGACGTCGACGTGATTGAATATAGTCGAGACAACGACTCCATAAGACCGGCCTGCACGGTCCGCTACGAACAGATCCAACATCACCATCAAGAAATGATGGATTGATTGATGGACACACACTCTCTAAAGCATTTTGTAAGATGTCACAAAGAAGCAACGATATTTTAATCGGGCTGTCACTGGTGCATGCAGAAATGACTATAAGGATTACGCTGAAGTCTGCTTCAGAGAGTTCGGAGATCGAGTGAAGCACTGGATTACATTCAACGAGCCATGGTCGTTTTCTGTCGCGAGCTATGCTATGGGAATTTTTGCGCCAGGCCGGTGCTCCTCTTGGGAGATGGGGAAATGCAGCGTTGGAGATTCAGGAACAGAGCCTTACATTGTAGGCCACCATCAGCTACTCGCCCATGCAGCGGCCGTCAGATTATACAAACAAAAATACCAGGTGATTAACGAGCACTTCATTGTTAGGCATATATGAACGACCATATGATTGATACACGTGTGTATGAAAATGCAGGACGCCCAGAAGGGGAAGGTTGGGATAACTCTAGTCTCAAACTGGTATGTTCCCTTCTCACGTTCGAAGTCCGACAATGCTGCAGCGAGGCGCTCTATAGACTTCATGCTCGGATGGTAAACTCTTTGTAATTCACACATATATTAGTTTTCAAGGTGTTGAAGGAAATGGAAATCTTACTGGCTAGGAATGCCCTTGCAGGTTTATGGACCCTCTCACGAGAGGAGTCTACCCCCATAGCATGAGAAAACTGGTCGGGAATCGCTTGCCACGGTTCACAAAGGAACAATCCAAGTTGGTCAAGGGTGCATTCGACTTTATTGGAATCAACTATTACACTGCAAACTATGCTGATAGCCTTCCCCCGTCAAATGGACTGAAGACTAGCTACAATACCGATGCTCAAGCTAATCTTACCGGTGAGTCATCAATCATCATGCAACAACCATTTTCATTGTTTTAATTGCGCCTACTAACTATCCAAAATTCTTAGGTGTTCGAAATGGTGTCCCCATAGGTCCTCAGGTAATTTACCACTTGTGTACATGGGAACAAATCTCCCATATGTAGTTGTTCGCCCCTTTTCATGTTGGTGATTCAGTTCAGTAAATAATATTTGTGTAGTCTGGTACACCTTGGATCTACGTCTACCCTCAAGGCTTCCGTGACCTGCTGCTTTATGTCAAGGACAACTACGGCAATCCCACTGTCTACATCACTGAAAACGGTGAGCATATTTTCTCTCCCCAAAACCAGAAGGAAACATATACAGGAACTCAGAAAAACTCTTTCATTCAGGTGTTGGTGAAACCAACAACAAGAGCCTAACTATCCAGGAAGCCCTCGATGATTACGGCAGGATAGACTACTATCACAAGCACCTTCTTGCTCTACAGAGTGCCATAAGGTCGATTAGAGCACCGTCTACAGTCTACAGAGTGTCATACAAGTTCCAAACCAAATCTCTGTCATTAACTCGCTCTGGTCTACAGGGACGGCGCAAACGTGAAGGGATACTTCGCATGGTCACTGCTTGACAGCTTCGAATGGGCGAGCGGGTACACGGTTAGGTTTGGGTTACACTTCGTGGACTACAGCGATGGGCAGAAGCGGAAGCGGTATCCCAAGAAGTCAGCACGCTGGTTCAAGAAGTTCCTCAAGCGATGATCGACATGCATACATCTAGCAACCACGCGATGGAGGCAGTGTTACCATAGAGGATTGGCTGATTGTACTAGCATGTGTGTTGCACGGTATTAGGGCATGTACAATGGTAGAGAAGGCACGCCTTCCCTTATACCGCCATACTACGTAGTATCATCTAGAGATGACAATAGATATAAGTCATATAATATGTTATCTCTTATAGCCTTTCCTAGCAATTAATGGTAATCAATTAAAATTGGTAGGAAATTATGTTGCTAAGAGAAAACATGTCGTACAATGGAGAAAATGCCTTCTCTTATTTTTTAAGAGATGATGATCTCTTAGCTAAGGGAAGACAACCTTCTCTCCCTTCATTCTCTCTTCTCCAACTAAGAAAAAATCTGATGTGGCACCTCTAAGGAAAGGCTGACGTCACCCCATTGTACGTGCCCTTACCCCTTGTATCAGTTGTAATGTCGCTGTAATAATTTCAGCTGAATTCGCAAGGTTCAGACCGACTGAGTGAACGTATGTCTGCAGCGTTTTTGTAGCATTGCCCAATCTGGTACCACCTCTGTTCACATTTAATCAACGCGGGACTCCATGTAATTATGTCTACCTCTGTTCACAACAGTGCGTCGATTAATTTTTTTTGATAAGGAGTATATATTAATATCAAGAAGATATTAAATACACCCAGCCTCTGCAACAACACAATACCCTAATGGCATTACGGATGCACACAACCAAAAAAACAAGAATTACATAAAAAGAAAAGTCCCGCTACGGTATTCCAGCCCTAGCCGCAACAGTACATCCACCACCAAGACAACACCTGAATTTCAGACTCTCCAAAAGCAACGCCTTCAAGAAGGTAACGGTGCACAAGCACCGTCGTTGTCCGATCAAAAGATCTTAGGTTTTCACCATGAAGATAGTCCCCACTCTCAAAATAATGCCTCCAACAAGGTCATTGCCAGACACAACCAATTAAGGCCAGACCTTGGATTTTCATCCTGAAAGGTAAGACTCTGAACTTCACCTGTATTGCCGCCCCCACTTGCATATTGCTGCTGCGAAACCCAAAATACCAAGCAAGTCCCTCAACATCGCAAAAACTTGAACCTTCTTTGCTAGTCCTCCAATCCGGCCTTCATGGTATTCTCCGCCTCTAACTTCGCCATGGAGAAAATGTTTCCATATGGAAAGAAAGAACAGAGCTTCGTGGCGCTCTCTCTAGAACCAAACGGCTGAAATAAAAACATGGATGCACCCGACCGAATACCACCGATCCAGCAAACTCCAGGCATAAAAAGTGATGTTACATTCGCCGGCGGCGCCTTACGGAACACATCACTTTGGCTTGATCAAGAGGGATTGGCCTCAGGAAGGTCTCCATCTTCGCACAAGAATAACCCTAGGACCGCCACCTTTATTCATGCCTATCCAGCAGCCCCCACACCACTAGCCGGCCGCGGAGAAGACAAGTAAGCACGGATCCGGCAACGGCTGTGGGGCAACGAACAACAGGTAGCAGCAGACCTGCAAAGGAACGACAGCAGTGCCACCCGTGCAATCGCCGGCTGCAGCCGCCGTCATCCTTGCGTCAATTAAATATGGAGGGAGTAGACTGCTGGTTGTGATGGTAAAATAGAGAAAACAACCCCTCTGTGTCACACCCTAGGGCGACACCAGACCCGCCCACGCTGCAAGAACCATCCGCTGCCTGCTACTCATGCCGCCGCTGCCATCGGCCCTCGCCGCGGCGGCGGGCCCAGCCGCCTAAGGAGGCATGTGTGTGGTGGATGCCGGAGATGGCCACTGGAACTGCTGGGGTGGAGATGGCCGGCGCATCGACGTGCAGCGATCGGGGCGGTATCCCTGGTTGGGTGCTGGCGAAGGCCCTAACCAGCAGCGGAGATGTAGGGCTAGGCGGTGTGGTGTTGAACAAAACCCTAGATCTTATGATCTAGGTGCCTCCCGTGCCGCCTCCCTAGATCCTCTTTGTTGCGTGGTAGGGCCGGATCCGGTGGAGGGTCAACCCTGCTCTACCGCCTTTCTCAATGCTGGTCTAGCCCATATGCTGCTGGTAGAGTTTGGAGCGGTAGATCTTGCAGGTTGCCGGCGGGTGGCGTGGAGGCTACTACTTGGCTTTAATAAAGGAGGCGGTCCTATGGTCCCTCTCACGCTGACATGAAGATCTGCTTCATGCATGTCTTCATTGATCTGGCCGGAGTGTCCAATTTTAGAAGGCTCCATCGGTGAACTCCATTGGGCGACTCATGTGTGGAGACTGCTAAATCGGATGGGATTCGGTCGTGTGCAACCTGTTTATCATAACCGTTTGGTTTCAGAGGGAGCGATGTGAAGCTCTGCACTTTGTTGCCACTGTGAAATATGTCTTTAGTTCCCATGGCGAAGTCAGTAGTGGAAAGTGGCATGGAAACCGAAATCCGAGGACTAGTAATGGTGGTATGAATCATAGTGGTGATGAGGAATCGGCTTTGGGATTCGTGACTTCAAGCGGAAGCATTGGCAAGTCGGGGTGACATCATAGGAGAATTTCATAGTCTAAACTTCAGGTGAAAACTAAATGTCTGACCTTGATTGGTTGTGCTAAGAAATGGCCTTATTGAAGGCATTGTTTTTGAGAGTGCGTATTTTCTCTCAGGTGAACACATGTGATATATGATCAGGGGGACGACAGTGTTTGTGCACGGTTTTCTTCTTGGAGGCGTCACTTTTAGAGAAGATGAGTCTCTGGTGTTGTCTTGGTGGTGTTTGGTCTACTGCTACAAGGAATAGATCAGTATAACGAGACTTCTCCTTTTTATATTTCTTCTTCCTTCTTTTGGAGGTGTGCGTTTGTATTGCCATTAGGGCAATGCGTGTTGAAGAGGTTGGATGTAATTGGTCGTGATAAAACCTGCATGCTCGCGTGGTGCGCAACCTTTTGGAGGCACCGTACGCATGTAGGAGGAGACGAACAAACGAATTGGCCTCCTAACAGGTTCTCCTATTCATCGTGTTTAGTGCCGCTAAGAGCTTCGACGCGTGAAGCGAACCCGTCTATGGGCAAACCAACCTACTACGCACGACGCATCGTTTATAATTCTTTATCATCTTCACCTCTCACCCCCATCCATCACCTCTATTCTTGATGCACGTCCCTGCTCCTCACCGTGATTCCACCGCCGGACGCAACTGCCTCCTGCAGCCACCTACTCCGCCTTGGAGGCTCGCCCTGCTCAAGCCATCGTCGGTCCACCGCTGCCCTCGGCTTCCATATCCGACGAGCTCCTCGGCACCAGCACCCCAACCGTAAGCTGTTGGAGCCTCGACAGACCACGCCGAACACGACCCCCTCCCCTAAGTTGTAGGCCTCACCTCCACCTGCGTCGCCACAGAGAGTCGCGGCATTGCTGATTCTGGTGCCTTGCCGGCATCATTGCGACCAGTCACGCCACCCCCGTCTCCGGCGAGGTCAACTTTTCTCTGGCAGTCTAACCTTAGCGTATCGTCCCTATTTCTTGTCGTCATGAACGCTAAGAAGTCAGGCTCAAAATCTACTTGAAGGAAGAAGAGAGGTACATGTTAGGGATGCACCAAATAGGATTTATCCCTCCTTACTTGTTACTTCATTTTGATCGTGGATAGGATGATAGGCATAGGCTCCTGGGACCTGGGTAAATAGCCCATGTGCAACGCCTTTGCAGCGAATTGGACGGAAAGTGACGTCGCTCATGGCAATATCTAGCATGTGATGTTTCTTCGATATGAAATAGCCAACGGCCACACGGGCCATAAATCTGTCGTTAGCGGCACAGTTATGGTAGTTCAGGTTAACGTTAAGGTTAATTGGCCGCACCTAACAGACGAGTCAAACCAACCGCTTCTCACCGAGCCCACGCGACAGTTCCAGTAGCTTCCCGACGGCGGTGGAGCTCACACATCCTTCTCATCGGCGGCAGCGCTTTCTCTCTACGGCGAAGGTGGTGAGTCCCAATTGAAACCCTAATTCTCCTCCCATCCTTCTCAAATCAGATCTGAACGTTCTCATTTGAACCCTAGATTGTGGAGGCCCGGCGTGCTGAACGAGGGGAACGAGATGGAGCCGCTAGAGGAAACTTCTAGCCGGTATTTCCCGCATCTTGCAACTTAATTTCAGTTTGATTTGCTTGTTCGCTTCCGCTAGCTCACATTGGCCGCCCCCAGGGGAGATGGGGTTGAGCGGCTGATAGCTTCCAAATGCAGGATATCAATTGTAGTACTTTTCAATAAGAAAGGTTACGAACCCATGAGGAGCTGAAGTATTGGTTAGCATAATCGACAGGAAAGTAGTAATAATAAAGTAGCAGTTTTGATGTTTTTGGGTGTATAGTTTCCAATAAAAATAAAGTGCAGAAAGTAAATAGCAAATAAATAAATGCTCTCGATGAGAGAAAAGCCTAATCCTCTATCCAGCAAGAGGACAAGCTCAAGTGTGTGTGCTTATATGAGAATAAAGTTCCCGAGGGCGGCATGCATTTACTAGCATCTGAGTTCTACACAACATGGTAAATATTTTGTCAAGCTTTATCCAATTAGGCGCGGATCCTAAATTAGGTGCAGCCATAGATATGTGCAAACACACCACTTATGTTGGGTCCTAGAGCCATTTTCATGTGCAAGTGTAGGAATCATTAATACATAAATGTCCCACCACAGCAATAAGATCAGTGGTCCCCGACATAAACCCCTCTAATGCAACCCATAGTATTGGAAAACGGTTTCTGTCAGTCCATCCCTACCAACACTAATGGATTACATTAAAGTGCAGTTCCCATATAAGTGAAGTAATATGCAGTCGACATTCGCATAAAACCATCATAGAAAAACATAAAATATAGAAAACTTGAACAAATACTCATTACACATCATAAATCATATAAAGATCATCCTATGCCATCACGAACGTGGGGAACTACTCACAAGTGTTAAAAATGATATGGACCAGAGGCATAATGATTACAACACAATCTGAATATATAATCTCCCCAACAAATAATGACAAAGTATCAATCACAAACATGCAGCAACACTAGAAAACAGTGTTCGGGGTTCAATTCAACACAAACTATGAGGGGGTGACGTCGATCTCGTAGATGGATATGTTGATGGAGATGCCTCCTCCCAAGCCAAGGAGGAGTGGGGATGTCGATGGCGTCAATTTCCCCTTCACCGGAGGCACCAGTGCAGCAGAATCTGCCCTCTCCCCGAGTAGGAGAGGACTTTCGTATCCGTCTTCGCCTCAATAAATCTCGGGGAAAATGGCTTAGGTTTTTGGCGAAACGGAGGCTCTGGTATAAAGGGGGGCCCGAGGCGACGATCGAGGAGCGAACGAGGGTGGGTGGCGTGCCCAACCAGGTAGGGCGTGCCACCTGTGCCCGTTCGCACATCGTGGCCCATCTCGTGTGGTTCTTTCGCTCACGATCCTTCTCCGAGTGAAAAACTGATCAAGTTTTTTTTCCCTCAATTTTTAGCAATCCAGAAAGTCTTGAAATAAATAGAATACGAAAAAGGAGGTTTTCTGCCTCCCAGGAATTAAATACCAATGAAGGGGACTTTGTAGGAAAGTCTCGGAAATCGACTAAAATGCATAGATAATGATGTATGATGGCAAATAACAATGAAAACTAAACATATATGTAGAAATAATGATGATACAAAATGCACGTATCAACTCCCCCAAGCTTAAACCTTTGCTCGTCCTCGAGCAAATAAGCGAATAGATCATATCATGCATCAATGAGGTAATGGTTGATAAAAGAAATACGAGCTTTGCATCATCAACTTATGCATATTCAATTGTAATGCAAAATTTCATACAAACATGAACTTCATAATAGAAACTCTAGCAATTACCTCTTACTGTTTGAACAAGACTAACCATTGCATGTTGGACAATTGAACAATGTTTCATGTGTGTCTATAAGTATAGATCACTTTATGATTGGCCTTTTACCAGCTTGTTTTTCTTTTACTCTGCAGATAAACTCTCATAGAGCAACTAGTTACATGAAGAAGAATTGTTAAATGACAAGAAGAGCATGAAGTTTGATGTTTACCAAACACTTTTCTTTTTTCCTTTATATGATCAGTTAATAGTCTTGCCCCTTAGTAACCAGTATAAAACTTGTTCATGGATCTTTCAATCATGTCATATGCTCTACATCCCCCTTTGTCTCACTTTTCATGGCTAATCGAATCATCGGGTGCCGACCTTTTCATCACAAACTTGTTGGAGCATATGTATTGAAATATCCATGACAATCAGTTTACCCGTTGATTACCATGTAGCACAAGAATATATCATACTTCCTTGTCATCTCCTCTTCCTAACTATTTATTCTCCCAGACCACATCTCCAACACAACTTCAAGGTATTTTATTTTTCTTATAGTGCTTAGTAATGCTTGCATGGATCTTTCCTTTTCTGCAAGACATACTTACAAAATTATATGTCTCTCCAACATGCTGAGGTTAATTAAGTTCAAGATAAGATGTGATTGAAATTTCTAAATACTGCAGAGTGTTAACCATAAATCTCCATACAAAAAATTCATGGATGACACCATACTTCAAATTTCATTAAAAACCACTCGACCAAAGATAGATAATAATGCGCTAAGAACCTTCCAAGCTATGAGAGACTTGATAACTACTAGATGAAAGCAAAACCAAACTAAGATGTGACAAACTAAAAACGATATGATAAACTAATTAAAAAGCATAAAAGACTTAATATAACTCCTACAAGCTTGAGTGTTGATGTAGATGTTAGATGCTTCGGGTTATGATGGTCTTGAAGATATCGAATTATACTCATCATGAGATCATAAGCTTGACAAAGATGCGCAGAACTCCTTGCCCGGTCTTCCCAAAGCTTCCCTCCAATCATCTCCCTTCTAGGATTCCATTCCGATGTAGATCCTCTCTTCCTTTTGGGAATGTGGTGATCCCATTCTCCTGGAAGATCCCTAGCCGGGACCTTTGCGATTTCCCTACGATGAAGATTGATAACAAGATGCTTGGAAGATAAAGAGTGTTTAGGGACTCCTCCACCAGTTTTTATGCGAGCAGTGCGCTTCATCTCTTGAGGAGGAGGCACAACTCTCGCAGCAGCAACTGGCATGACAAGTATCGGAAGCTTCCCCTTCTCTTCATTGTTGGTGATGTGTTTGTGGTCCTTTTGTCCTCTTCTTCCTCATCATCATCTTCTTCTTCTTTATTTTGTTCCTCCTCCTCCTCTTCTTCATCTTCATCTTTGAAGGGGTCTCTCCTCCTCGTCCTCCTACACATGGACGTAGGCTCAGCCCATAGAGCTCATCATCATCATCTTACATGGAGGAGCATTGCTAGGAGTCTCCCGAGGACATAGCTAAGATTTTGATGGAGACAAATCTGAAAGACAGTGCAGAAAACAATGTTCGCTTGAAAAAGACTCGATGCGAGATTAGATCGGCGAAGGGGGTATATATTGATGATTTTTTTTGGTCAAAATGAAGAGTTTGAGTCAAAAACAAGGAGAAAAGGAAATCCGAGGTGTGAACAACCACGGGTGGCACGCCCCACAAGTTAGGGCGCGCCACCTGGGGTCTTTCGCCCCTCGTGACTCCGTTTCGGCCAATATCTTTCAGGAAACCTTCTTATTTTGCAAAAAAGTAACTATCGTAAAATATGAAAAGATTCGAAGATTGCTACATACCAGATCTTGACTTTTATTGGTTTCCGGTGTCTGGCAGATGGTAATTATCGGTGATGATAGCTTCCATAGTCCCGAGATGTATCTCTTCTACATTCCCTGTGAACTTTTCTCCTGCAATATAATGTTTAAGACGTTGTCCATTAACAACATGAGGTTTTCCTTTGTATCTCCATGGAGACGGATGGCTCTGGAGCGGTAAACTTCCTGCACAACCAATGGATCCTTCTATCTCGATGCTAATTTGCCTGCAGAGACCTTGAAACAAGAGTTGAACAATAATACTTGGTCTCCTACTTTGAATTCCTTCCTCTTTATCTTTTTTCATGCCAAAATTAACTTTTTCTATAAACAATCCAGCACTTCCATAGGCTTCATTTCTCCATTCATCCAATAAGTTTATGTCTAGGATTCTCTTCTCTCCCGTAGTTTTAAAATCAAAGTTAAGTTGCTTAACAGCCCACCTATCTTTGTGTTCTAACTCTACATGTAAATGACATGCTTTTCCATAGACCATTCTATGAGAAGACATTCCCATAAGATTTTTAAAAGCGGTTCTATAAGCCCATAATGCTTCATTGATTTTAATTGACCAATCAGATCTAAGCTTTATTAACTGTCTTTTCCCATGTAAGCTTTAATTCCCTATTGCTCAATTCAACTTGACCACTAGTTTGTGGGAGGTATGGAGATGCTACTATATGATTAACACAATATTTAGCCAATGTTTTTGTAAAAAAATGATGAATACAGTGAGAATCACAATCAGTAATTAAAAATCTTGGTACTACAAACCTGGGAAGGATGATGTCCTTCAACATCTTCATTGCAGTGTGATGAGCGCAGATTGCACACCGTTGGGGAACCCTAAGAGGAAGGTATGATGAGCACATCAGCAAGTTTTCCCTCAGTAAGAAACCATGGTTTAATCGACCAGTAGAAGAAAGGCGTGACTTCTGAAGGTGTTGTTGGCTGACTATTGGCAGGGCGCACTACCGGTGTCAGCAACAATGTGGAACCTGCACACAACACAACCAAAATACTTTGCCCCAACTTACAGTGAGGTTATCAATCTCAGCGGTTTTGCTGAACACAAAAGATTAAATGTATCGAGTGGAAGGAAAGTAAACAGAACAAGATTGCAGTGGATGAATTTATCAGTGTAAAGGAAAATGCCGGGGTCCACATTTCACGAGAGGTGTCTCTCCATAAAGATAAATAACATGCTGGGTGAACAAATTACAGATGGGCAATTGACAGAATAACGACCATACATGACAAGAAGATTACTTTGAGATTCGTTTGGGTACTACAATATAATACATAGACCGTAATCCAACTGCGTTTATGACTAAGAATCCACCTTCCGGTTATCATCCGAACCCCTTCCAGTATTAAGTTGCAAGCAACAGATTATCGCATTAATCAATGTGTGTAAAGTAAACAATAGAATTACCCTCGTATAAAACATTATTGTTTTCTCCCTAGTAGCAGCAGCACATCTACAATTTTAGAAGTTATTGTCACTCTTCCAGAAAACTAGAGATATGAAACTACTATCGAGCATAAATACCCCCTCTTGGAGTCACAAGCATCTACTTGGCCAGAGTATCTACTAGCAACGGAGAGCATGCAAGATCACAAATAACATATGACAATAATATATAATCGATCTCAACATAGTATTCAATATTCATCGGATCCCAGCAAACACAACATGTAGCATTACATAAGGATGATCTTGATCATGTAGGGCAGCTCACAAGATCTAAACATGAGGCACAAATTGGAGAAGACAACCATCAAGCTACTGCTATGGACCCATAGTCCAGGGATGAACTACTCACGCATCACTTTAGAGGCGGCATGGTAATGTAGATGCATCCGGTGATGATTTCCCCCTCCGATAGGGTGCCGAGAAGAGCTTCAGAACCCTCCCAAGCTAGGGTCTGCAATGGCGGCCGCGATGGAACTTTTCGTGGATGGAGGCTCAGGTATTCAGAGTTTTCCCGAGATCGTGAATAAATAGGCGGAAGGGCGAGGTCGGTGGAGGCCAGGGGGCCCAAACCACCCCTAGGCGCGGGCCAAGGCTAGGATGCACCTAGGTTTGGTCTAGCCGCCCTGCGCCTCTTCTTCGACCCCCCTCTGGGCTCTGTCTTCCTTACAGAAAAATATTGACTTTGACTTTTGTTTCGTCCAATTTTGAGAATATTTCCTGTACAACTTTTCTAAAATACAAAAGAGCAGAAAACAGAGAACTTGCACTATGGCATCTTGTTAATAGTTTAGTGCCAGTAAATGTATAAAAGTGCAACGAAATGTGAGCAAAACATATAGAAATTGGTGTAAAACAAGCATGGATCATCAAAAATTATAGATACGTTTGTGATGTATCAGCATCCCCAAGCTTAACTTCTGCTCGTCCTCGAGTTGGTTAGTGATAACAAAATAATATTTGAGGTGACATGAATCCAACACAATCATGATCAAGTTAATGTAAAGCATTGTGAGCTGGGATCAAAGTACTCTAAACATAGATATGATAGAAATAATTATAACAATAGAACTTAGCAAATATGTTATAATATGAGAAGTAACTCAAACAAAGGGTCATTAATAATAGTGCATTGAAAGCAACTGTTTGTTTATGAGCATAGAGAAAACATAGCAAAGTGGTACTCAAGATGTCCTTTATGGAGTAGCAAAACATAAATGCTAGGACACCTTCAAAGTTCAAAGGGTAACTAGATACAAGTAATTTAAGAACAAGCAATAGCATAATCATGAATCAATCAATAATAATTTTGGGACTATATATGCACATTGCACTAAGAATGACAACTGTGCTCTCTTAATTGGTGCATAAAGTAGAAGGTGAAGACTCAACATAATAGTAAAAGAGAGACTCTTTGCAGAGTAAGCAAGATTAACGAGTTTTATAAACTTTCCAAAAAGTATGGTACTCATTAGCTTTGAGCTCTCATTATTGCCCCTATCATAAGAATCTTGAATGGTTAAAGTTAATGTGATGGCAAATATGAGCTATATGCTTGACAAATCACAAGCTGAAAATCTCATGCCCCTTGAATACGAGTACCTAAACCTCATGCTACTCAACTTAGGTCCCAAATAAGTTTTTGTCATTGTAAATATACATGTATCATCGAGAACCGCCAACGGGGTACCTCCTGCCCCATGATATGGAAATACTATTGAAGGAGCAATCCCATGCCAAAATAACAAGACAAACAGATAATGAGCACTTCACAATCTTTTATTTACTATGGGTATAACTTTTATTGAAAATGCTTCATAGAATGCTCACTATGGTTCTGTGTAAATTTCCACCATGAATGATGCATGGCTTAGATTAGCGGCCCAGGCGTTTCTCTAACACATATACAAATTCCATGGACTTACAAGTTTCCATTTTATTTCGCACCGCTAGGCATCCGTAAACAAAAGAACATGACATCAACTAAATATGAATAAGTGGAACGTTGAAAGTGTTCCCCATGAAAGGATGGTTGTGCTAACTCCCAACTTGCAATTTGCAAACATATAAACTTCATAAGATAGTCACAATGATCAATTTTATTAAGTGCAAGAAAGTAAATGTGCCATCCATCAAGTTCGTGAGAGCTTTACTGACTAATTTTCTCATGCAAAAATTTAATTTGGATTATAAATAAAAACACGATGAACATACTTGGAATAGCAATAATGCTAATAGGTAGATATGGTGGACACAATTGGAAAACTTTGGTTCTTGGTGGTTGGATGCACGAGTAGAGATCATACTCAGTACAGGTGAAGGCTAGCAAAATACTGGAAGCGACCAACTAAGAGAGCATAATGGCCATAATCATCCATAGCGACAAAACCTTATTAATCAAAGCATAAAGTCATATTACAAGTCAAAAGCTAAATGATCATAGAGGCTTTAGTTGACTGGTAGTAGTCATAACATGGTATAAGCATGTGCCAAGTCAACCCAACAAAGCATCAAAGGAGAATACCACAATATTATGCTTTTATGATGGAAACAACACATGATTCTTTCAATGGCACATTATGCACTCTCAGATATTTGAAACAAGTCACGCTACAACAAAAAATACTAAGCATATGACAAGAATAACATCCAACATGACATGCCAAAGTCTATGCCATAGTCCAGACAAGCTTCCTTTTGCATCACTATAGACATGAAATATTTTACTCGTCTCCAACACCAATCAACTTATTTGAAATAAATCTCAGACATGAAAATAAATATGGACCATAGAGCTAATCATACATAAATAAAGAATACTAACGAGCTCTGAACAAAATAAGAATCGAAAACCAAGAGCTAAACGTAGTACCAAAAAACTAGAACACTCGCAGAACAATAAGAGCGAAAACTAGAGCGTTTATGCAATTAAAATGGAGCCTATCTCTCTCAAAAAAAATGCCGATATCCAACCATATGCTAAAGAAAAAAAACTTAAATAAACTAAAAACAAAAATAAAGACACTCCAAGAACAACACATAGCGTATGAAGCAATAAAAATATAGCGCATAAAGAGATGACCTGTTGCTTTGTTGATGAAGCCCCCAAGTTTTAACGCTTGTACCTCTTGGATAATTTTTGGGGTGACATGGGCATCCCCAAGCTTGAGTTTTTGTCCATTCTTCATTTCATTACATCATTCTTCTCTCCCTACACTTGAAAACTTACTTCATACAAAATTTCACATAATTCTTATTAGCAGCATTAGTACAATCAAAATAACAAATCCACTTGTGTTAAGTTCTAATATATATCAAACATATATTAAAGCATTATCTACTGTAGCAACTTCTTAAAAAAACCCTTTGATCAAAAGAACTCAAATAGAAAGAGATTAAGAAGCAAATGCAAATAGTGGCAGAAATCTGTCAAAACAGAACATCACGTAAAGATCGATTTTTTGGAAAATCGTTTGGTGCTCAGCTTGAAAAGTATTAAACTAATGAAAATTATATAATAACCTGGGGCATATGCAACAACATTGGCACGTCAAAATTGCGCTCTGAAAGTTTATACGAATATTTATGGTGACAACACAGAATCTGTTTTCAGGACAACAACTTCCCCAAATCTTACTTTCTTCCTATTAGAGGCTATTCTTGGAAAAAAACGAGATTAAAATGATAAAGAGAGTTTATTATAGAGGTAATAACTTTCAAGACTCAACAAAAGAAAAATTACAGAAATAAACATGGGTTATCTCCCAAGAGTGCTTTTCTTTAACGCCTTTCAGCTAGGCGCAAAAAAAAAAGAGCTAGCATCAAGTATTATAAAGTGAAGAAGCATAAACATAATAATTTGTTCTAATAATGGAGTCATAAGGTGACTTATTTCTTTTTTGAGGTAAGAGCTTCACTAGTAGTACCCCTAAAACCTCAAATCCTCAAAAATAACTGCTTTTTTACAGTTTGCGAGAGAAAAAACGCGTAGACTAGAACCCCTAAACCCTCAAACCCTCAAAAAAATTTAGAGGTCTAACCCTCAAACACGATTTCAACCTGTAGATGTGAGGGTTGGGGAGGTTGATACTTCCAAAACGTATCTACTTTTCCGAACACTTTTGCCATTGTTTTGTCTCTAATATGTGTATTTTGGATACAACTAACACGGACTAACGCTGTTTTTAGCAGAATTGCCCTGGTGTCTCGTTTTTGTGCAGAAACTCAACTTTCAGGAAAATCCCCGGGATTAATTCCAATGGGCCTATTTTCACAGAAGAATAACGGAGCCAGAAGACCAGAAGGAGGGGGGCCACGAGGCAGCCACCCCACCAGGCGGCGCGGAAGGCCCCAGGGCCGCGCCGGCCTATGGTGGCGGCGCCTCGGGCAGCCCCAGGTGCCCCCCTCTGGACTACTTAAGGGCTTCGACCTAAAAAATGCACGGGGGTTAGACGAAATCACCAGAAGACATCCAGAACACCGCCGCCATCGCGAAACTCCGTCTCGGGACCAGAAACTCCGTTCTGGCACTCCGCCGGGACGGGGAATTGGAGGAGATCATCACCATCATCACCACCGACGCCTCTCCATCGACCAGCCATGTTTCCCCCATCCATGTGTGAGTAATTCCCCCGCTGTAGGCTGAAGGGGATGGTAGGGATTGGATGAGATTGGTGATGTAATAGCATAAGATTGTTAGGGCATAGTGCCTAGTGTCCGTAATTGGTACTTTTATGATATTGTTGTAACTTGTTATGCTTAATGCTTGTCACTAGGGCCCGAGTGCCATGATCTCAGATCTGAACATGTTATCAATTCATGATGATATTCATTGCTTTATGATCTTACCTGCAAGTTGTATACACGTATTGCTGTCCGGAACCCGAGGCCCCAAAGTGACAGAAATTGGGACAACCGGAGGGGAAGGCGGTGATATGAGGATCACATGTGTTCACGGAGTGTTAATGCTTTGCTCCGGTGCTCTATTAAAAGGAGTACCTTAATTTCCAGTAGAATCCCTAGAGGCCCGGCTGCCACCGGCTGGTAAGACAAAAGATGTTGTGCAAGTTTCTCATTGTGAGCACGTACGACTATATACGGAACACATGCCTATGGATTGTTTAGTACTTGGATACTGTTTTATTACTATCTGCAAATGCCCTACCTTGATTGCTATATGATTTCTCTCATCCATGCAACGCCCGTTCATCCATCCTTGTGCCTACAGTATTTTAATCCTGCTGTTTACTATAATCACTACTGCTGTCTTTGTTACACTGCTGCTGATATTTCACTACTGCTACTGCTATAAAACTGTTGCTACTGATAAACTCTTGCGAGCAAGTCTGTTTCCAGGTGCAGCTGAATTGACAACTCTGCTGTTAAGGCTTACAAATATTCTTTGGCTCCCCTTGTGTCAAATCAATAAATTGGGTTTTACTTCACTCGAAGACTGTTGCGATCCCCTATACTTGTGGGTCATCAAGACTATTTTCTGGCGCCGTTGCTGGGGAGCATAGCTTTATTTGCAAGTTCACTTGGATTGATATTGTTCGCTGCAAATTCTCCATCATGGCTAAACCTCGCGATACTAAAGTCACCATATTACCATCCACTACAAGAAAAGGTACAACTCTGAGTACCTCTGCTGCTCTTGATTCACCATCTGTGATAAGTCAACTTGTTTCACCACCACAAGCTTCACATGCTGGTACTTCTGCTGAATCTGAAAATTCTTATAATTTTGATAATGCTTCTGCTGTGCTTGATGATAGTGGTTTGTTAGGATCTTTTCTAGAGGCTACAATTGCTAGGTCTAGACAAATTGAAAATACTGAAACTCCTAATGAAAATACGGTTACACCTGTTAATTCACCCGAGTCTGAATACTCTAGTGATGATCTCGATGAAGATTATGTGGAACTTGATGATGATTTTATTGTTAAATGCAATGCTACTACTGATGCAAGTAAAATTAAAAAGCTTCTTGCACAACATACTGTTAGATATAAACTGTCTCCTGATCCTAAATTTGCCACATCTCCTATAAACATTAAGGATAAGGATTATGATTTTTCTCTTGATTTATCTCATATATCTATTGTTGAGAAAACACCTTTTTGTGGTACTGAAAAAGAAAGTGATGTAGAACACATGATTGAGCTGTCTACTCTGAGTAGCTTGTTTTCTGATGATATCAAGAAGCGTACTTATTTTGTTGCTAAATTTTTTCCTTTCTCATTAAAGGATGATGCTAAAACTTGGTATAATAGTTTGCCTCCTGATTCTATTGATAGTCCAAGTGGTTTCCTTGATGTTTTCTTTCGGAAATACTTTCCTGCTAGTGCTCAATATATTGCCTTGCAGAAAATTTATAGTTTTGACCAGAAAGATGGAGAGAAATTGCCTGAAGCTTGGGCAAGATTTTGCTCTCTTATCAGAGCTCGACCTGGACATGATCTGGAAAAGCATGATTTACTTGATATATTTTATAGTGGACTAACCATTGAGTCTAGGGCATACCTGGATAATTGTGCTGGTTGTGTTTTCAGGAAAAGAACTCCGGAAGAATGATGCTTCTGATAAAGAAGAGGTTGAAGAAGAACCTGAAAAGCATGCTAAAAATAAAAAGTATACTAAAGAAGATTTTATTGCTAAGAAACATGGTAATGAAAGAGAACCTTGGGTTCAAAAGCAAATGCCTTTTCCTGCTAAGAAACTAAAATCAAAGGAAGAAGAACACTACAATAAATTTTGTGATTGGATGAAACCTTTGTTCTTGCAAATCCCTTTGACTGATGCTATTAAATTGCCTCCTTATTCGAAGTATATGAAAGATATTGTCTCTAACAAAAGGAAAATTCCTAATGAGGAGATTTTCACTATGCTTGCTAATTACTCTTTCAATGGCAAAGTTCCAAAGAAGTCAAGCGACCTGTATACCGACTATTCCTTGTTCCATCAAGAATAATTATGTTAGAACTGCTCTATGTGATTTGGGAGCAGGTGTTAGTGTTATGCCTTTTTCTCTTTATAAGAGACTTTATTTAGATAAGTTGATACCAACTAATATATCTTTGCAAATGGCCGATAAATCTACTGCTATTCCTGTTGGTATATGTGAGGATGTTCCTGTTCAAGTTACTAATAATTTCTTAATATTAACTGATTTTGTTGTGTTGGAAATGCCTGAAGATGATAATATGTCTATTATTCTTGGGAGACCTTTTCTTAACACTGCAGGGGTTGTTATTGATTGCAATAAAGGAAAAGTTACTTTCAATGTTGATGACAAGGAGCATACTGTTTATTTTCCCAAGAGGATTGATAAAGTATGTGGAGTTAATACAATTTCTAATGTGAGAACTATCAAAGTGGGAGTTATTGATTGTCCTATATATGAGCCTAAAGAAGGATATCAAAATATTATGATTGGATCCATATCAATACAATACAAGGTAACATGATTGATTTGAGGTTTATTTCTTCTTATGTCATGTAAAATCTATTTGGTGGCAAGACTTGATCAACCTTGTTAACAAGTACATTTTATATGCATAGAGGAACTAAACAACATTTCTTTCTTCCTCCACTTGTTTTACTCACTGTAGCACTACTTGTTTTGCAAGGTTCTTTAGTTGTTTAGAGGTTTGAAAATCTTTTTCTGCCCAGTAATAATAATTTTAACACCCGGAAATGTGCATTTTTCAAAGTTTTCAAAAATTTACAAAAATTATACCGTTGGTCTTATTTTTCTAAGAGCTACCTGGGAGCACCTGGGGTTGACCAGTGGGGCACCCCAGGGCTGCCCCCCATGTGCCGGCGTGGCCAAGGAGGGGGGGCGCGCCACCCTGTGGTGTGGGCCCCTCCTTGCCCCACTAAGTCATCTCTTCCTCCCATCTCACTCTCTCTCCCGAAAAAACTCGTACCAACTTTCTCTCACTCACGTTTTTTCTCAAGAGCTCGGGATTCTTCGATCTCTTTGCTCAGCCCAGATTTCTGTCTGAAATTTGGCACATTTGCTCTCCGGTATGTGACTCCTTCGATTATCCAAATAGAATTTTGTTTGGTTGAGTATATCTTGAATATTTTTCTGTTGTAGGTAACATGTTAAGTGAGCTTGCATGCTTGATCTAAGTTGTAAAAATTAGTTTTGATGCATGTTTAGTACTCTATCAAGTTCCTATAGTAGTTTCCCTCAATTATATGTCTCCAAATCAACTTTTATAATGATTGTTGAAAAATTTCAGAAAATGGAGTGGAATAGGCACCAACTCAACCAACAAGAATTAGAGGTGCAACAAGTTATGAGAGTTCACCGAGAAGAGGGAGTATACCCCTCCTATTACCCATGCACCGATTTTATGAGGAGCGCAGGAATCTTGCAAGATGTTCAAAATCTGATTTCCAATGCAGGGTTGTAAAGTTTTGTTGTTGGTGAACCTTACCAATATGCAAAACTAACCTTGTCAGTGGTGCAGGATTTTGAATTCAATTGGTCCCAACCTAACCCCGTGGTTCGATACAAAATTTATAATAAAACTGTCAACTTGCCCTTTGATGATTTTTGTGCAGCAATTAGAGTGCCACAATGGGGATCATGCGAGAAGGTTAGGGGACCGCCGCAGGAGCTCTTGAGTCTCTACAAGCTGATCTGTCAAGGGAGAAGCTTCTCAGATGAGAGTGGTAAGATTTGTAGTATTCAACTCCCAGCTATTCGCTACTTTGCTGACTTCATCACCAAGTGCGTTCTTGCTAGAAAGAATGCAAATAAGTTATCTATCCAGGATTTGGCTTTCCTAGCTGCTACATTGCAATGTGATAGGACTTATAATTTGGGTGCTTTGATAGCCTTTAGACTTGCTACTAACCGTGAGAAGGGAGGAATTTGTGGAGGTCTCATCGCCTCTCGTTTATTAGCTATGCATGGTGTAGAACCTCACCCTCTTGATGTTCAGCTCTCCATAGAGAAACTTGACATTGTTTCTATGATTAAACATGACCTTGTTTCTGATTTGTCTAATTCGAGTAACCTGTCTTACAAGATAACATTTTACAAGAAAAATTGGAGAACAACTAAGAAAACTGAAAGGCTAGTAGGATTGCCTGCACCTGTTTTGTTTAACTTTGATTACAGAAAAAAATGGTCGGTCACAGAAGATGAATTAGATGCATACACATAGGGAGATGGCCATCATGCAGGGGACGGCACAGAGGAGGACGAGGAACCCCTCGACTTGTCATCCGATGCAGAAAGTTCCTCGCATCAACAGTTTGGGCATGTGGAGCCTTCACCCTTTTCTTCTGCACAAGGACCTTATTATGACCACGCCATGTATGATCCACCGGCGTGGAACCCTGACCCTCGCTGGGATTGATCTCCACTTAGGCCAAAAGCCTAAGCTTGGGGGGAGGTATGCCGACATCACTCATTCATTGCATATTACAATTGCTGGATACTTGTACATACTTGTTTAGCTTCTTAAGGTGGTTTCTAATAAGAGGGAGATGATATTTGGGGAAGTGCTGTTTGAAAACAGATTCTGGACTGATACCAAAAAAATTCTCAAAAACAGGCAGAACGTTATTTTTCGATGCCAATTTTTGTGCATGTTCCCCAGGTTATTATCTAACTTTCATTAGTTGAGCACTTTTCGAGTTGAGCAACGGAAGATTTTCGTAAAAATCGATTACTGTACTGCTGTCAAGTTTGACGAATTTCTGCTACTTTGTGTTTATGTGACTCTTTTAGTTTTTATTTTCTTGTTTTTGCTTTGTTTCTTTCCTAAAACAAATAAAGACCAAAAATATTTTTGTTGTTCCTCTTTACCATTTCTTTATTTTGGTTTCTTGTTCCTATTTTGCTTTATTTGCTATCATTGGTTTGCTATGAGAAAATCCAAAAAGATTTTCCTTTATTTGCTTGTTTCCTTTTGTTCTTGTTTCCAATTCGAAAACACCAAAAATATTTGTTGTTCTTCTTTGGTTTTGTAAATTTCATTATGGAGTTCAGCGGTCTTCGGTGGCTGGAGCTTGGTTTTCATTCCATATTATTCAAGCTGCACAAATGAAAGGCAATAATGACGATCTACGACAATTCGACTGTGGTGAGAGGCTGGTATGAACTCTATTTGTTTTCATTTTTGTACATATACTCATCCATGTGAGCATGCTTAGTTGGTTCATGTGAGGTATATGCCATTTAAGGAAGTCTAGTAGTTCATGATCTCTCATGTTCAGCTCCAATTTATTAATATGAGTAGCATGTCATAGATATTTGCTTGCATTGTTTTATTCATAAATAGGTATGATATTGTGGTATCCTCCTCTGAATAATTCGCTTGAATCAACTTGGCACATGCTCGCGCATGCATATGACTAAACAAAAGTCAATTAAGCCTCGATGATTTACTTTTCCTCAGAGTTCTTGTATCACTTTTATGCCTCCGTTAATTTATTTTACCGCAAGCATGATTATGACAGTTATTGCTCTCTTGATTGTCGCTTCCCAGTCTATTGCTAGCCTTCACTTGTACTGAGCGGGAACGCTGCTTGTGCTTCCAAACCCCTGAAAACCAAGTTATTCCAGAGTGTCCACCATAAATACCTATGCATGGCATTTCAAACCATTCCAAGTAAATTCTCATGCGCTACCTTTAAACCTTCAAAATGCTTCTCAATTTGTGTCGATGTTTTATAGCTCATGAGGAAGTATGTGGTGTTTATCTTTCGACCTTGTCATTTACTCCTGACAGACTTTCATCGATGGACTAGTGGCACATTCGCTTATCCAATAATTTTGCAAAACGAGCTGGCAACGGGGTTCCCAGCCCCAATTAATTAACTTTTATTAATAATTCTCTTCACATGTTTTGCCCTGATTCATCAGTAAGCAACTTAATTTTGCAATAAACACTCCTCCATGGTATGTGAAATGTTGGAAGGCACCCGAGGATTCGGTTAGCCATGGCTTGAGAAAGCAAAGGTTGGGAGGAGTGTCATCACTAAATAAACTAAAGTACGTGTGTAAACAAAAGAGAAGAGGGATGATCTACCTTGCTGGTAGAGATAACGTCCTTCATGGGAGCCTCTCTTGAAAGTCTGGTTGACGAGGTAGTTGGAGTGCCCACTACCATTCGTTGACAACAACAAACACCTCTCAAAATAATTTTGCTTCTGTTTTAAAAATGAAAAGCTCTAGCGCATGTTAATCCCTGCTTCCCTCTGCGAAGGGTCAATCTTTTACTTTTACATTGAGTCACCATCCTTTCTTTGAGCACTTTCTTGAGAGCACAGCTGTCATTCTTAGTATAATATGCTTGTCCCAAAATGTGATTAACTGTGGTATAACTTTGATGCTTTTATCTTTGATAATCTCTACTTCCAGTCTTTCCATGAACTTCAAAGGTGCCCGAGCATTTATGTTTTGCTGTACAAACACGGGCAAGCGAGATACCACTTTATCATATCCTTTTATGAACATTGTAATCTTGCTGATAGACATGATTCATGATGCTTATTATTAATTTGTTGGTACCTTTTCCATGATTGACATAGCTATTAGATGATTTTATTTGCATGTATCTTATTATGAATTGCCTAAGTACTTGTCCATATCATGAGAATATTTACATCATATGAACAAATGTGTTCGTGAAAGTTCTTTTATCACACTCAGTTGTTAACTGAATTGCTTGAGGACAAGCAATAAGCTAAGCTTGGGGGGAGTTGATATGTCCAAACGTATCTACTTTCCCGAACACTTTTGCTATTGTTTTGCCTCTAATCTGTGTATTTTGGATACAACTAACACGGACTAATGCTATTTTTAGCAGAATTGCCCTGGTGTCTCGTTTTTGTGCAGAAACGCAACTTTCAGGAAAATCCCCGGGATTAATTCCAATGGGCCTATTTTCACGGAAGAATAACGGCGCCAGAAGACCAGAAGGGGGGGGGGCCACGAGGCAGCCACCCCACCAGGCGGCGCGGCAGGCCCCTAGGCCGCGCCGGCCTATGGTGGCGGCGCCTCGGGCAGCCCCAGGTGCCCCCCTCTGGACTACTTAAGGGCTTCGACCTAAAAACGCACGGGGGTTAGACAAAATCGCCAGAAGACATCCAGAACACCGCTGCCATCGCGAAACTCCGTCTCGGGACCAGAAACTCCGTTCTGGCACTCCGCCGGGACGGGGAATTGGAGGAGATCATCGCCATCATCACCACCGACGCCTCTCCATCGACCAGCCATGTTTCCCCCATCCATGTGTGAGTAATTCCCCCGCTGTAGGCTAAAGGGGATGGTAGGGATTGGATGAGATTGGTCATGTAATAGCATAAGATTGTTAGGGCATAGTGCCTAGTGTCCGTAATTGGTACTTTTATGATATTGTTGCAACTTGTTATGCTTAATGCTTGTCACTAGGGCCCGAGTGCCATGATCTCAGATCTGAACATGTTATCAATTCATGATGATATTCATTACTTTATGATCTTACCTGCAAGTTGTATACACGTATTGCTGTCTGGAACCCGAGGCCCCAAAGTGACAGAAAATGGGACAACCGGAGGGGAAGGTGGTGATATGAGGATCACATGTGTTCACGGAGTGTTAATGCTTTGCTCCGGTGCTCTATTAAAAGGAGTACCTTAATTTCCAGTAGATTCCCTAGAGGCCCGGCTGCCACCGGCACTACTAGGAAAAAGCCTATAGTTGGAGGCAATAGGTGCCGGCGCACCACCAAGGACGTGCGCCGGTGGCCAGTGTTGCCGGCGCACCACTTTTCAGCCGCGCCGGGGATGCGGGCCTTCTGCCGGCGCACCAGAGGAGTAGACGCGTCGGCGCTATTTCCTGGCATGGCCTCGGCCGATTCGGGCCAGGCCCAAGAATTATTGCCGGCGCACGAGCCCAGGGGTGCGCCGGCGGAAAATGCGCTATTGCAAGCGCACCCCTGAGCCGGTGCGCCGGAAATAATTCTTGGGCCTGGCCCGGGGGTGATATAGCCGAAAAGGCTTTGTGCTGCCGGCGCACCCATGCCCTGGTGCGCCGGCAGTAACCTGGGCAGTTATTTCTGCTCAACAACTACTCACCCCACTACCACTCCACTCCTCCACACAAACCCGAGCCTTCTCCCAACCCAGCTCATTTTTGCCCATTTCTATCCCCAATTTCACCAATTTGACCAAACAAAATCATATTTTTTGAGCAAATCTTCCCTTCCTACATGCATCTCCCACACCCCCCTATGTAGATCTAGATCTACTATCCCTCATTGACCGCTCAATCTAGATCTAGATCTAGAAAGTCGGCTTCCATACGCCGTGGTAGCGGCGCGACATCTCGATCTCGTTGACGAGTATATCAAACAAATAGGTGATTAATGAACAAATTGAGGAATGAAATCGACGTATATTGGACATTTGAAGCAAAGCTCGTGTGTGGCATATATATATGTTGTGTTTGTGCTTGTGCTTGTGTGTGTTGGCGTTGAAAATGAGTTGCCAGCGTTGCGCCGAAATGTTGATTCTTTAAGTTTCCGTTTCGGCACATTTCTGGCGCTCCTATGTCCTACCGTGTAGGAAGGTCATGCCGAAATTTTCCGTGAAACTACCGACGGATGCATGGTTCTAATCAATTATGTAATCTTACCATGCAGGCGATAATGGTTATCGAGATGAGTGAAAGCATCGTGATGAGATATCTGAAACACGCGATCATCGACATGTATGAAAATAACCGCACGGAGGTATTGTGTCCGTGTCGGAGATGCAAATGAGGGAAATGGTTTGACCCGTATTCAGGCAAATTGCAGGGGCACCTGCTCACTAATGGTTTCATGCATGGACACACTCAATGGATGAGTGATGATGGCGCGGAGGTCAACGGGGCGACGGCAGCAGGTGGTAATAATGGCCGGCAAGAAGGAGGGCATCATGATATTGATGACGATGAAGAGTTTTTCGCAAAGGACGATAACCTTGACGATGACAATAACCTTGACGACGACGAAGAGGTGCCGCTAGCTTCAGTAGTGCGGGAACCTCATCTTCAAGATCTGCTTCTCAAAAAGACGAAAGGCGCCAAGCGGAAATCAAAGCTTGAGCAACTGGAGATAGACTTGAATACTCCGTTGTACGACTCAGGTCGCGGGTTGGGGGAGTCTCGCTTGAGAGTAGCTCTCGATGTGCTGCAGATGAAGGCGAAACACGGATGGACGGACACAAGCGTCGACGACATCCTGGAATACGTGAAAGATCTCCTTCCTGCCGGGAACACGTGTCCTGGTAGTCTAGCCGAGGCCAAGAGAATCACGTGCCCTCTCGACTTACCCCACGAAAAGTATCACGCCTGCATCAACGACTGTATCATGTATCGCAAGGAGCACATGGACAAGACCAAATGTCCTGTGTGTGAAGCTGAACGGTACAAGAAAGGGAAGAAGAAAGCTTCTCGGAAAGTTGTGTGGTACTTCCCGCTCGCCCCCCGGCTTCAACGGTTCTACGCGGACCGCAAGGAAGCAAAGCTCATGCGCTGGCACGCAGAAAGAAAGGAGGCAGTGTTGAATGATGAAGAGCGGATTGAGCACCCAGTGCTGACGCACCCTTCGGATGCAAGCCAGTGGAAAGCATTAGACATTGAATTCGGAAGTTTTGGGGCAGATCCCAGAAACATCAGGTTGGGTGCGAGCACGGACGGATTCAATCCGTTCGGAAACCAGAGCAGCACACATAGCACATGCCCCGTGTTTGTATGGATCTACAACCTCCCGCCCTGGCTGTGCATGAAGAGGAAGTACATACAGATGTGTATGCTAATTCAAGGGCCGACACAGCCAGGAAACGATATCAACATGTATCTCAAACTATTAAAGGAGGAGCTTGAAACGTTGTGGGCGGAGGAAGGGGTAGATACATGGGACGCCGTCGCGGAAGAATATTTCCCTTTGAGAGCCGCGTTGATCACGACGGTGCAGGAATACCTCGGATACAGTTACATTTCATGCCAGGTGTGCCATGGACACAAAGCATGTGTCAGGTGCATGGAAGAGACGATGTTTTGCAGCTTGGTAAGGATCCCGGCTCTTCGAAAATAGTTTACATGGGGCATCGAAGGTGGCTACAGAAGACTGACCCGTGGAGAAAGCGTGGAGATCTGTTCGATGGTACAAATGAACCCCGAAGACCTCCACGTACGAAGAGCGGCGAAGAGATCGATACATTACTGAAAGGTTGGAAGGAGTGCCCTGCGCCGGGAAAGATTCGTCAAAAGCCTGGAGAGAAGAAGAAGAAAAAGGAAACGACGCCGCTCATTGGTGTATGGAAAAGGAGGTCCGTATTTTGGGACTTGCCGTACTGGAAAATTCTTGATACACCTCACTGCCTTGATGTCATGCATATTACAAAGAACGTGTGCGAGAGCTTGCTTGGCACTCTTCTCAACATGCCGGACCGGACCAAAGATGGGCCGAAAGCAAGACACGACCTGAAAGTTTTGGGCATTAGGGAAGAGCTTCAGATCCCGCCGGCCCAAGAGGGACAGTCGGAGGAGGAGGCGGACGGCGGTCAGAAGCGCAAAGGGATTAAGCAGCCAGACTATTACTGTCCCCCCTCCTGCTTCACTTTTAGTCCGGCCGAGGTCGATCAATTTTTCAATTGCCTTCTAGGAGTCAGAGTGCCCTTCGGTTACTCCGGGCTAATAAGCAGATACATGGACCCCAAGAAACGAAACTTCAGCGGCATGAAGTCTCATGACTGTCACGTGATGATGACGCAGATTCTTCCGGTTGCAATCCGAGGTATAATGGATGACCATGTCCATGCAACGCTGACTGGGCTCTGTAACTTCTTCGACGTCATAACTCGGAAGTCGATAAGCGTGAAGAAACTCGCAAGGCTCCAGGAAGAGATCGTGGTGATCCTATGTGAGATGGAGATGTACTTCCCGCCTGCATTCTTTGACGTGATGGTCCATCTGTTGATCCATATCATGGATGATATCGTCAGTCTAGGACCGGCATTCTTACTGTCGTGGTGTCGTCACGGCATATGCCATAGGGTGGCTAATCGAAGTGGTTCCTGAGGGATCTCACGGCGGTATCCGGATGCGGGTATGGGCACGAGCGACACGGCGACGTACCCAGGTTCGAGGCCCTCCGATGGAGGTAAAACCTCTACTCCTGCTATGAGTGTATATGATGATCACACAATACAATGGTGCTCCTAGAGCTGTGTCCGGCTGCTCCTGGGAGGCTAAGGGAGATGATCGTCTCTCTCTCAGGGCAGCTCTGTGAGTGGAGTGAAGTAAGAATGATCGATCCCCTGCACGAGAGGGGGTAGTGCGGCTTATATAGGCGCCGGCACTTTACATATAAGACCCTATAGTTTACTGGCCGGCTTGGCCGGCCTCGGCTTCTGCTCCTTCCCGAGGCGGTGACGTCAGGAGCCGTTGAGGCATCGTGGCCTGTCCCATCCGGCTGCCACGGTCAGCGGTATGGAGAGGAGGTGTCCCTGTCGCCGCCGTCGACCGGTAGCAGCGTACGGATCGTCGTAAGCCCCGACGGCCTGTCCGGCGCGTGGCACTATTGCTCCACGGTGCCCCGCGTTTACGGAAGATGGAGTCAGCGTGGACTTTCGAACCCGGATCACCAACCCGGTTCCTTCCGGTGCAAGACTCGCCAAAGATCGAGTCGGTCCGAGGTACAAACCCGATCGGATATGGCTTGTAGAAGCCGGCCCAGCTACAGCATTGGTGGCCGTAGCCAGGCCGACTAGGACCTAGAGCCAGCCGGCTTCCGGACCAGCCGGCCACAGCGCAAGCCGGCTGCTCCTCAGCCGGCTTTTGCCGCGAGCCGGCCAGTGGCCAGCCGGCTGCTCCGCGTCCATTGCCCTATCCGGGGTCTTCCCCCCGACATTAGCCCCCGAAGCTGGCAAGGTCCTGCGTCTAGAAGGACCTAGGCAGGTTTTCCTGGCTTCTCGAATATATTTGACGGCACTTGGAGGGGCCGACTGAGAATTTCCATTCAGCCGGCTGCGCCCTCATCTGGCTCGTTCTGCCGATCGCGCTTCTAGCCGGCCGCTTTTTACACTTATACAGCTTTCGCTTTCTCGCGAGTTTTGGCGGCGTCTCCGCCTTGTTGACGACTTTTAGTCCGGGTTGAACTTATTGTCCGGCTCCGGCTTGCGGCGCGCCGGAGCCTCCGCCGCCTCGGGTCCCGCGCCCGACTTGACCGGTCTGACGCCTGGCGCCGCGGTCGCTTCGTCTGGTCACATCAATGTTCCCCCGGATCCGGTGCGGTAGTGGGGGACGTGGTGTGGCCGTTTTCGGTAACCGTTGCCGTCGTGGGGGGAGTTACAGCGCAGTAAATCCCGATCGTGGCCCACGATCGCCACGTGGCCGCACAACTGGCGCGCCAGGCAGCTATAAATGCCCCCGGTAGCGGTACCGAGGCGCCCTTCTTCTTCCTCGCGCTCTTCGTCCTCTCGCCTAAACTCTCTTGTTTCTTCGCTCGAGCGCTCCGTCGCACGCCAACACTCCTGGCGAACTCCGGCGAGCAACTGCCCCGACGTTCTCCCGCCGGGCCGCCGCTGCCACTCCACCAATCCGGCGCCACGGGGCCGCGCGTCTCCACGGAGCGTCCTCAGCCGCCGTTATCGCCGCCGCGGTCGCAAGGCTCTTCCTCGCCGTTTCGCCTCTCTTGGTCATCTTCTTCCTCAACCTCGACAATGGCCTCCGCCAGCGGATCGTGGAGAGGCTCATACATGCGGGAGGACAACATCGAGCGGCTGGTGCGCCTCCGCCGGATCCCGTCGGCGGTGGTCTGGCGGGCGCCCGGCGAGGAGACGGAGCCCGAGCCGCAGCCCGGCGAGCACGTCGTCTTCGGCGCGCACCTTGATCGCGGGCTGGGCCTGCCGGCTTCAACCTTCTTCCGGCAGTTCCTCGACAACTTCGGCCTGCAGCCGCACCACCTGCCGGCCAACGCGTGCGTCCTCCTCAGCTGTTACGTGGCGTTCATGGAGGCCTACGCCGGCTTGTGGCCAGACATCGACTTCTGGAGCCGGCTGTTCTACTTGAAGGCGCAAACCACCGAGGGCCGCCTGCGAGCCTGCGGCGCCGCCTCGATCTACACCCGGCCTGGTACGCCCTTCCCCAAGATCCCCACCGTTGACTCGGTGAAGAACTGGCAGATGTCGTTCTTCTACGTGCGCAACGAGGGGCAGCTCGTCGACCGGATCAACCTGCCGGAGTTCAACCCGGCTCCTCCCGTCGGCCTGATCAACTGGAGCTACAACGCCCACACGTCGGATCCGGACGCCGAGGTGAACCAGCTCTGGGACTTCTTGGGGGCGGCCGTCGAGAACGGGCTGACTGCGGAGGATCTCCTCTGCACCATCGCTGAGCGCCGGGTGCTGCCGCTCCAGAGGCGCACCCACAAAATCGGGCACATGTCCGGCCGGTTCGACCCGAACCGGACGTCCGAGGCGGTGCTCACCAAGGCCCAGGTGGCCAGCCGGGTGAACAACATCACCAAGGCAAACATGGCGGACGACTGGAACTACGGGCTGGCGCCCCGCGACAGGGACCACCCGCCCGAACGGGTAAGCTTGTGTTTTTCGCCGGCTGCCGGCTTGCGGCTGCGAGGCCGACTTCCTTTTGCTTCTGCCCATTTTTGGCTTGTCGTTTGCTCATGATTTTTCTTTCTTTCTAGCTCTTTGAGCGCCAGAACACCGAGGACGGTGACCTGGCGACGAGGAGGTGGACGCCGGATCACGTCGATCCGGCTGACCAAGCCGGTGACCCGGCCGGCGACGACGACCTGCTGCAGGCGCCTGATCTAGGTGGCCAGGGGGAGCACAATCCGCCCCCCTCACCAGAGCAGCAGGAGGACGAGGAGCCGGCGACGTCCGGCACGGGGCCGATCCCGGCCGTGCCTCTGCGCGCGAGGCCGCCAAGCACCACGGCGACTTCGGCGCGCCAGGGGAAGAAGCGGGCCAGCGAGCCTCGCTCCACTGCCGCCTTGGAGGCGAAGGCGAAGAAGCTCCGCCGGCAGCAGCCGAAGAAGGTTCCGGAGCAGGCCGGGTGAGTTCTCTTTCTTGTTTGATTCCTTTTCTTTCCTTACTTTTTATGCTTATCTTCTCTTTGTTTGTCCGGCTAGGGCTCCCATCAAGTTTACCCAGGGTGGCGGCTCCCGGCAGGCTCCGCGCGTCGCGTCGCCGCCGCTGCGCCAAAGGAGGGAGCCGACGCCGCAGCCTTCATCGCGCGCTCCTACGCCACCGCCGCCTGCGGGTACTGCGCCTTCCGCAGGGGCACCTTCCTTCGCCGTGCCGCTGGCCTCAGCGCCTGATTGCGGCACGCGGGTCGAGCCGACTCGGCAGCCGACGCTGGACGACATGTTCCCGCGCCGGACTCGCCTTCTGGACCCCGCTGCTGGGGCCGGGCGGGGCATGCCGCCTTCAACCGGAGCCAGAGCCGGAAGGGCTGCACCGTCCGCGACCGGAGCCGGAGCCGGCAGAGCCGCGCCGCCTGCGACCGGAGCCGGCGCCCCGCCAAGCGTGGTGGTGCTGGATGAGAGCCCGGAGGGGGCACCTCAGGCGCCGGAGACAGCTGCGCCGGCTGGGCCATCTGCTGCGCCCGGAGCATCGCCGCCGCCGGAGCCGACGAGGGATGAGCCAGCCAGGCGGGAGCCGGCAAGGGATGAGCCGGCGCGCACGGAGGGCGCCGACTCGCGCGCACTGGTGAGGACGGAAGCCCCATCGGCGTCGCAGCAGGGCCTGCACGTGGCCAAGGGCGCTCTCCTTCTTCAGGTGCCGTCCGCCTCCGACTCCAGCCTTGGCTCGGCTGCCACCATGGAGCAGGCGTGGCTCCGCGCCGACTCCTACGAGGTGACCAGCCGGGAGGGGAACCCTGGCCAAGCATCGGTGGAGATGTTCTTCTCCAGCCTGCAGGCCCACCTCAAGGCCAGGGCTGCCGAGACCGCGGCCAGCGTTGCCAAGGTGGAGGAAGCCGGCAAGGTAAGCTTTATCTGTTTTTTGATTTGGTTATCATCCTGGTAGCCCTCCGAGGCATGGGCCGGCTGCTTGGAGCCGGCCCGGGTTTCGCCTAGCTGACTGACTTTCTTTTTTTCTGAGGCCGTGATGGATCGGCGCACCACTTTGTATAATCGCGCCGTTACCCATTACCACAAGGCCAAGCTGGACCGGGCCGACTTGGCCCGCGAGCTGGGAGCCGCCAAGGGTGAGCTCTTGCCTCTTTCGACTCGATGTCTTATTTTCTTTTGGATCTTCGTTGGCTGACGTTTCTTTCCGGCTGCCTCGCAGTTGAAGCCGCCAAGGTCCCGCGGCTGGAGTCGGATCTCCGGGCTGCTCGCGCCCAGTGCGCCGAGAGCGAGGAGGCGGGCCGTTCTTCAGCCGCCAAGCTCAAGCTAGCTGAGCAGGAGCTGGCACGGCTGCGCCTGCTGGAGCAGAACCACCTCTCTGAGCTCAACTCCCTTAGGACGGCGGAGAAGGAGAAGGTGGACGATCTGAGCCGGCGGCTAACGGAGGTGGAGAAGCAGCGGCTTGCGCTGCAAGAGGAGGTCACCGCCAAGTCCACGGAGCTGACGGCTACCGCCAAGCGCTGGACGGATGAGATTGGCGCACTTGATCGCGGCTTGGCGGGTGAGTGCACCTTAATGTTCCTTTCCCTTTGCCGGCTTTCGGCTGTCGGCTGCCGGCTTTCGTTGGCAGCCGGCAGCAGAAACTTCTGATGTCTTTGCTATCTCTATCTTCGGGCTGGTGGCGGTCGGTTCTTGCCGGCTGCCGCCAGGCTTTTCCTTTTGGCTTAGGACTTCGAAAATTTGCATTTTTCAGCTTATTTCGGCTTCGATGATTTCTGACTTGCTTCATCTTGCAGCGGCCTTCCCGGAGACGCAGGACGCGGCTTTGGCAGCCGTTGGCGTTGCGCGCGAGTCCAGGAGGCAGGAGACCGGCGAGGGCAGCTCGGAGTATTTCTCCATGGAGGATCACATGGCGTCCATGGCTGCCCGCGTCGAGCCCATCACCAAGCTCGGCTGGGAGCTCCGGAAGGCGGTTGAAGAGCTGGCGCCGATGCTGTGGCCTGAGGAGGCGGTGCCGCAAGATATCTCCAGCCTTACCTCCCTGATGGAGCGGGCGCCGGATCGCTTCCTCGACTGGAAGGAGTCGGCCACGCGCGCTGGCGCCGACATGGCGCTGTCCTTCGTCCTCTCTTGGTACGACGGGGTGGACCTGGGGCAGCTTGAGTTCCGGCGAGCCGGCGTGGAGGACAAGCTCCCAGCCGAATACAAGGCCGCCCGGCTTGCTCGAGCCAGCACCATCGCCGACTTCGTCGACAAGGCCCTCTTTGTCGCGGACCCGAACCCTCCTCCATCCGATGAGGACTACATGGAAGATGAGGAGGTGGAAGACGAGCCCGAAGACGACCCGGCAGCCGGCTCCGCGGACGCTCCTCCGGCTGGTCCTTCTCCAGCCGCGTCTTAGTTTTACCTGTCTTTCCAGTTGTTCTTTTGCCAAGACAATTTATTAAATCCCCGGGATGCTGGGTGCGCATGTATGAATGTTATCGTCCTTTAATTATGTCACACTTTAATGTGTTTGTTAATCATTTGTGTGCCGAGTTGCTTTCTTTCGACTCGTTCGCTTTTTCCCATCCGCCCCACTCTTTGGCTGTGCTCTTGCCGGTCGTACGTCCGACTTGCGATCCGTCGCCGGATCAAGAGCGGGCCGCTGGGTGAGGCTGACAGTATTTCAGTCGAACGAGCTGAATTCGGCAATCCGGCACTTTTATGAAAAGTTGCAAGTCAACTCGCTTTTACTCTTTCCCTTAGTCGTTTTTCGCGTGTCGGTTCCCTAGGCCTTGCTCCCGCCAGCCGGACAGCCGGGTTGCGGTCTGTAGCTGGATCGGAAGCCGGCTGTCGGAAACCGGATCACGTTACTGAGCCGACCGCGTGAGAGGATTCAAGCCAATTGGCGAAACAGAGGTAAAGTACGCGAAAAACTTGTCGGAAACGGCGCTCTTGGCGCGTGCTTTTTCATAGCTTACAAAAGGGATACAAGGGATACATACATTCCTGCTCTCATGTGTAAAATGGGCGGAGTAAGTTGACATTTCAGGGACGTTTAGTCTCCTCGTCAGCCTTGTCCGGCTTGTTTTTCTTAGCCTCTTGGGCATCTATGAGATAGTAGGAATCATTGCCTACTGCCTTGCTCACGATGAAGGGACCCTCCCATGGGGATGACAGTTTATGCTGTCCGGCTGTCCGCTGGATCAGCCGGAGCACTAGGTCTCCTTCTCGGAATGCTAAGGGCTGGACCTTCCAGCTGTGATAGCGTCGGAGGCTTTGCTGGTAAATGGTAGATCTAGACGCGGCCAGCAGCCGGGCCTCTTCGACCAGGTCGACTCCATCTTCGCGAGCTTCTTTGGCCTCGGCTTCAGTGTAGAGCTTGATCCTTGGCGCGTCGTGCTCGATGTCAGTCGGCAGGACGGCTTCGGCCCCGTATACGAGGAAAAATGGTGTGAAGCCGACTGAGCGGTTTGTCGTTGTGCGCAGGCTCCACAGCACATTGGGCAGCTCTTCAATCCAGCAGCCGGCTGCTCGCTCGAGCGGCTCCACCAGCCGGGGCCGGATGCCGGCTAGGACTAAGCCGTTAGCCTTTTCCACTTGTCCGTTGGACTCTGGGTGCGCCACAGAAGATAGGGCCATCCGGATCCCCATTTCCCCGCAATAGCGAGAGAAGATGCCTTGGGAGAAGTTGCTGCCGTTGTCAGTGATGATGCTGTGGGGGTAGCCGAACCTCACGATGATTTCCTTGAGGAATATGACGGCTGTGGAGCCATCCAGCTTCTTGATTGGCTTGGCTTCGATCCACTTGGTGAATTTGTCAATCATCACCAAGAGGTGTGTCATGCCGCCTCGCGCCGTTCTGAATGGGCCTACCATATCCAAGCCCCATACGGCAAATGGCCATGTGATGGGGATGGTTTTCAAGGCGGAAGCCGGCTGGTGTCTTTTCTTTGCGAAGCGCTGACAGCCGTTGCACCTCTTCACCAACTCTTCTGCGTCTCTGAGCGCAGTCGGCCAATAAAAACCGTGCCGGAAGGCTTTGGCCACTATGGCTCTGGATGAGGCGTGATGTCCGCACTCTCCTTGATGGATTTCCCGTAGGAGTTCAATCCCTTCAGCCGGCTCGACGCACCGCTGGAACACCCCACTTACGCTGCGTTTGTACAGCTGGTGGTTGATGATTGTATAGGCCTTGGCCCTTCTCTCAATCTGCCTAGCCTGGACTCTATCCTCAGGCAGCACACCGTCGGTGAGGTAGGAGAGGAATTCTTGTGCCCATGAAGGTACGCATCTTATCTCGAATACGCTAACCAACAGGGCCTCCTGCGTGGGAGCTTCCGGATCCGACTGCATGGTCGCCGGGTTCGGCTTGCTAGCCGGCGGGTTCGACTTGCTAGCCCCCGAGTTTGGCGATGAAGCCCCCGGGTTGGACTGAGAAGTCCCCGGGTTCGGCATGGTAGCCGACGGGTTCGGCTTGTTAGCCCCCGACTTGGGCGATGAAGCCCCCGGGTTCGGCTGAGCAGCCCCCGGGTCAGCCGGCACGAATATTGAATCCGAATCCGGTGACGGTATGATGGACGGCTTCTTGAGAACCGCCAAGGCGATGCCCGGCGGAATGGCTTGCCGGGTTGAACCAATCTTGGATAAGGCGTCAGCCGCCTCGTTGTTTGCTCGTGGCACATGGTGGAATTCGCAGCCGTCGAAGAAGTCGGATAGCTGCTGGACATGGAAGCGGTATGAGGCCATGTTGGCGTCCTTCGCGTCCCAGTCGCCAGATGCTTGCTGTATGACCAAGTCGGAGTTGCCGAAGCAAAGTATGCGACGCACGCCAATCTCCTTGGCCAGCTTCAGCCCATGAATGAGCGCTTCATATTCCGCCACATTGTTGGATGCGGCGAAGTGGATCTGTAGGACGTAGTCCAGCCGATCTCCCTTGGGAGAGGTGAGGATGATGCCGGCTCCCAAGCCGTTGCGCATCTTCGAACCGTCAAAGTGCATCTTCCAGTGTGTGGAATCCGGCACAGGCGGCAGGTACTGCATCTCGGCCCAGTCGACGAAGAAGTCCGCGAGGATCTGCGACTTGATGGCTGTGCGTGGCTCGTAGAGGATGGTGTGGGCGCACTTGGCAACCCGGCCGTTGGCATCCTTGCTGCTGATGATCTCCGCCAAGGGCGCTGTGGCAACCACCTTGATGAGGTGCTCTTGGAAGTAGTGCTTGAGCTTCTTGGCCGCCATGTAGACGCCGTAGGTGACCTTCTGGTAGTGGGGGTAGTTTTGCTTTGACTGGGAGAGCACTTCGCTAAGGTAGTAGACTGGACGCTGGACCAGCTGCTCCCTGCCGTCTTCTTTGCGCTCCACCACCAGGACAACGCTAACCACTCGATTGGTGGCTGCGATGTACAACAGCATCGGCTCCATTGAAGCCGGCGTTGCAAGGATTGGCGCGGTTGAGAGCACGCGCTTCAAGTCACGGAAAGCTTCCTCCGCCTGCGGTGACCAGACGAACTTGTCCGCCTTCTTCATCAATTGATACAGGGGCAGTGCCTTCTCCCCCAGCCGGCTGACGAAGCGGCTCAAGGAAGCCAGGCAGCCAGCGAACTTCTGGACGTCCTTGAGGCACTGCGGCAGTTCCATCTTCTCCAGGGCACTGATCTTGTCCGGGTTGGCTTCGATCCCTCGCTGAGAGACGAGGTAGCCAAGGAGCTGGCCAGACGGCACGCCGAATGTGCACTTGGCCGGGTTGAGCTTCATCCGAAATCTTCTCAGATTGGTGAAGGTTTCTCTCAGGTCATCAAGGAGGGTAGTCGTCTCCTTGGTCTTTACAACGACATCATCCACATATGCGTGAACGTTTCTGCCGATTTGATCCTGCAAGCATTTTTGCATGCACCTTTGGTAGGTGGCGCCTGCATTTTTCAAGCCGAACGGCATAGTCGTGTAGCAATAAGCCCCGTACGGGGTAATGAACGAAGTCTTTATTTGATCAGCCGGATTCAAAGGAATCTGGTGGTAGCCTGAATAGGCGTCTAGGAAAGACAACAGTTCACAGCCGGCAGTCGAGTCTATGACTTGATCTATGCGCGGCAGGGGGAAGGGATCCTTCGGGCACGCCTTGTTCAGGCTGGTGTAGTCGATACACATGCGCCAGGAGCCGTTCTTCTTCAAAACCAGGACCGGGTTCGCCAACCAGTCCGGGTGCAGCACTTCCATGATGAAGCCGGCAGCTAGGAGCCGGCGATTTCTTCACCGATGGCCTTCCTTCGTTCTTCGGCGAAGCGCCTGAGAGGCTGCTTCACCGGCTTGGCTTCAGGCCGGACGTGGAGGTGGTGCTCAGCCAACTCCCTCGGCACACCCGGCATGTCTCTTGGAGTCCATGCGAAGATGTCCCGATTCTCACGGAGGAAGCTGGTGAGCTCGCTTTCCTATTTCTTGCTCAAGCCGGCACCGATGGTGACGTACTTGTCCGGCTGCGCCGGGTCCAGCAGGATCTTCTTGGTGTTGTCGGCCGGCTGGAAGTGAGTCGTCCCAGCCGGGTTGCCTGCAGCCGGCATGTCCGTCTCGCGCGGCTTTGGCGAGGGCGACGGCGTCGTGGATGAGCTGCTTCTCGGTGGCGATGACCAGCGTCTGGGCCATCTTGGAGCTCTGCGTGGCGCAGTCCATGGAGCGGCGATAGTCGCCGGCTACGGTGATGACCCCCTTGGGGCCAGGCAGCTTCATCTTCAGGTACCCATAATGGGGCACCGCCATGAACTTGGTCAGGGCCGGCCTGCCCAGGAGCGCGTGGTAGGGACTCACGAGGTCCACCACCTCGAACTCGATTCTCTCGGTGCGGAAGTGATCCGGCTTCCCGAACATCACCTCCAGCGTGATCCGGCCGATCGGCTGGCAGCAGTGGCCTGGCACGATGCCGTGGAAGACGGTGGGGGTGGGGCGCAACTCGGCCTCCTGGATGCCCAGCTTGCGGGCGGTGTCGCGGTAGAGGATGTTGATGCTGCTGCCGCCGTCGATGAGGACGCGAAAAACGCACGCTGCGCCGGGTTGTGCCGATGGTGGGGTCGAGGACCATGGCGTAGCTGCCCGGCTTCGGCAGGACAGCTGGTGTGTCGCGGCGATCAAAAGTGATGGCCTGCTCTGACCAGTTTAGGTACTGGGGGACCGGCGGTATGACCGCGTTGACCTCGAGGGAACGGCTCTGCTGGCTCGTCTTGTCCTCAGGCTCGGAGGTGAAGATGATGTAGGTAGCATCTTTGGCCAGATATCGGCCGGCATGGTGCACTTGGTTAGCCTCGTGGTGCTCGAGGTTGGCGTTCTCCGCGCCGGCTGCGCCACCCGGCCCGCCGGCTGGTGGGGGCGGGGGTGGAGGCGGGAGAGGTTCACCGCTTGTCAGCCGCTTCATGAAGTGGCAGTCGCGGGTGGTGTGGTTGGAGGGGTTCTTGCCGCTGTGGTACTTGCACGGCGAGTCGAGCATCTGCTCGAAGGTGTACTTCGGCTTCCACTGCCGGTCTTGCTTCTGGCGGCGGCTGCCGCCTGCCGCGTTGTCTGCCACGGCGGCTACGTGGGCGGAGCCGTACCGGCGGTCCGGCTGGTCACTGTGACGCTTGCCGCGGTAGTTGTCCCGCCGGCTGCCATGAGAGGCGCCGTCTGCCGGCTTGTGCTCAGCCGGCTTGTGGTGGTCCCGCCTGGAGGGAGCCGGTGCTGGGTCAGCCGGCGCCTTGCCGGCTTCTTCGGCCAGCGCGTACTTGTCCGCGATGGCCATCAAGGCGGCCATCGACTTGGGGTCACTACGGCGCAGCTTGTGCCACAGCATGGTGTTTGGCCGGCAGCCTCCCATGAAGAAGCTGCTGGCCTGGATCTCGTGCACGCCCTCGCAGGAGTTGCGCATCTCGCACCAGCGCGTGTACGCGCGCGATCCGTCTCGTCCGGGCCCTGCTTGCACATCTCAAGCTGCTGAGGGCGACCCGGCCGGCGGTAGGTGCTGGTGAAGTTGCTGACGAAAGCCTCTTCGAAATCCAGCCAGCCGTTGATGCTGCCGGCTGGCAGGTTGTTGAGCCAGGTGCGGGCGGAGCCGACCAGCATCAGGGGGGAGTAGCGTACCGCCCATCGCTTGTTGCCTCGAGAGATGCCGACTGCGGTGGAGTAGTCCTGCAGCCAGTCCTCCGGCTTGGCGGTGCCGTCGTACTTGGGCGTGTCGCGGGGGAGCTGGAAGCCGTCGAGTACGGGCTCGTTGGCGATGCGGGGCCCGAAGCACTTGGGGCAAGCCGGCGCCTCCTCTTCCGCGATGCGGGATTCGACCAGCCGATCGAGGCGGTCTCTGGCGTCGGTGGGCTCGATACGGGGGCCCAGCCGGGAGCGTGCCGGCTGGCGTGTGCCGGCTGCTTCTGGAGCCGGCCGGTGCTTGACGGCGGGCTCGGAGTCTTGCTCCTGGTTCCGGCTCGGGGAGGCCGGCTGCGGCTGCGCCGCTCGGCTGGTGGCTCGGCCGGCCCGAACTTGCGTGCGTGGCCCGGGAGTCACGGTGCCGGCTTGGTGCGGGGAGGCGGACTCGGCCGTGTCCTGGCGCCTTCCTGTCGTTGCCTGCAGCGCCACGAGCGTGAGAAGCTCTGGGGGCATTGACGTACCTGGGGTCGGCCGCCTGCTTGTTGGCTGCGTTGAGCAGCTCAGTCACCCGCATGGTTTGGCGGCGTAACTCTTCGCCTTCAAGGCGGTTCAGCTCTTCTGCGGCGGCTTGAGCCGCGCGCATGTTCTTGTCGGGGGTGTTGTAGACGGGTAGCTCCGCGGACAGAGTCGGCGAAGGAGCGCCGTCGCGGGCGATCTCAGCGCCAAGGTCGCGGCCTCTGCGGCGGATCTGACCGGCTCGGCTGGGACCGTCGCCGGGAGGTGAGGCCGTGGGCGCGGTTGTACTCGCGCTGGGTGATCTCCATCTGGCGCTTAGCAGCAGCCAGTTCTTCGGTTTGCTTGAGGAGGAGCTGGCGGTGCGCCTCCAGATCTGCCTCGATGGTGGTGGGGTCGCCGCCAGGCGTGAGCGGGGTGCTCAGCTTCGCCCGGACTTCGTCCAGCCGGGACGGTGGTGGTGGCGCCTTTGGGCCCGAGCCGGAGGCGTTGGGGTCGACGTTACGCTCCAGGTTGGGGCCACGGGTGCGCGGGTTCTTGGTGGGGAGCTCCTCGCCAGCCATCATGACTTGTACGACGACGGGGCTGGCGGGTGCGCTGCTGCCGGCTCGCGGAGGAGGGCTTGCGCAGCGCAGGACCTGCCGCGGGTAGCGCGGCGGTGCGACGGTAGCGACGTAGACGTCGTGGCCGCCGAAGGAGATGACGCTGCCGCCGGCTGGGAAGGGCCGGTCAGCGAAGCAGCCAGCGTTGTCGACGCGCCGATCGAGGGAGCCGAATCTCAGATCAAGCCCGGCGACTCGCTCGCCGGTGGTGATGGTGAGGCCCGTCCGGATGAAAACACCGGCCGAGGATGCTGAGGGCCCCACGGTGGGCGCCAAATGTCGTGGTGTCGTCACGGCATATGCCATAGGGTGGCTAATCGAAGTGGTTCCTGAGGGATCTCACGGCGGTATCCGGATGCGGGTATGGGCACGAGCGACACGGCGACGTACCCAGGTTCGAGGCCCTCCGATGGAGGTAAAACCTCTACTCCTGCTATGAGTGTATATGATGATCACACAATACAATGGTGCTCCTAGAGCTGTGTCCGGCTGCTCCTGGGAGGCTAAGGGAGATGATCGTCTCTCTCTCAGGGCAGCTCTGTGAGTGGAGTGAAGTAAGAATGATCGATCCCCTGCACGAGAGGGGGTAGTGCGGCTTATATAGGCGCCGGCACTTTACATACTAGATGGTACCCCGCGCGTTGCTGCGGTATTTGTAGGAATATTATTGTGCATATATCATGATGATTAACGAAACACATCTATTATATATCATCTTCCCAGTTTGGTCAACCTAAGCCAACAATGGTCTAGCCGCAAGAGTTTAGTAAACTCTTCTGGAAACAACATGTGAAGAGTGACAATGTACAACTCCATGGATCATGCTCCCTTGTTGAGATGCGGCAGACTTTTTTAGTGATGTACATTATAAGAATTTATAGAGCAGTTTGAAAACTTTAATATAAAACAGGGCATTACATGATTTCAAAGTCAATGATTTTTTTATTACATGATATGAGTACTCGATGAGTGAATTCATAACTATTCAGTGCCTTTGTAGATCTTCTCACCGGAAAGGATAGCTATGTTTTTTTTTCATGTTTGGTGTATTCAATTGTGAAAAATGGATGATCAGATCCAGTTATGATTGTGATGTCCGGATGTGAAGTTCAGTATTTGCTCCTCTCATGGAAAGTTCAATGCAGTGCTCGTTTACTCTCCCTGAGTTTCTGTATTGCCTCTATACACATCTGGCTAGCTTCGATGGATTTGATGATGAGTTGGAAGTACATATATTGTTGGCATCCTTGGCATGCTGTATAGAAAGCAATGCACATGAAGGTAGCAGTTATGAAATAAAAATGCATGCTTGATTTAGTGGTACCTGTTTTGCTTGTTGTGGCTCCATGTTTCACAGACAGGAGAAGGCTGTAGCAAGTTATATTTGTATTTTTTTCTGAATGAAAGAAATGGGGCTGTTGTTGTTAAATAAGGGATGGTGGTATTAAGGGGTTATAACAGCACCTTCCTGCAATTGGAGAGAAAGAGAGGACCTGACATTTTAATCTGTTGGTCACAAAGTGTTGAGGAAATAAGTAATAATAAATAGTCTTTAGACCCTTCGCAGTATTTGCTAGAACTATATATAGTTCAAAAGTTGAAAACCCAAAGTAAAGTGAATTACCAAATAATCCCCTAATACTTGAGTATTGGTACCTTTAGAGAGAGTGCGATGGCTGGCGTTGTTTGTGTGAGATGCAGATAAGCGACTCACTGTGATTAATAAACTACAACAATTACAAATTTATAAGATAAGTATGTGTTTGTTCTGTAGAAATATGCAACAATGCGTGGTTGACTTGGGCAATTGTCTCCTTGCATGGTTGCTCCGCTCTTTGCTTTTCTGGTTTTGTAGAAGTGGTGACTTTCCTATCAATGTTGTAAGACCAGTAAGCCACAGGGAAAATGAAAAAAAACCAGAAACTACTATGATACATATACACCATATATGTAAAGTAAGTTGAAAGTCCACTTACACCTTACATTCTGAGATCATCATGGGTGGTACATCTGTAGTTCTGTACTATGTAGGCCATAAAGAAACGAATGTGTTTAATAGAAATCAAGCAAAGTGAAGAGACGTCACATGTAGATTGAAAAAGAAATATGGAATACCATGATGAGAGAAACAGTCATGTATAATGGATCGATGGACATATGACCCTACTTTTAGTAGTCTTGCTTCGGAAATCGGAATGATTGTTATGAACTAAATTGTAAAACAGATAGAGAACTCCTTAGACCCCAATACAACTGCAAATCATCTGAGAAACAACAATAATATTGCAGAATTAGTATCAGATAGTGTTGTTTCAGTGTAAACTAAAGGTGAAGAGGAAGAGATGAGTGTATGTACCTATGGAAACAGCAACTGTTGTCTAACGTTCATAAGCTGTAGACGTGAGGATAGCTTCTTCGTATTTGCTTGAGCCACCAATACACAAAATCCAATTAAATCGGAGTGGGCTTGAATCAGCAGCAGGCATTATCCAATGAAAATACAACCAAGTCACGGGGAGGCAAAACGTCGAGAAGGTTTGGAGCCAGTGCGCAGCCTAACATATTGATAAAAAAAGAAAGGGAGAATCAAAATCTGTAGTGGAGGCTGGTGCCAGCGACGGCATCACGAGCAGGGATGGTTGTCGACGGCTACACCAATCTTAAACCAGGGAGAACGAATCTACAACAGCAACAGAATAATTCACAAATTTATGCATCAGCTAATCACAATTACGGAGTATATATGATACCACACGTGATTTGGGCTCAACAATGTATCAGATAGAATGAGGTAGGTACGCGAGGTTCCAAAATCTCCAGACCACAACATGCTGAAATCAAAAAGAGAAGGTTCAGAAAATCTAAGAAAAAAGAGGGTGGAAGGACATACCTTGGCCATGGACTCAAAAAAGATAGGACCGTCCAGATCCACCTTCTCCAGCACGCAGTCCAGCCTTACCTACACAGGACCAAATACAACGGTGCAAATCGATTCAAGGCCAGAGAAACTCACCTTTGGACGGAGGTTCCCTGCCAGGCTGCTATATCCGCCGATTTTGCATATTCCTTTGTGACCTTGCAGCGCAAAGGGAAGGCAGAGAGATGCCCTTTAATTTCGCGATGAGGAGAGAGTGTTTGGGATTTGGGATGGGAGAAGGGCGCTTCATGGGGAGAATATGAGGCGACCGATTGCTCACCTTCCTCGCAGTTTATGCGGACTGAAGAGGAAAAGGCCGAAGTGGCGAGGGAAAGAACTGGTCGTGGCGTTGCTATTGCGAGAAGGTCCGTGCGCTGCTAACTGACGCCCTTCGCGTCGGTCTGGCGAGCAAGGCCATCGGTGGCTTCAGGCGTGTCGGTCTGGGCAGAAGATTGGTGCCGTACGGCAGGAAACCAAGTGGGAAGGTGAAAACTTTTAATCAGGTGACGTGGCTCGCTGTGAGACCAGCAAAATGGGGCCATCTATTAAGAAAGAGAAGATAAGACCCTATAGTTTACTGGCCGGCTTGGCCGGCCTCGGCTTCTGCTCCTTCCCGAGGCGGTGACGTTAGGAGCCGTTGAGGCATCGTGGCCTGTCCCATCCGGCTGCCACGGTCAGCGGTATGGAGAGGAGGTGTCCCTGTCGCCGTCAGCCACTGTAGCCAGTACGGATCGTCGTAAGCCCTGACGGCCTGTCCGGCGCGTGGCACTATTGCTCCACAGTGCCCCGCGTTTTACGGAAGATGGAGTCAGCGTGGACTTTCGGAACCCGGATCACCAACCCGGTTCCTTCCAGTGCAAGACTCGCCAGCCTCGAGTCAGTCTGAGGTACAAACCCCAGTCGGATATGGCTTGTAGAAGCCGGCCCAGCTACAGCATTGGTGGCCGTAGCCAGGCCGACTAGGACCTAGAGCCAGCCGGCTTCCGGACCAGCCGGCCACAGCGCAAGCCGGCTGCTCCTCAGCCGGCTTTTGCCGCGAGCCGGCCAGTGGCCAGCCGGCTGCTCCGCGTCCATTGCCCTATCCGGGGTCTTCCCCCCGACACTTACACAACATGATGCCGTTTGAAAGAATGAATGGGGTCATTAAAGGATACGTTCGTAACAGGTCACATCCGGAAGGAAGCATCGTCCAGGGCTGGCTCACCGAAGAGTGCATCTCTTTCTGCATGAATTATCTAGACATCGAGGACCCTGTTGGTTTGCCTCAAAACAAGCACCTCCGCAGGTTCGAGGGAGTAGGCCACAAAAATGGAAGGAAGGAACTGCACGTGCACATGTCTGGTCGGACTTCCGACTTTGACAGGGCCAACTTAGTAGCGCTACAACACATTGACTTGATCGATCCTTGGTTGAAAGAGCACAAAACCATGATAGAGAACAGTGGCAAGCCGATGATGACGGAAGCAGAAATATACAGAGAGCACAACTCCTCTTTCGCGCGCTGGTTCAAAGACCACATTGATGATAATCCCCCACCAATGGATTCTGACAAGGATAAACTAGTATTGGCCTTGTCACATGGCCCCGCGCCCAAGATCATGACTTACCAAGCGTACGATATCAACGGGTACACATTCTACACGGAAGAAAAAGACAAGAACAGTGTTTACCAGAACTCAGGGGTAACGATGGATTCCTGGACGGGTGACGTAAAGACTAGATACTACGGAAGAATCGAGGAAATCTGGGAGCTTAGCTACGCTGGGGAGAAAGTGCCGATGTTCCGTATCAGATGGGCTAAGAGCGTCACAAAAGAAGACCGGTATTTCACCACCATGTTTCTACCCGAAGCCAACAAATCAAAGTCCACGAACGCCACCGCGCAGAATGAGCCATGGGTACTGGCAGAACACGTGCACCAATGCTTCTTCATAACCGACCCATCCAGGCCTAGCCGTGTTATCGTGAGGAGAGGCAAGAGGACCATCGTCGGAATGGATGGAGTCACCAACGAGGAAGACTTCGAAGGACAAGTCGGAGACCCAATGATGGAAGAATCCGAGGACGAAGACACAACATACACCACAAGAATAAGCAGGACCACGCTACCGAGGTTAGGTCGACCCTTCAAAAGAAGAAGTCACGACATGGGGCTAAATTATTCAACGACGAGCAAGAAAAGAAAGAAGAAAGTGAAACACTCTTCTCAATCGATGATGTAAAACTTTATTTGCAATCTATAACTCATATTTTGTGTAATTCATAACTACTCATATGGTCATGGCCAATACTTTATGTATGACTAATTAATATTGTGTTGGTCAATATTTTGTGTATGTATATATAACTCATATTTTTTTGTAATGCCTAATTAACTCATATTGCTTTGTTATTATCTTGAAAAGAGAAGGAAAAAAGTATTATAGGATTTGTGGGAAAAGAAAAGAAACATAAAAGAAAGTGAAAAGAAATAAAGAAAAGAATAAAAATAAAATAAAATAGAAAACGAAATGGCCAGCCAGGGTTGGGGGACAAGTCCCAGGTATAGCGGGGCTCACCTTATTACCGGCGCACCACCTGTTTGGTTCGCCGGGGGTATAATTGTCCCCGGCGAACCAAACAGGTGGTGCGCCGGCAATAAGGTGAGCCCAGCTCTACCTGGGACTTAACAGCTGCGCGACCCTCTCTTCTCCCTCCCCATTCCCAGTCGATCGAGATGAACCGCGCCGCCACCGTCGATCTCGAGCGTCGCCGCCACCATCGATCTCGAGCGCCGCCGCGCGGAAGCCCTGGACCAAGATACCTCGCTGCACGCCGGAGCCTCCGTGCAAGTAGGAGCAGGGCGTGGCCGCGGAGAGGAGGGGGAGGGCATCACGCACCGGCCACCGTCGCCACCGTCGCCGAGAGGAGGAGGAGGGCGTTGCGTGCCGGCCACCATCACGGAGAGGAGCAGCACGCCACCATCGCCGTTGGTAAGAACCCCTCTCCCTTCCCCTCTCCGTCCCCCTCTTCCTTCCCTCTCTCTGCCTCCGAATTCTTGCAGTAGTTCTTGCAAGAATGCTTGATGTGCATTCGAATCCTTAGTGCTTGCAGTAGTTCTTGCAAGAATGCTTGATGTGCTCTGGTTGCAGTAAGAAAAAATTGAAGTTCTTGCCTCCAAAAATCCTTAGTTCTTGTAGTAGTTTATAGTTCTTGATGTGCTCTGGTCGATTTAGGGTTTATAGTTTATGCTCTCTGGTTGCAGTAAGAAAAAATTGAGATGTAGGATGCTACTGAAAATGCCTAATGCAAATGCTACTGAAAATAAAAACTAGACACTAGACAGTATGTTAGTTCTTCATTAAATGAAAATGAAAATGGTTTTGCTAGCTAAATTGGTTTAGTTCATTTAGGTTTTGCTCTCTGGTTTGCTAAAATGGTTCATTTAGCTGGAGAATTGGCATGTTATGTGTTGGAGGGTGATGGTTATGGTGAAATGCTACTGTGAAAAAACCTCATGCTCATGCTCATGTTACTGTCACATTTGAAAACCATGCCAAAGTTAAATAACCTGTATACATGTGTATTAAATGATTTAGGATTTAAATTGGTGCTATGCATGGTTGCTGCTAGTTCTCTGGTTTAGGATTTACATGTTACTCCTACTGGTCATGCTACTGCTACTGCTACTGTTCTTGAGAAAAAATGGTCATGCTTTGGGAAGATTAGCACAGAGTGACTTCTCAGTTGGGTTTTGGTCTCGCTGTCACTTTTTGAAAATAAGCAAGGCATAATTTCAATAGTCCATTTTCTGTTCCTAATACCTAAACGCTAGAGAGCCAAGGCTGTATTTCTGTTGTAATTAAGCAGTAATGTTTAGGTAAACAATAAAAGAAAATAACTTTGTTCTCTGGTTCATTTAGCTCATTTAGGTTTTGCTAGTATAAAATGATATCGTCTATTGCTGTTGGTGCTTGGAGGGAGGGCTGTATTTCTGGTTTCTCTGTTGTATTAAGCACATCACTATACTTAGCTAGACACATGAGTTGTCTTATGAAATCAGAATGTCAGCACCTCTGTATGTTCAAAACCTTGTGATCTGTACCTCTCTTTTTCTAAAGAAATACATATAATGCTGGCAGGGATGCCAGGGATGTAAAATGCTCACTATACTGGTTGTAGTACATGCAATGCTGCACATAATAAGAAAGAAATTGAGAATCTGACCATTTGTAGCTGTACATTTGGATTATCCTTGAATTTCTATTTGACTTGTGAGCTCTTGGTTCTCTGGCTATTGCTATAGATGTTCATGCTATTCTATTTGACTTGTGAGCTCTTGGTTCTCTGACTTTGTGACTAGTATACATTTAAATTCTATAGATGTTCATGCTATTCTATAAATTCTATAGATGTTTGCTGGCTGAAATTCTGGTTCAATTCATTCTTTTAAATTCATTCTCTGGTTCAATTCATTTATGCTTGTTTGAGAATTTGAGATATGGTGGTATGGTGGTTCAATTCATTCTCTGGACACTAAACCAATTTGAGAATTTGAGAATTTGAGATATGGTGGTATGGTGGTATGCTACTACCATATATATAAAATGCTCATGCTTATGCTACTGCAATCAAGTTGAAAATGCAAAATGCAGTAGCTAGCTAGGTTCATTTAGTTGATTTATGTTGGTTTAGATGAAATGCAAATGTAGTAGCTTGGTTCATATATAGTTGCTGCTATATAGTTGCTGCTATATATAGCTGTTGCTACTACTACTGTTGGTACTATTGTTGGTTTAGACCATGTGTTTTACACATTCTTGGATGCTGTTTAGTATGTAGGTTATTGTTAGTAAGTTCTTGGAGCCAAGCATGGTTTCTTTTCATGGCTGTCATAAACAAATACTACTGCTGTTGGTACTACTACTGTTGGTACTACTGTTGGTTTAGATCATGTCATTTTTGTGATGTTTTAATGATAAGTTGTTGCAAATGAAAATGAAAAGTTCTTGTCTCTGGTTATATTTGTAAAATGCTATTGCTGGTATTTAGTTCATTAGGTGGAGTTCTCTGGTTATATTTGTAAAATGATACCGGTGAAATGAAGTTGTTATATATATATGGTGATGGTTGAGATCTTGATGGTTATGGTGTAAGCATCAGGACAAGTGGATGTAGATGTGATGTTGGAAATGCTATATATGGTTGAGTTGTATATATATGTTTGCAGGGATTGAGTTGCTATTGAGTGCCGGAATGTCGATTCATTTCCGTTCCGGCAATTCTAGCACTCGGCATGACCAATTTTTAGCAAAGGTCATGCCGAATTTTTCCGTGAATTCTAACTCTTTTTCATCTTCTATTAGTGCAAGCCACGATGTCGTCTCAAGAACAGTTAGAGGAGCACTACAATAGGCACTTCTTTAGGACGGAGGAGGATGCCGAGGCCGCTGGTGTTGGCGGCGACGAGGACCATGAGATGGAGGATGCCGCTGGGGGTAGTGCCGACGAGCCAAGCGGCAATGAGGCAAGCGGCGCCGCCGGGGGTAGTACCTACGAGCCTAGCGGCGATGAGGCAACCGGCGCCGCCGGGGGTAGCGGCGAGACAAGCGGCGACGATCCTAGCGGCACCGCCGGGAGTACTGCCACCAGGACAAGTGGTTCCAAGAGGCCGCGGAAGGCAAGGCGCCAAAACACGGTCGTCACCGGCAGAGACACAGTCAAAGAGGTGGACCCCGCCAGTGGTTTGCCGGTGGAGCCTAAGGATGTTGCCAAGGGGTACGGCAACCAACTGGCATGTATCCTCCGAGAGGTCATCAATCTCAACGAGACGGATCACCGAGCTGAGAACAAAGCGCATTTGCGAGCCCAGCTCATTGAGAGGTTGCACTCACGATACAAGTTCCTAGGCGACTACGCCTCCACTCATGAATCCAAGAACATTGTGAACTCACAAGCCCTCCTGAAGTTCACCAAACACCTCAGCAGCTATAAGTACATGGTGCGGAAGATGATTGCTGACGGCAAAGGTTTCGAAGAGGTCCACTCTGCCTTTCCGCATGTCTCCCAGGCGGACTTTGATGCTTTTGTGGCCAATGAAGAGCTACGAGCGACGAAGAATCGCAAGTTGTGGGGGAAGGAAATGCGGGAGCTTAACATCGGCAACCACAACCTTGGGAGCCGTGGGTACGAGGGAAAGGAGCCCTATTGGGCGAAGGAGGACGAGACGTATGTAAAGGCCGGCATTGAGAACCCCTGGCTCAAGTACAAGGACCCACTTGAAAGAAGATTCATCAGGTCCCGGTACCATAAGAAGAAACTAACCGGGGAACTTGTCACGGACCCCAATGTCGTAACCGACATAATTTGGTTCACGAACGACCAGAAGGTCCTGTCGTTGGAGAAAAAACTGGTAAGCAATTTACCGGTTTTATTAGATCAAGTATCGTTCATATAATAGTAGCAACATTTCTAAATGGTTCACGTTTCTTCCGCAGGAAGAAGAAAGACAAAGACTTTCTCAAGGTGACCAAAGCTCCTCGTCCCAGGCGTCGACGGGCAGGGTAGCATGGGACAAGCCTCTCGTACGGGCGCTAAACATCGTCAATGAGCATTCACCTACGAGAAGGCCGCATAGAGGCCGTGTGGCTGGCGCCGGTACAGGCCACAAGCATGATCACTACGGCTTGTCGTCTGCGGCCGATAAAAATGCGCGCAATGAGATGAAGCAGCAGGAGGCGGAGGAAATGAGGGAGTCAATCCTAGCCCAAGTCCAAGCTGGTTTGGTACCGCAACTGGTACCTCAACTCAAAGCTACACTCGTACCTGAAGTCAAAGCTGAAGTCACCGCTTCAGTCCAAGCAGATTTCAACGCTCTACACGCGTGGTATGAGGGTGGCAAACAAGCCTCCCCCCCCCCCCGAAAATGCAAGTGGTTAGCTTCGACGGCAGCAACTCGATGGCGCCACCGTCCACCGGCAATGACAATGTTATAATGGAGACTCCTCCGGCCGCCGGCAATGTTGCTGGTGCTAGGGATTCACCGTCCATGCCGGGTAGCAGCCCCTCCGTCACTTGCACGCCCGCCGCCGCATGTGCTGGCCCGTCGACATTAGCCGAGCTCAACGCCCTCACGGTAATTAACTAATGTGTACATCAAGTTAATATATTAGTTTCATCATCCTTGCCCTCTCTCTAACGCCATACACATGTTCTCGCAGGCGCTCTCAACGCCATGCACCTTCCTGATGAGAGTAAACGACGAACTCAAAGACGTCGCGAGGGGGTCCATCCTTCGGCCCCTGGATAAGAAGTGGCACACACGAGATATGGCGGATGATGTTTACCGGGTTGAAGTGGATCGGGCGTTACCGGGCTATGAGGATTTGTTTCCTCCTAATCAACTGTATGGTGCCGATGACGATAGCCCGTTGAATCTGGCCTCACTGAAGGGTTGGGTACTGCTATGGCCGAAGACCCTAATTCGGATCAACACCTACTCGGGGTCGACGGCACGCAAAGACAAGCACCTTGCGGCGCCACATGTCAGCGTCCCTCCACGACAGCCAGCGGCGCCGGTGGTCATCGCGCCACCAGAACGGCCAGCTGCGCCAGAGGTCAGCGCCCCACCACAACAGCCAGCTGCGCCAGAGGCCGAGGAATACGAACGTGAGAACTTCCAATGGGATATTCCTACGTCTTCACAAGTTGTCCATGAGAATGCGCCGGCCTTGAAATATGTGTGCTCCAAGAAGCTGTTCGATTCTCAAGAAACGGCTGAGGAGGAAAATCCTGAAGAGGTCACCACCGCCGCCGTCAAAAATATGTTGAGCCCAAACACACTCCGTGCTACGGCCACTACGGCGATGGAGGGTCCAGTAGTACAACCCAAGAAGAGGAAGAGGCAAAATAAGAAGGACGCCCAAGACAAGGCGGCGGCGGCCAAATCCAAGGACAAGGTCCCACTCCTTGACAAGTTGCCAAACAATTGGTGACCTCTGCATCACTTGGGTCAACCGATGCTGCCGGAGCATGTCGTGAAGAAACTCACCCCGGATATGAGGAGCTTGCATGAGACTGTCTTGCATGTGGAGAACCTTCTTCTCAAATCAAAAGATCCTGGTTACCCTCTCTTCGTGGCGAAGGTGCAAACTGGCATGAACTTCATCGAGAAGTACCCCGCGGACTTGTGCTTCATCCGGTTCAACGACATCTTCAGCATCTATCGCATGCAAGCGCTCCACTTTAGTGTGGTTCGCCTAGTTGCTCTTAGCTTGTCTACCCAGATTGTTAAGGAGGAGACACCGACCATCGCGATAATGGACCCCTTCTATATGCGGGAGAGCATCATCTGCAACGCTGGGGATCGGGCGACTGCCACCCAGCAGGTCGAGGATTTCATGCTGGTGAACATTAAAAAGGGCGCCATTCTCATCCCTTACTTCCCCGAGTAAGTAATCACTCGCTAGTCCCCCATTACCATTCTATCCTATATCTCCATTTGCATTTCCAAAGGTTAATCCGTGTGTTTTCCGCAGAGACAAGTTCTGCACCCTCATCGTCGTGCACCCGCAACACTCGCATGCAGTCTATCTCGACTCGGGTAGGGACCACAAAAAAGACTACACCCACATCAAGGCCCTTCTCAATGATGCTCTCACCGGCTTCGCCAACAAGGCAGGCCCCCTCAAAGTAGAGAGGAAATCCTGAGGAGGCTTGGTCTTAACCCACACAACCAACTTCCCCTGCCTCAGGCAGTCGACGCCCGACAATGGGATGGACGCGTGGTACGCCATCCTTCAGATGCAGGAGTACATAAAGTACGCAGATGACATGTTGCTGCCAGACAATCTCAGAAACAGGTTTGCAAACATGGCGGATGTCCCTGATAGAGAGATTAGAAAGAACTGGGGTCGCATCCAGCAGTTCATTTGCACGATAATCCTGCAGGATGTCAACAATAGGTCTGGCGAGTTCTTCTACGGCTACGGTCTACCACCTAATGACGAGATAGAACTCTGCTTGGAGATGTCGCGTGATGAGAGGCCGTTCAACTCGCTTGAGGGCTGCCGTCCATTCCCCCCTAGGCGTACAACCTGATCCTACGACGGGAACACTTGCTAAAGCTTGAACGATATGTCCTTGAACTTCCGTATTGTAATAATTGCTATATATTCCCATAGAATCGACTAGTTGCTTTTATTTAGTTGTATGAATGTGCATGTGAACATGTGTCTTTAGTTTCATTTACTATATATTTCAAGATTATGGCGTACATAGCTCAATAATTATTTGCATTTACTCGACCACTACTTGCCTCGTATTTGGAGTTCGCCGATGATTAGAATGTTCGGTCACTCGTACACTCGGGGGTGGAGCCAGTGAGCCTTGGTGCGACGGCCACAAGTATCAATCTATTGTGCATCCTACCTAGCCTCACTGACTCCATCCCTGGATGTTAATATTTGTTTCGACCGACAAAGTATGAGGCACGCTATTTAATGCGTACTACTTGTCTTCTATTTGAGTTCGCACTTCTTAATTGCATTGGCCGATGATTAAAATGTTCGGTCACTTGTACACTCCGGGGTGGGGCCAGTGAGGCTTGGTGTGATGGCCACAAATATCAATCTATTGTGCATCCTACCTAGCCTCACTGACCCCATCCCTGTATGTTATTATTTATTTCGACCAACAAAGTATGAGGCACATGCTATTTAGTTCATACTACTTGTCTCTTATTTGAGTTGGCACTTGTTCGTTGCATTGGTACTAACGTTTTACTTGTCTTGTGAATGGAGATGCCGACGACATATGTCGTGTACAAGGGGAGGGTTCCTGGAGTCTACGACGACTGGGAGGACTGTCGGAGACAGGTGCACCGTTTCAGCGGCAACAGCTACAAGGGATACCCCACTAGGGTGGAGGCGGAAGGAAGATACGCCCGTTATCTAGCGGGAGAGATGAGGGACATGAGGAGGAACCGGATGAAGACCATGGCCTTCGTGATGATGGTCATCGTGACCATGTTGGTCATGTTCTATGTGATTGTAGTTTAGGTTAGGACCTACATTGTGAGGTGTATGATGATACTTGTGACGACTATGTACCGAGACTTCTAACTTTGTGAAACTTCGTCGTTCGGTGTTGCATATGCACTTGTGTTGTATGAATCAACATTCCGGAACGAGACTTGTGTATTTGTGTATTGATTCCGAAATGATACTTGACTCTCTATGTGCTTCTCATATTGCATGTGCTGCTGTACAAATATGAAATGTTGTATAAATTTGCAAATATGCATTGTAATAAGCTGGAAAATGGCTATAAAATTTTATTTTCGACTGCTACTGCCGGCGAACCTACATTACCTACTGCCGGCGCACAAAGCACGCGCCAGTGCTGGCATGCCTACTGACGGCGCAGCAACAAGTGCGTCCGTGGAATATGGTAGTTGCCGGCGAATCAGGGCCGGTGCGCCGGCAGTAGCTGCCTTACCGCCGGCGAACATCCAGGCGCGCCGGCAATGAGCTGTTATCACCGGCACGTTCGCACCGGCGGGCTTAGGTGCGCCGGCAATAAGCCTATTTGGTGCGTCGGCAGTAGGCCTTTCCCTTGTAGTGCGGCTGGTAGGACAAAAGATGTTGTGCAAGTTTCTCATTGCGAGCACGTACGACTATATACGGAACACATGCCTATGGATTGTTTAGTACTTGGATACTGTTTTATTACTATCTTCAAATGCCCTACCTTGATTGTTATATGATTTCTCTCATCCATGCAACGCCCGTTCATCCATCCCTGTGTCTACAGTATTTTAATCCTGTTGTTTACTATAATCACTACTGCTGTCTTTGTTACACTGCTGCTGATATTTCACTACTGCTACTGCTGTAAAACTGTTGCTACTGATAAACTCTTGCGAGCAAGTCTGTTTCCAGGTGCAGCTGAATTGACAACTCCGCTGTTAAGGCTTACAAATATTCTTTTGGCTCCCCTTGTGTCGAATCAATAAATTGGGTTTTACTTCCCTCGAAGACTGTTGCAATCCCCTATACTTGTGGGTCATCAGAGGCCGAACTGCACCCAACCCGCACTCCTCCTCCTCGTCGCGCGGGAGGGAAATTTCCCATCCCCAACCTCCCGCCCCGCGCCGCCGGCCGCCGGCCACCGCGATTCCGGCCGCCGCCCGCCTCCCCTCGACTCCTGTTGGCCGCCGCGAGCTCCCCAGCCCGCGAATCCGCGCCGCCCGCCACCCCGCGTCATCCCTGCCGCCCGCGGATCCGCGCCGCCCCGCCGCCCGCCGTCCGCCTCCCGCCCGCTCATCCGTCGCCCGCCCGCCGTCGGCCGCCCGCCCGTCCGCCTCCGCCTCGGCCGCCGCCCGCCGCCCCACGTCATCCCGAGCCGCCCGCCGCCCTGCGCCGTGTCGTCCCGAGCCGCCGCGGCCGCCCGAGCCCTCCCGGCCGCCTCCCGCGTCGCCTCCCGCCGCCGGGGTTTGCCTCGCGCCGGCCCTCCCGCCGCCGCGTCCCGACCGGCCCCGCCCCAACCGGCCCCGGCCCCGGCCCTCCCGACGCCCCGACCGGCCGCGGCTCACCCCGGTATGCCCCTTTTTGTTTTATTTTTTCTTTTAGATTCATTGTTGGAAACACATATATTAGTTTTTGTTGTATTATGTAGATGGACACCGACGATACGGCGTCGTTGTCCGATGATTCCGGTTGGTCGTCGTCGGATGATTCGGATATTGAGGAGTTGCTTCAAGACGACGATGTCGAGATGATGAGCCTCCTCGTCGACGTGCAAGAGTTTGAAGACCGCACGAACCAGATGGATCAGGGGAGAGGGTCGAAGATGGGGCGAGTCACCATCTACCGGAACCGTGCTCTCGGCCACGAGCAATAAACCTGCCTTGTTTCTATGACAATGTTGGTACCCGTGTGCAACCGGAAAGAAACAGTTCTCGCGTACAAGCTTTTCTTGAAGCACATCGTCAGATTGAGAATGAAAAGACTCATGCCCAGCTCCGGATGATCTAGTAGAGCACCACTGGCAGTTGGATGGGTGGCGCCAAGGCCAATGATCTACCTTTGTTTTACTTTTCTATGTCCTATTTGATTCGAAATATTATTGTTATTTGCAAAAACATTGTTGTAATAACTTGAATGATTTTATTATGTGCTTGAAAGTACTATTCGGTGTTGTAATAATAATTAGAATGATTATTGTTTCTTTCAAACTGTTATTCAGATGATGAAATTTGTGATATGTCATATGACAGTTTGAAGGGTTGGGGTTGGGGCAAAGACTAGAACCAGTATTCCGTTATAAGGGTTGGGTTTGAGGGTTCCAGTCTTTGCCCCAGTTTTTCAACCTCTAAACGTGCCAAAAATGCCCATTCTCAACCCTTAAAATGGTTTGAGGGTTTGAGGGTTTAGGGGTACTACTAGTGACACTCTAAGTGTTTCATAATTTCTTGAGTGGGAACTGATATTTCATAATCCCATCTCTCATATCAATAGCAGCACCAACAGTTCTAGGAAACGGTCTTCCCAATATAATTGGACAAGAAGCATTGCATTCAATATCCAAAACAACAAAATCAACGATTAAAAGGTTATTATTAACCATAATAAGAACATTATTAACTCTCCCCAAAGATTTCTTTGCAGCAATATCAACAAGATGAACGTTCAAATAACATTGTTCCAATGGTGGCAAACAGAAATACTTGCACCAAGATCACATAAAGCATTGCAATTAAAGCAATCTACTTTCATCTTAATGATGGGCTCCCAACCATCTTCTAACTTTTTAGAAATAAAAGCTTCACGTTTTAATTTATCTTCTATAATTTTCATAAGAGCATTTGTAACGTGCTTCGTGAAAGCCATATTTATAGCACTAGCATTAGAACTTCTAGCAAGCTTTTGTAAGAACTTAATTACTTCAGAGATATTGCAATCATAAAAATTAAAACCATTTTTATCAAATGTGAAAGGACTATTGTCTCCCATACTCCGAAAAATTTCAGCACACTTATCAGGAGCAGTTTCAGTTGTTCTATGCAATTTTGTAGAAGGAGCGCGGACTTTTCCTACACCAATTATTTCACCATTAACAGTAGGAGGGTGGCTAGTATTTGAAACTTCATTACTACTGGTGGTAGTGATGGTACAAATTTTAGTCAAATTATTATTTCTAGCAATTTCATCTTCTCATTCCCACCTAGCATGCAATTCCGCCAACATCCTAACATTTTCATCAATTCTAACTTGAATGACATTCAAAATTTTACTTTCTTTAACATCATGAGGAATAAATTTTAATTTAAGAAATTCAACATCATGAGCAAGGCTATCAAATTTAGAAGCAAGAACATCAATTTTGCCAAGCTTTTCCTCAACAGTTTTATTGAAAGCAGTTTGTTTACTAATAAAATTCTTAAGCATGAATTCAAGATCAGAGGGTGCACTTTTATTATTGCTGTAGGAATTACCATAAGAATTTCCATAAGCATTACCATTATTAGAAGGATATGGCCTATAATTGTTGCTACCAAAATTACTCCTATAAGCATTGTTGTTAAAATTGTTGCTCTTAATGAAATCCACATCAACATGCTCTTCTTGAGCAACCAAAGAAGCTAATGGAATATTATTTGGATCAACATGAGCTTTACCATTAACAAGCATAGACATGATAGTATCAATCTTATCACTCAAAGAGGAGGATTCTTCGACAGAATTTACCTTCTTACCCTGTGGAGCTCTCTCGGTGTGCCATTCAGAATAAGTTATCATCATATCATCAAGTAATTTAGTTGCAGCGTCCAAAGTAATGGACATAAAGGTAGCTCCAGTAGCTAACTCCAGAAGTTTTCTTGAAGAGAAGTTCAGTCCTGCATAAAAAGTTTGGATGATCATCCAAGTAGTCAGTCCATAAGTGGGACAATTCTTTACCAAAGATTTCATTCTTTCCCAAGATTGAGCAACATGTTCATTATCAAACTGTCTAAATTTCATTATGTCGCTTCTCAAATATATAATCTTAGCAGGAGGATAATATTTTCCAATAAAAGCATCTTTGCATTTAACCCAAGAATCAATACTATTTCTAGGCAAAGATAGATCTTTAGCTCTCCCTCTCAAAGAGAAAGGATACAATTTTAGTTTTATAATGTCACCATCAACATCCTTATATTTTTGCATCTCACAAAATTCAACAAAATTATTAAGGTGAGAAGCGACATCTTCACTACTAACACCAGAAAATTTCTCTTTCATAACAAGATTTAATAAAGCAGGCCTCATTTCACAGAATACTACTTCGGAAGTTGGTGAAGCAATAGGTGTACAAATAAAATCATTGTTGTTTGTGGTAGTAAAGTCACACAACTTAGTATTTTCAGCGGAACCCATTTAGCAAAATTTAAACTAAACAACAGAAATAACATCAATAATCGAAACTATTTTTTGTGTGTTTTTGATATAATGAAGTAAACAATACAAAATAAAATAAACTAAGCAAAACTATAACAAAGTAAAGAGATTGGAGATGAGAGACTCCCCTTGCAGAAATCTTGTTTCTCCCCGGCAATGTCGCCATAAAAATAGCTTGATGAGCGCAAATTGCACACCATTGGGGAACCCCAAGAGAAAGGTATGATGAGCGCAGCACCAAGTTTTTCCTCAGTAAGAAATCAAGGTTTAATCGACCAGTAGAAGAAAGGCGTGACTTCTGGAGGTGTTGCTGGCTGACTATTGGCAGAGCGCACTACCGGCGTTAGCAACAACGTGGAACCTGCACACAACACAACCAAAATACTTGGCCCCAACTTACATTGAGGTTGTCAATCTCACCGGTTTTGTTGAACACAAAGAATTAAATGTATCGAGTGGAAGGAGATGTTTGCAGTAATTAAAGAGAACACTGCTCGCAGAAAGTAAACAGAACAGGATTGCAGTGGATGAATTTATGAGTGTAAATGAAAGGACCAGGATCCACAGTTCACTAGAGGTGTCTCTCCATAAAGATAAATAACATGTTGGGTGAACAAATTACAGCTGGTCAATTAACAGAATAGCGACCATACATGACAAGATGATTACTATGAGATTCGTTTGGGAATTACAACATAATACATAGACCGTAATCCAACTGCGTCTATGACTAATAATCCACCTTCCGGTTATCGTCCGAACCCCTTCTAGTATTAAGTTGCAAGCAACAAATTATCGCATTAAGCAGTGTGTGTAAAGTAAACAATAGAATTACCCTCGGATAAAACATTGTTGTTTTATCCCTAGTAGCAACAACACATCTACAATCTTAGAAGTTATTGTCACTCTTCCAGAAAACTAGAGGCATGAACCTACTATCGAGCATAAATACCCCCTCTTGGAGTCACAAACATCTACTTGGCCAGAGTATCTACTAGCAAAGGAGAACATGAAAGATCACAAATAACATATGACAAGAATATATAATCGATCTCAACATAGTATTCAATATTCATCGGATCCCAGCAAACACAACATGTAGCATTACATAGGGATGATCTTGATCATGTAGGACATCTCACAAGATCTAAACATGAGGCACAAATTAGAGAAGACAACCATGTAGCTACTCCTATGGACCCATCATAGTCCAGGGATGAACTACTCACGCATCACTTCGGAGGCGGGCATGGTGATGTAGATGCCTCCGACGATGATTTCCCCCTCCGGCAGGGTGCCGGGAAGAGCATCAGAACCCTCCCGAGCTAGGATCTGCAATGGCGGCCGTGACAGAACTTTTCGTGGATGGAGGCTCGGGTATTCAGGGTTTTACCGAGATCGTGAATAAATAGGCGGAAGGGTGAGGTCCGTGGAGGCCAGGGGGCCCACACCACCCCTAGGCGCGGTCCAAGGCCAGGCCGCGCCTAGGTGTGGTCTGGCCGCCCTGCGCCTCTTCTTCGACCCCCCTTTGGACTCTGTCTTCGTTACGGAAAAATATTGACTTTGGCTTTGTTTCGTCCAATTCCGAGAATATTTTCTGTATACAACTTTTCTGAAATGCAAAAGCAGTAAACAAGGAGGTGTAAAACAAGTATGGAACATCAAAAATTATAGATACGTTTGCGACGTATCACAGTGGCATGGTCAGCACTCTTTGTCGGAATTTCTTCCACTCACTTAGTAACATAATCCACTGCAACCAAAATGTGACTATGTTGCGATTTGGAGGAAGGAAATGGCCCCATATATTCAAATCCCCACACATCAAATGGTTCAAGAGGCAGTGTATAATTCATAGGCATTTCATTTCTCTTACCAATGTTTCCAACGTGTTGACATCTATCACAAGCTTTAACATAACTAGCACAATCTTTAAATCAAGTAGGCCAATAAAAAACCAGATTGCAATACCTTTGCAGCTGTGCGGTCTCCCGCGTGGTGGCCTCCATAAGGACTGTCATGATAGTCTTTTATAATGCCTGCTGCTTCAAACTCGGGTACCCAAGAACTAATAAGACCATCAACAACCTTCTTATGAAAAAATGATCATCCCAAAAGTAATGTCTAAGATCATAAAAGAATTTCTTTCTTTGTTGATAAGTAAAATGAGGTGGCATAACTTTTCTAACAATAAAATTAGTATAATCAGTGAACCATGGGGAAGCTACTCTTGCACTAGACACATTAATATTTGCAAGTTATTCATTAGCAAAATGATCATTAATATAATAGGGGTTGGATCATCCTCAATGTTTTACATTCTAGACAAATGATGAGCTACAGGATTATCCTCGCCCTTTCTATCAATAATATGTAAAGCAAATTCTTGCAATAGTAAAACCCGTCTAGTAACTCTAGGCTTAGCATATTTCTTATTCATAAGATATTTAATAGTAGAATGATCAGAGTACACAATAACTTTAAAATCTACTATGTAAGATCTAAACTTATCACAAGCAAAGATCACAACTAAAAACTCTTTTTCAGTAGTAGCATAATTTCTTTGGCCGCCATCAAGAGTCTTACTAGCATAATATATAATGTTAGGTTGCTTATCCACTCTTTGTCCCAACACAACAACTACCGCATAGTCACTTGCTTCACACATAATCTCAAAAGGTAAATTCCAATCAGGTGGATGAATTATAGGAGCAATAATGGAACAATATGTACTTATTCAATCTTTAGTAGGCAAGCAACCCATACACCAATCAAGAATCCTCTTGGTAGATTCTCTTGATTCGAATGATCTTTTTGCATGTTACCAAAGTCATGGTCGACGCATCACTAAATGTCTTTGGACAGATCAAGGCTTTAAACTTGACGGTCCCTTGTTGTCTTCAAGTTATACTAGATCCTCTTTGATATTGTCCGTGTCACTCGGGGGTCATCGCCAATTCACTAGTAACAAGTTCATATCTATGAGATCTCTAGATCATGTTACCTGGACCCTTAAATTGGATAACAAGCATCAGACACACATAGATAATCATTCTCAAAATATAATAATCACAATAACAATCACAAATGGATGAAAGTAAAATACGCATATCACATCTCACCAATTCCCTACATCTCCTACGTCTATGGGGATTTACTCACACATGAGAGGAGAATAGATCAAAGGAATAATCATATTAATTTGGTACAAAGGTGCTGGTACATGGTACGGGCGGGCCGTACGGGTGGGCTTCGGTCGTACCATAGGTCATTAAACCCTCTCGAGACCTCGGATGGAAATGTCTTCAACTAAGGATTTGCTCATTTAGGTGTGACTAACCCATAAATGCCCTCAGATCTTTCCAAAAGTTTCCAGTAACCGAATCTCACAATAAAAGAACAAGGTTTCTCTATCAAAGAAACCAAGTGAAGACCTTCGGTAAAAAGTGTCAATATTTGGAGCTATCGTGAGGTCACAACCATGAAGGGCATCAGGAAAGCGGGTAATTCTACATCAATTTATGTTGTTATTATTGTCTCAAGCTTTGTTGATTTTGAAGTCTCTCGGAGCAATCCATTTTATCCCCGAAGTTGGCTTGAGAGTCAAAAGCTCATTGAAAAAGCATCCTTGAGCGCATTATCCGTCGGCCCATAGACAACCTTGAACTCTAAGATATCATCACTACGCTAAGATGTAACCGTCACCGAGAGAGAGAAGGTACCGATACTAACATTCGAGAGCTCCACGGCCTCCTCATCCCAAAGGAAGGGTGCCAATTGTTGGCTGTTGGGCAAATCCTTGAAAGCGCTGTCCACCAATGGACGCACCAATGAAGGGGTCAACTATTTCTAGCTTGGATTCTTGCAAACAAACAATGTGGCAGGAGGCGTTGGAGATGGTTTCAAGCATCGTTGCACGACAATCAGGATCATTTGGACCACGAACATTACAGCACACTATGTTGATTTCGTAGTCACTCATTGGAACGGTAAACTGGCCCCAAGGCAGATAATATGCCGATCTCCCCATTTCGAAAAAAAACTGGCCGATGCATCGGCATATTGCAGTTCTGGAAGCAAAAATATGGGACTGGGTACATGCCCAGCAGATTGCAGAGGCTAATCTAAGACCCACAACACGGGCGATTAACCGAAGAATTAGGAGATAAAAGCACACATCATTAGTATAAGTTGCAGGACCCAGCAAGTGGGCATCTAACGGCAAGTAGTGTTCTAAGTTGAGTTAGTCAAGAACCGTTTCGTCCTGGGCTCCCGCGAGTCCCAGGGCGAAACCCTAGTCCGCCGCCAGCCCCGTCCTCCTCTCCCCCGCCTCGCCGCCGCCAGGAGGCGCCACCGGGCGAAGCTCGGTCGGCGTCGGCGGCGGGGCGCCTTTTCTCCTTCTCGCGGTGATGGAAGCACAGGCGGCATCGGTGCAGGGAGGCGCGGCGCTGGGCAGGGGGCGTGGCGGCGCGGCCGTTCGACGGCTGCGGGGTGGCTCTGCGGGATGTGCGTGCTCGGGCGGCGGCGGCTTCCGCGGAAGCTTTTGCCATGGCGAGCGGCGCGAGCTCGCCCGATGCGGTCCGATGGAGGCGGGCGGCGCGGCGCGAGGGTGGGCGTCCATGGCGCCCGGCGGTCGGCGGCGGCGCAACGACCTGTGAGTGGAGCCGGACGGGCAGCACGGCCAGGGCGGCCGCCTCGCGCGCGGGCCGGGGCAGGGGCCCCGGGCCCGTCCGAGCCCACCAAATCCCCAGATCTGGTACCACAGGCAGCCATGGGGCTGCAGGTGCTGCTCTGGCCACTTCCAGGTCAGTGGTGGTGCTGCTGGCCGACGAGCGCTCATGGAGGCGGATCCCTTGCTATGTGGTCCTCCGGGCTCCCTCGGATCTGCGGAGGACGGAGTTTGGACGGCGGGGCAGCGGCCCTGGACGGTGGGTGGCGACGTCGACCGGAAGGCGGGTGGCGTTCGCTGGTGTGGGCCGATCTCCTTGGCCGTGTGGACGGTGAGGAGTCGGCGGATGGCTGGGTGCGGCGTATTCGTGCTCCGGCGCGTTCTTCGTCTGTTCGTTGGCGTCTCCACTTTCCGGTCCCTCTGCGCCAGATACGACATGGTTGGTCCTCGGACTGCCCGTTCTGCGTCCGTGCGAGTTCGGTGGGGAGCTGCCGGGGGAAACTCTTGGCTGGCTCGGTGCCAGCCACATCGGCAGCGACGATTCTATCGCCGTTCTCCTTCTTGAAGGGCTGGTGAGGTAACCCCCCCCCCCCTATTCCTCTTCTTCCCGGGTGAAAACTTAGGCTACGGCCGGGCGATGATGGCGCAATGCGTCGTTCTCCTCCTTGGAGGCGCCGCTTTGGGTCGAGGGGACAGAGGGCTATCGGTGTGGTGACAATGACGGTGGTGCGGTTTGGGTGTGTCTCTGGTGAGGCCTATGGAGGCAGTCAGCAAGTTCAAGGCTTTTTTGGGCACTCAACCACCTCTATGTTCTGTGTTGGCCGATGAGATGGGAAGGGTCCCTCCTTCGGCGATAGCAAGGCGAGGCGGTCTCCGAGCCGGATCTTCATCTCTTTGACGCTGGTGCTTCTCCTATTCGCTTGGCACGTCTCTTTCCGTCCGCGGCAGCACCGTAGCTTGTACTTGTGGGTTCTTTGGTGGCGCTGCCGAGTGGAATTCTCTGTAGTTCCTCTAAGGCTTTGCCTCTTTCTTTTACCTTGTTCAAGTTTGTGTAATCAGCACCATTGTATCCTAGCCGGTTGATGGCTTTATTAATTTAAAGCTGGGCTGTCGAGCCTTATGTTTAAAAGTAGTGTTCTAAGTTCTAACATTAGAAACTAGAGGATCCAAAGCAGCAACAGAGGCGGAGCAGGGCATCAGGTCTCCTGTGACGTGCCCAGCGAGGGCATGGCTTCGCATCTCCTTGATAGAGCACCCCGTGGCCGTCGTGCGCCAGGAGAGCCTCCTCGACGGCAGTCGCCAGGTCCAGTCCAAGCGAAACAGGGCAAGGAGCACATGACATGGTTTTCCTTTTAGTTGAGAAATCGTCAACGGTCTGCCACAACATGTTTCCAGAACAGACAACAATTATTATTTAATCTCTTACATCGGCCTATATATATCTTGATCCAAGGTGAGCTCTTGACACAGCGATAAGCGCTGCAATACATTCTTTGCGACGACCCCGTCGCCCCCACATATGGCTGCAGGAGAACTGGCGACGATGCCTGGTCGTGCCGTCCTGACATTTCTCCTTCTGGCTGTCGCTTCCGCTGCCTACGACAGCGTCGGACTGGAGCCGGTAAGCCGGAGGAGCTTCCCCAAGGGCTTCGTCTTCGGGACGGCCTCCTCGTCCTACCAGGTTTCCACTTCTTTCCTCCACTGATTCATGCATAGCATACATTGTCCGCTTTCCTTTCTCGGATCAGCACAATCTGATGGGTGATGGCAAGTACAGGTATGAAAGCTGAATCATGCATAAGAGGCTCCTTCCTAATGTTAGAGGTTAATGTATAGTTGGGAATGTTGTAGTTGAAGTTAACACAGAGTAGATTCTAGGCAAATAGACAAGAATCATGAATGACTGAATCTTAGAAAAAGTGGGAGAACATGTTTTTCACAAGAAGTAATATATGACTTCCCGACTTGGTCCATCGATACTATCTGATCCAAGAAGTACTATCATATATTCTGTTCTGGATATGGTCTCATATATGCAAATGCATCTGGCACGCTACTGCAGTATGAGGGTGGTGCGATGGAGGGAGGCAGGGGACCAAGCATCTGGGACAACTTCACTCACCAATACCCAGGCATGTATACATCTGCAACACGCAGTAAACGGATAATAGTATCATTAGATTTATTATATATACAGATTATTTTCATACTATCATCCTATACTAACTTGTTGAACAAAAATAACGGCCAAACTACGTGTTGGAGACAGGAGAAATGATGTTATCCCGTGCATAGGAGGTCATGTGCATGTTTCTGCCATTGCTTATCTGCTTTTAGATCCGTGCCACACTGTGTTGCTAAATTTCATTGAGTTCCAATATGTTTCAGTTTGGTTTGACATATTGATATGTAATGAAACCGAATGAACCAGTGCACGGGAGGTCCCGTGCACGGAAGAATCGCTGTGCTCGTTGGAGGTGGTGTATACATGTCTGAAAGGTCACTTATCAGGAACAGTCGAACAGAGTAGTAGTATTTCAGTAGTATATCTATATTATCTGAGTTGAGTGTGAACGTACTACTGAAGTTAAACTTTCGTTATCAACAAATGAATACCAATGAACAGGCATGTATTTTTTTTCCCATAAAAACCTGAATAACTTTTGCAGATAAAATTTTCGACAAAAGCAATGGGGATGTGGCAGTGGACTCTTACCATCTTTACAAGGTAGGGATAGAGTGTTTTTAGTTTGTACGACTTACTTATTCTTGGACATTTTAGAATTTCCATAAATTATATGCTCAAAGTTTGATATTAACATCATCTCACTATGACAATTTTTTAGAATATTTGATACATTAATCCCGCATTATTAATCTAGTACTGATCACAACTTTCTATAAACCTCAGGAAGATGTGCGCCTCATGAAGGATATGGGAATGGATGCATACAGGTTCTCCATCTCATGGACAAGAATTCTTCCAGGTAACTATATCCCCATCTTTCAATCCTGATACGATTTACACCTCTTTCCTTTTTGTTTTTCTCTGAATTAAGTTCTGCAAACTCTCCACATGCTAAGTTGATAGGATGTTCACATTGACCTTAATGAATGCCTGTCAGATGGGACTCTTAGAGGTGGAGTGAACAAAGAAGGCATCCGATATTATAATAACTTGATTAATGAGCTCCTATCCAAAGGTAAATTATCTAACCATCAGTTGTACTTAATTATTTTTTATCAAATAATGATATAAATCTGCATGCTGCATGGACAATCTAACATCATGGTCGTTATTTACTCCACCACCAAATGAGTCTTAAGATTTGTTAATATTTATATATTTGCAGGGCTGCAGCCATTTGTCACCCTTTTTCACTGGGATTCACCTCAGGCATTGGAAGATGAATATACAGGGTTTCTTAGCCATAATATCATGTGAGTGGTAAAAGTATCGCGAATACCTTTATGAATTTACTTGGAGAAATAACTAGATAATGAGACATTGATAGAGTATAGTTTGGGATTAATATCGCCAGCAGAAAAATCTCAAGTGTGGTCTAGAAGAAAGTCATTATGAAATGGAAAATTCTACTCAAATCATCAAAATATAGTCTGCAATTCAGGTGTTGTCATGGTGGTGGTTGTATTGCTGTTGTTAGGTCGGTGATACTGTAGCGGGACTTTTGTTTCTTAGTTTTCTTTTCCTTTTTTTGGCTGTGTGCATCCGTAGTGCCATTAGGGTGGTGCGTTGTTGCAGAGGCTGGGTGTAATTGGTATCTCTCGATATTAATATATTCCCTTTATCGAAAAATGTCAAGATAAACCTAAGTAAAAGAAGATTAAATAGGGGTAGCATGAGTAAGTTAGTCCAGCATGCATGAAGTTATCGTTCTCCCTCTCTCTACCTACTCCACCATGGGCATCCGTTGAAATATCCAATAAATTCTGAGTGTCGGACGTTCTGGAGTTGGGTCTCCATGGAGCCGATATCCTGAAAAGAATTGAAAATGGTATTACAAATTGTCAAAGAAATTATTGGGAAAAATCCGTGTCTACACAGATGTATTGCAAAATTTTAGTATGAAATACTTTATCTTCTAGGCTGACAAAAATTTACTTCTAGGACATATCTATGTGTACATGTAAAATTTTATTTCTGAACGTTTTGAAGTTCTAAAACCCTTTTTTAATTCAGAAAATAACTTGGTCCGATCCGGTGGACCGAGCTCACATTTGCATCTTTTTTAGAAACTGTCATCTATATAATCTCCTGCACATGTGGCATGTAAGACAATCCACGATGGTCCAATTACGAAATGTCTCTCGGTTTTGCTAGTTCTCAGCTAAGTTAGAGCTTAGTCAAATCCAGTGAGAACTAGTCACATCCAATGCGTCTCTCTCAATATGGGCCTAGACCGTGCTCCATGATAGAGACAACCAGACATGTTAAATCACTTTTGCTTCGGTGTCCCCCCCCCCCCCCCTCCCCCCCCTTGTTCAAAATTTGGTTAAACACATGTATGGCTAAGATCTCTTCATACTTTCTCGTAACTAGGGGTGTACTGATTAGAAATGAATAAAAAGGCATAAATACAAGCCCTAGAGTAGCTAGTACGATCCATTTAAATCTATATTATTCAGTAGTCAGACGCGCAGACAACGGTGTACACTGAAAACTGAAACGTCAGTGGATAAAATATTCCATCAGCCACATCGACTGGTAGAAACATTAAGTACACCTAGTATATCTATATAAGGGTACATAGGGCTTGATATGTGTTTTTAGGGCTAAAACAAGAAGACACCGGCGAAAACTTACCCCTTCAAATTTTGGTGAGGGGGGACACCGAAGCAAGCCTCATGTTAAATAGATGTTGATGTGATTGAATATGGTCGAGATAGTGACTCCATAAGAGTGGCCCGACGACGGTGTTAGAGCACTGTTCCCTTCTTGGAGGCATCGTTTTTGGAGAGTCTGTATTTCAGATGTTGACTTGGTGGTGGATGTATTGCTTTTGTTAGGCCCGAGACTTTTTTTCTTAGTTTTCTTTTCTTGTTTTTGGTTGTGTGCATCTGTAGTGCCATTAGGATGGTGCGTTGTTGCAGAGGCTGGGTGTAATTGGTATCTTTTGATATTAGTATATTCCATTTATCAAAAAAAAGAGTGGCATGCACGGTCCGCTACAAACAAATGATGGAGACACTCTCTAAAGCATTTTGTAGATGTCACAAATAAGAAACGATATTTTAATCGGTTGTCACTGGCATGCAGAAATGACTATAAGGATTACGCTGAAGTCTGCTTCAAAGAGTTCGGAGATCGAGTGAAGCATTGGATTACATTCAACGAGCCCTTGTCATTTTGCGTCGCGAGCTATGCGATGGGAGTGCTTGCGCCAGGTCGGTGCTCGCCTTGGGAGGCGGGGAAATGCAGCGCTGGAGATTCAGGAACGGAGCCTTACACTGTAGGCCACCATCAGCTACTCGCCCATGCAGCGGCCTTCAAATTATACAAACAGAAATACCAGGTGATCAACCAGCACTTCATGAATTGTACGCATCCATGAACGACCATATAATTGATACAGATGTGTATGAAAATGCAGGCCGTCCAGAAGGGGAAGGTTGGGATAACTCTAGTCACAAACTGGTATGTTCCCTTCTCACATTCGAAGTCCGACAATGCTGCAGCGAAGCGTGCTATAGACTTCATGCTTGGATGGTAAGCTCTCTGTAATTCACATATATCTTCGTTTTCAAGGTCTTGAACGAAATGGAAATCTTACTAGCTAGGAATGCTCTTGTAGGTTTATGGAACCCCTCAAGAGAGGAGTCTACCCCCAGAGCATGAGAAAATTGGTCGGGAATCGCTTGCCGCAGTTCACAAAAGAACAATCTGAATTAGTCAAGGGCTCATTCGACTTCATTGGAATGAATTATTACACTGCAAACTATGCTGCTAACCTTCCTCCATCAGATGACCTGAAGAAAAGCTACAATACGGATGCTCAAGCTAATCTTACCGGTGAGTCATCATGCATCAACCATTTTCTTCGTTTTGACCGCGTATACTAACCGTCCAAAATTATTAGGTGTTCGAAATGGCGTCCCCATAGGTCCTCAGGTACTTTACCACTTCTGCACATGCGAACAAATCTTCCATAGTTGTTACCCACTTCTCAGGTTGGTGATCCACTTAAGTAAATAATACTACGTGTGTAGGCTGGTACAACTCCCGGTACATCTTGGCTATATGTCTACCCGCAAGGGTTTCGTGATCTAATGCTTTATATCAAGGAGAACTACGGCAATCCTACTGTCTACGTCACTGAAAACGGTGAGTATATTTTCTTTACCCAAAACCAGAAGAGAACATTTTTTCGATAAAGACCAGAAGAGAACATATACAAGAACTCAACTAAAAAACTATTTCATTCAGGCATCGGCGAACCCAACAACAAGAGCCTAACAATCCAGCAAGCCCTCAAGGATCACGCGAGGATAGACTACCACCACAAGCACCTTCTTGCGCTGCAGAGTGCCATAAGGTCGATCAGAGAGCACCGTCTACACCATAACTCGATCAATACCTGACATTTTACCTGACAACGCTGTGTTGCACGCGCGTGTTAATTTTCTGGTTTACAGGGACGGCGCAAACGTGAAAGGGTACTTTGCGTGGTCTCTGCTCGACGACTTCGAGTGGGTAAGCGGGTACACCGTGCGTTTCGGGCTACACTTTGTGGACTACAGCGATGGGCAGAAGCGCAAGCGGTATCCCAAGCAGTCAGCACGCTGGTTCAAGAAGTTCCTCAAGAGATGATCAACATGCATAGAACTGGCAGCCAAGCGATGGATGCAGTGTATAACTGTTGAAATAGACAATTGGCTGATCATGTGGGCTGCTCCGTGTTTCCCTCTGTAATAACATCGGCCGAATTCAGTTCTCCCTATACACCGTTGAAAGGTTCGGACCGATTGACTTGTATATCTCCAACATTTTTGTAGCATTGCCCGACTATTCTAGATTGCTAGGTAAAGGGGAAAGCAAGATGATAAAACAACTTCGGTGAGCATACCTTGTGCGGCCTTTATAAGATGTTACGGGGAATCCTAGGCGTAATCTTTGGTAGACTCTCCCATACCCCTCGCTTCGAGGCCGGGTGTAACGCTTTTTATGCAGTAATAAAGCGCCCACTCTAAAAGAAAATACACCGCATTTCGAGGCCGAATGTAATGCTTTTTATGAAGTAATAAAGCGCTCATTATAAAAATAAATACACCGCGCTTCAAGGCGTGGCACATGGTGCCGTAAAGGGGTAGCTTCGTAGACCGCTACAAATTACGAAACAATAAAAATAATATAACGATATAAAATAAAGCAACAATGTTCGTCCACATATGCTAAAAATATAATATGTTGATCTTAATTTTAACGACTGAGATTAAAAGATAAGAAGTACAACAATAAAGTACACATGAGTACTTAACACATAGGTAAAAAAAGGAAATTTATCTCCATAATGGGTCATGTGTAAGTTTTCAATCATCACAATATACAGAGCCAATTAACACGTATGGTTTGAATCGCATGAAATCTGGTTCGTGTTCGGAGTTCTGAAGACGTAGACTGTTATTGTTACATGCGACGACATCATGCATGAAATAATCAATTAGTTAGAGTCCGCGAGAGCTGATTTGATCTAGCTGTTGTGTTCGCCTTGTATGTACCCATTTTTGACGTGGAATTTTTGCCATCATTCTTATTAATTCTACATGGAAAACTTCGTAATTTTTAGAATATTATAAATTTTTGAAAACACAATAATATTTCGTGTATGCAACTCATGCAAAATAATGGTATAATTTTTGGAGTAACTTTCACAAGAAAATAATATATTTAATTCATATAGCTTAATGGAAGGAAAGCTAAAATATAGCTAGAAAACTAAACCGGCCTTCTATACTTTTTCTTGCAATATGCAGTCTGACGTGGACATCAATAAACAATGGTTGCCATTGCAAACATGGATTACTTAGATGTACCAACATACTTCTGTTTGACAGTATATAAACTCTGTCAACAACTCAACATGAGAATTGTAGTGAAAATCAGGCGTGCGTTTGATTGAGAAGTCACTAGTAGGGAATATCTTGACATGACAATGAAATGTAGATTTCTAAGATTCACATGATGCATTTGCATGTAAGAAAATTGGGTACAAGACATAAGTGACGTCAGGTAAGAAGAGTAGTACGTTCGATTCCACTATAATATGTGTTAGATCATATAACGGTAAAAAAGTGAAAAGATATTGCGGCTGGAACTATCAAATTGAAGCAATAAATCCTCTAAGATATGCAATATAGATTGTTTTAGATGTTCTAAATGCAATGATTGACACAAAATGAACAAGTTGTGGCAAGCGTGCATGAAAATAGACAGTTCTAAAATATCTAATGAACACAAAGTCAGTAACTACAATATTACAGAATTATAGAAGGAAAAAAAATACAAAACTATAGAAGTATAAAAAAATCTTGATTTGACATAACAAACATTATTATTGATGAGAGTAATTTAGAAATTATTTTCGGAAAAAAATTATGAGGCATACATCATTTAGATATGGATTAAGACATTTTGGTTGGTTGTTCTAATATTTATATGTCTTAGAAGTACCATACATTATCAGAAAGAACAATATGTGAAGTGTGTGAATGAGAAACAATGTTTAGACAATTCAAGATAATATGTACCGTACTGCATTTTATTATATTGATCGAGCATCATACGAAATTCGATCCAGAGGTGGGAAGCATGTAAGAGCATGGAATCATTCTAATGTATAAGTATTACTACAATAGGTTTGTATTAGAGATATTTTTTGTACTTATGTCTTTCTGGTAAATCCTCTAACAAATTATTGATTTGATGATACGTACTATAGTAAATTAAGTGAAAGTAGAAAAACTAAACATCGATAAGAAATGTCATGGTTTTGCATAACCGGTTGTTGACAAATGACATTGGTATTTTTGTTGTTGGCAACCCAATGCTACTTCTACAAACATTTCTCCTGGCGTGCAATCAAGACATGTGTTTGTTAGAATATGTATTAGGAGGCTTTTATATTCTATGTTTTGGGCTTCATACGGGCTGTGTATGGAGTCTCATATCTGTAACCGATCACCGATCGTGTCTCTGTAAAACGTTGGCATCGTTCTGCCTCATATAACACGAACCCGTGACCGAGACAAAGGTACACGTTCAGCCATCGCTAATACCTCCGTTGTCTTCAACCGCCGCCGCCGCCACAACCAACAACCACGCCACCGCTGCAGCCTGATCGTTGCCGCTGTCGTGCCCTACAAATCCCTCCAAGAAACATACACAGATACAACCTGCCATCGCCGCCGTCGCTGCTTCCCAGCTGCCGCCGCCACCGCATCACAAAACCCTACACAGCCACAAACCTGCTGCCGCCGCCGTCGCTGCTTCAATATCTGTTTTCGCCGCAGTAGCCTACCTGTTGCTTCCGCTGATCGATAGACCAAAACCCTAGATTGCTTCTTGTTTTCAGGTTGGACGTCATGAGTTCATCAAGCTCGCCGGCCATGTCAAGCTCTGCCCTAGCTGCTGCCTTGGGAGCACCACCTACGCAGCAACTGACCCGCAGCAACTTCCTTCTCTCTGGAAGGCCCTGGTTCTTCCTGCTTTCCGTGGTGCGAATGTGATGCAACTCCTGGATGGATCGGATAAAGCTCCTGCCAAAACTATTGAAGTTGAGGACCCTGAGAAGAACAAAATCATGGTTCCAAACTCGGCATACATTGACTGGATGGCCAAAGATCAACAAGTGCTTCGGTTTCGCCTCAACACACTCTCTCGCCGGATGTGCTATCGCATTTACTTGAGGTAACATCTACTGCCGAGGCCTGGGCAGCTATCAATGCCATGATCAAGACAGCGTCTCGCACCAAGGCGCAACATCTTCGTGGTGAACTCAATGATACCAAGAAATTGTCGCTGACCGCTGATCAATACTACACTAAGATGAGGGGTTTTGCTTCTGAATTGTCTGCTCTTGGAAAGCCTGTTGAAGATGACGAGCTCCTTGGTTATTTGTTGCATGGCCTTGATAAGGGCGAATACAATGCTCTCATCACCACTGTGAATGGCAATCCGGGTATATCACTTGATGAGTTTTATGAACAATTGAGCTCTTATGACATGCGCAATGGAGTTGAAGAAAATTGCTCGTTTGTCTCGTCCGCCAACCTTGCCCGTCGTGGTGATCCACGTTCACGTGCCCGCACCCTCCGCCCCCTGCCGCTCACCTCCTCCACCTCGGGCTCGTAGTCCATACCGTGGTGGTGGTAGCTACCGTGATGATGACAACAGAAGTTGGCGCCGACATGATGGCCGGGGCAATGGCAACTGGCGCCACGATGACAACTGGCGCCGTGATGACCGTCGAGGTGATGACCGTCGAGATGATCGCCTTAGAGATGATGGTGGTGGCCGCCGCTCTGATGGATGTCATTCAGACCGCGTCCCTACTCCATATGTTGATACGGAGTGTAAAATCTGTAAGAAACATGGTCATCCCGCCAATGCATGCTAGTGGCGCTACTCAGATGACAAGAAAGACAGGGATGATGGTGAGAAGGGAGCAAACCTTGCGTCACATGGTGTTGATATAAATTGGTATACTGATACAGGTGCCACTGACCACATTACTAGTGAACTGAACAAGCTTCTTATAGCCAACAAGTACCATGGACAAGATCAAGTTCGCAATGCTGAAGGTTCAGGTATGCACATTAGTCATATTGGTAATTCAGTTTTGCGCACTCCTCATAGCTCCTTTGATCTAAATAATATCCTTCATGTTCCTAGTGCACCAAAGAATCTTTTGCCTATTCATCGATTTACCCTTGATAATCATGTCTTTATTGAGTTTCATCCTTTCTTCTTCCTAATTAAGGACCAAGCAACTCGAAGGACTCTGTTTAGGGGCCCCTGCTGGGGTGGTCTCTATCCGTTGGTGCCCATGTTCCATGAGACCGCCAAGCACGCCTTCATCACAATAAAGCCGTCATCATCTACATGGCATCGCCGCTTAGGACATCCATCTTCGTTTGTGGTTCAACAAGTTCTTAGGAAAAATAAAATAGCTTACACTCCAGAAAATACTCCATATGTTTGTGACTCTTGTCAGTTAGCAAAGAGCCACCAGCTACTATACCCCACTTCATCTAGTGTTTCCACTGCTCCTTTGGAGAAAGTATTCTTTGATGTATGGGGGCCTGCTCCTCTTTCTGTGGGAAAACATGCATATTATGTAAGCTTCATCAATGATTTCAGTAAATTTGCATGGATCTATTTTCTTAAAAAGCATTCTGATGTTTATCAAGCCTTTATTAACTATTAACATTATGTTGAGCATAAGTTTGATAGAAAAAATATTACTATGCAAACTGATTGGGGAGATGAATATGAGAAATTAAATGGTTTCTTTCAAAAAGTTGGCATCACACATCATGTCTCTTGTCATCATGCTCACCAACAAAATGGTTCAGCTGAAAGAAAACATCGTCATATAGTTGAAGTTGGTCTTGCTTTGCTTGCCAATCCTCCATGCCTCTTAAGTTCTGGGATGAAGCCTTTATCACTGCAACATTTCTCATCAACTTTCTTCCTAGTAAAGTGCTTGATTTTGAAACTCCTACTGAACGTCTCCTTCATATCACCCCAAATTATGATGCCCTCCGAACGTTTGGTTGTGCCTGTTGGCCCAATCTTTGTCCCTATAACAAGCGGAAACTTGGTTTTCGTTCCACACGATGTGTCTTTCTTGGTTATAGTCCTCTCCATAACGGTGTTAAATGCCTAGATATATCGACAGGTCGTGTGTATATTTCTCGTGATGTCGTATTTGATGAGAATGTCTTCCCGTTTGTATCCCTTCATCCAAATGCCGGTGCTCTTCTTAAGAAGGAAATTCTCCTTCTTCCATCATCCACCTCCACTTCCTATGAGAGTGCACAAAATTGCAATAACCATGTTGTACCTATTTGTGTCTATTCCTAATGTGCTGCAGGATACTACAAGTTCTGAAGAAAATCCCAGTCAAAACAGTGAAGAAATCAGTGCTGAATATGCTGCTAAAAATCAGTCACAATGACGAAACAGACACAGAACACGGAGAGGATTCTCCTGAACATTCCTCTGCCGATCCCGAGACGCCGCAGACCGAGGCATATTCGCCTCGTCAGGCGCCAGAGGCTTCCACCAGCGAGCAAGCCTCGCCTGCCATGTCTGCGCGTGCTGGCCACACGCCCGCGCCCAGTCCATCGTTGCCGCGTGGCAGCGCTGGCTCGCCACACGAGCGCTCCCTGTCGATGCATGCAGAAGATTCCCCAGGCGCGTCAGCGTCCACTGGCAGCTTGTCTCCTTCGGGATCCTCTGCGCCAAGCTCCGGTGCGGGCTCTGTTAGGGGCGCTGCTGGGGGAGAAAATTCAGAAAATTCAAATGCAGAAAATTCAAATGCTGATTCAAATGCACCGTCTCCTCCTTCACCACCTCTAGTTCGCACTCGCCTGCAGAGAGGTATACGCAATCCCAAACAATATACTGATGGTGCAGTCAGATATGGTATGTTGTCCTCTACAGGTGAACCACATACACTCACAGAGGCGTTGAATGACCCCAATTGGCGCAAGGCTATGGAGGAAGAATACAATGCACTTCTTGATAACAAGACTTGGCATCTTGTCCCTGCAAGTAGAAACAAGAACTTGATTGATTGCAAATGGGTGTAAAGAATTAAGAAGAAGGCAGATGACTCTATTGACAGATATAAAGCAAGGTTGGTTTCAAAAGGTTTTAAGCAGAGGTATGGTATTGATTATGATGATACATTCAGCCATGTAGTTAAAATTGCAACTATCAGAATTGTCTTGTCTCTCTCTCTGTTTCTTGTGTATGGAGTTTACGGCAGCTAGATGTCAAGAACGCGTTTCTTCATGGTGTTCTGAAAGAAGAGGTATACATGAGACAACCCCCAGGTTTTGAAAACCCCCATGCTCCGCATCATATATGCAAACTTGACAAAGCTTTATATGGTCTGAAACAAGCACCTCGAGCCTGGTATTCTAGATTCAGCTCTAAGCTATGTGAACTTGGGTTTACTCCATCAAAGGCTGACACCTCCTTGTTTCTTTTCAAAAAGTTAGGTATCACTATGTTTGTGTTGATTTATGTTGATGACATCATAATTACTGGCTCTTCTGATCATGCCATTACTGCTCTTCTTCGAGATTTAAATGTGAACTTTGCTATCAAGGATTTGGGTGACTTACATTTCTTCCTTGGTATTGAAGTGAAAAGGATACACAATGGTCTACTCTTGACACAGGAAAAATATGCTACAGAGTTACTTGACAAAGTTGGAATGCATGATTGTAAGTCTGCTCCTACACCTCTTTCCTCTTCTGAACAGCTATATCTCACAAATGGTACACCTCTTGGCTCTGAAGATTGCACTCAATATAGAAGTATAGTTGGAGCCGTACAGTATCTGACCTTGACACGGCCTGATCTAGCCTTCTCAGTAAACAAGGTTTGTCAGTATCTTCATGCTCCAACTACAGAACATTGGACAACTGTTAAGCGTATTCTCAGATATGTGAAAGATACATTAAAGCTTGGGATCACCTTTACAAAATCATCCTCTACACTTCTTAGTGCTTTTTCAGATGCAGACTAGGCTGGTTGCTTGGATGATAGGAGATCCACAGGTGGTTTTGCTATATTTGTTAGACCAAATTTGGTTTCTTGGAGTGCTAGAAAACAAGAAACAGTATCTCGGTCTAGTAATGAAGCTGAGTATAAAGTTTTAGCCAATGCCACAGCTGAATTAATTTGGGTTGAAGTTCTTCTTGCTGAATGAGTAAGGTTGTTGGAAAAATCAAGTATTTGGTGTGACAATTTAGGAGCTACTTATTTGTCTGCAAATCCACTGTTTCATGCTCGCACAAAGCACATTGAAATTGATTTCCATTTTGTTCGAGAGAGAGTAGCTAAAAATAGACTAGCCATTCATTTTATTTCAAGCAAAGATCAAGTGGCAGATGGTTTCACAAAGGCTCTACCAGTAAAAAAGCTAGATGAATTTAAGCGTAATCTCAACCTTTTGAAAGGTTTAGATTAAGGGAGGGTGTTAGAATATGTATTAGGAGGCTTTTATATTCTATGTTTTGCGCTTCATATGGGCTGTGCATGGAGTCTCATATCTGTAACCGATCACCGATCGTGTCTCTGTAAAACGCTGGCATCGTTCTGCCTCATATAACACGAACCCGTGACCGAGACAAAGGTACACGTTTAGCCATCGCTAATACCGTTTCTAAGTATAGTTGGTCAATCATAGCTATAACTTTATAAGAACAAATATACCTAATATTGCAAAATCGAGAATAAATTAAATCTAGCCACGCAAATGCGTGGAGAATAGTCGGTATAAGAAATACTAATTAATTGTATGTTGGTTTCTTTTTCCTTCTTTATTCTTGCTTAAGTTAAATGCAATATAATTAGTTCTAGACATATTTTACTTTTAGTAGGGCAGATTACAAGGATTATATACATTTAAGATATTACTCTTTACTTAATTATCACCGCCAACATTCCTACGATGAGGTTAATTAACTAAATTTGTACATTACAAAATGGGTATTTTAAATTTTATTCTATGTTTTTTCATAATACTTCTCAATGTTATTAATTTATAATTCCTAGAATCTCGGTAATTTTCCTAAATAATAGTGCATTCAATTAATAAATTATTATTTTATTATTTTCATATTAAATTAATATTTTTTGTTGTATTCTATACTACAAAAATGGCCACATCATCATGCCCAAGTCTACGATTTCCAAATTTTGGAGAGCAATAATTTTCATAAATATATTTATGGAGCAACAAAACATAAAATGTTCCTATGAAATATCCTGGATAAATTGTTGGAGATAGTGCTCTAGACGCAAATAATAATGAGTATTTATTACTGTATGTCAAATATTCATAATAAGTTTCGTGCCATGCTATAATAGTATTAAGTGGAAACATTAATACATGTGTGATATTGTAAACAAACTCAAGGATCCCTAGTGATCACACAAGTGCATATCTAGCTCATTGTAGTCAATTATTGATCGAGGTTTTCCAATCATAGACATACACGTCATTGACATTAGGATCATATCGTTTGGATAAATGATATGATGCACATACTTAGAACATAAGTATTGTAACACGATCAAATCACATCAAGTTCAATGTTATAATGTTTATAAAACGTGTAGTGATTTAATCCTTAGAACGTGAGATCATATATCTAATCACTGTCACCGGAGGTTGCTTTGGTTGCATCAACCGTCACACCGTGACAGGGTGATCATAAAGGTTTAGCCGGTATTCCAATGGGATGGGTTGAGGCGTATGCATCAATAGCGGGATTTGTTCGTCCATGTGATGGAGAGATACAAAGATTACATCAATGAAAGCTGCGTATCATATGACTAGGTCATGGGGATGGAATTACACGACACGAGTTGAATAGCCTTGTCGGTAACAAGATCGAACTAGTTATTATGATACCGATGATCATGTCTCGGACGGGTGTCGGTTACGACTGAATAAAAGGAATAAGACTCAACGCAATGGTTCAAACAACGATCATATCTTCGTGGAATGCATAGATATCACCATGGTTATCCAAACATCACTAGTGATCGATTGGCCGGAGAAATTGTCTCGGGTCATATCTGTGTTATTCCCGAACCGTAGGTAACACACTTAAGGGTTCAACGAAACTCGAGATAGTTTTGGATTCATCAGAATTGAGAGATATATCCGAAATATGGTTCCTGAGTTGTCCGTGTAGGGATTCGTAGCATAGAAAACAAAAAATTTCCTACCGCGAGAACGCAATCCAAGCCAAGATGCAATCTAGAAGATGGGAGCAACGAGGGGATGAACGAGACTAACCCTTGAAGATTTCCAAAGCCTACAAGAGGAGGCTCTCGTTGCTGCGGTAGACGATCACTTGCCGCTTTCAAAAGCGCGTAGAAGATCTTGACGGTGCCACAATCGAGCAGCACCTCCGTACTCGGTCACACGTTCGGTGTTGATGAAGACGACGTCCTTCTCCCCGTTCCAGCGGGCAGCGGAAGTAGTAGATCCTCCTCGGAATCCCGGCAGCACGACGGCGTGGTGGCGGTGGTGGTGGAGAACTCCGGCAGGGCTTCGCCTATGCGCTGCGGGAGTATTATGTGGAGGAGAGGCTAGGGTTTGGGGAGAGGGGGTGGCTAGGGCGCCGGCCATGGGCAGCCCTAGGTGGTGCGGCCAAGAGTGGCTGCCCCTCCCTCTCCTCCTCATTATATAGGTGGAAATCCCCAAGAGTTGTAGTCCAAGTCTTCGAATAAGACCCCAACAACAAAACCTCCCATAGGTGGGAAACCTACTTAAGGGGGGAGTCCTACCCAAGGTGGGACTCCCACCTTTCCCTTAGGTGGGGTGGCCGGCCACCTATGGTGGAGTCCACCTGGGACTCCACCCCTTAGGGTTTGGCTGGCCATGCAAGGTGGAGTCCCTCCGGGACTCCACTTTCCATGGTGATTTCTTCCGGACTTTTCTAGAACCTTCTAGAACCTGCCATAAATGCACCGGATCATTTCCAAACTTGGAATATGACTTCCTATATATGAATCTTATTCTCCGGACCATTCCGGACCTCCTCGTGATGTCCTGGATCCCATCCGAGACTCCGAACAAAACTTCGAACTCCATTCCATATTCCATATCTACTTAAACAACATCAAACCTTAAGTGTGTCACCCTACGGTTCGCGAACTATGCAGACATGGTTGAGACCTCTCTCTGACCAATAACCAATAGCGGGATCTGGAGATCCATAATGGCTCCCACATATTCAACGATAACTTTAGTGATCGACTGAACCATTTACATACGATACCGATTCCCTTTGTCACGCGATATTTTACTTGTCCGAGGTTTGATCATCGGTATCTCTATACCTTGTTCAACCTCGTCTCCTGACAAGTACTCTTTACTCGTATCGTGGTATGTGGTCTCTTATGAACCATTCATATGCTTGCAAGCTAATTAGACGACATTCCACCGAGGGGCCCAGAGTATATCTATCCGTCATCGGGATGGACAAATCCCACTGTTGATCCATATGCCTCAACTCATACTTTCCGGATACTTAATCCCACCTTTATAACCACCCATTTACGCAGTGGCGTTTGATGTAATCAAAGTACCCTTCCGGTATAAGTGATTTACATGATCTCATGGTCGAAAGGACTAGGTAACTATGTATCGAAAGCTTATAGCAAATAACTTAATGACGTGATCTTATGCTATGCTTAATTGGGTGTGTCCATTACATCATTCACATAATGACATAACCTTGTTATTAATAACATCCAATGTTCATGATCATGAAACTATGATCATCTATTAATCAACAAGCTAGTTATACAAGAGGCTTACTAGGGACTCCTTGTTGTTTACATAACACACATGTATCAATGTTTCGGTTAATACAATTATAGCATGGTATGTAAACATTATCATAAACACAAAGATATATTATAATAACTATTTATTATTGCCTCTTGGGCATATCTCCAACAGTCTCCCACTTGCACTAGAGTCAATAATCTAGTTTACATATGTAAAGATATAACACCTTGGCCTTCCGGTGCTTTATCATGTTTTGCTCACGGGAGAAGTTTTAGTCAACGGATCTGACATGCTCAGAAACGTATGTATTTTGCAATTCATTTGCGTCTCAACGCATCACTCATTCTCCAAATGAGTCGGCATTAAATATGTTTGGTCTTCTGGTGGAACCTTAATTCTGCGGTCTGAAATATGTCACTAATATTGTCATACACAATATAGCTTCAAAGTTCTGACACTATCGGAACTACACCAAGTTCTCAAAGAACCTCTTGACTTAACATCCTCAGTCATTGTCAAAACAATGACATACTCTGCCTTCGTTTGTAGAATCCGTCACAATATTTAGAACTCTTCTAAATCTAGCATAGACAACTTCTAGCTCATTGAGCTACCTTTTACACAACACTTAGTCTAATTTTAGATTGAAATTTTATTTTTATATGAGACTAAACAAATATCGTTGCAACACCTTACAGCGATTTGTTTGTCATTTCTCCATACAAAACTATATATATATATCCTTGGTTCTTCTTAAGTACTCAAGAATATTCTTACTGTTTTTCAATGATCATCACATGAATCATTCTGGTACATGCTCATAATACTTTTAGAGCACATGACATCTGATTGTGTACATATTATTCGTGATCTATAATCACTCATGTGTTTTTACTCATTGAGTGTCAGATACACTCAAGTCTTGTTAAACCTTCACATGACAAGAACATTTTCTTAATATTTCTATATTGAACTACTTCAATATCCATTCTATGTACTTTGACTTAAACTTATTATGTGTTTCAATCTATCTTCATAGATCTTGACACTAAATTTGTTTCAGTTCATATCCTTTCATTGAAGTTAATTTTCAATGAAACCTTTTAATCAAGTATATAATTACATCATTTATAACCAACTATATGTCATCTACATAAAGTATTATAAATATGTCTCAGCGCTCCCACTTAATTTCTTGCAAATGCAAGCCACTTCATCGTTTCTGATGAAATCAAAAACTCTTTGACTATTTCATCTGGTGAAGATTCCAACTCCATGATACTCAGTTCATCCAATTGAAGTTCGTATACCTATTTAGTATTCCACGGACTAGCAAAACAATTGGTTGTATCTTGTATACACCTTTAATACACACGTCTTATAAGTAATGTGTTTTGCCATCCTACTAGCATATCTCATAAAAGAAATATGTAGTGATTACTAGAATAATCCACATAGACTATAAGCATTGCTACGGAAGATCTAATCTTATCGTAGTCAACTCTTTGAACTTTGTCGTAAACAACTTTTCGACAAGTCGAGCTTCTTCAAGGATATTTCATCCAAGTCCATCAATTTTATAGATCCATTTACTTTCAAAAAGTATTCATCTATCTTGGATTTCATGGCGTATAGCCATTTTAACGGAGTCAGGGCCCATCATAACTTCTTTGTTTGTAGTTGGTTTATCATTGTTCAAAATCAATCCTTTGTCCACAAATCATTTATTTGATCACAAAGTAAACCATACCTACAAGGTTCAATATGTACTTTGATCTCCATGGTTAAAACACTTTGTAGTCATGGGAGCCATGATCGTCGTGGCCGCTTCCGGAACCAATTCCGATGCTGCGCTACTCTGATCATTATGCTCAGGTTCATAAACCTTATCAAGTTCTATTGTCCTCCCACTCAAATACTTCGCTAGAAATAATTTCTTGGAAATAAATAAGAAACATCGACAAACACTTTTGTCTTTGTATCCATAGTGAAAAGAATTCCCAATCAATACTTTGGGATAACCAACAAAGACATTCATCCGATTTTGGTTGTAAACTCTTAGACCAAAATTTAAAGAAAGGACTATTAGGGTTTATACCCATGCCATAACTCGTATGGTGTCATTTCAACGGATCATGTTGATGCTCTATTTAATGTAAAAGCGGTAGTCACTAACGCATAATCCACAAAAAATATAACGGCATTCAATATTTTATCTCATCATTGACCCAACATGGTTTGGATACATCTCTTGGATACTCCATCATCATTATGATACTCCAAGAAACGTGAGTTGTAGAATAATTTCATAACTCTCTTAGATGTTCGCTAAAACTCGTAATTCAAATATTTCCACCATGATCCAATCATAGATATTTGACTTTTCTATTACGATGATTTCCACTTCATGCTGAAATTTATTTGAATCCATTCAAATGTTTCAAACTTCTTCCTTATCGAATATATCCACAAATATATACTCAATTCATTGTTGAAAGTTTTCATGAAGTAGAAGAATCTCCCGCACATAACTATGCCCAGTGAACCACATACATCATCATGTATTTTTCCACTAAGTTAGTTGCACGTTCAACTCTTGGCCTATGAACGGTATTTTAGTCATTCTCTTTTAGAAAAGATTTGCAAGCGCCAAACGATTCAAAAATCAAATGACTCCAAAAATCCATTTGCATGGAGTTCCTTCATGCGTTCTTCTCTAAAATGACCTAAATGGCGGTTCCACACATAAGTGGAATTCAAATCATTTTCCTTATGGCATTTTAGCGTCAATGTTATGTATGTGTGTTTCACCATTAAGATTTATAATAACTTATCCATCGTACATGGAGTAATGTCATAATTTGAACAACTCATTTTTCATTTGACCAGAGAAAAATAACAATTATTTAGTTCTTTATTATAAATTCTAAGGGCTAGATAGAATGCCAACGATGAACATAATAACACTTTATTTTTGTTCCAGACGTGCATTCCTATCATATTCCTTGTCAGTCACTTAGGCCATTGTATTCTTGTATTGCGTTGTTTTGTATGACACTTCATACCAACCAATATGGTACTAATACCCAAGAATTTCATTGTGTGACCAAACAAGGAATACATCCATAACATGTATATCATTTATATACACCTGAGCTGGACTTTCTAGTCTTTTCTTTTCTTTCTGCCAAAATATCTTTTGTAGTTTCTCTTTTAGCTTTCCTCATTATTCATAAAAACACTTCAACATCATTAACTTCTATGTTTGTTGGTCAAATACCAATAACCTTGAGGTTCTTACTTTGAAGTTGATCATCATATGACAAGTGTTTCAGATTTCACTTATTAGTAACTTTGTAATATGATGAACAATTTCACTCATAATTTTATCCATCATATCATGACGACTTTTCGGGACCATGTCTGTACATGCTAGGCTTGTAAAGTTTTAACCTTGGTATTCGCATGTGCAAATTTAGCTTGCACCCGTTGTATGCACACGTAGAATCTATCACACCCGATCATCACGTGATGCTTCGAAATGACGAGTCTTAGCAACGGTGCATACTAAGGACGATCACTTCATGAATATGCGAATATCGTTAGTGCCCCAATAGTTGGAGGATTGTGATGCCTGACGTCTTCAACCTTCATACATTCCCATAAAACTTATGAGTTTATGTAGTCTCACCAAATTATATTCTATCATCTTGCAATAAGGTCTTAGATATCACATATATCTTATACCTTGATATTTCTGAAAACTAAATTTTTAGCTCCTTACTTTTCAAACAGATTTGAACTTCAAGTTTCACGGAGACAAGATAACTTTAGGTACTAATTGAAACCATAGCTCTTTAAATCAACAATGTGAAGTTTACTAAAAGTTTGCAATGGGACTTAATCATTTCTTGATACTTTAACAATATGGTACCAGTCCGTAAAGTTTCTTGTCAGATTTTAACAGTATTTCAATCTCAATCACAAGACTAGCGCATGGTAGAAAACGGATGCCAATACTACAAAATAAATTCAAAATACTACCCAGACTATGTTCATGATAATTAGTTCATGTTTTAATCTAATTACTAATAAACTCCCACTTAATACAACATCCCTCATAGTTGTTAAGTGGTACACGATCCAAATCCACTACACCAAAACCGATCATCACGTGAGATGATGTAGCTTCAATGGTGAACATCAACATGTTGATCATATCATCCATATGACTCGTGTTCAACCTTTCGGTTTCCGTTGTCCCGAGGCCATGTCTGTACATGCTAGGCTCGTCAAGCAAACCCAAGTATTCCGCGTGTGCAACATGGCTTACACCCATTGTATGTGAACGTTGAGTCTATCACATCCGATCATCACGAGATGCTTCGAAACGACGAACTATATCAACGGTGCATACGAGGGGAGAACACTTTATTAACTTGATATTAATGTGAGGGATCATCTTATAATGCTACCGTCGCGTTCTAAGCAAAATAAGATGCATAAAGGATTAACATCACATGCAATTCATATGTGATATGATATGCCCCTTTAGTCTTTGCGCCTTCGATCTTCATCTCCAAAGCACAGACATGATCTCCATCATCAACGGGCATGATCTCCATCATCGTCGGCGTAGCGTCAAGGTCCATGGCGCCGTCTTCATGGTTGTTCTCCTCATGTAGCAACTATTACAACTACTTTGAAATACTACTCAACATGAAATTTAAAGACAACCATAAGGCTCCTGCCGGTTGCCACAATACAATAATGATCATCTCATACATATTCATCATCACATTATGGCCATATCACATCACCAAACCCTGCAAAAACAAGTTAGACGTCTCTAATTTGGTTTGCATATTTTACGTGGTTTAGGGTTTTCGAGTGAGATCTAATCTACCTACGAACATGAACCACAACGGTGATACTAGTGTTGTCAATAGAAGAGTAAATTGAATCTTCACTATAGTAGGAGAGACAGACACCCGCAAAACCACTTATGCAATACAAGTTGCATGTCGAGCGTGGAGCAAATCTCATGAACGCGGTCATGTAAAGTTAGCCCGAGCCGCTTCATCCCACTATGCCACAAAGATGCAAAGTACTCAAACTAAAGACAACATAAGCATCAACGCCCACAAAACAATTGTGTTCTACTCGTGCAACCATCTATGCATAGACACGGCTCTGATACCACTGTAGGGATTCGTAGCATAGAAAACAAAAAATTTCCTACCGCGAGAACGCGATCCAAGACAAGATGCAATCTAGAAGATGGGAGCAACGAGGGGATGAACGAGACTAACCCTTGAAGATTTCCAAAGCCTACAAGAGGAGGCTCTCGTTGCTGCGGTAGACGATCACTTGCCGCTTTCAAAAGCGCGTAGAAGATCTTGACGGTGCCACAATCGGGCAGCACCTCCGTACTCGGTCACACGTTCAGTGTTGATGAAGACAACGTCCTTCTCCCCGTTCCAGCGGGCAGCGGAAGTAGTAGATCTTCCTCGGAATCCCGGCAGCATGACGGCGTGGTGGCGGTGGTGGTGGAGAACTCCGGCAGGGCTTCGCCTATGCGCTGCGGGAGTATTATGTGGAGGAGGAGAGGCTAGGGTTTGGGGAGAGGGGGTGGCTAGGGCGCCGGCCATGGGCAGCCCTAGGTGGTGCAGCCAAGAGTGGCTGCCCCCTCCCTCTCCTCCTCATTATATAGGTGGAAATCCCCAAGAGTTGTAGTCCAAGTCTTGGAATAAGACCCCAACAACAAAACCTCCCATAGGTGGGAAACCTACTTAAGGGGGGAGTCCTACCCAAGGTGGGACTCCCACCTTTCCCTTAGGTGGGGTGGTCGGCCACCTATGGTGGAGTCCACCTGGGACTCCACCCCTTAGGGTTTGGCTGGCCATGCAAGGTGGAGTCCCTCCGGGACTCCACTTTCCATGGTGATTTCTTCTAGACTTTTCTAGAACCATCTAGAACCTGCCATAAATGCACCGGATCATTTCCAAACTTGGAATATGACTTCCTATATATGAATCTTATTCTCCAGGCCATTCCGGACCTCCTCTTGATGTCCTGGATCCCATCCGAGACTCCGAACAAAACTTCGAACTCCATTCCATATTCCATATCTACTTAAACGACATCAAACCTTAAGTGTGTCACCCTACGGTTCGCGAACTATGCAGACATGGTTGAGACCTCTCTCTGACCAATAACCAATAGCGGGATCTGGAGATCCATAATGGCTCCCACATATTCAACGATGACTTTAGTGATCGACTGAACCATTTACATACGATACCGATTCCCTTTGTCACGCGATATTTTACTTGTCCGAGGTTTGATCATCGGTATCTCTATACCTTGTTCAACCTCGTCTCCTGACAAGTACTCTTTACTCGTATCGTGGTATGTGGTCTCTTATGAACCATTCATATGCTTGCAAGCTAATTAGACGACATTCCACCGAGAGGGCCCAGAGTATATCTATCTGTCATCGGGATGGACAAATCCCACTGTTGATCCATATGCCTCAACTCATACTTTCCGGATACTAAATCCCACCTTTATAACCACCCATTTACGCAGTGGCGTTTGATGTAATCAAAGTACCCTTCCGGTATAAGTGATTTACATGATCTCATGGTCGAAAGGACTAGGTAACTATGTATCGAAAGCATATAGCAAATAACTTAATGACGTGATCTTATGCTATGCTTAATTGGGTGTGTCCATTACATCATTCACATAATGACATAACCTTGTTATTAATAACATCCAATGTTCATGATCATGAAACTATGATCATCTATTAATCAATAAGCTAGTTATACAAGAGGCTTACTAGGGACTCCTTGTTGTTTACATAACACACATGTATCAATGTTTTGGTTAATACAATTATAGCATGGTATGTAAACATTATCATAAAACACAAAGATATATTATAATAACCATTTATTATTGCCTCTTGGGCATATCTCCAACAGTCCGAAAGATGTTCAGAATAGTTCGGGAGGTGTCTCGCAAAAATGGTAATTAAAGGATATGTTTAATATGTTAAGTAAATGAATTAATATATTAAAATATAATTTAGTTAACTAAAGATATATTTTATTTAATTAAAAAGGGCCTCCCTACCCTTTATTGGGCCCCATATGGAAAGGGGCCCATGCGAAAGGAAGAGGGGGTGCCGGTCGGGCCAATCGGGGGGGGGGGGGGTGCACGACCTGGCTAAGGTTGGCCGGATGGCCGGCTCCCCACCTCCGCCTCTCTTTTGTCCCGCCTTGCCCCATTATGAAGCATCCCCCTCCCCCTTTGCCCCCTATATAAAGAAACCCATAGGGGTAAATTAAATACAAAACTAAAATAGAGAAATATCCCTCTCTAGTTTTCTCCTCGGTGCGGTTCTCGGAAGAATTGCACAGGGAGGGACACAGTTTCACCCAGTACGCACGAGCGCAGCTGGGATCCGGATCCAGAAGATATACTTCCGCAACTTTGCTCGATCGGATCAGGGAGCGTCATTGAGCACCGTACGTGTGAGAAATTACGAGGTGTTGTACCTACGACACTCAACGTCGTGGGAGAGGACTTCTACACAGCCCTGAGGTCGGCGACGAGAGTACGTCTACATCAACCACATTCTAGCGGAATGTTAACCTTTATCGGTCTACGAGGGTACGTCACCGATATTATCTCTATTACTACATTACTCCTTGGATAGATCTTGGAAATATTAGGGTTCTTGTTAGGTTAGGAAAAAATCAGATACGAACCCCTACATGAATCACCACGATCAGAATAATAGTGATGTGCATATAATAGCAAGATAATACCACATGTTTTACCAGATATGTAATATTTACCAAAAGGAACATTAGTATCCCAACTAAGCTTAGTGCTTCATTTAGTCCTAGTAAATTTACCTTGATAAATATGCCCTAAAAGGCTATACCATTGCGTAGTCTATCACTTCCCTAAAGTTAATTAGGGCGAAAAGAAATTCAATACGAGGGTTACTAGAAATACAAGTCAAGATAGAGACGTAATAAATATTATTTGAGAATCTAACATGATTGTGCATTCTTTACCAAAGCATATTAATAGGTCATATGTGTTCTTAGAGTAAAGAATACATAGATACTAAATTAGTGTCCCAAATAGTAAATTTACCTAATCATCAACTAACGAAGTATCACTAGTGGAGAACAGGCCTATTGTCGCGGGTCATTAGAGGCTTTTGTCCCGGCTGGCCAACCAGGACAACGGAGGCGGGATAAAAGGCTCAACCTTTTATCCCGGCCCGCTTACCAGGCGGGACATATAGTTCACCACGTGGCTGCGATGCAGGGGTTTGGGCTGGAGGACCTTTTGTCCCGGCTCGTAAGCACAACCGGGACAAAAGGTTTTATTTTTTCTTTTTTCATTTATATTTTTTCATTTTCATTTTCATTTTTCATTTTTTGTTTGACTCATTACTCTCTCACTTGGACCATTGTTAACACTAATTACACTTAATCTATACTCAAATTCTAGACTTCGTCACTTACCGGTCGGTCACCCATCCTCACACTACTCCACCCTCAACACGCTTAACTCCTCGGTTCTTTCCTGTTGTGCTCCCGCGAATATGGTTATACCTTGTTGTAAATACTACCATAAGATAATAATATAGCATTCCAATGTGAGGAATTTGAATATCTTTAAATCTTTAAACCGAAAGTGGACAAATAATATATGCATAACTATTAGAAAAGTGTGAGGAATTTAAATATGAAATAATTTTGTTTTATCCATTTATTAATATCATTATCAAATAATATATGCATTATTCATATAATATGGCCAAATAATTAATATCTTTAAATCTTTAAACCACAAGTGAACAAATAATATATGCATAACTATTAGAAAAGTGTGAGGAATTTGAATATGAAATAATTTTGTTTTCATTCATTTACTAATATTATTATCCAATAGTATATGCATTATTCATATAATATGGCCAAATAATTAATATCTTTAAATCTTTAAACCGCAAGTGGACAAATAATATATGCATAACTATTAGAAAAATGTGGGTAATTTGAATATGAAATAATTTTGTTTTTATTCATTTATTAATATTATTATCAAATAATATATGCATTATTCATATAATATGGCCAACTAATTAGTATATTTAAATCTTTAAACCGCAAGTTGACAAATAATATACGCATAACTATTAGAAAAATGTGAGGAATTTGAATATGAAATAATTTTGTTTTTATTCATTTATTAATATTATTATCAAAT